>NC_142837.1:27527500-28777500 GCF_061612785.1 Hesperophylax consimilis | reverse complement strand
ATTTTATTTTGTGGATGTTAAGGCATAAATATTATTTTTTTTTGTTGATCATTTTATAAATAACTTAATTTGCCGCATTATACAATATAACCATAACCGAAAATGGGTTCGTAAGTAGGAAATTTTGAATTTTAAAGCAGTTTTCATAGGCCTTATACATTATTTTTTTCTGGGCTTATAAAAAGACTTATCTAAAAAATACTCGACTATTTTAAAGGCCAAGATGTATTCTACTCGCAGTATTAATTATTAATTAAAGCATCTGAAACATTTCTAGGCGACCAAATTTTCAAACCAAAAATATATGATTTTGCCTTACTACGTATGGCATCGCCTTAAGACAAATAATTTGTTGAATTTTTTAATGTAAAAAAAAATGTTTAAAGTCGGGCGATTCCGAATAGTATGTAACTACTAAAGCAGTTGCATGATATAATTATGAAATATATAATATGCCCACACGTTGAAAGTTGAAGGAGACAAACATATATTATTATCTCAGTACGAAATGTGTACAAACGGTTTTTAACCCCCTACAGACCGCTCAAATTCGTTGATTCAACCGTTGTGTATCAACACTGTCATCCGTTGAGTGTTGCGTATAGGCAACGTGACAGTTGGTTCAATTTTTTTAGTTGTTTCTCTGGGAAACACGCGCGGCATGCCTCCTTCTTTATTATATAAGAAATTGCGATCGCTCTAATAGTACTCTTAACTATTGACACGAAAAGAAAAAAATTAACGTGGGGAAATGTAACGAAAAAAAATCACATGATACTGCTAAAAGTGTACGGTTTAATTCGTTGCATTCTTTTCAATACATTTGAACTGCTTCAAAAAGATCACAACTGCTTGTTCCTAGTATCTCTATCTCGCTTGTAGTTTCCTACATGCAAGTTATATACCAATATAATTTATTTTATTCGACAAATGTACATCTACAACAACAACGTGCAACTACGAACGACGGCTCCCTAGACAGACTGAGTAAACTTGGTTCAACCGCTCAACTACACTACAGACGATCCAACTTGGTTGGCGGTTGGGTGGTTAGATGGTGGTTGGATGCTCAGGCGGTAGAACTATTCAATTTGATAGCCACGCCCCCTTATCGCGTACAACGTATCTCCGTACGGTTCAACTTCACGTTCAACTCAGATTGATACAATCGCTCAACCAAACTGAATGGTGTCTAGCGCCCATTATTGTTGTTTCAAGGAGGCGTGCATTATACGCACTAGTAGGTGTAGTGAATAGTATTATTATAATTCCCGTGGCAATGAGATTAATAGATTGTGCTATTTCGGGAGATTACCCCCACGACTTGGTAAGATTAGACCAAATGGGATTCACGTAGGATTAAGGTAGCTAATGCCACTAATGCTACAATTCAGTTAAATCTTCACCGCAATCCAAGTAAATTTGGCTTAGTCTTACAGCTGGGAAAATGAATTAACTGATTAGAAACCAGATTCAGTCAAATCACGCTACTAAGGACCATTACGACTAAACTATTGAATAATTATTTATTCGAGCTGAATACACCAGAATTTATAGCCTTGGTGAAAGAGCACCATTATCAATCGAAAAGTTGTATTACTTGGTTTTAACCGTGCTTAGTGACCAGATATGGATAGACAGGTACCTCCTAAAATTACTACTGATATATACACGAGTATATATAATGAGGGTACTATTCACAGAGATGTACTTTATTTCAAATAAATCCATTTGAAATGGAAATGCAAAATGCAAAATGGGTATTTTCCATTTTGCATTTTAAATGCTTTTCTAAAAACCATTTTGCATTTTGCATTTTAAATGCTTTTTCGCAACATTCTTCCTACTATCTCCACTCATCTTTTTTTCATAAGCCCCAAATATCAGTCGATCCTTGTAATGTTTTCGCCCTTTCTACTTCAAACTTTTCCTTCTCTTCTTTCTACGATACATTTTCCTTAAGTCCCGTAGGTAACTTTTCCATAAGGCTTTGGTTATATATATATCCGGGGTAGGAAGGTCCTCCCTGCCGTCTTTTCTTTATTACACACCCCTTCAAGTGTGTACATCCTAGTTTGTCTACGTGACGTACGACCTTGAACGTACTCATTTCACGTGACGGTTCAGTATAAAAAGGCTTCACCGAACGTTGTGTTGGGTTTTTGTTTCTCGGTTTAGAAACCTAGTTATTTATGTTTTGTGTGGTATCCCTTGGTTCTTTTGAGATAGAGTGAGTTGAATCCATTACCGCTGTTTTTCAAAACCATTTCATAAACCTTATCTTCTAAGTCGCCTGCTCACCCCCCCCTAGCTACTCGATTCTACCTATCGTAGGGTAATGTGAATTAATAAAGTGTTAGATTTTATATATGTGATATACATACGATAAATTTATGGTGTTAGTTGTCGGCGCCATCCATGTATATATTTTGGGAGGGGAAGGAGAGGAAAGGAAATGAATTTTTTTCAAGTTAAGATTGACTCCTCCTCTTACCAAACAAAACTGATGGATGATAATTTGAGCAAGGCGATCGATATCTGCGTGTCTGGATATCACAACCGGCCGGGTCTCCCCTTGTTCCAAATCGGCAACCTTCACGCCAGAATAAAGAAAACCAGGTCTCATCACCAATTTCAGAATTGCCCCAATCTCAAACACCTCCAGGAAAATCTACTTTACTGAGTGTAGAAGGGGAAAACCATGACATCCCTTGTCACGAATCTAGTCGCGAAAATGTGACACGCAAGGTCCTAAGTTACGTGCCACCTCCAGAAAACGTTGTAACTCCCACGCCGTCGGGGATTTACATCCCTTTCTAGGTCAATACATAGATAACACACGACAATCTTGTCGACATTTTGTCTGCTTATTAACGATAGGTTGTGTGCCTACCCATTCAGCCAATTATCATGTGAGATATATGTAAGGTCTACTCGAAATGCCAAATTTGGGATGAGGACTGTCTGTATTTTAATATTTGGTTCCAGTATTTATTTTATGAGGTTACTAGCATCCTCGTGTATTAGGTATGGGTAACTTCTACTGAATACCTATCCTCTCAGGTAAGGTATAAACGGATAATTGGTTTGATTTTTTGCATTTAATTTAAAGAGGCTGCCTACCTCTCGAAAGATACCTGTTGAGAAAAGTTGTTCGGTTGGTAGTTTTATTTCGGAGATTACCATCTCCCTCTTTCGACTTTAGATTTGGTTTTGTGCATCCCAATTCGTAACTTAGAAAGTCAAATAATAGATGAAAAGTATTAAATTAGAAAGTCAAATAACAGAAGAAAAGTTTTCATTTTGTTCCGTCTGGTCGCATCCGATCGCTTTCAATTTGGGACGGCATACGCTAGCAAAACTTCCCCTTTGACTGACTGTACTCCGCGCCTCTCGTCCTATATATGAAAAGGTCGTTGACTCGTCTCTCGCTCACAGCTGATTGACAATGCGTCTAGCGTATCCCTTCTTATGGGAAGATTATTTGGGTTGCAGGCGTTGCAAACTCGGTTCCTGTACCTCGGTTGTATCCTGTTATTAAAAGGGTCCTCTGAAATTTAATAAATAATATAAAAAAACTCACCCTGTTAGTCACCTCCAAATCCTCGTGTGAAACTTACCTGGTTACACTATATAGCTAAATCACTTTAATTTTCGACCTCCTCCCTACGCTTATAAAAGGGTAATTAAATATTCCTGTAAATAAAATTGTACCTCCCTAATCTGTTAGGATTCGAACCCACAGTTAATAATCTATTTGATTCTCTGGTTTTCGGTCTCCGTGGATAGAATGCCATCTCGCCAAATCAATAACTTAGCCCGATTAAACACTTCCTGCCTTTAAGTACATTCACTCTATTTTAAAACGCAATCAATATTTTTATTATTTTCATGTTTTTAAGACAAGCAATCTAGTTCGAACTGTATACGAAATCACGTTTAAATCAACACAACTTTATAACACAATCGCGATTGCACAACACCTGGCGCCCCTGAGGTGGGTTTTTACAAAACGGCGCTCTACAAATTATCCAATTATTATTATTGTCATTATTATTAATTGTTTTCCCACTGAGTCGAACCACTTTCACTTCACACAAACACCGGATCAATAATCTTTCACTTTAATTCAATATTCCGCAATATTCTCTAATACCATTTGGATTCAATAATTAGCTGTAATTTCAAACAACACTTCTGATTTGTATCTATTTCTCGGGGCTGTCAATCCACCAAAGTTCAAAACTCGACTGTCCTCCGGTCTCTCCTTTCCCGTGGGAATCTGTTTACTCAAGGCCTGTCTGTCAATAAATCTTCCGTCGTTGTTTAAACAAAAAATTTTTAGAGCACGTTATTTTATTATTTATCGTTTATTTTTGTGGATGTCCAAAACATCACATCCTCAACCTCGCTATGAGAGATAATTTACATTTGTCAAGTTGCTCCCTGGTAGGAGCCCTGGCAATTAAGTGATACCATTACATCAAATACTGAACATGGGGCCATGACGCTGTAATATTAAATGTTAGATAGCAGTTTCTATGTTTTTACGTTGGCAACATTTTTTGATTTACCATCATGTAATATGTTTGTTCTACATTGATGTCCATTATTAAATGACAAAACTGTTTAAAAATTCTATAATAATTTTAATTGTTTGACCTGAGAAACCATTTTGCATTTTCAATGCATTTTGAAAATAGGTATTTTGCATTTTGCATTTGAAATGCTTTTCTAAAAACCATTTTGCATTTTGCATTTTCAAATGGAAAAGTTTTGACCCATTTCCATTTTGCATTTCTAATGGTTTTGGGTACCCATTTTGCACATCTCTGACTATTCATATATATCTATTGACTCCATTTAAAGAATTAAGCATAATTTATACAAGCATTTTGTTGAATCCTACAAATTAGATGAGCGTTGGTTATGTAGTTTTAGTGTTTTGTTTTATATGTAGTGTTGTACTAATTTCTATTTTATTTTATGTTAATTTTACGTTTTACTAATAGTTTTTCATAGATTTCATTTGGTTTTATTTTTTAATATATTCTTATTTTACTTGTCATCACAATTTTACATTTTCGTATTCATAGATTTATTTTGTACCTACTTTATAATGAATTACATCTATATACTGTTAGTGCATCCTATATAATACAGTTATTCTCCTATGTACACTGCATAATGTATCACTTTTAGCATTTCCTATATAATATGACTAATTACATGTAATCTCTTTTCATACTCCAAGCAGGTCGGTTACAAGACAGTACCTACCATATTATTGTAGCAATTCTACATCAACGTCCCAATATCACACTCCTATGCGACGGATTCAACAGCTAGGAAACAAATACTACGATGTTGTTGATATAATATTTAGTACATCAATTTCAATATATAAGCATACCCTATTGAAGTTTTTTTTCATCAAGTAGTGGAATATTTTGATGAAGGTATTTAATTTGATTTGACTAACACGTAATAATTTTGTCAACTGAAACAGAAAAAAATATTTTGGATTTCTTATGTTTTGTGCTTACATACTGTGTAGATCCAGTTCAGTGATATTTTGACTTTATAGTTATTTTTCTGCAATTGTTTTAAATAGTCGCCTGCACTATTTTCATGTGTAAAATCGTAAATATTTTTTATATATATGTATGTAAAAGCCTTAATAGGCGTGAAATAATACAGATATTCTCCAATGTACACTGCATCATGTATCACTTTTAGTATTTCCTTTATAATACAGATATTCTCCTATGTACACTGAAAATATTTTTAAATGTATAAATAAATACAAAACATTCCTCTTCCCCATATAATTACCCTCCCACTTCATTTATCCTCGCAACCTATCAAAATTGAAAGTGCCGTAGTCACACAGGCTCTGGACAGCTGGGTTAATTATGTGGTATTCAAATAAAAAAGTTAAATATGATAAAATAATATTTTGTATTATATCCATGATTCTTTGACTTGAAAAGACTGGTTCGATTATAAACACAAGTTATTTTATTCACCCGCCGCATTCCTAATGTAACATTTAGAAATATTCCTAATCGTCAGTCATTTTATTATCATATTATTTTTCTACTGGTGCCCTCTCCTATCGGAGGTTGGCTGTTGGCTGTTGATGATGCCTTTCGTTGGTTAATGTCGATATAAAATGAAAGCAAAACATTCATTCTTGTATGTAATTCATTTAGTTGAAACCCATAGCTTTTGAGGCATGTCCAATTAACATTTGTTGGCACAAGTCTCCCGGGACACCCTGTCGTACAGGTTGTGAATTGAATCTTCCCTATTAGGCACTTCCATCATACTTAGTTCACTAATTGGACTAGGTACAAAGCCATCTCTATCTACTGTATGTGAATATGGACTGGAGCACCCAGCAGTCCCAGCACCTACTCAGCAGTTTAGAAACATTCCTTACATACAACACAATTGTGAGTACGAGATATCATAATTGCAAACAGTAAAGCCGAAGCCCAAGTAGAAGTATTCAGAACACTGCTGAAAGATTTTATAAATTCCTAAATCTACCCTACACTGTTATGCGACAGACAAACTAACTCACACATTCATACACGCACACAATGTACACTGCACACCACGTCACACGTAAGTACTTAATGTACCTACAATAAATAAATATAATCTCGGGCATTCTGACAAATCGACTATTACCGAGCACCTAAATGAAACCAGCTATTAATTTGGGTTTATTTCAAGTCCTTGGAAGACCCAAAACCCATCGAGCACACCTAATCACGACCGCCATTGAATTCACACAAATATCATTTAATATTAACAGATACGACGCGACGGGGCTAAACTTAATTGTTCTTGGAATCCTGTATTTGATGGATACATTAAAATAAAACTCCGAATGCACATTAATTTAAACAATAATAAATTATACTGAAATACCGGTCCTAAGAGCATTGGAACACCATAAACGGTATCGATTCTACATACACTTCACCACAATATACTTTTCTGTCCTGGTGATGGATACTGTAGCGCTGTCGCTGTAAATAAGGATGAAGCGCAACACGGCGTAATACCCCAAAAATATATAACGATAACAGACATTTTGGATTAATTTAATATCCACGTTTTTTTTATTTCCATGGGCTTATAATGTAAGTAGGTATATGATTTGTAAATTTTCTCTTTTATTATTTTTTGTTTGTTATAAACAAAATTTGTAATTTGTTAAACTCATCCACCTAACATCATTAACATATCAAGCCACTATACAATCAAGACATTCACAAACACAACAATATAAATAATATTAAAAGCGTGTCTTCTCCGACCAAAACTGCCCCAATATTTTTTGTTTTTGTCGGATGTTTTGACAACATTTTGTCGCTGGAGACCCGACTTAAAATCCTCATTCTTCTGTCACACCACACAACACATTCCACTAATTGGTGTATTTGATAGAATATCTCATCTTCTACAAGCACAAGTAAAAAGGGGATTATAATATATTATAGTTTAATCCAGTGCCATCTAAATTATCTAATTGGGAATATGGGAAAACACATACATCACTTATTTAAATGATTTATAAATAGAACAGTATAAAGTAATAAAAAAACTTTCATCTAGACTCATAACTATAACCAACATCAAAAAATCAACGCAAAGAAACAAACTTACTAAAAATCAGAAAACTGTACGAATATAATTAACATATGCTTGTTAATCTATAAAATCCAAATCGGATTTCTACACACGAACACAACATTTATAAAAACATCAAAAGTACATGAACACTGCACTAGACAACATAATAAATTTTACACAAACTCAGTAAAGACTGAAACTGGTTAAAAGAAACAAAGGCCACGAGAGTATACACAGTAAACATATACATACATATACTCTCCTTCCCGATATCCTGAAAACAGAAAATAGAATAAACATATTAAAAAAAATGTTCTTACGAGTTGTGAGCAAAATCAAAATGTACTTAATAAAAATAATACGTTACTTAGAAAGATTAGGTAGTAAACAAAAATATTAAGATATTTTTAATGTGCGCTAAAGTAAGGAATTTTAAATACGTATATTTATTTAACTTAACAAAAATAAAGAATAAGAAAAGCAGTCCATTATTTTAATAAAAAAATGGTATTCTAACTTAAATACCTTTATAAATATTTTTATATTTTATACTTAGTTTTAATAGTTAAAATAATTATCAACATTCTAATTTTCCAATGTTTGCTAAAACTCGCGTAACGTCACAAGGAGCCATGTGAAGTCATAATTTTGTATCAACAAGGTCAACTCAGTACTAAACTGAGACGGTCTCATAATAAAGTTATTATTATTATGTTTCGTTTGTATTATGGTGAGATATATACTCGTAATTAAAGCAGTGTTAGGAATAAATAATACCACGCTTTGTATTTACATTTAAAACTTACTATGCCTACACTTCCAAATAATTACAATATATTCCAAAAGTCATCGAACGTAAAACTTTATATGTTTACGATAGTGCGATGTTATCATTATATAACAATATAATCATTTTTATATGAAACGATAATAGCGAAGTGACAATAATCTTTATTATAGATGTAATAAAATATGTTTTTCACGTTCATATAATATATATTTCTACAGTTTATAAGAAAAAACAATAGGTAAGCGACAAAACAAGCGTAAAAAAATTCCTCTATCATTGAAATTAGAAAATTTATATTGCAATCGCATTTGAAATAAAATTAAAATCTGAAAGAGTCTTATTTTAGCTTTCAAAACCTGTAATTAATTTTGGTGTAAATTCAACAACAGCGAATCAATTAGATTCACAAATTTCTGATAACATGACACAATTTATTTCAGTATAATACGAGAATTTAAAACTCTCGTGGATGCAGTGATACCAACGTAGCAGGGTGTTTTGAATAAATTAATATTTTATTTATTTTGAAATAAAGATTAATTAATTCTACGTATATATAATAAAACTTATGCATTCAAAATCAGCGTTTGTTGACCTATATGAATAAATATTTTCACTGATGTTCCCCATGGTAAATAAATATAAAACATATATCTCAATAGATTTTGGATTGAATAGCTTGCGCAGAATTAAATGTATTTATTTTTGAGGTCAATGAAAGTGTCCCATTAAAAAAAAAATGTAGACAGGTTTTTCAGAATACTGATCGTGATTGAACACAATCATTTTGTTGGTACATTTTTTGACCGGGTTAATTCTAGATAACTACTCTCAACAATTATTTATATAAAATGTCAATCATTCACCCCACAGATTAAAAAAAATCTCAAACACGAAAGGAACTTTTAACAAAGGTACGGGCACACGTTTCATTTCGTGTCGATTTCGTGCAAATTTTGGAAAAATAATCGTTCTCCGTTGATACAAAAATAAATATTGAAAACGTTACCACTAAAGATAAGTTGCGCCTAAAAGGTTGCAAGGTATTTTCTTTGTGTTGGAAATAAAATCCAATTGTATTTGGCAATAAGAAAGGCAAAGGAGGAAATATAAAGTTACAGAATCCAGTTCTGTCGAGTTACGTATCGACCAGTGGCACGCGGTGTTTCTTTACGATGTTTGGGATTTTCCAGAGCAAAATAGTTAATGGCACGTTTATGCAGCAAGATATTTTTTTTAAATAATTTAACAAAACGCAAACATTTTCCACCACTGATTAAACCGATGGAAGTGGAGTTTCTGAAGGAAACTTAGTTTGAAAATTTTAATTTTAACATTTTAAATTGGCTTATCTGGGCCCAGGAGTCAAAAGGTCTTATGTAAATTGGTAATATCAGTTTTCGTTTGAATCGCAGATTAGACATCTGTTTAGCGCAGCTTTCTACTGAAGAAACTGAGTAAAAATGTCTGTTTTAGGAAGCGATTTTTTAATTGTTGGTTTCGTTGCCCATAGCACGTTCAAATCTGTAACAGAACTCACCCATGGGTTCAATTTAATTCACCCTAATACATCTATTTTAAAATGTCTTTCAAACTTTATTTGACAGAGAATTGAACTTTAATATTTAAACTCGAGTATCGAGCAGGATTGAAATTTATTTCGTATATTAACTGCTGAAAAGTGGTCCGATTTCAGAAAAATACGTATTTTCCACGTACGCGTACGTGATTGCCATTGTTTATAGAATGCTTGGCTCAATCAGATGTCGGGAAGTGGCTTAATTTTCGCTTTCAATATTTGCATTCATTCATTAGCGAGAATCAAGTGATTATTTTTTAATCATTCAGAAAACCACTACATAAGGAAGGGTCTTTTTAAATGATTTCCTGCACTTACCGCATAGGTACATATTTTTTTTCTGTAAATCTGAGATAAACCGCACGTCCCTGGTAATTCAGTAGGTAAAGGAGTAAACTATATATGGATATACAATCCTGTTTTGTCAACCGTACCAAACAAGATTCTGTGATTTGCGAATGTTTCTATTTGTGATGTTTTTATCCATTTAGATTGCCTCCGAGTACATTTTTTTTCACAGTTCTCCGTCACAGTACATAAAGGAAATATTAAAATACCCGCACGGAATTCATTCTTATAATAGTCTCAATTTTTTCAGCAAATCTACACCTCATTAGTAACTGTCTTCCTTTTATCTCTGTAACACTCCACACATTTAGTGTGAAATATTTCTAAAACCCTCGGAACTCTTTTTACGTAACGTTATTTAACTGAAACGTCACAGTTGTATACGAAAAATTATATGTATATCGTGTTAGTGCGTGAATTCTTGAAAATCTTTATAGCGATAACTTTGTGTGTAAATAACTTCAACTAGCACATTTTTTATATCATGACATTATGTGCCTTTTGTATTTAGAGCGTAAATTCTGAAAGCGGTTTTTATCGACGTAGTGACAACTTTTCCGAGGAAGTTGAAAGCCTCTCTAAACTTAGCAACTTTTAGTCGATGACATCTGTCAAATGTTAATACTAGTTGGGGCGTGCTAAGGGAAGTACACTAATCACCGATAATATCGATAAATACTTTTTTATCGCGTCACATTGACAATTATACGCCCATGAAGCTTTTACATTCGGTAAATATGGTTCCAACTTTTTACCCAATGCTTAGTAATAATCAATGGTCGCATGGATTAGAATTGGATATAAAAATGTGTGTATTCAATAATATGAACATTTTTGGAAAAAATAGTTTGACATGAAATATTTTTTTGGGTATGCTTTAAACAACGAATTTATTATGTTTAATATGCCTATACTATTTGTAGGTACATTGATTTGCTAATAGTTTAGTCGAGAAATTGGCGAGTTTTCAAGATAATTTGTTTTTTTAATGTATGTTATAAATCAGTGAATGGGCTCCTTTAGTAATTAATCAACTGATTAACACTATTTAATTTCTATGAATGATTACCTTTAGGTACCTAAGAAGTGACCATTCGGAATTATTACATTGGCAACATCTATATTTATCCCTGTCCAGTTGGTAAAACTTAGGCAGACCAACTGTGGAGAGAAGTCAGTAAGGCAAGATATTGGCCGTTAACTTCAATTACTTGACGAGCCACAGATAAATACAGTTATCGTACCCGTAGTTGGTCGACTCGTCACTTCTCCATCTTTAAACATATCTACAATTTTCCCAAATTTATTGCCAAAATGATGTAGTCTATTTATAGGTGTATGAGTTTCATAGTTGGTTTTAAAATTGTCACAGAAAAATGTTGCACTTTGCCTCGTGTTTCTGGTCGGTACGTAAAATTTTATTGTGTCGAGAATTTCAGTGTTGTCAACGCAGTTATTAATAATTTTATTTAATAGTACAAGGTCAGAGATGATCCGCTTATCTGACAGCGTTATTAAGTTGAGTTGTTTCATCAAAAGAACAAAGTTAATATTTTGAATTGGAATATTCAGTTTAAAGTTAATAAATCTTAGAAATTTGTGCTGTACTCTTTCAATATTGTCAGAATGGGTTTTACATTTATACAATGGGGACCAAATAGTCGAATTATACTCTACCTGGCTTCTTACTAAAGAAGTGTATAATGTTTTCAAACATTTAAGTGACTTGAAATCACTCGCCGTTCTGCATATGAAACCAAGCATTTTTCTAGCTCTCTTTGTTATATCATTTACATGCAGAGTAAATGTTAACTTTTCATCAAATATAACACCTAAGTACCTGATCTGAGCGACTGATGTCAATAGTACATTATTTAAAGAGTATTCATAAGTAACATGACTTTGGATTTTACGAAAAATATTAAAAAATAATGAATTGATCACACACCAATGATACAATTTATCCAAATTAGATTGTAAAATATGGCAATCCTCTATACTACGTATCATTCTATATATTTTAAAATCATCAGCGAACTTGAGAGCAGAACTTGTACATCTTTAAGGCGGTGCCATACATAGTAATGCAAAATCGTGTGTTTTTGGTTTGAAAATTTAGTCGCCTAGAAATGTTTCAGATGCTTTAATTAAATACTGCGAGTAGGATACACCTTGGCCTTTGAAATAATTGAGTATTTTTTAGATAAGTCTTTTTATAAGCCCAAAAAAAAATAATATAAAAAGTCTATGAAAGCTGCTTTAAAGTTCAAAATCTCCTACTTACGAACCTGTTTTCGGTTATAATTTTATTGTATAGTGTGGAAAATTAAGTAATTTATAAAATGATCGAACAAATATTAAAAACTTATGACTTGACATCCACAAAATAAAATAAAAGGCACTTTGTAATATTCTCCATCTTTTCGCCATTCTTTCATTTGTTTAAAACCATATAAAATTTTCTTCTCTCTTGGCTATGACCGATATTTAATTTTTTTCCTCTAAGGCTTTGCATATGTGTTCGCAGGGATGGAAAATTCCTCCCTACAACACATAAGCCTCCATGAAAATTGGACCCTTAATATCTTTGATATCTACAGAAAGCTACTTAAAGCTCTCTTGTACTATATATCTTTATAAACATATGTACTTAACTAATTAATACGTTATTTACGAACTTGAACGCAAATATTTCCGTATTTATATTGTAATTAAATTCCATCAAACGTTGTGTAATTTTTTGATTTATGATATAGGATTTTAATTTCTTTCATTTTGTGGTAACCCTCTCGGTTCTGATCAAGGCGTTGCGTTTCAAAATTGTATTGGTCTTTCCATTGCAAACCTAGACTTAAATGATTTCTCTGAATGAGCTAGCTTCCCTATTGTATCTATTCTGATTCCCTGCACCCTAACAAAGTCGTAGTTAATCGCAGGTAAAAGATATTATACATGTTTATTTGAACAGGTGATTAAATATAACTCAAATGGTTAATTGTTAGTAAATTTGAGTTTGGTAAACTCTTGTGTCTGTTTGGCGCCACTCCTTTATGATTCTGCTGCTATAAGGTACATTTAAAGATTGATTTAGTAGGTTAATGTAATTAGTTAATTGCATATTTGACGAACTCGGAATAGCCCATTTGCTGGCATAATTTGGCTCCTATCCTCCTACAAGTAAACGAGATGATCGTGAGTCAACGAGAAATTCGCACAATCTTTTGACACGGTTCATTGATTGGTGCCTAAGTCACCGCGTCCCAATGAACCTTCCACGTCATCATGCACTGCCTTCAAGTCTCTTCTCGAGTCCCGAAACCCCCAAATTCTGACCCCTCCTTGGACTACAATTTACTTAGGGCGAACCGGTTTTGTCCTATATACAATCATATACTCACGGTTGGTGTGGACTTACGGGTCGTGAATCCTCATTCCACGTTTTAGAGAAAATGCGAGAATAGTCCAGAAGACCTAAAATGCAAGCTGTATGCAGGTCCGCATTCTCCAGTAAACAGTACATACGAATAAATATATGTAAACATACGTTTTGGGAAAGGTTTATAACTTGCAATACAAGACTATTTGTCTCGCATCCCAAGCTCGGATCTCGTGCCAAGAACTCTGCGAAGCTCTAGGTTTGGTAACCGAATAAATACGTAATAATAAGGTAATACTAATAAATAATAGTAAAATAAGATCTTATTGATAGTTTGTTTTGGAGAGCTATCGAACTCCAGGCTTTTTGTTTGTTTTTGACGTTTTTATTTAAGAGAATCGTCATCTCTATTTTGTTTGGTTAATGGTCTTGTTATAGGAGCGACGACTGCCTCCTATTTGATGAACTGTATTTTCTTTCCCCAGGATTCAACACAAGATTTGGTTCATTCTATCCCGTGATTTTTCAATTGTTTCATGTAATTGATTGCCACATAAGAGGGTACACGACTCTCAACTGTCTCAGGCAACTGATGGGGGTCTGTATGAGCACCCAATCAATAATATTCAAATGTTTCGTATAATTATTCGATATAAATCGTACTAACCCGTGATTTTTCAATTGTCGTTTGTGAATGATAGGTATTTGTAAGCACGCAGCTTCCAGCTGTTTCAGGTAACTAATAAAATCTATGCGACTATCTAATCAATGGTATTCAAATGTTTCATGTAATTATGCGATATAAATCTTGCTAAACCGTGATTTTCAATTGTCGTTTGTGAATGATAGGTATTTGGAAGCACGCAGCTTCCAGCTGTTTCTGGTAACTAATAAAATCTATGCGACTATCTAATCAATGGTATTCAAATGTTTCATGTTATTATGGGATATAAATCTTGCTAAACCGTGATTTTCAATTGTCGTTTGTGAATGATAGGTATTTGTGAATACGCAAAAATCGCTGCACATTGTACAATGACATCCTGGTAATTATCCTTATAACCCTGACAAATTATCTAGTTACGGCCAAGGTCGTTTTCAAACTATGCGGTTGACACAGTTCTCCAGTGACTTTATTTATAAACATATCGAATGATATAAACACCTTCTTTGAAACACTAACCCAGATGCGAGACTGTTTATTTAAGAAATATCTCTACTTCTCCTTGTAATCCAGTTATGTTACCTTTTATTGTGCATAGTTAATTAAAATATTTTTAATTCCTTTTTTGAAGTTAAACTATTTATTTCATTTTCCGAATTTAGTAAATTTACTAGAGGTTAAATAGAGAATAAATATAATTATATATATATTAGTGCACATATCTCGATTGTCGAAATATGTTAAATAAGAGTACATATATTCACAAATAAATATAAGATATATGATTATATATAGACTTGAATATTAATAAATACATATTTTCTTTTTCAATAAAATAGATATGTCCATAGGCAAGTATTTAAGATCGCTACCATTCCAATGTTTTGATTAAATGATAAATATATATACATATACATGTAGGTACATACATTACTCATATATATATTCTTTATATACAATATACTACTTTATTTTTATATAGATAAATTCATAATAAACATATATTAATGTGTAAGTCCTTTTTTGTTGTTTTATTTTAATATTCAATTGATATACCTCCTCCTCACAGTCCTTCTGTGCCTCCTGGGACCTGAAAATTATTTATAAAAGGAAAACTTACCCTCATCAAGATTTTTCCGGTTGGGTGCCACACAACAAAATCTTGTCGAAGAAAACCCTACCTAATTAATTGTATTTTCCAACTAATTTCAAAATTGAAATTAATTGAAATTGTGCAAACTTTTAATTAACTCGATTCTTAATAAATTAAATATCTGTTAAAACTTTCTTCTAAATTGTACTGTGTTCACCAATATTTTAACCTATCCACAATTAGTTTTTTTTTTTTGAACTGTTTCTTTTTGAACAAAAGGTTGGGCGTTTATAATTATTGAATCCTTTTTTGTTTTTGTGTTTCTTTTAAACTAAGATGAGGGTATTTACTATTAATAATTTAAACAAAATTATAATCTATTTTTAAATATTAATTCGCGAACACGTTCACTCTTGATTAACGATAAAAACTCTCAATTAGATTTGAATGTTTTCACTTTGAATGAAATAATAATTTTTAAAATTTTAATTAATTCACAATTCACTTTTTAGCACTTCTCACTTTACACTTTTAAGCACTGAATTTAATATCTATCTTTTTTTTTACACTGTTTGATTAAATTAAACAGACTTATTAAAATTTCACTGATTCTAGTACTTGTACTATTCACAAATTCTCTAAGTCCAGGGACTTATTAAAAATTAAACACTTAAACTTGTTCAAAATTTAACACTTATAGATATTTCACTGTCGATTTTTACCAAGAAACGTAGTACTGCGGCGTATGCACCTCTTCAAAACCTCGACTGACCGTCCCAAAACTGGTGTGAACCTTTATTTTATACCCCTCTCAGGTTCCAAAAGACGTATCTAAATTTTCTTTGATAATCAATTCTATCTTTTAACAACTCGCAAATCCGAACACACCTTTCCCTAATTTCAATTGTCCCTACATACGATCTTCTGTTTTCCGGCTCTGGGCGGTGGTAAGTTTTTATCTCACGACTCTAAATCGATAGAGTCCGAATCGGGTAAGTCTGCGTTAATCGCCCAAGCTTCCTTTGTCCTCTGTTCATACAAAATGTAGTTAAAATCTCATGATTTTGCGTTCCTTTTTTTTCTCAATTCGCGATAGGTCCATCCTCAATAACATATATATAGATCTCAATTTTATGCATCTCGCGTGAAAAATGATCAAATCCATGTTGAAATCTTTACTATGCATTTTTGAATTTTGATTTGTCTAAAATCTACTTAATTTTATTGTCACCTATATGAGCTTTTCCATTTTCACCCGTACCTTCTCTCTTTATGTCGCAGATTTGAGTTTTCCTTATTTTTTTTGGATTTTCTTTTATTCGCGACGTTTTCCTGTACAATTTTCTTCTTTATTCTTTTGTTATTTCTCATAACTCTATAATTACTTATTTTCCAAGTCGTATTTATTAATTTCACGGATAACTTAGAATTGTATCGCTTTTCTCCACTTGGATCATTCTTTATCACCGTTCTTTACCCTTTCTTTTATCTTTTCTCCACTTCTTCCGATGTGTGTGGTCTAGGAAAAATTTCATACTTCATTTATTATTAATTAATATATAGTTTTCCACACTTCCATGGGAGATATACCTAATTTGACTCTGGGATATCTGTCACTTTTATTGCCTTACTTGATCTCCGCCCCATCTCCTATCTCTTACATACAAGATTTCACATATATCATACGTCTGGACATCTGTTTACGTTCCAAATTTTGGTACTAGACTCGTAAATTTAATTTAATTTCAAACCTATTAATTTTAATTTCTTTTGCTGTATATAAATAACTCATAAGCCCAACGTTAAAGTTAATCGCTTTTCTAATGGCTTATCACGTTAACGTAAATAAGAATCATGTTCGAATTTCGATTGTTTATCCTTTAAAATACACATGAGACCGCCAACCTTTTATCTTGTTTCGATCCCTCTGTAATCTTGTGTAACTCTAATATCTATCTACCCTGATAATTATGTAAAATGTCTACTTTTCCTGAATCTAATTTATCGCTATATGTTTAACTTTACTACCTTCCTCTGATACTCAATTTTCAAGTCCCTAGGACCTTTGTAGCAGCTCAAAATCTCTGTATTATCCTTCCATTCGGTCGCCGCACTTTTCTAAAATGTCTATTTTTTTGCGAGATTTTCATTCAAAATTGATTTACCAATACGTCCTCTTCATCTTAAATTGATAACGATTAGTTTCCATTGTTTCCAACACTCTCACCTCTCTTTAGTACGATTTTTTATCGAACTTGACACCCTATCTCTATCATAAATAATTGCACTACAGTTGAAAATTCTGCCAGCAACCTTCTTTCGTTTTACCGTCCTTCTTTTATACTATCACGTTTATAATTTTTCCATTGCATTTTCGCGTGTGTGTTTTTCAACTTGTAAAACTTCCAAAGCCCTCGATTTCAATGGTTCGATACCTCATAAATGTCTCAGTTATTGTAAACATTCCCAGGACTTGTTCCCTTGAACGTCGATGTTTACTCTATAGTGCATTTACCTCTAATTTTTGTGGGAAAGAAGAAGCCATTACTTATCTTTTTTATCGCCGGGTCCAAAGTTCATTTCTTTTGTCTTCCGTAGACACACGCCTTTCCGTTCACTGATTGGTTACTCAAAATTTTATAGCTTTCGTTTAGATCTAATTGGCTGACACCCTTCAATGTTTATTTTCAGGCCTAGATAGGGGGTTCCTTTCTCGTCTTAGACGATTTTACGACCTCTCTGCTTTCGTCCCGGAACCTCGATTTAATTCCAACTATTACAGGTGCCTACTGCAAGCAAACTGAATTACTTTTTAAATCAACAGATGTCGCTAGAATGACGGTTTTCATAAATAATTTGCATATTTTTTTGCAGCTATGGTTTATCTGTTTTTTCACTGTGATTTAAGCCTTTCATCACAACTTTTTGGCCATGTTTTTTTCTTGCATAAATTAAAACAGGCGTATGGTGTTAAGCGGGAATTTAAACCTTATCACAATCTACGTAAGGGTTGTTATTGAAAGCGGCTCAATTCAAAATATTACACGAAGTAGTGCATCGCCTTAAATACACTAACAATGTCATTTATAAATAATAAAAACAGAATCGGTCCGAGGTGAGATCCCTGGGGAACCCCACTTGAAATAGATGTAAATTCTTAGTGTTAAAACACACCCCTGTTGAATTAAAGAACCCCGCACGGAAATAATTTATTTATTTGAGAAGGTCTCAAGTAAATTTTATTTGATTACATTGTGTATTCGATTACACTCCTCCACATTTCCTTCCCCTCCCCAGTACTTTCAGCCTCACAACATACCCCAAATGGGGGATGCCATAGTCTCACTGGCTTTAGACGATTGTGAGCAGTTTCACATAAATAAGCCGCCTACGTAAGCTTGCCTACAGAATAATTTCATTTGTCTTTACTTTACCCATGTTCCTTCCGCACCCCAATAACAATGAAATAGGTCATTATTATATATGTCGAGTAGATAATGCAAGCCCTGGTAGATAACAATGAAATAAGTCATTATTATATATGTCGAGTAGATAATGCAAGCCCTGGTAGATAAAAATGAAATAGGTCATTATTATATATGTCGAGTAGATAATGCAAGCCCTGGTAGATAATAATGAAATAGGTCATTATTATATATGTCGAGTAGATAATGCAAGCTCTGGTAGATAACACCACTGGAACTACGAATCGACTTCATCCAAGAAAAATAAGCACAAAACACAGTTTTTTTTCCTTCCCTTTGATAACAAATACAACGAATTGTATTTTTTTGCAATTAATGAATCTCGTCGCAAGTTTTAACTGCTTCATTCTATCTACCTTTTAAAGCTCTAGTAAAACATTCCAAAGAAATTTCTTCAACGGAAAATTCTCTCCTCATATTCCCGCATGCATTGTAATTATATCAAATATCCTCCACGGATGGGATTATTTTCAAACTGCTTGCGTATATAGTAAAAGATAATTTTATAAGGAAGATAGTTATTAGCCAACCCTTTCAGTCCTAAACGGCCATCCATCATAGTTCTTTACGTAAATCGAGCCCTTTATACAGTAACGTAGATAGAGATTCTCGGCACCCTTTTCAACCCTTTTTTGCAATTTTTTTTATAAAACCACAAACTCACGAAAAGTGACAAAAATTGACAAAAACCGACCACACTCCCGGTTGGAGATTTGATTCAATGACCACTGAAAAGAAAACATTTTTTTAACATCGTCAATCTGTTGAATCAATAAAAGTAAATGTGTATGACGTGGATAATATTATACTATTCAGATCTGATTCCTGATGAGACAGTTTAAGTCATTTCAAGCAACGTTTTAATTCTAAATCTTTCATTCTGGAACGTGCCGCAAATATATTTAATTTAATTTTAAAACAATAAATTGCAAAACAACACAATTAGATTAAATTAAATTTACTTGCACACGCCGGGATTATAAACCACCACCCCCGGATTGCTACTAGAGCGTTTTAAACCTCTACCACGGAGGCCGTCATGGCAAAAATAATTGTAAATAATATGTATTCAGAATGAGAAAAGAAAGAAGAAATTGCCTCACAGGCGATAGTTTATGAATGTATTGTAATAGGACATAGGTAACTATGTAACATATTAGGTCAAATTCCGGGTACCCAGGCTGATGGTGCGATTACCACGCAACTTTTTACTACCCTTGAAAGGGCCTGAAGCTAATTGGTAAGAGGGTAGGGCAGAAGTAATGTTTTGTCACTTGAAGGTTATAGCCATATCCCTTTAAGGTTTTAGCGTCCTCAGGTCATGAAGGTTGATTTACAAATAAAAGGCTAAACATTAGTTCTTAAAGGCAAATTTTTTTCATGTGAGACAACACATGTGTCCAACTGTCTAGAGTCAGTGGGACTCTTATGAGGCGGAAGGAAATAGGAGAAGGAGAAGTAAGAGAGGGAGATAGTTATTGCCATTAGATCTGGTAGCCAGGCGTAGCTAAAGCTATAGCCTTATTTACTAAATCAGATAATCTGTCACACTTTCGTTGTCAGGTAATCTTCAAATTAACAACAACCTCTTCGATCTGGATTTTTTAAAAGTCAAAGCATTTATATTAGACCCATTTGTTAAAATCTGAATGTCATCCTAGCTGTCTTTATTATCTACTTGTTTCTTCTCGGGAATAATGATTAATAAGTAGTTATGGTTCAAATATTGTTACAATATACTATCAAAGTACCCATCTGGTAAGTTATCAAATATATATTTTTTCTTTCTTTTTTAAATATTATGTGTTTGTATGTTGTATTACTTTATGTTTGTGATTACTCCATGTTTGCTCCACTCATGTGTAAATTGTTAACCTCGATACAGGTTACAGAAAAAAAGTTGATTTATATAGTGAGATGCAATAAATAAATAAATAATGTTCAGATTTCTGCATCATTTTAAACATGTGCTGTGGAGCGTAAAAAATCCATAGTTAAAAAATATTAATGAATATTTCAGTAAACCAAAGGAGTTGGTTTTATATTTTTCATTTCGATGCCGGGTAGTAAAATAAGTTATTTTTTAACATATTCTAAAAATACCTTAGCAAAATTAGTACCTCATGCACGCTTTGGGGCTCGCTACTTGAAAATTAAATTTACAGTTCGTTGTTTGACTGCAATGCTTAAACGCAGTGATATATTTTTACAATTTACAACTCTTAAATATTATGTAATTAAGTGTTTTATAGTACTTTAGCGAAGATATTATCTATGTAAGAAAAAAACTCTTTATCGCTAGTAAAATTTATAAAAAAAAAACAAAAGTGTCATCATTTTATTCGATCTCGGGCTGAAACTAGGCGCTTGAATTTTCCAGGTATGCATTAAAGTAATCGAAAGATTATGGTGAAGTGTATTTCTGACATGAAAAGGTATGACCCCATAAAAGGATCCCGGCGGCCGTAAAACGGCGAGCTTTATACACAGGCTGCTGCGTCGCCCGAAGTGACTGGAATGACGTTGTGCTGAAGTTCGAACAGCCTGAAGTTTAATGTTTAATGCTACTCCGGGTTATGTAACCTCAACAATTCTACACTTTTGTATAAATCTACCTCCTGTGTAAAAGTATAATTCTAAAAGATTTCGGTTGTAAAATTTCTCTTTTTGGTAGATGTTATTCTGAAAAAATCACGTAGTACCCACGCTCTAGTAAAAAAATCTACTTCTCACTTCGCTCTACACCGTGTACAAATTCTAGAATCTAGATTCAGTAACCCCCGAATATGTAACAAACAGAGATAATATTTCTGTACGTTATATATTCGTTCTCTCTAATATGTAATACAAAGAGATAATATTTCAATATTTTTCTCCTTTTTCGGAGAGTGGTATCTTAAACTACCACCCATATATTAGATATTTAACCTTTTAACATAAGACCGTTGTTTCGATAGCTCTTTCAATTGCAATCTTGGGCCGCGAGTTTGGTTTTGGATGCGGTAAAATGAATGGAAGGATTTAAAAAGACACGGAAAATTATACTGTGCTGAGGACGCCAACAGAATATCGAATAGGCCTACCCTGATGATGGTTATCTTCCTTGTTCCTTCATATGGTACTGCGGGGAGGATGCCAACAGAATATCGAATAGGCCTACCCTGATGATGGTTATCTTCCTTGTTCCTTCATATGATACTGCGGGGAGGATGCCAACAGAATATCGAATAGGCCTACCCTGATGATGGTTATCTTCCTTGTTCCTTCATATGGTACTGCGGTGAGGATGCCAACAGAATATCGAATAGGCCTACCCTGATGATGGTTATCTTCCTTGTTCCTTCATATGGTACTGCGGTGAGGATGCCAACAGAATATCGAATAGGCCTACCCTGATGATGGTTATCTTCCTTGTTCCTTCATATGGTACTGCGGTGAGGATGCCAACAGAATATCAAATAGGCCTACCCTGATGATGGTTATCTTCCTTGTTCCTTCATATGGTACTGCGGGGAGAATGCCAACAGAATATCGAATAGGACTACCCTGATGATAGTTATCTTCCTTGTTCCTTCATATGGTACTGCGGTGAGGATGCCAACAGAATATCGAATAGGCCTACCTTGATGATCGTTACCTTCCTTGTTCCTTCATATGGTACTGCGGTGAGGATGCCAACAGAATATCGAATAGGCCTACCCTGATGATGGTTATCTTCCTTGTTCCTTCATATGGTACTGCGGTGAGGATGCCAACAGAATATCAAATAGGCCTACCCTGATGATGGTTATCTTCCTTGTTCCTTCATATGGTACTGCGGGGAGAATGCCAACAGAATATCGAATAGGACTACCATGATGATAGTTATCTTCCTTGTTCCTTCATATGGTACTGCGGTGAGGATGCCAACAGAATATCGAATAGGCCTACCTTGATGATGGTTACCTTCCTTGTTCCTTCATGTAGTACTGCGGCGAGGATGCCAACAGAATATCTTCATTGTTCCTTCATATGCACAAAAAACTACAATGACAATTCAACACATTTTTAAAAAGTGAGATAGAATCATTAAAAGCGATGAAAAAAACTAACCTATAAACTTATTATTATACGTATTTAACTTAGATTTCGTTTTATGACTTTTCATGACTTGTATCACCTTTAAAAGGTATGTTGAATTGTCATGAACACGAGCTCTTCGGTCACCATTTTTTATTTATTTAAAATATTAATCGTTTTACTAAATTCCATTTAAAAAAGAATTAACAATGTATTCATAGAGTAATTGAAAACTTCAAATGTTAGATACATTTAAATTACACCTCACAAGAGAGCCGCTGTCTGTTTAGTATTGAAGAGTGAGAAACTGTATTGCAACCCGGTTGGGTAACGTTGTGAGGCGGGTTATGGTAGGGGCTGCAGAAAATCGTAGAAACCAGCACAATTTCATGCGAATTGGAGTCATACAATTTTGCACCAGATTTCTCCATCAAAGATCCATCCCCATTTCCTTTTTCAAATTGGTGATGCCGAAGTCGCTGGCCTTGAGTCAAAAGGCGCCAGGCGCGAGTAAAATTTTGACACCCCTTGTCAAAACCAGTGGATGCCTAGGCAGGTGATTACTGTAATCAAACATATTCGGATGATTTGTATTTTTGTGTAGCGCCGTTTTGGTGAAAACTAATCTAGGACTTTTAGGTGTTAGGTATTATCTGCACCTTTGGACCTTGAAAATTCGGCGCCCGGAGCGAACTGCTCCCATTGCGCCCCCATAGAGCTGGCCCTGCGAGCAGTTGGATATGTTCGGTAATCCCAGGCAAAATGCTCACAAACGCATTACTTTTACAGATATTTTTTTAAATTTATTATCAGTGACTGTACACTTACTTTAAGTCTAAAAAATGAAAACAAAACAAATTAAACAACAACTTGGCGAGAATTACTCACTCCAAGCAAAACGGCCCAATAGGAAAAGAAATAGGAAAAAGGTCTATAAAAGAAGAATAAAATAAAAGTTGGTAACTGTTTCGATTGTTGGTCCATTAACGATATAAATAATTAATCTGTAATTATTTACGCTAGCAGAAGCTCGTATGGAAAAATTGTTTTTCTAGGTATTCGGATTTTTTTTCTAAACCTTACAATGACTCTGGAGCACAACAATTTTCTGCATTATTGTAGTGTACAAGTAGTTAGTTGATTGTACCTTGCTAAAATATATTCAAAGCATAAATATATTTATCAATTCTCTCCTTGATTGGATAAAATCACGGAGGAAAAAAGGGAGAAAATAGTATCGTGTATCGATGTAAATTTACGTAGGGCCGTAGGGATTGTTAGGGAAACACCCTGTTTTTAAATATTCCCAGTCGGTTGAGCTGAAAAATTATAAGATAGATATGGTTTATCTTAAATTTACCCCATTATTACTCGTAATCTACCAAATACTTATTATTTTCCATATACATTTTTCTTTGTTTTCTTTACTAAAATCCTCTATAGACCACTTAAATTGGTTGGTTCAACAGTTATGTGTCATCCGTTGAGTGTTGCATACAGGCTACGCAATGGTTGGTTCAATTTTGTCAGTTGCTAGTAAAAGCAAAGATTTGCAATCGCTCTAACATAATCGCATCGTTAACTATTGACACGAAAAGAAAAAGACAAACGTGGTCGAAAATGGCTCACGGAACAAAAAATATTCAGTCCATTGGTGCTACTAAAAGAATTAAATAAGTTCTTACTATCCCACAAGAAAATCAAACCCTCCAGGTCAAAAATTCTCTTTCGTTACTCATGCCTGGCATTTTGTTAATTTTTACTCGTTCACACAATTACGCATGTCGGCTCTCTAGGCAGACTAAGGATGGGTTGTTTCATAGAATTTGAACAATTTATCAAATTTCCACGTTCTGTGATAGTCCTATTCAAGTTCTGTTATTATATAATTATAGACCAGTTACTTGACAACTGAAATAATAACAAAACTTTTAGAGAACTTAAAAATAAGTTTTGAATTTCTAGAATTGTTCAATTTCTCTTAAACAAACCGTCCTAAGTAAAATTGGTACAACCACTCAACCAAGCTACAGACGATCCAACATAGTTGGACTGTTGGGTAGTTGGTTTTTCTGGCGTTACAATCATTCAACTTCATAGCCACGCTCCATTATCGCATACACGGTTCAACATTAACCTTAACTCAATCAGATTGAGACTATCGCTCAACCAAATTGAATGGTTTTTAGGGCCCATTATTTCATACATGCTTCGCTCTGATTAATAAACTACGAGTACAAGATAAATACACTCTTTGATTTCATTGGAAAACTTTCCCTAAGTTTAAAGAAGAGACGCGATGGTTTGTCCTCAGCTTAAAAAAGGTGTTTGGCTGTTCGTTGTGCTTGCTGTCATTGGCAATTTTTTCAAGACCGTTTAAAACCGTTTTTATGATTTAAAAAAAATTTAATATTTTTTTTATATAATCCTGTTACAATAGGTACTCATGATACTGTTTACATAACTTATAAATACACATCCTTTAATAATAATCTAATTTATACTTGCATACAAATACTCTTGAAATATTCAAGACCAATCAAATATAAAGCAAATATTTAGGGCAATTTAACATTGTCAATAACCCACGGATCTATTTTAAATGCTTAATTAAACACAAAATCTCAAGTTAATTTGTACATTGCAGGTAATTTCTTAGTCGAATAGTTAATCTAAGTATGATACAGAAAAAAATAAGGAAGGTTGCTATTGACAGATTTAGGCGACCACTTTCCTCAAGTACCTGCCTGGGTCACTAATGGCCTCTTTAGGTTCCCTTACTTCCTACCCATACTTACAAACTTCCCGTACTTGATATCATTTTGTCGTTATACTCCCACAATAAGAGGAGTGGTTTTAATAAAGATATTAAAACACATACTTGGATTGACAATTGAAATTGAAATTTTATCTTTTTTCCGAAAAGAACGAGCAAGGCTATACGGCTAGCACAGAAACAAAAGTAACTTTGTATTTTTCTTTCTCTTATAAGATAGATGATTTTAAAAGAGTGAGTTTACATCAAACCATTGGGGTATATCACCAAGTGGATAAGGGACGTTTACTGGGTGAAGAAAATCCAAGAGCGAATTTCTTTTTTTTTTCTAAAATTCGTTCTAGTTTTCAAAAATATAGTTTATAATTTTTAAGTTCAAAAATGAAAAACACTTGTAGTTTTAAAAATATATTTTCCAAATATACATTTTAATAGAATTGTACAATAGGACAGTCTTCACATTGAATAATGGGTGTGAACGAGAAAGTAGCACTGTAACACATGTTGCAAAAATTTTTAGAAGAACGTAACTTGAAAAAATCATCCCGGGACACAATGCCGTGACGTTCGGCCCTGACGATTTATAAAGAATTTAGAAAGTATGGCTGAAAATAGTGCTACGCGTATGTCGTGGGTGGTTTGCGCTAATATGTGGGTGAATGAATGAAGAGCTGTAGTGCCACGCTGAGTACGAGGACCATCGGTAACCGTCGGTAGATCAACACACCGAGTTAATTAAGCAGATAATGATATCATGTAAATAATTGCCGCTTTTTAGCAAAGTGCACTCTGAAACAACATTGAGTCGGTTACTGACAGGTAATCTTTTTTAGACAGGAAGCGATGTAATTAGTCTAGGAGGTTGAACAGTGAATCCTAGATCCTGTTCCTTAATTTCCCTTTCCGCTTGTCCACCCCGCTTACAGTTGAGTTATCAGTTATAAAGTTAAACACAGACTTCAAATAGGTTCATTATAATTAATACCGACTACATATGGGATAATAATTATTTATAATTGTAAGATGGTGCGGTTAAATAGTTTGGCGTTTCAAAGAAGTTAAATATACTTAAATATGTTTTTTCAAGTTTGGTAAATGTGCAATACATTTTTGTTGTTTGTTTTTGGGGTGTTATGCCATGTTGCGCTAACTCCTTCTTCGGATCTACCGGATCTGCCCTGATGATGGACACTGCAACGCTGTCCGAAACGTCGGCTAAAGAAGGAGTTAGCGCAACACGGCATAACACCCCAAAAACAAACAACAAAAATGCTTTTGGCCGTGAGAATCTAAAAACTTACGTGCAATACATTGTTTAGTAACCATTTAAATAGAATTGAGAAATTTTATTTTTGTAGATAAATTAAAACAATGCTTTAAAAAATTTATCTGCTTTGAGTATTTTATTAATCCCGTAAATCTCATCTGAGGAAAATCACATTCCAGTAAATCTAGTTTAGTGGGTATAAAAATGAAAGTTTTATTATTTGAAAAATACAGGTTTTTTCTCTTCTCTTCACTAAGCATAAGTTGCGTCGAAAAGTATGTAAGTAGTGAGAGACGGACCTTCTGGCTATCGGTAAAGCCTTCACACCAGGCAACGCATACGAAACAACACAGAGAAATTACACATCTGCCTTGATGATGAACACTTGAACGCTGTTCGAAACGTTGGCAAAAGAATGAGGAAGCGTAGCAAGGCTTATTACCCCAAAAACAAATCATGGTAAGCCAGGGGAACTATACGATGCCCAAATTACCACATAAATGTATTAAGAACGTTCTATTTTATTGGAATAACTTATTTGAATAGCTTTAGCTTAGATTTATTAGTATTATTATCTATTATTTTCTTCTTCAATTGACGTATTAATAATATTTCCCTCGAACGACTTTAAATTTCATAATGTGAAATATTAGACGGAAATCTTCTTTTCAAATCCATTTTTTCAAAGTTTTTATTATTATATTTCACCCAAGCAATAATTAACAAAACTGCGAGGTGGAACTTTTTTCCAATTTCATCAGAAACTAGATTTTACCTTAATAAACCTTAAGTTTTCTGATGAATGCGCTAAAAATTTGAAACAATTTTCTTTCAGCTCGTGTCTTTTAAAAAGTTTAAGGCCGGTTTGAACCCTTCAGGTTGTATGCCCGTGAAAAGGGTTTGGTAGCAGATGCGTAGGTATTCGTTAAAGGATGATGGGGGGTAGGAGGGAGGTCGTTTATCAACCTTCTCTGAACTTAAATGGATAATTCTTGCTCACTTAACAGTGGAAATTTTCCGAGTTTAATTATTATCGGCAGACTTATCGTATGCTTGAGTAATGAGAAACGAAGGAGCACATGTTACACCTTTAGGCTAAGTTTAATGGAGTTTTATAACTTTTACACGCGTTCTTAAAATTTCCTCAGAGCTACGTTAGTGCTTTGCGTACTTTCTTATGTACAAATTACACTTGTACAGAAGAAGAGTAATTACTATTTAACTTTCATAAACAATTTTTGAAATAAACCTTTCCTATAATAGAAATATTTTTAACCTTCGTTATGTATCTCACAAATATACAGGGTATACCAGGACCTACGGACGACAGGCTTTAAAAAGCGATTCCTGAGATTGTTCAAAGTAAGAAATGTTTGTATCATTTTGCTGTTCGGTTACATTTAAATAAAATAAAAAATTCTACCACATGCTACAAGCTAACTAACTCATTACTTGGTACGCGCTCAGTCTCGTCTGTGCAGGGCTGCTGGAACGAGACGGAATAAGTAATGATATGATGCGTTAAGTTTTATTGGAAAACCTTAATGAGCAAAACCTCAAATTGTAATATTTAATTATCGAAGACAGTACAAGTACCCCGGCAAGGCAAGGGTTCTGGGTTATATAAATAAAAATAATAAAATAAATATTGGACAATTTTTATAGCGCCGCTTTTGTGAGTTATCACCTCAGGGGCGCTTTACAGTTGATGCAGGTATTAAAAAAATATATGAATATTACCAAAATAAAGTGAAGTAAAATGGAGAACAGGAACAGGTGACATGAAGATAGAAGATGGAGACTCTGCAGCAAGAATCCTAGGTGGTGAAGAAACTGGACCAGCTGCTTCAGTGAGTGAGCCCACCAACAGTGCCAACACGAGGTTCGTCATCCATCCAGGTATGTGTCTGCTGCTAATATAGCACTGACATGTGTCTGCTGCTAATAAAGAGCGCTGACACAAAATCCTCACATAGATAACAGACCTTGGCAGCACCGCTGTGACGTTCGACGAAGATAGAAGATGAAGACTCTGCTGCAAGAATCCTAGGTGGTGAAGGAACTGTACCAGCTGCTGCAGCGAAAGAGACTACCGCGTCCACCAACAGTGCCTGCACGAGGTTCGTCATCCATCCAGGTATGTGTCTGCTGCTAATATAGCGCTGACATGTGTCTGCTGCTAATAAAGAGCGCTAACACAATATCCTCACGTAGATAACAGACCTTGGCAGCACCGCTGTGACGTTCGACGAAGATAGAAGATGGAGACTCTGCTGCAAGAATCCTAGGTGGTGAAGGAACTGTACCAGCTGCTGCAGCGAGAGAGACTACCGCGTCCACCAACAGTGCCAGCACGAGGTTCGTCATCGGTTCAGGCATGTGTCTGCTGCTAATATAGCGCTGACATGTGTCTGCTGCTAATAAAGAGCGCTAACACAATATCCTCACATAGATAACAGACCTTGGCAGCACCGCTGTGCAAAATCACATCATCCTAGTCTATTTTAGTCTCTCTTGTCACTTCTTAGCTATTCATGCTATTTAGTGCATCTTCTCGACCCTTTTAGACTCTTTCCTGGCTCTAATACCTAAATAAAATCCAACAAAAAATTACAATTTTTTCTATTGTCGTGATCCGACGATTTCATACCTCTGTCTCAGACCTATAGGGCTCGCTTATCGCAGGCTATCATAAGCAAAATCTTGAACCAAAATCAAAGTGATGTGTATGTGTGTCATCTGTATATAAGATATGAACGTATTTTTCTGATTTTTCGGTTTTAATTTTCGTTTTGGAATCGCTAATGTTTTCTTCAATAATTAAATGTTTTTTATTTACTATTTGAAACATTCAAGTTTACTGTTTTATGAGTAACACTGACGATTGAAAAAAAATCGAATACTCACAATACGTTCTTTTGTATCTATCCATGACAAACCGTTTCCGATTATTTGGGCCGTAAAAGTAAGCAAAATAAAAAATTTACGGACGCCTAAAAGCCGGGGTCAAATTTTTATTTTATGTTATACCTAGTAATGTTGAGTTTGTCACTACGCCAGCCAAATGCTAAATCCACGGAACGAGCAAACTGTTAGGAAATGCCTACATTGTATGGCCACATTTAATTTATTCAACTAACAATCCGATCTTGCTTACTGGAATGTTATCACAAGAAATATGAACAAATCGTAATATTAGATATTTTATTAAATTAAAAACATCGCACATCTACGGATGTGTTGTTTCACAGAATTTGAACAAATTCATAAAATTTAAACTTTCATTGTCGGGTTCTATGAAAGTTCTATTTAAGTTCTGTTATTATATCATTATAGGCTAGCTGCTTGACAGATCTGAAATAAAAACAGAATTTGAAATTTTTTTTATAGAATTCTCTGAAACAACCCGTCCTAAGTATCCGTAAAATTGTATTTTCTTCAATAATTTTTGGTTTAAGATGATGTATTTATTTGGGGATCTCCTTTTCTGATTTTGTCGAAATTAAAGATATAATATTTTTGGTAAGATATTACGCTTACACGAGTTCCGCGTCTTGGGGAGGCTGGATTTTTGAAAAAATATAAACTTGATTATACTCATTGATGACTTAGTGAATAAACGTATAGCTAATTTATTAAACCTCTGGTCGGATTATTCGTATTCCTGTTAAATACGGGACTGTAGGCCTTTAACAAATGAATTCACAGATTTCCTAACAAGATAGTTTGTTAGGAAAACACGATTGTGTTGATGATGTGGAAAATTGTAATATTTTCGCATTTCGTCGTTATATTTATCAGGATAAGCGAAGCTGAACGAACACGTGTTCCGACAATGGCCTGCCATCACATTTTTAACAGGATTTCAATAACAGGTTGTTGTATAAAGCGTTCAAGAAATAACACAACTTAACAACAATGATTATAAAACCATTCTAGGTCTTCTATAGTTCTGTGCTACAGCTCTTGTGAGTTCGTATTCCCGCTGACAGCTCTATCTTGCTGTATGTTCCGCGGCCGTGGAGAGCGTTGGGTAATGCGGCCTCCCGCGCGGTAAATCCCCTAAAGCTCGCATTTGTATGTCCGGTCCATTGAAGAGATAACCGCCCTCTTATGCGCCACAAATAATCCCCAAATACGCCGGGAAATCACCTGAACATCCCGCGCTGTGGACGAGAACTTGTTGGCTAAATGAAAGCTTGGATTATGTACGAGAAGGGAATTCATTTGTAGGATGAAATCAATATGCATCGCATTCAATTTCCATCGGCTTATAACATTTATGTTACCATGAATTACTATCAATACTAAATATAAGTTATTTATTTAATGACTAGATGACGTGTACCCGACGCTGCTTGGGGTTATCTATAGGAAATAGACATATACCACAGTGGACTTTTCTGTGGACATTTTTAAGATGCGTACAATTCCGTGGTACGTTATTTTAAGGTATCTCATAAGGTTTAGCCAGCGTTAGCAATGTAAGCGTCCGAATTTTTTTTTACGACTTGATTACCAAAAATCGACTCTTATCTATTATATAAATATAATATGCATGGATTATATATATTAACCATCCGGAAGAAATTCTCTAAATGATAGTGAAAACTCCTTTCAAAAATCCGTTGTGTAGTTTAGATAAACTAGATTTATTTCCAGTAAACCGCTCTGTTATTTTATTTTAATTTTTATTTTATTGATTTATTGTGAAAAACAGTATAATCCATTTACATTTCACAAATAACAGTTTATAAATTACAGTTTATAATAAGTAAGTACATACATTTATTTGCATGGGTAAGTACATCAATACTATCTGATTAACCAGATTTGTTGAATAGTATGCTTATCGCCGTCTTAAATTCTCTTTGGTTCAAATTGAAAATGTCAATCACAGAAGAAATGTGATTTAACAAAGTAGTTATTCTCCCCAAAGGCATGATCATTGGTAGGTTGGTCCTGCCCCTTGGAAAAATAAATAATCTGTGCTGTCTAGCTCTGATGAAATTATCAGGGACATAAAAAGAAATTCGTTCCAGAATATCTGGATTGCAAATGTGCCCATTTAGCAGCTTGTGCGCCACTAACACCATTGCAATATTTCTCCTAACGTCTAGAATTATTGCTGGAATTCCCGCAATTATCCGTCCCCCTTTGTTAACCTCCCAATCAAACACCTAAATTAAATTTTTTGTGTATATATCTGGCAATATTTTGTATCATAGGTTAGTTTTAATATTCTCCTGACGAAGGAAGGGTGATTCCGAAACTGGTAGAGTGCAATTAAAATTATTGGTCTCAAATAAATTGATATCTTTTATTGTAGATATTCTTTCACTTTGAACAATCACCGGTACAATATTGTATGAGAACTAATTAATGTCTGAATGGCATGTAATTAGAAAAGTTGAATGCATCGTGGGTACAAATACAAATGACTGTAACTAAGCAGAAGCTTGATACAAGTAGACCGGAGATGGCGGGTAAAAAAATGCAATTATAATCAGCGAACCCCATTTCTGAGTTACGAATGCATTGTGGGTCTCAAATACAAACGACTGTAACTAAGCAGAAGCCATATAACATACCTGTTCGATACGAGTACACCGGAGATGGCGGGTGAAAGGATACAATTATAATCAGCGAACCCGTCAAGGACCCAAGAGAGTCGGTTTCTTCTGTTTGATTTCTGCAACAAATGGAGAAGTGCTAATAACAACTTCAAACGAATGCAGCAGGATAGAACTTGCGCCATTATATACAGTACTAAATATTCTTATGGACTTCTGGAATACCTGGAACTTTGGTGCGGAGAGCAGTTGTACCATCTAATTGTAGTGATGTCTGCGTTACTCCAAGGTGTAGAAACAGGAAAAATAGGTTTCCCTCCCCTCTCAATACCACGGAAAACCTAAAAATCCACTACTATTGTATTGCTCTCAGAACAAGTTCTTGACTCCCTGCATGTACCTGGTCTAGAGTTTGCAAGTGTTCGCTAATCTAATAAAAAACAGTTGCTTTTTGACAAGTAAACTTGAACTTCCTTTCAAGCACGTCGGAATTCTCACCTAATTTCCCTTTTTAGCATCTGTTCATTCACATAATTGGTGAAGATATATCCCAAATAGATAAAAAAACGCGAAGGAGAAAACAGCTCAGTGATGCGCTTAGGTCGAATTAATTGATATATGTGACATTATAATTAAATTAGTTGAAAATTATTGTAACTCACCTCTATTGTTCTGCGGTCATTCAAATAAAGGTAAATTTTAGCAGTTTGTGTACAAGTACTGTACTACATAATATATTTGAACAGTTTTTCCTATCTGCGTTGGAAAATTTAACGAAGCTATTTGCTCACGACACTTGAAAACAGGATCGAGTTGGTTCGAAAAATGTTATCATTTTTTTTTGTTTTTGTATCCATAAGTCCATTTTTTAGCATAAAACGGTAACAAGTAAAAAAATCAATCAAATCTTAAGTAAAGGTTCTGCAATCAATACCGTTACGTGAAGCTCGGATTCTATTCAACACCCCAATATATCCATTAATACGTTAGCAGGGGAACAAAGCTCATTGTAACAGTCATCGGGTCAGGTTAGTCATCCCAATAGGAGGAGAAATCTCGGCATAGTTATTATTTAGTGACTTTTCTACAGAAGAATCATACCTAACAGTCTTATTCTTAAATTTATGCCTTTTGCACTTGTTTATACAGGCAAAAACGATGATTTTAGTAAAATATAAATCAATGATTTTATAACAGCGCGGGGTAATTCCTACTTCTAGGTAACTCCAAAATCAGCTTCCTCGAGTTACATACAAATCCTTACCTTTAATTATTCGCCTATATAGGCCACACACATAAAATATTTGTGTGTAGCATTCATGTACGCTCATGTATACCAAAAACATATAATCGATATTGCGGTAAATGTGGACAAGGAACTGAACGGCATTCAAGAAAATCATAACTTTTGTTACTAGTTATTACCATTGTAATTATTGTCATCAACGGAAGAACTTATTTGCACATTTTTAAATTTTTTTAAATTTATTTTTTATTGCTGAAACATATAGTTCTACATAAATAATAACATTAAATGTTTTCATGAACCAGTAATGTTAAATTCATGATACATACAGAAAGAAACATAAATAAAATGAAAAATATAAAGTGAAAACAAAACGTGTTGTTTTGTTTCTTTCTCTCTCCTTTTCTATCCCCTGTATTTCTAATCGAGCATTATCTTTTTTTACCAATGTATTGACTTATTACCTTCATCTAAATTCCTACCTTGGCTCTGTGTTTATGTGTATATCCCAGTCTGTTTCCTTTTTTGTTTCATCTTGTTTGTTCTACTCAACCTCACTTTTTCTTTTTGTGTACTGTTTTGTATGTGGACATTTTAATTATTAACTCCCATGTATGTATTGTAAGTTCCTCTCGTCCTACTTCGTAATTAACAATTTAATTTAATTTTCTCCAATATGCATTTAGTAAACTGGATTAATGACAATTGGAAAATAACTACGGATCTGTAATATAGTATTTATGGATGCATTTGTTAAATTTCGACGATATTGTTATTTATTAAAATTATTGTTAAAAAAAATTATGTGACACCTCACAAAAGTACCCTTTCTGTACAGTGTAAAGATACTGTACAACTGTACACGTACAAGACTGTACATGTACTGCCACCCCGTTGGGTTGTGAGGCGAGTTAAGGTAGGGGCAGTACGCGTATCTTGAAGACGTCCGGATTATATGAACCTGAAAAACAGATGACGTTCCACATACGACAAGACTTTTACAAAAACGAGTCGAAGAAACAACCCGTTCTCATGAAACCAACATCAACTGTGAACGGGTGTTCCGCCCGTGTCCGTTGAGTTTCATGCCCGCGCACCGTTGCAACGGGATCAATGCTGCTAGTTCCCAAGAGCAGGCACCATTAAAATACCTGTAGATCAGACAAAGCATACGCGAATTGTGTCTGTGCATTCAAGATGACAATCGGTCTGTTAACAACGTATTCTCAATCATATGGACCGCCCTCTTTTGAACAGGATCAAGTATATTTTTCGAGTATAGTAGGGCTGCAGCCGAGGGATGGCTCATAAATTAAATTATTAGTCGTACTTGAGATTTGTACAGGGTTGGCAGCTGTTCACTATTGAAGAATCTGTTTGCTCTAAGCATGACGCCCAGTTTCTCGGAAGCCAGTTTTACTCGGGCTCCAAGCATCTCAATGGGATCTCCAAGCATCAAATTATTGGGGAGAGTGCTCCCATCAAATTGCACCAGACAGTTATTGATCTCCTTCTTTGCCAAAGTTAGACACACTTATGTTTTTGAGATGTTGAAGCTGACAAAGGTTTTATCCCATGTATGAACCAACTTTTAATCTCAAAACTTCTCAAGCTGTTTGGACGTCATATGTGGAAGGGGGCGTGTCAAAAATATAATTCTTGTTAATGGTGATATCGTCAGCGTAGCAATGATTTGGTGCATATTCAACGAGAGTTTCTTCAAAACGCTCCAAGTAGCGTCATACCGAGCAGATCGCCAAACGATCGGTTTTGTCGAAATCCGTATTGGAGATCGCTTAGGATGTTGTTATTCCTGAGGTATGTGAGCAATTTGTTATTAACCACCCATTCCAATACCTTTGAGAGAATGGAAGTGATTTCTATGGGGCGGTAGTTGGAAGGATTGAAGCAGTCCCCCTTCTTAGGGATTAGGTGGATGATCTCCTCTTTCCAAAGATTTAATTTTGAGTGAGAGTTTAAATAATTTTGAGAGCACTGGAGTTAATTCTACAGATCATCTCTTAAGGACCAGGGCAGGTACTCCGTTTGGCCCGCTGACTTAGTGGACTTTCATCTCATTTAAGGTCCGGAGAGCTTCCTTGTTTCGGTTCCTTGATTTATAAACTGCAGTTCGGGATGGAAGGGAGATTCTCTCCGTTATCTTGAAGAGTAGGATTTTCTGCTTAATTTGAAAATAGAACTAAAGAAAGACTACATGTGCGTTGTCTGCCAGCTTTTTGGCAATTCTTTGGTCATGGTCATCCTTAGCTCTATTTAGCATTATCTTGCCCGTTATTGGTATTCCGAAAGGTTATCCAAGGAGCCAATTTTCCGAAATGCGATATGAGCAGTGTTCAATGGAATGGAATACATAAAAAGTTTTTCAAAACAAACAAAACATGCATTAATTGAAGTGTGAAGAATTAGCGAAAAATAGAATTTTTAAGTAATAATCAGACTTAAAATTTAGTAATTGAAAACTCCTCAAATACTATCCGACCAACTTTTAATAATAATATATATGTTTAATAACAGGCATAAGGATGATATTTTAAACATATCAGGGATCAATTAATTTGTAACGATTGTAACTTTTTCATGGGTAAGACTTCTAGAAATTATAATATTTTAGTTAAGGAGCACCTTAGGTGTTTGAATATTAACATTCTGAATTTGCCAAGCAAATCATTTTATATGATATAAATAAAGGATTAAAAACTTTGCATACAAGTACAATGGGTTTACTATTATATAACTTTGATTTTTTAGAAACTAGAAACAGTGTCAATTCGCAATGAAATATTATTAATATCCAAATATTTTTAGCCAGCCCTTAAATTGACATTAATATCTGAGTTGATAATAATTTATTTCTTGTTATTATAAAAATCTTAGTTATATTTATTTATAAAAGTTTTTGAATAGATACAATAATTATCTATAGTATAATAATTTTATCTATGCCGTGTAATTGTTTTTATAATGGTAACTAATTAATCACCGTTCATTTGGAATAATTTTGTCTATACTTTTTTGTTTATGGACGAAGATATCGTTGGTTCCGAAACATGTCGATTAATTTATTATTAGTGATTTCTTTTCATTAAAAATAAGTTCATATTGCATTTTCGTTTCATAAGTTATTGTTCTATTAAACTTATTGAAGTTCTCTCATCGACAAATTACTCCCACGTTATAGTTGAACACATTTGTTAATCATTTATGAATAATACCCGTCAGCATATCGCTCGCCATACATTTTCATTGGTAGTGTATGAAGAACCAAGCCATGATGCGTATAGCGTAATGTGTCTCCACCCTAATATTGATACATTTCGAAAAGTACTAATAAAATAATAATACTAAAATAAACGTGAATCTAAGCATATTATTACATCATTTCCAAATCAATGAAAGTTTGGCATACTCCAGTCACACGATTTACAAATCGATTTGAAGACTCTTTGTTAACAAATTTTATATCATCTAAGCCGACTGTCTCCAAAGCTAGCAACGTATCAGTATCTTGAATATCTTCAGCCTCTCCCAAAACGGCTGGAAGTAACATGAATGACATAAAGAGTCCGTAGGATAAAAACTTCTTTATGTGCTCATCAAATACCGTCTTCGGGAAGAGATCTTCTATGTCGCAGTCCATGAGGCTAAGTTTGTTGGCCAAACGCTGGTGGTAGTAGTCCAGCAAGTACTGGAGGTGTTCCTTCCTCGTGTCGTAGTCTGTTCCCGTGAAGATGAGATAGGCGATGTCCGTTATCGGGGAAGCGTTGCGACAGACCTGCCAATCCAGTATCCTCACTTCCACAGGTTCGTCTCCCTGGAAATTGACATTATTTTCAAAATGATCTACTTACAATAAGTTTATACCACTCAGCTAGGAGTACTCCTGTTTCGGCGCGATACGCAAACTGCGAGTCTCAACTCTATTTTGAGAACTCGTTCTCTGAGGATGACTTTACATGATGTTTTTAACATAGAACAACTTAAACAAATCTAAAATTTTATTGAAGAAGAATATAATAGGAATAAATCTAAGCTAAACATGAAACAGAACAAGACACAGAAAAAAAAAGAAAACGGCCACAACTAGGAATCCAACCCAGGATCCTTTGTCTTACCGGGACAGCGACTTAACCACTCGACCATCGGGACCTAGTTATTAAACGTTATATTTCTCATATTTCAAATTCAGAATTAACAATATTATCTTGCAACTATTATTTCCCATATTTTTGGCAGCTACATTTTTTTAAATGATCGCAACATTCTAATGAACTGGTTTGTAACCTAGATAGTGTCTCGGATAAATATATCCGATTTTTATTTATATGGAATACCTATTGACTTTTTCTAAATGTCTAAATGTATATTCAGGAAGAATTTTTCTTTAACCTTTGAAGATTATATCTGTCAAAGTAATATATCATTGAAGAAGAAGATAATACTAACAAATCTAGACGTGAAACAGGACAAGTCACAATAAAAAGATAACCGGATACAAAAATCTGGGGCATCTTATGTCTATAATATACCTTCTGTTATCTTGTGTTGACAAAATGATAATCTTCAATATATTTATATGGTTGCAAAACTTATATTATAATTTATTTAAAAGGCCTCCAAATTTGAAATATTTAGCATTTTTGCTTAACAACATTTATTTGAATTACGAACACGAAAAAAGATCTTTTAAATGGTTTTGATTTGTTGAAGGAGATGCACAAAACTTTATGTTCAACTGTGGAGTAGTTGAAATGAGCAACGCACGTAAAGTTCTAAGGGCACAACGTCATCTGTTTTACGCACAGTTCCATTTCAAATCGCTCTTTTCTAATACAATGCAACTGCATGGCTAGAAATGATATCCCAAACACGGGAACACACTAAGGCATATTCGGCAGTATAGGATGGAGTTGGAAAGAAGAGCCAAGATTTTATAATACATGCAACCACATGGCTAGAAAAGATATCCCGCACACGGGACATTCGTCAATAGACTGGTGTTCAAGATATTGAAACCTCTTCCAGCTGATGGAGTTTGAAAGAAGAGCCAAGATTTTCAATACATTCAACCACGTGGCTAGAAAAGATATCCCGCACACCGCGTCAATAGACTGGTGTTCAAGATATTAAAACCTCTTCCAGCTGATGGAGTTTGAAAGAAGAGCCAAGATTTTCAATACATTCAACCACATGGCTAGAAAAGATATCCCGCACACCGCGTCAATAGACTGGTGTTCAAGATATTGAAACCTCTTCCAGCTGATGGAGTTTGAAAGAAGAGCCAACATTTATCATTTGTGTTTAATTATGTTGTATTGAATTTATTTAAAAAAAAAGTCAAAGAAGGAAGAGAGCAATCAGCAAACCAATGATGAATTTCATATAGTAAGTATTTTCTTGATAGATCAGGATATAGGCAAGTAATACATTGATTATTATTTTACCTCAAATTTAAACAGAAGATTGTTATTCCAGAAATCCCCATGGCATAAAACAGTGTAAGGCTCAGCGGCATCTGGGAGAGTGTACATTTCCAGTTTTTGCATTATATCAGCTGTAAAGACAGACACTTTTTCTGCCACTACATTATCCACTAAAACTGATAAGGCTCTTTCTCTGGCTAGTATCATAAACTCCTTAAAGGAATCATAGCCTTTTATTCCGCCAGAGTTATTGGCATACTCCAGAAACTTTTCCGGGTTCAGTTTTTTAAGTACAAAAGATAATGCATGAAAACTAGCCATACTATCTAGTACCAGTTTCAAGTGCTTGACTCCTAAAGAATACCTTCTGTTGGCCATCCTAAAACCTTCTTCACGCATATCCTGAAGCACCAAGAATTCTTTAAACTGTTCAGAGCTTGCTCGAAAGCACTTGATTCTCTGAAACCTTTCAGATTCTGGTACGTTGTATTTTTCCTCCAAAGCACATAGTCCAGGAAGCATAATATTGTAAACGAACACTTCTTTAACATACATTGCTTCGACGGGAAACTTTCCTCTCATCAAATTGGACTGCGGAGGGACTTTTAAGACTAGGCTGAGTTTTGAAGTCTCTCCACTATCTTTCTTTCCGTTTACCGAAATTCTGCATAAGAGGCCCAAAAAATTTTCTCCTGCACTAGAAGCAGATGTAACTCTCGTTGTAAAATCTTTAATGTTTTCATTTTTAATCACCTCACTGATCATATTTTCGATAAACTCGCTCGGAAACTCAATCACTTTTTCTATGTTATTCATATTGAAAAACACTTGTGTGTTATATTAGATATATGTATTTTTGAATCAACTATTTTGGATTGAACGTTTTCAAATTCAATTTTATTATTTTTTCAAATGGAACTCCGCACTTAGTTATATGCGACTCGAAGTTAGGATCCACATTGAAATATGAATTCTGAATATGTTTTATCTGTACTAAATGATATAATCTTTTGACAGATAAAGAGTTTGAGATTACACAATCACCATTACTTTAATATCATTAAAGAATAAACATTCACCATTACCAATGCAATTATCGTATGCTGTATTTTGAAGTTCCACTTATTTATTACCTTTATTTTTATTTATTAATTTTATTTTAGTTTATTTAGGAGACAGACAGTTGTACATGTGAATAAATTTTAAATTTTAGTTGAATATAAGATAAACCAGTTAAGTTCCATCCACAATCTTCTTTATAGTTACAGTTACAAGTTAGGAAGAAAATGGATATTTATTGAGTCATAACAATTTTTCACCATCACCACAATAGATTAAAGTATTCTTCTTCCGCAAATGTGAAATTTCAAATATGCTCTGGAATAGTTCTAACAGATGGGGAAGAGGAAGGTGGGGAAGTATCTGGCTATTCTGGTCGCCAAACAAGGCCAAAGCGATTTCAAGCACGTGTTGCGACGTGTGTCATTTTTTTGGGAAACGAGGGAAACCAATCAAGAATATGGTAGTTACCTGTAATTCTGAGGTTAGGAGTATTCTTATCGACAGCGGTCATTGCAAGCTTGGGTAAAATGGCTACCGTGTGCGCGATTTCTTAGGTGCTACCAGGTGTATTAATATAATATGCCATGTTCACAGTAATGTAAGTAGAGTATGTACCTAGGAGTTGCGTGCAGCCACTATGCTGGCAGCAGTCACGATTTTGAGGATTGCCCTAAAAAGGCAGAGGCAGCTGTCTGCGCAACCTGTAGACAGAATGATCATCCCGCGGGTGATAGAACTTGTCCCGCACAACGTGCACCAATCGAGATTCTGGTCGTCAGTAATTTTCTCTGGATATCCTTTTTATCTCCCTTGATTGGTATTAATGAATTTTTGTTATTGATAAATTTGTTTAGAAAGAACATTACCATGTTGGAGGATAATTACCATGTTTTTGTTAGTTATGAGACAGCTTCCTTTTTCATTAGCAAATCACTTGTTCTATATGTAAATATTAATTTTATTTTTCGCCTTTTTCGTTTTTGAGTCTAATGCAGGATCTGTTTTTAAGGATGCGGCAGTTCTTTAAGAACTTATATATTTGTACCGTTAACCTCCCCCCTCGGGGGGCGGTAATGATCCTCCGTTCTAATGACTATTATCTTCAAATGTTTTTCTTTTTCAAATTACCATGTTAATGTTATATTTGCAATACTTGTATTTTTTTGTGGTATTAAAATTTATTATTTTTGGGATTTCTCTCCAGGGTTATTTGTAATTTTAACTAACCCATTACTTCGTAAATGATACTCACTCTTGCTATGCACGGACATTGGATGTTATAAATTTGTTCAACACAAATGTAACTTCACTTATTTATAAAAAAATTAAAGCCTTTGTGAGAGGCCGGAAGGAGTAACCATCTGTTACTATTATTTATCTGGGCGGGAAAGCGGTGGAAAACCTCCAGTGATGAACGTATTACTAAAATTTCAGATGTTTCTAGAAGAATACCACGGGAAGATACTAATTCATTGCCTAGAAAAATAAAATTCTGTACTTATCGCTAATTTTATAGTTGAAAAACGTTTTCTAACAGTTTTACATAAAATATTTTAATGGTAAAGTACTGTTTTTATTAATTTGAAATAAAATATCTTACATCCGGAGGCTCCCATTGAGCAAAAACCTTCGATATTAGTGTCTTGTATCACCATAAAACAAAAGAACAACATCTTTCAATGTATCGTTAATTTTTTCAAATTTCTAACAAATTGCAATATTATTTATTTAGTATTAGATATTCCATTTGATAGTACTTATTTTGAAAATCTTGAGATTGAAATTGAAAGTAAAAATCGACGTAAACTCACAAAAAAGATTTCTGCATCGAAGCATACCAGCATGCCTACTTGAAAAAGCATACGTACATCAAATTGGTGACAGGATAAATCATCAAAATGATAATTCATCACATCTTTAAAAAGTTATATAAAGTCATGGAAAGTGATGAAACAAAAACTTTATTAACTGGGTTATGTAGGTTAAGTTAGGTTAGGTTAGGTTAGGTTTAACTTTTTTTTCATCGTTTTTAATGACTTTATATCACTTTTTAAAGGTGTGTTGAATTTTCACTGTGTTGAGTTATCATGGAACCCATAAAATTATCTACATAATATTTGATTCCTACGAATTTATTATCTGACTTTAATCTAATTTTTACGTTATCTTTAATTATTATCTTATTTTATCGTGATTTGTTTTTGGATCAGCAGCAAAAACTTGAAACGATAATTTTGGCCGTGAAATTCTCAAATCAAAATCTCATGTGTCCATTAATTTCTTCTATGCTAGGAATGTGACTTATTAACCGGCTCTTTTTCTTACGCCCCCTTTCTACATAAATGCTGGTAACGATATTAATTTAGGAAATAGTATCTCTGAAAACAACAAACTCACTTGGCCATCTATCTATAAATACGTTTCTAAAGACGACGTTAACAGGTTGGAACCGGTCCGATCTACAAATAAGAAGCAGTAAGTTTAAAATTGTTTAATTAAATTTCATAAAAATATGACATGGCATTATCTTTTTGTTTAAACTGACACAATCGAGCGAATATATAATAATACATAAAATGTTATCGTAGTATTTTAACTGAGCGCGAATTCGAACAATTTAATAACATGAATGAAGTTTTCTGGATCGGAGTTTTTTAAATAGATTTTATTATTTTGTTGTTGTTATGATCGTATAAAACAAATGACATTAGCTTTTTGAATATATGAACAGTGTTTTTATTTATTTTTAGTTTCTTATAACTGAAAAATTAGCCTTATTTTTCGGCAAAACTCACGAATTGTTTTGGTTAAATCCGCATAAAATTTTAAACTTTTTGGAAAAGCGATATTTTTTTCTCGAAAAGTGGTGGTATTTTGCAAGTGATATTATGTAAACTTTTGATATTATGCAAAAAAACTTTTTTACAGACAGTAACGTACACTACCAACGTACTTTGTCTTTAGGTAAGCGGCGACCTTTAGTCGACTGCGTTCCATTTACTAAAGCTTTGCAAAATCATAGACAAAAAACACTAGAAAAACTAGCGAGAAATACGGAAATTTGTGTGATTTGCCCAGTAATTAAAAATTTCACGTAAAAATTACAAAATTCACTATATTAACTTACATCCACTTACGGGAATAGTAATACAAATTACGGGAATAGTAATACAGTAATACATTCTCGTAAGTTTATGTAGTTCAGTTGGGTGCAAATAGATAATAATAAATAACTGATACTTTCATTTTCAAGATTCAATTCAAGTTTCATTTGCAAAGTTTGTAAGTATAAAGCATAATATACGAACGAATTCAAAGTTTTCAGTCTGTAGGAAATGGCCTGCTTTCACCTTTTAACAGGATTTTAATAAATCAGAAATATCAATTTCTATAAAACAACAAAAAAAAACTAACCCTCTTACTAATAAACGTGTTTCAAATTTTACACTTCTTAAAGCAAACATTTATTATAAACGGTTGTTTATCAGTAGTGTAAATTTTCAGCTTTACTGATAACCGTATTTGAAATTTTACCTAACTGATAAACAATCATACATAATGCAAGTATAATATTATTAAAATAGTTGTTATAGATGTAAATATTCATGGCAGATTTAAGTGGCATCGGGGTATTTTTTATATAATTTCCAAATCTATGAACGTTTGGAAGACTCCAGTCATTCGAGTGGCAAATTGACTAGCGTTAGAGGTCTGATTATTTCCAAGGACGCTTGGAAGTAGCATAAATGCCATGTATATTCCGTAGGATAAAAAGTTCTTCACGTGTTCATCGAAGACGGGCTTCGGGAAGATATCTTCTATATCACAGTCCATTAGGCTGAGTTTGTTGGCCAAACACTGGTGGTAGTAGTCTAGCAAGTACTGGAGGTGTTCCTTCCTTGTGCCGTAGTCTGTTCCAGCAAATATGAGATAGGCGATGTCCGTTATTGGAGAGCAGTGGCGACTGACTTGCCAATCCAATATCCTCACTTCTATAGGTTCATCTTCCTGAAGATTAAAAAAAGGATATTTTTACCAAATTTATACTATTATAAAATTTTGTGACTTAAGTGACCTTAAAGAAGGTTTTCAGATTTGGAAAAGTAGGAAAGTTATACTAATTTGGAAACTGTAAAGAAATAAAATGATATCAGAATCAATCAAATAAACCATGGAACATTGCTGTTACCTACCAACCCGATTCATGAAATTTCTACGGCCGCTTAAAAGGGTTATTTTTTGTGGTTTTTATTCTATAAATATCTTTATCAAATTAAATTATATGTACACTACCTGCAAAGTCTAATGGCACATTATTATCTTATTTTGAGAGAATTATGCACTTCGTATAACAATACGGTTGAATTCGTTATAATCAATAGCGCTTGCTTATCTTCCTCGACAGATTTAAAAGTTTTGTGAGGGCTGGACAAAATTTTTCTTAGAGATATAAAAGTAGGAAATTGAATCTTTTCAACAGGCAACGTATAATAAGAAGAAATACATAGTTATCAATACGTTAAAGTTTAATAAGAAGAAGTAAATAGTTTAATTAACATAGTTTTACTGAATAAGATGAGAAGACGTAATGAAATGAGGGGTAGATGACTAAAGATAAGAATCAATTAAAGTCCGCACATTCCGTCAGTGAAAGGAAGTTCAAGATGTGGGAAGATCTTTTGACTTAAAGGTTACGATTGGTCTTTATAGACAGATTATGTTATAATAGAAAAGACGGTGAAATATTAAATTCTTTACCTCAAACTTATACAGAATATTGTTATTCCAGAAATCCCCGTGACACAAAACAGTGTATGGCTCAGCGGCATCTGGGTAAATGTACATATCCAGTTTCTTCATAATATCAGCTGTAAAGGTAGATGCTCTTCCTGCGACAGCCTTATACTCTACTGCCAACAGGGCTCTCTCGCGTGCTGCTACCAAGAAAACCTTGAACGGAGCGTAATCTTTTAACCCCTTAGAGTTGTTTGCAAATTCCAAAAACTTTTTTGGGTTTAGTTTTTTTAAAACGAAAGACAGCGCATGAAAACAAGCCACGCTCTTTAGTACCAGTATCAAATGCTTAATTCCCAGAGATTCACTCCTATTTGCCATCTTGAAACTGTTCAGAACTGGCTTTAAAACACTTAATTCTCTGAAATCTTTCTGATTCAGGAACGTTAAACTTTTCCTAAAACGCACACAATTCAGGAAGCATAGTGTTGTAAACAAATGCTTCTTTTATGAATGCTGGTTTCTCACCACATTTGACTTTGGAGGAACTTTCAAGACAAGGCTGAGTTTTGCCATATCGCCGTTTTCTTTTTTTCCAGCTACCCAAATTCTGCACAAAACACCCATGAAATTTTCTCCAGCATAGTGGCAGCTGTAACTATTATTGTAAAATCTTCGATTTTTTCATTTTGAATCACTTCGCTAATCACATTTTCGACGTACTCGTTTGGAAACTCAATAACTTCTTCGTTATTATACATATTTGAATGTTATGATCGATGAAACACTGTTATGATCGAAATAATTTGTATTTTTTCTGAAAATATTTTGCCAACAGAACTCTTCGCTTGGGCCTACATACGCGACTTAATGTGAATACTTATCTTTTTATCTGCTTTCGATATAATCTTTGTTCCTGATAGAATACTATATGACACAATCAGTTTTTTCATAGATTAGTATGGTAGCAATAGTGTATTACGTGCGTTATCACATCGCGGTGCAAATTTCATATTGAGATTTAAATGTTTCAATTCTGTCCCAGTTTTCTATTTGTAATTAAATATTATAACGTTTATTTTTTATTGAATACGCTTACCAAATATGATAGCAAAACAAGAAAAAAATAGTTGACCAACAGCAGTTTTGATGCACTGAACCTACAAATAGTTTATTGCCGGGGGGCCATATCTGAGATACATTTGTTGATATCTTAGGTCCGGTATATCATTATCCTTGCTATGTGTCACATTCCTCACTCAAATTAAGGCGGGCTAGGTCACCCGCTTAAGCCTTGGTAAACCGCAAAATAGTTCCTATTTTAGACGTCGAGGCGCTAGCAGTAAGATATGTCAAATATGACTTTTACACGATTAATTACGTACGTACGCGTAAATTGACCGGTTTTAACTGTATGGACTATTAAATTCATCGATGTTGATGTTATAAACTGATAGTCAATCAAACTAGATGTACCGGACAGAAAATGGATGTACCTAATAATTATTAAATAATTAAGAAAATGAATTTTCGGATATCACACATTTTACGATGCCGAATCCTTTGAGGCTTATCTCGCACGATGAGTCATTTTGCTAAGAATTCAAAACACCGTACACGTGTCAAATCGCCATTTCAAGGATGAATTACTCGCACGATAAAACTGTGGGACCTTAGTAATTAATTCTGGGCGCTATGACGTCTTACAATATTTCTGTTTAGATATAAGAATAATTGCTCCACATTAACAGGTGTAGAAATTGTTGAATTCGACCCCAATAAATACGCAAACAACTGGCCCAACCAGTCAGTTGTCCGACGACATTCGCAAAGTTGTGTTTCATTGCAAATCCTTACCCAAGGTACCCCCGAGAGGAAACCGGCATTTTACAGTCAATGTCACTGGCGTAGGTGTCCAGTACACAAGACAAATAATCTGGTAAGGTATTAAAAGAGGAATTTTTCAATGTTCTGACAGTGTTTTCAGTGGTATGTTTGTCATATTTTCATGAATAGTGCATTGACTCCAGCAAACAAATACTATTTAAAATTCAATCAGCACCATGCTAATTGAAGTGTGGAACTTAATAAAATAATCAAATAGCAAATTAACTCCGCTTAAAAAAAAAGATCGGTTGTATCTAATCTTGCCATTTTCATTGAAAATATTACTAAATCAATGGATGATCAAATCCAAGTTGACGTAATCTATACAGACTTCTCAAAAGCGTTTGATAAAATTGACCACAGTCTTCTTTTGTCCAAATTACTAGCTTTGGGAATTCATGGGGATTTATATAGATGGTTAGTCTCCTATCTTAATGGGCGCACTCAGGGAGTAACAATAAATGGCTTCATCTCTGAGATTGTAAATATACCCTCAGGTGTGCCCCAAGGATCTCACCTGGGACCGTTACTGTTTACAATTTTCATCAACGACATTATAAAATGCTTTAATTATGCAAATGTTCTACTTTTCGCTGATGATATGAAAATATTCCTGCCTATTAATTCTATAATTGACTGCTTTAAACTACAAGAAGATCTGTATAGGCTTAATGATTATTGTATCCGCAATCGTCTCAACATGAACACTTCTAAATGTTATGTAATTACCTTCACTAGAAATAAAATTAAGTTTGACCATAATTATCATATAGCTGGCCAACTACTCAAAAAAGTTACACAAATTCGTGATCTAGGTGTTATACTTGACAGTAAACTTACATTTGAGGCTCATATTGATATGATTGTTAAGAAAGCCCTTAGAATGCTAGGATTCTTATTCCGTATTGGAAAAGAATTTAATAATATCATAACACTTAAAATATTGTATTTTTCTTATGTTCGCAGTCATCTTGAATTCGCTTCTCCCATATGGAATCCTCAATATAATATTTACATAAATCGCATTGAAGCCATCCAAAGAAAATTTGTCCATCATTTAAATTTCAAACTAAATTCAAACCTTGACGTAAACAGCTCGATGGACCTTTATGGACTTAAGCCATTAAAAACTAGAAGAGACTCCGCAGATATAATATATCTCCATAAAATTATCAATGGCTTTATTGATTGTTCTCCCCTTCTGTCTGAAATTAATTTTAGAGTTCCGAGCGTTAGAACTAGAGAAAAATCACTTTTTCATCTCCATAAATGTTCTACTAATATAAGACAAAATGCGTTTATATTCAGAGCCTGTAGTATATTTAATAAGAATTTTAATGATATGGACATATTCTCAAGTAATTTAGGAACCTTTAAAAGATATGTAATAACTAACATTAAATAATTTTAAATATTCTACTTGAAGTTATCATGTTATTGCTTTGAATCCTTTCCAGTTACTTACCTTCCAATTTATACTCATGTGTTCAATTTAGTTGTAGGTATACATTTATTATATTGTTATTATTGCTATTGTGTAGTGTTATTGATTGCTGCTGTGTTGAAATTTTACAATACATTTTGTTTTGAATTTTAGTTGGTTATTAGTATATCAGTTAAATTTAAATTTTTGAAATTTAGCTGGTTATTAGTATATTATTTGTGTTCCTAGATCTGTTATTATTTTTTATTTATTATTTACAATTTTGTATTTTTTGTAAATTTCTCAGGCCACGGGTACAGAACCCTTAGTTTCTTGTTTTAATATTTTTTATTATTATTATAATTTTAAGTGAAAATCTGTTATTGGATTTTATCTTTATTATTTAGTTTATTCTTATATATGTAAATAATCTGTTGATTTTCCCAAATAAATAAAATAAAATAAAACGGATGAAATTTTGAATAACCTGACAACATTTGAAAATCTCCTCCTATCATCACAGTAAGCGGGAATATTGCTTGTGTCGTGATGGAAGACTTAACCAGACGGGGAATTGAACACACCACGCTAGGGTGGTATTATGTGAAAATAAAAAAAGTTTATAGGCGATTTAGTATTAAAAATAATTTATTTATTTTCGTAATTAAACATTCATTAAGCTTGTGTAATAAAAAAATCTGCGGTCTATCTTAGTGGGCTAAGTGATTATTTAAGTGTATTTGTTCATTAGATTGTGTTTTTGTTTCTTATCACTAATAAATAACTAATATAGATAGCGAGATGAAGAAGATGCAGGTTTCATTTAGATACAAATATGCGTCAGTAAAAAAAGCCGATGCTGCAAACAAAAAGTGTTAGTGAATGTTCGAGCTGCGTAGTATAATATGATACTATATCACTCCCAAATCTGCAAAAGTTTGACAGACTCCAGTAATGCGAGTGGAAAATCGACTAGAAGACTGTTTGTTAACAAAATGTATGTCATCCAAACTGACTTTCTCCATAGCTAAGATAGTATCAATATCTGGTACATCCTCAGCCTCTCCAAGAACAGATGGGAGTAGCATAAATGCCATGTAGATCCCGTAGGATAAAAACTTCTTCACGTGTTCATCGAAGACAGTCTTTGGGAAGATATCTTCTACATCACAGTCCATGAGGCTGAGTTTCTTGGCCAAACACTTGTGGTAGTAGTCTAGCAAGTACTGGAGGTTCTCCTTCCTCGTGTCGTAGTCTGTTCCTGCAAATATAAGATAAGCGATGTCCGTTATTGGAGAGCAGTGGCGACTGACTTGCCAATCCAATATCCTCACTTCAACGGGTTCGTCTCCCTGGAAAAGTTTTAAATGTTTATGATCATGTCATTCAATGCAGTGTTTCATACGACAAACGAACTGATTTAGAATCATCTTTTATTCTAAATAATCGATTTTTGTAATTTTTAAAACTAAGTAATACTGCAGGAAACGCAAGATAATAAAATGATGTTAAAAACCACAAACTAATCGCTTAGTGTAAATCCTTTAGTATGTTTTTCTCTCTTAACTTATTAGTCATTCTTTAAAAGGACATAATAATAATTTTTCGCAGTGCCTTCGACTATAAAATGACTTTAAGTTCTGAGTTCTGAACAACCAATACTTGACGTAATAATATTATAAACTACGTGACACTTGTATTTTGAACCCTTTATATGCTTATAGATATATCTCAATTTTATGATTATTAACTTGATCATAGTATCTTAGGATAAGATACGACATAAGATAAGAAGGAGAAGACCAAAAAGGTTTGAAATGATGATGATTTTGCTGACTTAGAAACTTTAGTCAAGCCAGGTAGTCGATATTATTTTATAGATCTTTTCCACCTAAAGAAGTGATTTGATAAGATGTTACAAATAAAAAAGTAACCATTTTAACAAATTTTAAAAATTACAAGCAAGCCTTCATTTAAGATTAAAAGCTTGCAAATTTTTTAATAACTTCTGCAACAACAAATAATTCTAGGAAAAGCTTTTGCTTTCGAAAAACATAAGCTTAGGTTGGTAAACATGGGCTTGTGTTGTATTTCTTTACCTCAAACTTGAATAGAATATTGTTATTCCAGAAATCCCCGTGACACAAAACAGTATAGGGCTCAGCGGCTTCTGGATAAGTGTACAAGTCCAGTTTCTTCATAATATCCGCTGTGAAAATTGAGGTTCTTTCTGCGATCGCTTTATCCTCTACTGCTGCAATAGCCCTTTCTCGGGCTAGTATCATGAAATCTTTAAACGAACTGTAATCTTTTAATCCGCCAGCGCTGTTTGCAAGCTCCGAAAACTTTTCCGGGTTTAGCTTTTTTAGTACAAAAGACAATGCATGGAAGCTAGCCATACTCTTTAGAACCAGTTTCAAGTGCTTTACCCCCAGAGATTCCCTTCTGTTGGCCATTCTAAAACCTTCCTCGCGCATATCCTGTAGTACCAAGAATTCTTTGAACTGTTCAGAACTGGCTTTCAAGCACTTGATTCGCTGAAACCTTTCTGATTCAGGCACGTCGTATTTTTCTTCCAAAGCGCACAGTTCAGGAAGCATAATGTTGTAAACGAAGACTTCTTTTATATAAACTGATTCGATGGGAAACATTTCTCTCAATTTATCTGACAGCGGAGGGACTTTCAAAACAAGGCTGAGTTTTACTGTTTGTCCATTCTCTTTCTTTCCGGTTACCGAAACTCTGCATAGAAGACCCATGAAATTTTCACCTATACCAGAAGCTGCGGTAAGTCTCGTCGTAAATTTTTCAATTTTTTCATTTTTAATCACTTCGTTGATCACGTTTTTGACAAACTCGCTTGGCCAATCAATCACTTCTTCCTTAGTACTCATATTGAAAAAAAAACAAAACTCTTCGCTTAGAGCTTAGACGTTTACGCTCTCAAACGTGTGAACTTAAAATATGAATATCTACCCATTTTCTGTTTTAGCTTGTTAGTATTATCTCTTATCAATCTAGAAGAGATTACACAATCAGTATTTTGTGATAAATTAATAAGGTGTCAAATTACAATCGAGTTAAAGTTTTTGATGCATTTTTAAAATTTAAGTTTATGGATTTTATCAGAAATTTCATTTTTTTTATACTGTCCGGGTTTTCTATATATTTTAAACCTACTAGCTGACGTGTATCTGGCATCACTCGGGGTTGGGAAAGGTTGGGAGTAAAGTTTTGGGGTTATGAATTTTAATGTACCCGAAAACAATGGTTGTAGTTTTAAGATGGACACAACCAGAGATGTGCTTTATTTCAAATAAATCCATTTCAAATGGAAATGCAAAATGAAAAATGGGTATTTTCCATTTTGCATTTTAAATGCATTTCTAAAAAACATTTTGCATTTTCCATTTTAAATGCTTTTTTGCAAGATTCTTCCTACTATCTCTTTCGTCTTTTTTTCATAAGCCCCAAATATCAGTTGGTTCTCAACCTCGCTATGAGAGATAATTTACATTTGTCAAGTTGCTCCCTGGTAGGAGCCCTGGCAATTGAGTGATACCATTACAAAAAATACTGAACATTGGGCCATGACGCTGTAATATTAAATGTTAGATAGCAGTTTCTATGTTTTTACGTTGGCAACATTAGTCCCGCGCAAATTTTTTGTGGTTTCATAATCTGTAGTCGTGGTGTTTTTGGATTTACCATCATGTAATATGTTTGTTCTACATTGATGTCCATTATTAAATGACAAAATGGTTAAGAAAATTAAAAATTCTATAATTATTTTAATTGTTTGACCTGAGAAACCATTTTGCATTTTTAATGCATTTTGAAAATAGGTATTTTGCATTTTGCATTTGAAATGCCTTTCTAAAAACCATTTTGCTTTTTGCATTTTCAAATGGAAAAGTTTTGACCCATTTCCATTTTGCATTTCAAATGGTTTTGGGTACCCATTTTGCACATCTCTGGACACAACATTATTGTTGAAAAACCTTATTTTTTAAATATTTGTTCTACATGATCGTACTTTGCCTTAATTGTCATCCTAAACCATTCTTCTACCATTCACTTACACGCTATATATTCTCCTTGCACCCTTTCTCCGTTCATCACATACGCCATATTTTGCTTCACATAAGTGTGTGATTAACTTCGTCGGGCATCCTCGAATTCTTCAACTATTCACTTCCACGACATATACTCTCCTTATGCCACTTTATACGTTAGTCACATACGTCTAATTTTACCATACATAAATTTTTGTTTCACTCGATAGTGCCATGTCTTCCTCGGGTGACCTCGAATTCTTCTACGATTCTCTTTCACTTCATACATTCTCATTACGCACCTTTTTTTCGTTGATCACGTAAGATTTATTAAATCACAAATAATTATTTGTTCTCGGGCGCCCCCGACTTATCTATCATTCACTTCGTGTAAAATTATGAAGTATAAAAGCCTTGCTAGAGCATCCCGGACTTTTTCTGCCATTCAATACGTATACCACATTGTCATGTGTATATATGTATAATTTTAATAACTTGTTACATATGTATACCTATACCTATTGGTACATTGATTTCGTAAATTTTTTAATTTTTTTTTATTAATATCAATAGCAAAATTTGTACATTATGTAGGTTTAAAGTATAATATAAGTATATTTTTTGTATTTTTTTCACAGTCCTCCTCACTAGGGTTTCCTGTTCTGAGGCGGCCTGTAGTTTTTCTTAAATTTTTGTATTTAGTTTTGAATTGTCTTTACATTGTCTTCATAATGTTTGTAAGTTGATTATTACTTTGATCTCTAAGCCATGTTTTGACTTTTGTTTTAAATATACTCATTTCGTTTATTTTTTTGGTTTCATTTGGTAGAGCATTGAACAATTTTATAGCATGGAATTTATTATTTCTCTGTCCAAAGGAAATTGAATTTATATATTTTTTTAAATTGTATATACATTCTACATACATTCTTTTAAACTTTGTATCCCATATTTTCTTATAAATTATATACTTTTTATACTTATTTTAACTTCTTCTATATTTCATACTTGATTATTATTTTAATGTACATATTCAAATTCAAAAAAATTTATTGCACAAAAATACAGAGTACAAAGGGTAAAACTTATAGGTTATATCCTATTTTTTTCAGCTAACCCAACAAATACACAATATGTTACATAACCCAACAATTAGATGTTAACAAATATATGTAAATAAAATATAAAAAACAGAGGTATTTTATTTATGTAAGGAAGGTATTCATTTAAGGTGTAGTGATATTTGTTTAAAAGAAATGTTTTTAGTGATGATTTAAATTTAATTATGTCGGTTATTTGTTTGATGCTACGTGGAAGGTAGTTATATACTTTAATGGCCATGTAGTGTGGTCCTTTTTTAAATATAGTTTTGTTTGCTTTTGGGATTAATAAGTTTTCTGTGAATCTTGTAGCGTGTTTGTTGTGTTGAGTTTTTTTGTGTGAACTTTTCTGGAGATGATCGAACTAACAGGCATAACTCCATTATATATATGTCCGTCACTGTCAGAAGTTTACGATATTTTAACATTGGTCTACATGAATCCCGGTGATATAATAAAATAATATATATAATCAACCACCACAACACGGGTATGTACCTAGCTTGGTGGTATTGTAATAACCATGGCACTGAATCAAGAAAAATTTAAAAACATATATTAAAATGAGCAATCGCTGGGTATCATAAAATGTGCATCGTTTGGTACTTTTTTTGGTTCTTTTCTGAGAAAAGAAAATACTTTGAAGTGAAAGAAGAAACTATCAAAATTTCACCTTATAAATGAAGGCATATTAATAAAAAGAAGACGGAATGATTTAGCGTACGACCATTCATAATTTGTAAGAACGTAAATTTATTAAAATTTATAACTTCGAATAAGAGGATTAATGTTTCATTTTTATAATTCATTTCCTGAATCCATCATACGACGCTTCCAAAATTCCTGATTTTTTTTGCACTTCACCTTGGTGTTGAGCATTATTTTAAGTTACTGAGATCTCAAAGTTTTTGAAATCTTGGTGAACTGGGTTGACAATATTAAACCGAAGGTGAAGATAGCCCTTCATGAGCGATAAATATAAATTTATCTCTTACGCTTAAAATAGATCCAATTCATGTTACCTAATGTATATTTGGGTTCATTTTTACATTTTAACTCTCACTTATTAGATAGAACATAATTTTCACACTTTTCCTCGAATTTTCATTAACTAGTAACATTTTTAATTTGACTAGGAATTAAGCTTAACATTTGGATTCCTTTATATGCTAAACAATTTCATGATTTGAAACTGTGTGGAACTAGTGAAAAATTAAGTATTTAACAATACCTTTCCTACAAACATAAAGATAGTTGTTTTCAAGTGGAAAAAAAAGAAAAAAATTAAAAAAAAAAAAAACAAAAAAAACATGTAATTTGAAATTGGTTTTAGACTCGTCGCGTCGTCAAATTAAAGGTAACAATGTTTTGTTCAATTGGGTTATTTAAAAAAAATGACAAGGACATCGTTGTATCCTTTTTTTCATATACGTGTATTATTATGACATAAATAAACTTTTTTTTTTTTCGTATACTAAAAAAAAAAACAGTTATTTTTTTTGCCATACATACCTCGCTAACTACAATTTTCCCCGAACCAAGCGTCGCAGAGTCTAGAGGAGGCGTCCGTTCGCCACCGAAGCGGGGCGGTAACGGATAAAATTCACTCAGTCGTTATGCTATACGTTATATCGTTACGCCATAAGGTTAAATTCGAAATTCCAAATTCGTTTAATGCCCCCCATTTTATTTCATTAAAAAAAACAACTAAATTTGCAGGTTTTATTTTATTTTGTGAATTTCAGGCATAAATACAAAAATGTTTTTCGACTATTTTGTAAAATACTTAAATAGCCACATTATGTATTTATTTAAATACAAACGACACGACATGTGCCATTATATAGGGTTTTCCAATAAGAGGTGCTATTTTGAATAGCCCGCTATTTCGGTAGATGTTACTTTTGAAGCTGTCATTTTTTGACATTTGACAAGTAGAAACTACGCCATTGATAAAAATGGAACGATACACGCTTCAACAACGCTTTGAAATTATTAAAATTCACTTCAGTGAATCAAATGCAAATCATTTTCAGTGATGAGGCCCATTTCCACTTCGGTGGCTTGGTCAACAAGCAAAATTGTCGCATCTGGGGCTCGGAAAACCCAAGAGTTATTGTTGAAAAGCCTCTCTATCCTCAACGTGTGACTGTTTGGTGCGGTTTATGGTCCGACGAAGTCATTGGACCTTACTTTTTCGAAAATGAGGCTGGAGCAACAGTTACGGTGAATTTGATTGCGCTATTGAGAGATGATTAATGATTTTTTACGGCCGGAATTGGATGGTATTGATCTGGACAACGTTTACTTTCAACAAGACGGTGCTATGTGCCACACAAGCAACGAAACCATCGATCTTTTACTATTGAATATCAAAACAACACCTCTTATTGGAAAACCCTGTACAATGAAAATGTATCCAGAACGGCGTTCATAAGTACTAGATTTTGCAAATCAAAGTATTTTTTTATACTTGAACTTAAGTTTTTTCTGATTTAAAAAAAAAAGGTTGATTATTTATGAGGCCAAGATGTGTTCTACCCGCAGTATTTAATTGAAGCATCTATAATTATATAATTTTTCAAACCAAAACCACATGATTTTGAATGATTTTGCATTACTTCGCACTGCATCGCCTTAAAACCAAGACCGACCGAATTGTGAATAAAAAGTTAGGAAAAAACACAAAAACAAAAATTTAATTTAATCCATTGTTTGATCCACGTACGAATTATTATTAATTATTAATATAGAGGTGGTTGTAACGTTTTAAATACAATTCAATTCTATTAATCTATTATTGAGTATGGTATCATAGCATGGGGAGGTGGCATATATTCTGCACTAGACCCAATCATAAAGAAAACTGTTTTAACTAAACGCAATCATAAATATCTAAGTACAAATCCTCTTTAACTAATTTTATGAAAGTGTTTGAAGTTCGGGAGATATACGCAAAAACGATGTTCACTTATTTTTTATACAGACATACATAAACATTATAAAAAATATGAAATACTCGAAATACTAACAAAGATTTACTCTAAAATCATGTAACTTATAGATCTTTTGGTCAACAAAACTGTAAGTAACTTGCTATATAAATTTTCAACATTCTTCCAGATAGGAATGTGATTCATAAAAAAATGATGACAGGATCATTATCGGTACACTCACCTAAATCCAAACTAATTGATTTAACCAAGCCATTCAGTGAACATACTGAACATACACGTATTATTATACTGTATATTCATAGGTATCATAAAATAATTTACAAAATTACTGAATCAAAACAGGTGTTAGATAGTGGGTTTCTGATTCGAACAGCCTAGAGAAATCAAATATATAATATTCACGATTACCGGGCTAGCTCAAGCAGGTTTCGTGTCTACAGTTCGTTTGTATGGAGAGAGAACAACATCCTCCCATAGGTTGATAGAACAAAGGGGTTTCTTGGAAATAAAACAAAATTATTATGGCGCTACAAAATGTCTTCAAGAAGACTTATATTACAGCACTTGAATCTACGCGGAAAAGCTTAAATCTCTTTGTGGACGGTTAAAAGAACGGAAAATAATTTATGGGAAGAGATTTTACGATACCGCAGGGCGAGGATTTTGTAGACGTCCTGGTTGGCAGCAGTGGCAAATACTAATTCGAAATATACAAGTACTTAATTTTTGGTGGCAAAAATTTTCAAAACACTGTTTTGCAAAGCAAATCTCGAATTCCAAGCGGAGAAGCGAAAAAACCTGTTTTCACGAAAGCTAGAAATCAAGAGAGGTCTACTTGCCTGCACCCCTGGGGATCCGGCGGCTTAGCCCCGCCTCCACTGTACATTATTTTTAGACATGTATTTTTTGTTATAGTTGCTAATTAAAAAAAGAAAGACACATAATTGTAATTATAATTAATGTGGATGATGCTTTGCTTTCCGTGCGGTAAGTACTTCATTTCTCTACTCTTGTTTGTTGTCCGTTTGCTCTGGGGCAGTCGATGTAAGAGAAACACTTTACAAAACATTTTATCCGATTCGAAATTCCATCTACATTTTTTACTCCATGTAAGCTCACGAATCGCTGGTTAAAGTTTATCAGGTTTGTCCCTTAAGAACCTATATGCATAGTATGTATTTATTTAAAAGATCATATTAAAACTTAATAAAACGTTGCATTATTATTCCCCAGATATTATTATTTTGCAGGAACAGCAAATGAAAGTAAAATAGTTTGTTTTGTCTCAACGGAAACAACCTTGGACGTAAATAAATATGTAATATTATTTATTTGAAAACACTGTTCCTCATACGAATGCCTCGTGTTCTTGTGTGTACTGCCACTCGAGTGTAAAAAATAATGAATATTCCCTTTATATTGGGGAATGCTTTTGACACGTTCATTTTCCGAATAGATTGTAGCAAAAAGGATTATTATTTAGAACGCCACCTAAAAAGGAAGCGCCCACACGCCGGCGCTGCTTGCGAAGTTTCCCCGTAGAATTATTGTTTTTTTTCAGATTTTATTTTTTCAGGATTGTTTCAGCAATGTATTTTTTTAATGAAAATTTTGAAAATTTTGTATTTTTAAACGACAACAAAAGGATGCTGGTTATTTGGCTTGTTCATTCATGAAAATATATGACGCGAATGTCAATGCTAGAAGAAGTCGGGGATGTACGAGGAAAAGATGGCAAGATAATACTTAAGTCAGGCCATGTCTAGAGTCATAATAACAGAAGGGTATGTATCACACATTATATGAATGTGAAGGAAGCAAGACCGCCAGATTCTTTGGCGGTCCATCCTATCTGACTGTCCCTTCGGAGAAATGGCATGATGGTAAGTTAGTCTCCACGATTTCTGTACCTAAAAAAAAATAAAAAACAAATATTGTTTGTTGATTTTTGATGGTTTGATATATTTTTATTATATACCTAATTTAAACATATTTTCAAAATTATTATGTCTTGTAATTTCTGTAATTTTTAAACTTTGTATAAAAAAATAATGATATTGTTTTGATAGTGAATGTGCGAATGTGATTGCTGCAGACACATTAGTCTAGGGACATTTATATTTGTATATAAAATTATTTTATACTATACCAGAATGTACTTTAAATGTCCTGTTTGTGTCTCAAATAAAACAAAAAAATTAAAATAAAATATTCATTTAAAAAAAAATGAAATGATAATATTTGAAACACACATTTTTATTTATGGTTATCAAGTTTAATTTCTAGAACTCTATTTTGATTTTAAGTTTTTCCTTAATATATTCACTAACATTGTAATTCAATTTATAAAAGAGTTTATTGATAAACAAGTTCTGCTGTGTAATTATTATTATTAAGTGATATATGTTTTTTGAAATAATATAATATAAAAATACTATTTTACATATAAAAGATAGACTTATGTATGAAAACATTAATATTCTGTAACGAGTTTAATATTTTAATTTTATTCTCCTGTATTGTTTACGATTGACTCCCAATGCTTTTACTATTTCCTTCTACTGCGTTGTTTACGATTGACACCACTATTTTCTTCTCCTGTATTGTTGAAGATTGACTCCCAATGTTCTTACTATTTTCGTCTCCTGCATTTTTTACAACTGACTCCCAATACTTTTACTTTTTTTATTTACCTGCATTGTTTACGATTGACTCCCAATGTTTTTACTATTTTCTTCTACTTCGTTGTTTACGATTAACACCACTATTTTTTCTCCTGTATTGTTGAAGATTGACTCCCAATGTTTTTACTATTTTCTTCTCTTGCATTGTTTACAACTGACTCCGAATACTTTTACTATTATATTTTCCTGCATTGTTTACGATTGATTCCCAATGCTTTTATTATTTTCTTCTACTGCGTTGTTTACGATTGACACCACTATTTTTTCTCCTGTATTGTTGAAGATTGACTCCCAATGTTCTTACTATTTTCGTCTCCTGCATTTTTTACAACTGACTCCGAATACTCTTACTATTATATTTTCTTGCATTGTTTACAATTGACCCAATGTATTTACTATTTTTTTCAGGAGCAGGAGCATTGTTTACGATTGACTCCTAATGTTTTAACTATTTCCTTCTCCTGCATTTTTTTACGATTGACTCATGTTTTTACTATTTTATTCTCTTGCATTGTTTACGATTGACTCCCAATGCTTTAAATAAAGCATAATAGGGCGGATGTGAAAAAATATTCAAACGAGATCTTCGATAGCCGTTTCTGTCATGATATCAGTTCAATGGCATTCACATCTTAAAACAAGAATAATTGTTTTTGCGGTTTCCGAGGTCTTCAAAAGATTATTCCAAATATCTTCAAATATATATAAATAAATATAAATAATATATATATAAATATATATAAATATATATATACATATAAATGTTTATAAATAAAAATATATTATTTAACAACGAACGATAGAACAAGTATGACTTAACACAAAAAAATCGAATGCATTTAAGTATACCCTCATAATCGAACAGCTCTAAGCTACTGACACTAGAGAGATCAACTTAATTTTAAAAGATAATGTATGTATTGTAAATATAATTCAAGTTTTTTATCTGATATCTTACCACTTTAAAATTGATTAAAAATGTATATTTTTATTGCTACTATGGTCACAAAATGATACGAATTCAGGAGCGCCAAAGGGTTCTTCTATTAATTAAAATAAACATGCCAAAAACCTTTTTTTACTTCGATTGTTTTCTCTCATCAACCGAACAATATCAACCCTTCACGTACAAATTAAAAACACTTTGTTGTTTTATTTCCATATCCCGGAAATCGCCAAATACCCACAATGCATTTCAATTAAATTCAGGTTTTTCATTTTAAATTAAAACGTTACCTGCATTTCAATTATAAAAAACTGCGCCAAGTAAATTGGACATGGCATCCCAATTCTATAGTAGCCAGAAGCGCCCTATAATATTAATAATAACTCCAACTTTTGCCAATTCCAATACATTCTGATGGCGACATGCTACACCAGCGCCCCCTAGCGGCGTGAGTTGTGAGCCTTACGCCGCTAGTGAGCCTTACCGAGTTGTGAGCCTTGGTTTTTTCGTTCATACACTTTAATAGATTTTATGTATATGTAATAAATTCTTTTTTCAACAATTTTTTATAAAGAGACTTTTTTATATGAGAAAACAAAGAAAAAAACAAAGTTAGATAACTTAATTATTTTACTGCTCATTTGTAAAAAAATATTGAAGAGGCTATTAACACTATCTTTGATAGTTTAGAAAGGTAATCAAATATTTTATATGTAAATATTACGATTCTTATTATTAATTCTGTTTATGTTAGCTTTAATGAGAAATAATTAACATGGTATTTATTTATATTGTGATTAATTATTTATTATTAATGCATTCAATTCCCACAATAATAACTAAGCCGTTTTTGGAATCCTTAAAAACGTATTGTTTGTTTTTGTTTTGTAATTATTAATTAATTAATAATTATAAAAATGTAATTTTTATTAATATTTGTATTTTTGTTGTTTGTTATTATTACACGCATAAAATGCACAAAAAGAACCTACTTTATGGGACACTTTATTATTTTTATCAATACTGATAACAAAACAAAGTAGGAAGCGTAAAACACAGCGACCAAGTACTGAAAAAAATAATTTGCCGCCATTGAAAGGAATTTCAACGTCAATATGCTATACTAGCGCCTCTAGCGACCTGAGTTGTTGATATTGCCAATATTTTAATAAATTTGGACGTGATATAATATGGTATTTGTTAGAAATAAGTTGTGAGCGTGTTGTTGTGATACAAATAAACTACGTTCTTTTTTTTAATTCTTTTCATTTTCTAATAGTATATACCTTTCAAAATTTTTTTATTTTATTTTTTACAAACTCTTATTGCCTTTCAGACATTTTATAAGCACTTCATTCTTGCTTATACTACTTTATTGTATATTATTACATATAATTTCTTACTTTGACTGAATACTATACTACAGATTGCTACTTATATTTTATTTATATTTCTTTTTTTCATACTTTTAACCTTACTACTATTTACTGATTATACCATTATACTTACATTTATATGGTTGCATTCATTATGTTGCTGTACTATTCTCTATAATTTAGTATGTGAATGGCACATGTTGTGCCGTATATGTGAAAATAAATAAATTAGTTTTTCCCCACTTCTGGTGAAATTGATCAAATATTTTGAAATCCTTTCTTGGTCAGATTATCACATTCATTTTCCCGCCTGAGGCCTGGAAGTAAAATCAAATACTACTAGGTATTATCTTTTTTTTTTTATTTTTATATTTACTCCACACAGGAGGCCCTGAAGAAAATAATTTCCCTCAGGGCCTATGTCATCTTTGGGGATGCTGTGTGGAGGGTCTTTTTTGTGGAGAGGAAGGAGTGAACATGGGTCTTGAAGAGTCCCATGTTGTAGGAGGGAGGAAACACAGAGGCCGGCAGTTCGTTCCACAGCCGAGCTGTTGAACTTAAGAACGAATCATAGAAGCGACCCGTTCTCATGTGACAAGTGTCAACTGTGTACAAATGTTGGGCGCGCGTTTGGCGTGTATCCCGACTACGCACCGGTGCCGAAGGGATCAATGACGCTAGTTCCTCAGAGCATCTTCCATTGTAATACCGATAGAACAAGGACAGCATACCTACCTGACGCCTGTGCTCTAAAGATTGCAGTCCGTTTGTTAAGATTGGGGAATCTATCAAACGGACCGCCCGTTTCTGCACAGAGTCAAGGGTTTTATTCAGGTATTTTGGGGCTCCAGACCAGAGATGGCTGCCAAATTCGACAGTAGGGCGCACTTGCGATTTGTACAGGGTGAGCAGTTGTGTACTATTAAAGTATCTGCGGGCCCTGTACAGTACGCCCAGCTTCTGAGAGGCCAACTTTACTCTAGCTTCGATGGAGCCCCCGTACCTGAGCTGGTCACTTATAGTTACACCAAGCATATCAATGGAAGGCCTGTTCGGAAGATTGCTTCCGTTGAAGGAGACTAGATTATCTGTTCAGTAAACTGTGGTAACAATTTTTGCAATGCATATAAGAACTTAATTTGGTAAGCTTAATACAATAAATTTGTGTAAGAACTCAAATTTCAGAGGAAGAACCGACAAATTTTATTTTAAATTTATAATTTTTCTAATATAGGTATACCTTAATAACAGAGAGTGATAGATACTCTCAGTATTGCCATGGTGAAAGATCACCATACGGAAAGGAAATAATCTTTTTTTTTCTAAATTTCTTTTACATAAATTTAATATGCCTATACATTTTTTTTTACAATTAACGTACTAATTATTTTCACTATACGGTGTTTAATAAATAAAGTAATAATAAATTTTCATCGCCATAAAGAGAAGAGGCTCCTGTGTTTGGGGAGGGAATTCAAGTTGACATAATAAAATCATATAAGTAAACAATAAAATCAAGGAAATAAATAAGAAAAATAGCCGTTTCCATGTTTCTTCACATATGAATAACAGTACTTTTAAACCCTCGTCTTCTCCATTCCTTCCCTTCTCCACTCTTTTCAGACTAACAACATACACCGATTGGAGATGATTTTTTACATAAGCTTTACTTAGGCCCCGAGAAAAAGAATCGCTCAGGGCCTATGTCATCTTTGAGTAAGCTGTATGGTGGGTATTTTTAGGGAAAGGAAAAGGAGAGGAAGTTCTGAGGAGAAAAAATGTATGAGGGGTGGGTAGGAATCTGGGGTTCAATTTGTCCAGGAGTAACGGACTTATGAATCAATCAGGTGCAAGGCGATGGGTGGAAAGAGCCCGGCTGGAGAGGTCGAAAGGTCTAACTCAAACAGTCAGACAGGTGTGCAAACGCATCCGCCGACAAGAACTAGACAAACCTCACTCCATGAACCCGAGCATCCCTGCTAAGTCATCAAACATAGCGGAACACTTGTACGACTAATGGCAGGGGTGTTGGTTATCCAATAAATGGCTCACGGGGCGGCGATACCCATACCCATCTCCAAAATATATAGAAATGAAATAATCCAACTGGCTCCGGAAACTTGAGAACAGTTGGGACTCTTGTGCAAAATTAACATATCTTTTACAAAAGAATTTAAACTCAGACGACGCAGTATTCAAACCACCAAGTTTTTTTTTATAATATACAAAAACTCACCCCTAATAAACCATTATAATTAAAAATATACGTGCTCATTCTCTGAAGCGTTAGACTTGGTTATGCCTTTTTATCTCTTTGATAATTATCATTAATCTAAAGTGTAAGATGGTTTACTCTAATTTCTAAGGACATTAATCTTAACCATCACGGCGCGTCCTTAGTCCTTTATATTCACAAAGGGTAGGGGTGTTCTAGTAGGTCCTTGGCTGGGGGTGAGGCATCGCGGGCGACTTGAGGGATGAAATGAGTTCCAGCTATAAATAAGGGCCCAAAGTATTACGCTGAGATCAGATCAATAATCTTTAACCATATCGATAGTAGTTTGGTAAACACCTTCAATCAAATTTTTTGGGAAATCTTATTTTTCAGTGGTTTCATACAGGATAGTCTTTAAAATACAATACAGAAGTTTGTTTAGTTATTCATTAGTATGTAATACAACTTTTAGATGATATACGATTTTGAAACATAATGAAAAATAATAAAAATAATATTACAATACATAGAAAAACAACAACAAATGGGTTATTAGTAAAATTAGAATACATGTTTTATGTGATCCAAAAAATTCGCCATGTTAACATCAAATTTGTCAATTTTATCTAAGAAGGTTTTCAGTAATGAGGAACCGCTGCATCGGGGAATGTGCCATATGTCGCTTTTAGGTTTTCTGTAGTAAAATAGTGTATTTTGTCATGTTTTTATTGTGGGCATATTTAGGTTTATGAGATGCAGGAGTACGCAACATTCGAAATTCATGTTTATATTTTGATATGAGTTAAATTATTTATTTCACGTATATCTTCTAATGCATGAATTTAATAAGAAATGATACTTTGTGTATTTTGGTGAAATATTTATGAAGTACACATTATGACACTGGGTGAGTGTATAGTTTCTGTAATATATAGTTAAAACTTTTATTATCGCTCTAACGCTTGAGTCTTAAAGACTACACATGTAAGAGAGGGAAAAGTATCACAGCGAATTATGATACAAACACAGTACTCACACAGATGTATCGTCTGTACACCGCATATTTTTAACTTAGCAATCGACTTCAGAAAATAAAATAAAAAATATTATCTTTGATGTAATCGAAAGAAGTCACTGTAAAACAACTGTGGAACTGTAAGAATGGTAATCTCAAGCGTTTACAATTAGGAGTGTATGTTACATGTAACAGAAAAATGCTTAGATCAATTGCCAAATGTTGAAGTCTAACAGACCACATTATAATAATTCCAACGTTAAGATGCTCTTTTAGTTTATCATTATTCATAATAGAAAGAAAAACTGAGATCAATGACTTAGTGTTAAGACTCAGAGACCACAAAATAGAGAGAAAAACTAAAGAGTTACACACTTGGTGAGTGTATTGTTAGTAATTTGTAACTGAGTAATTCTTGAATTTTAATAGAGCAATGATCGAATACTGAAGCCCACGAGGCAGCAAAAGTACAAACATGTGATGAGGACAGTTCCGGAAATAATGAATAGGTTATAAATTAGATACATTTTCTATAAAAATTGCAAAAGAAATTTTAAAAAGTGGTATGAAAGTTTTTACAGTTTAAATGATCTTAGGTAGCGATACATTTAAAATAGCAAAACTAGTTATATGCTAGTTGGAGAGAGATAGATGCACCTGTTGTTGTCTCACCTCGTCCAGGTCTCCTTATGATTGTTTTAGACTTAATATCTTAGCGGGTTCATTTTTCACTCTTAAATGATATTATGTTTTACAAGGAAAGATTTTTTCTTTCTAAGATTATTAGATTTATAAATAATAAATCGTGGCATAGTAATATTTATTATTTTTAGGTGTTCCGCCTTGGTAATATTTATTTTTAAATATTGGTCTATTTCTTGAGACTTGAGATATATCACGTCGTGAGTTCGATGTTGCTAAAAATCTCAGTAATTTTCCACTAATATTGGGTAAATAGCGACTTGCATACTGTATTAAAATGGCTCAAACTAAATAAATTAAAACTAAACGTCAATAAGACAAAATACATGAACTTAGGCGAAAAAATCCCAAAAGAAGTTATTGAGATTAAAAACATGATTCATTTTAAAAAGGAATTAAGAAAATATTTCCAGATCAAATATTGATGTTGTGTTTGTAATATTTTTAAATTTAAAATATTTAAAGAGATATTATTTGTCAAATAATGCTAATTTTTTAAAATATATATATTTCTTAAAATATAAGCACACACGACGATGCGAGCTAACTTAAGATTAATAAAGTAGAATTAAAGGCCACAGAAGACATCAACACGCTCAAGATTTTTTTCGACACTAATTTACTGTCACTTAATTATGAAAAGACATTTGTTATTCTATTTGTAATCCATACAAATGATACTCCTAAAAATTTTAACATTGTCATACATAATAATACTAAAATTCACAGCCAAAACTATTGCAAATCAAACTGTACAATACTAAAAACAACAAATAAAATTAAATATCTAGGAGTAATTATTGATAAAAATCTGAAATGGAAGGAACAAATATGTCAAGTAGTAAACAAAATTAGAAAATTAATATATATATTTTTAAGAATTAGAAACTTTCTGTCGATAAAAAATCTATATTTAATTTATTATGCCTTAGTTTAATCCACTTTACAATACGCTATTATTAGTTAGGGATCCGCGTATAAATGTAACCTTCTTCCAATTGAAATTATACAAAGAACAATTAATAAAATTATATTGTTTGAATGTTTGTCTTTCTTTTAAAAAAAAAATATTAAAAAAATCCTTTGACTACCCAAAAGAACGCCTGTTTGAAGAATTTCAAGTACCTACATTTAAAAACCTATATATTAAAAACTCATTAATCCAAATTATAAAAGAAAAAGATAAATATCAATTTTTAAATGAAAACAGAACGCGACTTAGACATGTTTTTCTATGCCCAAAACTAAATACGTCTTTTGCACAACATCATTATACTTACCAGGGAAGAACTTTTTTCAATCGTCTACCAGAAGAAATTAGAAGCATTAATGATAAAACCCAAAAACTGCTCTTTGTCAAGAGACACTTTAAAAATAATCTGAAAAAAAAAACTTCTGTCACTTAGTTAATCTCACAAATATCCTTTTGTTTTCCATAATTCCTTTCTTTTTAAAAATTTATTATATTAATATATTATCCTTCACTACTATCAAAAAAAATACTACAGCAAACGTACATTTATGTACAATAGGGAATTCTCTTCACACCAAAAAATCACTTATTATTAATTATTCACATGTAGAAACACTTCAGACACAAGAATACATAGTTTTTATAATTTTCAAAAATCATTTATTAAAGTTATAATGACTTTAAAAACAGGCGCGAACGAAATATTTCAATGCAGCTAAAAACGCCCGGTGATTGATCAAGCGTTCAAGGGCGAACGATGACGTCACTGTTGACCGGCCCGAGTAGATCCTGCCTACCGATGGCGTCGGCGGCGGCAAAGGTGTGACGTAGCACTTGTGACGTAGCGGTCAAAATGGCGCATGAACGTTTTCAGAGCCGAAATAGCACGCAATTTTTAAAACAACTACAAAAAATTGAAAATGCATTTAAAAAAAAAAGAAAAAAAGAGGCACATAATAAAATAATTATCTTTATTGAAATAAATTATTTACAAAATGCACGAGAATTCCCTATTAATTATTTAAGTACTAACTAACAATAACATTTATGTACACTCCCCTTCCATACACAAGCAAATGCTTTCAATGGAAGAGTAGTAAAAAGACCCAAGATGTAAAATGAATTATGTACCATGTTACTGTACAATTATGTATATATTATTAAAAAAATAAATAATATTGTTAGAAATATGAAAAACTAAAATATTGAATTAAATTATTAAAATATTGAAGACAATATTAGTGATTTTTAAACGCAAATCTGGGTCCCAGATGTGACCGTTTCCTTTTCTGATTTTTCTGTTTCAGATTTGCGTTTAAAAATCACTAATATTGTCTTCAATATTTAAATATTATAATTTGAGGTTTTACTCAATAAGTTATTCCGAAAAATAATAATTAAATTATTTGTAACCTAATAATGTTTTTCTCTCTTTTAAAGAGGAGGACAAACTGAGGCGGACTCATAAAAATCGCTATAGGTACCTTCTTCTGTATTACTTTGAGATAATATGATTTGAGCAGTGTTAAAAAGCGGTTTTGTTCTTGCATTTAAAAGTTTACCATAGTCAGTTTCAAATAATTGTAATATATTCAAAAAATCATTGCTCCACCATTGCTCGCATGTGTGTAATGATTTGAAGTTTGCGAACTTTTTATTGATTATTTTTTTTATATGAAACGGAAAAAAATTATTGAATTTCTTATAAAGTGGTATTTTTACAGTTGAAAATTTACCTTGTTTAAAAATAATTTTTTTAATATTTTGTATTAATAAAATCTGAAATAATCTTTCGTCTGGTTTCAAGAGCAGTATTTCATTATGTGATACTTTTAAAAACAGCCACTTCAAAATAAATGTCAACCGGGAATATTTCTGAATAAATAATGATAGTTAATGACCTATATATAATGATATACTTGACGACGAAATTTTAAAATACCCGAGGGGAAAAAAAAAAGTTACGTTTATTGAAAAAAGGTGTTTCATCATAGCGGATGGAAGTTTGGTAATGGTGTAGGTTTTCAAAAATCGCGTGAAGCACTCCATTAAATTCTTTCTTTTTCAGGAGAGTCGTATTCGGTTTCTCTCACCCACTTCAGCCGGTAGCAAATCTTTTTAACGAAAGCTCCCTGTGAAAAATCCCTTCAAGGTTTACAAAACAATTGATCAAATGTGACAAGATTCTGTAAGGACTCCCCCTGCAAGGTGCTGCCTACATTAATCCAGAACAATGGAGTGTCAGCGGTCCAGAATGTGTTCAGCTTGTTTTAAGGGTTCCAGTTAAGCCCCCCGGGTCTTTCCCAAGGGTTAATCTCTCGGATGACTAGCGACAAATTGTCAGGTGTTGGCTGTATAATCGTGTGGGGATTTAAGCAATTCGAGGATTTCATAAATTACAGTACTTCAATTGAAACAAATGATATTTCGAATATTTTGTGAGAAGATTCGTATGCCGCATTTTAGAATTTTTTCATTAAATCCTGAAACAAAGGAGGGATGGATTTAAACATACAAAATTTTGCCACCAAAAAGGTTTGTGAACTAGGATATTGCAATTATTACCTTCCCACTCAAAATCCTTCGTATTGTCTGAATATTTCAGCCAATCTTTATATTATTTTCACTGTTCATTCTTTAATGGAATGATGTCTCTAAGGCGCGTGTTTAGCAGAACAATGGTTTGTTTATCACAACGGAGAAAATCACCACCAACCATTTGGAATTTTTTTTTTCATTCGTATGGAAAATTATATTTCCAAGACAATAGTTACGGCAAGTTTCCATGCAAAATTAAACAATTGTTAGATAAATCTCTTTTCTATCGGCCAACTTTTAGATATCGATCTCTGCAATATTTGATTAAGTGTACATAATATGCATTCCAAATGGTTTGGTAGATTTGTTTTCAAACAATTTTCTTAAAAATGTCTCTGAAATTTTGTTGCATTCGATTAAATTTTTCATCATTGCACACATTGCCATTACATGTCATTAAGGGATTCTCCAGGATGTATAAAATGTTGAATAGAATTTATGTATTTCTTGCGATTATTCTACATCGTTGGAATGCAACGTTATGCCGATTGTCGATCGCTTTGTCTCGCATTAATTTGCCCAACTCTCGCATTGAATACCGATTTAATAACAATTCAGAGAATTCTTGTGAACACGTGTCACCTGCTCAAAATCCAGAACTATAATTAGCTTGACTGTTTGGAAATGGTTGGAAATTGCGATTCAATTGCAACATTGCATTTAGGAACAGCTAGGGATGGAGAAATCGACTAACTTGGTCTTATATATCGATATATGCAGGCAATGGTAGAGAAAATCATATCTAATGTAATATTGAAATATCAAACTGTGCGTTCTTTAATATTGGGCGATGTTGAATGAAAGGAAAGATACAAATAAGGGAAAAAATATTTTTATAAACAATTGTAGAAAGAGAGAACATCAAGTTTTCTCTTTTCATTTAAAATTTTACCATATCACAACAATAATAAAAAAAAACCATTGTAATTGAATTGAGCCGGAATAATTTTAAATAAATTTTAACCGACAGATTTTTGTGACAAAAATTATATTATATTATTATTTTTATATATTATGTTAAACAAATGTTTGTAAGACGAGGATTTATAAATAGCAAAAATGATAACTATTTATTAAATCCGGCTGCGGGTTCAATTACCGTCGGCGGCATTTATTCTTTTTCGGAAGATTTTTTCAATTTGTATTGGTATTTCAGGCGCATGATTATTGCTTATAATAATTTGTCATCCTTTGTGCCATGCATAAACATCTTGTCTTATTAACATTACTTTGTCATTAAAAATTATAATATTTAACACGTCAAAATATTTCACCAATTCATGTTTATATTTTATGTCTCGACGCCATCTAGTGGAAATTCAGCTCTATCAAAGACTTTCCTGCAAAAATAAAGTTGGTGGTTTTCTAAACATACTAGTACATATTGATTTATTTGGCGAGTTTGGAATAAGCCGACGTAGCATATGAATGGTTAGAGGAGCTGACCGGCATTCAGAAGGTTGCGGGTTCAATTTCCGATGATTCAATGATTTTTTCAGTTTGTATGGGTATTTCAGGCGAATAATTATTGTTTATACTAATTTGATATTGTCCAGATCGGATGGGTCTTTACACTGCCCACGTTGCATAAAAATAAATATTATCAATATTATCATGGCACTTAAAATAGAACAAACATTTAAGACCAATTACTATAACCATTTACAAGTATATCACCTTATTAAACCATTAAAAAATCACAGTCCTCGAATTAGAAAGGATATGATAGGTAAGTGGTAAGATATGGCCGACTCTTTTATTTCCTCCGGGTGACGAACAAATAAATAGACCCTTTATTCCTAGTAAACCTTGGTGGATTAGAGTAAAATTTGTCACCAGTCAATAAGTCAAAGTATTTTCAAAATCTATCAAAAAAAAAAAATTATTTGATAAACACACACTTGGTGATACACCACTCTTTATTGAATTAATAAATGTCTGAATTAATATCTCATACTTCGCAGGGCTACTAACTTATTATAATTACGAGCATATACACACACATATATATATATATGTGTATTTTATTTTCCTATATGAAAATAAAATGAGAGAAATAGACAAATATAGAAGCAGATACCTTATTGGTGACAGAAAGAGATAATAATTATGTAATACAAAATCAATACAATATTGACACTAATCACAAATCCCAATGGCGTAAAATTCTGTTAGCAAATAATTTTATTTTGTGTTAAAAAATTCTCACCTGAAATGAAAACCTCCCTTTACACAAATAATAATCTAAGTTAACGCTTAATTAAGACGAAAGATTCTGCTCACAAATTGAGCCTCTCGGGCACATATGAACTTAATTGAAATGATTGTTGCGATTTTTTTTTTATACGAAAAACCGCTCGCATTGTCAAGAGAGAAGCAAAAAAATATCTTAGGCTGCGTATACATTGAGCTTCGAATTATGGGAATGGAACGAAGCAACGAAAAATAGCGCGAAACGCCGCTTGCGGTTGCTTCGTTCCATTCCCATAATTTGAGGCTCGGTTCGCGTTTCGGCTCGCAAATATATAAGCAACATTAGATTTTTAATTAATAATACATTTTCTGAATTTGAAAATCATTTAAAAGAAACTAATAACCTTTTCGATAAAACCTCTGGAACTAAAACATTACATTAAAATGGAATTGGAATTAGGTCAAATAATTAATAAGTCCTAGAAATTAAGTGAGCCATCAATAATAACTTCAACATAATTAATAATCAAATTTAACTGATGTTCCCATATTTAATTTGTTCCGTTAATCTCCGCTGAAACTGTTTTTCCCTCCCCTAACCTACCACTAATTTAAAATTCTATCTCCCTGTTTTCTATTTGTATCTCTTTCTGCCACCAATAAGGTGTCTTCTTCTGTATTTGTCTCTTTCTCTTTTGTATTTTCTTATATATAATGTGTATGTACTATGTAATTTACAGTTAGTTAATATAATAACCCCGATGAAACTTGAGATAAGCAAAACCTGGTTGGCTGTCATTAATTAATTCAATAAAAAATGTGTATTAGTAAATATATTTTTTCATGTAATTTATAATGTCACACCCCAAAGTATTTACTTCCTTCGAAAAAAGATATTGTTTTATCAAAAAAAATTGCGCGAACAATTTATAATTAGATGGAGGCCCAAAGATTGGCAATATTTCATGTGGTAGAAGCACAGTTGTTGTGTTTTATTGTGGTAAGTGTTCGCATTTAGTAGTTGTCAAAATTTTGGTTTGGAATCCCGCAGTGTGTTTGCTTGGTTTTCACTCTGTTCCGAGAATATTATTACTATACACACAGACTTCAAAATCCAACCACAAATAATGACGGGGCGATTGAACTAATAGACCGCTCAAGTAATGATGATTTAATTCTGCGATTTCAACGAAAAAACAGCAGTTGGTATGTATTGTGTTATTAATTTAACCTAAACAAGTTATATGGACGAATGTTATACAGGTTGTCTGGGGGTAAAGTGCGTTAACTTCAGGGGATGATTTTAGAAGTAAAAACGAAAATATACTTTTTTCAAAATTCCAATGTTTTAAGGTAGTTTTTACGTAAAAAAGTTGGATTGTTTGTATGGGCAAAATAAAAATTTTTATTTCGAAATTTTTTTTTTTCTTCTACTATCATGTAGAATCACCTTCCGGAGTAAGTGCACTTTACCACCCTGTATATTTAAAATATGGCATTTTGAATCACGACTAGTATTATTAAGAATATATATTTTGATGTGAGTACAATAATTTTATAAAAATATTACAGAAGGCAGACAAATATTTATTCTGAAGCTAACAGTACCCACATAACGGTACATACTGGCCATACATGAAAAATAAACATTTCCGAAGAATTTGGTAACACGGTGCAATTTGCCATGTTCATAAAACTGATATATTGAGGTTCAATATTTGAATCATTAATAAAATACTGGATGTTGCACAGAATTTGACCAAATCATAAAATTTCAATGTTTTAATATTCAAGTTTTTGTTATTATTTCATCGTGGGCTGTTTGTTTCATAGTAGGTACCTACTTTGATGGTAAAACTTCACAGAACTTCAATAAACTTTTGATATTTTATATATTGTTCAGATTCTGTGAAAAAACGCTTGAAATTTATAAAAAAAGTTAATCAGAAAACGTATTGTAATTGAATTTTCTTTACGTTTAAGAACAACTGAATAAAAAGACAGACAACCTTTTTGATTTGAAAATCATCTAAACTCAGAGCAACAGAGTTCTGATTATTTATATAGATTGTGCTCTAACTAAAATAGTAAAATCAATTACTATATTATTTACTTTTCACGAATGTCATTTCTCATTTATTTTCTCAGTTTCTTGCAATTGGTAGATGGGTACAATATTTAAGGGTCTTATTTTATCTCCTTATCAAAAAAAAAATCGTACTGATTTTTGTATTTAATTTGACTTTTATTTTATTTTAGAAACATACAGTACATAGATAAAATGAGTGGTAAAAAATTAACACGGTTTTTGAAATATTTACAAAGATCAGTACCAATGACTTATCTGTTTGTATGAAATATCTGGTAAATGATTATACACAATTTACTGAGCGAGGTTAGTACATTATAGGGAATGATTTGAGGTAAAAATAAAGATGAAAGATATTACATTACAAAATAATGATGTGGTATATAAGTGTTATGTGTCTGTGTATGTGATCGTGTTTGTGTACCTATGCGTCATTGAAAGGGTTAAGAATTGGAGCACCGATGTTTGGTTATTTTGATTGTGAATAACCTTCCGCTTTTATTGTACAAATGTAATCTTGAGAAGTTCTTACTTCAATCGCTTTCTTGTTCAAACTAATAATAATTTATTAGCAAATGACCAGTGAATAAGATTTTTTAGTTGTTGTTCTAATACTATTACAAAATACTAGATTTTCCATTATAATATGGATATGGATTTCATAAAAATACTTTAATTAGACATAATTTAACACGATGATTAGAAAATAAAAATAAAAACTTCTGCTACTACCCCATTCGTTTGATCCGTGGCTTACGGGACGCTCTGTATATATTGTAAAGTTCTCAAATGAAAGCACAAAACTCTGTCAGGAAAGTATCATATAATATTATTATATAATGTTCTCGACTATTCATACTTACTTACTACTCGTACTACTTATGTACACCTATCTAGGTAAGACTCTTCGGTAGACCAAATTCACATTCTGGGCGGGATCGTATCAGTATTAAGGTTCTGTTGTGTTGTCAGATAAGGGACATGATCAAGATAAAGAGTGGGTTTATTCGACCCATAAAACATATTATATATATTACATAGTTTCATAAATATATTACATATAGCGGTTTACATCGCGGTAACAGAAGGGTTCGATTTAAGTCCCAGCTATATTCTATGGTTCATATGAAAGAAAGCTTACAGTGGACACAGGACGGTAGACGAAGGACGAGGAGAGTCTACTACGCAGGCCCAGTTCTAGGGCTGCTGAGACCGCTGGTGAAGGTCGATGGCATCGGGCACAGGGTGGCAGACGAAGGGCGGGAACAGTATAACGGCTCACGACAGGTCATGTCATTTAAAATCGGGGTTGGGGTAGCTCAATGACTCAGGTGAGGTGATTCTGGTGAAGCGCAGAAATTGTTCCACAGATCACAAGATTTACAAGGGAACGGCCATGTTGTACCGTATCGGCGTGCGCCATGGCGTCGGTGGTGAAGCGGCTGGCGAGGGCGGAAGTAGTTCACAATTCACTGGAGACGAGGTATTTCTGACTAATAACATGGTGCACAATCATTTGCAGTGGGAACACTCGTAAAGACGCGTGATTTAAGCTTTACGTTATTAGGTAATGAAGTATTTTTACACTTTGCAATATTTCTAACCGAATTTTCAAAGCTGTGCTGATTTAAAACAGCATAAAAATCATTATTTAAGCGGCTTTGGTTTTTGATTTTAAAATATGTAAAGTATACTTCAGAGGAATCCTACACGTAAATACAATCTTTACAACCTTTCCAGAGAAGAATGATTTTGGAAACATAGAACGTAGTACCCTTTGCGACGTTAAATGAAGCGTTAACGATGATAACTGAAACGTCCGCAATAGCAAAACACCGTTTACCTTTCGGAGACATTATATTATAATAATGCAGCGGATAAAAGATAGCAAAATTTGAAAATACGAGCTGTAAGGATGTCGGTAAAGGTAAGCTTTATTTCATTTTGATGGGGTTGTATTTTAGGTCCATACCCTTCCGGATTTTATTTGAGGGGTATTTTTGCAAAACTGACTTGTTCCAATTTTTTTTATCAAATTTGACATGTGAATGTAATATATATACAATATTGGTTTTCTCCAAAATATTTTTGGAATACGATGTTGCAAAAGCTACATTTTCCCGAAGAAAAACAACTTTAAAAATTACTGTTTTTTTCAAAATCATCTTATTCTATACAATCTGGCTTTGAAAACAGGCTTATTCCATTTTGAGAGAGCATTTGGTTACGCGACAAAATGGCCGCCCAGTTTATTTGTATAAAAATTGCGGTCAGTTGTGTCGAATATCGTTTCAAAATCAGTTTATTCAAAGTTTATTGGTTGCAGAACCGGATTATTCTAAAGATTGTTTTGCAAAACAGACTATTTCCATAAAATTAGTGCTTTGTGCCATTAAAGTTAAGATATGATATTTAGGGTTCCATGATAACTCAACACAGTGACAATTCAAAACACCTTTAAAAAGTGATATAAAGTCATTAGAAACGATGAAAAATCTTTATTAAACCTAACCTAACCTAACCTAACCAAACCTACTTAACCCAGTTAATAAAGTTTTTGTTTCATCACTTTCCATGACTTCATATAACTTTTTGAAGATGTGATGAATTATCATTTTGATGATTTATCCGGTCACCGATATTTAGAGGGTCTTTTTGAGAAAAGGAAGGAGTGAACATGAGTTTTGAAGAGACCCATGTTGTAGGAGGGAGAAAACACAGGGCCCGGCCAATCGTTCTATGGTCGAGCTGTTGTACTCGAGAATGAGTCATAGAAGCGATCCGTTATCATGTGACAAATGTCAACCATGCACATATGTTGGGCGCGCACTTATAATTTTAAGGAAAATCTATATGGGGACAGGATATCTGAAATGTTGATGTCATTTAAGTCTATGAACTTATATAGTACTGCAAATACGGAATATTAAGGGCAGACTGGTGAGTGATTTTAATAAGCAAACGACGATTTTAAAGAATGATTTTTAAAATAAATTGAAGAGTCTCCTCCTCCACACTGCACCGACCTGGCGGAATGAACTCTCTTCAACTGGAATTTTAAATGAGCTCCAATAGAGCAATGACCAATACTCACTCTCGAGAAACAGGAAATAAATCTTTTGGTATTTTTTTGCCGTGTAACCAAGGTTGACTTTGGATATGATTCTGTATTCCAGCATAGAAAGATCCAGTTCGAGTTTTCGTATATGTTGAGCCAAAATTTGGTATATTTGTTATAAGAATTAATATTTTGTTTGACTCAACATGGTCTTTTCAAAAGTTGTAAGTAGTGAGTTGTACATTTAAGGGGCACAAAAATTAATATGTATTTCGGCCAATATGATTTTGCCATACTACATGTGAACAAGTGCCATTTCTTCGGCTAGAATGATTTGATTTTTTGTCAAATTGTTTGGACGCGTGTAGATATATTTTAGACAATGAATGCCATAGGTTTGTCTAAAGGTTAGGTTTAGTACATACGTATACTCTTGCTCGACGGTTTGGCTCGATCGAACATGTTAACTTGGAAGCATGATCGTCGTTGCGTTCTCACGCTCGACCAGCTCGATATACAAAGGACGCACAGCCAAATCAAACGAGTGTGGGTACATTATGGTACATTAGCGAGCGGAAGATACTCTCAGTATCGCCTTGTTGTAACACCAATATACACAATTGAAAGGTGGCTTGAAAGGCAATTTAAAATCTTTTAAAAACAGTAGTTGCGAAAATGTCTTATTAACATTGTATGAATATTGTAAAACTTAAATAACCCTGCTGCCCTTACCAATCTCAAATACTTTCTGAAAATTTAAGAACATGTTTATATGCCTATTCAAAATTGTTTACCTATAAATATAGAGAAATTCTGTTGGGAATTGTGAAAAATACGTCTTGCCAAGCTTTGTCCGATATCCTTTGTAAACATTGTTTAAGAATCGACAACAGAAGGCAAACTTTGGAGAAGTTCTACGATAGATTCGGGCAGGTTTTATCATTCCTTTGTGTTTAGCGATGGTATTTAATTTCCTGCCAAACTTTGTATTTGTTTTTGAAAAAGAAATCAGCGGACAATTTAAAATCAAGGGAGACGCTTTGGGCGATTTTCTGTGTATTTTAGTTAATTCCGGACACTAATTGACGGTTCGTAGATAATTGTTGGAAAATCTTGACATTTTAGTCTTTAACAATTATCTACTTAAATAGGACAGTAAACGCTGAATCTTTAATATCCCATGAAAAGTAAGGAAGACTAATTTACTTGACTAATTTAATTTAATTTAGAGTTTGTGTCTTATCAATCTTGACGTGTTTTAATTCACACTAACATAATATAATATATTCATATTTATGTACCCCTCTAAATATTTTTGTAAGAAATTAAAGTGAAAGACTTTGAATTTGAAAAAAAAGGATATCACACATTTTTTTCCAGTATTTTTTAAATGTTCAGTAAGAAAGTAATAAAGTTATGTCACTCAGGAAATGAAAAACTACTCTCACGAAAATTAAAAGTAACTAACTAACCATCATGCCGTTTCCTCACAGGCAGAGAGGACGGACCGCCAAACAACTCGGTCTTGGCACACATTCCTTGCCTCATTTACATTCATTCATACTATTCTATTATTCTGACTCTTGAAATGGCCCGACTCAAGCATCTGATTCACTTGGTCGTGCCATGTTTTCCTCGGGCGTCCCCGACTTCTGCTACCATTCACATTTGCATCTTATATTCTTCTTATCCTACTCCTTTCTTCGCTCATTCGCTCTACATGCCCAAACCATCTAAGCGTCCCTTTCTTGATATTACTCATTACGCTTATATCAGCTTTGCACTCTTTGCGGATCTCCACATTTATCATACATGGTTTACCATATATACGCCTCAGGGATCTCATTTCTACAGCATTCAGTCTACTTTCATCCTTTCTCTGCATTCCATTGTGGACTGCTAGCTTCGCTTATTTGGACAATTTTTGATAGCGCTAACTCCGCTTAGTCCTCCATTAATGGAGTTCCCTGCATTTACCCTTCTTACAATAATGATCGGAAATGAATACTTTGATATCAATGATGAAGGAAGTCTGTCATCATATAAAAGATGGATAAAAAATATTTTTTACGTGAGCAGGAATAGTAATTAAGCATAAATTTTGTTTAGATTATCGTTACTTGTTAATTTATGTATTTATGCATAGTTGACAAATAAGTAAATTATACTTTTTACTTAATACTTAATTTTATATTTAACATCTTCACTTTATATTATTTTTTTATTTTTTATTTTTTTTTTTTATTGTTTAACTTATAACATTGTTACATTGTACATAAAATAAGTTAAAAATAAGTAATAGTGTAAAACATATGTTGTTGAATTTCTACTCCAATGAAGAGTGCTAGCTCTTGAGCTTGGCGTAGGAGTTATTTGACAATTATTTCATGTTTATATCAGTAATTAACATTATTACAGTACAATAAATAAAAACTTAAAAGAGGATTGTGACGTTAATTTTGGTTGAAACATGAATTGAAGTTATAACATTTGATAGGTGATATTAATTTTTTTTAAAGATAAATTTGACCTTCTTTTTGAATAAAATAAAATCTGGTATTTTTTTCACTTCTTCGGGAAGACTATTAAAATATATTATGCCTTTGTAAATGTAGTTATTGTGCATTTGTTGTGTTGAAAATAGAGGAATTTGGATGTTAAAATTATGCCTTAAGGATGAGTTAAATTTAAGTTTTTTTACTACAGTTTCTTTATATATTTGTAATATTGCATCTTTTTTATAGAGGTCTTCAATTTTTGGTACTTCGAAAATTTTGAACAATGATGCTGAAGAGAAAGTTGGTTTTTTTTTCAAAATTACTTTGATAATTAGTTTTTGTACCACTTTAACAGAGCTTAAAAATTTTTCATATGCACCTCCCCACCCAATGATTCCATACTGAAGTAATGATTGGACTAGTGCGTAATAGACTTTTTTCAGGTTGTTTATCTTGAGAACATTTCTTAATCTAATGAATATATAGATACATTTTCTAATGCGTTTAACAAGTTCACATATGTGTCTGTTCCATTTCATATGTTGGTCTACAATTACACCGAGGTATTTTATTTCAGTTGTTTGGTTTAGTATGGTACATGATTCATTACAAACATCTTTGTTACATTTTTTGTTGTGTATTATTATATGAATGTTGGGGTTAGTTTTGAATTTATTTATTGTGAATGGTATATAAACTGTTTTTTTTGCGTTAATTGTAAGTAGATTTGTATCGAACCAGTTTTTTAGGATTTGGATGTCATTATTTGCATTTTCATTTACAATTTTCCAGTCATTACCCTTAATTATGATAATTGTATCATCTGCGTAAGATATAACTGTTCCACTGAGGTTTTGTTTGAAAATATCGTTTACGTACATGATAAAAAGTAAAGGACCCAAAACAGTACCTTGTGGTATCCCAAAATCACTTGTGAGTGGTAGACTAGATGCGTGATTAATTTTTACAACTTGTGTTCTTTGGTGAAGATAACTTTTTAGCCAACTTAATGCTGTGTCATTAAAACCTACGATCTTTAATTTTTGTATTAGTTTGACATGAGATATGCTGTCGAAGGCTTTTTGGAGATCAACAAAAATACCAACACATTTTAATGATTTGTCTAAAGCGTCTTGTATGGTACTAGATAATTTAGCAATGGCGTCTTTTGTGCTTTTGTTTTCCATGAATCCAAACTGATTTTCGTGAATTATATTATTAATCTTTATGAACTGAGTTATTCTTTTTTTGGCAATTTTTTCAAATATTTTTGCAATGTTTGATAGTAAAGAAATAGGGCGGTAATTTGTTGGTTCTTCCGGATTGCCGGTTTTAAATATTGGTATAATTACAGATTGTTTGTACATGGATGGAAAAACTCCGCTTTGAAAACTTGTATTGATTATATGAGTTAATGGTTTTGATACTTGTGATTTTATACATTTCAGTGTTTGTATTGTGACCCCATCAAAACCAGGGGCAGAACCTCCTTTCATACCTGTAATAATTTGTTCAATTTCTTCTGGTGTTGTTGGTTGAAATAATTCAAATTTATGCTCATTATTTACTGTAGTATTTGGGTCATTTGGGGTAAGGCCTTGTTGGATTTTTTTAGCGAGGTTTTTTCCTACATTAGCAAAAAAATTGTTAAATACATTTGCGGCTTCTAGAGGTTTATCTTTACAGCATATTTTTGAATCATTATGATTTACATTGTTGATTGTTTTATTTTTTAAATGTTTTTTATCGACAATTTCATTTATGATGGACCAAATCCTTTTACTGTCATTTCCAGATAATTCAAGTTTTTGTTTGTAGTAGTCATCCTTTGTGTTTTTTATTAGATATGTAAGTTTTTTTTTATAAGCTTTGAAATGTTTTTGTAATGTTATATTTTCCGGTTGTTTTGTATATTGTTTGTAGAGTGTTTCTTTGTGTCTAATTGAGATGATTAATCCGTGAGTTATCCATGGTTTGATTGGCTTTAGTTTTGAAGATGTTTTGTTAGATTTAATATTTCTACAAGCATTTATGTGAAAACTCAGTTTTTTATCAAATATTTTGCAGCATTCTTCTACATCGTTACATTGATATATTTCTTGCCATTCTTTTTCGTTACTTAATATTTTAGTGAGAGAATTTATATTAATACTATAGTTGTATTTATCAGTATTATTAACGGCCGTTGTGGTTGGTAATGAGAGGTTTTGATGTTTGTAGTCATATTTAAATATACATGCAAAATGATCCGTTACAGATGTTTTAATTACCGCAGATGATATATTTTGTATATCTTTGGTGTTTGTGAATATGTGATCGATACAAGATGGTCGTTGTCCGATAATGTTTCTGGTGTATGAATTTATACATGAAATGTAATTTAATTCTGCTAACATATTTAAATAGTTATCTTTATCGTTAGAGCAGTAGTCATTAGCGATATTTAAGTTAATATCTCCGATGAGTATTGTTTTTTTGTTTCTATGATGTTGTAATATTTTTTTTAATTCTTCTATGTATGTGGTTATAGCAGAAGAGTGTGTCCGATAAATAGCAATGATATTAAATGAATAATTCATAAAATTTATCTCCAAGTTTAATAAATTGACATTATTCACCATTATTTCATTTACACTTGTGACAGCGTAAATATTTGATACAAATATGGCGACGCCGCTATTTCTGTTAATTTTATATTTTGTTGCATAGTACGAGTAACCCGGTATATTATAATTAATTTCACTCGATGAATGCGTTTCTGATAGTATTATACAGTCAAGTCTATTTAATTGTTTAATAGTTATTAGAAATTCTTCGAAATTTTTTTCCAAAGATCTAACGTTCATGTGTATTATTATTAGGCTGGCTGTAGGTTTTATATCTATAAAATCGTTTGTATTATTTACCGTGTCAAAAATCCTTTCGTCTATTTTATATGAATTGTCTATTGCGTTTATTATAAAGTCGTTCATTTTGAGGTAGTAATAAAATTAACAATAATGTTGGCGCTGGGAATACACTTCACATTTGCAATTATAATATTATATGTGTTTGCTTGTACATTATCACTGCGTGTTAACACTTTGCGGGCGGGCTTTTCGTAATATTTTTTTGAAATATTGTGCATATTATTTAGGTTTTCGTTACACTTGTAATTAATAATATGCATCATTAGTCGTAATCGATGCGATCCCTCGCAATTTTCAGCATTTTGTTTCTATAGTTGCACCTAATACTGTTGGCTGCGTGGTCCGTGGTGTTTTTTTCTCCATATTTAGAATTTTGTCTGGTGCAGTTTACACATGCTGGTACTGTTTTTTCTCTTCCCGGACATTTTGAAAGGATGTGATCGCCCATGCAGTGTGGGCAAATTGGAGGGCTGGTTCGGTGTAGGCATCTTTTAGCCGTATGCATGAACATACAGCAATGAAAACATTGAGTCAGTGGATCGCAATCTTCAATTTTTACTCGTTGAAACTGTATATTTAGTTTACCGAGTGCAAGGAGACTTTTTCGCATTTTGCCACTAGTTTCCATGATGTAGCTAGTGAACTGGCGCTGCTTTTCGTTTATGTTTGTGTTTTTTATCTCCGTTATAAGTGTGATTTTGTTGTCTTCACTTTCCTTGTAAACATCTTCAATTCCTTCGTTCTGGGTAATTATTCCGCAAACTATTTCGTCTTCAGTAAGATTGGATTTTAATCCTTTTATTATTATTTTTGGTCTTTTCTTTTGAATTTCATTTACCACCAAATCGGTATTCAGTTTTTTTATTTCGGCGGTTAAGGTATTTGCATATTCCTTTTTTGGGCATGATATTATTATTTTTTCTTCTTTTGTTTTTCTCAAACCATTTATTCCTATCTTTATGTTGCTTAAATTTATTTCTTTTTTTATTATCTTTTCAATTTCTTCTGCTTTAGCATTATTTTTGGTCGACGAAATGATGATTGAGAATCTCTCTTCTTCTCGAGGAGTGACTTTGGTTGTTGATAATACCTGTGCATAGGATGGTGTTGATGCGCTTTTCATTATTTTTTCAAAGTTTCCCACCAGTTGGTCGTTTTTTTCGATAAGTTTGTCTTGTAGTTGAATTATTTGTTGTTGCATTTTTAATATTTCAGATTTCACTTCATTGTCAAGATCAATAATAATTTTTTCGATATTTGTTTTAGTTTTCGAGTCTTTAACGGTTTGTATTTTTTGAACTTCATTTTTTAGCGTATTTAACAACTCTTCTACCGTCATGAAAGTGTTACGTTGCGGTGTAACGGGAGCGCGAAGACAGTACCGTGCGGGCTGCCGTTACGAGCGTAAGATTAATACTGAATTATACTTTTGACTTTATGCTGAAAACCTACTTACCTTGTACTTTTAACTATATTTCTATTTTATGTTAATGGCACATGTTGTGTCGTTTGTTTTTAAATAAATAAATAAAATATCTCTGTCAGCCTTCCCATATCTCGTAAACATATTCACTAAATACACAAACTCATAGCTACCTGCTCAAAGTATTCCTCATTCACAACTATATTGCACACTGTTTTCGTACTCTTTCTTTCAAACACCGTGACTTTAGACTCGTTTATCCTAGACAGAACAGACTGTAGATCTTCCATTCTGTTAGCAATCAGCACCGCATCATCAGCATACAAAAGGTAACATACTTTCAGATTACTCAACTTCGCGCCCAGTACCACTTCTTTCAATTCTTGCATACAATTATCCATGTATAGATTGAATAACCATGGTGATATAACACAGCCTTGTTTAACACCTTTTGAGGTATCAAACCAACCTGTAAAATCACCGTTCACCCTATCACATGCAACACTTCCCTCAAACAGAGATTCGTTTTCACTTCATACTTGGACACACCTTCTATAGCCTTTTCCTGTCGACTCAGTCATATGATTTTTGTAGATCTACAAAGGCACAGAAAAGTTTCTGGATTTTTACCAGAAATTTCTCAGTGAGCACACGCAACGACAAGATCTGGTCCATGCACCCCCACTCATAAAAGCACCTTGCACATCCCATATAAATCGACATTGCATACAGCCGACAAGCAGCAGATTGGTTGACATCAAAAACAATAGACCGATAATAGTATTACTAACGTACATTTGGAATACGCTAATTTTGAAAAACACGCATAAATAATTCGCATGCTTAAATGCTTAGATCTTATTTAGGGTAGGTTTTATTGTAAAATAGCATGGAGCGTAATGATCCACTTATTTAGGGAAGGTTTTATTGTAAAATAGCATTGAAATCCCATGAAAATATGCTGAGAGCCACGCTATCATTATCACGCTCACATGTACGCAGTTGGCTGAGAAAAGATCGGAAACAGATTGCCGCTTGATTGCCGGACACGATTGGAAAGGGACCCACACGTCAAGGGCTGGACCTCGCTACCTTCAATCCAGAAGAACACACCTGGAAGACAATGCTACCTTCAACCAGAAGATCGTGCGTTTGTCACTTCCTTTCTTTTTCTCTCTCCCTGGTTTTATATGCTAAATATATTGATATATGTTAAAAGCCTTTGTTCTTATTTTATAATTTAATTAATCAACGAGATGTAATCCTCGCCTCACTGACTAAAAACATCGACTTGATCCACGATCCACGAAATTTAATTTGCTTCTTGCTCTCTTTACGAGTATATTTATCACACGAAAAAATGTGAGTGATATTTTTTTACGTCACAAGAATATACGTAACAAGATATTTCTTGAAGAAAATGCCAATTTTATTACCAAAAAATGACTAAAAATGTGCCTTTCCGAAGAAGAATTAGGAAAAAAAATCTGATAAAAAGTTTAATTTTTAAAACATGTTACATCACGCATAGACTACTGTTCTAGTATTCTCTATTTCAGTAAAGTAGGTAGCTTTAAAAAAACTTCATATAATCCAGAGTAGAGCAAGTATTATAAATATAAATAAATAAACAAAATATTGTAGAAATTAGATAAAAATGAGTATTTAACACAGATTTTTTTAAATATTGAAGACAATATTAGTGATTTTTAAACGAAAATCTGAAACAGAAAAATCAGAAAAAGAAACGGTCACATCTGGGACTCGAACCCAGGACCCTTGTCTTTCCGGGACAATGCTCTACCAACTGCGCTAATGGGACCCTATCCTCAGAAAAGTCAATAGATGTCGCACATTAAAAATAAAAACAATAAGATAGGTTTATCTAAAAAGACGCTGTCTAGGATTGCATTTAGTTCGGGTTGAATCTTGCGATCATACATAAAGATAGTTGCCAATAAAAATGTGCGGTGAAAAAATGAAGACAATGTTGGTAGTTCTTATTCGAAGTATGATACAGTTAAAAGTGACCGAAGAGGATAGGGTCCCATTAGCGCAGCACATACGTAGATTTTAATGATTTAGACGGCCAAAAGTATTTTTTTTTAAATCAATATAATGGTAAGGTATCTATTTAATTGGCGAGTCAACAGTTCTATGTACAATATAACATCCCCTCCCCCCTCCTTGGAAGCGCGGGAGTCGACTTTGATCAGTCGGAATTCGATAGTGAACAAGTGTGTACGTGTCGGCTCTCGGCGCTCTCCTAAACTTATAACTTTCCAAACGTGCATTATTCATTTCAAGCTAATATTTCCGTTTTAACTGTGATGGATTGCGATAATACAGGTAAGAACAATTTTTTTTCGTTACAGAAAAATTTAATTAACATTCTCTGTCATTCATTTTTAAAACGACAAACATCACTCTGTCAATTTTTTTTTTTTTTTAATATATTTAAATTCGAGTGCCTTTTTAATGTACTTATGAGTCCGTCCCTGTATTAATTTTCATTATACTATATAGTGCATATATGTAACTAACTAATTCCATAAGAAATAGCCGCGCAAAATCGCGCTTTTTTGAGCTAAGCCCTTTTGAAAGGCTCTTTGTCAAATATAGGAAATATTGAGTGTGCGATATTTTGTATTAAAATTGTTTTTTATTTGTTTCAGGTCTACCTACTACCTCGGGTACTAAAGTAGTGACTCGTCAATACATATTTGACCAACTACAGAGTCAAAATTTACCAACTTTAAATGAAAAACTTGACTATTATGAGAATTTTCTCCTTATGCGCTATGGGCACAACAAAGAGGCTAAAGAAGACTTTAAAAAAAGATTTTCTTATGTAAAATCACAAATTAAGCAACGATGGGTAAAGGCGAATAAACACCAAGATGTTTTCCTGAAAATAAACCAATCATGGTTAGAGGGAACATTCGAGATTCCCATTGAATCAGCCTCCTCGCAAGGTTGACCACCCAAGTCTTTTGGAGAACTAAGTGAGCGTAGTAAAAGTAGAAAAACGGAAGAAATAAGGGCCTCCGCAGGTGATGAAGTTATTGTTCACGCTGCTACATCTGTGTTGCAGACAACGGGACATAGGACCGCCTCGAAAGTGCTTTAAGATATTACGATCTCCCCAACACGGGCTAGTAAATATAGAAAAGCCTACAGTAGAGTTACCAACAACGATGAGGTACCTCAATTGACGCCTCTGCAAGCACTTAAGATGTTCGTTGAAGCTGATTTTACGAGACGACAGTATGAGATAGTAAGGGCAACAAATCCACAACATTTTCCTTGCTATGATCTTGTTTTGAAAGCAAAACAAGAGTGCTATCCGCCGAAAGAATCCCTAAGAATTACGTCTACTTGTGCGGAAAGTAATCTACAGTGCCTAATGGATCTAACTATCAAAAATACCTAGAAGATGTGATAATCCGGCTTAACGAGCAAGAAAGGAAGTCGTTAATGATAATCTGCAAATGGGGTTGTGACGGTTCTCAGCAATCCAAATTTAAACAAATTTACGATAATGAGACTGATTCCGATGCCAACATTTTTATGAGTTTCTTTGTGCTTTTGCGCATTGTTTGTGGAAAAGAAGGCAGTAAAATTGTTTGGCAGAATCCAACTCCTTCTTCGTCAAGGTTTTGCCGTCCGATTCGATTCCGATTTGTAAAAGAAACAACGGACACAACTAAAGAAGAGATAAAATATGTGCAGGAGTCCATTAAGCAACTTAACAAAACAGTTGTTACGTTGAATGAAGAGGAGTTTTCGTTCGGGCACCAACTCAAAATGACTATGATTGACGGAAAGGTGTGTAACGCAGCCACAAACACAAAGTCAACATCCCAGTGCTATATCTGTGGAGCTACTTCGAAAACCTTTAATGATCTATCGAAGAAAAATAGTGTAAACCCTCAAGCTTTGGAATTCGGCTTGTCAGTATTACACGCCCGGATCCGCATTTTCGAAAGCATTATACACCTTTCGTATAAACTGCCAGTAAAAAAATACAGGGAAAGAAAAACCGAAGAAGACAAGGCATTAGAAGCCCAAAAGAAGTTGGAAATTCAGGAGAGGTTTCGAAATGAAACCGGTTTGCTTATTGACATGCCAAAGGCCAACTTTGGCAACACCAATGATGGCAACACAAGCCGGAGGTTTTTTGAAAACCCCGAATTGGCTTCAGCCATCACAGGTATTAACTCTGAACTGATTTACAGATTCAAGGTTATTTTAGAAACTATTTTTAGTGGCCATAAAATTGATGCTGAAAAATATGATAAGTATGCGTACGACACAGCAAAATTGTACGTAGAATAGTATGGTTGGCACCCAATGACGCCAACTATGCACAAGATATTGGTACATGGAAGCCAAATCATAAAAAGTTCGGGGCTCCTTCCAATTGGACAGCTATCGGAAGAAGCTGCAGAAGCCCGGAACAAGCATTTCCGATCGTACCGGCTAAACTTTGCCAGAAAGTTTTCTAGGGAAGAATGTAACTTAGATGTATATTATAGGCTTTTGTTAAGTTCAGATCCCTTCATTAGTTGCTTGAGACAAATAAGAAAACCTTCACGTAACGCATTTCTACCTGAAACGGTTAAACTATTACCTGGTGACCCAAACACAGAGTCAGTAGAGACATCTGGACCTGAAGATACCGATTTTTAATGTATTTTTATATTTAAAGAAAACTTGTTTAATTCTGTTTCCATTCATTTGTATTTTTTAGTGAATTTAGCTCTGTTATATATGACTGTTCTTTATAACCTGACAAATATATGTATGTTTTTATAAATATATACCTTTTCTTTATTTTAATTGAACTTAGAACTAAAATAACCCCAAAAATAATTTTGGCCGCCTAAATCATTAAAATCTATCTATGTGCGCAGTTGGTAGAGCATTGTCCCGGAAAGACAAGGGTCCTGGGTTCGAGTCCCAGATGTGACCGTTTCTTTTTCTGATTTTTCTGTTTCAGATTTTCGTTTAAAAATCACTAATATTGTCTTCAATATTTAAATATTACAATTTGAGGTTTTACTCAATAAAAAATATTCCGAAAAATAATAACAGATTTTTTTATCTACAAAGTTAGTAACAGTTTATTACTTACTTACTTTGGAGACAAACAACATTACAATAAAGATTCAAATTTCACACGCACACGCACAAACACACACACACACACACACACACACACACACACACACACACACACTCACCCTCTCTCACACACACACACACCCACACACACACACACACACACACACAGCATACAAGCAACAAAAAACACAAAATTGTTTACTGTATACAGTAATCTAAAAATAAAATTAAAAATTTACCTATATTTGTATTAGACCATATTAAATGGATCTATGTTTAGTATAATACGGTGATATTAAATAGCCCTGTATATGAATACTCGTATATCAAACCAGGGAGTACTAAAGCACTGTATTTATGATTTAATTAATTATCCACCTTGACACATTAATACTACATAATCTCAATACATCAACATCTTGACAGTGTAAAGATAATTGTTTACGCTAGTTTGGCGCCAGTTTACCTATCTGTCGTGCATCGCAGATTACAAAAATGACATTATTATAACGGAAATATATCTAATCTTAATTAAATTACTTAAATGATACAGAAACTGCAAAAAAACATAATGACTTCACTTATTTGGGTAATCACTACTCGTTTTTTACCAAGATGATTAATAATTGGTTTATTTATCTTGATTGATAAGAATCTGGTATTTTTTCACGAGTGGAAATACTGCGCACTTCTGTTTTTTGGAAGAAATTCACTAAAGACATTTGAAAGTAGTTAAATTTAGATTTGTGTACAGCACGAAGTCGATATTAACGGCACATATGACGTATCTCCTCTTCATCTTATAAATGGTAGAGTAGTTGGTACTCTTAGTATCACCCAATCGAAAAGTTTTAAATTACTTTAGCTGTGTTCAGAGGCCAGATCTGAAAATGTACAGTCCGTCAGTTCTCTTCCACATTTCTTTCTATTACATCTTTATTAAGCCTCCATTTGGGGATCCTGTAGTCTCACCAGCTATCCACTAATCAAAAGGTAAGCATTTACTAACACTATACTAACCTGTACATAACCAAGCACTTGAATACTGCTTGCTAACAACGTATGCGGGGACATTCGAGGTTTAGCTTCGTTCTTTAAATGTAGAGTCGTTCATGAAAAAAAAATTAGAGTCCATGCTAGTGCCCTGAAGGGGTAACCATAAGTTACCTATACCGGGGCGGGTAAGTGGTGGGATCCTCAAAAAAGTCCCACCAGCTCCGGACAGCCAGGAGTGTGTGGGACTTTTGGGCAGGTGATAGGACGTTGGATGCTATTGGGTGGCTTAAAAATGTATAAAAATATAGGTTTTTTAAAAAATTATTTATCTAGATAAATCATGATTATTCTTAAATGGTTTTTCGACGCTTGTCTCACAAGGGATTGCCTGTGTCGAGACAGACGTAGGAGGTAGATAAATGCGCTATTACTCGTACATACAAACTTAAATAATATATATATGTACTAACGTTCAAGGTTTAATACATTGTACAACAATTCTTCATTAGCGTTGGTAAAATAACTTTAACTTTAACGTTGGTAAAATTGAAATGTAAGTTAATACTATAAATGAGAATAATATAACAAATGTAGAAAGAAAAGATGAAATAAAATAGAAAATATAATAATATTTATGGAAGTAAAAGTTTGACAAGATTATGCATATTATAAGGAGTATAGCATAGACATTCAAATAGATAGATGCCCTAACATAAAATGCGACAAGCGGGGGTAAACTACATGACCATATTTTTGGCATCAATTTTAAGTTGGCTGCCGAAGAGCGCACAATGAAATAACTAGACCCTGCGCAGAAAGTATAGTTCGTTAAACTAAGAAAACGGTTTGCAGCGCAGTCCATTGTGAGAATTTTCTGTGTGGGAATGCAACAGAACCGACTAGTCTAGCGACGCTTAAAATGAGTGAGGTGGGTAAATTATAACATATTTTTAAAAGCGACTAACAAAATATAAATATTAGTGTTTCAAAATATTCAATTTTGAAAACAAGCACAAACGTTTTTCCCAATTTATATATGTTATTTTTAATAAATAAATAGTAAAATAACACAAATTGATCAAATAAAATTTACTTGCACACACTGAGATTTGAACCCGTGATTCGGATTGCTAGTCGAGAGCCTCACCACGGAGGCCGTCAAAACGAAATCGTTGGTTTTTATTATTAGATATTGATATATATTTATTTTGTTCAGTTCAATGTGTTTGTGTTCAAAGTACAGATGTCGCAGCCACAAAGTCAACCGAAACACACATTTCGAATAGAGGATTCCGGTTTATCACCGCCGTGTTTGGATTGCGGCCAAATTAGGAATGTAAATACGTAGTCAAAACGTCCGATTCCTAAACACTATCGAATTAATCGGTCAGTTAAAAACAGTAACCCTTAATAATGATGTTTCCTACGGCGATGATGGTTTTTACGTTTTCGCAATTCGTCAGCATTCTTGATTAAATTTCTAATTTATATTCATGCAGATTTTTTTTAACCATACTATCTTATTATGTTACTACACATACACTAGTAAGATGTTTGTTTCATTAATAATAGATAATATTCGACTGGGAGAAAATGATCACTCACGGGTCTTTGTAATATTTGTGATATTTATTTAAACAAAACTACACGCGTCATAGCGTGCACTTAAGCCCCCGCATACCAATTCATCCAATTTATAACAAGTTTCTCTTACACTTAAAACATATTTTATTTTTAAGATAATATCTACACGTTTGTTACGCCGAAGTGTTAATTATATGAAATTCCCTCGATAGAAAAAAAATCGCAAAGTAAGCTGCGAAAATTATTAAAAACACGTTTTGTTCTCTCATTTAATATGTTACAGGTATGAAAAAAATTTAAGTGTATCTTTAAATGCAAGTAAAGCATTTGTCGAAATATTTTTCTCTATTTCAAACATTCATTTTCGCTTAGTTATCACTATTACTTTTACCCTCTAACATTCGTATATATATATCTCCCTTTCAAAGAATCTTTGAACGCGTATTACGTGGCCTCCAGAACTTTGATTTCCAGATAACATTACGAGTGAATAGTCTCACATAATAAATATATGATTGGCGTTACTGCTAATAATGTTAATTTAATGATTGTTGTTACATATCAACCCTTTTTAGCGGCTTTTACGAATAACAACAACAATATCAGGACCGAGTAATTTAGATACTTACTTGTAACTAGATTACATGCAATTAGCAATAATTTTGCAGAAATTGTAGATGTGTTCAACTGCATGGAATATAGTTACAAGAAGGCTGTAGTAACATACCTCAATAATATTAAGCATAATACCATTATTTTGCATTGAAAATCTACATGTATAACTAATTGCAAACCTTTATTTCTTGATTACTGTTGCAGTAAACTATTATGTTCATCAAGTATTTGCAAAAGCTCATATGGGTGAAGAATATACAAGTAAATAATTACTTATATTCGAAGAATAATTGTAAAATATTACTTATATTCGAAAAAAATTGTAAAATATTAAATAATAGAAAAGTAAAAACATATTATAATACAGGCTTGCCTTTACGGGATTTTTTGTAAACAATTTTTAGTTTTTTTTTTTGTATTTTCATTTATATTAATTACCTTGTATTTAATAACTGTTCCAATGTTAAAAAAATCAATGACTAAGAAAAGATTCACTTATAAGTTTGGATTTTCTAGCAATAAGCCAGAGTGGAAGATACAATCAGTTTCTTCCTGGTGAAAGACTATAATTTAGATTAGAAAATTTGCTTTAAATGGTTTTAACCATGTTGCCATAAAACCACATCTGAATAGCCAAGTTCTTCCCTAACTTCCTCCTTTTTTATCCTTCCCCTCTATTTAACCCCACAACGTACCACAATTTTGGATCAACACCAGCAAAAGTCCCAATAGCTCCCATCCTTCCGGAACCAGTGGGACCATGAAATTCCTAAATATGGAGAATGTAATTAAGGCGAAGCTTAATGCTAAATCTATATTTTGATTAATCTTTATAACGAATTGGTGTACATTATGAATATGGAAAAAATGATTTATAAATTGAATGATTTCCTATCGTTTCGCTCGAGTAGAATACAAATTATAAAAATAAATTACTCAATAGAAAATATAAATGTAAACTACTAAAAAAATATTTTTTCAATAGAAATGTATCAACCCGTAAAGGAAACAACTTTTTAAAAACACTGTATAATAGCTAAGATTATCTGTGACAGTTTTACTTGATTAATTTTTTTGCTTTCTTATAAAATTATTTACAAAATAAATAAAAACTAGTTTTGTGCTTGAAATCGAACGTTTCTAGACTCCGTTTGTCAAACGATTCTTATGTCTATTACCTACAATATAAGGTATACCAAGAATATAAACATGTTTGGCTTGTAGCTTCCTCTTAAGCTGGAGATTTCGTGGAGTAGAAGGAGTTAGAGAGGAGGATATCTGGGCGATATTTGGCTATTTTGCGCCGTGTCTGTCACTAAATATGGCTTAAGTCATTTTAAGCATTACTTCGTTTCCGAGCGGTGGTTTTTATTTACCAAGGATGGGTTGTTTCACAGAATTTGAACAATCCATCGAATTTCAAAGTTAATATTCATGTTCTTTCAAAGTATTATTATTATTATTATTATTATTATCTTATTATTTCATTAATGCCGGTTGTTTCAATGTACTTAAGTACAAAACTTGAATTAGGACGGGTTGTTTCGGAGAATCTGAACAATTCATCAAATTTCAACGTTCATTTTCAAGTTCTGTGAAAGATTTTTTCAAATTCTGTTTTTATTTCAGTTTTGTCAAGCAACTAGCCTACAATGATATAAAAACAGAACTTGAATAAGTCTTTCACAGAACCCGGAAATGAACGTTGAAATTTGATGAATTGTTCAAATTCTCCGAAACAACCCGTCCTAATTCAAGTTTTGTACTTAAGTACATTGAAACAACCGGCATTAATGAAATAATAACAGAATTTGAATAGAAATTTCACAGGAATTGGTCAAATAACCCGTCTATAGTGTAGTTGTCCACCATTGAATGATTATTATAAAGAACTGGCCCAGTTTCTCATGAAATGCATATCCCTGCCAAATTTTACTCGTAAAAAGAATTAAAGTGGTCGTGCCACATTAGATTACAAATTTACGAAGGTTGATTCGTGAAATAAAGAGAGCAACAACTCATTAAAATGGCCAAAATGGTTGTGCATTTTGTCTGTCTGGATATTATTTATAAAAGCGAAGTTTCTTCTAGTGCGTTGTAATAATAACATAAAGGCCAAAACGACCGTACTAAGAGAGGAGCCATAATAATGTGGACGTTTCTTTTATTGACTAAATAGAACGATGGTTTCTTTAGACCAACAAATGTAGGTCCAGTATTTAAGCCACCGCATACCCAATTTCTACCGATTTTTACAAGTTTTTCATTGACTCTTTAAGGTTTTTTAGTACAAAAAAAAAAGTTATTTATGAAGATAATATCCATACATTTGTTATGCCCAAACGCTAATTGTATGAAATTCCCCCGATAGAAAAAAAATCGCAAAGTAAGCTCCGAAAAATACTTAATACACGTTTTGTTCTGTTATTTAATATGTTATAAGCATGAAAAAATTCACAGTATATCTTTAAATGCAACGAAAGCATTTGTCGAGCAATTTTTGCTCTATTTAAAACGAGTCGTATTTTATGAAATATTTTCACCATTTTCGCTTAATTATTAACGGTTTTTAATGTTAGCGCTCTTCCTCTAACATTAGTATTTACATATCTCCCTTTCAAAAAACTTTGAACACTTACTATGGGGCCATAAAATGTAAATTTACAACAGTTACATTAGATATAATTAATTTACAGTGTGAGTTATATATACTTTTATTCAGCCGAATAAATTACTTCAAATAAAAGTAAACTACAGTAAGAGTTATTCATAAAAATAAACATCTTTTAGATGATGATGCCTTAAGCATATAGATACACTCCATGCACCAAAGATACAATACTGATAGTACCATTCTTATATTGCCTATAATACATCCTATTCACACTTTTCTTATTGAATTTAAATTATTCTAAATCTATCTCATACTGAGGGAAGAATCACATTTAGGAGATAAATAATCACACCTTGTGCTGTTGCCCAAAACGAAATTTGATTTTTCCCTCCACAAACACGCTCATCAAAGAACACAAATGCACGATGTTAAAATAAATACCGTAATTAATAATGGCATTTCCCATTACATGTGTTCTAATTATGTCCTCTGCGTTCAAACCGTATCTAAATTTCTCTTATAAACAATAAACAGTTTTGATCTCAAGTGACCTACCAGGTGAGAGTGGTCATGTTTATTGTCTGTCAGTACAAAATATCAGTAAATAATAATAATAATACATTTTAGCATCAAGTTCATCAATCAAGTGCATTGTACATCATTGTTGTATTATTATTTTGTAATGTTTTAAATATCCTGCATTTGAAATACTTGCATTATTATCATTTACTTCTATTTTGTTTTATTCTCTTTCGTCTCTGTATCTTTAATTACATTTCATGTAGTATCCCCTTCTTTTCACGAAACTATGTCTATGTAATATGTAACATTATGATGTAACAACTATTAACCTATTATGTATACATTACTAACGCCATGGATGAAACTACAGTATCCTCATTGAGTACCTCAAGGACGATTATGTGTTTTTACTTATGACGGCATAATAACACTTTCTCAATATACGCGAACACCTCAGCACAGGTTCTCTTAGTGAGGTGTTGATCAAACTTATTTAAACTGTACATAAAAAAATAGAAAAAAAAAAAAAAACAGTGTGTGGCAAGCCTACGCCCGACGGAAGTGAAACTTTTAGTATTCTTCTCTCTCTATTTTCATTTCATTCTCTCTTTTTTTCTGTCTATTGACATATTTATACGTAGCATGTAATAAAAAAAAATTAAAGGTCAAAAAATATGGGAATCGAACCCGGGTCCTGCATAACGAGTGTCGAACGCTCTGCCTCTAGACCGCAAGGAGAGGTATCTCGCGCGACGAGAACCGCGTATACAACGTGTACTCCTCAATTGACTTGAATTTACAATTTCATTTATCTATAACTTGATTTTCGTTTTCAAACACGGCAAATGAATAATATCACATAACGTCTCGTTAACGCTTTATATAGGGTCGAATCGAAGATATATAGGCAGTGTGAAGTCATATCTGTCGTTTTTCAAAATATTTCCGTATATTTGTCCGTTTTAGAAAAGAACTATCGCGTTTTAACAGTCTCATTCATACCCGTATGGAGTCTGAATTTGAAAAAAATTTCTAAATATTGACTTGTCACGCACGTCTGCGAGGGTAATTAGTCGCGTTATCGGCTTTGATTAGTAATTTTAATGATTCAAAATAAAAATAATTAATCAAAATACCGAGCGACTCTACCGGCTCGATTTGTAAGCTATCTTTCGACCAAAATATCATACAGTCAAAATATCTAAAAGTCGCAACACGAGAGCATTTTATCACTTTTCCTCGTATTAAAAAAATCACAAAAAGAAAAAAAAAATTTGTTAAAGCGGGGATCGAACCTCAGTTCTTCACGACGAGAGTCGGGCGCTCTGCCTCTAGACCGCGAAGCTGAGTTTGGAGAGTGACCTAAACTAGGTATATAATATTAGCTAGGCTCCTATAGCGAAATGATCACGGTTTTTCGTGACGGTCATGAGTCGGTTTTACTCCGGTCCTCGAAAATGCATAACGCGCGTAAAGAAGTTTCACTTTAAAATAGATAGTTTTGTAGTAGTGATTGACGAACCGGTGGATGCAATCTGTTGGCCATAAATTGAAAATAGTTTCACTAGTAAGTTAGTAATAAGAGAGATCGCCCTTGAGTAGATTTTTCTCAAAAATGGCGCTGTAAAAATCATTCAAATATATATTTGAAAGTACACTCTGCAATAAGTATTTTATTGTAGCAACAACCACGCATATACACCTACTATTGCCCGCTTTCATATGGAAATAATTTTTTTTCGATTTCAGAATGTTTTTATTTGATTCCACACAAGAGTCCCAATTGTAAAGTGTAGTTATCCTCACTTGTAAAGCCGATTGTCCACTCTCCTTCTAGTATCTGTGGCTTTGTAGATAGAAAGTCGTAGATAAAAGATAATGTCCTTAACACGAGGGTTCTTGTACTACTAGCTTCTCTCTTTCAAATCTTTTTTACGAGATTTATTCTATATTATACTACCGCTTGTTAGCTGGCCCATAAAATTAAACTTCCGGAAAAAATATACTTTTTTATTTATTTATGATAAACTGATGTTTATAATACAAGGTTTTTTGTGTATAGCACAAAGGATAACAAATTATTAAAAGCAATAATAAGTCGCTTGAAATATCCATACAAATTGAAAATATCTCCCGATTAAAAATAAATGCCACCGACGGGAATTGAAACAGCGCCTCCTGATGTCCGGTCAGGTGTTCTGAGACCACTGAGCTACGTCGGCTTATTTCCAACATGCCAAACATCCAACAACAAATGGCCGGAGACCTGTGCCCGGCGAGCGCTTGTAATCGACTGACGCCAGTGATATCTCACATCGGACAATGATCTGATATTCGTGGTCCATACTTCGAACGACAAATCTGACTCTATTTATATACCTCATTGGCTTCACTTGGGATAACAGAGAAAAAATACAGTTTATTAAACCCTGCCTAAGTGAAATAGTTACCAGCTGAATATCGCTCAATTACCCCTGACAATTGAATTTCTACCTCTAGACTGGGGACCCAAAATACTTGATCAACCTGCCTCTCTGTGCCAAAGAGAACGGTGGGTCTGATTAATAATTCATTGTTCACTGAATAATTGGCGTGTCCTAGAATTTAAGTATGTTAAGTCTATTCTTCCGGTATTGCAGCGCTGCTTGCATGCTTAAATGCATGATTACTTATGAACTGATGCAGTGTTATCGGGAATTTGACGTAAAGAATTTGTTTAATGCGCTCGCATTCAGGTTGCTGCATTTGGCAGCGGTAAACTACTACAAATAAGATCCAAGTGTTTCAATTCCCGTCCCATTTGACGTAGTCACAAATCGGCATTCTGCGCAATTTATTTTAATATTTTTTTTTGCACCCATTCAAATATCAAAAATTCAAATTATAATAATTTTGTAAGAAAATTCGGATTAGGATTTATTTATTTCGGATTAATATCCTGACAATATTTGCTAAATTTTTTTTTGTGTGATTTTAAATTTCACGAAATAAAACATTAACTTTCTTTTCAGACTTGTCAAGATTCTTCAAAACGAAAAATAGTGTAATTCCAATTTCAGTAAATCTTTTTTTTTTCAGAATTTGAACATCACGCTAATCGAATCAGTGGCGTAACTTCGAAAATGATTTGCCGGATTTGTATTCATAAAGGTTAACCCTTCTCCGTTCCGTGATGTTTGGGATCGCCCCGGGGTTATCGGTGAAACTAACCCGCCTGTGATGGACCCAGTCAGTATGTTTTTGGGAAAACATATTTATTTTTGGATTAACTTATTTGAGTGTTTGGGTAGGATTTGTCAAGGTTTTTTTTTGTCGTATCCACTTGTTTGATGTTCAATTATAGATCACTCAATCTAAATTCATGAAAAGGGTTCGAAAACAACGTTTTAATAAAACACATCGACTCTACTCCAAGGAGCTTGAGATTAAAGTACACTAATCACCATAAAATATTTTAGTATCGGAAAAAACAATGCTATTTAAATAAGTGTCACAAACCTTTTTTACTTCTACCATCATGTAGAATCACCTACCTAAGTTATTGCGTATATCTACATGGTGTAATTCCAATCACCCTGTAGATTTGTTAATAAAAATAATAACTTATGATTACAATAATAATTAAACACACTAATTTCGAATGTCGACGTAATGCATACATTATTGAAGTTCAATAAGCACCAAAATTATTTTAATAATTAATAATTCTTTATTTGAAATGTGTATTTCTTTTTTTATGTCGTATTTTTTAAAGTTATAAATTTTTTTTTCTTTTGAAAGGCTGAAGTGATTCATTCAGAATCACAAATCCTTCAATCATAGTATCCCGTAATTTTTACCGGTCTATAACAATAATATAAAATAAAATAAGGCGATGTCACAAAATGTTTCAAACTGTTTTAACCATTGAGTAGTTAATAATTGAAGTGCGATGTATGTTGATTTTGAAAGAAAACGGCTGTCTAAAATTTAAATAAAGCCTTTTTACTTCTAGACTAGACCAAAAAATAGGCCGATAAAATAGTTTCGATGATTGAAAATTTGTATTGTAAAATTTGTTGAGGAAAAATTGAGATTAATTCAGACACATGGACATACCCACAACTTCTATTAGTTGATCTCTTCAGTGATTAGACATAACGGTTATTAAACATGTCTAATCTAAGTAATTTATGTCTAATCTAAAACTAATACTACTTTCACCCGGAGAATGATTAGTGATATTCTTGTACTATTCAAATTACTGAATTAAATCTTAATAACACTTAACTTCACTGGGTGCTTTATCCGTACTGAGGCCCCCATTATACAATTTTATGTGTCAAATTATGTAGATAAATAAAAATGTACTGTTTTGAAATTATGTAAAATCAATGTCCAGTGTTTTCAACTTTTTAATAAAAATGTGTTTACCTGAAGTGACCTGCCAGCTAAGTAAGTTTTTCTGTATCTTTTTATAAATATTTAAATCAGATAGAGCCAAGGAACTCACAATAAATTGTACAGCACCCTAGAGGTGATTTTTTGAAAAAACAACGCCATACAAAATATGCAGGTATTATTATTACATACAATCCTTTTCGATATATTCAAAACCTCTCAGTCCTGCATCAAAGCAAAAACAATTAGTTGTGACAGAAACTAATATGTATTTTTGTATGTAAATTCAACTCTTCAAATAATAACTTGCTATTGCCAGAGTGTTCCTTGTAAATTATACTCTTCAAATAATTGATTGCAATTGCCAGCATGTTCCTTGTAAAATGTAATAGCAAGGTACGATAAAATATATAATAATTAAACCATGGGTTCGCAAAAATAAACAAAATGTTACTTTTCAATTGAAAGATTTCATAATATCCACCCCTGACCCGGGTTAATAATACCATGGAAAAAAGTCATAGGGTACCCACTAGGCTATATTTTTAAATTTATTTTTTGTATTTATATACATATTTTTGTGATACCTCACAAGAGCACCCCCGTCTGTACACCGTAAAGACAGGAGAACTATGTCGCCATCTGGGTGGGCAGTGTCGTAAGGCGGTTTACGGCAGGGGCTGTCGGAGGGGATGAATTGATGTGGATTTTGAAGGAGAAAAAACAAATGCCCGTAGCTCGTTCCACACAAGAGCCGACTTATACAAAAACGAGTCGAAGAAACAACCCGTACTCATGAAGCTAACATCAACTGTGAACGGGTGTTACGGTTGTGGCGACAAGAGAACATCCAGAATTGTCTCATTAATAATAAGCAGCTCAACCTATTTGCCTACCTACTTGCAAATTAATACCGAGAACCAAAACGTAAATAACACAACCTACCTTTCTACGAGTACCTACTTTCGAGTTACTACTGACAGCTCAAATCGTAAACAGCGCGGCCTACTTACGACAATACGTCGCAGTCGGTCTGGCACATTACGACAACTCGCCAGAAGGTTCGAGCCTATCGCCTATGCATAATCGCTACGCCGCCGAAAGTTCCCGAAAGACCCAGACTGAGCGAGTGTCTCCGATTTAGTTGCAATTCCACCTACCTACTGTCGCCGCCGGCCGTACAGTATAAATAAGCCCGACGCAGCGAGCAGTCAGTCAGTCATCAATCTGCCGTCAGTTGACAAATCTCGCGAGTGACAACCGGCGCGTCCCGCGTCCCCGCAAAGAACAATACTCCCGGCTTTGCCCGTACACATCATGGACTCCATCGGGACATCATCTTAGCGCCTTGGCCACCGTCCCTGGCCAGCGCTAAAACGGATTACAGCGCCCTGGTTCCAGCGCCTCTGACAGCGCTTCATTCACGCACTGGTCTACGCGGCTCCCGCTCAACCACCTACAAGGTCCACCGCATCTTCGGCCTTCCCGTCAGCACAAGAGTACTATGGCAAACTGACTCACCAATAAATACTGTGACCTTCGCGACACGTCTTTTATTTCGTGCCTCTCACCTTGATCGTCAAACGCTTATGTTTGTCAAGTTTCACGCACGTGCACCTGTTCACCGAGTTTCAATGCTGTTGGCTGCTAGGTTCTATTAAAATACCTGTAGAACGGACTTAGCATGTCCACATTGCGTCTGTGCTATAGAGTTAAATTTAAAAAGTTAGAAAAAAAGATCTGGTAACCTAATACGGCCAAAGCCATTTTAAGCAGCGTTTTAATTCCGAATGGTGGTCTTACAACAGGGCGATACTGAGAGTTTCTTCCACTCTGCATCGTAAGGCGACAATCGACTCTAATAACGAGGTTTGTTCTAGGCTCACGTTTTAATTAATTCCGACGAATTCGTAACTATAAAACATATATTTTTAGAGCGAACACCACGGATATAAGTTATTTATTTAGATTAATAAAAACAGTAACTTACATATTACTTTATCTAAAACGGTTTTAAAATTTTATAAAACGTTTTTCAATTAAAAAATTAGCGGTGAGCTACAAATTTTATTTTTCTAGACGTTGAAATAATATCTTTCAGAGGGATCCCTCTAGAAACATTTGAGAATTTACTAATATGTCCATCAGAAATAATTAAATTAACCCCACGAAATATGATTTTCCTATGCCTGCTGGTGCAAATTGGATCGTAGGTCTGTCCATTTCACAGGGCCGTGCGACTAATATTGTTTTTACACGACTTCATCACTTATGACGTTAAGATTCCCACATTATTTTAGAGATTTCCTAGGGCGAACTCAACCCTAGGTCTGACCAATACACCAGGGCCGCGCGTCGCATATTTTTGTGAATGGTTTCTTCACTTACGTCATTAAGATACTGACTTTATTCTATGGTATTATCTCGATAGATAAAATTTACTTGGGCACGCTGGAATTTGAACCCGTGACCTCCAGCTTGCTAGTCGAGAGCCTTACCCCTTGACCTTGGAGAACGTCTAAATATATTAAAATAACTTTATATACGAGTATAACATTTCGCATATAATTGTAATTGTTCTGTGCCCCAGGCCTTGGGGTTTACCGTCTAAGTAAGCTCTCGTCATACACAGAAAATAAGAAAATATTTTTTTCGGTAGTAGGAAATCATTAAAATGTATTCTTATTAATGTTCGGTAAAGGTCTAACTCCAGTCAAAAGGGACAAATATTATTCGGAATTCCTAGAAACCAATATCCAATAATAACGGAAAGGTCCCCTTATTGAATCAGTACAAAGAAGGTATAAAAACTCACATCGAGATTTCAGGAATTTTTCCTCCATAATTCAAATTATCTTTTAATTATTATTAATGCACATACTAAATTCGGTCGTCTTTGCGTTAGTCCACATAAAAACTGATTCGATGAACTCAAATTTGCTTTGAATTTAAATCGCATTTTCAAAATTGGAACAAATAGTGTGAATAATATAGACATGCGAAACGAAGGTACAACTATAAATAATTTTCTGTAGAAATAATATTTCAACAGAAAACTATTTTAATTGTGCCATTTTCAAAATTGGAACTGATTTGTTAAGAATTATAGAAGGAAGACTACACTGGTCTGCGTTAATATAATTATATTTTATAGATATTTACAGATTTTACAGTTGACATTTTGAACTACTTCGAACATTGATGTAAAAAAACGATCCATCTCGTTTTATTTCTCACCAATGTGTGATTAATTTCATAACGGGTAAATAAAATAATTTTAATTTTTCTCATTAAATTTAAAAATTTAATCGGTTAGACCAGTTATTAGCTGAGTGTATAAATGCGTCGGGTTTCCATCCAATGTCGTGGATCCCATTCCGCTTATGGAGGGAGTAGGAGTTTTACAAATTTTGAAAATTTCTATCAATGCTTATGTGAGGCTTTATAACTGGGTATCATGCGACTAGCATTTTGAGTAAGCAGATCTGAAGAGTTAGGTACATCGCGAATTTCCATTCTCCTTATTCACACCTCTCCCCTCCAAAACTTCATTCAACCTCTCAACATACTGGAATAGGAACACAATAGCTCTACTAGCTCTGGACAATCGTAAATCTTGCGCCTGGGACAAAAAAGCGTATTTCTGTGATGAAATTTATGCGATTGTCTCACTGGCTTTGCGAAATTTAGCGGAATTCAAATAAAAAAGTTTTCGAATCACGAAAAAAACCCGAATTCTGCTTCATAATCCTCGAGCTTCCTGTTTTATAAAACATAAAATTAATTACCTGTTACCGTGTCCTTTTTCCGGGTACGATTATTTACCGCTGACTGACGACGATCCGTCGAAACCTCACATTTTCATAAAAGAGCAACAAAACGAGGTAAAAATTCAGCAATGTCAATTTCCATTGGCGTTTTTATTGCTTTTCGCGAACAACGAACATCCTTTGTGTCGGCCTGTCGTCTGCTACAACCCTTGCCGCGACGGGGGTGGAAAAAACAGCCACATTGAATACCAACCCTCTCGGGGTGGAGGGCACGGGCACAATGAATCCCTACTCTGCGATATTTCCACGTCATAAATTTATCTCGAATGTGGTGCAAATAAAGGGTTACCGCGGAAGGAAAAAGGAAACCTTAAAATACTTAAAAGTAGATACTTTTCAAAATTTTGATTCTGATTTTCATTCTTTTATTTATTTAGAGTGTTTATGATGATGGCTTCTCAAAGATACGAACTTCTTTTTTTAAATTTTATTATTATTGAAACATCAGAATATTTTGTTTGTAAAATATGATTTGGTAATGTGAGTTTCACTGGGCGCTTTATCGGTACTGAGAACCCCATTATACAATGTTATGATTTGGTAATGTGAGATTCACTGTGGGCTTTATCCGTGCTGAGCCCCCCATTATACAATGTTATGATTTGGTAATGTGAGCTTCACTGGGTGGTTTATCCGTGCTGAGCCCCCCATTATAAAATGTTATGATTTGGTAATGTGAGCTTCACTGGGTGCTTTATCCGTGCTGAAGACCCTATTATACAATATTATGATTTGGTAACGTGAGTTTCACTGGGTGCTTTATCCGTGGTGACGCGACCATAATACAATGTTATGATTTGGTAATGTGAGCTTCACTGGGTGCTTTATTCGTGCTGAAGACCCTATTATACAATATTATGATTTGGTAATGTGAGTTTCACTGGGTTCTCTATCCGTGCTGACGCCCCCATTATACAATGTTATGATTTGGTAATGTGAGCTTCACTGGGTGCTTTATCCGTGCTCAGGCCCCCATAATACAATGTTATGATTTGGTAATGTGAGCTTCACTGGGTGCTTTGTCCGTGCTGAAGACCCTATTATACAATATTATGATTTGGTAACGTGAGCTTCACTGGGTGCTTTATCCGTGCTGACGCCCCCATTATACAATGTTATGATTTGGTAATGTGAGCTTCACTGGGTGCTTTATTTGTGCTGAAGACCTTATTATACAATATTATGATTTGGTAATGTGAGTTTCACTGGGTGCTCTATCCGTGCTGAGGCCCCCATTATAAAATGTTATGATTTGGTAATATGAGATTCACTGGGTGAAGTGAAGGCCCCCATTATACAATTTAATGTGTCAAATTATGTAGATAAATAAAAGTGTACTGTATTGAGATTACATATATTGATTGAACGAATTTAAATAAAACATTAAGAAATAAAATAACCCTAATTAAATAGAGTACCGTAGAAAAAATGAAATAATTAAGGCAGTTGTAAAAAGTAAGCAACATGTACATATTTGTTTGTCGGTTGTGTGTAATATTTATACTATGTGAGTTGGTATATTTGTTATTCTTTATAAATTTATTTTTTTGATATAGCCATTTAAACTATAAAAAGCATATATAACCAATCTGTAAAAAAATTAATAAATCTTAGTTTCGAAAGACCATTGATCTTTTGCGCTGTTAGAAATAAACACTACATACACAGTACACAACAGACGTAGTTCGTATCCTCTTTCATCCCCTGTCTACCCTCATGCTAAAAATTACTTCACGTACGAACAGGAAGTGCTGGAAAACATGTAGATCTGAGTTTGTTTTCTTCAGAGTGGCATAAAAATGATGACGGTGAAAACAAACTTCTACGTGTTTACGACGTCCCTTTCTCAGAATCTGTTAACGTAACGTATACCCGCAAGTAACGGGATACTGTCTTCCATTATACTAGGTTCTTGAAAAGCTAAGAGTATTTAGGCAAATTCTTAAAAAAATAATTATACAACACCTCTTAAAAGCTTTCGTGTCTATATACAAATTGTATGGGTATCTTCTTCTGCTCACTGGTTCAAAGGCGGGCAAAGTCAATGATTTTACTTAGTTGCTTCTGCAGGTATCATGGAAATATTCGCAAAACTGGCTCAGGATACTCGCAAAACTATGAATTGGTGATGGAAACCGAATATTAACTGATTTTGTATTGGAAAAACCGCCCTCCTTTTACAAAGTTACTTTTATCGCTTTTCAATTGCAAAAAGCCAAAAATATGAAAGTAGTAGTAATAATGTATTTTTTTACGATAATACTAAACTAATGGATTGTATGATTTGAGATTTTCTCGGCCAAAAGTATTAAAGTGATTTGTTTTTGGGGTATTATGCCGTGTTGCGCTACCTCCTTCTTTAGCCAACGTTTCGGACAGCATTGCAGTGTCGATCATCAGGGCAGATGTGTAATTAGATTAGATTACACATCTGCCCTGATGATGGACGCTGCAATGCTGTCCGAAACGTTGGCTAAAGAAGGAGGTAGCGCAACAAAGCATAATACCCCAAAAACAAATCACTGTAAACTAATGGATGTCTAAAAAAAGTTATCATATGGCATGATAGTTTTATGATACGAATTATTTAAGTACTTTTATTAAAAATCCATTTTTTTTAGAAGCTTTTGTAGCTGTTAAATTTTAGTGTCGTATGAAATTCAGCCAAGAAATTGAATCCAAAAAATGACGTTAAATTTTTTCCAATTTGGAATTGAAATTTTGGTTGTATAATTTGCTCTATAAAAATGTTATCGCACTGTTTTCGATGAATTTAGGTTGAAAAATCAATATTTCCGTCAAATTCTTGATATTACTAAACTTACTTACTAGGCATCATGCAGTTTCCTCTTCATAGCAGGGGTAGCTGAGAGAATCTGAAAACTCTCATTGCTGCATTCACATTCATACGTACTCTTCTGTTATCTGAGTCTTGACATGACTCGATTATTTTCATTGCGTGAATCTTGCCATGTCTTCTTCACCAGAAAACTTGGAACTTTCCTGACTTCTTCTACATTCCTATTTACACATGCCTATTAAAAAGTTTCATTTTAGATCTTAAAATTATACGCTTTATTTTGAGAAATAACAATAATTCTTAGAATTGAATCGTCTTAAATCATAAAAAACCATGTCGAAAAAACATACATTTGAAAAAACAAAGGTTTTGTTGTGTGAATACAACAGTCACCATGGAACTAAATTGTTGCCTACACTAAGACAAAGGTTTAGCTTGAGCTTTAAACACTAGGTACTATAGGAAATATTGATTAAAGTGGCCGCTATCTCTTTTTATTTATTTAAGTTTCTTTATTCATTGAATTGTTTGTTACGTGCATTGAGGATTTTTCGACCACTATGCTAGGCACATGCCCGTGTTATGGTGGTCGATCATAATGAAACATTGCATGTTTTACGTAGAATCGTGAAGAGAACAATGATTTATTTTCTTTATATGATATTCCTTTCAACTTGATAAATAATATTTTGCAAAATATTTTTTTTTTTGCCTAAATCCTCAATTTTTACATTTGAATTTCTCTAGTAAGTTGGTATCGTAGAACCACTTGATTTAAAATGTTTAATCTTGGCAATATTTCCCAATAGCATCACGTTACACGATTTTTCACAGTATGTTTTTATCGTGGAGAAAAGATTATTAAGAACGTCCATTAAAGCTCTTATAAGTATGCTTTTAACACTTGAACATAAATCATACATTAATTAAGAAAGTCGATCTTCTAGAAAGAGAAATGTAAAATTCTAAAAAGAAATATTCTTATTTACAAACGTTGCAAATAACTCTCTAATTAAAATTTAATTGGTTTACGCTTAGAGCCAGTTGTTACACAGGATTTAAACATCAAATTTAAAAGTTAAGTTCTGTAGAAATTTCAAGATATATATTCAAGTTCTGTTATATTTTCCGTTCTGTGAAATAACTGGATCATATTGATATAATAACAAAACTTTCACAGAACTTTAAAAATAACATAGATAACATAAATTTGATGAATTATTGAAACTCCGTGAAACGAATAGGCCATAATATTTATTCCAGCCCACGATTTCATTAGAGAACCTGATTGATGTATTTTTAAAATTAACACTCAATTTCATGATTCTTCAGTCATCATTTCTTTGAATTAAGAAGTAAATAAGACGATTTCAAAACCAACGTCTCCCTGGTCACTTGCTCTCGTTTTCTTGATTTGTTTGTCGCTATCATGATAAGAGAAAGAAAAAAGAAGGAAAGAAGAAAGAAGTAAGGATGAATCGAAGAATGTGATTGATGTAAAAGGAGAATAGAACAAAAATGTTTGCTTTCGCCATCGCTTGAAATAATCCGTAGGGGCAACCCGTGTTCCTCTGAACGTTTTTTTCCTCTAGCTAGAGTATTTTCTCCAATGTCACTGATTTTTTAAAGTTATTCATAAATTGCTCCTTTATAGCAAATTTGATTATTTCAAGAAAAAAACTTATTACAAGGTATGTCTCAAAATATTGAGATGAATTGTTTGTTTGCGCTTATATGAATATGAATTAATAGTTTTTTTCTGTATAAAAACTCGATTCTTCCAAGAAATGTATATAAACTAGTCTAAATAGAACCTTTTTTGCAAATTATCTGCTGACTTAATATATAGAAAATAATGCTGGATTCGTTTTACGCAGCTGTAAAACAAAAAACTCATTAATCAGTTCAATCTATAACTAACTAACCATCACGCCATTTCCCCGCAACGGTAGGCAGAGAGGATGGACTGCCAAACAACTCGGTCTTGGCACACACTCCTTGCCTCATTCACATTCATACATACTCTTCTATTATTCTGATTCTTGACATCGCCCGACTCAAGTATCTGATTCACTTGGTTATGCCATGTCTTCCTCGGGCATCCCTGCTACCATTCGCATTCACGTCATATATTCTCCCCTTACACTCTTTTCTTCACTCATTCACTCTACTTGCCCAAACTAAGTGTCCCTTTCTTGATCTTACATCAGCTTTGAAATCTTTGCGGATCTCCACATTTCTCACACGATTATACACGGTTTTACCATACATACGCCTCAGGGATCTACTTTCATCCTTTCTCTGCCAGTTCCATGCTTCACCTCCTTATATCAGGGTAGGTACCAGCACTCCATTGTGGACTGCTAGTTTCGCTTCTTTGGACAATTTGTTGTTAGCGCCAAATGCGTTCAGTCCTCCATTAATGGAGTTACCTGCATTTAACCTTCTTTCAATATCTTGTCAGCCTTCCCATCTCTCGTAGATTCAATCTCACGTACAAATACTCGTTAAGTCAATAGTTTTTTATTGGAAATTGAATCAACATAAACACAAAAAGACAAGAGTAGCATAATAACGCAAGCAATAAGCGAAGGGTTAGTCGAAGATATTATTTGAATAAAAGCCTTAGGCATTCTTTCGCATTATTTTCGTTCAAATACATTTAATATGATTTTCTTTTTCCGATAAAATATAAACAGATTTTCTTTTCGAACCACCAAAATATTTACGTCAAAATTTTGCCAAACGCTTTGAACTTTCCCGGTAACAAATTCCTTAAGGATATGGTCGCGACACGTGATACTATTGGTAAGAGATTCTGACAAAAGGTTTTCATTCTAAATAAATTAATAATTCGGAATCAAGAAAGAACGCATGAGCGTTTTTCGAAGGGAAGTAAGAAAATATATTAAGTAAACTAAAACTTTTTTGTATTTAAATGGAAAGCACTCCCAAAAGTCCCAACAGCCCGAAGCAAGTAGGATTATGGCACACTCAATTGGGGTATGTTATCGTTGAAGAGAGTAGGGAGGGGTAGGAGATGGAAAAGAGAGAGGTTCAGAAGTACCTGGTTATGTAGATCTGGTCACCAAACACAACTAATGCAATTTTTAATAAACACCGGATTCCAAAGTTTATAGTAGTTATAAATAACCTTTTTATGTCTGTGTAACTAATTTACTAAATTTAAAAAAAAAAATGCTGTTGAAATTAATATTTAGGCATTTTTGGGGTGATAAATGCATAAACAAACATTCAAGATTCAGATCACCACGTGCAAAACAAGAAATGATAATAATGAATTCATAACCACATTACATTACCATATTACGGAGTTTTTTTTTTATGAAGAAAATTTGTTCGAGAAAGCAACTCCAGCGATTGTGAGGAGATGTTGGGCCTTTAATGGAGGTATCTAGTCAAAGTAATGGATCCCTGACACGAATAAGACAAGATAAAGAATGTTACAATGATGACATTAAGTATCAGCTTTGCAGATGTTTTAAAATTAGATATTATTGGTTTTTGGGATGACCCACTTTTATTACATACCGTCATTCATTTTGAAAATAATATAAGATGATGTTGAGAAACATAACATTCAATTTTAATAAAAGAAAATAAGAAAACACTACATGAATATATTGAATATGTTATAAGCATTGACCAACTAAGACGTTATAATGGTTTAAAATGTTTCTTCTCCCTTTGGCTCGAACATCATCACTTTAACGCAAGGAGAGGATGTATCAAAGCTAATGAATCCAAGACACGAGAAACCCATTATCGTTGAACCTATTTCTTCAATAAGAAACTCTTCTTTTTTCTAGTGTTAAAAAAAGGATATGTGACATTGATCACTACGAAAACATTTTTAGAATAATGTTTTTCGAAATGATTAATTTGGCTCCGTTTAATTACAGACATTTAAGAACTGTCCATCTCACAGTGGATTCAATATAAAATAAACCATATTTTAAGTCTTGCAGAAAAGGTGAATATATAGTTTTTCACTGGGAACATAGTTTTGTGAAAATTAGGTTTCGAGCCAAACAATCTTCCCCATTGCCTATCACCTAATTTATTTATTTATTTAAATCTAATTTATATAAATTTTTTTCTCGTATATTAATTATACAAATGATTGCAGTTTACATGGATTCCTTCAAGTCGTTCGAATATTTTTTAATTCGGCTACCTTATCTCTCAAGAGCATTTTGAGAACAGATGTATCTGTATATTCACGGTAACCGGATATATCATCACAATGATAATTCATCACATCTTTAAAAAGTTATATAAAGTCATGGAAAGTGATGAAAGAAAAACTTTATTAACTGGGTTATGTAGGTTAAGTTAAAAAATTTTTTTTCATTGTTTCTAATGACTTTATATCACTTTTTAAAAGTGTGTTGAATTGTCATTGTTGAGTTATCATGGAACCATTTTCACGATTCCAAGATTTTTTTCACATGAAATTTTCAATTGGTATCCAAGATTCTTTGCCACTCACAGGAAGAGATAAAACATATTGCAGAGAAAATACAAAATACAAAATACAAAACGAAACAACGAATAATTTTGATTTTTAAATTTGCTGTGAACTCACTGTTTCCGAAGAGATTCCATTTATAATTTCCATCATTAAAAAAACATCTATTTTATATAAATGTGGCATGAAGTTAAAATGATTTTCACGGCAATGATTTTATAACCATGATTGTTCACCAACAAACTCGTGGCAACTTTGCCAAATGATCGGTGTGATGTTGACAGATTCTCACACAGAACGTTGATTAAAACACATTTCCCTTCGTTTCTACAGCCTCGTTCCCCAGCGTGCCGTCAACATATTCCTATCTATCAGTTTAGATATTACCAGTAGTAATACAAAATATCTCATCAAATCCACTCTGATCTTAATAAAACTTTTCGTAATATTATTTATATAGAGACTAACAGTTTTTTTCAACTCAGCCTCCGACCGAATTTTGATTCGTGGGTGGTTGATTAAAAAAATATTATTCTTATCAATAACGTTTAGAGTGATGCGGATAGACATTTTTTGCATGACCTGTGATGTTTGAATTCATATCATACCTAAAATGAAAATAATAGTAAAACAAGTCAATCGACACTAAAAAATATACACGGTGTATCGGCACGTACCCGACAAACTTTAACCAGCTATTCCTTAGCATATTTGGAGCAAAAAATCTTATGTGCACTTTGCTGTCCGGTAACGTTTTTTTTTTAATAAAAAAATTATTATTCATATTTTCACCATATGTCACCACTGTTTTATCCTTTGTCAAAGTTTAAAAACCCATATGGCAAATATTTTATTCTAATTCCGTTGAATAATGCACGTGTGAACCTATATTGGCGCACACTTACAATCACAACGAAATGGCACGGCACCATTCGTCTCATTTTTAACTATTATTATTTAGTGTGTGCGAAAGAGCGAAGACGCTTTTTGACATACTTGCTTATAACAGCTGTTGAACACGAAACGCAATGCCAATGACAGTGATGTAGTGTGGAAATTTTATTTTTTTTTGTTTTTAATTGAAAAAAAAAATGCTACCGGACAGCAAAGTGCCCATAACATTTTTCACTCCAAATGTGCTAAGGAATAGCTGGTTAAAGTTTGTCGGGTACGTGCCGATACACCCTGTATAAAAAAAAAAGTGGGTGTGTCAAGCCTACGCAAGACAGAAGTGAAACTTCTTTTGTTAAACCGTATGAACCACAATCAATTACGTATTTCACTCGTATTACACTCACGACGCAGTATACTAACCAAGCAGCTGATGCTTGGCGTGGCGCAGTTCGCTGGTGTCTGAGAGAGAGGAAAGAAGAGAAGAGAGAGAACGTTCGTGAGCGGCTCCCCCACCTCAACAAGCGCATATGGTGAGAGAGGGACAGTGAACGGTGAGCGGTGGTGGGGGTACCCGCATTTTCGTGTCGATCCTGACTCGGTTTTACTCCGTCCCCGAATTACGCGCCTAAAGAAGTTTCACTTCAATATAATATATTTTTAAAAATAATGTACAATGTACAGAAATAGAATCCCACACAAGATCGCGTAGTGCGCTCTAGCGAACGGATATTTTATCAGAGGGAGATAGTTTTAATTTTTTTTTCTGTAAATTATTACATATTATCAAAATAAATAAATTAATTAAATAAATGTAATACAATTATCATAATATACGGATTAGATAATAATTTTAATCCAACACAATAACGCAAAGCGCGCTCTAGCGGAGTAATGTTTTATCACAGTGAGATAAGTGTTTTTATTATTTTGCAATATTATTTTCTTTTAAAAAATGTTCTGACCTACTAAAAAATAAGATATTGAATGAAAAAGGCGTTAAAAACAAAAAAATAATGTGCGATGGCCGAGAATCGAACTCGGATCAACTGCTTGGAAGGCAACTATGCTGACCATTACACCACCAACGCCAGTTGTCGGGATGAGCTAAGAAGCATTTATATGTTACTTCAAAACTTTGAAAATTATTACATATTATCAAAATAAATAAATTAATTAAATAAATGTAATATAATTATCATAATATACGGATTAGATAATAATTTTAATCCAACACAATAACGCAAAGCGCGCTCTAGCGGAGTAATGTTTTATCACAGTGAGATAAGTGTTTTTATTATTTTGCAATATTATTTTCTTTTAAAAAATGTTCTGACCTACTAAAAAATAAGATATTGAATGAAAAAGGCGTTAAAAACAAAAAAATAATGTGCGATGGCCGAGAATCGAACTCGGATCAACTGCTTGGAAGGCAACTATGCTGACCATTACACCACCAACGCCAGTTGTCGGGATGAGCTAAGAAGCATTTATATCTTACTTCAAAACTTTGACTAGATCAAATGAACTTTAATCGGTGGTGGGGGTACCCGCATTTTCGTTTCGATCGTGACTCGGTTTTACTCCGTCCCCGAAAATTCATTACGCGCCTAAAGAAGTTTCACTTCAAAAATTATGAAAAAAGTGACAAATGAATAGTAAAAGTAATTAAGGCAAAGGCATTGACATATTTATATTTCAATATTGTATACAGCGTTCATGGAAATTAAATCACAGCTAATTTTGGTCGAAAAGTTTTTAATTGACTTTAAATATTTTTTTAACATTTTATATCTAGTGTACATCTATTCTAAAACTACTATAAAAATATTCCATTACAAATATTTGGTCTTCACAACATTGAGACATAACCAACGAAAAACTGCACGACTTTTGTCTTTCTTAACATTTAAAGGGAGTTCATCCAACATTTTGAAACCTTTATAATATACATTGTTTTGTCTTAGAAAGCCTAAAATCGTTGCAGCTTCTCGTAGGATAGCCATGGACTGTACTATTCATACTAACACTAATCTGGTAACATTTTATTTTTTTAATTGTATATAAATACTAAGGTATTATACACCAAACGTTGCCACACACTTAGGATATTGAGTTGGCGTTGCATTGTATATGTGCCACAGCACAATATAGACCTCGTACCTCTGTTTTGAACTATTCTTTTTATTTGCGTTTCATTGTTAAAAAACGACGTTGGTGTTGTAGACCAATTTTATTGTTTTAAGGTCTAATTTTCCCCTTATCTTACTTAAGAAGTTAACTTGTGCAGTAGTTCAGGTTGGATACTACAGTGGTGTTGGAGACCTATTTACTTGTTTTAGGGTCTAATTTTCCCACCTATAAGGGGATATAATATTAAGAGCGTTAAGAAATTTAGTATTAAGAAGATAACTTGTGCAGTAGTTAAAGTGGGATGCCACAGTGGTGTTGGAGACCAATTTCCTTGTTTTAGGGTCTAATTTCCTCTTATCCTACTTAAGAAGTTCACTTGTGCAGTAGTTCAGGTGGGATGCTACAGTGGTGCTGGAGACCAATTTCCTTGTTTTACGATCTAATTGTCCCCTTATCCTACTTAAGAAATTAACTTGTGCAGTAGTTCAGGTGGGATTCTACAGTGGTGTTGGAGACCAATTTACTTGTTTTAGGGTCTAATTTTTCCCTTATCCTACTTAAGAAGTTTATTATGGATAATGATAATGATTCCCAAGAATTTCATTTTTTCTACTTCAATATTTTGATTTGTCTATGTTTCGGGTAATAATTCCCTTTTGTTTTTTACCTAACACAATGAATTTCAATTTATTTATATTGAAAATTTTGGATATTTCATAGAGTTCACTTTATATTTAAAAAAATGCATATTCACTATTATTTGCTGAAATGTATAAAAATGTGTCATCGGCAAAGGGTTTGATTGAACAGTACTTCAGGCACTTCACTATATCATTTATGTATATAATAAAAAGGAGCGGTCCCAAAACAGATCCTTGAGGAACTCAAAGATTTACTTCTTGTTCTTCAATGGTTTAATGGTTTGAATCATAGACATCCAAATTGATGGAGTTGCTCTAACATGACATCTGTTTCGACGAGCTGGAGGTAAACGTATCTGAATGTTCGTTTTTAAACTGACCGGCTAGCGTAGTGATGCTAAAAATGAGTGAAGTGAGTAAATTTTAGCACATTTGTAAAAGTATCTAACTAAATGATGTAATAAAATATTAAATTTTGAAACAAGCCCGAATGGTTGTTTACCTGATTTGTGATTTTTTTTAATTTTTTACGCAGTCTGCAATTTGCACGCGATTGTAAAAATGACTAGTAATCCGAAAGCAGATTTTATACTGGATGACTGACTAGAGATCTACATACAATGTGAGTTGCCTGTGTACTGTCAGATTCATTTATTGACAAATCACAGAAGGGGAGACGGTTAAGCCGCCTCTCGCACTGCTCGCAACTTGGTTTGTTAACCTTTCCCTGATTGTTTGAATTAATTTTCACTTCCTGCATCCTCCACTTCTCTACTAGCTATAATACTGAAATATTAAGAGAATCTTTCTTACGCAGGGCGAACATCACTGCGAAAGACATACATAATGGTATTGGGGTGTACCTATGTGTTGACCTGCATAACTAATTATTCGATTTAAAAATCATATATTTGTACAAATTAACTAATAAATGTTTTCAAATTCACTTCAGTTACTAATAGCAGCTCAGCTCTATAAAAAATACTTTATCAATTTTCGCAACGTTTGTATCACACTGCATCCAAAAAGCCGGTAAGTTTGGAACAAAAAGTTTTGTAAATCAAAATTTGTCAAGTTAACCAAAACAGGTTAAAATTATTTTTTTACTGTCGTTTTTTATATCTTTCTATTTATGAGATTAGAAGTATTATACCCTTAAAATACTTCTTTCTTCGGATGAAAATAATTATTAATTATTTGCCGACGCAAGAAGCGTGATGCTACAGAAGAGGCTTTCAGAAAATACACCGGTTGGCAGTTTGAACAGAAGCCTACATTAATTCAATTGATTGAAATTTGCATAGGACATCTCATTCTATCTCCCTTTCAAAATCGTCAAATAATTTACACTCGCCGGTTAAAAATTTCGAACAAATTTTTAATAATAATATGATTATTTTTACTCCGCCGTTTTTGATAAAAATCACCTCAAGGGCGTGGTTTAATCTTGTGGTTCAGGGAATTAGTTAAAAAATCACCTCAAGGGCGTGGTTTCATCTGGTCGTTTAGGCGATTAGTTAATTAGTTCAAAAATCACTTCAAGGGCGTTGTTAAATCTGTTGGTTCAGGAAATTAGTTAATTAGTTCAAAAATCACCTCAAGACCGTGGTTAAATGTGGTGGTTCAGGGAATTAATTATTTTTAGATAATTAGTTCTTCATTATTATGAATAAACATGTGTTATTCTAAAACAGCCAAATAAAGTATCAAAATGTGTGTTTTGGATATCAAAACAACATTTCATGAGCTTATATGGTTGCTTTGTTCCTTTTCCATACCTAATCATCATGGTTAGGTTCACGCGTCTTTTGTCTGTTTATATGCACCCTTGTGTTCTCTAAATCTTACTATTTTAAGGGTGCATGAATAGTATTGACGTTGATAATTTATTTATTTGTAAGCGTTTCCAAAGAGAAAGTCCAGAAAAATAGTAATTGCAAAGTTTAACCTTGATGAATTATTATTCTACAAAACAATTGAATTAATTGAGACCTCACTACACGATATGTGTACTTATATATGTCATCGCAACATCTTGATATTTAATTTCAGCGGTGAGATTTATGTAAAAGAATTGCTAAAGTGTCATGCAAGGCAGGCACCCCGGTTGATAGAATTGTAGCCAAACTGATCATAGTTTCCTTGACAGTTGATCCCCGACAGTTGACCACCGGACATTTAATCCCCCGGACAATTGTTCTCCTGAACAGTTCATCCCTCGGACAGTTAATTCTCTAAAGGATTTATTTATTTATTTTTATTTATTTATTTTTACATTTATTACATACAAGATATACAAATATAAAAGGAAGCTTTGACTGTCCAACTAGGAAGTTTCCCGTTTTAGGATTATTTCTTATATACCTCCTCATCGATAAAGTAAGTATGCAGATAGGATAAACGGCCGAGTAACAAAATATCACATCCATATATGCAGTCTGTTAAGGGAAATACGCCATATCTACTTATATATAATAAAGCTAAATATTGCGGAAGTGGTATGCAGAGAGTTTTTACGGCCGAATAACAAAATAATAATAACTTATGTATGCAGTCTGTTAAGGGAAAAACGCTATATGTACTTACTTATACATGCAGTATGTTAAGGGAAATACGCTATATCTACTTGCATATAATATAACTAAATACCCCCCAAGGGGTATGCAGAGATGATATACGGTAGAATAACAAATTATGACATACTTACTGCCGTAGGTTTAACAAAAGTCGATATACTTATATCTGTAGGCGTCTTGAGTGGAAATCCTCTACAGAAATATTTTTACCGACAATGATGCTGTGTCTCTAAATATATATATATATATATATACACCGGTATCACCTGACAGTTGGCCTGCCGTCAGTTGATCCCCCAGACAGTTTACCCCTTGGAAATTCGATCCCATAAATGATTATTTCTTCGGAGACTCAGATAGTTGAAACTGCAAACTATATAAAATGTGTAAAAAAACTAAAATAATAAAGCCGAACAAAAAGAAAAAAGTAGCATTTTGTTATTCAGCCATATATTTATATATATATATATATATATATATATATATGTGGGAAGCATAGAATGAGGACAGTTTTTCGAGCGCGCCCATACTTCGGGGACATTTGTATAGTTTGGGGACAGGCCCAAAGTATCTGTCCCCAAACTAACACTTTGCATTATATACGCAACGCATAGATTGAAGCCAATTTTAAAATTATGCAGAAGGCATGCTTTGAGCCATACATTACTAAAATATCCATAGATGCCACTATCGTATCGTTCTCAGATTTTTGAAATTTTCTATTGTGAATTTTCGAATTAGCAAAGGCTCGGTACCTATTTACCTAATTTATGTTTGTATTCTTTTTCGCTTGCTTTTGTCGGAGAATGTCGCATTTTTAAACCCGGTGTCCGCAAATATTTTTTTTTATTTAATTGTTGGTATTATTTTTTCTCAATAGATAATAATAAAATTAACATGCTTATAATATATGCTCGTACATAATATTATGATGGTGTATTAAAAACTGATTTTAAAATAATCTAATACAAATAATTACACATATTACGTTTGTGCAAACATTAAAAAAATACTTCAATAATTTTTAATCATATTACAGATACATGTATTTTCAAAATAAATTTATTTTCATACTTTGACAATGTGGGCTTCACCACCCGTACTGAAATTTATACTTTTTATTTTTATGTTTTTTTTCTAGTTACCTATTCAAAAGTATAAATGTACGTAAAATAATAATGAGAGGTACATACTTCATACTCTCATGTTACGTGAATAATGCAATAATAATATAACTATAAAAAAAGAATTGAGAATACGCGGGTTCAAATTACGCCGTGCAATTTGCATAATTTCACAATATTTGTTTGTTTAAATAATACGTTAGTACCTATATGGTATATTTTTGGCAAGTTCAAGAATGGTAGATAGGTACTGTCAGTATCGCCATGTTACGTGAAAAATGCAATATTTTAAATAACTACAAAAGAGTTGTTAATTTTTTCGCCGTTGAGATTGAGATTACGATCCTTGACTACGAATTTGGAGGTCGCGGGTTCAAATTAGGGCGTGCGCAAGTAAATTTTATTTGATAAATTTCTATAATTTCACAATATTTATAAGTTTTAAATAATTCGTTCGTACCTATATGGTATATTTGCGGCAAGTTCAAGAATGGTAGATAGGTACTTTCAGTATCGCCATGTTACGTGAATAATGCAATATTTTAAATAACTACAAAATAGTTGTTCATTGTTTCGCCGTTGAGATTGAGATTACGATCCTTGGCTACGAATTCGGAGGTCGCGGGTTCAAATAACGGCGTGCGCAAGTAAATTTTATCTGATAAATTTGTATAATTTCACAATATTTATTTGTTTAAATAATACGTTAGTACCCTTATGGTATATTTGCGGCAAGTTCAAGAATGGTAGATAGGTACTTTCAGTATCGCCATGTTACGTGAATAATGCAATATTTTAAAAACTAAAAAATAGTTGTTAATAGTATAGTGTTTGAGGTTGAGATTACGCTCCTTGGCTACGCATTTTGAGGTCGCGGATTCGAATTCCGGCGTGCGCAAGTAAATTTGATTTGAGCCTGAATTGTTGATGACTTAATGCGTTCATATGTGTTCATTCCGTGTCATGGGGAAGTATGGGAAAAGGACACGAGGTTTCCATGTCTAATGGTGGGCTCTGGCATTTTAAAATTTGTATGACCATTTTGCAACTAGAGGCGCGCGATTCGTTTCAACAGATGTGTGTATTTCATATAGTTTAGAATCAGGGTAAGGAAGGCGAGAGAAGGAGGGGAATATCGGAGTGGGGTAGGGTACGAATTATGGGGAGGGGGGAAAGCGGGGAAGGTGGAAGGGTAACGCGAAAAGGAGTGACGCGGAAGGGGAACGGAGCGGGAACGGGGGTTTATGGGAAAGAACACAAAAGTTTCTATATTTCATGGTGAGATCTAGCGTTTGTATAAGCATTTTACAACAGTGTGTGTATTGCATAATGTTTAGAGGCATACATGGAAGGCGGGAGCGGGGAAGGCGGGGAAAGTGTAAAAGGAATAATTTATATGGCAGTCATTGTACAATAATTTTATTTAAAAAAAAATTGTTAGGTTCCAAATTTTATTAATTAAAAAATTTTGTTAGGCACGAGCTTAATGTAGATGTGTAAATAATAATGATAGATACCTTTTTCTAATAATAATTATGTGACGAGAATATTGTCAAAATTGTGCCGCACAAATTATAAATCCATTTATTATTATAATTATGTCCTCTGCGTGCAAACTATATCTAAATTTTACTAAAACACAATAGCGTCATTCTCAACCGACCTTCCAGATTAGTATGGTCCTGTTTATTATCTGCCTGTATAGAATGTAAATAAATACATAATAATTGTACATTTTAACGCAATATCACGTTCGTTGGTCAAATGAATTGTACATACATATTGTCTTGTATTAGTGATCGATCAACCGGTGGATGCAATCTGCTAGCCATAAGTTGCTATAATGGTTTGCTTAATCTGTAGTTAGTAGTAAGATAGATTATAGAAATACATTAGTGATATATTAAATAACATATTATAAATTTGTACAGAGCCCTTAAGGTGATTATGATTTTTCACAAAAACGGCGCTATACAAACCATCATTAGTATTATTATTATCCAACAGTTTTTTTACGCCAATACCGCACAAGATGACGTCTCCGTGGTCTAGAGGTATCGCTTTTGACTAGATATCCGGAGGTCGGGGGTTCAAATCCCGGTGTGCGCAAGTAAATTTTATTTCACTAATTTGTGTTATTTCACAAATCATTGATTTAAAATAACATTTAGTATATTTGCGGCACGTTCCAGACTTGAAGATACTCTCAGTATAGCCCTGGTGAAAGACCACCATTCAGAATAGAATCGTTGCTTGAAATGGCTTTAGCCGTGTTTAGTGACCAAATCTGAATAGCCAGGTACTTTCCCACCTTCCTCTTCCACATCGCCTTCCTCTTCCCACCACCTACAGCCTCACAACATACCCCATTTTTTTTTCAGAAAAATAATATCTTCCGCACATTTTTAATTGTATTCATAGTTTGTGAAACTTTCCAAATGGATTATTAAATAAATCCAACATGAACTTGACCTCTTTAAAATCGAAAAACTTTTAATTTCATTAATTTTGTGTAAATAAATTGATTACATTTTTAGAAAACTTATTGTTCATAGATATAATAATAATAATATTCGGCTAATTTATATAGCGCCGTTTTCGTGAGAAATCACCTCAAGGGCGCTGTACAAATATATTTCTTAAATAGTTAATACTAGAACTACCGACTTATCTCTAAGACTTATATCTAGTGACTTACGACTAAGGCCTATAACTACTATCTTAATGACATAATATATACGACTATGTAATAGGGCTATGTAACTAGGTACCTAGGTAACTGGGCTAAATATTGGTAGGTTACAAGATGAATTTTAATTTAATTGAAAAACTTCATAGGTAGGTGGTTAATAAGAAGTGTAAAAATTAATTCATAACAAAGTCTCAAACGATTTGCTATGAATTCACTCCGCGAACACGTGAACATGTTAACACGTATTACTGACGTGCTCCTGCCACCGCGCAGAAAAGAGACAGCTACCCAACAGTTTGTTCCATAATTTGATTGAACCCTTTCCACATATTCTCGACCGGATATATTCCAGACAGCTATCGGATTACATCGAAAAAATATATTGCTTTTAGGAAAGGGTTGTCACAACCAATGATAATTAAAATACATTTTTAATATTATTTTTAGTTAGTGGCCATATAAGATTATCGGTATTATCATTCTGTGAACCATCATTTCTATTTGTTGTATTTTAGGGAAATCAACAGGAATAAACCAGTTTTAAAATGAAAAATGTTATCCTTATCAAAACCGTAATAATTACTAGTGTTTAATTTTTTATCAAATCTTGTATTATAAAATTCTGAACAATGGCCGAGACTCGCCAGAGCTTACCCATTTAATAAAAATTCCAATTCCATCAAGATCAACCCGACAATCCAATTTATTCCATTTGCCCACATGTAGAACAAACATTAGAAAAAAAATCCCAATTCCCGGAATATGTACGCATTATAACAAAAACATTCACAGCATAGACATTTGAAAAAAAAATCTTCAGAAATGTCGAATAGAAGAAACGCGTACGATAAATTAATACGAAAGTATGAAATGTATCGGGAGCATCTTATATCCTTATCATATATTCCTCTCCTTTTTCTCTAACCAAACATTAATTTTAAGATATAATAAAACTCCATCTCCAAACCAATATTAGCATTAGAAACTTTTTTGGCTTGACTGCAATTCACTTGTGTGAATACACAAGTGGATTGCAGTCGTATTGTAGGTATTTATCTCTGTATTATATATTATGTAAACTGTAAGCTGTTTGTTTCTTACAAATAAATACATATCAATTAGTTAATTACTTATCTAACTTATTTAAATATCGAATAAAATAGTTAATATTTATTCAGTTGTTAGATTTGAAGAGGTTTTAATTAAGACGTTTACACAGTAATTAACTAGGTTTGAACAGTCAGGATTCGATTGTATTCTCTTTACACTCTTTTTTCCATTAATCCGTGCAATATGCCTAATCCATATAAAGCGTCCACTTCTTTATCGTGTTCATTAAAATAACTTTAGTCTTGCTTGGTGACCAGATATAAATACCTAGTCAGGAACCTTTACCGCTCCATTCCCTTCTCCTCGTACCTACAGTACCTAGTACAAGTAAATGTTCGTTTCGGGACACCGACTGGATTCTGATTTGGTAAGTACCTAGATAAACAAAATACACCAGAGATTTTTCCGAAAGGCGAAATAGCGAACCTAATTGTATTGTTAGAACTGTGGTAGGTATGCGGTCTATCTTCTTTGATCTTACGAATTCGAATCAATTTACAGAATGCAACATAATTACATTCCTACCTACTTTTTACATATCTTTTCATAAATTATCATAAAGTCCAAGTAAGTAGCGACCTAGGTAGGTACCTGCCTACCGAAGTCTAAAACATCAAGATTTAATTTAACTATCGATATACGCCGATGATACAGTATTAATAATAAGTGATAAGACTTGGGAAAAAGTAGAATTAAAGGCCACAGAAGACATCAACACGCTCAAGAATTTTTTCGACACCAATTTACTGTCACTTAATAATGAAAAGACATTTGTAATTCCATTTGCAATCCATACAAATGATACTCCTAAAAATTTTAACATTGTCATACATAATAATACTAAAATTCACAGCCAAAACTATTGCAAATCAAACTGTACAGTACTAAAAACAACAAATGAAATTAAATATCTAGGAGTAATTATTGATAAAAATCTGAAATGGAAGGAACAAATATGTCAAGTAGTAAAAAAAAATAGAAAATTAATATATATATTTTTAAGAATTAGAAACTTTCTGTCGATAAAAAATCTATATTTAATTTACTATGCCTTAGTTCAATCCACTTTACAATACGCTATTATTAGTTGGGGATCCGCGTATAAATGTAACCTTCTTCCAATTGAAATTATACAAAGAACAATTATTAAAATTATATTAAAAAAATCCTTTGACTACCCAACAGAACGCCTGTTTGAAGAATTTCAAGTACCTACATTTAAAGACCTATATATTAAAAACTCATTAATCCAAATTATAAAAGAAAAAGATAAATATCAATTTTTAAATGAAAACAGAACGCGACTTAGACATGTTTTTCTATGCCCAAAACTAAATACGTCTTTTGCACAACATCATTATACTTACCAGGGAAGAACTTTTTTCAATCGTCTACCAGAAGAAATCAGAAGCATTAATGATAAAACCCAAATACTGCTCTCTGTCAAGAGACACTTTAAAAATATTCTGAAAAAAAAAACTACTGTCACTTAATTAATCTCACAAATATCCTTAGTTTTCCATAACTTTCTTTCTTTATTAAAATTTATTATATTAATATATTATCCTTCACAACTATCAAAAAAAATACTACAGCAAACATACATTTAAGTACAATGAATTATCTAAGTACTAACTAACAACAACATTTATGTACACTCCCCTTCCATACACAAGCAAATGCTTTCAATGGAAGAGTAGTAAAAAAACCCAAGATGTAAAATGAATTATGTACCATGTAAACTTATTATTAAAAATAAAAAATAATTCCAAAAAAAAAAAAAAAAATATCAAGCAAGAAACTAAATTGTTTGTTTTGTGTATCCCTTGCCGGAAACCCTTTAGGTCTTGTGGCGTGATACATTTTAGCTCTCATTGGTTAACACTATCGCGTAGGGATATATAATAGTGCTATTCTATGGGAGTTCGATTTATATGCACCACTTAAAAATTTTCAACACTCCTGATGGAGAAAATTAATAATGTTTGTGGTAAGGTTTGGTCGAGGGGTAAGGCTCTCAACTAGCAATTCGGAGTTGCGAGTAAATTTTATTCAATTAATTTGTCATATTTCACAATCAATTCATTTGTCTTATTTCATAATCAATTCATTATAATCTGTTGTGCACTTGCGGCGCATCGCATAGTGAAAGAGGCATTCTGAGTAAAACCACCGCTCACAATTGAAAAGTTGCTTTAAATAGTTTTAGCTATATTTAGTAACAAGATCTGAATAGCCAGTTATTTTTTTTAAGTTTTCTTAAGAAACTGTTTTTCACCTTCCGTACAAATTAAATTGGTGTGGCATGGAGTTATCAAAATATTGATCGATGAAAAACATGAAAAAAAAAAACATTTTCTTCCTAGTTATAATATAATAAAGCATTGTATTGGGTTTTGGACATTTTGAAGTCTGTTTCTACATTAAAAAATATATTATGTTGCCCTACGAAAAGTTGCGGTTTCGGAATTCGGTTTTGTTATCGAAATATACGAACATTCTTATCATATCTCACTGCAAATTTTTTATATATTTTTTTTAAGTGTAACATTTCGATATTTATGATATTGTGATATTTCTACGAACCATAAAAAGTGTTTTAAGGGGCGCCCACATACTTGTCTCGGCTTGGCAAGCGTCCGCAAGCTCCAACATGTTTGGCTTGGCTTGAATAGGCTTGCGATAGCTTGCCGCCGATCAGGCCGGGGTCCGGTTGGTATTCTGTCCACAAGGCCCGGCAAGCGTTGGTAACTTGCGCCTTGTATATGGCAATTAACCCTGAGAAGAGTACAACTCCGAGCTGTTTATAGTAAATATCGAAAAAATGAATAACTGGACAAACGATAATCATTTTTTTTAAATTATATCAAGCAGGGTCCTATGTATGGATTTATTAATTTAAAAACATATTTAATTAATTCAAGTAAATTAGTTAATTTTTATATGAAAAGGAACAAGTCACAGAAAAATAAATAAAGTAACGGTTGAAACTGGGTCTCTCGTATATCCGGGACGAATGCATTATACCACTCTTTTTGTGTGTGAATACCGCACAAGAGTCTCAACAGCTCCAAGCCATCTGGAGCCAGTGAGACTATGGCATCCCCAATTGGGGTATGTTGTGATGCTGGAGGTAGTGGAGGAGGGGAAGATAAGTAAATGGGGAAGAGGAAGGTAGGGAAGTACCTAGCTATTTAGATCTGATCACTAAACACGGCTACAGCCATTTCAAGCAACTTTTCTGCTAGCGAGAGCACTTATTTTTAAGTTGTTTCTGACGATTTCAAATTTCAAAATTAACAATATTATCTTCAACTATTTTTTCCCATAGTTTTGGCAGCAATCTTTTTACATTATTTTCAAATTTCTTCTCAAATTATCAATAAAATTAATTTGTCTTTTTTTTGGGCAATTTCTTCGTTTAGCTTTTAAATAGAAATAGGAAAAATGACAGCTGTCACAGCTGATGTAGTTGCCTCAACGTCCGCCAAGAGCGTAGATGCCGACGTTTGGCTTGCCTACGCTTACCTAGGCTTGCGTTGCCACAAGTGTCAAGTGGCAAGTGTCTGGGCGTAGCATTCACTTTTCGTCGAGACAGTTTTTTTTCGAGCTTGTTGCCGTGAATTCAAGGTAAAATACTTTATTATTTGAGGTGATTTTTAAATTACTAAGAAAGCGGTGTAAGTGGTGTAAACAAAGTGATTTGTTTTTATTTAATTTGTTATTATTATTAGAAGTTGCGAGAAACTGAGTGCATATAATAAAGGCTTCGCATTTATCGTTCTCGATGGTAGTCAACGCGCATGGACTTGGCACGCGTGAATCGAATGTTACCTACAGGCTGTTTCAAAGTTCGTTCGTCGCTCAACAATATTAAAATATTTAGGTACTACTATTTCGGATTTTCTTCGCTCAACAATATTAAAATATTTAGGTACTACTATTTCGGATTTTCGTCGCTCAACAATATTAAAATATTTATGTACTACTATTTCGGATTTCTTTCGGAAACTGCTTCCTTGAACCCATTATTAGAACCATTTAGCGCCCATCTTTCACAAAAACGGCGCTCTACAAATTATCCAATTATTATTATTATTTTTATTTTTATTTTTATTTTATTTAATTAATGAGGATCGTTAATTAAGCTAGTGTGTGTCGGAGTAATCGATAAATACTGAAAGCATGCCTTCCGTTCGATGTTTCCTGCTTTAATTAAGACAGTTACTATTGGCAAACTGCGTTAATTGTATCATTTTGTGGAACAATAAAAGAAATCAGTTTTAATCGAATACTAAATGTTGTTTTATTAATTTAAAACCAGGAATATTTCTGTGTCATTTATGAAAATGAGATGTAGTATATGCAGTTCTACTATAAAACGTAAACAAAGTGTTTTTATTTTATTTAATGGTGTTACTAAGGTTAGGTAAAGAGATGCAACTCGGTAAAAAAAACTTAAGTATTTAGAAAATAAAATTGGTATAAATAGGTATTCATCAAAATTAAAAAGTAATTATGGGAATAGAGGTAAAATCTTTTTTGTTATTTGTTTTTGGGGTGTTATGCCGTTTTGAGCTAACTCATTCTTTAGCCAACGTTTCGGACAGCATTGCAGTGTCCATCATCAGGGCAGAACCAAGAATCAAGGGCAATAAATAACACATCTGCCCTGATGATGGACACTGCAATGCTGTCCGAAACGTTTGCTAAAGAAGGAGTTAGCGCAACACGGCATAACACCCCAAAAGCAAATAACAAAAATACTTTTGGCCGTGAAAATCTTAAATCATATTTGAGGTATAATCTGATTACTATAACATGACGGCCACTTTTTCTAAATATTGACGTAAATAAACTAACGTGAAGTTGACAACACGCCGAAAATGTTAAATGCTAATGAGTATTGCCACGCTAAAAAAATCGTCACCAATATAATTCGTCAAATCTTCTTGTAAAAAATTTACAATCCGGCAGAATCAGTCCCCTCCCCAGAATATTTATGAGTAGGGCCGTAGATATATTTATTTTCAAATGTATTGACTTAATATTTAATATACGTAATAAGTATGCAAGGACATTTTAAGAAATAAAGGAAGTGAGAAATTAACTTTATATCTCCTAATGGAGAATAGGGAATTCTCGTGCATTTTGTAAATAATTTATTTCAATAAAGATAATTATTTTATTATGTGCCTTTTTTTTCTTTTTTTTTAAATGCATTTTCAATTTTTTGTAGTTGTTTTAAAAATTGCGTGCTATTTCGGCTCTGAAAACGGTCATGCGCCATCTTGACCGCTACGTCACAAGTGCTACGTCACACCTTTGCCGCCGCTGCCGCCATCGGTTTGCAGGATCTACTCGGGCCGGTCAACAGTGACGTCATCGTTCGCCCTTGAACGCTTGATCAATCACCGGGCGTTTTTAGCTGCATTGAAATATTTCGTTCGCGCCTGTTTTTAAAGTCATTATAACTTTAATAAATGATTTTTGAAAATTATAAAAACTATGTATTCTTGTGTCTGAAGTGTTTCTACATATGAATAATTTATAATAAGTGATTTTTTGGTGTGAAGAGAATTCCCTATTGTGATAAAAAATATTCATCTAAATGTTACAGATTTAAAATTTAATGTGTTTTTGTTGCTGTAGGTAAATGCTTATTTTTTTTCTGAATGTTTAGTCGAATTACACATTTTTTGTCGAAATCATAAAAATATATATTTTCAATTCATAAACGTTTCCACTTCTTTAGTAAATCCTTTTTTGGTTTGCGAAGGATTACCACGCACAAGTTTCATCATGAAAAAGATTTACGGCAAAAAAATTACTTTGCGAACTCCATATATTATACTTTTGCATCAAATATGCACTCACTCATTCAAGGCTTCGGCCAATAGTGTTATACGAAAAAACTCACACAATCACAGACCAAGTTTTACTCCCCACACGATGCAATCTCTGAGAACAGGAATTGCGTAGAAAATTAGTGCGAGAAGCAACTACATTAAATGGAGCATGGGGTCTAGTATTGTATTTATTGGGTACGTACTAGGTCAGGGCTGCCTGACCAGATCTGAATAGCCAGGTACTTACCTCTTCCCCATATCCTTCCCCTCCCCACTACCTTCAGCCGCAGAACATAACCCAATTGTGAACGCCATAGCCTCACTAGCTCCGGATGGCTGGAAGTTGAGACTCTTGTGCGGCATTCAAATATCAACTGAAAACAATACAAATAACTCCTCGATTAATATATTTTTTATGTGAATACATCACAAGAGTCCCGAGTGCTCCCAACCGCCTGGAGCCAGTGAGACTATGGCATCCCAAATAATTGGGGTATGTTTTTATATACATATATGTGACACCTCACAAGAGCGTCCCTGCCTGTGCAGTGTACCGACAGGGGAACTATGTCACCACCCGGTTGGGCGGCGTTGTGAGGCGGATTAAGGTAGGGGCTGTAGGAAGGGATTTATTAATGCGGGCCTTGAAGAGGCTCGGATTATAGGAGGGAGGAAAAACAGATGCCGGTAGCTCGAAATTGCTCGTTGATAAGCTAAAAGTATTGGAGAGAGGAAGGAGATGTGGAAGAGAAAGGTGGGGAAGTACCTGGTCACCAAACACGGCTAAAGCCATTTCAATCAAATTTTCAATTCTGAATGATGGTATTACACCAGGGCAATACTGAGAGTACCCTCCAATCTGGAACGTATCGCAAATATACCTTACATTATTTTTAAAGATAAATTGTGAAATAATACAATGTCATATCTGCTTTGTTTCTATTATCTATGGGTAAAACCATGTAGGTGCCTACCTAACACAAAAGTTAAAATGTGTAACGGAATAAGGAAGATAGGCCATTAATCGTTGTTAGTTTGTGTGTAGTGTCGCCAACATCATTTAACCTAACAATGCCCTGCATCTACACTCCTACATAGTCACCAAACGTACAACCCGTGCAGTATGGTCTAAGCTCGATGACAGTTGGCACGCTTCCATGCCATATCCGCTTTGTTTCTATTATCTATGGGTAAAAGTTTGTTGGTACCTATAAAAAAGCTAAAATTAACAATAAGTATTAAAAATGTTTTTTTTCGATATGGATGAAATTTTTCACTCTTACCTTTCGAAAAACTCAACGAAAAAGTTTCATAATGGATTTGACTTGAAGACGAAACATTACTTTATCATAATGTACCAAATTCACAGCGCGTAAATATCTACATATTTGATATTATTATTTGTGCCATCTGGCGTAAAAAATATTAATAATTACACATTATTCCAATGGAAGTTTCCTACTTACCATAGGTCCAAAGTATGCTTTATGTACACGAAACACCTCTCTGTGAAAAGCATTATTTGAGACCACGACGGGAAATTATATATAACGCATACATTGAGGACTGTCTTCAAACTATCGTCTGTACAGAATAAAAATATGTCTTCAAAGTATGCTCTAGATGTATGTATCGATATATATTTTAAACGGTACATCATAGTCGTATATAGCTGTGAGGGGGTAGTTTTAAAGGGTTGATTAAACAAAATGGCATTAAAAAAAAAGTGTATATAATGTGGCTCAAAGTATGCTTTATACAAATATATATATATATATATATATATATATATATATATATATAGGTCCCACAACATTTATTGCGTCCGTGCGTAAATCCGTCTTTGGGCGTCCAGCACTTCTAGTTCTTTTTTTTAGATTGTTTTTGTGAATATTGCACTATGTTTTACTCACAATAATCGCTAATATCATATTTTTTTAATATTCATAATAATGCAGGTTTTGATGTTTATTACACTTTCATACATTTCTAGCGTCACGTACATACTCACGTCCGGGTGTATATTTTTTATATATTGAAGGTTCCTTTTAATATAGGTTTCACGTCCGTTCACTCTAATTCAATTGTTACGTCTTCCGTATATTGCTGACTATTCTAATAAAGGTTTCACGTCCATACTGAATAATTTATTCTAGCGTCCGAGTGTATATTATTTGTTTGTTACATGGCGTTTTGAAGGTCGATTTCATTTTTACGTCTTCCGTATAAGGCCCTTAAGACTCTTGGATTTGTTTTGAGAGTTTCAAAAGGTACATTTAGGCCGTTGTTATGCCCCTTATATTATAAAACCCCTTAGGATTGCATGACTTATTCTGATATGGGAGAAATATTTCACCTTAAAAATAATCAATATAAATATTGTTTATTTTAATTCTTTTATATATCTAGACAAATAGACATCTATATTTTTTGCAATCTTTTGTTCATTTTGAATATCTACTTATGTGAGACTTCTTATCATTTTTACCAATGTATCTTATTTTATTGTACGCTTTTTTGTAACATTTTTTTTTCATTCTGTTTTGTTTTCTCTATTGTTTTAATTTTGAAGAATTTATAATAACTGCGATACTCAACTATTAAACTAGAATGTAAAAGTCTATTAGGTGTAATAAATAAATTAACAAATAAATAAACAACACAAAATATTTCTTACTCTTCTAGTGAACTTTTCACGTTCATAGTGAATTAATTAATTAAATACAGCATCTGTGGTTGAGAGGTAAGACTCTCAACTCGCAATCCGAATCCCGTAATCTTACGGTCAAACCCGGCGTGCCCAAATAATTTTTTATTTGTTTGTGTTATTTCACAATTAATACATTAAACATAATATAAAGTGTGTTTGCAGCACGTTCCAGAGTGAAATATACTCTCAGTATCGCCCTGATGTGAGACCACCATTCCGAATGGAAACGTTATTTCTAAGCTTTTGCCGTGTTTGGTGACCAGATATAAATAGCCAGGTACTTTTCTACATTTCTCTTCCCCATCTTCTTCCCCCCCCCCCCCCCAATACCTTCACCCTAGTACTCAGATTGGGGATGCCACAGTCTCGCTGTTCCAGACGGGAGCGGTTGAGACTCTTGTGCGGTATATAAAAAAATATATGTATATATATATATTTTTTATTTTTTTGACATCCAGAAACACACCAGACCTGACAAAAAACTGTCTATTGATATAGTGAGAATTTTGAATGAATATCTTGTTGCATCTTGTATACAAAAGTATCTACTGGGCGCAGGCGTGCTACAATCATTCTTACAACGATATCCTGAATAAAAATGTATCATTTCATAATTCGCCAGTTCGCTCCATTGCAGAAGGCGGTCGGACCTTTTTAGGTCGGGATATCAATTTACCGTCTACTGTAAACTATCTTACAAAAATGTCCACCCGCGCAGGGTGATTTTTAATTCTGAGTGCTACGTGGCATCGTTGTAAATGAACTGAATGTTGCCAAATCTACCGTTTTGCTTCACCAAAGGCTCAAACAATACATAAAAATGTATATATTCGCAAACTGACACGAGGACGCAATACTATCGACGTAATGCGTGGACGCAGCACGGCCGTCGTTATGTATACAAAATAATATCTACTCGTGATCGGTCACGAGGATACAATACCATCGACGAAGCACTTCCGTCGTTACGTATTCAATATAATAATATCTGTTTTTTATATCTAACTTAATTAGTTCAACCTCGAATTGTAATATTTTAATTAATGAGTTAAACTTATTACTATCATTAAGTTAAAAATATTTTTTTTTTTTTTTAACATCTATTTCTTAACATCTTTAGCATTAGAATATTTACTACATAATATTATGTAATATTTATGTAAGTGGCATCGTTGTAAATGAACTGAATGTTGCCAAATCTGGCGTTTTGCTTCACCAAGGACTCAAACAATACATAAAAATGTACGAATTCGCCAACGGCCATGGGGACGCAATACTATCGACGTAATGCGTGGACGCAGCACGGCCGTCGTTATGTATACAAAATAATATCTATTCTTGATTGGTCACGAGGATACAATACCATCGACGCAGCACTTCTGTCGTTTCGTATTCAATATAATAATATCTGTTTTTATATTTAACTTAATTAGTTCAACCTCAAATTGCAATATTTCAATTAATGAGTTAAATTTATTAATACCATAAAGTTAAAAATAAAAATATATATATTTTTTTTATTTCTTAACATCTTTGGTGTTACAATATTAAACAACATAATATTATATAATATTTCAATCACTTTTCTGATAAATCAGATGCTTGTGCTTAGGATAGGACAACTATATATTTTTACATATATTTATATTGCAAATATTATTACAAAAACTCTTAATAACCTTACAAGAAAATACAAAAAAAGTAATAAAAACAGGTTAGATATAAATAATACCAAGAAATGATACGCAGAAACATAATATGTGGAGTTTATTAAGCAGAATTGATTTGAAAGTACCTACACGGCACACACGCTCATGTAATCTATTTAAAGAAAAACACTGTAAAACCAATTCAAATAAAAATGCTTGTCTTAGAAGAATATGTTCAACATATGTATATTAACATTCTCTCTGATTCTATCTTCAATGTAACCAAAATAAATTTAAAAACTCAATTTAAAATGTATTAAACGTGTACCAAACTGCATAAAATGTAATTATATTATGTAATGACTAATGACATATATTATGTTATAATAAGCTCCCTCTTGAATAAAGTTATATTTTTTACAAAATAAAACCGTACTTTGTTTTAAACCACATTATATTTATTTATCACAATATTTGTGTTCAATCCAAACCGGTCAACGAAATATAAATTAAAATAAAGTCTTTTAAAACAAAGTATTTGTTTCATTTTGTATAATTTCAAGCTACAAAGTGTTTGTTTACTTCGATAAATTTAGTATTTTTTAGTTCTTGTAAGTATAGTGTTTAAATTTTTAGATACATAATAGAATAATATATTGAGGAAATCTGTAATTGGTTTCTTAGTTAGGTAAATTACACATGTATTAATGAACCACATTGTAAACTGTTGATTTCCCTGAAATAAAATAAATAATATCAAACAATAAGAAAAGTTATGAGGTGGTATTAGAGAATTTTAAATCGATTTTCTTTGCAATTAAATAATAATTTAACAATAACTTTGTAAACACCACTTTTATTTTTTATATTTTGTTTCGACCGGGTTTCGCTACCACCGAATGTTCTTCAAAAAACAATATTGTTTCGTTCTTCGTTCGATAATGATTTCAATGTAAAATAGTGTGTTTGTGTAAACTCCGCTCATACGAGTTTTGAAAACATAGTGTAGAGATATAATATAAAATAATCATCATCCTAGACATGAAGAAAAGTCAATAGGTGTTGCATATTAATTAAAAATTGATAAATGTATCCAAGACACTATCCAGATAGCATTTAGTTTGAGTTGAATCCTGCAATGATACATAAAGATAGCAGCCAATAAAAATATGCGTTAAGAAAATTAAGATTAAGTATGTTTTATTTTTATAGTGAATATCTCACAAGAGTCCCAACTGCTCCCGTCTGGAGCTACTGAGACTATGGCATCCCAAATTGGGGTATATTGAAGGGGAAGAGATGGGGAAGAGAAAGGTGGGGAAGTACCTGGCTATTCAGATCTAGTTAATAAACACGGCTAAAGCCACTTGGAGCAACGTTTCAATTCTGAATGGTGGTCTTACACCAGGGCGATACTGGGAGTAACTTCCACTCTGTTGGTAATTCTTAGTCGAAGTATATTACAGTAAATATGACCGAATCAGATAGGGACACATTATCTCAGTTGGTAGGGTCACGGCTCGGAAACCCAAAGGTCCTGGGTTCGAGTCCCAAATGTGACAGTGCCTTTTTCAGATTTTTCCGTTTCAGATGTTCGATTGAATTTCGCTAATATTGTCTTCATTAATTAAAAATAATACCTAATCTAGATCGGCCACAGGTACGCAATACTATCGATGTAATGCGTGGATATAGCACTACCATCGATATGTATTAAAAATAATATCTATTCGTCAACGGACGCAATACTACCAACGTAATGCGTAGATGCAGCACGATCGTCGTTATGCATTAAAAACCACGCAGGATGCTTCTTAGTTCTGAGCATCAAGCGGCATCGTTGTAAATTAACCCAATGTTGCCAAATCTGATGATTTACCCAACCAAACGCTCAAATAATATACAACAATGTACTCGCAAATGGCCACGGGGACGCAGTACTATCGAAGTAATGCGTGGACGCAGCACGATCGTCGTTATGCATTAAAAACCACGCAGGACGCTTCTTAGTTCTGAATGTCAAGCGGCATCGTTGTAAATTAACCCAATGTTGCCAAATCTGATGATTTACTCAACCAAACGCTCAAATAATACATAACAATGCACTCGTGAATGGCCACGGGACGCAGTACTATAGAAATAATGTGTGGACGCAGCAAAACCGTCGTTATATATTCATAATAATATTTCAGGATGATCGGCCATGGGGACGCAATACTATCAAAGTAATGCGTGGATGCAGCACGACCGTCGTTATGTATATTAAATAATATCTACTCGTAATCGGTCTCGAGGACGCAATACTATCGACGTAATGCGTAGACGCAGTACGATCGTCGTTAAGTATTGAAAATTATTTCGACCGTTGTCGTATATTCAAAATAATATCTACTCGTGATCGTTCACTGGGACGCAATACTATCGACGTGATGGATGGAAGCAGCACGATTGTCATTATGTGTTAAAAATAGTATATTCTCATGAGCGGCTACGGGGACGCAGTACTATCGACGTAATGCGTGGACGCAGCAAGACTATCGTAATGTATTCAAAATAATATCTACTCGCGAACGGCCATGGGGACGCAATACTATCGACGTAATGTGTGGATGCAGTACGACCGTCGATATGTATATAAAATAATATCTACTCGTAATCGGTCTCGAGGACGCAATACTATCGACGTAATGCGTAGACGCAGCAAGATCGTCGTTATGTATCGAAAATTATATTACTTCGTGGACGCGGCAAGATCGTAGAAATGAATAAAAACATACACTGCTCGATATATACATTGTGTAGCGAACCTGTCGGCAAAATTTCAAACGTTCAATATTCGTTTCCAGACATTCCGAGAGATTTTTTGCTTCCACAAAAATTTTTGCCAAACGATTCTACATGGGGTAAGCATCGTTCTGGCCAATTTTGACGTCAAAACATTGCAGCGTCCGTATATCGGACGCTGTAAGTCGGTGGACGCTACAATGCTATGGAGTTTTTAGGGGTCGGACGCAACAAATGTAGCGGGATATATATATATATATATATATATAAATATATGGCTGTATATATATATATATTTATAAACTGTCAGGTGATCAACTGTAGGAGAGCTGATCCCCCGGTCTGTTCACCGCGATATTAGCTAGTTAATAAGTAGTTTTTATAGAATTTTTCAAATTCTGGAAACAATACCGTACGTACTTCAGGCCATCATTTTAGCTTAGAATCAAGATCTTTGCATAAAATCCGCTCTGTTAAATATTCATTTAAAAATACTGTGTTAATACCGCTGTCAACATGCTCACGTTCACGTGATCACCGCCGCAATGAACGACTGAACACTCACATACAGATTGTAAGTGCATCGGTCGACCGATGATGTAGGACTGACGAACAGGACAGATGGTCCTTGTACTCGCGGCTGGCTGACCGTCAGTGTTGCACTACAGTTCGTCATTCGTTCACTTACATATTACCGTATACTACTGATGTACGCGACCGACGAGTCGCACTATTTCCCGCCTCGCAATCATCCTATACAACAAATATAGGGCTTCCGGATACTTCAAGGTTTAATTATGTTTGGACTATGATAAAATCATTTATCTACTAAACACAATTGGTCCACTTCCAGATATTGACTTAATTGCGTTATTTTCAGACATATTACTAAAACACACCAACTTAGTTAGGTTAGGTTAGGTTATTATTAGGATATGACAGGATATATATTAGGATATATTAGGATATGACAGGCTTCAAGGTGGTTACAAGTCAAGAACAGGTTGTACAGAGAATTAAATGCATTCTTCTTAATGCACAAAACAGATAGCATTGTCAAATATTTCTATGTAGGTAAACTCCATTGTAGATGTATCTATTAAACACAACGGAACTACGTATATGGCGCCTTTCCATATATTTTATACACAAATCGGTTTTTGAAATGTTGCCAGAATTGAGGGCCTAATGTCCCATTCACACAAGGACGTGTTGTCGTGTCGTTCGACACATAAAGCTCTCACACGCTATACAAAAGACCGAAAGAGAAGCCTTTAAAATGCGAGAAATATGATAATGGATGTGATCATTTTTACACCCTTTTTAAAAGCTTTTTCTAGTGCTGGCGGTACTAAAATCTAGTTGTGTGTTTAACATAAAGCTTAAATTCATCATAGGCGTTCGCTTTCATTAATATCCACGTTACCTAGCTATAAATCAATTAATGTAATACTATATTTTGGTAATGCATGAGCTCGTGAAATTTTATTTGGCATTCAAGTTTTAAGGATCAACAATTCGAAAGCATATAAAATACAAACGAGAAAAGTTTAAGAGTTGGCGAGACCAGGTCGTGAATTGGATGCCTTTTTTCTTGTTACGCATGCATCTGTTCTAATCACTGACTAAGATAACATGATTTCCTCACACTTTAAAACAGGCTCAAAAGTTAGCCATGAAATTGTAATCATAATTGTGATTACAATTTTATGCAAATTTTTGATATGTATTTCGTTTCCACTGCAAATCATCTTGGAGATATCATAAATAATTCAAAGCTTTTTATTGTTTCTTGTAGGAAAAATAATCCACATAATAAAACCCGATTTATTATTCATCCTTACAACACCCAGTCTGAAAGCGCCAAAAATCCCTACATAAGTACTGTTGCGTACCGAATCGATTGGTACTAGACGAATGAATTGTAATTTTTAAGAAGAAAATAAGATTAAACAATCGTGTTTATCACAAGGAAAAATAGGAGTGGGAAGGATGCCTTTACCCGATGAATGTTGTTGCTTCAATTGGAAGTTCTTATGTTGGTCTTGAATGTTCTGTGGGTACTATGGTTTATAGATATACATCTAGTTAGTTTCACATCACGAACGGTTTTTGTACCACATACGTTATTTATTGTTTCACTATATGAACGTTTTTTGATTACTCTCGATAATATGCAATATTTATTTAATGTGATGATGATTGAGAAGGATATTTTATATTGTTTTCCGATCTTTATTACGAGGGGGCGACAAATATGCAACGATATGCAACAACGGCAAAAATAACATTAATAAACAAATGACACTTTCTTTCGGTCTTTTATTTTTCAAATATTCTTTAGGAAATGGAATAAAAACAAGGGAGAGGGCAATTTAAGTAGGAACTGGATTGTTGGAAAAACAATAAAAATGTTTCAATATTAAACAGGCACCTATGTATATGAGGTGACGTCGACCGTGAAAATCTTTTCGGCGCTGCCTATATTTCCCGCAGGTTAAAAGAGCCCAGGTCAAAAATAATGGCCGCTGGAAAGCACGTGGGAAGTTATTGATACTCGCACTATAGGTTTACCAACCAGCAATTGGTGTAGACCACATTTATTTTTTATATGAAAACTCACAGGTGCGGCCCTGTCTGTACAGCGTAAAGGTAGGGGAACTACGTTGCCACCCGGTTGGGCAGCGTTGTGAGGCGGGTGAACGTAAGGGCTATAGGCAGGGATTTATTAATGCGGGTCTCGAAGAGGCCGGATTATATGAAGGTGGAAAAACAGATGCCGGTAGCTTGTTGCATATATGAGCCGACTTACAGAAAAACGAGTCGAAGAGACGGCCCATTCTCATGAAGCCAACGTCAACTGTGAACAGGTGTTCCGCTCGTGTACGTCGGGTTTCAAGTGCATTGGTGCACCGGGGATACAATTTTACCTTAAATTAGGCTCCATTAACATACCTGTAGAACAGACATTGCGTCTGTGCATTAGAGATGGCAATCGGTCTGTTAACATTTTTCTTTTTTTTTTTTAAAAAGAAATACAAACATTCCGGGATTACGAATAACCTAACAATATTTGAAAATCTCCTACTACCATCACAGAAGGCTGAAAATGTTGCTTGTGTTGTGATGGAGAACTTAGCCAGCCGAGGAATTGAACACAAACGCGATGTCAACTCGGCCACCGACCGGTCAAAGTGTATTGTCAATCAGACGGTCATGTATTGTCAATCAGACGAACCGCCCTCCTTTGCACATAATCAAGGTTTTCTGGGCTCCAGCTCAGAGGTGACTTCCAAATTCAATTTTTGTATGTACTTAAGATTTGTATAGGGTTAGCAGCTGGTTACTATTGATGAATCTGCTAGCCCTATACAAGACGATGGTAACTTCCCCACAAGTGCCCGGTGCCAGACTCTATCAAAGTTTTTGGAGATTTCCAACCCGACGATTAGAGTTTCTTTTAAACGCTCCAAGTATCGACCCCAAATATGCATCACATATGAGCAGATTTCCACACGATCGGTTTCGTCGAAAACCATATTGATGATCGCTTAGGATGTTGTTCTTCTCGAGGTATGTGAGCAACTTGTTATTAGCACCCTTTCCAATACCTTAAAGAGTTTGGGGATTTGGTAAGGTGAGACGAATGAAAGAGGTTGTGAGGTCACAGCGTTTATTGAGTCAGTGTGGTAGGGAGAGATGACTACGGACCAATGCTCAGGTAGTTGGTGGATATAGTCGGTAAGCGGAGATGATGGTGGTGGAGTGGTCGAGGCGATGAAGTCGGTGGCTCGACGCCGCGTTTGTGGAGACCGGACTTGTAAATGGTGTTAAGCACTGGGTCATTCGTTGACTCATTCGCTGCTTCTGATTTAAGGTCGGGTGAGGCCGTGCGTAGCAGGTCCGTGTAGGCGATGTGGGTAACCTGTATAAACGTTTCCAAACCTTCTAGAAGCTACCGCTACAACACGTGATGGCTTTGGGGCAGTTATTGGAAAGATCGGAGCGGTCCCCCTTCTTAGGGATTAGGTGGACGATCTGGCACCTTTCCATTTGTTAATGAACTTTATTTTTTGCTTTACATCATATTTTATAAAGGTTTAACAGGTTTAATTCGGATATCGAGTTTTTTGTAAGTGATATATGCAAAAACTGATTAGTCATATTCTTAAATCAAATGGTTCTTGGAGCGGTCAAAATTATTTGCACCATTTTCAAATATAAGAAAATAATTTCCTTCACGACCTATATCATATTTGAAAATGCTGTGTGGAAGTCCTTTTTGAGAAAAGAAAGGAGTAAACCTGGTTTTTGAAAGACTCGTGTTATAGGAGGGAGGAAACACAATAAAAAAGAAAGCGCTATAAGTCATAAAGTGCTTCGGTCGTAATTTTTGCAGTGATTTTCCAAAGACTTTTGTTTCCTTGTAAACTTTCTGATGTTTGTAAGGTATCTTTTCAAACAGCATTTAATTATTTCTTCTTCTATTCTTATCAAATAGAGGGTGGTTACTTTTTATTAATATTGTATTGTTTTGAATAATATCGAGATGAAAGTTTAAAAAATACCCACACTATACAAAAGCTACGAATGTTTATATACATGTATAATAAAACACTTTAATGAATGAATTAACTAATTGATAAGCGACCTCTTTCATAGTTATGCCAAACCTAGGTCCGTATGTTGATAAAAAACCGCTTTGGAAAAGACAACAAAAAGATTGAAGATTTGTCTTATTTTAGAACATTTAATTGATTGGTTATATTTTTTCTCGTTGGCAGTCCTTTTTCTACCCATGCGTATGGCCCTGGTCATATTTGAAAGCCACGAATTCATATAAGAGATTAATAGGTTTTGATATCGCTGTCATTAATGGGTGAACCTACTTGATTGATTCAGAATTATTAACGAACGCATTTAATGCTTTCAACGTTAACATCGTTTTGAGCTTTAACAGCAGGGATATTCGAGTAATATTATATTACCGCAGTTTCATGGAGGTTTTTATGCCTTCGAGCATGGACTCATTCAATTTTAATTGGTAATATTGCGGTTCGTGCAGATAGTTACGTATTATGATGCATGGGGGTTTAATGATCTTCTATATCATTATTCACGTTTTAGAGATCAGGTACCAGATTTTTCCGGGACTTTTTCTCTATCCCTTATCTTTATTCCATTTATTTCCATTTTCAGTCCCTCAAAAACGGAAATTCATTAATTCTAGAGGCAGCGAAACTTCCGTGTAATGTTCTCCTTAAAAATTGTAATAAGATTTTTTCTTAGAAAAATCACATTGGAGAATTGTTAATATATCTATCTGTGAATTCAAATGTTTTTTTTAAGGAGCAATTACTTTGTGGTTAGGCATTATATTTTTAAATAAAACAGACAATTTTATTATTTTTTAATGATAAACTAATGTTTATAAGACAAGGTTTTATGCATAGCATAAAGGATAACAAATAATTACAAGCAATAAATTAGTCTCCTGAAATACCAATATAAATTGAAAATATCTCCCGAGCATAAATAAATGCCGCAAGGCCGAAATAGCTCAGTGGTTACAGAGCACCTGACCGGACCTCAGAAGGCACGGGTTCAATTCCCGTTAGCGACATTTATTTTTACTCGGGAGATATTTTAAATTTGTATTGGTATTTCAGGACACTAATTATTGCTTATAATTATTAGATAATTTTATATTGCCATGAATTATCAATAACCGAGCTAATAGCCACAAATAATGCGTATAACTCAGAATTAATTAATGAAATTCTTAATAAGAAACAAAAACAAATATCCACAAATAAATTCCAATGTAATAGTTCCCCGAAAAATAAAAACAATACCGTAAATTACCATTGACGTAGGATTTTATTTATAAATATTTTTTCTGAACTATGTGTTCGGAAACTTCCTTTAGTCCTTACCTTCCCTTTTAAATCCCTTTTAAAACAGCCTTCTACAAGAATATTAAGCTTGGAATTTTTTTAATCAATACTAAAGACAGAGAAGATAATTTAAGCCACTCGGGTATTTATAATCTTAGCTGCGATGATTGCCCTGCTTTCTATGTAAGAAAAATAGCACGTAATGTAAACATTTTAATGTTTTTTTTCTTTTCGATACTACATTTTATTTATTATTTTTTTCCTTCGCTGCTCATCTCACTAGGGAATTCCTGTGACGAGATTCGCAGCTTTACAATAATATTCAATCAAATAAGTAAATCACATATCACATACACCCATGGATCACATCTAATATGGGGCTCGTATCTCTATCGAATGACAGAAGCCACGGCATGGGCAATCCAAAATTATCATTCTCAGCCAGTATGAAATTTTTTAAACCATTTTCTTGAATAGATTCAACGAACCTATAGTTTTTTTTATATTTTCAGCGAGCATATTATAAAGCAATATGAAAGAACAATTACACTGTTTAAATGGTAAGAGTTTTTCTAAACATGATCATTTAATCTCTTCAGATCATAGTTTTAATAAAATCACTTTTATATGAAAATGGTACAGGTATTTGATTAGACAATTTAGAAGCATTAGAAATTAGGAAATCTTTAAATACAAATATGTATGAATACTGACTTAACAACCAAAAAAATATATCAAATTAAAAAATACACCCTATAGCGTATTTAACTTGTTCCCTGCAATACATCCCATCCCACGATATTATTTAAATGTTAAATTGTTTTTCTGAATTTTTAAATTATTTATATATAATGTAAAATACAACATAGGTTAAAATTTTCATTATAAATCCATTACCTGTGATTAGATATTGTTTTCTCCCAACCACTTATTCAAAATCAATTTATTGTTTCTTTTAAATATTTTGTCTTTGTCAGTATCATTCTTTTATAGCTCTCCCCCTGTCTGTCTACCTTCATATACTCGACAACTTTGTCTCAGTATTTAGTTTTTTTTATATCCTGATAAAACTCGGTTTAAGCGAAACATGTCGATGTGTAAAATAATAAAAAATCCTTGGATATATACTAAGTGTTTGTTTCATTATAAAAAGATTACATTTTCTATCAAAAAGTCACAGTAGTGAGTCGTCTAATAACGCGGGTGTGCTGCGCGCTCACATTTGAATTATTTCTGATAAACTTCCCGAAGGATCCCTCTAGAAACATTTGAGATTTTAGTAATACGTTCATCAAAAATAATTTAAATAAAGCATTCGGAAAGATCGATTCAAGGCCTGCTAGTGTAAAGTCGACCGTAGGTCCGTCCGTTACGTCAGGCCGGACGCCGAATATTGTTTTTACACGACTTCATTACTTAATGCATTAAGATTTCTACTTTATTTTAGAGATTTGATAGGGCGAATTCAACTGCAGGTCTGTACAATACACCACGGCCGAGCGTCGCATATGTTTGTGAACGGCTGCTTCACATAAAAACTTACGTACACTTGACGCTTAAAATATGACGAAAATATTACTGTTTATATCTGATTTCGAAAAAAGTCCGGGCAACGCCGGAGACTTCAGTATTCCATAAATTTAATACAATTTATTTTACATAAGATCACTTCTTTAATAAAGCTTCTATTATTTCTAGTAGTTTCATCAAGACAAAGCACAAACTCCACAACAAGTCTTTCGAGTCTTTGTTTTCGTAATGAAGCTGAGCACCCAGTACTCTGTAGCTGTACCCAGCATCTTTCATCTCTGATAGCTAATAGCACCATACCCTCGGGCTAACGACTCAATCCTTGGAATATGGCCACTTGTTTTTTTTAGTTTTTATTTTAACTAGCGAATGCAGAAAAGCTTTGCAAGATAATTATATAAAGAAAGTTAGAAGGTTGTTTGTACTTCACATCTTAAAATCAAAGCTTGAGGCTGTAATCTCTTAATGAGACTTACGGTAACGACATTTTTGCTGAGCATAACTTGAGGGTACATGTTGTAAAAGGAGTAAGTCAATTACCTTTTGTCAAGCTCATTACCTACCGGGTTATCGATGATTTAAACCTCAATAGAGCAAGTTAAATTTCTTAATTTTCCTTTGCCCATTTTAAATAGCTTGGAATATTAAATGGAAAATAGCTCAGAGTAACCTTATGATCTGTATTTTTTCTGGGTTATCAAAGGAAAAGCCTCCTTTTGTGTTGTATAGAAAATGGTTCCATGATAACTCAACACAGTGACAATTCAACACACTTTTAAAGAGTGATATAAAGTCATAAGAAACAATGAAAAAAAAAATTTTTTAACCTAACCTAAACTAACCTAACCTACATAACTCAGTTACTAAAGTTTTTGTTTCATAACTTTCCATGACTTTATATAACTTTTTAAAGATGTGATGAATTATCATTGTGATGATTTATCCGGTTACCATAGAAAATCATGATAGAATTAAATTTTCTAGTTTCAATGAAGCTAATTTATTTATTGCCTAAGCGTATCAAAGACCTATTTTAACTTAACCTTGGTGCATACATGTACATTATTCTTTACTTACAGTGTTGTGTTCATCAATGTTGTGTTTGTCTGTAATTAGTGAAAGTAACAACCGAGTTTAATTAATGTAATTGTATTTCGAGAGCTTTGATATGAATCACTGCTGACAAACCTAAGACAAAAAAAAAACTTTTTGTATTTCGTCTGTTTGTAATTTTTTTGTACGTTCCGTTCCATTTTCAAGATGGTGGCCGTTTTGTTAGGTTCAGTAAAGATATGCAAAATCGTCGTATTTATTTATACATGTTTATTCGCTTTTTTCAATATTATGGTATCAACCTGACTGAAGACAGTTTAAAAGGGGAACTGTTGTAGAGATTGTCACGTTTCTTTAGACAAATTGGATAATTCCATATTGAAATTCAAAAGTAACATAAAATGTGTGATATACACTTCTTATTCTTTCAGAACAATTTATTTTAATTTGATTTATGAATTAAGATAAATTTTGTAACATTATTTTTCAACAGTCTTTTTTTACATTAGCTCGACACACAAAGCCATGAGGAAAAAAAAATCCCTATTAAAAATCCCGAGAAAAACTATTTTTTTACCTTTACAGTAGCAAGCAGATATCAGTTACCTCTCAACCGTTAACCGTTATGTAATGCAAAACTGTAAAATAGATCGAGCGTATGTCATGTCGATATTATCATTGTAGTATTTACCTATGAAATCCACGGTTTATTTGTGGCGAGGAATTTTATAAAGTAATCGGAGTCCGGGGGGCGTGGAGGTCATATTTTTTTCGGAATTGGAAAGACATTATTTAATATCCTGGCAACGCGATAATTTTTCTTAAATGTAGATGTTTACCTATAAGTTTTTCTACGATTACCTAAATTACCCTCCACCGGTGCGGGAGGGTTAATAAACTAGCCCAAAGACAAGAATAATAAAATCTTAACACATTGTAGTCGGGAGTTTCAAACAATAGACTCTAGCCTATAGCGGGTGTTTTTCGCGATTAGCGCAAAAATATATCCTCATCCCTTTCGTTAGTATCTGAAGACATTTTTGAAGGGTAAAAGAAAATATCAATTAAATAAATTCCACTAAAAAACATGTCTGTTTTGTAACTCTGTATATCATAACTAAAGCACGTGTATATTAGCGCCACTCTATCTTCACAAGTAACAAGTGCCGGGAATACATCCAATTGCTAAACAATTTTTGTGTTATCTCTCATTCAGGAAATGATTATTGTAATAACATCCTCGGGATTATCTCATAAAAGTAAAGGTCCAATGAATTTATAACACGTCATAAAAATAGGTACTCATATTACCAGTACAACTAACAAACAATATTTGAAATTTAACACGATAAAATTGCCTAATTATTGCAAGAGTATGTGTGTACATAAAAGAAACAACGGCTTATCTATTTTGTTATATGTGTGTAGTTTGTAATGTCTTCAAGCGTTTAGATTAAATAGTCACGGGAAACAATAATAATGATTTTCCTTCCTCGCCTTTGAAGTGGAGCCGGCGTAAAGGGTATTTTCACCCGTCCTGCCGATAAGCACCAGTCGGCCGCGCGGGTAAAAATACCATTCCCACTCATAGTGTGTTAATTTATGAAAATTTAGGCCAAGTATGATTTTTTAATCAACTTTTTTACTAAATTTTCTTAAAATTGATGGTTTGGAAAAAAATATCATTTTTTTTTTTAAATTAAAATTCAACCGGCAAACATGCCAGTAAATTATGTACAGAGATAATTGATTTTCATTTTGTCAAAAGCAAGCAAATAAAGTAAGAAATAATTTTTGAAAAATACAACGACATTATTTCTGGAAAATTTACAAATAAGTAGCTATGTCCTTGTTGTTTTATCGTAGAATACTAACTTTATTTTTAACTAAGATCGAGTTTATGTAAATATAAAATATTAGCTTACATAAGTCGTAGCCTCTTACTGGAAGCGCGAGCGTCTGGAATTTCTTGAAATTATTAACGGAGATTACGTAAGGGTGGAGAAAAATATTTTTTATTTAGAGTAGTATATACTAACTCCAGCATATTTATTTAAAATAAAGTTATGTTACAGTTTTTTATAACAGCCCAACGGTGGGTGCCAACAGTCATAATTAATAATTAATAATGTGTTATAATTATATTTTTAGAGTGAGTTCGGAGACTTTTATTAATTAAGAATGACAGTTATAATAAAAAAACGTATTTAAAAATTGTGTCAGTTATTAAAATATGTCTAAGCTTACGGAAAAGAGCGTTACGGCGCGGCGCAATAATTCCGAACAGGAAAAGAGAACGAATATTTTTTTCTCACTACTTAGTACAAAATAAATGTTTAGAGGGGTATCCTATTGAAATTTTTAAAAAAATGCCACTTGAAAGGCACCTAACAACTTAATGCTTTTGAACGAGTCACGCTCGCGCGATAAATGCGTTCCAATTTCTGCTAGCCCGAGTGACGCTCGCCGGTTTCGACTCGCAGCGTTCTATTTTTAGCTAACGAGTAAGGCTCGTCAAAAGTTAGCGATGTATTTTACTCAGTTTGAATTTGCCTGCAGTTTGCCTCAGAGATCGGTCGTGTTTTTGAGCTGCTTATTTCGTTTTTAATATATTGTTTTCACATTTTCGTGTAAAATCAGAGAACATCTTAGTGGAACATCTCATCCAACTGAATAACGCAAGGTTTAGTAATTATTTCGTAAATATAATTAATATAATAAATCTTGAAGATCAATAGAAAAATTACATTTCTGTTATATAAGTTTAGATCTTCGATTGTATTTTCAATTATGTAAAATATTAAAAAATAATGTGGTCGCTGGTTTGGAGGGTCACTTAAAAAATTGACAGCCGATGGAATTATTTTATTGTTTTATTCGAATTTTGACTCGCGTACTGCCGAAGGACATATTTTTGTAAATTCCGCCGAATTTAAATGACAATTTCAATTGTGGATATCTGAAGTCTCTTGCCTAAAAGCCCTGTTCGTTTCCCTGCATGCTCCTCTGAATTATCGGTAATCCGTTGCTTCTTTTGTAATTTCAACTACAGATTTTAACAAAGAAACTTTTTCTGCGCCCGGGGCATTTTAAGTCCTACAACTAACTCTCGTTAAGGGTTGCTACATCAGAACAACGTTCTGCAAAAGTAAGCCAGTCAACAAAAAAATCAGTTGAGTTCTTTCTGTTATTTATTTTGTGGTTGAGGTTTTTTGACCGGGCTGAAAATATCGACGTTGTCAGAACGAGTGCTCAGTTATTGCAGAAATAAATCATCATTACAAATTTCAACAAACTGGAAGAATACATAATACTTAAAAGAATATACAAAAATTGGTTTGTATGTATCTATGTATATTTGGTTTGTAAATAAAAAAATATATATTTTACGCTAGTTTTATTCTGAAGAATCGAAATATTCTTGATTTTAAGTGGTTTGTATTGAAAAAATCGTCATGTCTTCATGGCAAACAAGTATCTTAACCATATAGCAGAATATATTTCTATAACTTATTGTGTCATGAAATTTGCAAACTGTTTTCAGCTGGTAACGTCATTCCACCATGATCTACAAAGATTTAACTTTCAACTGTCAAACTAAGAGAAGCCGTATTGTTTGATCGTTATTATTTAAATAATTAAGAAAAAGTAATTGTTTAATGATTGATTTTTACTATTAGAAAATAAATAGTTTAGAACTAATAGTTTATATATAAAAAAACAGACCTGGACCCGCGTAACGAGACCACCGTTGTAATCTTTAGGAAAAATAGATACACATTCCAAAATATTGTTTTTTGTTAATGCTTGATTACACGTTTGCGTTTTTTGTTGACTAGCTGGTTTCCGCGAAACGGCGTACATTTAACAAAGCTTCCGGGAAATCCCTATTAAAAGATTGGAAAATAATTGGAGGTGATGTCGAGCCTCGGGCTATTGGGGCTTTAAACATTATTTAAAGATAACAATTGGTTTTTCTTGATTATATTATCTGTTAAATAAATTTTATTTATTTTTTGAATAACTTAATTAATAAAACCTTTAATTGAAATATTTAATTATTAAAGACAATATTAGCGATTCTTAAATGAAAATCTGAAACAGAAAAATATATGGTCGCATCTAGGACACGAACCCAAGATCCTTGCCTTGCCGGAGCACTGCTCTACCACTGAGTTAATGGGTTAACATTAAAATAAAAAAATAAGATTGGTTTATCTAAAAAACAAATGTCTAGATTGAATTTAGTTCGAGTTGAATCTTGCGATCACACGTAAAGATAGTTGTCAATAAAAAATGTGCGGTGAAAACAATGAAGACAATGTTGGTAGTTCTTATTCGAAGTATGATACAGTTATATATGACCGAAGCTAGCAGCATTGATTCCTGATGCACCGGTGCACGTGCGCGAAACTCGACGGACACGAGCTGAACACCCGTTCACGGTTGACGTTGGCTTCATGAGAACGGGCCGTTTTTACGACTCGTTTTTGTGTAAGTCGGCTTGTATGTGGAACGAGCTACCGGCATCTGTTTTTCCTCCCTCCTATAATCCGAGCCTCTTCAAGGCCCGCATTGACAAATCCCTTCCTACAGCCCCTACCACGCTCTTGTGAGGTGTCACATAAAAAAAGGAGATAGGGTCCCATTAGATCAGTGATAGAGCAGTGCCTCGGCAAGGCAAGGGTTTGGGTTCGAGTCCTAGAAGTGACCGTATTGTTTTCTGATTTTTCTGTTTCAGATTTTCGTTTAGAAATCGCTAATATTGTTTTTATTAATAAAATAGATTTTACGTTAGAATTAATAAAGGCCAACAAGTTTGAACACGTACCTAAGTGTAGAGCTGTCAATATCATCGGTTACCAATTATCAATCAATCGGTTGCCAATTATCTGTCTTGGAATTTAACCTCAAATATACTCCAAGAACCGTAATACCTTACCTTACCATACTGTAAGCATGTTGTGATTTGTTACACAAAAAAATTGTAACTTAAACTGTTCACGCAACTAGGCTTTTAGCTTCCTTAATTCCTTATTTGAAATATATGTTTTATTATTAAATAGGTAGGTCAACGACTACGCGGCCTACTACATATAAAACTTCAATGTGGATTTCAAGCCGAAATTTTCGACCAAACTGAATAATTATTTTTTGTAATCAAATATTTAGTATGGAAATGTGCTGATTAATTTATTTATGTTTTAAATTATAAAATATAAGCCATTAAAAAAATAATTCTTAAGATTTTAGAGGACAGAGGAAACTTTGAAAATGTTTTGATAGTTAATGGTAATTATTTAAAAATAATCTTTTTTATCTACTTTGTAAACACAATGAAACATAAAAAGAATACGTTTTTTGTGTCTCAATTTAAAATTTAAGTAATACAAATTTGTGTTCCGATGGAAATGGGTCGTTTGAAAACTACATTTAAGCCCATCAAAGTAGTTTTTTTTTTGAATTCATATATTTTTTAAAATTTTATTTGCGAAATAGAAAAAGCAAACACATACCTGTACTAGTATTTAATTTACCTTTCGAATACAAAAAATATTTATATAATAAAAATACATAATTTTTCAATTTGGTTGGTTATTTTGGCTTCAAATCCAAATTTAAGTTTGGTTTGAAAAAGGCCGCGTAACCTTTCCCGTTTGTAATTTTCAGACGCGAGATCTATACTGTTCACAAAACTTCAAATGGTGAATTCCAGTGTGGGATGACATCAAATGGTGCGTAATTTTAATGTACCCAGCTTCGCCCGAGGTTTGACAGTATTTTCGACCGTGCATGTTTTATATCTTCGAAACAGAACATTCAAGTTTGTGAGTCATCTCTGTAATAGATGGGGCTGTATAATAATTATATAACTTACGAGTATATAGCACCATTCTTGTGAAATATATCTTCAACATATCTTATTTTCTTAAATCTTCTGCATTTGTTGCTCTGATTGAGGATTAGCCATTTTGATTTTTTAAAAGTAAAAAAAAAAATGTTAAATATAACTTTATACAAAGTAAAAACACCGTTTGGTTTTATGAGTACAAGTAATTAAGCAGCCGAGTAGACAAAATTTGAGCACTGAAATATTAATAATATAATATGGGATATAACTATAGTTTTGAACGCATTTCCTTTATCCTATGCATTTAGCCTCCAGTGGAGATCTACGTAAATAGTTAAACATTCATTTAACTCCAGGTATTAAAATTAATTTCACGTATATAAATTTAGAAGTTTCATCGAATTTCAGACAATTGTGAAGTCGTGGTGCTAGCAATTAAAAGAAGAGGACTCCAATATCTTTGCATCATGAGGAATGTTGATTGAATTCATAGCAGAAGATTCCCTAGTTTTGTGGCTTAGAAATCTGTTAGTTTAATTGGTACTAATGCTATTCCAAGAGTTCCAAGTTACAATAGTTTTTCCGTGCTGTCTGCAGGTAGAATATTGCCCTAACGATAGCCAATATCTGATAGAAGAGGGCATCAAAAGAAGAATAAACTTAAAGTTTTTTTATACATTTTTCCACTTTATCTTCCAATTATAATTCTATAACTGGTGACTTTTGGGTGCTAATAATACAAACAGTGGCATTAATGATGTTGCTGCATCCGAAATTGATTTTTATTTTTTTTCCAAAAATTTGGTTTTTTGTATGACGATTTTCAGCAAATTTCAGTTTCACCGTGCACCTCACGGATTTCATGAAAATCTTCATACAAAAAAACCGAATTTAAAAAAAAAACATTTTCGGATACAACAACACCAATAGTGTACAATTTTTCAAATTTAGCACCTTATCATGAAGATATATTATATATATTATACTTAGAAGTCATGAGCCGATACTGATATATATGGCGCCCATGTAGTCTTATTTTTTGAGGAAAAGCTGTTCCATATATATATGTCTACGTATGGCGCCCATGTAGTCTAATTTTTGACAAAAAGCTATGTACAGGGTTTTCCAATAAGAGGTGTTATTTTGAATAGCCCGCTATTTCGGTACATGTTACTTTTGAAGCTGTCATTTTTTGATATTTGACAAGTAGAAACTACATCATAAATAAAAATGGAACGATACACGCTTCAACAACGCATTGAAATTATTAAAATTCACTTGAGTGAATCAAATGCAAATCATCTTGAGTGATGAGGCCCATTTCCACCTCGGTGACTTCGTCAAAAAGCAAAATTGTCGCATTTGGGGCTCGGAAAACCCAAGAATTATTGTTGAAAAGCCTCTCTATCCTCAACGTGTGATTGTTTGGTGCGGTTTATGGTCCGGCGGAGTCATTGGACCTTACTTTTTTGAAAATGAGGCTAGAACAACAGTTAGGGTGAATGGATTGCGCTATCGAGATGAGATTAATGATTTTTTATGGCCGGAATTGGATGGTATTGATTTTGACAACGTGTTCTTTTAATAAAGGCGGCGCTACGTGCCACACAAGCAACGAAACTATTGATCTTTTACGATTGAATATCAAAATAACTCCTTTTATTGGAAAAAAAAATCTTATAGTTTTATTTATTGACGAAAAGCCGTTCCACGTTTTTAGTCAGATCTCAAGATTCGAGATTTCTTCTGCTTCATTTATTACGATAACAAATTTCACTGGGCGTCGAAGGTTCATGACATGGAGGATTAAATAAATGTTTTATTAATAAGTCCTGTTCATTTATCGTGAAGAAAAAATCGATTTCACCTTGAACATTGCTTGTCGCTATTGAATTCTAAAGTTTATATTTCAAATAATAAATTAATTAAAATAAAGCTACAAAATAACAGATTTAGGTCTCGAAGGGATTGAATATTGGTAAACAAATATGTGGGTGAAATTATTTCCGCTCGGTCCGCGGGTAGACTTCTAGCGTAGTTTACTGACTGAATGGGCGAGAGAGAACTTTCTTGTGTAAACTAATTAGCTTCGTGAATACACCGAGTTTGCACCAAATCGCACTTAAATGAACCTAGATTGCACATTATTGGACCGCTGTAGAACATGCACAAATTCATTATTTATACTTAGTAGGAAAACAGAAGCTGAGAGAAGGTACGAGAATTGGAATAACGTTCATAAGCTGTGTATTTTATGAATATCTCTCAAGTGGATCATTTCGAATGCATTTAATATGAATTATAATTTATGAAAAATCTACCCTACTATTCTCACCATTTTCAAACCTTTAAAATATTTCTATATGAATTGTGTTGTTAGTTTTTGTATTAATTGTGTATGAACCGTAAAAACAAAGTTATTATTATAATGCATCCGTACTACACTTGCGCCAAACGTTGACTGTAAAACCTGGCTACCTCTTCGATGTACCTTGTGTAAGGATTTGCCAATGTAATACAACTTTGCAAATGTCTTCGGACAACTGACTAAGTGGGCCAGTTGTTTCCTTATTTATTGGGCAAGAATTGACCAAAATGAGGAGAAATTATTCTTATCTCTAAAAAGAATGCATGAAAACATTGCGGAACCAAGAAAAATAACGGAAATTTAATTACTACGGTTAAATCCTATTTGACACTTGATACGTGTACGGTGATAAACCTCATAAAGGATTCGTTATCATTATATGTAAAATGTGTGATGACAGATAAATATTCATTTCCTTAATTATTTTAACTACATTTCAGGTACATCCATGTGCTGTCCAGTACAGCATCTATTTTTATAAGTTATCGTATTTAAAAACTGGAATCCTAGGGATACAGCTAGCTCAATTGTGCGGCTCATTTATGAACGACTCATTGCTAGTTTGTAGGTGTGGGAAGTGCTGATCGGTGAAGGGAAGGTACTTTCAAAGTGGGCAGTGAAATACGAAAAAATGACGAAGTTAGAGTTAGGCCAAATATTATTGATTGTATGAAGAGTTAATTGGCGGATCAGCTGCATTCGTTTTGTTATTAAACTTGTGTAGTGATTGTAATTTCTGAATTGTAACAACTGTAATTAATGTCCTATTTAATTTAATTTTATGCTTTACATTACCTACCCCACTAAGTGTAACCTGTTCTGAGGTAGATGGTATGAATGTCCACTAAAATATGTATTTGTAATGTTATTGACAGATTTAGGAAATTTAAATAAATATCATTTGAAAAGCATTAATACAATATGTAGTGTGTAAATGAAGGAGAAAATAGTACATTTTTAGACACATGGTTAAAAATACGAAGATTAGGTAATATAACAATAATTACAGTAAAAATGCAAGACAGCGCTATAACGAGTAGCAATGCTTAAAGAGTAACAAGTTTTATTTCATAAGGTCTTCAATGTTCTTGTGATATTATATCATTATCTATTTAGTTATGTTTTTGCTAAAGGAATGCATATTTAATTATTGAAGACAATATTTATTTATATATTAATATTAGCGATTCTACACAGAAAAAAATTACACAGAATATTCGGTCACATAATATAGGACTTGATCCCGGGACCCTTGCCTTGCCGGGGCACCGCTCTATCAACTGAGCTAATGGGACCCTATCTCATTCGCTCATATTTAACTGTATCATACTTCGAATAAGAACTACCAATAATATCTTCATTTTCTCATGGCACATTTTTAATGGCTGCTATCTTTACAAATATAGATAGATATAAATACAGATAGTCAATAGATGTCGCACATTAAAATAAAAATTGGATACATTTATCCAAGACACTGTCTAGATTGCATTTAGTCCGATTTGAATGTTGCGATCATACATAAGATAGCAGCCAATAAAAATGTGAGAAGAGAAAATGAAGATAATGTTGGTATTTTTATTCAAAGTATGATACAGCTAAATATGACCGAAGGAGATAGGGTCCCATTAGCACAGTTAATTAAGCGGGTTCCCGGCAAGACGAGGGACCTGGGTTCAATCCTAGATGTGACCATGTATTTTTCTGTGTCAATTTTTTGTTTAAGAATCGCTTATATTGTCTTCAATAATTGTATATTATAATTTGGGGTTTTACTGATTAAGCTATTAAAAAAATGAATGCATACTATTTATTGCTATGGTCTGTAGTGGCAGTTTGTTGTATTTATTTATTCCTGTTCTCCATAAAACGGTTATGCACCAATATATTACGGAGAAGAGTAATGTATGTAATACGCGTGATGTGCTGTATACATAATGTAGCACTCTTGGGCTGGTTTCTCAGAGAAAAACAAAACAAATACTTGGAATAATAATGGAAAGAGGTATATTGTGTTACAACTACAAGGAAACTAGTATGCTGGCTTCATGTTGCTTTTGCTCGGAAGCTTCCGTTTCTTTCTTCCTAGAAAGATTCTGCGAACCGGATGAATCAGAAATCGGAAAACAAACATCTTCTCTCCCAGCATTATTTTCGTGTTTATATATTTATATGTTTACTATAATATAAATATTCTTCTTGAGGTTATTTACAATACATATTTGTTTATTCCGGTAAATACCATAAGATATTTTTCATTCAATGGGTGGTGATGATCTGGCTTGTAGTCACACAGACCATCAGGGAATAATTAATTCATTATGAATAAAATTTATTGATTATTAAATTCACTCTGCAAGAAAAGTAACAACATATAATCCAGCCACCAAATACATAAAAACAGAAGACTCACCAAAAATATCACTCGCATTGAGTTTAGCTCCTTAATCTTCAAATCCGGCAGCGGACGGCAATCGGCACAATAATACTTGCATTCGCACTATGAGATTATAATCTGCCACGACCAGCTCTCAAGAGAGTAGAATTTAGAATAATAAAGAATTAACTCATTGTAATTCTAAAGTACTGTCACTTTATTGTGACAAAAATATTTTAATCCTTTAGTCTTAAATCCACCAAACAGGAATAGTGCCCTCTTTTGTCAAATAATATAATTCGGATGCATCCATCTGATTAATGCAAAGATGACTGTGTTTCATTATCACTCACCTGCAGAGAAAATCTATACAAAACTCACCAGAGATGTCTATTCTGTCCTCTATTTTTAATTTTTAATTTTTAATTTTCAAATTTTATTTCAAACTAATTTTAAGTCTACTGCTTCTCCAATGGGTACTTTTTTATTATTTTTTTTCTTTTTTCGACCTTACGCTCCTTATTGTTATATTTACACCGCATTAATAAGTACCTAAGGGGGTAGGTAAATACTTTTAAACTTTTTTTTTTTTTTTTTTATAGAAAGACAAACATTCCCGGGTCACGAATAACCTGACAATATTTGAAAATCTCCTACTACCACCACAGTAAGCTGAAAATGTTGCTTGTGTTGTGATGGAGGACTTAGCCAGCCGAGGAATTGAACACACTATACTATATCTCTTTGGTGACATTCACCAATCCTCCACTTTCACACCTAAGAAGTAGGTTAGTCAATTGATTTTTTTTAATCAAGCAGAACACGTAACTAACACATGCGAAATTAATTAATTAGTTAAGGTTCAGAAAACTCTAGAACTCTGATTTGTTTTGAATTTAAGTGTTATTTTTAGAATTCGTACAATTTGTTTGAACAAATTCAGACAAGCGAGGAAGTACCTACCTATGAAAAAAAATTAAACAGAAAATTATTTTTTTAAATTTAAATTATTAAATCCTGTAGATTTTCACGGGTCTGCGCTAGCACGAATGTATTATTATACTTTAATAATATTTATTATAGGCGCATATATATACATACTTATATACATATATAATATTATTAGCTATATGTAGAATTGAAAACCAGTCAGCCGTTTGTAAGGCATGTATTATGTCGACCATCACACCACCAACTAATGTAAGAACGGCGGTATAAATTAATTTTATTTACTGTCGATAAAAGTTACGTATTTTCGAATAAGCATTTTTGGAAGATGCGTCTAAACAACTGAGCTTATATTGCTGAATCATTGTAGAAGGTAACATTAAAACCTAAATAATTGTATTATTTGACTATAATAGTAAAAATAAATTAATGGTTTTAGAGGGTCAAAAAAAAAATCTTTTTATTGAATATAATTGATTTTTTCCACGATTTCTTGTTGGGACGAATTGCTACAAAAAGGCTTCCCTATCTTGTTCTTCTTCGGTGTATTCGATCCACTGCGGGCCCAGACTCTGTCCTGTTTTCTTAGGTTTTGCCTGTGACTACCAACTGGTGAGAGAAAATTAATCAGAATCGAAACGTTTTTTTGCTGACATTGAATAAGCTTTGTATTGTAGTGAAATCCGTAAATCCACATACTTTTCTTTTCTACCTTTCCTAACTTCAATGAATCCACCATTAAAAAAAACAGACTCGGTGAAATAGGACTCTTGTGTGATATCATAGAACATAGATATCTTGTGTGATAACGTAGAACATAAATATCTTTTGTGATAAAATAGTATAGAAATCAAATTTATTAAATATCTTACCTTCAAATCCAACAATAACTTTGATTATTAATTTTAATGTTTGCGAAAAAGGTGAGCAGTAGCTAATTTAACATTTATTATATTGAGAATTTTTAACAATAACATTGACTATATCGAATTAAATACCAAAATTGATTTCTGTTCCTAAATTATTTTAACATACCTTTGAGACGTGCACGCTTTATCGCAAATTCGTCAATTAACCGAGCTCTTCATACCATGAATAATATTTCTAGCATCAACGTTTTTTTATTCACCTTCCATATTTAAAAAGAGCGCCATGTCAATGATATAAACTATTCAATATGCATACACATCGCTTCACAGATCACCACTTCCCACCCTTACAAACACACTCGCACTCACACGTAAATACACATATATATACAAATATTGTCAGGTTATTTGTAACCCGGGAATGATTGATTGCCTTTTTTTAATAAATCATAAAATATACTATGAAATATTGAATAACTGTTAATTAATCAATGTAACCAATGTATTTTTTTGTTTCTAAAACACAAATACATTTCAATACAAAAATAAGTGATACGTACCGTTATAATTAGAGTCTAAGTAGTTTATTTGGCTCCTTTATAATTAGAGCCAGAGTAGTGTATATGGCTCATTTATAATTAGATTCTAAGTAGTATAGGTGGCTATTTATAATTAGAGCCTAACTAGTGTATGTGGCTCTTTATAATTAGAGCCAAAGTAGTGTATGTGGCTCCTTTAGAAAACGTTCCTAAACATTGTAAAGGATTAACACCTCAGTATCATGGTCCAGTGCTCTCATTTTCCTCACTCAGGGTAAGTTGGCATAACAGGTTGAAATCATCATTATTTTAGGGCATTAGAAAAGGCAACAAGGAGAATACCTAATTCGAAGTGGAAAGGATCCTTGTTAAACGCCATAAGCATTTTGATAATATTAGTGCGTTTTTTTTATATATTCAATAATATTGTTATTGGGTTTATAAAAACAGTTTATTTTTAAACAAGTTCTGCTGTGTAATTATTATTACGCGTGACAGCTGTTTTGCCCTCTGAACGCATTATCAAACTGTGGGTAGCCCACTTACAGACGATACATTTATATTATTTGTAGATAGGTATTTTAATTTCAATTACTGATTTCTTAATTGATTTCTGAGTAAAATGTTAGAAATTATTAATGGTAATTACCCCTGTAAAGTTTCCCCAATTACTGTAATGTTTAAATTGAACTGAATGTCTTTATGTTAGTTATTCCCAAACGATGACTCATAGGGTTATTCACTCATATTTGCACTAGGTTTGAAGATATCTAGTAGGGGTGAACGAATTATATTTGTTTGTTCATTAATTAGAATAGCTTTCGGATATAATAATAATAATTACACAGCAGAACTTGTTTAAAAATAAACTGTTTTTATAAACCCAATAACAATATTATTGAATATATAACAAATAAAAATTAAAATGGAGTTCTACAAATTAAACTTAACAACAATAAATATAATAGTGCGTACTTCTAAATTGGAAAACTGTTCAATTTTTTGTTGAATTACAAATTTAAGGCCGATCCAGGGTATTTTTTGTGTTTATTTGAAAGATTCTCTACACGACATCCCCAATTATGACATATACTGTTCCGACACGTGTGACACGGGTTCCAACTTTTCATAACATATTCGTGCTTTCTATTCAGAGGGAAAATGGAGGTAATGAACAACAAAAAACAGCAAATATTCAAAATATTTGAGTGATATATTCTAAGATACATTTGGCTTATATTGGCTTTGAATTTTGTCAAAATTTTCTCATTAATTATATGGTCGTACATGCTTATCTCACAAATACAGCCCAGAAATCTCATTTTCCTAGAATTTCGTCAATCATCCTCATCGTATAAAATTTGTATGTATACCGAAAAATTTGGCTGTTAAGTGCCTAAAATACCGAAAACGTTTTTTTTTGATGCCTTGTTTAAAAAAAAAACATGTTTCTCCAACAAATGGCGCAATTTAAAAAAAACATTTTTTTACCTGTCACAGGTTACACCTATATAATATAGGTTTATAAAAACACACGCGTATTCGAAAGCAACGATGTGTCAAAATTTCAAATCAATCAATGATTAAATTTCGGAGATCTTAGATTTTGAATAAGTGAACATTTAATTTTTTATTTATATAGATAGATGGATAGCAGTTGTCAAGGCCAATATCTCACAGAAGGGTACAAGTGCCACTGATAACTGTGAATATTCAGGAAATTGACATTGGTTGTCCAAGTCCAACGGTTGTTTTCCTTTAATAGGGGCTAAGTGCCATCGCCAGTCATTATAAGTATCGAAATGGCTGCCAACGATCTGATTTTTGCTCATTGCGGTGTTATAAAAACGTGTAAAAATGGTGAAAAGTGGCCAGAAATAAATTACAGGATTCTGGACAAGAATATTTTCCAACAAATAGAAAGTTGATTCATTTCTAAACGACTCCCAAATCATTTGCTACAATGATTTAATCTTCAACAGTTGTTGTCTCTACTTGAACTATCATTCCACATGCGCTAGTTATGTGCTGACCTGGAATGTTCTGTTGAGTGAAAGTTGAAGTGGTGAGGAGGCACGAAATGAAAGATGTTGTGAAGGTCACAGCGTTTTATTGAGTCAGGTTGCCGTATATGAGTTGACTTGAGGACCGATGATGAAGAATCCGGATGCAGGCGGTGAAATGTTGGTCAATGTGCGGGTCAGTGAGTCGACGCCGCTGCTGATGACCAGACTCGTTGACGTATCAGGTACTGGTGAAGACCATGGGTCTTCCGGGTGCTCCAGTGCTGGACCTGGTCGGTGGTTGTGCGGGAGATGCATAGACCAGCGAGGATGCCGCCTGGTCTAGGTGCGTGGATGTAGCGCTGGTCAGATGTGCTGGAACCAGGGTGCTGTGTGATCCGATGTAGCGCTGGCCAGGAACAATGGCCGGGGCCAGGGCGCTGTGATGATCCAGATGGAGCTCATAGTTGAACCGTGCAGAGCCGGGTGTAAGTATCGGAGGTCCGGTGCGCGGGAAGGCACGCAGGTTGTCACTCGCGAGACTAAAAATTGTTGAACGACTGATGACTGACTTACTGCTCGCTGCTTCGGGTCTATTTATAAAGCCGGGCCGATAAATAGGCACTCGCTTTAACGAGATTCGACTGGTAGTTTCGATGGCACTGGAATTATGCCTAGGCAATAGGTTAGAACCTTCTAGCGAATACGCGTAATGTACTAGACCAACTCGCAACGTATTGTCGTAGGTAGCTTTAGACTTCGGTAGCCCGTAGACAGGTAGCTCGTATTGTTTACCTTTAGCGAGATATTCTAGATGAATCTCGTCGATCGCTACAAATATCAAAATTGTGTTATTACTATTTAATTATGTATAATATAATCAATTTAAAATAAACACACATTTTTTAAAAATTTAAAATTGGCTGCCAAAATGTTTTTAAATATTAAAAAAAAACAAATAACTTAGTTAACATCACTTTGTTTTTATATACACAATCTACATATTTCGCAACATCATTTATTGAAAAATGATCGTACTTTTGAGGTAAATACGGGTTTAAAAATACTTGACACGGGTCATAACCTGCCTCATGGCATCGAAGATTAATAATTTTGATATTTTAGAAATAAGAAAAAATACTAATGTCAATGCAGACATTATTAATAATCAAAAATAATTAAAAAAATCTATTAAATATTTTCCCACTTAACCGGTCTTTACCTTCTAATAAAAGTGCAATTCCAAAATTCTAATAAACTCTCCCCCACTCTTAACCCTCCCACTCCCTCTACCTACCCTCTCCAAGGTGACCGACATTTAATTTATAACTTTAGTGTATTTTCATACCTTATACAGGACCTGTAGGCCTGCACGAGAAAAAAACTGTAAAATATAAGCACCGGTACACATTCACCTTTGTCCTTTGTAATTATTCAAATAAAGCACTTGAGATATTTCTTTTGAATCGTCAAAAATTATTTAAACCACCGTGAAACAAAAGGAATTTTCGACTCTTGTAGTGTTTTATGTTCGTATACGTCTCAAGAAAGACGATTTGTTCGATATTTGTGATTTGCAAAAAATTACAACGCCTTTATAAAGACGGTTTGTTTTCTATTGCGGGCGCAACTTCTTGCACCGAATCCGTACACAGGCTCGATCGGAAACAGTCATTAAGAATTTTTTTTTTTTAGATAATATTTCATGCAGCTGACGAAAACTCACAGCTTGTAATTCGTAAGTAACAACCCTTTTGCAGTCAAAATGAAGAAGACCCAAAACTCCATGAAGCCTTGCAAAATCTGATTGAAAAGTTATCTGATTTAAATAACAATTCCTTGCCCATGCTAAATAGCAGAAGCAGAATGAGGGAAAATAAAAAAAAATACCCCACAAATCTACTACTTACAAGAAAAAATCTAGTACGTACAAGAACATTTTTTTAAAAATAGTCTTGGGAATTTCTTTAATATCACTATGGCACTAAGCCCTTTATTGCTTCAGACGGTGAGGCACTTTGGCCCTATTAAAGGAAACTAGGAACGGTACATGAGACTTCCTTTAAAATCATTATTTTGTATGATTTTATACTTCGTTTGATATGTCTTTTCTACATATTTTTTTAACAAACATATGTGCACATATGTTCAATTGTTAATTCAGTGCATCGTACCTATATTTAAAAAAAAATACTACATTCAGTTCTACATTCACGTATCAATTGAGTACTATACGATTCAAGATTTAATATAAGTAGATATTGCGCTTCAGTTCACTTTCTTCTTATTCAAATTACTGCTTCGATTTTATTAGATTCAATTTTAAATAGCATCTCTGGCAGCGATAAGGCTGCACGAATTTTGTCTTCGAACAAAAAGGTACGGACTGTCAAAGGACTAAGGGAAAAAGAAATCCCCAAGGAGATGAACGCTCTCATGAAGTAAGTTTTTTTTTAATCTGCTTTCGTCGCCAACTTGGGAACTGAAAACGTTTTTTCTTCATGTGTAATATAATGGTTCATGTCTATAGATATATAAAACGATGTCAGGAAACTCGTAGTACAAATGGGAAACTGATGAATCTACACCATATAGAACGCATTTTAATCTATAATAAACAGCTGATATTAACTCCTTAGCAACCAAAGTTTTTTTTTAAACTTGATAAATTCACCAGTTCTCCGCTTGTACAACACGTTTCCGGACACCGGGTATAGATTAGGCATACAACATAAAATGTTTTTTGAAAGATTATTATTTTTGAAAGATATTACAGCATATACATTTTAGTTGACAGCTGAGAGCCCTTTCCATTTAAAAATAGTATCGCAGCTACAGATGCGAACACAGTACTAACGAGGATGCATTGCTTGCACACAGCGCGTTCAAAACTTTTTGTGCGTCTCAGAAAAGAAAATTACAGTAAAAAATTGAATTTTTATTGTTATTATCAGTGACGTTACGGAAGGAAATCTCTGTCAAAAGTGCATACATATATTCCTAATATGCTCGCTTCAATTATAATTATTGTGCAACCATTACAGTCTACATACACAATACGTAAGTTGTATCATTCTTGGTTTTATAAAAAATACCAAACAAACCTTTAATTTAAGACATTATATTTTCACGTATTTAAAATCTTATTAAAAATACAAACATACTCGTCTACAAATATATTTTACGCAACATTATGTTCTCAAGTCCATATTCATTAGAATCCATTTGGAGTACACTTTTTTATTTCCAATGCATTGATCAATTAGTAGGTTTCGGAAGAAAGATAAAAGTTCCCATTTTAATTACACATTATCTATCATTAAAGGGTGTTGGTAAATATCAAAAGGAATTTTATATTTAAATCTACTCGAAGTACAGTCAGAGTTTCATTGAAAGCATGGTCAGATTCTTTAAACAAAGCAATCGGAGGGACCAGACGTTATTCTAGTAATAAAAATAATTGATGATACGTACTTAAAGTGTGAGATATCATAAATGTATAGCTCGCATAACAGGGATCGAGGTTTGCCGTAACTTAATCCGATCAAACATTTTTTATAAGACAATTACATCGTAAAACAAACTTATTTCGATTAATAATTATCTAGGTATTTAAGCAATCATACAAACTACAACACAAACTTATTAACTAATTGAAAAAACACACTTTGTAATACACCATTTTTTGTAGAAAATAATATATTTATATTATCAAATACATCTATATATAGACATATATAAGTATGACACACATATATGTGTGTCTTACTTTATATGTCTCTGTATGTAATTATATTTAGTTAATATAATAGGCCCTTATGAAGCTTGAGATAAGCGAAACCCGGTTGGCTGATTATTGAGTCAAAATAAAAAAGTGGTGTATTACAAAGCGTGTTTTTTCAATAATATATAATGTCACACCCAACCATAAGTGTTTGCTTCCTTCAAAAAAAATAAAAAAAACTTGTCTATTTTATTTATTTATTACTAGGTAATGCATTAAAAAATAATAACAAATTTATAATGTAATATTCCCATTGAGTTTACAAAACTCATTTCGGGAAGGACAACATTATATTAACCTGTTAACCGGGCGGGACGTATAAATACGTCAAACGTAAACAGTATCGGGTACGGGTACGGGTAGGACGTATGAATACGTCCTTGAAATATATGTTGCGCCCTGGAACGAGCGGTGCGTATATTTCCGAGCATATCACACGGAAATTGAGTTTTTAATTTTTACATATTTTAATTTTTTGAACTAAATGTTTCTCTTTTATCTGTGTGCTTTTATTTATTGTTCTGTAATTATAACCTTTTTTTATATTTTTTATAATCTTTATAATTGTTTGTAAATATTCTACTTTTTTAATTCGATGTTTTTACTTTTTTGATGCATAAATAAAATAAAAAAAATTGTGAAATTATGTCCACCGGGCGTGACGTACGAATACGTCCTAGTGATAGAGTTCGCGCCCGTTATATGCTGCGTAATTCAAAACTGAACTCCCCGGTTAACAGGTTAAAGACAAGACAGCATAAATACATTAAAAATAAATAAACGCAAAAGTTATTTTGGAGTTCCAAAGAAATAATGTGTCAGTCGTAAAACTTCTGAGAATATAGCTTTTAGAACATTTATAAAAAAATTAATAATAAGATACAATAAGAACAGTGAAACCAATAAAAATAAACGAAAGGATATAATAAGAATAGTGAAAACAATTTAAAATGTCTTTCTCGTGGGGTGTTAAAGGTTTTGAAGAAACATATCATTAATAAAAGCGTGGGTGTGCAAAATTATTGAATGTACGTGAATTATATGTTTTTAAAATATAATATTTGATGTATTTACAAGCCATTTACCAAATGTATTCCAATACACATAATATGCAACACATCTATATAGCTACCTAAAACCCAATACTTAACCTAACTTCTATAAAAAAATCCTTATTCAACACAGGTCTGGTTATTTTCGCAAAATATCTACTTATCTTTTTATTTTATCGTATGCCTTTAAAATTGCAAAGATGGTGCATTATTCAGATATGTTGCTTCAAGCGTTACCTTAAAGGTAATATGGTAATGAAAGTTGTTTAAAAGTCTTGTGCATTCAAAAATATTGTTTATCTTTCACCTCTTTACCATTTTATGAATTTTACCCTGCGAAGGTTTGTTATTGTGTGTGCCACTCATAAAATCGATATAGATTTTATATTTTATTTATTTAATTAATTATTGTTCGGCTTTTACAATAAGATAAAAAAATTAAATTTAAAACAACACTAAAATAAATTAAAATATTAAAAAAAGCATGAAATACAATATACCTGTTAAGTTAAAAACACGCTAATTAAAAAACCCTTGAAATAAAAATAAACAATCAAAAGATATTATTAATAATTAAGCTGCTTACGCACATGTATATATTATGATAACTCGTTATTGACATATATTAAACAGTTTTGTATTAATTTGCTTCTAAATGTATTAACGAAAATATCAGCGATATCTATTAATTCATTGCCAAGTCTATGAATCCTACAATTACAGAATCGAACACAAGCAATAAAACAATATGTTGCATCCAATATGCCTCGGAAATGTAATGATAACAAATTAAAAGCGTCAGGGCAGTCCAATCTTGAATTAACAATTTTATACAGGAAAGTCAAATACTTTTGGCTTTCAGATAATTTTGATAAATTGATTTACTTCGGAAATTCACATAATTGATTTCATTTATAGGAATACTAATTTTGGAAATAATAAAGCGTAAAAAATATTTTAACTTTTCCAATTTGTAAGCATTGAGAGTTGCATGAAACAAAATTTATGAATTATATTCTTCCTGACTTTTAACCAGCGATATAAATAATAATTTTATGGTTTATAGTTCATTAAAGTCTTTTGCGATTCTGAGAGTAAATCCAAGCATATGTAATCCTCTACTAGTAATAGTTGAAATATGATTCAAAAATCGTAATTTAGTCGCTAAGGTCGTTGAATTGATTGACTCTTTTAAGATTGATAATATTAACTGAGTAGTCGAGTGATAGAGAGGTTTTTGATCTGTGGAAACTGCTCGTTTGGCATATTTCTATAATAGGTTTATTTGATTAAGAGGCTCCATTTATAAAATTAATTAAAGTTAATTTGCAGAGTCAAACTCTCAGAATATAATTCGATCGATATAAATATATTTATATTATCTGAATATAGAAGGAATAGAAGAAACTGAATGTTATCGAAAATTTAATAGATATCTTTAATAAATAGTGGAAAGAAAGTTGGTCCCAGGTGGGAATCTTGGGGGACCCCACTTTAGGCAAAAAAGTGTGAGAAGATGTGGACATAATTTTTACAGATAGTTTCCTTTTTGATAAATAACTTCTAAGCCATTCCAGAAAGTTACCACTTATTCCCAAACGTTTTAACTTTCCCATTAATATGCGATGAGATAAGACAGTAAGTATCAAAGGCTTTACGAAAATCAGTATAAATCGAATCAACTTGGTGACATTTTGACATACCATTGGAAATAAAATTTTGGTAAAGCTGTTGTAGTTCTACCTGGCATAAAACCACGTTGATACACTACTATAAGTTGTTTAATTTGGTGCATGATTTTACTCTATATTTTTTTTTCCAAAAGCTGTGTTATATATTACATATGGGTCTGTAGTTTTCAATTTGACTTTTATCTCTTTTTTCGTATATGGTTGTTATAGAGCTGCGTTTCCAAATTGTGTACGTATTATGTGAATTTAAATATTCTACACAGGCATCTTCCATCTCTTTACAATTTTGCAAATTTTATTTTATTATTTTTACAATCGAGAATCGAGACACATTTAATATTGTGTAGGTATCATGTTTGTGATTTTAAAAACATTGATTCCCAAGTCAAACTTATTACCTCCATGACGGCCAAATAAGATTGTTTGTTTATTTTAATAGCAATAATTCTTTTCACACAATACCAGCGGCTGTTTAGCCATGTAGAGTATTACTAATATACACAATTTTTAAAAACAAATATTCAAAAATATTAATCTTACGTGTTTTTATTTTATACTACCTGTATCCCGACACGTTTCGCTGTGGCTAAGTCTGACTAGATATATAAACAATAGCGCGTGTTGCTTTCACGTCAAACAGATGGCGCTATTTATAAAATCATGTTTTTCAAACAGATGGTTACTTTTTTATTCAAAGCATGTTTTTACCTTTCAAAACTAACATCTATATAATATAGGTATATTAAAACACACGCGTATTCTAATGAAGCCTTGTTTCATTATTTCAAAGCAATCGGTGAAGAACTTTTGATTATTTTAAGATTTTGAAGAAACGAACATATACATTTATATACATAAAATTATACTCTTCGTTATTATTCCAAAAACCCCTGCTGGTTAACTAATTCAGTTCAGCGAGCTAACTCAGAAATATTTTGTACTAGATAGATAGATAGCTTTATTCCCTTCTTTTTTAGATAACTTTATTAGATAACGATATTTCATATAGTAAAAAGGATATGTAATGTTTCTTTTATTTAATTTATATAATAATGAGTGAAATCTAGCAATAAAACGAAATATTGAAATCAACACGGTATGTCAAATAACAATGTCCCATCTGACAAACCAAAGCTACGCGAATGAGAGCTCTACGTTAATTTTTTTCAATGCCCGATATCGCATAACATTGCTGTATCATGTACACGGTAAGGTGTCAGCCACAAAAAAAGATGAAACAGAAACTCGTTACAGAAACGAGCGATGTATTATAAAAATCAAATAATATTTTCACGTGAAAAGTAATGCCATCTCTAGTATTTTACTTTCTTCCTGTATTGATTTTACGAAATTTCACACGGTGTTTCATAGTTTACAAAAATCACAAATCACACTGGCCTAGTAAGCCACGACCATTTGAGCACGGTTGAGTTTATTTGAGGTGTTGTGTCCAGTTGCCCTAGTGCCATCTCCTCTCCCTTCTTTCCTCCATGGTCGTAACTGACACATACACTGTATCTTTTGCGAACACCGCCATTGGTCATTGTGAATTTTTCGTATATTTATTTTTAACGTAATTCAAACTTCATTTAAGAAAAAAAATATATATATGAATCCTATAATTTCTATACACGCTATATCCGATTTTTTGACAAAATGATCTGAGTATGACATTTTTGCGAGCAACAAGAGGAGCTTAAAATTGAGTTTCGAAACTCTCCTTATCACGACCAAAAACCATGTTAAAACTGCGAGTGAGAAACCAAATCCGATATATCATACAGAAAGTTACTATCAAAACGCGCTATATCGGATTCAACCAATCACAAGCGGTTATTTTGCCAAAATACAATATGGCCGCCGCTCTGACGCCACGCTCGTGTGTCAAAATGATCTACGCGTGTGTTTCTAAACCCGCAATGTCGGCTCAGTTGACTTTCAAAAGCCTCTATATCACGAAGTGAGTATCAAAATTTGCTTTATCCATTTTATTTATCGAAATTACTTAATTATTGCTAGACATATATAGAAAAATAAATGCTTTTCGAAATTTTATTACTCCAATTCATTATATAAAAAATTGTAATGCACGCTTATGTACGCTAGAGATGTGACAGTTTTTTGCGGTTTTCTCCAAATAAATGAAAGTTGATACAGCGGGAATAGAAATTACACGACTCATATATATATATTAGATAACGATATTTATATTTTTATATATATATATATATATATATATATATGTAAACAGTTTTTTTTTTAAATTTTTATTTATCTAACCAAATATTCTAATATTATTTTATATCTTACAGTATCGTATGTAATTTAAAAATAGATTTTACATAATCTTATCGTATGTAAGATGTGAAAAAATATTGGAATATTTTGTTAGATACATGAAATTGTCAAAAAACCAATATATTTATATCTGTATGTATTTTTGGTTCTTAAATGAAGTTTGAATTACGCAAAAACAAATATATGAATATTACAAAATGAGCTATTTGTTGGTTACGGAGGGGACAGGGGACAATCAATTAATGTGAATAAATACAAATTTGCATGCGAAAATTGACCCACTCCCCGACATTCGACCGAGCTGAAACAAGGTAGATAGAATCGTTGTCCATGACAATGCATTTTTTTTAAACTTTTGGTGGAAATCACGTACACAAACAATTTAAAGACATTAAGATTGCGTATATTACTATTAATATACGCAATAAATGTCAGTCTTATTCAGTCGAATTTTTTTAAGCTTCAAAATTTTTTTAAAAGTAGACGTATTACGGTAAAAAACTGTGTTTTTAGTGGTTGATTTTTTAAAAATAACTTATGAGATGAAATTAATTTAGTTTTTCTTTGTGTAAAACAATTTTGTATAAAACTGTGAGTTTTAGTAAAAAAAACCTTACTTTCGAGATTTTTCGTTCTTATTCAAGGATTCGGAAGTACCGTAAGTTGGGCGAGAATTGGATTCCCAAGTTAAAAGTTATTTAGATTAAAGAAATAGTTTTGCTAATGCTTGAAATTTTTCATCCTCAACTGTTTGTTGCATCGCAGCCAGCTATGTTCCGTTCACTGACGTGACCCACATCCCACCGGGGGATGAGAGAAACTTTTTTAATTGTTCAAGCAATTAGCACAAGTACTGTCTACAGAGGTTGCAAGTGTTTTAATGTTTTTTTGTCACTTTGCGTATCCTGCACAACCCTTTTGAAATAATTATATAATTATAATGGGTGTTCGCGCTTTGTGCTTTAAAGAAGCTAGTTAGTTAGCCATCGTAATCTACAGGGTTTTCCAATAAGATGTGTTATTTTGATATTCGATCGTAAAAGATCAATGGTTTCGTTGCTTGTATGGCACGTAGCGCCGTCTTGTTGAAAGTTAACGTTTTCCAGATCAATACCATCCAATTCCGGCCATAAACAATCATTAATCATCTCTCGCAATCCATTCACCGTAACTGTTGCTCCAGCCTCATTTTGGAAAAAGTAAGGTCTAATGACTCCGTCGGACCATAAACCGCATCAAAGAGTCACACATTCAGGATAAAGAGGCTTTTCAACAATAATTCTTGAGTTTTTCGAGCCCCAGATGCGACAATTTTGCTTGTTGACGAAACCACCGAGGTGGAAATGGGCCTCATCACTCAAGATATTTACATTTGATTCACTCAAGTGAATTTTAATAATTTCAGTACGTTGTTGAAGCGTGTATCGTTCCATTTTTATTAATGAAATAGTTTTTACTTGTCAAATGTCAAAAAATGACAGCTTCAAAAGTAACATCTACCGAAATAGCGGGCTATTCAAAATAACACCTCTTATTAGAAAACCCTGTATTATTTTGTATCAACGTGAATAAAGTGTTATCATTAAGCGAAATTCGCCGTTATCTTTTCAAAGCTTACAAAATTCTCAGGAGAATGTACTGCTTAAAAAATTGAGTAGTTAATTATTTACATTGTTTTTTTATGTATTACGTAAACTTTAATCGACTAATAGTGTATTTATTAAACTGATTTTGAAAAAAAAAAATCAAAAAGTGTCATACAGCTCTCATGCAATATAGTAAAGTTATCTCAGGCTGAATGTTTCAATCAATAGTTATGTTATGAAATTTTATTGCTTGCAGAAGTCTCACAACACTAAATACTTGCTCCAGATGTGTAACAATTTAGTTTTTCATAATCAATGTCATCACCAGTGTTATTTTTTAAAAAAGAAAAGAAAAATTCCCGGGTTTCCTATTGGGTACCCCACTACTTTTTCAAATGCGTTATAAGGAAATATATGGTTTCCTCCTTCACTGCACACGTTAAGGCTCTATTTTTTTTTAATAAACGAAGTTACATATATTTAACTACTCTAAACAAAGAGAACTGTGGGTCTATTTGACTCACTGAATAATTGCCATGTCCTAGAATGAAGGCATGCTGAGTCTATTCTTCCGGTATTACAGTGCATACTTTTTGGATTTTTTTTCTGTGACCCCTCACAGGAGCGCCCCTGTCTGTACAGTGTAAGGGCAGGGGAGCTATGGCGCCACCCAGTGGGGCAGCGTTGTGAGGCCGGTTAAAGTAGGGGCTGTAGAAAGGATTTAGATGTAGAAGGGATTTATTAATGCGGGTCTTGAAGAGGTCTGGATTACATGAAGGAGGAAAAACAGATGCCGGTAGCTCGTTTCTCATTTGCACATAATCCAGTAGGTTTATCAAGTATTTTGGGGATCGAGTCCAGAGATGGCTATCAAATTCACTTGTTGTGTGTAGGTACTTGAGATTTGTATAGTGTTAGCAATATTCTTTCAAATGCCTCTATTAGACTAAATTAAAAAGCTTCACTTCAAACGGTTTTGATTTCCTTATACCAAACTGCATACCTTTTCTATTTCCGTCTAGTCTAAAATTGTTTTAATCTTTATTTATTTTATAATTCACACTATTCAGAAAAACAATAAATCGATATTATTTCTCGCTTAAATGCCGAGTTAGCGAGAAGAAATTGAGATATCAACCCCGAAAACGGGCAGTATAAACCATTATACTAATATTAAATGAGCTAAAAAATATATGAAACCTTTTAAATTTTTGAATCTTCAATCTTTTATGGTACCTATAAAAATGTCACTTCATCGTAGAAACAATGGTATTAGTATTAAAAAAAATCTATTTTTTTGCCTTTAAAAATTTACAAAATAAACTTATCATTCGCAAAATTTCAACCCTTTTAAGATTATGTCTCAAATTTTCTTTGATAAAAAAATTCTTTCATGTAATACTGGTCAGCCAACGCAAGACTAAACACTTTTATATTTTCCCGAAAATTCTTTACAAAAAATGATGAAAAACTCTAATCTCCTTTTCTCAAATACCTGCTTAATTTAGTATTCAATGTGAAATCTTAAGAAAATATTTGAAAGCCGTTCATAGTCGTATCGTGGAATATTCTACCCTTTTTAGCGCCCTCTCTCTCCATAATCCTGGCTCGTATTTTCCGCCGCATTTTTCTCAAAGTTAACCTAAGCCTAAAAAGTGATCGACACCTTGAACTACAACTAAAACAGAAAGCTTACTTACACCTCGTCGAAAAATATTATTTACACAAACGGACCGATAAAAAATCAACGTAAATTAAAGAACTTTTTTACTCGGAACATCGGATTAACTGGAAATTTTTACGACGATTGGGAGGAAATAGAGGAAATATTTAGCATGTATTCATATTGGCAGCCAACATATTTTTTACTCAAAGGTAATGTGAACCAAAACAATTTGTATTTTTTGCTTGGAAAACGTTGAATATAATCTCACCAATATAATTTAGGCACCAGACTATTAGGATATGATGTGTTGGAAAAGGAAATTTTTTGACGGTGGTTTCTTCTGTAAAAAGCATTTATTTGATATTAATCTAATAATTAATAAGTGTTATAAATAATAAATATTGGGAATGTTTTTTGTGTAATTAAATGGTTGTTTTAGTAAGATTAATTAGTTGCGGTGAATTTTTTAATGTTAGAAAAATTGTCTGAATTCAAATGTGCACACCACTATGCTGGGGAAACAACAGGCATCTACAACAGTAAAAGCGGGTTTCCTGTGTCAAAATGTTTTTAAAACATTTTAACGCCTTAAGAAAAATATTGGGAATCAAGGTACCGTAGAAAACGATTTAAAAAAAGTAAATATACCTTTCAATCGTCCGAAGTCAGTGGATTATGGCAACCCCAATTCTGATTAGGTGTTATGAGGCTTTGTGAGGTAGATAGAGAAAGGAGGCATGAAATAGGAAAGATGTGAAGTACCTGCCTATTCAGATCTTTTTCGATTCTGAATGTGTGATTTTTTACCAGGGCGATACTGAGAGTATCTACCACCACACATGAAACATGAAACATGTGGTTGACTTAGGATACACAATGCTATTGAGATTCCTTGGGACGGTTTGTTTCACCGAATTTGAACAATTCATTACATTTCAAAGTTAATATTCAAGTTCTGTGAAAGAATCGGACTAAGATGAAATGATTACAGAACTTGAACAGTACTTTCAGGAATCTTGAATTTTAACTGCGGTTTGTTAAGACCCTTCAAGCCATAATATGAAAACTTTTCAGGAGACGAGAAAAACGAATATTTACCATTTTTTAAAAAGATTTAAAAATGTTGTGGTTTATATAAAAGTGTTTTTTTTTGGCTTTCAAAATTTGGATGTTAAATCTTGAAATTTTATTTAAAATTTGAGGATACAGAAATTTCAACACAAAAAATTACTTTTTACTAGCAAAAATGCTTTAATTAGCAAAAAAATATTCACCCCGTTATACTTACAAGACTATTCTATACGAAACGACTGAAAAGTAACAAACCCAAAAAATGTGTCTTGAGGCGTTTTTATCAAAAGTCGCAGTTTTATCAAAACACAGTCGATGTGATGATTCTCCATCCACCATGTGATCACCTTCGATGTGACGATTCTCCATCCATCATGTGATTATTTACGATATGATGATTCTCCATCCACCATGTGATCACCTTCGATGTGGTTCACATTTATATAGTAAACTCGTTTACGTTTTCCGTAAGAAGTATCAAATATTTATGAAATGAGAGTTTGGTAGGTGGGTTTGGGTACCTCTAACCAACAACTCTGCCATAGGTTACTCCAAGTGGTTCGCCACATTTGGTGACTTAGCAAGGGTGCCCGGTTTCATCGGGTAAGGTGTGTTTCAAATGCGCCTACCCACCAGCTACGTGGCGTGCTGGATCGGCAGAGTTTTGTTTGGGCAGATCTTTTTACACTCCAACTGATCTCTCTTGACCCATCGCCTTACACTGCAGCGGGAAGGATAGATGATACGTCTATCACTCCTGAACACACTGTTCCCTAGATTTCTACTCATCCCTCATACCCTTCTCCTTCTCAGAACTTCCTCTCATTTCTTTTCTTAAAGGAAACCTTCCACACAGCATCCACAAATATGACTGGGGATTCCTCAGGGCCTCCTGTATGGGGTTAATGTTAAAAAATACCAAAAAGGTTTTGGTTATTTTGAAAATGTGTTGAATATTCAAAGAGCGTTTGCAATCATTCTAGAATATATGTGGATCCATCCGCGGCATTGACTTATCCAATAACCCCTTCATTTATCTCAATATAAATAAGTGCCATTCAATAAGTTTTAACAAAATAAGTCAACCAATTATTTATTCATATGAACTTAATCACTCAACCCTTACCTTTGTCGAAGAAATTAATGACCTGGGCATCATTTTCGACTCTAAATTAAACTTTATATCTCGCATAAACTCAATTATCAATAAGGGAATGAAAATGCTTGGATTCATCCTTTGAAACTCCAGAAGCTTCAGAAATATTTCAACCTTGAAAATTTTGTATACATCTTTAGTTCGAAGTCAAGTCGAATATAGCTCCTCGATCTGGTCCCCACATTATAAAATACATTCAGATTGAATAGAAAAAATTCAACACAAATTCCTAAGACACGTTAACTTAAACTCGGTATTCCCATTGAAAGTATAAACTTTAATTACTTAGTGAAAAATTAAATTTATTAAAACTCTCAGATCGAAGAATTATTTCCGACTTAATATTTATGTTCAAAATTGTAAATGGTAGTGTAGACAGCCTTGATTTAATTAATCTCATTGAATTTCATGTACCCATAAGAGCTATTCGTTCTAAAACCCTCTTTAATTGTAACAATTCTAAGAGTGAACATTTCAAACACTCGCTTGTACCTAGATGACATGAAATTAGTAATAGGTACGCAGATGTAGCGGATCTGTTTAACTGCACAGAAGCTAGGTACAAAAAGGCTTTAATATCATATCTTTTAAATCATTACTAATAAAATGTAAGTCTACTCAAACTGACGTAAAAAGTCAAATTAATATGTATATATTTTTTTATTATTTTAATATAGATCATAGTTACATTAATACATACATATTTTGCAAAATATAATATTTAGGTACATAATTGGTCATGTATACCTTATCAGAAAAGAGGAGCTCTTGTGCCTGATAAGGGAGCCACGATTCTTACTTAGATACAATGTTATAATATGATGTTATGTGTACAATATAAATATAATATAAATATTTTTTTTTTAATAAAAGTTTTTTTGGAAAAAAAGTTTGATTTTATTTATTTGTTCTTGTTGATTCGCAATACAGCGCAATTCGGAAGGGAGATTATTGTAGTTTTTTACGGCTTGGTAAATATAATGGTTTTGCATTTGAGTTGTTTTAAAGATTGGCGTAATAAATTGATTTCCATTTCTCATCAGTTTGTAAAATTCTTGATATTCTGTGTTATTTTTTTCTTTACACATTTTTATAATTGAAGTTTGCTTAAATATATCATCAATGTTTGGTACTGGAAACAATTTAAAAAGCAATTTTGTTGGGAAAGTAGAGTTTTTTTTAAGTATTACCTTTATAATAATTTTTTGCGAGACTTTTACTGAGTTTAGGTTGTTTTTATAAGATCCTCCCCAACCTATGATTCCATAAATAAGCAGGGAGTGGACAAGAGCATAATATACATTTTTTAGTGTTTTCACATTTAAAATATTTCTTAACCTAACAAATATATATATACATTTCCTTATTCTCTTTACTAACTCCGTAATATGGCTTTTCCATTTCAAATTTTCATCGATGATCACACCAAGATATTTAATTTCAGAAGAAGAGTTGATTACAGTACAAATAGGATTAAGTAGTTTACAGTTGACATTGTCACAATTTTCATCATGGATTATGATATTTACTTCGTGTTTAGGTATTTTTTGTAGTGAAAATAATACATATGTTGTTTTTTTGGTATTAAGTGTGAGTAGGTTATTATCAAACCATGATTTTAAGATATTAATACATTCATTTGCAAGTTTGTTAACTAGTTCCCATGTTTGACCTTTTATTAATAAAACAGTATCATCAGCATAAGAGATTAATTCACCTTTGATTTTCTGTTGGAAAATGTCATTTACATACATTAGAAATAGTAATGGTCCGAGGACCGTGCATTGAGGAATGCCAAATGTCCTTGTTAGTGGTGTACTAAAGGTTTGGTTTAATTTTACAATTTGAGGTCTCTCTGTTAAGTAGCTTTCTATCCATTTAAGAGCTAAGTGGTCAATGCCATTTTCTTTTAATTTTAATATAAGTCTTTCATGGGAAATGCTGTCAAATGCTTTCTTTAAGTCAATAAAAATTCCTATACATTTATTTGATTTGTCTAGGGCACTCTGAATACTAGATGAAATTTTTGCAATGGCATCTTGGGTACTTTTTCCCTCTGTGAAACCGAATTGATTTTCACTTATAATCGAGTTTTTTTTTTTAAATGCAGTTAGTCTTTTTTTAGCAATTTTTTCAAAAATTTTTGATGTATTAGATAAGAGTGAAATGGGTCTATAATTAGAAATGTCCTCCGGGCTACCGGATTTAAATATTGGAGAGATTATGGTTTTCTTATACGTGCTCGGGAAAACTCCTGTCTTAAAGCTATTGTTTATAATATGAGAGATTGGTGTAGAAACATAATTTTTAATGATTTTTAGTGTTTTTACAGCTAGACCGTCAAATCCCGGAGCAGAACCACCTCGCATTTTTGATATAATTTGTACAATTTCAGACGGATTGGTTGGTTCGAAGAGTTCAAGTTTAGTTTCTATATTCGGAATATTTTCAATATACATCTTATTTATTTTTTTCACTGTAATTTTTTCTGCTAGACTCTTTCCGATATTTGCAAAGAAATCGTTAAAAGCGTTTGCTCCTTTTTTAGGTTCTTCAATACAGTTAATTATGTTATTGTTTTGTATTACACTCTTAATAGTATTACTTTTGGTTTTTTGTTTATTTTCAATGATTTCATTGATTTTATTCCAAACTTTCTTACTGTCATTTTCAGAATCATCAAGTTTTTATAATAATTTTCTTTCGTGTTTTTTATGAGCGTGGTTAATTTATTTTTGTATTCTCTAAAATTAACATTTAATTAACTGTCTAGTGGTTTTTTTTTTGTTTCTTTATAAAGCCATTCTTTGTGTCTTATGGACACAACAAGCCCATGTGTTATCCACGGTTTGATTTTACGAAATTTTGCTGAATTTCCTTTTGGAATAATTTTTTTTGAATCATTTATAAAGTTCGTTAATCTATTTTCAAATATTTTACAGCACTCGTTGACGTTATCATTTTGGAGAATATCTAACCATAATTCAGATGACAATTTATTTTTCAAAGATTCGATATTAACAACAGATATTTCTTTCTTATTATAAGCAGTTTGTCCGCAATGTTGGTTTATCGCCTGAGGTATTATTGAATTGTAATGTAGCAAAGTCATGTAATGGTCGGTAATTGAGGTTTTTATAATCCCCGAGTTTAAATTATGTATATCCTTGATATTTTTGAAAATGTGATCAATGCATGATGGACGACACATAATTCAATTCCGCCATCATATTTAAGTAATTATCTTTATCGTTCGATGTATAATCGTGCGATATATTTAATTTAATGTCACCTAAAACTATTTAATTCACGTTTCTGTAGTTTAATAACACATGTCTTAATTCTTCTATAAACAAACAGACAGTAGACGAGTGCGTTCTGTATAGAGAGATAACATAATTTTTTTTGTTATAACACTTCATTTATACATGTAGGCAGTTTGTTCCATTCACATTAATTTCTTCCTCGCACAATATGTCACAATTATTTTGTACGAACATAACGATTCCACTGTTTTTGTTAATTCGGTTTGTAGTAGATACATAGGTATATCCCGGTATATAGTACGCCACTTCGCCACTTGAATGTGTTTCCGTTAACACAATGCAAGCGGGCTTCCTGAGATCATTATTTACTGTTGTCAAAAATTCATCCATGTTTCGTTCTAAACTTCTTATGTTCATGTGTAGAATTAAAGGGCTGCGATTGAGGTCGTTTTGGTGGGTACGGTATTCTTGATAGCTGTCATATGTTTTTTCGTCAATATTATTTTTTTCGTCTAGTGCGTTATATAAAAAATCTGTCATTTTTCTTCGAAGTCTATTCTGTCTCTTGCTACTTTGAGCATTTAATTTTTGTAGGGACATAAGTTGCTGAAAGCTGCGTGGTCTGTTTTATTTTTCTCGCCATATTTCTTATTTTGCGATGTGCAATTTGCACAAACCGGTGTTTTTTCTCTTTTAGGGCATTTAGCAAAAGTATGGTCGCCCGTGCAATGCGGGCACACCGATAGATTCGTTCGATTTAGGCATCTGGAGGCTGTATGCATGAATTTGCAGCAGTGGTAGCACTGAGTTAAAGGATCACAATCCACTATGTTAACCCTTTGGTACTGGATATTTATCTTTTCTAATGATAGCAAATTTTTTCGTGTTGTCCCGCTGGTTTCCACGATATAGTTCGAGAATTTGTTTTGTTCTTCATCTTCTTGATCCCGAGTACCACGTTGGTATTTCTTAGAATGTTTGTATTTTATTTCAGCAATCAAATTTATTTTATTTTCTTCGTTTTTCGTTACAATGTCTTGAATCCCTTCGTTTTGTGTGAGTATCCCATTTACTATTTCCTCTTCCGTCAAGTTCGATTTGAGTCCTTTCAAAATTAATTTGAGTTTTTTCTTTTTTATTTCATTTATTTCCGGGTTATAATTGAGTTTTTTAATTTCCTCCGTAAGAGTGTTGGTATATTCTTTTTTTTGGGCCCGATATGATTACTTGCTCTTTATTTGTTTTTCTTAATCCATTTATTCCAATTTTAAGTTGGTCTAGTTTGATGTCTTTCTGTATCTTATCACATATTTCTGCAGCTTTTGTTGTTTTTTTAGTTGATGATATTATTATAGAGAACCTCTCTTCTTTTGAAATTTCTTTTTTATTTGCTGCTAGAACTTGCGCGTAAGATGGTATTTTATTGTTTTTTTCCATAAATTTTTCTATTTTCTTCGTAAGTTCTTCGTAATTTTCGATAATTTTTTTTTGTAGTTTGATTATTTCTTTTTGGTGTTTAATTTTTTCAGTTTTCCAAAGCTCTTCTAATATATAAACATTTTGTTCTAAGTTCGTTTTTGCTTTCGAATCTTTCACTGTTGTAATTTTTTGTATTTCAGTTTTTATATTATCAATGGCCGTGTCCATAATGTGTTAACTCGCTGCGCAAGTCGCTCGGCGCTCGACAGCGCTTGCAATTTTTGCGACAATACTTTATTTCGCTGCGCGCGACCGTTCACGTTGACTATAGAACTGAAACTAAAAAACTGAAACTAAAAATATAAAATGAACTGTCTGGGGCTACTGAGGAAACTTGGGTCAGTAATATTAGTCAATACGTTGAACCTACAGCTTGATTGGCACTTACTACTTTCAACCAAAACCTGAAAATAAATGCATACATTTTAGCTATTGTAATATATTACATCATTGTATCTATACTATCATATATTTAAATCAATACTAATCTAACCTAGTCTACCTATAAGTTGTGCATGTACTTGTATCTCTAACTTTTTATATCCATTTAGAGTTTCTGTTAATTGTATATTTTCTGATGTCACTGTTTATAATTTACCGTATATGGTATATTTTATACCGCGGATATTAAAATAAATAAATATCTTTGAAGCCCAATCCAAAATCCTCAAAATAATCTTAACCCTATTGCTCCCTCTTCCACCCTACATGCCCATCAAACCTTACCGCCGACTTATTTTAGCCAGAGCTTTTACACTTTTGAAGTAAATCGTACGATTTTCGTGGAAGCTTTCAGCCGCTCCTGTGTTGTAATCAGTTTCACGGTAGCCCAAAGCAAACGCGACAACATTATTCATGTAAATGATGTTTGTAGAGAAATGGTCTATGCGCTCTAATCTCTACTATATTCTTTGTAAGGTTATTCAAATGCATGGTTTCAAAATTAGAACATGCCGTTCAATTATTTTTTAACATTTCATATCACTTTTAATTAATTTAAGCTAGAGATGCCACGAACACGGACCTTACACAGGTGAATTGCTTGCATACACAAATAAATACTTTGGACTTAAATAAAAATTGTAATAATATTCAAAATTTACGATTTTTTTAGCTTTTCTTTCTTTATTTATTTCTTAGAGACACAGGGTAGATAATTAATTATTTCATTTTCTAAAAATGGAAAATAATGCATTTTAATAGTTATTTAGTTAAAATTAAAATCGATTGTTAACTTGGTGGGTGTTGTTATTGATGTGAAAGGTTAGCGGTTAGTTTTTTCTTCCCTAATTTAATATATTTTTTTAAAATTTGTAATTCGGGTTTGGGTACCACTGTTCCGGGAACCATTTATTGGATAACCAACACCTCAACAACGGTGAGAGAGATACGGTTACTCTGTAGCCTCTGCGTGCTGGTGATAACGGTGAGAGAGAGTTGTTGTTACTTTATAGCCGCAGCACTAGTGATAACGGTGAGAGAGAAAGATACGATTATTCTGTAGCCGCTGGACGCTAGTGATAACGGTGAGAGAGAGAGAGAGAGAGAGAAAGATACGGTTACTCTGTAGGCGCTGAACGCTAGTGATAACGGTGAGAGAGAGTTGTTGTTACTTTATAGCCGCCGCACTAGTGATAACGGTGAGGGAGAAAGATACGGTTACTCTGTAGCCGCTGGGTGCTAGTGATAACGGTTAGAGAGAGAAATACGGTTACTCTGTAGCTGCTGCGCGCTGGTGATATCGGTGAGAGATAGTTGTTGTTAATTTATAGCCGCTGCGCACTGGTGATAACGGTGAGAGCGATGAGAACTGAAAACGCCTGTGAACCATATACATATCCGCATTGCACGTATCAAAATCAGAACATAATGTAAGTACATTTATATTTACAAATCATGTTCATAGAGTTCTAATTGGCCGCCAAGCATTTCTGCGTTTACAATTTATCTTTATCTCAATTGGATTGGTCTATACAAAACAAAATAAATCCTTATCGAATAGTCTACCAAATGTTGTCTATCGAAGCTATTTAAGTGAAAAATCATCTGGAGGGTATTCAAAATAATAATAACCATCGCAGAAACGTGATAAATCACGGGATATTATATATTAATGACAATAAATATTTTTTTTATATGTTAATAACAGGTTGGTAATTTATCTAATTTTGAAAATGACACTTAAATTCAAAGCAAATCCGAGTTCTAGAGTTCGCTGAACCAGAATTTCGCAGTACAGAGGAAATAAGTATTTGTGTAAAGTCAACTTAATATACCTTCATTTATTGATGAAATCACTTCGAGGATCCTGTAAGTTATAGGGTCGCCTGTAAGGTTATTTTAAAGATTATTGTGGAAAAAATTTAGCAGTGTAGATTTAATTTTAAAACGTTTGTATTTATAGGTAACACAACCAGAGATGACCTTAAATGCATACAGAAGCATTGCTTGCATACCCCAACTTCTTATTAGACGTCATAAAATATCTACCTATTATTTCAGAAAGTATATACTGTTGTCCTTTTATCTCAGAAAAAAAGACGGTGAATTTTCAATGACATTTTGCAAGGACATCACTATCGAAAGTGAAAATACATACATGCACCAATAAACTTAGAAGGTATGTTGCTTAGGTCAGAATTTATTTATATTTTAAATGTGATGAAAACATTTAAATCTTTCAAAAAAAAAAAAATTATCGCACCCAGATTTAACAGTGTTTTTAAGTCAAAATTATTTTTTTGGAACCAATTATCATCTTGCGATATTCTCTTGTATATTATAACCCAAGTTAAAACTATTTCGCAACTAAATCCGACAAGGCTTTGCGTCACACCGCCTAGCGCCTCCATGTCACGCCGGAAATGACGTCAGGCCACGTGGCGAATCCGGAAGTGCTGTGGTTTGTTCCTTTTGTTCCTACACTCTTCCATTGGTGGCTGCAATCATCGTACCGTTTCACTGCAAAGGTTTCGAGCGGCAAAAAACAGCTCTCTTTGACAACTTTGAACAAAGGAAGAATAAAGATACGACTGTGTTTCGGAACGTTGTGAAAACTCTGTGTTTTATTTCATGGGTTGAAAATATTAGTTTTTTTTCATTTTTCTTTTGTCAGATATCATATAAACGTTCTTCTTGTTTCACATCATTCTACACTTTAACCCTAACAAACCTTTAACCTTTTACCCCTAGCGCCCGCAAAAATTAAATAAATTAAAAAAACTGTCTCTTTTCATCCAAAGAGTGTATGCACTTGTTTTTCTCATTCAACTCGTCGGTCAGTACTTTAGTTAGTACAGTAGTTTAGCTGTTATGAAGAACTGATGCGCTCGAGGGGCCCATGGTTATTTTTTGCGTAACTTTTAGTGATGTATTGCATTTAAAAAAATAATAATGTGGAACCGCATAAGATTTGCTTAACTGCTTTATGGTATTCCCGATAGGGGTATGTTATGAGGATGATTGTAATGGGGAGGGCAAGAGGAAAGTAAGGAGGTATCTGGCTATTCAGATCTGGCCACCAAACACCATGTCAAGCATCGTCACGATTCTGAATGGTGGTCTTATACTAGGGCGATACTGAGAGTATATTTCACCGTTGAACTTGTCGCAAATATACTATTATATGTATGTATTATTTTAAATTATTGAATTGTGAAAAAACACAGATTAATAAAATAAAATGTATTTGCGTACGCCGGGGTTTGAACCCGCGACCTCTGGCTTGCTAGTCGAGAGCCTTACCTCTCGACCACAGAAGCCATCGATTATTTTGATTATTTGTTATTGTTATTTATTGTTTTTGTGTTTAATTCAAAGAACTCCATTTTTTTTTTTTAATTTAATATAAATCAAAACTAAAAATATTATTATTAAGTTCTGCAAGTGTTTTTTTTTTGTTTTTGCTATTGTTACAGCTGTTTCGGCTTTTAAGGCCATTTTCAAACTGACAGTTTGAGACAAACTGACAGTTGCAGAACTTAATAATAATATTATTAAATTTGATTTACATTAAATTAAAAAAAAAATGTTATTGTCATAGTATTTTTACATGTAATTCTTCTTTTTATTCAGATAAAGTTTAGAGTATACACATAAATGTATATAGTTCATTCCAGAATGAATGCGACAATACCTATTACAAATAATTTAGAAAAATAATAATACGATTAATTTTCCCACCATTTCTTATTTTAAGATTATCGTAACATAATATTTTTCCCTACATCTGTAAACAAGGGTCCTATTCTAAATAAAATAATGTATCTAACAGCCTGGTATTTTTACAAAAACAATGTACTTCAACGTTGTCACGATTGCTGGGATTGGAAATTATTTCTCGTAGTAAAAATCTATGTTTAACTGTGTTTAAAGGTGCAACATTGTAAGTTTTTATTTCGGCAGTGTTGAATGTTTCTACAATGTTACCTGATTCTACAGTTACCTGATATTATCTACTGTAAGGGAAGGACTGGAGAAGCAGATTTCTTGAATTCCGGTGATATCGCCGTTCACTTTCAATAAAGTATAGATAATACTTCTAGGAGAATCTTATCTGTTCAGTGGATAAATATTCTGTTATTTTCTAAGGGAGTATAACTTATGCACACAAATAAATAATCTGCTTAGAGAGTAGTAATAATAATATTTTGTATTATTTTATACAATATCATAATCATTAACCCTTCACGCTTTTCAAAACTTTTACCTACAAGTCCCAATGACACCATGAAATTTCATTGAGATTCGGAATACTTTTGAGGCATTTTAAATGTTCTGTTTTGGAATTGTCGCGAAAAGAAAGACCATTTTAGAAACTAGATAAAATAATCTTTGAGATGCTTTTATTTGAAATAAAGGTTGATATTTCTAAATAATATCATTTTAATACTAAAAATAACAAGAAAATGTTAACAAAAAAACTTTCCGATACATTTTGACGAGAAACGTCCATAATTTTGAAAGAGTTCGATATTTGTTAAAAAAATTCCCTTTGCACAGAGAATTTTTCTAATGCACGCCGAGATTCTAACCCGCGACCTTCAGATTGCTAGTCGAGAGCCTTACCCCTCGACGACGAAGGCCGTCAAATCTAGAGGAATGTGGAAATTATCTCAGCCGCAGCAATTTATATGTACAGCATCGTAATTCGTAAACATAAATATCAATCAATCAATCAATAATCAACACAAGCGCCTCCGCTGAACGAGTATTGCGAACTGAGGACCGCACCAACTTCTTTGTGGGTTGGCCCCAATGTGTGAATGAAAATCGACAAATAATCGGATTGACCGGCTAACGTTGGCGACCAACGCATGCAATCGCAAAGTCGTCCTGTACTCGTTGGGCCATCGCGTTGGCCCATCGCATTGAGCAAACGTGTAAACGCGCTGTAAGAAAACACTCGGAAACGATATTGTTGAAAATTATGTTACTGAAAGACGCTGTAAAAACATTCGAAATATGTACGTAGATATTGTAGATTGCGCAACTCTTAACTACAATGCAGGATATCTGTATTTTCACTACAAAGCAGGGGATCTTTATATTATTTGAAGAAAAGCGGTTTATTATTGCATTGTTCTTGTACCCCCGAGATCTAATGAACTCATTGTTGGAACAGAATGCAGTACAATTTGGAACAATTCATTGTTTCACAATGTACATTTACTACAAAGACATATCATAATACCAGAGTACAGGGCCTCGATTCTCGACGAAGTCATTTCACTCGAACGACGAGTGGTTTGACCCACGGTGGAATGACTTTTGACGTTTGGCGTATGTAAGTATTTACCTTCGACGAGACTCAAGAATAAGAATGTCGACCAATATATGTATTTTCGACGGCGATTGCGAGCGGCCTGGATTGGAGAATCAATACCCAGAGCCACATGAAAACATTAACAGTTGAGGTTTTGTTACAATATTTCTTAAGAACCCACCCTTACTTTAAGACCTTTCACATCCGCTTGTACATTTTACATCGTTAGCCAATACTTGGAATTTATTGTTTGTTTTATAAAGGTTTTAGCATATACATATTTTGCTGACTGTATTTTGAAATGTGTAGTTGTTTGTGATTGAGAGTGATGTTAGTGTGTGCCGGGTATTGAATTAAACGCAAAATAATATATTTTTTTTTTAAATTAGCATATTAATGTTAATTAACTATATAATCAGGTGGGAACAAATTATTTTCCAACGCTTTTAACTTAAAAATAGCATTTTTCAGCTTGCAACAACATTTGCATTGAGAGCTACGTGGTTGACGAAGACATAGGATGATCGATTGAATCAAATACTGGAGTCAGATATCAGATGTCAAAGGTCAGAAGAATATAAGAGTAACTATGAGACGTCCTATGAATGTGAATGAGGCAAGAAGTGTGTGCCAAGACAGAGTTGTTTGGACGGTCCGTCCTCTCTGTCTACCCCTGCGGGAAAACGGCGTGTATGGTTAGTTAGTTAGTTCACTTATCTGTTCATAAAGCCACGACGCCATATTTTTTTTTTGAAAAATGTCAGTTTCTTAATAAGAAAAATAAACACTGCAAATACGCAAGCTGTAAACATTTCAAACTTCGTATATCTGTATGAACAACCCAATGGCAATTTCATTGATATAATAATCACACTCTGTACATGTTTCATAGACTAAATTTAAAAAAATAAACTTGCTCACTGTTGTGCAAAGACAGATTTTAATTAGTATAACCAGCATTCTAATAATGGTCATGAGCGTAAAAAAATGTTCGTAAAATGTGAACTATTTATTATCTCGGGTAATATAAACATAAATAATAAAATAATTTCCGGCAGAAGTTTGAAATAGTTTCAGTAAATTGTTTCACTAATATATGACAATGATGACTCACACCGTGATTAGACAGGTCCATCTGCAGCCGGCAACAGTCATTGATCTCTCGAAGCTCACACAAAGGCCTATTTTTCAACATGTCAACAGCACATCATGACTCTAAATCACTGAGATTTAAATTGAGATAAAAACTGTTTACGAGTTCGCAAAATACCCCAAGAATGAGGATATTTCATCTGTACGGGCGCGAGCACCATTAACCGTTCACAAATAATGTTTATTTATTTATATATTTGTACACTCCCAATTATTGCTTTTACATATTTATTTATTTAACGCCCAGAGGGCTTTAACATGGTTGGTAGTATAATTTTAATTTGACAGATACTTTGAAACATAAAAAATAAGAATAAAATTACATTTGATAAAAGCTATGCAACAAGTCATACAAACACAAGAAACAAAAACAGAAAATTACAGCTATTTGTAGGTTTACATGATGTATTTAGGAGTATTGTTGAAATAAATATTTTAAATGATCCACAAAACTTACCAAGTTGGTATTGAATATGTCAACATTTAATTAATTAAAAAATTACACATACGTAATGTGTAATTTTTCACAACTTAATCGTTATTGATGCTCTGACTTCAAGTTATTTTCTATATGTACTTTTCCTATTTTACATTGTCTTTGCCCTTCTCATACATGTACTCTCCATTCACTGTCATCTATGTTTTCTTATTCGTGTCAATATTATGGTTTTAATGAACATATTGTCCGTAAATTAATAAATAAATAAATAAATTAACATCACCCAAGTAATGATTTCCCATGGTGTGAAGTCGTTGTATCGGAGAGTGGGCAATGTAGTTACGCTTATGTGTGCTGCTGTAGAATATTGTATTTTGTCGTGTTGTTACTGTGGGTTAATGTATGTTTATAAGTTGCAGGAGTTCACAACAGTCGAATTTAGAGTTAAGTATTTTGAATAAGAACGTTAAATCGTTTATTTTACGTCTATCTTCTAATGTAAGTATTTTTAGAGTATTTAATAATAAATTGTATTTTAAGTCTTCGACAGGGATATTTAATTTAAAATTTATAAAATGTAGTTACGCTTAAAAATATCAACTTAAAGCAACAAACAGAGTAAACTATAAGATGCACATTCCTATAAATTTAGATACATTGAAAATTTTACAAACATTACAAGGCTATCAAGATAGACATACAGATTTAATAACAATGTTTTTATAGGCTGATAGACATTCAGTACCGTTGGTGTTCATGTGATATTTATTCCCTGCACTGTGCAGTCGGTTCATTACTGAATTTATTTCTGCTTTGGTACCTGCGATGTTACAATGGTAAGGTACCTTCTGACGAACCGTTCTACTAGGCACATGAAAATCAATCAGCCCAAGGAGTTTAGGGGAGTCAAAAATGTTATTAACGAAAATTAAAGAAAAAATAGATCAGAACATATTCTTCTATCTTTTAATGTGGCAAGGCCCATGACTTTCAATAGTCAGGTGTAGTTAATGTTTCCAATAGGAATTCCTAATCTATAATTTATGTTTCGTAAAAAATTATGTTGGATTCGCTCGATAGATTTTTCATGAATATTGTAAAATGGATTCCAAATGGTTGAGTTGAATTCTAAATGGCTTCTGGCAATGGATGAATACAATATTTTTTGTTTTTAAATTTTTGAAATCTTTTGAAATTCTTAATATGAAACCCTACATTTGCATCGCTTTAGTGGTTATATTGTTAATGTGGGAGATAAATGTTAATTTGGTGTCAAATATTATCCCCAGTTCTTTTATTTCAGGTACAGATACTAAGACTTGATTGTTCATACAGTATGTGAAAATCAATTGGTTCTTCTTTCTACAAAATCTCATGACTTGACACTTATTTACATTAAGGGTTAATTTATTTAGGATATATCAATCAAAAAAGCTAATGAGATTTGATTGAAATAATGAGCAGTCATTAATATTGTTAATAATTCGGTAAATTTCCAAAATAAAGACACGTGTAAATACATTTGTAACGTCATTTATGAATATGTTAAAAATAATGGGTCCTAGATCCCTGAGTCCTAGAGCCCTGGGGCACGCCGCTTGTAGCTTTAAAAGTGTAGGACAGTTGACCTTTGATGCAGACAGTAAGCTCTCGATTAGACAGATAATTCTTAAACCAGGATAGTACGTTACCGGTTATGCCAATTTTCTCAAATTTTTCAATGTTGGCATCTTTTTGTATGTATGCACGATTGTGTGTAAATTGGTATGTAAGAGAATATTATATATTAATCTACAACTTGTGTTGAACTCCTTCCATTGTTTTTACCTTTTGCACACCATATTTAAACAATAGACATGTCTTGAAGGTAACATCAAGGTATCCTTTGAGGAGTTTATTATATTATAACCAAACAGTATATACCTAAAATGTGTTGTAAACAGTTTGCAAGGTTTTATAGATTGTGTTTAAGTTGGTATGAAAGAGATGAAAGAGAATATAATATATTAATCTACAACTTGTGTTGAACTCTTTCCATTCCTTTTTCCCTTTAAACATCATATTTGAACATGACACATGTCTTGAAGGTAACCTCAAGGTATTCTTTGAGGAGCTTATTATTTTATAACCAAACAGTACATACCTAAAATGCGTGGTTAAATCGGTACCAATATCTGTGAAATATCTGGTGAGTGATTATTTACCTTTTATCGGACGGGGTTAGAACATTATGAGAATAAGATAAAGATATAATATAATATTGTGTTAATATAAGTAGTGGAGAGTTGTGAGTGCGCATTGATTAAGTTATGACTAATGTTGCGCAGTGATTAAGTTTAAGTTTAGACAAATTTTCGTTTCTGTGAAATCTTTATACAATGCTTTTCTTAAATGACGGTAAGTCAAAATATATGTCGAGAATTGAGTTGAGACTTAATTGACCTTTGGAGACTTAAATGACGGTAAGGAGTCAAACAATATGTCGAAAATTGAGTTGAGACCTTAATGACCTTTGGAGACTACGGGATGGTATTTATATTTACCTGTACAGAGGTAATATACCTTATGAAGTTAAAAAAGTTTTTTTTATAGTTTTCAAGTGAAAAATCTTGGTGTCTCGTAATAAACAACGTGTCCTTCTTTCGCTGGCATCGAACCCTCAATAAACTCCTTGGCCAGGTGTAAATTGTGTTCTTTAGAGCCTCTCACGACCCCCAAAACCTTAAACCGCCTGCGGGGTCCATTTATTTGGTGATAATGGCTTCCCATATACCTCCGGTAGTATATAGATTTTGTCGGCAATACGATCCGTTGCCTATAGCGGCAGAGAGCTTTAGCGTGTGGGGTTTATTCCTTTACGAATCAGAATAATATATTATTATTTTACATTCTTATTTTCTCGAAAACGATACATATCATATTTCATCAAAACCATGAGAAAGTGAAAAAGTATTCTATTTCTGTTTTTGAGAAAGTGTTTCACTCTGAGAGCTTTTAAAAGCATTGGAATTATCGCCTTTATTCTGGGAGAAAATACCATCATCAAAAGGTTGTTTTGAGTCAGTGATAACAAATGCTCGCGCTTTACTTTTAAAAATTTCACTTAACGTTTTTCGAAAACATATATTTTTGACGGCCTCTGTGGTTGAGAGGTAAGGCTCTTCAGCAGAAAACTCGGCTTGCGCAATTAAATTAAATTTGAATAATTAGTGATATTTCACAATTTCTTAATTTAAAGTAATATATAGGATATTTCTGGAACGTTCCTGAATAAAAGATAATTTCAGTATGGCCCTGGTTCAATTATCACCGTAGTGTAGAATTAAAACTTTACTGTAAATGGCTTTAACTATGTTTGGTGACCAGATCTGAAGAGTCAGGTACTTCTCCATCTTAATTTTATGCATATACTCCCCCTCTACACTATCTTAAGCCTCGCAACATGTTCCAATCGGGGATGCAATATTTTCACAGGCTCCAGAAATCTAGGAGCAGTTGGAACTCTTATGCAGTATATTTAAAGAAAATTTTAAATTTAAACCGGTCAGTGGCTGAGTTTCATCACGATACAAGAAACGTTCAGACTAGAAATGAGTCTTTCTTTAAAAAAAGTCACCGGTTGTATCCATGGAGAATAAGATTCTGTTAACTCAAACTGTCCTAATTCTAAAATGACAGGCATGTTTTCTCACGTTTAATCTCACGTTATAACGAAGGTATCTTTATTTTATTTTTATGTTAACGTATACATTTTCTATAATGATTTGCCTCAGAAACATTGTTAAACGTTTTTATTCGTGAATTCGGCGGCGTTGACGTCACGCCGGGCGACGTTGGTGACAGCCGTCTTACCAGACATTTGCATTTTGTATGTCATTATGACGTTGTAGCCAGTTGGAACCGTTTCGGAATGATGGGGTTTCGATTATAATAATAAATTTATGAAATCTATAATTATGATTGAAAATATTAAAATTAAATATTTTTGGTACGATATTACATTAGCTTTGAGCTGTTTTGTATTTTTAAATACAAAGAATAAAAACAAGTGCTCTTTTCCTAAATAGAAAACATTCAATCCATTCTGACTATAATATACTAAAACAGGGTGATTAATGTATGCATATTTTGTGGGCTGTATTTATATGTGTAATTACTCAAAACATATTCAGATACCTGCGTATCGACGCAGTGTTAAAAAGATAATGTTTTCATATTTTTATTCTATCCTTCCAACAATTTCTTCATAAATACAAGATCGTGAAAAACTCCCTAAATCCTTTGTTGGCCTTTATTTTATTAAACCTCTTGTCTGTATTTCAACTTTATTGATAGCCATTTAACCTTCTCACAATGAATGGTCTACTCTGCTTTCCGATACATATGTATTTTACCACATCATATCCAAGGGCAAACCATTTATTTTATTGTATCTCTTTTGTACGGCTTTGAAAATATTTATCAAAATCGTTGTTAAGTTATTGTTTTGTCTGTTTCTCTTCAGACGGAGGTTTTTTTTATCAGAAAGGAATGTTATATACGATCTATTTATAAGAGATTTCAAAAGACGGCGAATATTCACAAAAAAATATTTTTATTTTGTAGATAAAATTTTTTTGCAAAGTAAAATAGTTAAACACCCTTTAAAATATTTTTTATGATTAATGAGTCCCTCCCCTAACACGCTTACTTAATAATACTTTTTTGGATAATTTATATTTAAATATCAAATAAACAGATTGCAATTGTTTTCAACGGATGCTACGTATAAAATTGCGAGCTGAACCTGTAATTATGGATAAGAAATAAACCAGCCGCAATCGGCCGGGGCGTTCGCCCCGTTTACGATTGTTTCATTCCTGTCCCATGATTCGTGATTCAGCTCGTGCTTCGGCTTGCCGGTGTATACGCAAAATTTGTAACTCACTAACAAACAATTACCCAAAGAGGTAGCCAGAAAAGAAGGGCCGCCAAACAACTCGGTCTTTGCACACACTCCTTGCCTGATTCACATTCATACATCATCTCATGAAAACTTAGTTGAAAAAATTTTGTTGTGTTATTTCACAATCAATTCATTAAAGATGGAAGATAATTAAAGAACTAGAATATTAGGTTTTCTAGTTTGACCAAAATATTTTTAGTAGTGACAACTTAAGGGAAGTTACGTATTTATGGATTTGCATGGTTGTCAATCTGACACTTCCTAATAATTATTTTTTTCACGCAAAACTTAAAAAAAAAAGAATATTAAAGTTGTACAGCCTTTATTGCTCAAATCAACCTATTTCAGAAAAACATCGTGAGAAGTGCTTGGATCGCTATTTGGTTTACCTTACAAACTCAGAACGCTTAAATGAAAATACACATAATGTAGGTAGTCCGCGCATTTTGTCTGTGCGAAATTTTATTCCATGCGAAAAAAATAGCACGTTTTAGTGTTAACAACGGTGATAGAAACACCTCATTGCTTCTTCAGGGTCCATTTCAATTCTCTTGGGGGTATTTCTTGAAGGTATTACGTATAATGCTGAAATGAAAAATACTTTCAAAGCATTTTGTTCCTTGTTATCTTATAAAGATGATAAATTCTGAATAAACTCCTTTGATTTTCATTTAACGAAGACAGATTAACGAAGGATTGAAAGGACAATAAATCAAATTGACGAATAAGTTTATCTAAGGATCTGTGGAAAACAATTCACATTTAAGAAAACGGCGCTTTATTTCGAAGTTATGGTTGAAGCTAAACAAACAAATAATTATTTTTGTAATGTGCCCTTTATTCACATCTTTGTGATAAATTGTAAGCTTTAAAATAGGATTAATTGTTTTTCAGCCATTATTAAACGAATTAATAAATTATTCATAATTCAGAGTTCGTTGATATTTCTTTATTTTTATTTTTATTTTTTTTATTTATTTGGGAAAATCAACAGATTATTTACATATATAAGAATAAACTAAATAATAAAGATAAAATCCAATAACAGATTTTCACTTAAAATTATAATAATAATAAAAAATATTAAAACAAGAAACTAAGGGTTCTGTACCCGTGGCCTGAGAAATTTACAAAAAATACAAAATTGTAAATAATAAATAAAAAATAATAACAGATCTAGGAACACAAATAATATACTAATAACCAGCTAAATTACAAAAATTTAAATTTAACTGATATACTAATAACCAACTAAAATTCAAAACAAAATGTATTGTAAAATTTCAACACAGCAGCAATCAATAACACTACACAATAGCAATAATAACAATATAATAAATGTATACCTACAACTAAATTGAACACATGAGTATAAATTGGAAGGTAAGTAACTGGAAAGGATTCAAAGCAATAACATGATAACTTCAAGTAGAATATTTAAAATTATTTAAAATTATTTATATTTAAAATTATATTTAAAATTATTTCATATTATAGAAACAAATAATAGGTACATTGGTTACAGTTAATGGCGGCTCGTGACTTTTGGGTGTACTAGCGTGCTAATATTACAAACAATGGCATTAATGATGTTGTTGTATTCGAATTCGGATACATGTCCAATTTGTCAAACTTAAATCATAATTTACAGATATTAAATACAGGGTTTTCCAATAAGAGGTGTTATTTTGATATTCAATCGTAAAAGATCAATGGTTTTGTTGCTTGTGTGGCACGTAGCGCCGTCTTGTTGAGAATAAACGTTGTTCAAATCAATCCCATCCAATTTCGGCCATAAAAAATCATTAATCATCTCTCGGTAGCGCAATCCATTCACCGTAACTGTTGATCCAGCCTCATTTTAGAAAAAATAAGGTCCAATGACTCCGCCGGACCATAAACCGCACCAAAAAGTCACACGTTGAAGATAAAAAGGCTTTTCAACAATAACTCTTGGGTTTTTTGAGCCCCAGATGCGACAATTTTGCTTTTTAACGAAGCCACCGAGGTGGAAATGGGCCTCATCACTCAAGATGATTTACACTTGATTCACTCAAGTGAATTTTAAGAATCTAAATGCGTTGTTAAAGCGTGTATCGTTCCATTTTTATTAATGGCGTAGTTTTTACTTGTCAAATGTCAAAAAATGACAGCTTCAAAAGTAACATCTACCGAAATAGCGGGCTATTCAAAATAACAATCCATTATATGTTTCTTTGTAATGTCTCATACGTGTATATTATTCAGTAATTACTGGGTGACGTGTGTAGTGTGTGTGTGTGTGTGCGTGTGTGTGTGTGTGTGAGAGGGTGTGTGTGTGTGTGTGTGAGAGAGTGTATGTGTGTTTATATGTAAGCGTGTTAAACAGTTTATAATTTAAATTTCGGCAGTAAATCTGAAAAAATGTCGATGTTAGAATTTTGACAAATATTATTGAATTGGGGAATTAACCGTGTCATATATTTTGTTACATGTAGCATTTGTTTTGTAATTAAGCGTGAGGAATAGCGCTGTATGTCATAACACAGAAGTTCGGTGCAGTCGATGTTGTTATTTAAAATTTTATGAATATTTTATTTTATTTATTTTATTTTATTTGTGTACAAAAAATTTTACAACATTACAGATATTTTATCTAACTAATTGTAAAAGTATCATTTTCACAGTGAGAATGTAGCGCCAAAAACCTTACAAACTCATTGGATTTTCCGAAGAATATCTCGAAATTTTTATCTAATATATTTAAACTAGCAGTTAAAAACCCGCTCCGCGGGTTTTTTTTATGAATATTTTATTTTATTTATTTTATTTTATTTGTGTACAAAAAATTTTACAACATTACAGATATTTTATCTAACTAATTGTAAAAGTATCATTTTCACAGTGAGAATGTAGCGCCAAAAACCTTACAAACTCATTGGATTTTCCGAAGAATATCTCGAAATTTTTATCTAATATATTTAAACTAGCAGTTAAAAACCCGCTCCGCGGGTTTTTTTCTGCTAGGCCCTGCGGGCGGCTCTTAGTTGGGCTTCGCCCATTTTAAGTGATATTAACAACAGTTACATTTAATAGATAGATATTAGAACATTCACAGAGAGAGAGTCAGTATATATATATTGTTAAAACATGGAACAGGAAGGAGTTAATTAATAATAACATGCTAAATTTACGCATAATAAGAATGACAGTTGTTTGAGTAAATGAAATTTTACGTATTTGTGATGGATTATTTCAAATGAAACACTATTATTGACTACATGTCTACAACTGATATTAACTGTTATCGTACCTAATATAATTAGCTCATAGGAGACTTGCAGTGCTTGAATATGTGTTACAACCGTCAAATGTCTATAAGTTGAATCAATATCGTTTAGTTTGTCACAATTAAAGATAGTTTTAACAAAGTTGACTTAAATAATAGATTATTACATATCGATTAATTGTACCCGTGTTAATGAATAAAAGGAGGGGAATTGTGCGATGACATTAGCAGTCGGTTTAATTAAAAGGTGTTAATTTTACTCCAACTGGTGGTAATTCTTTACCTTCAACTGTTACTGTATCTAATAAAGTTTAAAGCTAGATTATATATACACCTTCATCAGGAGAGTAAAAATCTATATATAAATGTAGATTATTACAATATAGCGCCCCTGAAGTGATATCTCACAAAAGCGGCGCTATGCAAATTGTCCAATAAATAAATAAATATAATATTTACATTTTATTTTGTATACACCGAAGTCAAAAATTAAATATAGATTGCAATTGGGAAAGAAGAAGTGGAAGGAGGGGGGAGGGGTAAGAGTAGGCTGGGCTTATAATAATTAGGAATTACAATATCGTTAGACGGGAAAGACCAGTTGAGTGGGAAAATATTTAAAAGAGAGTTAATAAAAAAATTCTTGTTAATTATATCTGCTTTTATATTAATATGTTTTCTCATTTCTAAAATTTCAAAAATATTTATAGTGAAGTATTTTAAGACCTGAAAAAAACAAATAGCATATAACCATAAAACAATATATTCATAATACAAATAGCTTTTAATAACGGTTATTCTAATAAATTGATAGTTGAAATACCTGATAAATAAAAAAATTAAACACATTCTCTTCAAACGGTCTTTCTAAAGATAGAAATAAACAATGGCGTAGAATTCTGTTTGTGGATAACGATACTTCTAAAATTATATATATATAAACAATCCTGGTACCATTCAACTGGCGTTTGACACTAATAACAATGAAGAAATATATTCTTAATAATAAAGATAGCAAAATTCAAACAAAAAAATCAGGAGTTTAAAAACTCAATTGAGATGATTGTAATTTCTTTTACAAAGGTAGAACCAATAGAAACTTTGAAGTCAGAACTAAAGAATATCGGAGGGCTATAAATGGAAATAGTGAATCTGAGTTTGCAAATAATCTTTTGAATAATGATCACACTTTTGATAAAAATTCAGGTCTTAAAATACTTCACTCAGGATATAAAGCATCGTAAATAAATAATTTTGAAATTTCAGATATTAGAAAACATGCCAATATAAAATCAGATATAATTAATAAGAAAAAAAAATAATAATGATAAATGCCATTACAAAGTGATAAGCTTCCAGAAGAAATCTTCTTATAAAACGCTTGTTAAGTAGTCAAGTATTGTGAGCTGCATATTTAAATATTCGCGCCAGGCATTTGGTTCGTTTTTAAACCGCCAGAGGTGCGCTCTGTCGGCCATCTTGAAGAAACGCGTGAATTTTTATAAACGTCAAACATAATCACGTAACTGTGGAGAATTTTCATTGTAATGTAATTAATCCAATGGATTATGAACTTAGTAGAACTAAGTAGTCAAGTATTGTGAGCTGCATATTTAAATATTCGCGCCAGGCATTTGGTTCGTTTTTAAACCGCCAGAGGTGCGCTCTGTCGGCCATCTTGAAGAAACGCGTGAATTTTTATAAACGTCAAACATAATCACGTAACTGTGGAGAATTTTCATTGTAATGTAATTAATCCAATGGATTATGAACTTTCTAAAACATATTTTCTTCGATATTATCCAAAAATTATAGAGCAGAAACGATGCTTTTGAAGAAATCTCGTATTATTATGAGGCGATCCTATTTTAGTATGGAATCGTGTCTTAATATTCAAGTTACCCGAAACAGACAATTTTAATTTGACCAATCAGAGGGCCTACATCGTTCAGACGCCGGGACAATAATACTCAGATAGCGTATCGCTCTTCCCACGGGCGAATTCTGGTACAGATTTGTACGACTCAATCGGCAATATAATATGTGATGGTGACGTGCCCGAGAGTGAGACTCTGGGACAAATTAATTGATTTGCGCCAGAATCTCACCGTTAGAGACGAGGCCATTGATTAATTGAAAGAAATATTTAAGCAACGCAAAACATCTACGAGTTTCTAGAGAATGGTAGTTAGTCATACCTAGAATAAATCTCGATGGATATAAATATGGATATGTTCCACAGAGGCGTAAAAATAAAAAAACGTAGGATTTTTTTATGAACTCTTTCAATGTTTAAAATATAGGATGCTTCAAATGGGGCCCAGATAATACAATTCGACTCCAGTACACTTAGCACCAGTGAGTTGTAAATAAGCCTAATTGTTAGTGAGTTTTGAAATGAGCGTGAATGGCGAATGACAATGACAATATATGTTAAAGCAGCTATTGCCTACCCGCCTTTCCTGCAAAGATTATACATTAAAAATTATAGTTGAATTTGGAGGTAAGATATTTTATAAATTTATACTATATTTGTATATCTAAATATCGTAGTATTTTGTGAAATACTTTACTCAGACTGTTGTTTCAAACATCTTAAAAAAAAATATATATATATATATATATATATACATATTTATATAATAATATATTAATTCAAAAAGTACCTACCTGTATATGTTCTACTATCTATGATTCCTTTATTACAATGTTACACAATCGAAAGATTTTTGTTTTTTAAAAAGACAATCGATTTTTTTAAGGTTCTTTTAAAAAATTATCATGATCACTGCGATTAAACTCAGTGATTTTGGAATAGCTGAAAACGACAAACCGCGTACAAACAAGCACTGCTGCGTTTTTACTTAATTCTATTTCAGTACCACCATGTCGTGTTCCGCTACCTCCATGGATTTAACCAACGTTTTGCACAAGGTAACAGTGTCCATCAACGCTGTCCGAGACGTTAGTTAAAGAAGGAGGTGGCGCAACATAGCATAACACCCCAAAAATAAATCACGATGGCCTTTAAAATAACCTATTCGTCTTCGACATTCTTTTTTTTTAATGGAAAATCGTCCGAATTAGAGCCAATTATTTTACGCTCCGTGTTATTTTTTTACAGATTTAAAAAATATTTTTAGTTTACAAATCTTACAATTTAAGTGAATTTATTTTGATTTTTAAAATGACATTTTACAGTTCTATTTTATAGTTCCTGGTGGAAATTACATTGCTATCTGAAAATAGTAGCGCTGATCAAGAAACTCCAAATAAAAATAACGTTTTTGTGTGCTTCTGAAATAAGATTAAATTTCGTCTTTATTGTTAAAATGATGTAATTGTATATTTGTTTAATTAAATTGGGCACGGACGTATATATAGCTTTGATAAGGGGGGGGGTCCGCAAATTAAAAAAAAATATATAAGGTCATGTTTTCGTGAAAAAAATAGTCAGTCTTAATCAATCAGCCTTTATTTTTAAATATTATATATATAAATCATTCAGTCTCTGATATTTGAACTAAAAATAAACATAACATAATTATCGCTCCTTATTTAAATAAAATCGCTTCGTTTATAACATAAAAAAAGAAATAACATAAAATAAAAGATGGAAAACAAAATAACTTTTTTTTATACCTAATTTGTTAAGGTACACTAAACAAAAATACTCTTTCATCTTAAGAACAAATAATTTGTTTTAAAATTGAAACACCTTTTATTTAATCACATAACCAAATAATTTATTCTAAACTTTGGTCATATTGTAAGGCACTCTTTTTAATGAACTACAATTATAAAATTACAATCAAAAAGTATCATCCTACCTACAATAACAAAATATTTTTAATGCAAATAATACTTAATGTATGAAAAAAATAAGCGTTTTCTCTCAAGCTAAATGAAGAGCTTTCATCTTAAGAACAAAATAATTTCTTTTAAACTTTGGTCGTATTATTATGACACTCTTTTTAATGAACTACAATATAATTAAAATAAAAAAATTACCTACCTACCTACAGTAACACTAACAAAATATTGTAAATTCAAGTTATACATGAAAATAAATGTAGTTTTCTCTCAAACAAAAAAAACTGACACGAGATTCATTGTTTTACAACTACTATTAATTAAAAATTATCATTCCTTATTTCAAATAAATGGTTGTGCTTTTTTAAATAAGTTATAACTTCTTCGTAAATAATATAAAAAAATAAACAGTATCTAGGTATTACCTGTGTGAACATTATTAACGAATAACATAAAATAAAAGGTAGAAAACAAAATTACTTTTTTAGGTGCACTAATTTCTTTAGGTACCTACCTACACTAAACAAAAAATACTCTTTCATTTTAAGAACAAAATAATTTCCTCTAAACTCTGGTCATTTTGTATGGCACTCTTTTTAATGAACTACAATATAATTAAAATTAAAAAGTACCATCCTACCTACAATGACAAAATATTTTTAATGCAATAATACTTATTTGAATATAATGAAAATAAAAAGTGTTTTCGTGGCTCGCAGTTCAGTGCACCGAACATGTCCGACCGCAGGACGAAATCTCCCGAATTCAGTTTCGGTTTCGGCCGTAGTTTCGGCTGGATGGCGGCCGAAACCGAAACTAAGCCGAAACTCGTTTTTTGGCCGAAACTAGGCCGAAACCGAAACCGAAAGTTCGGTCGGACACTACTTTAAAGTAATACATTTAGTCTTTTACGTTTAATTGCTAACTGATTAATAATTTCTTCGGAATCAAGTTGCACCGCCAGATCTCGGTGTACGCTCATTAAAGCCAGACCAGTAAGTCTTTCGTCGCCCATTTTATTTCTTAGGTAAGTTTTTAACCTCTTTAATGTAGAGAAAGATCTTTCAGGGGTTGCAGTGGACACTGGGAGTGTGGCTAAAATAATTAGAAGCTTTTTTATTAAAGGGAAAAACTGATCATCGCAGTTATCGATGGTGTCGATCACAGTTGCAGGTTTTTGTGCTACAGATTTCCAGTGATTGTGCCATATCTCATATTCACTCAGAAATATTGTGCCTTTATTTTCCCCACCCAGAAATGTTTGTGTAATCTTGTTAAGATTTTCTTTTATCCTGGAGTCATTACTGGTTTTTTCAGGTAGCAGCATTTGAATTCCTTCGATCGTCGATTCATGTGGTTTAAAACGAGCGTCGAGTTCTGTAATAACATGATCAATGAAAGGGTAAAACACATTTCGTCGGTAGTATATTTCGGCAGTTTCTGCTGCAATATTATTGCGCAGGGTTTGCCTTCCAGTTATTCTGCCATTACTATATCGCTTGAACTCATCTGCTGTGCTTGCTCAAAAAGAATTGCGAACTGACTTTCGTTCCGAACATTTAGTAAAGTCGTTTTTACATTTTTTGTATATTCGCAAATGTTGGTCAAATCGACATTGACTTTCTGCATTGCTTTGTTAAGGTTTGCTGTATATGAAAAAACTTTTCTCAGTATAACTAAAGAAACAATAAACTGGCTGTTATCCATAGCGATTTGAAGATGGTATGCTTGAGTAGCGACGTCGCTACTAGCAGCATCTTGAAGTGCCCCAAGTGTTTCGCATATAACGGGAACCATTTCTGCAAATCTTTCGACAGCCACGTGTTTCTCGGTCCATCGTGTCTCACAAAGAGAGATAAGCGTTGAATGAGATGAATTAATTTGATCCGCAATTTTCTTCAAAAGTCCGTCGCGAAGCGGTGATAGGCGAAAAAAGTTTATTACGCTCTTAATGGTTCCGATACAGTTACGTATTATTGGTATCTCACATGAATGCGCTAAAACTAAGTTGAGAACATGAGCAACACAGTGTACGAATTGCGCTCTCGGGTATTGCTCTGCGATTATTGTTCTTACGCCCCGTAACCGGCCGCTCATCACTGCAGCGCCATCATAGCCTTGACCAATCCATTTATCCATATCCAAATTATATGATAAGAGATGTGATATAATAGTCGTTGCCAGTGGCGGCTCGAGCACATTTTCGGTGGTGGGGACCGTCATTTTTTATGTGTAGATACTGACATTTCATTGCCAGAAAATGGGAGTACGAGATCCAATATAAATATATACACGAATAGGTTTTTTACTGTGCCTAATTCTAAGGTCTAAAGTCTAAGATAAATCAGGGATAGGGACTATCTACATGACATAATATTTCTTCTACTACCTAGGTATATGAACTACTAGTATTTATTTTTACCTTCGCAGTTTCTTCATGAAGTTTCGCCATCCGAAAGAACTTTGTAGCAAAAATCAATTCTTCTGTTCTTCATTTTTGCGAATCGATCGATAACACTGTTGTTGAATTCTGGTATGGCGTTGATGAAATCATTCTCTATTGAAAGCATTGCCAGTGCATTCAATCTTTCAGCTCCAATGGTGTTTCGCCAACACGTTTTAACACGTTTTAATGTTGAGAAACATCTCTCAGATTCTGAAGTCGTCATTGGGGTGGTAATAATTATATGGAGAAGTTTCGTTACTTCAGTAAAAATGTCTGTGACGTTATTTTCTTGTAACGATTGCAGTAGAGATGTAGCTGATTTAATATTTTTGGTCAATTCAGTGTGACTGTAAAGAATTTCAAGCTCAGTTCGCATTTTTTTTTCATCTAAAATTGGGTAATATTCGACCCCTATTTTTAGATGTTCAATGGGAAACTTTTTTAAATATGCATTAAAAAAATTGACGTCAATTAATTTGGCTGCAGAAAGGTGGTCACAACTTGAAAATCGATCTTCAATATTAATAAGTATCGTGTCACAAGCCTCTTTCATGATGCGGGACAAATCTATTAGGGAGAAATTTCTCTTGCTTAGCAAGGTATCGTGCATAGTTGCGAATTTGTCAGTTTTTTCCCGCACTTCTTGAACTCTTGTTTTAAAATAGAGTATAGCATTGTTCGCAGTAATATTGTCAACCGTTGTTTTTTGTAATTGTTTAAACAATATATCTACTTCTGGCATAATTCGGGCAAAAAAAGAAAGAAGACTACAAAAAGTTCTGTCACCTAAGAGATTTAGGAGTCCACATTAGCGATGTGTAGGTTCAGCCGGATTGAGTCCTTGAGCCCGAGTCCTTTGCGGGAAGCGGGTCCTACTCCCACTCCTTTTCGTAATCAACCACTCCCAGAGAACTCGGTCTGGGACTCGGACCCGAATGCCTCCAATCAACGACTCCCAGAGAACCCGGACCCGAGAATGCCTCTAAGGACTTGGACTCGGACCCGAATGCCTCTAATCAACAACTCCCAGAAAACTCGGACTCGGGGTCTCGAACCCGAATGCCTCCCTCCACCACCGGCCTCGCGAGTCCTGCAGTGAGTGGTAAGTTCTGGTGGTGAAGACATCTTCTGTTTACCTGCTTTACAGTAAGTGGATGTTTTGTTTATTGTTTAATATCTAGTACTTATTGGAGTTATTTGGGGTTATGAGTTGCTTTTCTAAACCGATGAGCTAATTAGTTAAATAATAATATCGACTGACATGTACTAATAAATCAATAATAGCAATAAATTATTTGAGTGATGTAAAAAAAAATAAGTTAAGTAATATTTAATTTAATTAGGTGTATAAAAATTAGGCTGTGACTGGGGTTTTCACTTTAAAAAAAATTGATTCTTACCCTAGTATTGTCGATAGTTTTATCAATCAATTCTGTTTCAGCAATCAATTCTGCCATTCGATACAATTAACAGCATTCCTCAAAATATTAGTATTGAAACAATAAGAAATGATTATTGCGGCTTATAGCCAATGAATTCACCTAGATTTTACCATTTTTCCAATATTTTTAGACTCACTAAGTACTCTAGGATATACCTAGAGGTGCTACTAAGATATTGCAATACTTGCAAAAATTTGACGAAAAGCGCTCCAGTGGATGTTTTTATTTATCTTCTAAAAAACACAAGCCACTAAGGCCACAAGGCATTTTGAGATATTGCCGATTAGTTTAACGGTTTTTATGTAAAATCTCAATGATTTATCGCAATTCTTTGATGTTTTATATTTTTATTTTAGCCCCTCATATTTGTAGGCGCTAGGTACCTACTGTAAGTAAAAATTATTGTTTTATTTTAAAGTTTTATTTTAATTATCGTTCACTATTTTTATTTTTTGTGTTATTAAAAATTCAAATTTCAGTGGTGTCTGTCTGTGTATCCGTAACTCTGGTTCAATGAACTCTAGAATATGGATTTGCTTAGATTTTAAAAATTGGAACTGATTGTCAACTGATATTGGAAAGATTCAGACAAGCGATAAATTAGGTACCAAGATTATTTTATTCAATAATTGTTTATTTAAAATGGCTATCTTTTGTTAAAATTTTTTAGCTATGTCGTAATAGTGTTCATTCGAAAGGCAAATTTCTAGCAAATGTTTATTTTTAATGATCCTGAGACATATATATGTATATATTTGTGAAACCAAAAGGAAAAATATACAAATCAAGTATATAATATACACAAATCCTACAATAATATATTGAACAAAGTGTGTATGTATTGTAAAAGTAAAAAAAAAATGGACTGGAATAAATAGATATTAAAACATGTTGTTAATTGTTAAAATTTTAATAGTTCAATGCTGTACCTAACTACTTCCTGACTTTGTTTTTAAAACATCTCGCCTTTACTGAGTTTCATTTGATAGAGGCTTCGACCAAGTACCTTTATCTATATCGATGGACAGAGATTATGAATACGACAAATTCTCAACGACAACCGAAATTTATGTTACTACATTTGATTTATTACTGCTTACGCGTGTGCTAAAATTATCATCTGGAACTTGGAACCTAATACTACATCCGTTACGGCCTCGCATTAGCCGTAGCCCAATCAGCTGGAACACGACAAGACACGAATGGATTTCGTTGAACTTCGCCAAAATGTAAACTGCACAACTCGCGACTCGGGTGCGATGGGTGACGGGATTGACTCCGTGTTCTCGTGTGGGTCCGAGTTCTTGTGCGGGTCCTTGTCCTGCTACGGGTCCGAGTTCTTTCGCGGGTTCTATCCGAGTCCGAGTGCCGAGTCCTTGGCCGGACCCGTGCGTCCCGGTAGTCGCCCAGTACCCAGTCCGCACCCAAGAACTCGGACCCGGGACCCACTCCAAGAACTCGAGTTCTTTTAAAAGGAAGCAGTCCTCGGATGCCTCCGGAAAAATGCAGAACTCACCCACCTCTAGTCCACATGCCTCATTTATAGTGACTGAATCCCATCCAAGTTCATCTTGAAATTTCAGGAGACATTCCTTGAGCTCCTCCAAGTTTTCGTTAACGGTGTTCACTATGCGACTTGAAAAATTCCATCGTGTTGTGATGGTTCTCGGCATTCTAGATTTGACCGCCTCATCTAGAACGCACGTACGCTTCGAAGAAACCGAGAAGAAGGAAGAAAATCCAGAAAGGTTGGCAAAAAATATTTTCAATTCCTTATGGGTTGTGGCACATAGCTGCTGCATTATAAAATTAATTTGATGTGCGTAACAGTGTACAAAATGGGCATACGGAAAATGTATCTTTAGCTGGGCCTGAACGCCATTGAGCCGGCCTTTCATAACAGCGGCACCGTCATATGTTTGAGCCACGAGTTGGTTAGCTTTTACACCGCATTCTTCAAGCACACTCCTCAATTCGCTCGCTACACCCGTTGCAGATTTGTCCGACAATTTGGAATATTTCACAAATCTTTCCGTGACTTTTCCTGTTTTGGTAATGTACCTTAAAATTGTGACAAGTTGGGCTTTACACGAAACATCCGTTGTTTCGTCCGCTTCGATTGAAACAAACTTGGTTTCTGAAACTTCTTCTTTTATAAGGTCCCGGTAAACACTGTACATACAATCTAGGAGTTCATTTTGAATAATTTTTGACGTGCCTTTGAATATCGGTGAGTTTTCGTAATACTTCTTTAAGGTCAAATCATCTTTACATATTAACTCAAAAATAGACCTGAAAATGCCCGGTTTCAACGAGTCCGAGGATTCATTTCGGCCGCGTATACCGATTTCACATGAACCGCATAGTCTTAAAACAGAAATTATTTTTGACAAAACGTAACGATTTTTTTCGACCTCCTCGCTATGACGAATAATACCTCGTCGGTAAGCACTATCCAGCTTTTCGATAATGTTTGTTTTTCCAAAAAGTTGTAAAGTTATTGCGTTTTTCATATGCTCCGATGAATTTTCGTGTTTTGTCAACCTTTCCGATAAATGTTTTAAATCAATATACCCAGATTGAGTCCACACTGTATCACCACCAAAAAGTATACAGGGAAAACAAAAAAGTTTCTTTAACAAAACACTAGCACATAACCAAGATTTTTTAGAAAACCACTCTGGATTAAAATTTAACTTTTTACGAGTTTTAACAACATGAAACTCGATTACAATGTCTCTAGGTTGGTGAGCACCTAGGCGTTTCACTTCTACTTTTTCGTCAAATGTTAACGTACTGAATTTATTTTTCAGTAAAAAGTCGACTTCATTCATTTTTTCGAATAATTTCTAACAAAAATTATTATTAGATAAGAAGATAAGTCACGCACCTAACCAGAAACACCAAATATTCATAAATATTACGTTTAATAAAAAATAACACAAGTTAATCGTAGATACTTCAGTTTAAAGCGCTTTTACCACGAGAACGGCGCTATAGAAAAAATAAATGATCCGATCAATCGATATCAATACTATTATTTTACTTAAATGTCACAAACGATTATAACACGACTAACGCATATTCTGACCCGTGCATAACTGACCTACTTCAATAATTAGAACTAAAACAAACCATCACAAGGGGATTTTCAAGCCTGTCCCCTGCAATTTCGTTAGAAGATTCAAATACGCATGCGCAAATTCATAACATCTCATACAAGCGTATTCAAGTCCGAGTAGAAGAATAATTTTAGTAGGAATAAATCGCTGGGGCTGTCCCCCAACTGCGCAGAACGTTCTGCGCATAACTGGACGCTAGTGGCTCGTCGGTCGCGTTGGTATTAGTAATATTAGTAATTAGTATGCTGCAAGGAACGGAGGAGGCTAGTCGCACGTTCGTCGGAAGAAACTTTTAAAATTTCGAGCTTAAAAATTACCCTAATGAATTTTTAGTTGAAATTTCTGCAACTGTTGATTACTTTCATGTAAAGAATGCATTCATTATTTTTTGCGAACTGAAAGAATTGTCATTTTTTTTCTTGGTAGATTTCTGGAATATCTGTAGTGGGGACTGTCCCCACGGTCCCCTTGTGAAGAACCGCCACTGGTCGTTGCCAAAGCTTGAGCTGAAACATCTTCTACGTGGATGAATTCTAAAAAATCTTCCCGTATAACCGATTTCCCAGATGAGCAGTGTACGTATCGTAAACATAACGCTAATTGTTCTCGCCGTGATATGTCTTGTGTTTCATCAGCAAGTACAGTAAAAAAACCAGCCTCTTTGACCCTATTAAGTACTTGCGCTTGAATAGCACTACCACATAGTTCAATCACTTGATTTTGAATTCCTGGTGACGTATACATGGCTCTACTGTGAATGTTTTGTGTTAGTAAATGATTTTTAAGTGCTTCATCGCCAGATCGCGCACGAAAACGAAGAAGTGCTCTAAAACTACCATCATTATGTTCGGGTTCATTTATCCCAATTTCTCCAAAATCACGACTTCCTCTTAGTGCTATTTCTTGCCTTCCACAAAGAATAATTGTTTCAACAATGGCTTTCAATCTTTTTCTGTTCTCTTCGGCAATTTTACTGTTTTCTGCATTCATGCACTCTATAACATCAAACGTTTTTCCTTCCATGATCCTTGCAAAATTTGCTGCCTGCTCAACAGCAAATTTATGATACTTAGTATCTGCATGGTGATCAAAGCTCTCTAAAGCTTTCTTCCAGTAAGTAAATGGCTTACTAACCAAGGCTCCAAGTTCTTGCTGACCACGACCGCCATGCTTTTTTCCAAATAAAACACATACTTTGCAAAGTGCTCCCTGCATGACGTTTGAATATACAAACCATGAGTACCTGGTAGTCCAATGGCGTTGAAAAGAAAGTTTCTTTTTACCAGTGATAGTGACTGGAAATTTAAATGTATCCGGAGGGGTCCAAAGCTCTTTTAATGCTCTCAGCTTTTCCTCGTCATTGCTTGGAGGATGACATACGTAGAGCGCAATATCATAACCCGTCCTGGCTGCGGCTGCGGACGTAGCCGAACAGAAATCCATCCTGGCTGTAACAAAGACATATTTGACTAAAACAAAACAACAGCACATACCCATCTTCAAACAGCTTTTTGGTCATATTTAATTGTAAGAATAATAATAATAATTTGTGACTCTAATACTCTAATCCATACTATAATTAAATCGTAAGCGTTCCGTTTCTGTAAGTACATAAATATTTACAAAAAAAAAACAATTCATACGCACTATAATTATGTTACTGAGGTCAATAAAATAGTTATTAAAATTTTTGTCTGTTTGTCTGTGCGTTTGACCACGCTAATCTCAGAAACGGCTTAATCGATTTGTATGCGGTTTTGTTTAACATTTTAGTCTATGTTTCATTCCAATCGGTTCATAAACTAAAAAGTTATGTTAAGAATAAGAATTTTCAACTAAAAATTAAGTCTACGCGAACAATGTCGCGGGCACCAGTTAGTTGTTAGTTAAATATAATTGTATTTCTTTCTGTTAAAAGGCGAAATGATTTTATAACACTTAGGTACACGTCGCATATACACTGAAATTACCATTTGTCAAATATTTTATGCTCACGGCAAAACATTTGTTTACAGAAATTCTCTGGGAATAAAAATAAGAGCAGGATAAAAGTTTTTAAAATTCTAGTAACTGGGTTCCTTCCTAATAAAATAAACAAGAGACTTACCTTTCTTCACTTCATCGTCATCAGTATCTGTGGATGGCCCCGCTCTATTTATTCCTACTTCTTCAATATGACAGGATTCCACATTGTCTTTTGATAAAAGTTCATTGGGATTTGGTCTCTCTTTCTTAGAAAAAAAACTCAAAAGAGATACCTGATTTGATCGTTTCATACTTTTTAAATGCGACACTTCTTTCTGTATTAAAACAACTGACAACTGCGCAACGCGAAGAGACAAAATAGACTAAACTAGATTCTAGCTTGGTATGGTGCGCGCGGCCGAAACGCGGACGGCGGCGGCGCGCCGCGGCGGGGGCACTGCCCATTCCCCCGCTCCCCGCACTGTGGCGGACTTAAGAAACTATCGTATTCTACAATCGGCGCGGTGCAATGGGGGGGGTCCGGACCCCCAAGACCCCCCCCTTATATACGTCCGTGAAATTGGGTAAGGCATTGAAAACTTGACAAGCATATGTCATGGGTTTTACGTGTACCCATGACATATGCTTGTTAAATGTCATTTCGCATCTAGATATCTTTCTTAATTGCAAATTTATCAGACAACAAACAACATGCTGGTTTTCAAATGGCATCATCAGAAAATTGACGAACATTTGGTGCTCAAAGCGAGATTTAAGAGTGTACCCGTATCTTGTAACTTGCTAGAAACGTTACATTTTAACACGGGATATCTCTTCGCTCCGTGATTTAAAAACAACCTCCCCCACCCACCACAATAAAGCCACAATCAAATGGTTGTTTTCTATCAATAGACATTATAGTATTTAATTTCCACCCAACTTCTTTCAAGTCTTTCAGCGACCGAGTGGTCAACCCTCCGCTGGCTTTCATCATTCCACAAATGCTATTGATATAATATTGAGCCAACGATAAAGTTCAATACAAACCCATTTCTATTCACTGGTATTCAAATGAGTTTTCTATTTATTAAAAGTTAAAGTTTATTAGAGCAAACAAAGTTTACCAAATTTATTCACTTCAATTCAATTAATATTGTTCTTGGATCATTAATTTCATTTGTCTGCTAGTTCATTCCATTAGATAATGGATCCCTCCTCCATTCAATTTACCATTTCATTTGTGCGTTGCCACGAAGTCTGCACCAATTGATAGATTCAATCTGGATGGTAGGAGCATATTATTCAAAAGAACATGCAATAAATATTAAAAAATGTAATAATGTATGATCATAATTAATAATAAGTTAGACATTTGGATGTACAAATGGTCAAAAAAAGAAAAAAATTGAAGTTTTTAAAATGTGGGTTTTAAATGACATCTATAATTTTATAGCAAAGATCATCAAAAATTAAGTTCTTCATCGCATAACGAATCTCCTGGACTGAAAAAAGCTTCATCTGGAGAGCGACAATTTTTTTATCTTTCTTTATTCATTGAATAGTTTGTTACATGCATTGAGGATTTTTCGACCACCATGCTAGGCACATGCCCATGTTATGGTGGTCGAATAATACTATTTTTATAAAAGCGGTGGGTGTTCGTGGTCTAAATCATTGGATGTTCATAATTTATTCCATCCGCTAATGGGGTAACTGAAAAAAAAACCAGTTGGCAACTCAAGACCGTTCCACCTCCGTTCAAAACCATATTTATGTTGAATTAAATACCCAATACGTTTTTTAGCTTCATATGTGCGTTTCGAGATTCTCACAATTGGACTGCTGCGTTATGTTGCTATTGGTGGATTTTTTCACCAAGTCGTGGCGTTTGCATTAGAAATTACTTAGTATTTTTGTATCGGTGAGTGGCTGAGTTGGCATCGCGTATGGCTAAGTTCTCCATCATGATACAAGCAACATTTTCCCCTTAGTTTTATGGTAGTAGGAGATTTTCATATATTGTCAGGTTATTCGTAATCTTGGAATGTTTGTCTTTCTTTAAAAAAATATATATAGTAGTAGGTAATCATCAATCTATCTTCCTAACTTTAGCAAAATGCAAAAGCATTGAATGCCAAGCCGACCGAAATAATGCATTTCCATTAAACTCGGAAAACATTAAAACTAATGAAATGCTAGCAGAGAGAGCTTTTATTGTTAAATACGAAAGATAATGTTTATGTTTGAATTGGATGTAATGAAGGCATCGTTCCGTCAAATCATTCAAGATTACATCTACCAAATAATTGGAATGTTTTTTCTGGATAAGTATTTTTTAATAAAATAAAATACTTTTTTGTTTTAAAACCACGATATTTATTAATTTAAGAACCGACCGGTTTCGCTTTACTTAAGCATCATCAGGGTACAAATTAATACTAGTATAAATAGAAAATACTTTGAACTTAAAAAATACTTATTATTGTAGAAAGCAATCACTTTGTGGTTTGACATATTTAATAAAATAAAATACTTTTTTGTTTTAAAACCACGATATTTATTAATTTAAGAACCGACCGGTTTCGCTTTACTTAAGCATCATCAGGGTACAAATTAATACTAGTATTAATTTGTACCCTGATGATGCTTAAGTAAAGCGAAACCGGTCGGTTCTTAAATTAATAAATATCGTGGTTTTAAAACAAAAAAGTATTTTATTTTATTAAATATGTCAAACCACAAAGTGATTGCTTTCTACAATAATAAGTATTTTTTAAGTTCAAAGTATTTTCTATTTATGCTAGAACTAACTTGATGATTTGGTGTAAAATATTTGTAGAGCTCTCAGAATGAAGTCAGTTTTATAGATTTATTTGTTTTACTACCCCTATGGGGCACAATACTATTTATCGGGAGTGCGAGAAGAATTTGTTTCGAGTCCTTAATAGACGGAACGTATAGCTTTGGTCTGCGGACTCAATATTACCAATATTTTTTTGTAGTTCTCTCTAATAAGGAAAACTGTTTGTCAGAAAATTTCATCTACATAGACCATTTTTATAGTTGGTTTTAACAAAAGGTATGCATAGATGGTTTGGGCAAGCAGATGGGTGGAGAAATGAGTTTAAGAAGAATGTATGACGCAGAAGTTAATGAAAGAAGAAGTTAGGAACCCCTTAAAGAAGATATGGCATGTTCAATAGAATCAAGTACTCGATTCGGGTCAAGCCTAGAGAATAGCTGAAGACTACCTTTATTTGAGACGATTCATATTAGTGTGAATAAAGTCAGAAATATGTGTCGAGACAGAGATGTGCGGTATTTTAACCTCTCTGCCTACCTATTTATAATAAACGGCGTTATTAGTTAGTTAGAAGATTAATTTGTACTCTACCAGTTTAAAGCTTGAACAGTTTTACTGTTCTCATATGCAATAAATTACATGGTACAGTGATGCCTTTCCACAATTGATAAAACATTTAAATCATATATTAGATATGATGTAAGTCTTTCTAGATATTCTGTAAGTTTTTCTACATATTTTGTTGGATATTTTGTTTTTCTAGATATTCAATTGAATATTCTGAAATTTTTATTAGATATAATATCAAATATTATGTAAGTTTTTCTAAATATTTTGTTTAATATTCTGTAAGTTTTTTTTAGATATCAACTCAATTTAACTCTTAGATCAGCAACACCAGCAACATCAGCAGCTGTAGGCAGACTGATGGAACCTAAGCGCAAGCCAAATACTAAGTTTGGTGATCGCGCTTTCGGAGTATCTGGGCCGAAGGCTTGGAATAAACTCCCTCCGGAACTAAGATCCATAACAAGTCCAACAGAAATCAGGTCTTAACTAAAAACTTATCCTTTTAAGCTGTCATACACTCAAATTAAATACACCATTCCTGAGAGAAAGTCCAGTTATATCCATTTATGTCCTAAATCCTGTATTTAAATTTCGCTAATAAACAATTAGTTAATGTTAATTAAGTGCTAATCTCAAGTGACCTACCAGGTAAGTATTGTACTGTATATTATCTCCATATGTAGTTAGTTATAACATAGATCATTGTATAAATGTATTATATATTTGTACAGCGCCCTTGAGGTGATTTTGCACAAAAACGGCGCTATACAAATCATCCAAATATTATTATTATTATTCAATTGGATAGTATGAAACTTTTATTAGATATTATATCAAATATTATGTAAGTTTTTCGAAATATTCTATTGGATATACTGAAAGTTTTATTAAATATTATGCAAGTTGTAAACAATTTTCTGCAACAATTTGCGGAAACATTTCACCAAAATAGCTCCGTAAACTTAGCAGAATAGTGGATGTTAGAATGTGATTAATATAGCGCAATTTAGTAAAATTTAGCCCAACATATGTGTTCGAAGGAGGAGGACTCTAACAGAGTAAATATGGTGCACTGGGACCTTCAAAGTAAACTTAAGTAAACCTTCGCTCTTGTCGAATGTCAAAGCTTACGGCAAAGTCATTAGGTGCTAAATTAATCACCAGAATTTAGGATATTATTTCAACGTTCTTCATAACCATTAAATACGTAAAGTAAAACGGTCGTTAAAATTTATTTTTCTACCAGAACGCCATCCGTATGGGATGAATCGCTAAGTAACGCTGTTCTTGGCACGCACTCCATTTTTCATTTTTATTCGCACATCGCCTTACATACGTAATATGATTTTTTATACCGGCTCTCGCCATAACCCGAATCTAGTATTTTGTTCCTTGACTTTTTCCATTCACTTGCATATTATATATTCTCAAATACATCTTTCTCTGTTTATTCGCTTTACCTATTCCCTGAGACTATAATATTTTTTAAATTGATTTATTACAATCAATAACATAGTAGTTCTGTGTTCAGTAGACCTTGCGTCTATTTATTTAATTACAACCAAAATTTCCTCTGAAATCATAAGATAAGTAAGTAGTTACCTACTTAATTATAAACCAAGTAATATTTTTTGAATATTAAATAAGTTTTTTTTTCATATTTTCCTTAGGCAGGTAGGTACCAAAATATTGAAAAGCTCAGTCAAAGTTAGCCATCTAGTTAAAATAAAACTTGCTTCAACTTTGAAGTGAATGTCAATTATTTGAAACCATTTTTTTCTGATGGAGTCCTTTCGTATGGGAGGTTAGGTATCACCTGAGCAATCTTCATCCTGCACAATAGACCCAGGGAAATTGCACCAATATTACGTTTATTACCGTATTCAATTATAACTATTAAAAAAATTGTGGCTTTAACATAAAAAAATATAATTGTGCAATCATCCTCATTGATATCGGGGCGTACAATTACAATACTTATATTTTTCTTATTCTAGTGACTTTTCCTAGGCAGGGTTTGATATGAAGTCATTATTCGCTGTACGGACTTGTGATGTTTTGGACATCCACAAAAATAAACGATAAATAATAAAATAACGTGCTCTAAAAATTTTTTGTTTAAACAACGACGGAAGATTTATTGACAGACAGGCCTTGAGTAAACAGATTCCCACGGGAAAGGAGAGACCGGAGGACAGTCAGGTTTGGAACTTGAGTGCGTTGACAGCTCCATGAAATCTATACAAATGAGAAGTGTTGTGTGAAATTGCAGTGAATTAGTGGATTCAGTTGGTGTTAATAGTATTGTGGAATTTTGAACTAAAGTGAAATATTATTGAACCGGTTTTGTGCGAAGTGAAAGTGGTTGGACTCAGTGAGAAAGCAATTGATAATAGTGACAATAATAATAATTGGATAATTTGTAGAGCGCCGTTTTGTAAAAACCCACCTCAGGGGCGCCAGGTGTTGTGCAATCGCGATTGTGTTATAAAGTTGTGTTGATTTAAATGTGTAGTTCAAACTAAATTACTTGTCTTAAAAACATGAAAATAATAATAATAATGATCGCGTTTTTAAAACAGAGTGACCGTATATAAAGGCAGCAAGTTTTAATCGGGCTAGGTTATTGATTTGGCGAGATGGCATTCTATCCACGGAGACCGAAAAACCAGAGAATCAAATAGATTATTAACTGTGGGTTCGAATCCTAACAGATTAGGGAGGTACAATTTTATTTACAGGAATATTTAATTACCCTTTTATAAGCGTAGGGAGGAGGTCGAAAATTAAAGTGATTTAGCTATATAGTGTAACCAGGTAAGCTTCACGCTGAGAATGAGAGGTGGCTAACTGGGTGAGTTTTTATATTATTTATTAAATTTCAGAGGACCTTTTAAAAGACGGATACAACTAAGTTTACGACACCTGCCGCCCACATAATGTTATCATTAAAAGGAATACCCTAGACGGATTGTCAATCAGCTGTGAGCGAGAGACGAGTCAACGACCTTTTCATATATAGGCCGAGAGGCGCGGAGTACAGTCAGTCAAAGGGGAAGTTTTGCTAGCGTATGCCGTCCCAAATTGAAAGCGATCGGATACAACCAGACGGAACAAAATGAAAACTTTTCTTCTGTTATTTGACCTTCTAATTTAATACCTTTCATCTATTGTTTGACTTCCTAAGTTACGAATTGGGATGCACAAAAACAAATCTAAAGTCGAAAGAGGGAGATGGTAATCTCCGAAATAAAACTACCAACCGAACAACTTTTCTCAACAGGTATCTTTCGAGAGGTAGGCGGCCTCTTTAAATTAAATGCAAAAAATCAAACCAATTATCCGTTTATACCTTACCTGAGAGGATAGGTATTCAGTAGAAGTTACCCATACCTAATACACGAGGATGCTAGTAACCTCATAAAATAAATACTGGAACCAAATATTAAAATACAGACAGTCCTCATCCCAAATTTGGCATATCGAGTAGACCTTACATATATCTCACATGATAATTGGCTGAATGGGTAGGCACACAACCTATCGTTAATAAGCAGGCAGAATGTCGACAAGATCGTCGTGTGTTATATGTGTATTGACCTAGAAAGGGATGTAAATCCCCGACGGCGTGGGAGTTACAACGTTTTCTGGAGGTGGCACGTAACTTAGGGCCTTGCGTGTCACATTTTCGCGACTAGATTCGTGATAAAGGGATGTTATGGTTTTCCCCTTCTACACTCAGTAAAGTAGTTTATCTTGGAGGTGTTTGAGATTGGGGCAATTCTGAAATTGGTGAAGAGACCTGGTTTTCTTTATTCTGGCGTGAAGGTTGCCGATTTGGAACAAGGGGAGACCCGGCCGGTTGTGATATCCAGACACGCAGATATCGATTGCCTTGTTCGAATTATCATCCATCAGTTTTGTTTGGTAAGCGAAGGAGCCAGTCTTAACTTGAAAAAAATTCATTTCCTTTCCTCTCCTTCCCCTCACAAAATATATACATGGATGGCGCCGACAACTAACACCATGAATTTATCGTATGTATATCACATATATAAAATCTAACACTTTATTATATTCACATTACCCTACGATAGGTAGAATCGAGTAGCTAGGGGGGGGTGAGCAGGCGACTTAGAAGATAAGGTTTATAAAATGGTTTTGAAAAACAGCGGTAATGGATTCAACTCACTCTATCTCAAAAGAACCAAGGGATACCACACAAAACATAAATAACTAGGTTTCTAAACCGAGAAACAAAAACCCAACACAACGTTCGGTGAAGCCTTTTTATACTAAACCGTCACGTGAAATGAGTACGTTCAAGGTCGTACGTCACGTAGACAAACTAGGATGTACACACTTGAAGGGGTGTGTAATAAAGAAAAGACGGCAGGGAGGACCTTCCTACCCCGGATATATATATAACCAAAGCCTTATGGAAAAGTTTGAAGTAGAAAGGGCAGATCATTACAGACTGCAACCATGACTAGTTTTACTGTAAAGTTTTTAAGATCATTTTGTAATAGTCAATGTTGCCTATGAGAACTGATGTTGTAAGGCCTCAATACTTTTTCCAGAAAATATCACCCACCTACTTACATAAATTAGGATTAAATCCTAATGAGTTATTTTATCAAATTTTGATAAAATAACTCATTTTCACACTATTTGAACTTAATACAGGGTTTTTGCAATAAGAAGTGTTATTTTGAATAGCCCGCTATTTCGGTAGATGTTACTTTTGAAGCTGTCATTTTTTGACATTTGACAAGTAGAAACTACGTCATTAATAAAAATGGAATGATACACGCTTCAACAACGCATTTAAATTATTAAAATTCACTTGAGTGAATCAAATGCTAGAGTGATGAGGCCCATTTCCACCTCGGTGGCTTCGTCAACAAGTAAAATTGTCGCATTTGGGGCTCGGAAAACCCAGGAGTTATTGTTAAAATGCCTCTTTATCTTCAACGTGTGACTGTTTGGTGCGGTTTATGGTCCGGCGGAGTCATTGGACCTTAATTTTTCGAAAATGAGGCTGGAGCAACAGTTACTGTGAATGGATTGCGCTATCGAGAGATGATTAATGATTTTTTATGGCCGGAATTGGATGGTATTGATATAGACAACGTTTACTTTCAACAAGACGGCGCTACGTGCCACACAAGCAATGAAATCATTGATATTTTACGATTGAATATCAAAATAACACCTCTTATTGGAAAACCCAGTATAATATTATTATTCATTGTATTAAATGATCTTCATCCCATTTAAATTTTTAAACTATGATTCGATTCTCATTTTGATACTAACCCCTTTTTAAGATATCGCGATAAATCTGGTGACTAAATTGTGTCTAAAGAAAACGAGATAAGATAATGAGATATAATTTTCATTGCGTTTTTAAGTTTTTTCGATCTCTAAATTCAGCGAAACCTAATCCGACTATTACTTAATAATCTGTTAGCAACCCTACTCTCAACCCGAACCTCCCCTTTCGCCGTTCTTCTTGTTATAATAATGCAGCTTGTTTCACACAAACTAATTAAATTCTGTGGCTTGCCTCAGGCCTACCGCAAGGACAATGTATTATGCAGGTATTATTATATTGCAATGTTTTATTTAAATTATACATTTTATATTAACGGTGTTTATTTACCGTTAGTGATAAGCCTGAAACATTAAAATGGGTGGTATTTTCGCTAATATACTCATATAAGGTATATTTTCCGTGACGTATAAAAGATATATTGCTTCCACAATGCACTTCCAAGCGTCTGTGTCTTGCATTTTGATGGCTTTTGCCTGCTCACACATTCAGTTTGTAAATTTGTAGGTGTCGGTATTTGCATTAACGAAAATAGTTTGAGTATCATCGAGACAATTACATTTAATTATTTGAAGCCTCAATAATAAACGAACACAACACATTTTATATTCGAAAAATATAAGATATTTTGCATCCCAGTGAGTTCAGCAGATACGTACACGTACATTATCATTTAGAAGGTTTTTCGCATCCCAGTGAGTTCGGTAGATACCTACAGTATTATATAGAAGGTGTTTCGCATCCCAGTGAGTTTGGTAGATACCTACAGTATTATATAGAAGGTGTTTCGCATCCCAGTGAGTTTGGTAGATACCTACAGTATTGTATAGAAGTTCTTTTGCATCCTAGTGAGTTCGGTAGATACCTATAGAATTATACAGAAGGTGTTTCGCATCCCAGTGAGTTCGGTAGATACCTACAGTATTGTATAGAAGGTCTTTTGCATCCCAGTGAGTTCGGTAGATACATACAGTATTATATAGAAAGCATCCCTGCGTGTTTGGTAGATACCTACAGTATTATATAGAAGGTCTTTCGCATCCCAGTGAGTTCGGTAGATACCTGTAGTATTATGTAGAAGGTCTTAGGTCTGTGTTTTACATTTAATTGAGTTAATCTATTGATCTCAAATTTATTGTACTAATTTATTCATATATTAGGTACCTTATTGCGTTACATCGAATAATTATTACTGATTCCGTAGAATATTATTAGTACCAAATATAAATCCCCAAAATATTTTTTGCAGTTGAATTATCTATAGATAAGTTATTTAATATCAAAGATTGTACGTCTACTTTCACTTCTCCGTGATCATATGTTATTACAATATTTAATTTAATTGGCATAGTTTTTTAAGGTAATTCCCATATATATAATACTTAATAATTGAAGGAGAAGATAATAATAAGAAACAGAACAAGACACAAATAAAGGATTGTTCATTCGGAAATTGAAATATGAGATCGACACAAATGGCTTAAAAAAACTGGTTGCAATGGCCAAGTGGTTAGAGGCATTCTCCCGGTAATATAGAGATTCTGGGTTGGATTCCTAGTTGCGGCTGTTACTTTTTTATTTTTTGTGATTTGTTCTGTTTCAAAATGTCAATATTTGTGTTTCTAATTCCTAGTATCCTAGTAAGTGTCGTGTGAAACCCACTGTCTACGGGTATCGTATATCTACACGTATTTTGTTAAAATGTTATTACACAAAAGTCAATTTTAGATAATTAAATGCGCTGTATCCGGGTGAGCATGTAAATTATCTATGCTTACTAGTTTTCTTCTCTATGTAAGTATAAATTAGGTGCCTTAAGGAACTTTCAATAGAATGAACCAAATATTTACCTACTGTAGGTATTTATACAAGAATGGGGTTATAAACGTTATTCACCGTAGAGTGGAGAGCTTTTCTGAAGCGAAATGTAACCTGGTCATTTATATTCTATGGAGTTTGCTTAGGTTATTTCGCTTTCCTTGGACAATCAAAAATTCACCATGAATTTTGAATGAGCATGAATACTAAATTGTGTGGTTGTTCTTAAATACAACAAACCAAATAAAACAATGACGCCAAAATTATAACAATAATTTTTGATTTAAAAATAGAGTTTTAGGGATGGTTATAAACCAAAACAGAGATTTAGTTGAGAAATGGAGAAATAATAAAAATTTATTTAGAAATTATTTTAGTAACCCTTCAACCGTTATTCATGTGATATTTGGTCCCCATTCTATGAAGTTCACATTAATCATATTGAATCCGTACAACATCACTTCTTAAGAGGAATTACTTGAAGGTTAGGGCTTGAAAGTCGAATACTCATACGATGAACTTGAAGTAAAATTAAACCTTTCTTCTCTAAAAAAGCGTAGGAAGGACTTTGATATAATCCGCATTTTCAAAGTTATTAACATCGACTCACCTTCTTAGTTGAAATTCATCCCTTTTCTAGCTTTTCCTCAATCAGCAAACCACAAATTTAATTTATTTATTGTTTATTTGTGAAAAACAGTGATTTCAATATTTCACAACATTTACAATGAATCATACCTACTAAGACATTGATCTATTAATTTATTAAATCTGTTGCGATGCATCATCGTGTTAAAAAGTTACTTATTTTAATATTGAATTCATTAAACATGTCTATCTCTGAAAGAAGTTGGTTCAAAAGCATAGTCTTTCTGCTCAGAGGCATGAGCATTGGTAGGTTGGTCCTACCTCTAAGCCTGTGCTGCATAGCTCTGGTGAAGTTATCGGGGACATAAAACGTAATACCCTCCAGAATATCAGGATTGAAAATATGTCCGTTGAGCAGCTTATGTGCTACCACACCATTGAAATTTTTCTCCTAACGTCTAGACAATCTAGTCTTAGCATTCCAGCGAGAAATCGGAAGGATCTAGCAAGGGGTAGTACTCAAACTTTCAAATGTAAAGGTATTGCAGATATATTTTTTTAAACCTTTTCTATATCATTTGAGTATTTGGCATCTTTGGGTCCCCGAATTCCAGAGGCACTCTAGAGAATGCAATGAACCAGAGTAAAATAAAGAATCTTTATGACTGACGTATTAGAAAAAGATTTTGAATTGCAGATTACAAAACTTAGTATTTGCATGGCAGTCTTGTACACCGAATCGATATGAGAATGAAAAGTCAAGCACGTGTCAAAAGTTATTCCTAAATACTTTGTTAAAGATATAGGTTTTATCGAGGTGCCAGACATTTTATAGTTAAAATACAGCGTATGCTATGCCCTCGTAGAGCACATAATTGTACATTATCGCTGTTAAAGTAACGTTTATTTCTATTACTTACTATGCCGTAAATATCGAATTGTAAACGAATAGAGTCCTCTTTTGTCTTTCTTTTGATATAAAGTTTAATATCGCCAGCAAATAAAAAAAAAATTACCAAATTTTATGAACAGAGCTATCCTAAATAAACATAGAAAATAGTAGAAGTCCTAAATTAAACCCTTGAGGGACCCCAGAATTTGTGAGGTAAGGTTTAGAAGCGACCAGCCCGTAAACTAAGCATAGTTTTATATTAGACCAATAATATGGAAGAAAAAAAGCAGTCGGCGTGAAAAACCAATTTTTCAAGATTATTTAATAAAATGAAGTGGTCTACTTTGTTAAAAGCTTTCGCAAAATAATGACACGATACGTCAACTTGTTTGTTGTTGTCCAAAATATTTGAGACGTAATCCGTGAATACCACTTAGTTAGTTGTTGTAGATCTGCCCTCTCTATACCCATGCTGCTGTTTTATGAGAAAAGGTTCAACCTTACAATAAATATGTTTTTGTATGATAAGTTCAAATAATTTGGATGGTGCTGAAAGAATGGCCACAGGTCTATACTTGGATATACCCGATACCTTTGAGAATTTCAAAAAGTCAGGGAATTTTCCAGAATTTAGGGAAATATTAAAAAAATGTACGAGAGGTAACATCAATGGCTCGGCACATCCGTTAATTGTTTAATAACTATAATAATAATTGTATGAAATAACTGTTCAAACAATCGTTAGATATAACTGTATTTATTAAGTCAAGCTAAGTTCTAGAAGGACTATTACTAATCTTACAACTGAATGGTTTCTGTCAATACCTGATCCTGTTTGAGACAAGTTTAAATGTCCAACACAGGTTTCAGATACTTCCCAGGGTACTTAGCACGGTCAATCGACAAAGGATTTATCAATAACTTGTCATTGTTCCCGAGCACGACTGCAGATCACAAATATTATATAAGATACAAGTATTAATATTCGCTGAAATTAATATTTTATGAACATCGCGAACCTGCAATATACCCTGGAAAAAATTCTAGTTTTTAAGAAAAAACTCTGCCTTTTTTTTAAAACCAGAGTTCGGTTAGGTCAGAAACCTTAGAAGTTTACCCCCCTTCGGATTAAAACTGATTTAACACTAAATCTCTTAACGTATCAGCATAAATCTTGAAAGTAACTACTTTACTTTCTCCAGGCACGCAAAAGAGCAAACATTTTTCATGGACTTTCCTGCTTAAAAAGAAAATTAAATTCTGGTGAGAGTGAAAAATATTCAAGTAGAATAGAGCTTTGAAAACGTTTATTTTTAAAATGCAACTTGGCAAATTTCATAACACAAACATACATTTTATTTATATTCAAAATACACATCAATTAACTTTTTCAACAATTTACATTTTAAATATTTACACAAAAAATATGAAATATTAATAAACTCTGTGGTCCGATGCTAAAGATATCTACGAAAACTAACCAATATTGTAGTGTAAGGAGTTATGATTTTTAATATTGCCATTATCGTATAGGAGTTTGAATATTTTAGAAAATAAAGATCAAACGTTTTGAAGAACTTACTTTTACTCCATTTATCGTTCAAAAACGAAGTTTGTACTTTAGTACTAGGCCACAGAATTTATCAATATTTTTATAAACCAAATGCAATGTATCAATATATTTTCGTAATAATTATTCTAGATTACCTATGTTTTCAAAATGTAGTCAGCCATACTTTATTCGTTTCAACAGTAGTTTTATTTACATTACTATTTAATTGTACTAAAGTACTAAATACATTTCTCCAGGGATTCTCAACTGCAAGCTCCGAGGGCGAAAGCGATTGCGGTTAGCATAATCAGAAGCGTTGGCGGGCCGCTGGTGCTTGAACCCTGCTGCAATTCAGCTAGGCTCTCTTCTGGAACAATTTTAGGATATCAGATACATAATTATACTACGTATTAACCACATAATAGATCACAATTCAGCTAGGATCTCTTCTGGAATAGTTTTAGAATATCAGATACATAATTATACAACGTACTAACTACATAAAAGATCAAAATTCAGCTGGGATCACTTCTGGAACTGTTTTAGGATAACAGATACATAATTATACTACGTATTAACCACATAAGAGATTGCAATTTAGCTAGGTTCTCTCCTGGAACAATTTTAGGATATCAGATACATAATTATACTACGAATTAACCACATAAGAGATTGAAATTCAGCTAGGTTCTCCTCTGGAACAATTTTAAGATATAAGATTCATAATTATACTACGTATTAACCACATAGGAGATTGCAATTTAGCTAGATTCTCTTCTGGAACAATTTTAGGATATTAGATACATAATTATACTATGTATTAACCACATAAGAGATTGAAATTCAGCTAGGTTCTCTTCTGGAACAATTTTAGGATATCAATAAATAATTATACTATGTATTAACCACAGAAGAGATTTTGAAATTTTTCGGAAGCTAGGTTGGGCTATTTAAAGTTTCAAACTATAATCTAAATTCTTACTATGAAATAACAATAACACGATATCAAAAGTGGACATCTTCAATAGAACATTTGCAGGCATTTTAGTGTCTTTGACAGAAATAGTTTTTTAAGAATAAAATATACAAATAGCTGACGACGTCCAAATATAAAAATATCCAGTCCACGATTTTCAAATTTTTTTGGTAAAATTCTAATTTTTTTTTTAAAATACAGCAACACTGAAAGTTCCGTAGACTTCAAGGTTTTGCATTTCTGACCGCTTCATTTCTCGGTACAACTAAAAATCTTTTCGTTATGCAAATAATTTTGCACCAAGAAACTAAATAATAATAATAATATATTTTTACGATCTTTGACCTTACGGTATTTAATAAATTCATATTTACACAATAAAACACAACGAGTCGTTTTTTGACTTCTGACATAGCAGCTTACATTTTTAAACCGATTAAAAGTAATGTCTTACAAATTTTGCCTGAATCGAAAATAAAATAAAAAATGTCATGTAAGCGGCCTATTGGAAGCTTAATAAGTATAAATATGTTCATAAAGGAGAGTTTTCCGACATTTCATTGGTTACTTTTCTCTTGTTATTGTTTATATACCTCATTCTGTTATAAATATAATCTGTTTTACATCTAGTCTCCTTATTATATCATTATTTAGTTTATATAATTCCGTTCATTTCTATCACATTGAATTAATCTCTAATAGGTATTTTTGGTAGAGTGTAAAAAATTATAAAATAATCAACTGTTGTTTTCCTAAAGATTAATAAATAAATAGAAGACACATTACGCCATACGCATCGTAGCTTGGCCTATTTCAGCATATCGCTCGCCATACACTACCAACGGGAATGTGTGGCAAAAAAATATAGCGCGCTTATAACGTGGTCTGTCACAGGCATAAATAAGAAGTGACTGGGGTATTAAAATCAGATAAAAGTGTGATTTTAATTAATACATAAATTACAGTGACAATTTCGAAATTAATTAAATTATGAATAAAAGGGTGATTGAAGGGGTAGGGAGGGGTGGAAACTCCCATTTTTTGTTATTGTTTGTGCGTACTTCAAATCCGTCCATCAACGCATAAATAAGATATCTTCATTGTTCTTGCATACTTCAAATCCGTCCATCACCGCATAAATCAGATATCTTCATTGTTCGTGCATACTTAAAATCTGTCCATCACCGCATAAATCTTCATTGTACGTGCATACTTAAAATCCGTCCACCACCGCATAAATCAGATATCTTTATTTTCCGCTAGCAGAACTCATCTCTGTGCATATCAAAAACTGTTTTTGTTGTAGGTAAATATTGTCGGTGTACTGAAAAATACAATTTCAACTCTATCGATGTTTGTTTATTGCATCCCTCGAAAAGCATTTCAGCATTACTTACATATTGATGGTTTGCCATCGACGTTATTTGAAATCCAACATTTGATGATATAGGTAGTAGGTACTCCTAACAAACGAATATTTCAAACTGTAGGCCGTACAATTGTTCTGATTTGTCACCAACCTATTAATTTTAAAAAATGTCCAAATTTTCAACATTTTTAAAATGGAAGGACATCTACCATTGTGTTTTTTTTTATTAAATTTGTGGTTAGTAAAAAGTGTCCCCGGCAAGCGGCCTTTTTACGGTACACCCTTTATCCCTTCGTAAAGTGCCATTAATTTTTTTAGTTTACTATTTATGCATGCATTTGCATTCATTTTTAAGCCAAGTCCATCTACATCCAAGTACATCTAGGAAACGTATAAAGAAAAATTCTCGTTTTCTCATTATCTCTAAATAGTTTAAAACAAAATCGCTATTCGAGTTTGTCTGTTTGTACGCTTAGTTCTTCTTAACAGATTTTGATAGGCTTTTCTCGATTATTTATAATTTTTTTCTGGAAGGTTTATGTATTTAATACATGCATAATTTATTTACAGAAAGTAGAGAAAAGTCGATGTTTTGTAATCAATTCGTAAAAATATATTTTTGGGCGCTTACATTGCTAACGCTGGCTGAATATTATGAGATACATCAAAATAATGTACTACGGAATTGTATATCTTGAAAAGGCTTCACAAACTTAAAACTTTACCCCAATAACATTTATAAATCCTCGAGGAACGACGGGTATGCGTCAGTTAGTTTCAATTAATATAATGAACATTTAAAACATTCCTTTGAATTTTATGAACATAAAATAGATTTTTAAACATGGAAATCGACGAAATAGTATATTAAAGTCTTTGATTATATAAATGTCTAGATTGAGCGTTCGAGCGACGAAACGCCAAAAAAAATATCAGGCAACTGTTGGCTGATAAGCTCGTTCAGTCCGCACAGTTGCAAAACGATCGCTGTGCGGTAAACACGTGTTGTGTGACATTTGAAAATGACGATTTGCGCTATAACAGTGTGCAGAAATTACAAAGGACAATAACTAAAAATGTTACCTATCATAGGTAAGTTACCTTTTCATAGCCATATAATAACCATTTAGTTAAAGAAACAATTCAGTTTTAATAGTGTAATTTAGTCTTACAATCGTCTTGACAACGCCATATTTTGACGCATTGTTTACAGGGTTGCCTGTTCTTCAAATTAAAATACCCACATAAGGTAAAAATTGCAAGGCGCAAATGACGCCGTTCTATTTATAAAGAACATTAACTTTAAATTCAGTAAATTTAAATGATTCATCTCTTTAAGAAATATAAGAATCTAGTAAATAAAAAAAATAAATTTAGACACAGCGATACCTGCCGGCTATTTGGCAGCGTCTAGGAATGTATCTTTCTTATTTTCCGTATTTCTTGTTTATTTGTTAAAAATAATCAAATAAAAATGATTTTCTTTTCATTTATATCATTATATTTATGCAGAAAACTATCTTACTTAAATGAATTCAAAATTAAACGAATTATAGGTCCCGCAAAATCAAAACATATTTTTTCCCAACTTTTTGGGAAATACTAAGGAGCTGGTATCACTCAATACGCCTACAGTGACGTTAAGCGCTTACGTCAACGATATAGTTGCGTATACTTGTGTGCGTGACACGCACACAAGTATTTTAAATCTGGCCTGTTCTTTCTGTCGGAATAACAGTGCGACACTCTATCTAGACATTTATATAATCAAAGATTAAAGTATAAGTGGATAAACAGGTCTTTAAAACACGCGCGATTTTTCGAGCACGACGGCGTAGCCGAGTGCTCGAAACAAAGCAAGTGTTTTAAAGACTAGTTATCCACAAATACTTTACGCTATTTTTTTTATTGGTACACTTTTTTTTTTCGACTACCATAATACGGGCGTGTGTCTAGTGTGGTAGTCGAAAAGCATGTAAAAACTGTACACATTAATATTTCATGAATAAAGAAAAAAAAAAAAAAAAAAAAAAAAACTTTGAAAACATAAATATTGATATTATTATTAAAAATTTGGAAATAAGAACTATTAATGAATTCGTGATGTGACATCACAATATCTTGTTGTCATGGAAATGAAAAACACAAACATTAATTTGCAATCTGTCACATAAGATTAATAGTTGACATCACAGTTTTTACTAGTTATTGTGTGTTGTAAAATGAGTTCTAACATTCGTAATTTAAATACCAAAGCAGAATAGCGGTTTATACCTGAAAATCCATAAACTTTGAATAAAATTTTTGAAACATTTGTAATGTTTTATTTGACGTTTAAAATATTCCTGTCAGATTTATAGTTAAAAGTTGACATTTAGACTTCACATTTTGTTGATTTGTTGATGTTGCCATGGTAACTTTAAAAAACGCGCGTTCCATAAAGTGCGATTTAAACACGCTAGAGCGTACTTTAAATGAGTAAAAAAGGGCACCAATAGAAAATAAATATGATTACCTTAGTTTAAAACCCTAGTCATCAATTCTTTAAAGATTTGAACTTATATTAAAGATCTAAGATCAAAGGTTGAATCTCATATTTCGTAACAATGCGACAGTTTCAAGAATTTGATAGCTGGTGTCTCTACAGGCCGTTAACACATATTCTGTTAAGACAATTTAAAAAGAAAAACTACCAATTCATTACAAATAGAAAATTATAATTTTGCTTATTTAAAAAAAAACTTTCATTGATATTTTATTTGGCTACCTAATTATTATTACATTCAAAATATGCATCATTTGCAGTAAAACTAAAAACAAAATTTTGCTTTGCATGCAAATTTTATCAGAAATCTTGAATGTTGGTCGCTGATGCTAACAGTCACATAACTGCGTATAATATTATACATGAGAAGGATACAATACGGGCCTAATTATGGCAAGGACGTTCAATAAATCTATTAGGAAGGTGCCGTATAATTTGAACCTTGTAATAAATAGTAAGAAGTCGATGTTATCGAGTTAATTGAAATTACTAGGGTCTCTGTAGTTTTGATTTTGTATACCCTTAACATGCATAATTACTTGTCATAAATGGAAGAACATATTTGGGTAAAATAAGTTTATTTTTAAACTTAATTTACTAACCAGTTTAAACGGTTTCAACACTATTTTTTGCTTTTTTTAGATTTAGATACCACCATTTATATAGCTACGTATTATTTGTCATTCATGACACTTTTGAAGAAAGTTTATTTTATTTTGAAGATTTCTTCAAAGTATTTGAAATTTTTACAGTAGCAATGTAAGCATTGGCATGTTTTCCGTATGATTTAAGTTATTATAAAATATTGTTTTCATATCGGGAAACGGGTGGGATATAGAATATTTATTTAAGTGGGTGAAAAGGCGGATGGATTCAAGGTGGTGGCACCAGACAGTGCCCTTTGAGTGGCGTTAGAGAGGCCATTCGGTATCAGAATGTGAAAAGTTGCCATCGACAAACTAAAGTAGTTTATTGGAACTTTTCTGTTTTTTTTTTCTGTATTTTATCTTATTATTTATTGTAATATATATTTTTGTCTTGTTTTCTTTAAAAAAAGGAGTTTAGTGACTGCTTACAAAGGTGTATATATAATATATTGAAGGTGGTACGTATATATTAAAGTAATACAAATCTACCATTGATTATAGGGTGTCAATCAAATCTAACATCAAAAATATCATCCTTGCAAAAAATATTATTAACATTTTTTCTACATATAATGTCAGGATATTTTTTACTTTAGGAGGTTTTACCAGTAAAAAGTAGGTCAAGTTTATCGCTCAACACCCTGTATAATTCAAATATGTGAGGTATGTTTTCCTCTTCTTATCTTCATGAACCTTCTAGCGTCTAACATTAGATAAACAGATTGGTTTTCCTATTTTTTTTTAATTTCAGATATACACGGATATTTATATGGATACATAAATATATATTTATTTATTTATTTTTCATGTTCTCCGTAAAACGGTTATTCACCAATACATTATGGAGAAACACGTGTCGGAACACGTGTTCATAACAATCCTAATATTTCAGCATTAAGTAATTGTATATTAACAAGGCAAATGCAGGTGCATAAACACGTGATCCGATATGTTAGGAATTAACTGATTGTTTATTAGGAGACGGCCTGCATTCATTTTTCTGACTGACTCTTAATTATCTGAGAGCAAGCCTGTGCTACTCATTCCCAAGCAAAGAAGTCATTCAATTATAATGTGGTGATTCCAACGGTCATCTTAAGTAATTCCACATGCTAAGGATGACATTACTGTCGGCCACCTTTAACATCACGAATCTCGCAAGGTGATACCTAACATGATTATTTGTTTCGTGTGGTGCCCATTTTAATCATAACGCAAAGTCCAAAGTGTAAAGTTAGAATTTTGAACTGTTTTTTGAATGTTATGTGTAAATACGTTTTAATCATACTTCTTCAGTTATGTTTCATAGTCATTACACTGAGTGTAATGACTATGAAACATAACTGTTGCTAAGATCACTGTCAAGTTCTAAGTATAAAAGTTATGATAGTTATCTTAGTAAGTACCTTCGTAAATTAAAATATTGTCCCTCTGAAAACTGAAGTGGTCGGAGACTGAAATATCCCACAAACTAAACGTGAGATGTAATAAGATGATTTAGATGTGGATAATTTAGTGGTGGCTTACCATGTCATAGCGAGCTAGCAAATTTTTTAAATAAAAAAATTAAAACTGCCAAGTACTACTATACCTAATTTCGCCAAACGTCAATACAGTGTCAAGATGGACCCGTGATTTTGATGGAAATTAAAGTGGATAAGATTTTTTAAATTTTGTTTGTTTATCTATGATAATGCACCAGGCCTTGTTCTAAATGGAAATAAAAAATGAATTCCTTTTGGCCATTTAATAAACGTTATTTTTTTAAAAAAGCGCCTCATTAAAGCCCTGCATACATTTTAAAATGACCTAAAATCAGAATACTATGAAAAAAACTAATAATAACCTGATAAATGAAACGAAAATAACTTAAACTTAGTTTTAAGGCGATGCACTACATCGTGTAATATTTTAAATCGAGCCGCTATCAATAACACCCCTTACGTAAATGACGATAAGGTTTAAATTACCGCTTAACACCATCCACCTGCTTTGATTTATTCAAGAAAAAACATGGCCAAAAAGTGCCTTTTATTTTATTTTGTGGCTGTTCAGGCATAAATATTTAATTTTTTTTCCGATCATTTTATAAATAGGTAACTTAATTTTCCACATTATACAATAAAATGATAACCAAAAAATGGGTTCGTAAGTAGGAGATTTTGAACTTTAAAGCAGTTTTCATAGGCCTTATACATTTTTTTTCTGGGCTTATAAAAAGACTTATCTAAAAAATACTCGATTATTTCAAAGGCCAAGATGTATTCTACTCGCAGTATTTAATTAAAGCATCTGATACATTTCTAGGCGACCAAATTTTCAAACCAAAAACACATGATTTTGCATTACCACGTAGTGCATCGCCTTAAGTCACTTTATTGATATATTTTTACTGTCTACCGGTTTCAGTACCTCCGTAGCATCATCAGGACTGTTATAAAAGTAATTCTATCAAATACAGAAGAAAACATATTTATACACATATTATCAAAAAAAAAGACAGTATACTAGAGTGCCACAGCGCGTCAGTTGTGGGAGAGAGGCGGGGGAGGGGAGTGTGGAATAAGTGAAATAATGGGAAACATACTTAGAATTGGACTGAGGGTTAGATTTAATTGGTTATAAATGATTTAAACGTTTAAATTTACCGTTTTTTTATTTTCAAAGCTTCTAAATTGTTAAGTCTTAAACCTATTCCATTTTAAGAAAACATAATAATAACGTGTGTATTCCAGAATAACCGAAATAAAATCTACTTTTTACAAAATGCGCATATTATAACTCGATACTCATTACACAAAAATGCACTGCCAGATGCACGTACGCTTTGTTTTTACAATTTTGCAAAATTTGCATCCGATCCCTCTTAGCTAAATTTGTTGAAGGTTGAGATTCTTCAATGTTTTCACCCTGCCTAATCAGGTTTTGTAACTATTATTAGTAAAAACTGTATACCAACCTATGTTAAATCACCTCAAAATGTTTTTCAGTCTATAAAAACAATAACTGTACACAATACTTATCAAAAATAAAATAATCCTACACAAATTAGAAAACACGAAAACAACTTACTTTTATAATTCTTACTACAATAATACTTTACTGGGTTAGTACCTACCCGACTTGTTAAATTTCTCGAAAACTGAACAAGTAGTGTCCTGCTCCTAATACGGTTCAAACGGTACTGTAAATCAAGGAGAATATCGGGGGCAGTGGTTGTTTGGCTTGCAAAACATAAGCTGGAGAAGTTTCGGTCGGATCCGCAGGGACCCAGTGTAGTACTGAAGGGTTAAAACTCGTTTCAATAACCAAATATCCATAATAATCTATGCAACAAAATGATTATTTATTAAATTAAATTCGTTTTCGGTTTTGAATACTAATTGAGTTACAATCTGCATGAAGAATTAATCATGCCTGAAATTCACTGAGGCCCAAAATACAGACGGCAGAGTATCTCCAATCATAACTAAGCTAGAGATAACGCAAAATGCACTGAGGTCCAAAACACAGATGGCGGAGTATCTCTAATCATAACTGAGCTAGAGTTAACGCAAAATGCACTAAGATCCAAAACACAGATGGCAGAGTATCTTTAATCATAACTGAGCTAGAGCTAACGCAAAATGCACTGAGGTCCAAAACACAAATGGCAGAGTATCTCTAATCATAACTGAGCTAGAGCTAACGCAAAATGCACTGAGGTCCAAAACACAGATGGCAGAGTATCTCTAATCATAACTGAGCTAGAGCTAACGCAAAATTCACTGAGGTCCAAAACACAGATGGCAGAGTATCTCTAATCATAACTGAGCTAGAGCTTACGCGAAATCTACTGAGGCCTAAAACGCTAACGCAAAATGACTATTGATGGAAGACGACGGATAACTCAGTTCCATTCAGCAACAATTTTTAAGAAAAAGTTCACTCGGTGTTGTGATAATATATGTAATCGTCGGATATATCGACGCTAACTGAAGTAACGTTTCTGAAGATTGGTGGTTTTACCATATTTGCAAGAAAATAATACTGCTCAATAAGCTTGATCAGTGAAACTGGCGAGTATAGGTCTATTTATTGATTATTAGCGTTGGACTACTTTCTGCCTATTCACCCAAAATCATAAACCTTTACATTTATATGATTTCCAAAACTCATAATTTGAATATTGTCAAAACTTTCCTAATACTTTCCAGGGAACTCTTTCAAGGGTTAACTTAACTGCCTCGACTTTATGTAGCCTCCCTTAGGACAGTCAAAACTTTTTATGGAATGGTTAGAAATTAATCGTTCGTCTAATTACTAAATTGCTGTGCGGAGCTCAAGAGGTATTTTGCTAATTGCCTACGTAATTAAGAGAACAATTCTCTAAATTAGTACACGGTTATAAATTCTCGAGTTACACAACTACATCTCACGAAGCCAGACCGAGAGCAGTGGAATAGTTATTTTTTAAGAATGCGGAATCACTTTCTTACCAAGATTTAATGTGGGTAGAAACATACAGTACACCTTAGAATTTATGAGTGCAATCTATGAATATCGGTTTTACCAAGATCTGAGAACCGTTTTTTAAATGAAAAATTTTATTGAAAAAATTTACGTGTGAAAACCATTTCGCATCAAGGAATATTTTTTAAAGTTACAAAGTTAAAGTTTTGAGTTGAAGATTATTGACTGTTTCAATTTTTTTATTTTAATGTATTGTTTTCCTGTGAAAGCAACCATGCCATATCAAAAATTATTTGTTGGGTAAGACTGTTAGTAATTAGATTCTTACACTCAGGTTCAAGGTTGATGTGGTAAAGCCGGCCATGAGCCTGGTTTAAGACCGTTTTACTAAACTACAGTGTGGAAGGCAGGCTTGGGCAACATATTTTGGACGCTACGTTTGGTGATTTAGCATGGGTGCCCGGGGTTCATGGTGTGAGGCCTGCCCACCAGATGGGTGGCTTGCCAGATCGAGAGAGGCTGGTTTGGAGAGACCCTTTGGCCTGTGTAACAGGTCTCTCGAACCATCGCCTTGCGCGGGAGTGGGAGGGATATATTACATGGTTCCATGATAACTCAACAAAGTGACAATTGAACACACTTTTAAAAAGTGATATAAAGTCATTAGCCTAACCTAACCTAACCTAACCTAACCTACATAACCCAGGTAATAAAGTTTTTGTTTCATCACTTTCCATGACTTTATATAACTTTTTAAAGATGTGGTGAATTATCATTGTTATGATTTATCCGGTTACCATTACATATGTCTATCACTCTTGGATACACTGATCCACAGATTACTACAAAACAGTCGTACCTGTTACCTTCGCAGAACTTCATCTCCTTCCTTTCCTTAAAAAAGACCATTCACACAGTATCCCAAAGAGTGACATATAGAAATTATTTTCCTCAAGACCTCTTGTTTGGGGATAATGTTAAAAAAAAATAAACGAACACCATGGTAATTATTCGGAATCGCTGGCCACGTTTAATACGATTCTTTTTTAAATAAAAGTTTTCGCTTTACCTTAATTTACTGTAAAAGGAAACTGACTACATTTGAGAAATTTTTAATTTTTAATTACTTAAAATGAAAATTCTCTTTCGTTGCATGGGATGACAGCCAAAATAATTTCTGTTGATGACATTTTCTAATGTTGGTCTTCCTGATACCATACGAGTCGCTAGAGTTACCATTTAATCTATGGAAAATACGTAGGTATTATTTTGGCATCACTCTGAAACTAAAAAAAAGGTATAAAGGCATGTTTTATAAATAAAGAAATATATTTTGAAGAGTTTAGGTTATTATAGGTTAGGTTAGACGAACTCATTAGAAACTCATCTTTTTACACATTACTAGGTATAAAATAACGCACTCCTTTTGTACTGCGTGGATATTCAAGGCAAAATCAGGTTTCAGTGTCGCAGATGACCGACACATGAATCTACTTTGCTCGTCATCTTGACTTCATTCACTCTCCGCGCTCCCGCTCTCTCCACTTGCGCCACACTCATCTTGCCATTGCACAAAAACAAGGTTCATCCACATATTCTTGAAGTAACTACGTTCCAGTCTTTTAATTTCGAAGGGCTTAAACAACGATCTGATCAAGCTACAAAAAAAAATGATGAACCACTGTCACGTCAAAAATTGACGGTTATGTGTCAAGAAATCAGGATGACTCTGATCGTTTTATGACGATGTTAAAGCTGGTAGTCGATCAAACAACTGGTATTTAAAAATTGTTCGTTTCCATTAATGTTTTTCGTTTGGGACGCCATTGTACCTACTTAATAGTTATTTGAGTTTCAATCATAATAGAGGGAGGAGGGGGTTACCATTTTATTTTGTGCGTAGGGTTTGATATTAAATGTTTTAATTACGCCTATCATTATTTGCGAACATTTCATCAGCTTATTTTATAACATAAAAAAATATTTTTTTAATTAGTCGTGAATCTGCAAAGTTTAATAAGTCGATGAATTTATGATAAAACATCAAAGATTAGTTTAGTCTACTAGCTTATTACTATCCGCTGATGAATAAATAATTTTGGCTTTTTTTATTTCCTGTAAATCCATTAAAATAAACAATATTCTTTTTAATTAGAATTTTTAAGCAAGTTATAATAAATTTGAGATTTTTACCTCGTGAAGAAATCCATAAAATTTTAATACAAGACCTTACTTTTATTTATTTATGTAAAAAAGTAATAAAGCCTTGGGCAATTATTTTTTTATAAAATAATGATTAACTGTATAAATATACTTTTAAGAACGTTTTACCTTAAATCATGATTAAACCTAAAATACATAAAACTAAGTGCCAATAATTCCGTACGAAGCGAGTCTTAACACAGCCACTTCTAAGTCAATAAAACAACACGGAATTTCCGAAGAGATCAAAGATCTTATTAGGGAAGAGAAATGCAAAAAAGTTGCAATCCTATGGTAAAAATGTATAATAACCGATTTTCTCGCCACGTAAGAGATGCTCTAAATGAATCAGTAACAAACGCTAGCATGAGTGTATATCGTCCCAAAAAAATTACAGAGCAGCGAACTGGAAGCTCTACAAAACTCTCAGACTACCAAAGACCATAAAATCTTTTTTTCAAGGCCCAAACGAAGTAGTATACTATACTGTAGACAAGGCAGAAGCCTTTGCAGACAGTCTTGAAGCCCAATTTACCCCAATAACCGATCATGATGACCTATCCTTCGTTGCGACGGTGGATTCAAAAGAAACTTGAATATTAAATACAAAATCTTACGACTTGCCAATCAAATTTTCAAAACCTAATTAAATCAAAAAAATAATAAACTTTCTTAAGATAAAAAAGTGGCTGGTCCAGACGGCATATCAAATATTAAATGTCTCCCTATTAAAGGCATCTACTCCCTAACAAACAGCCATTTCCAATGTGTCACTATGACTTTCCTTAACATTACAACACGCAAATGTTAATTTAATACCTAAACCAGTCAATGACTCACTATTAACCGAGAATCATCGCCCCATCAATTTCCTTTCCTGCTTAGATTACTAACTTTAGAGAAAATCATTAAAAGTCGATTATAATCATTTACTCGTGAAAATAAAACTTTGCCAGATTCCCAACATTATTCTTCAATACATCAACACCTCTGTGTAGTCGAACAAATAAGAGGTTTCAACATGAACAAACATACGGTGATCCTTGCGCTAGACATAAGATAAAAATTCGACATTATGGCATTACGGTTTACTGCATACAATGTATTTTATGGGCTTTACCAAAACGTTTATTAAAATTATATTTAGCTACCTTTCAAATCGTAATTTTCAAGTCCAATTGGATGATATTCTATCCTCAGAACGTCCACTAAAATCCGGTGTCTCCCAAAGCGGATTGCTGTCTCTTGACCTTCATAACGTTTATTTTAGCGATATTTCCCCACCAATCAACCACAACATAAAAAATTCTAGTTCGCAGACTATACACATGTTATTTCAAGTTCAACTGTCGTGATCACTGCTACACGCCGCGTAAAGCTATAAACCACTCTAATAGATAATATTGAAAAATGGAGAATTTCAATTAATCCCACCACAAGTGCTGCTACAGTTTTTTCACGAAGACTGTCCAAAAAGCCCCCGAACATAATACTATTTGGGAAAATATCAATTAAATATCTCGGAGTCACAATATACTCTAAATTAACGTGGGCTAAACACATCAATGAAAAAGTAAAATCATCAAATAAGTCAATATTGGCACTCAACTCCATGCTAGGTAGAAATAGTCAACTATCAGCAGACAATAAATTACTTATATTCAAGACGACCATAAGATTGGGCTTTACATACTGCACCCATTTGGGGATACGCAACTCATGTACAATTAAACAAATTACAAACTCTCCAAAACAAAGTCTTTCGATTAGCGTTGAATGCGTCGAAGTGGATCAGGGTTAACACTCTCCATAAAGACACAAACATTCTCTTGATAAATAAGTTAATTGTTTCACACTCGGAAAAATTCTTCGCTGGCCTAGCCTGTGATGGTTTGAATACTCAGATAAATAAACAAACGATAAAACGAAACGAACGTGCTCCAAAAAAATTTTTGTTTGAGATAAGAACATAAGATTTATTGACAGGCGGGCTTGAAGTAAACATGTTCCCACTGGAAGGAAGGAAAGAGATCGCAGGACAGTCGGTTTTTGAACGTGGATACGTTGACAGCACAGAGAAATCAATACAAGTCAGAAGTGATATGTGAAATTACAGTTAATTAGTGAATTCAAATGGTGTTAGAGAGTATTGTGGAATATTGAATTAAAGTGAAATATTATTGAACCGGTGTTTGTGTGAAGTGAAAGTGGTTGTACTCAGTGAGGATAGGAATAATTGGATAATTTGTAGAGCGCAGTTTTGTGAAAAATCACCTCAGGGGCGCTAAGAGTTGGGCGATCGCGATTATTATATGAAATGTGTTAAATTAAACGTTGTGATGTTTTGGACACTCACATAAAATAAACGAAACGAACGTGCTCAAAAAAAATTTTTGTTTAGACAACGACGGGAGATTTATGGACAGACAGGCCTGGAGTAAACACATTCACACGGGACAGGGCGCAGGGACGGGCAGTCGAGGCTTGAACTTGGGTGCATTGACAGCCCCGAGAAATGGATACAAATCAGAAGTGTTGTTTGAAATTGCAGTTAATTATTGAATTCAAATGGTATTAGAGAATATTGTGGAATATTGAATTAAAGTGAAAGATTATTGATCCGGTGTTTGTGTGAAGTGAAAGTGGTTCGACTCAGTGAGAAAACAATTAATAATAATGACAATAATAATAATTGGATAATTTGTAGAGCGCCGTTTTGTAAAAACCCACCTCAGGGGCGCCAGGTGTTGTGCAATCGCGATTGTGTTATAAAGTTGTGTTGATTTAAACGTGATTTCGTATACAGTTCGAACTAGATTGCTTGTCTTAAAAACATGAAAATAATAAAAATAATGATCGCGTTTTTAAAACAAAGTGAATGTACTTAAAGGCAGGAAGTGTTTAATCGGGCTAAGTTATTGATTTGGCGAGATGGCATTCTATCCACGGAGACCGAAAACCAGAGAATCAAATAGATTATTAACTGTGGGTTCGAATCCTAACAGATTAGGGAGGTACAATTTTATTTACAGGAATATTTAATTACCCTTTTATAAGCGTAGGGAGGAGGTCGAAAATTAAAGTGATTTAGCTATATAGTGTAACCAGGTAAGCTTCACGCTGAGAATGAGAGGTGATTAACTGGGTGAGTTTTTATATTATTTATTAAATTTCAGAGGACCTTTTTAAAAGACGGATACAACCGAGGTACAGGAATTAAGTTTACGACACCTGCCGCCCAAATAATGTTATCATTAACAAGGATGTGCTAGGCGAACCGTCAATCAGCTGTGAGCGAGAGACGAGTCAACGACCTTTTCATATATAGGACAAGACGCAGGTACAGTCAGTCAAAGGGGGAAGTTTTGCTAGCGTATGCCGTCCCGAATTGAAAGCGATCGGATGCAACCAGACGGAACAAAATGAAAACTTTTCTTCTGTTATTTGACTTTCTAATTTAATACTTTTCATCTATTGTTTGACTTTCTAAGTTACGAATTGGGATGCACAAAAACAAATCTAAAGTCGAAAGAGGGAGATGGTAATCTCCGAAATAAAACTACCAACCGAACAACTTTTCTCAACAGGTACCTTTCGAGAGGTAGGCAGCCTCTTTAAATTAAATGCAAAAATCAAACCAATTATCCGTTTATACCTACCTGAGAGGATAGGTATTCAGTAGGAGTTACCCATACCTAATACACGAGGATGCTAGTAACCTCATAAAATAAATACTGGAACCAAATATTAAAATACAGACAGTCCTCATCCCAAATTTGGCATATCGAGTAGACCTTACATATATCTCACATGATAATTGGCTGAATGGGTAGGCACACAACCTATCGTTAATAAGCGGGCAAAATGTCGACAAAATCGTCGTGTGTTATTTATGTATTGACCTAGAAAGGGATGTAAATCCCCGACGACGTGGGAGTTACAACGTTTTATAGAGGTGGCACGTAACTTAGGACCTTACGTGTCACATTTTCGCGACTAGATTCGTGATAAAGGGATGTTATGGTTTTCCCCTTCTACACTCAGTAAAGTAGTTTATCCTGGAGGTGTTTGAGATTGGGGCAATTCTGAAATTGGTGAAGAGACCTGGTTTTCTTTATTCTGGCGTGAAGGTTGCCGATTTGGAACAAGGGGAGACCCGGCCGGTTGTGATATCCAGACACGCAGATATCGATTGCCTTGTTCGAATTATCATCCATCAGTTTTGTTTGGTAAGCGGAGGAGCCAGTCTTAACTTGAAAAAAATTCATTTCCTTTCCTCTCCTTCCCCTCCCAAAATATATACATGGATGGCGCCGACAACTAACACCATAAATTTATCGTATGTATATCACATATATAAAATCTAACACTTTATTATACTCACATAACCCTACGATAGATAGAATCGCGTAGCTAGTTGGGGGAGCAGGCGACTTAGAAGATAAGGTTTATGAAATGGTTTTAAAACACAGCGGTAATGGATTCAACTCACTCTATCTCAAAAGAACCGAGGGATACCACACATACATACATAACTAGGATTCTAAACCGAGAAACAAAAAACCAACACAACGTTCGGTGAAGCCTTTTTATACTGAACCGTCACGTGAAATGAGTACGTTCAAGGTCGTACGTCACGTGGACAAACTAGGATGTACACACTTGAAGGGGTGTGTAATAAAGAGAGGAGGAAAGGCTTATAAAGACCACAGGGAGGATATTCCTACCCCGGATATACATAACCAAAGCCTTATGGAAAAGTTTCCTAGGGGACTTACAGAAAATTTATCGTAGAAAGAAGAGAAGGAAAAGTTTGAAGTAGAAAGGGCAGATCATTACAACGTGATTCCGTAAATATGTACTTCAAACTAAATTACTTGTCTTAAAAACATGGAAATAATAATAATAATGATTGCGTTTTAAAACAGAGTGAACGTATTTAGAGGCAGGAAGTTTCTAATCGGATTAGGGAGGAATTAAAGATTTGGCGAGATGGCGGTCTATCCACGAAGACCGTAAACCAGAAAATCAAACAAATCATAAAACTCGAGTTCAAATCCTGACAGATTAGGGAGGTACAATTTTATTTACAGAATTATTTAATTACCCTTTTATAGGCGTAGGGAGGGGACCAAAAGTGAACAAATTGCAAGGATTTCGCTAAAGGGAGGAAAGAAGCCGATATGGAGGGGACCGAAAATTAAACTGATTTAGCTATGTAGTGTGTAACCAGGTAAGTTTCACACTAAGATTTGGAGGTGACTAACAGGGTGAGTTTTTATATTATTTATTAGATTTCGGAAGACCCTTTAAAGGACGGATACAGGAACCGAGTTTGCAACGCCTGCAACCCAAATAATGTTCCCATAAAGAGGAATACGCTAGACGAATTGTCAATCAGCTGTGAGTGGGAGACGGGCCAGTGACCTTTTCATTTATAGGCCGAGAGGCGTGGTGTACAGTCAGTCAAAGGGGAAGTTTCGCTAGCGTATGACCGCCCGAATAGAAAGCGATCGGATGCAACCAGACAGAACAAAATGAATACTTTTCTTCTGTTATTTGACTTTCTAATTTAATACTTTTCATCTATTGTTTGACTTTCTAAGTTACAAATTGGGATGCACAAAAACAAATCTAGAGTCAAAAGAGGGAGATGGTAATCTCCGAAATAAAACTACCAACCGAACAACTTTTCTCAACAGGTACCTTTCGAGAGGTAGGCAGCCTCTTTAAATTAAATGCAAAAATCAAACGAATTATCCGTTTATACCTACCTGAGAGGATAGGTATTCAATAGAAGTTACCCATACCTAATACACGAGGATGCTAGTAACCTCATAAAATAAATACTGGAACCAAATATTTAAATACAGACAGTTCTCATCCTAAATTTGGCATTTCGAGTAGACCTTACATATATCTCACATGATAATTGGCTGAATGGGTAGGCACACAACCTATCGATAGAAGCAGGCTAAATTTCGACAAGATCGTCGTGTGTTATCTATGTTATTGACCTAGAAAGGGATGTAAATTCCCGACGACGAGGAAGTTACAACGTTTTCTGGAGGTGGCGCGTAACTTAGGACCTTACGTGTCACATTTTCGCGACTAGATTCGTGACAAGGGATGTCATGGTTTTCCCCTTCTACACTCAGTAAAGTAAATTATCCTGGAGGTGTATGAGGTTGGGGCAATTCTGAAATTGGTGAGGAGACCTGGTTTTCTTTATTCTGGCGTGACGGTTGCCGATTTGGAACAAGGGGAGACCCGGCCGGTTGTGATATCCAGACACGCAGATATCGATCGCCTTGCTCAAATTATCATCCATCGGTTTTGTTTGGTAAAGAGGAGGAGCCAATCTTAGCTTGAACAAATTCATTTTCTTTCCTCTCCTTCCCCTCCCAAAATATATACATGGATGGCGCCGACAACTAACACCATAAATTTATCGTATGTTTATCACACATATAAAATCTAACACCTTGTTATATTCACATTACCCTACGATAGATAGAATCACGTAGCTAGTTGGGGAGCAGGCGACTTAGAAAATAAGGTTTATGAAATAGCTTTAAAACACAGCGGTAATGGATTCAACTCACTCTATCTCAAAAGAACCAAGGGATACCACACATATATAGATAACTAGGTTTCTAAACCGAGAAACAAAAAACCAACACAACGTTCGGTGAAGCCTTTTTATACTGAACCGTCACGTGAAATGATTACGTTCAAGATCGTAAACCAAGTAGACAAACTAGGGTGCACACACTTGAAGGGGTGTGTGTAATAAAGAGAGGGGCAAGGGCTTGTAAAGACGGCAGGGAGGACATTCCTACCCAGGATATATACATAACCAAAGCCTTATGGAAAAGTTACCAATGGGACTTAAAGAAAATTTATCGTAGAAAGAAGAGAAGGAAAAGTTTGAAAAGTGCAGATCATTACAAGCCGGACATGAAAATCCAACCATTAACGCTCTCGTAAATTACCAAACATAAAAAAACTAAAGTAATCCAGATAGTTAAGTATATAAAAAATAAATTATAACATAATGTTCCGAGACGTGTATAGTTTTAAGTTTCATTTCACATCATCATAATAAAAACATTCCACAATTTGCAATTATGCTAGAGTCGGTAAACTAATCCATCAACTGGCGCGGCGAACTGATGAAACATTCCCACCTGAGCGCCCGTCTAGAGAAGTCATATCTCACATAGTTCCTTCCCGCGTTTCGCCTTCTCATCATAATATTATCGTGTGTATTGGTGTTTTTAAATAAAAGTCATATTTTGAACGATTTTCATATTTATTTTTCTCCAATATCCGCGACCCTTTAGCACTTTGTTGAGGTAAGGCGCAGACAACCACACTGCTAAGTTATCAATATTTTTAAAGCACGGTGCCAAAGTTCCTTACAAATAAATAAAAAAATCATAAATTTTAGATAAATCTAGCGCTGCTTGCTCACTAATTTATCATCACTTTGATTAAAAATTATTTTAAAAAATAGCATTAATAGTTACTCAGAAATTACCAACTTCATTATTACTATTTACTTTGACTTTCAATCATACATAACAGAACAAGACACAGAAAATAAAAATGTAACGGTCTCTACTGGGAATCGAACTCAGGATCTTTGTCTTACCGAGACAACGTCTTCATCTACTCGACCATTTGAAACTAATTGTTAATCGTCTTATTTGTCGATCTCATATTTCAAATTCCGAATTAAAAATATTATCTTGCAACTAATTTTTTCCATATTTTTGGAAGTTACCATTTTTAATAAACACAAAGTTCTAAATAATTGACATTTGTAATCTAGACAGTGTTTCGGATAAACATATCCGATTTTTATTAATATGGGATTCTTATTGAATTTTTCTAAAAGTCTAAATAAATATTATTTTTTTATTGAAACAAATATTGGATTCCAAGTTCCAATGGTCGAGTGGAAAAATACGTTGTCCCGGGAAGACAGAGATCTTGGGTTCGATTCCTAGTTGAGACCGATAGCTTTAAAAATATATATTTGTCTTGTTCTGCTTCATGTTTCGTTTAGGTTTGTTAGTATTATTCTTCTTTAATGACATATTACATTATATTTTGTTTATTCAGCATCTGAGAAGATTTTGTAATTGACAAAATTCGACACATTTATTACTACTGATGACGGTGGGTGTTGTAATTTACCTGTAACTCAAAATCACTGGCGTGAAGCAACCACAGATTTATGCAAATATTTTTAGCTAAAATTTCGCTCAATGAGTTCATTCCAGTGAAATTTGAACTACGTTTGAGCAATGCGACTACTAAAGCGGATGCTTGTATAACTGAAAATTATGTTTCACTTCTTACTAAAATTAATTAAAATTACATATACTGCAACGCTAACAGTTACATTACATGTTTATTTGTTAGTGTATTTTTCTGTAAATAATTCTACATATTGTGTAATGGCAAATTCATTTAATCACAATGTTTAAAATCCTTACGATGCCTATTAATTTACAAGTAATTCAGATTAAAATAAATTTATTTCTTTTTAGATATCGAAAAAAAACCTTTTTATGGGAGTTTTACCTTGCGTTTAAAGTAAGTTTTTCTCTAGAATAACACATTCGTTGCCCGTGGTAGATTCCTTGGCGGAAATTGTGATGCTTGCTCACACCTCGCGAAATCTCTAATTTCGAAAGGAGCACTCAATTAGTCGAGTGCTAAGAGTGCACTATGCACCTAATTCTGCGAAGTGTGTAATTATAACCCTCTCTGACGCTGAACTGTACGACACCTCGCTTTAAAAACCTACACACCTATTCAAATGGTAAAAGTAGTCAAAGATTATAGAAAACGTTATAACTGAACAATCACGCTGTTTCTCCGCAGGGGTAGGCAGAGAGGACGGAACGCCAAACAACTCGATTACTCTTTTATTATTCTGACTCTTGACATGGCCCGACTCAAGTATCTGATTCACTTGGTGGTGCCATGTCTTCCTCGGCGTTCCCGACTTCTGCTACCATTCACATTTACATCGTATATTCTCCTTACACTCCTTTCTGCGCTCATTGGCTCTACATGCCCAAACCATCTAAGCGTCCTTTTCTTGATCATACTCATTACGCTTATATATATATATATATATATATATTTTTTTTTTATAAAGAAAGACAAACATTCCCGGGTTACGAATAACCTGACAATATTTGAAATCTCTCTTCAATATCTCCTCCTACCACCACAGTAAGCTGAAAATGTTGCTTGTGTTGTGATGGAGGACTTAGCCAGCCGAGGAATTGAACATACTACACCTGGGTGGGACCCAAACGCGATGTCAACTCGGCCACCGACCGGTCATCATCCTTGCACTATTTGCGGATCTCCATATTTCTCACACGATCATGCATGTTTTTACCACACATACGACTCAGGGATCTCATTATGTTATGAAAACAGATAATGTAGAAAATGGTTTGTATTTTGTCCTTGAAACGCGAGTTTGAGGTTCATCAATTAAAAGTGCGGTGAAAAGAACATTAAACGATATTTTGTTTATTTTGTTTTGCGTAATATCTTTGTTTATTCATTTGAATTAATGACTGTAGTTCAGATTACGGATATAGCGATGTTGATATCAAGAATTTCAGATTAAGACAAAGTTTGATAGTAAGTTTAGTATTTATTTTGAGTTGCACGCAAGATTCTCCAACAAATAAAAATAGAAAATTTTCAGTTTTTCGTCCGAATATGTAGTTTAATGTTTACAGTTTTCTAGCAGTTAGATACTTGTATTAATCGGCGATAATTCGCTTTCTTCACAACACTACTTTGAGAAATATAACCAATAATTGTCTGTCTCTCACCAGAGAAATACTGAAACTCTGGAATGAGGTGCAGGAGTTTAATTTACAATACTCGTTTAAGGCGATGCCATACGTAGTAATGCAAAATCATGTGTTTTTGGTTTGAAAATTTGGTCTCCTAGAAATGTTTCAGATGCTTTAATTAAATACTGCGAGTAGAATACATCTTGGCCTTTAAAAAAATCGAGTATTTTTTAGATAAGTCTTTTTATAAGCCCAGAAAAAAATAATGTATAAGGCCTATGAAAACTGATTTAAAGTTCAAAATCTCCTACATACGAACCCATTTTCGGTAATCATTTTATTGTGTAATGTGGCAAATTAAGTTATTTATAAAATGATCAAAAAAATTTATATATTGATGCCTGAACATCCACATTATAAAATAAAAGGCACTTTTTGGCCATGTTTTTTTCTTGCATAAATCAAAACAGGCGTATGGTGTTAAGCGGGAATTTAAACCTTATCGCCATCTACATAAGGGTTGTTATTGATAGCGGCTGAATTTAAAATATTACCTGACGTAGTGCATCGCCTTAATTTATTTTATTTCAAACTTGCTGTACCCCATCACGCGTTGCTGTGGCTCAGTATGTCTGTGCAGATAGAGATACAATAGCGCGTGTTGCTTTTTCATCTAACAGATGGTGCTGTTTTTATCTGTCACAGGTCACCTCATTGATGACAATGTTGTGTCAAAATTTAAAAGCGATCGGTAAAGATTTTTCAGAGATTTAAAATTTTGAACAAATGAACATTTACAATATAATCTATGTACATAGTGAGGCTTGAGTCGGGTATAGTCTTATCGATGTTATACAGACTAGGTCACCCGTATTTAATCTTTAGAATTACAAAATTTTATACGGACCTTAACTCATTATTATACTTATAATACTTAAAGAATATTTACATTTTTTTGCTGACAAGTAATTAGGCGACCAAAATTACCTTTTTAGTGAAATTAAAAGATATTTGTGATTCATTTTTTGATTTATCGATCACTAGGGCAAAAAATACACATTACAAATAAAGAATAATCAATGAATAAAATAATTTTGGTACCTATTTTATTATTTGTTTGATATGACTTATACATATCAGTCCCAATTTCAAAAATTAAAAACTCATTGAACTTGAATAATTTTACGCATTACGCAGGTATACGATTTCAAATCACCCATGCACCCATGCACCGATAACCGCAATCAAATTAGTATGTTCAATTATGACGGGTAGATTTATTTAAATAATTAATTTATTTTAATATAGATCATATGGGTTACATTAATACATAAATATTTTGCAAAATATAATATTTAGGTTCATAATTGGTCATGTATACCTTATCAGAAAAGAGGAGCTCTTGTGCCTGATAAGGGATATATTTTTAGATAATTATGTGAAAAGTTAATGAAATGTATGGGCGCAACCTTAAGTTAATAATAACATACAATTACCCAATTAAGCAATTACCCAATGTTAGTTCTCACTTTGGAAATGGGCCTCCTGAGAATTATGAGAGACACGGAAGTGTACTCAAATCCTTCGGTGGATATTGTGAAACCTGCCTGTAATTGTGGGATTCTATCATTCCAAAACTGACTATTTGCAAAAAATGTTAAATGTCGAGGGCCCTGAAAAGATTTTGTGTTCAATTTTTACCAAAAGGAACTAATTTTCTTTGAATTTGGTCTTTGCAAATTACGCTTTTCTTCAAAACGAACTATTTCCTGTATGAACCGATTTTTTTTCTAAAAGTTTCTTTTTTCTATTTCTAAACATAAATGATTCCTATTGAATACAACAAAAGTGATTATGATATTTTCCATGGTGCACTTATTCCACAAAAACACTTTTTTTCAAAAGTGTCTAATTTCTTCTTTTTGAAATGTCAGAATAACTACAACATGTTCCTCCAGAGCACCTATTTTAGGGTTTTAAGAACCATGTTTTTAGTGAAAATTTTTATTTATTTTAAATCTGTTTGTTTTATTTCTTATTTATTTACCTTCAGTTATAAAAATTTTCACTTTTTCAAAACTGACCATTTTCAGGAAATAATCAGATTTGAGAAAAATCAAAACGGAAAAAACTGAATGTTTTTAATAACTCCTAAAGTTTTACCAAAACTATAAACACGTGTAATACTTTGTCAATTGAACGCATATTAAGAGTTTTACCAAAACTACAAGCACGTGTAATACCTTGTCAATTGTACGCATATTTAGAGTTTTACCAAAACTATAAACACGTGTGATACTTTGTCAATTGTACGCATATTTAGAGTTTTACCAAAACTATAAACACGTGTAATACCTTGTCAATTGTACGCATATTTAGAGTTTTACCAAAACTATAAACACGTGTGATACTTTGTCAATTGTACGCATATTTAGAGTTTTACCAAAACTATAAGCACGTGTAATACCTTGTCAATTGTACGCATATTTAGAGTTTTACCAAAACTATAAGCACGTGTAATACCTTGTCAATTGTACGCATATTTAGAGTTCTTACCAAAACTATAAACACGTGTAATACTTTGTCAATTGTACGCATATTTAGAGTTTTACCAAAACTATGAAAACGAGTAATACCTTGTCAATTGTATGCATATTTAGAGTTTTACCAAAACTATTAACACGTGTAATACTTTGTCAATTGTACGCATGTTTAGAGTTTTACCAAAACTATAAGCACATGTAATACCTTGTCAATTGTACGCATATTTATAGTTTTACTAAAACTATAAACACGTGTAATACTTTGTCAATTGTACGCATATTTAGAGTTTTACCAAAACTATAAGCACGTGTAATACCTTGTCAATTGTACGCATATTTTGAGTTTTACCAAAACTATAAGCACGTGTAATACCTTGTCAATTGTATGAATATTTAGAGTTTTACCAAAACTATAAGCATGTGTAATACCTTGTCAATTGTATGCATATTTAGAGTCTTACCAAAACTATAAACACGTGTAATACCTTGTCAATTGTACGTATATTTAGAGTTTTACCAAAACTATAAGCACGTGTAATACCTTGTCAATTGTACGCATATTTAGAGTTTTACCAAAACTATAAGCACGTGTAATACCTTGTCAATTGTACGCATATTTAGAGTTTTACCAAAACTATAAACACGTGTAATACTTTGTCAATTGTACGCATGCTTAGAGTTTGACCAAAATTATAAACACGTGTAATACCTTGTCAATTCTATGCATATTTAGAGTTTTACCAAAACTATAAACACGTGTAATACCTTGTTAATTGTATGCATATTTAGAGTTTTACCAAACCTATAAACACGTGTAATACCTTGTCAATTGTATACTTATTTAGAGTTTTACCAAAACTATAAACACGTGTAATACCTTGTCAATTGTACGCATATTTAGAGTTTTACCAAAACTATAAGCACGTGTAATACCTTGTCAATTGTACGCATATTTAGAGTTTTACCAAAACTATAAGCACGTGTAATACCTTGTCAATTGTACGCATATTTAGAGTTTTACCAAAACTATAAACACGTGTAATACTTTGTCAATTGTACGCATGCTTAGAGTTTGACCAAAATTATAAACACGTGTAATACCTTGTCAATTCTATGCATATTTAGAGTTTTACCAAAACTATTAACACGTGTAATACTTTGTCAATTGTACGCATGTTTAGAGTTTTACCAAAACTATAAGCACATGTAATACCTTGTCAATTGTACGCATATTTATAGTTTTACTAAAACTATAAACACGTGTAATACTTTGTCAATTGTACGCATATTTAGAGTTTTACCAAAACTATAAGCACGTGTAATACCTTGTCAATTGTACGCATATTTATAGTTTTACTAAAACTATAAACACGTGTAATACTTTGTCAATTGTACGCATATTTAGAGTTTTACCAAAACTATAAGCACGTGTAATACCTTGTCAATTGTACGCATATTTTGAGTTTTACCAAAACTATAAGCACGTGTAATACCTTGTCAATTGTATGAATATTTAGAGTTTTACCAAAACTATAAGCATGTGTAATACCTTGTCAATTGTATGCATATTTAGAGTCTTACCAAAACTATAAACACGTGTAATACCTTGTCAATTGTACGTATATTTAGAGTTTTACCAAAACTATAAGCACGTGTAATACCTTGTCAATTGTACGCATATTTAGAGTTTTACCAAAACTATAAGCACGTGTAATACCTTGTCAATTGTACGCATATTTAGAGTTTTACCAAAACTATAAACACGTGTAATACTTTGTCAATTGTACGCATGCTTAGAGTTTGACCAAAATTATAAACACGTGTAATACCTTGTCAATTCTATGCATATTTAGAGTTTTACCAAAACTATAAACACGTGTAATACCTTGTTAATTGTATGCATATTTAGAGTTTTACCAAACCTATAAACACGTGTAATACCTTGTCAATTGTATACTTATTTAGAGTTTTACCAAAACTATAAACACGTGTAATACCTTGTCAATTGTACGCATATTTAGAGTTTTACCAAAACTATAAGCACGTGTAATACCTTGTCAATTGTACGCATATTTAGAGTTTTACCAAAACTATAAGCACGTGTAATACCTTGTCAATTGTACGCATATTTAGAGTTTTACCAAAACTATAAACACGTGTAATACTTTGTCAATTGTACGCATGCTTAGAGTTTGACCAAAATTATAAACACGTGTAATACCTTGTCAATTCTATGCATATTTAGAGTTTTACCAAAACTATAAACACGTGTAATACCTTGTTAATTGTATGCATATTTAGAGTTTTACCAAAACTATAAACACGTGTAATACCTTGTCAATTGTATGAATATTTAGAGTTTTACCAAAACTATAAGCATGTGTAATACCTTGTCAATTGTATGCATATTTAGAGTTTTACCAAAACTATAAACACGTGTAATACCTTGTCAATTGTATGCATATTTCGAGTTTAACAAAACTATAAAGACGTGTAATACCTTGTCAATTGTATACTTATTTAGAGTTTTACCAAAACGTTGTATTTAGGAAGTATGTTTACGAGAGATGGGAAGGCTGACAGAGATATTGAAAGAAGGGTAAATGCAGGTAATTCCGTTAATGGAGGACTAAACGCCGTAGGCGCTAACAAAAAATTGTCCAAAGAAGCGAAGTTAGCAGTCCACAACGGAGTGCTGGTACCTACCCTGATGTATGGAAGTGAGGCATGGAACTGGCAAAGAAAGGATGAAAGTAGATTAAATGCTGTTGAAATGAGATCCCTGAGGCGTATGTGTGGTAAAACCATGTTTGATCGTGTGAGGAATGTGGAGATCCGCAAAGAGTGCAAGGCTGATGTAAGCGTAATGAGTAAGATTAAGAAAGGGACGCTTAGATGGTTTGGGCATGTAGAGCGAATGAGCGAAGATAGGAGTGTAAGGAGGATATATGATGCAAATGTGAATGGTAGCAGAAGTCGGGGACGCCCGAGGAAGACATGGCACGATCAAGTGAATCAGATACTCGAGTCGGGCTATGTCAAGAGTCAGAATAATAGAAGAGTATGTATGAGACGATGTATGAATGTGAATGAGGCAAGGAGTGTGTGCCAAGACCGAGTTTTTTTGGCGGTCCGTCCTCTCTGCCTACCCCTGCGGGGAAACGGCGTGATGGTTAGTTAGTTAGTTAGTTACCAAAACTATAGGCACGTGTAACACCTTGTCAATTGTATGCATATTTAGAGAGATTTTTAATTTAAATTTAGTGTAAGAGATATTTGTGATTCCTGAAGATTCACGATTTTGAAAATATTTCGTTTTGGAATAGAACCCCACAGTTAATTTACGTAGATCCAGGTTATGTATGTTATACTGTTGTACTACGCCATTAACCCCTTCAGTAATCATTTAAAAATTAAAAATGGAAAAAAACACCTTTTTTTTGTATCAATGAATTTTATTTACTCAAAATATATATCCTCATATAAAAGCCATTATATAACCCCAAAATGGGACTGAATATTGATGATGTGGTGCATAGAGTGAAAAAATAATTAAAAATTATCTTTAGTATGAATTCCGAATTCTGGCACATAATAGCCGCCCGAGTATACTCGGGCGTGGTCCTTAAGAGGTTAAATGAATGTCAATACAACTTTTACTACGCATCGAAACCGATGGATGTCATGAATCTTTGCTCCTCGCTGAAATTTGGAACCGATGTTTGCTTTAGTCCCAAGTCTTACACCATCCATAAAATAAACCGTAGGCTTAAGGTGAAAGAGACTTTTAACTGAAAATAGGTTACTATTATGTACCACGTGATACGAATGATCAATTATCATCCATATCCTGACACGTGTATAAAAAAATGAACAGACAAAGCATTGTGATAAGATACCCATAGATGGCTGTCGATAATGCAAGAATTAAGAAAATAATAAATACGATTGAAACCTGAAAGTCGAAACCTATTATAATTCCTAGTGCTTGCTATTAATAAGAGCTAATTGTTATTAAAATAAACATCCAAAGTGTTTTGTCGATCCGGATTTTTATTTAAAGAGTTTGTGATATAAACACTGAGTTATAACAAGCATGTTAATGGTTTTCTACTTTTCTGAAATTAATTTAAGATTAACTTAGAATTAAATATATATAAAGAACACAATTTTAAACTTTTTTTCCACTTGTTTTTTATTTGACCGTGACCGGTTTCAGCCTGTTAGGGCCATCTTCAGACTGGTACAATTTTTGTCTTAAACTAGGGTTTATATACATAGGCAAATTACATTGAGGGGAGGGGTTAACATAGTAGGTTGATTTGAATTATGAGGGGTTTTTCGTGAAATATGATATTTCCCGTATTATCTATAAACTGGAATTATACACTTAGAATTATCTATAAACTGCTCATTCATAAACGGCGCTAATTTGGCAACACCATGACCATTGAACGAATTTAAGAAGTGATACAAAGTCATTAAAAGTAATGGAAACACAAACTTAACCTACGTAACTTACTTAACCTAATTTTTGTTTCATTACTTTTCATGACTTTTTATCAATTTTTAAAGGTGTGATGAATTGACATTTTGATGAGTTATCCAATTTGGTGATGCTATAATCTTTTGTCTTCCACCCTTTTCTAATTCCAGTTTCAGATACCAACCATGAGTATTTTACCTTTTTGCGGCATCTGTGCTTTATCGTAAAGCAGCAATAATATTAGTATTTTGTTTCCATTACAACGTACCTCTATTTTGTGGATTATTTTAATATTTACTTGAAACCTCTAATTAAAATTTTAGCTTTCATAAAATATTCATGAATGCTAATTTTAAGCTAGAGCCAGGCTAGTCTACATTTCTACTAAAATTAAATATATTGACTATATTTCAAAAGCTCTTGGAATATACCGGAATATTTCCGGCCGCGAGTTTCTTGTGCATGAATGCAGAAAAGGGAACGAAATTTAACTATGGGAGAATGCCACCAGAATAATAAAAATTCTATGGTCCTGGTGTCCTCAATGTTCCTTCTTCCTTCCCGCACGAAAAAACTCCACGGCGTATTGCACTTAACCCGGAATTGAAACTTAGCAACCTGTTATCAGTGGCGCTGCAGAAATGGTATTGAAAGTGCTTCCCGTCTCCTGGTGACCTGGGCAGGAAGTTAGGGAGTAAATTATTGGAGATAACACTCGGCAATATGCCAGAACAGAATACTTAACGGACCTTGTTAAATTATTCAAAATCAATGTGAAACAGCTGATTTCAAGAATCCTAAGCGATCGCTACGTTTAATAAACTATTGTTGCTCAAGCGCACAATATCAGCGTCACACAGAACGCAGTTTTTGCTCAGAGGTAGGTACGTACACCAAAAGTTATAATATTTATTTATTATTTGTTCAACGTTAAGCGAATTCACTTCCATTAATTATTTCATGACGTCCTCAAGATTATACGAGTAAGCCACAAAACATCTTGATTTAGTTGCCTTAACAATATTAAAATAAAATATTTTAAAGTGATGGAAAGAAAAACCGAAATAAAATACGTAGACATTACAGAAGACCAATGCTTAAAATGGTTTCCCCACGTAAACATACTCAAAGACAGAATAAAGAAATAATCATACATCTTTCGACGTCCGAGGCAGAAGGCTTTCCTATTCTAAATAACAAATTATTTTGGATCACGTACTTTGTCTTCCACGAATCGATAATACAATATGGCATTGTTGGGTGTTGTGGAATTTATAAAAAATCGTACACAACCACTTTTTATAGAGCACAAAAATTGACTGTAAAAACAACTCTACTTACTTCTCTAGCCACTATACATAATCATCAAAACTTGTCTTTAAACAATTTACAGTCGGAAAACTAAACGCATTATACTTCTACCATGCAATATTGAAACTTACAAAGATAATATTCAAAATAAAACTGCACCATTTAGATTATGGAAATAACCAGAAAGTTAGATTAAGATGGAGAAAAACAGATTATTTTACACAAAATATTAAATATATTTTTTTAAATATCCCCTCTAAAACACACTCAAAATGTAAACGGAATACTCTGACATATAAATAAATTCTAGATGACAGATAACAGGAGATAATATACATACTTTCCAATCCTCGTATATTCATCTTCTTTATTTAGGAATGCTTAATTTTAACACCTTCTCTTTAGTCAAACGGTTTTTTAAACTAATCACTGAAACTTAATTAATCCACTTATATTATCACTTTATTCATCCCTTAAAAGTATACTCGTGGAAGATCCTATGCACATTTTTATGTTCCGAAAGCGAGAACTTCTCATATCAAAACGCACCAATCGACGAGTGACTCAACTGCTTAACGATTCTACATTGACCTTCAACATTTTGAAGGTCACTTAAAAACAGTTCAGCATTCAGTCCCCAAGACCTTTCATACTTAAATTTGTGATATATTGGTGCATATTGCATCAGCGCCCTTGGGGTGATTTTTAACTAAAACGGCGTTATAAAAGTTATCCAATTTTTATTTCCAACTTTATGTCCGGGTTGAATCTTCCCCACAGGAAAAACCAAAACATTCCACACACTTTTCCACAAATGATCATCTGGTCAATCCACATTATGCAAATGCATTATATAAGCATAATAAATACAAAACAATACAAGAACAACACGTCAACTCATCAGAGATCAAATGGGAAAATAATTCACCGACTCCAGATATTTTCATATCAAAGGGTTCGGCTCGGTAGAACTTCTAATTGGACCTATAAATCCTACTGATTCCTCAATATAAATATTTTTTAAATCTTTCGTAATCCTACATGTATTTAAAATGACTGATTTTTGCATTTTTATATATAAATTCTTTGACAGATCTAATACGCTTAGATTTTGAATGAGAGAGCTAGGTATAATGCCAGTAGCCGAAATAACAAATGGTAATATTTTTATAGTCTGAGAATGCCAAATTTCCTAAATCTGTGTATTTTATTATTTTTTTAGAAACAGATTTTTGGATATTACAGGAATTTGAAATAACGACATTAATGACATAAGTTTTATTTAAAAAAAAATTTCATGTAATCGTTCGGTCGGTCAGGTATAGTTTTATCATAATATATTTTATAAAATTCATTTTCTAAAAATAAAAATGGTTCGTCTTCATAATATGGAACTATATTACGGCAGTCAATCAAGTTATGTTTAATTACCAAACTTTGGTAAATTATTTTTAAAACTTGATTGTGCCTAAATGTATACTCGAACGGCGCTAATACAGAACATCCCGATATAATATGTTCTATATTAGTTTCCGGAAAAGCCAAACATTTTCTACATAAATCATCAATTTGATTTGTATCTCTGATTATATGTTTACTATAATTTTTAGTAATAATTACTCTATCCTGAATGACAAGCATAAATCCTTCTCTTTCTGCGCTCAACTCTCCAATACTCAAACATTTGTTTACGAAAAAGTATTTTGCATGAATAATTTTACTTGACCAGGAATCTAATAATTACTGGATAGGATTTATAAAAATGTAGGCATTCTCGTCGTATAAACTTAAGGGTGTAATTTTTCTATCTGCCTTGCAAATTATTTTGTGCATTTATGAGCTATTAGCTTTCCTATAGAAAGATGTTCTTAGCATTTCTACCTGTGTTTCAAAGAAGTTATTTTGACTATATCTCTACCTCCTAAAGTTCTAGGTAAATTAATTCGATCTATAGCTGAATTTGGATGATGGCAATTAAACTGAGCGTAGTTCTAATTAATCATTCTAAGATATCTAAATCTGTATTGGACTATTTGATTATGCCAAATGAGTACGTTAATAGAAGTATTGCACAAGTATTTATTGCTTTTACTAATTTTTTAGCAGACATATTGCATTTAAAAATTTTCTGATCATTATTATTTTTATATCATGTCTAATTATAATTTTTATCTCTGTTCGTAATTTTCACCATTTACCTTAAATAAAATAGTAAAACATATGAAAAAATACATATCAATACAATATAAACAGTTCTGATAAAGTGTAACTACTTAAAGTTTCAAAAATACAAATCATTGCAATATAAACAGTTCTGATAAACTGCAACTATTTAAAGATACAAAAATACATATAAATGCAATATAAACAATTCTGATAAAATGCAACGGCTTAAAGTTACAAAAAGTGTTTTGTGAAAAATTTCCTATGTTCACATTTAAACGTCATTATTTCAAGAATGTTATGAATTTAGTGATGTTGGTTAAACATATCGATGTATGTATATATAACCTAATAAACATGCTACAGCTTATTCTTATAAATAAGTTTTCAATGATTGTGTTGTTTCATGTTATTAAGAGACAAAGTCTGACATTTTATTTTACACAAAAATTGATGGACTGCCATAGAAGGATTTAAACGAAAATGCCAAGATGGATAATTAATTTCAGTAAAAAAATATCAATGGTCTAAGTACATCTGTGGTTCAGGGGTAAGACTCTCGACCAGCAACATAGAGGTCACGGGTTCAAATACCAACGTCAAGGAAAATTTTATTTAATTAATTTGTATTGTTTCACAATGAAGACATTAAAAATAATATATTATTATATTTAGAATATGGAAGAAAACCAAAAGTGGCTTACATGCAAATTAGAATCGAGACAAATTAATGTTCCATTTAGCCCATCCGCCCAGCACTCTGTCTCACTTACACTCGCCTGACACGGTCCCCATCCGATTTGAATTTTGTAAACACTGTTATGTATGGCTTTAGCAAGATCTGAATACTTACTTTAGGTACTTTTCCACCTTCTCCTTTCTAATCTATTTTCTCTCCCCACTACCTCCAGCCATACAGCACAACTTAATCTTTTTGTAAAATTTCTCACAATTACATATGTATTTTATTACCTTTTTATACAGTCAAAGACAGAGTTAATAGCCGCTTTAATATTTTTTAATGTTTAATCAAAAAGGCAGTAAGGTCATACGTGTGATATCTAACTTTAAAAAATACGACTTCTATAATTTATTAATCTAAAATAAAGAATATAATATTACATCAAATCCATTAAAATGTATGACAGAAAACCAAGGCGCACAACTCGTGCCGCTAGGAGGCGCTAGTATAGCAGGTACATCAGAATGTATGGGAAACGTCAGAAGTTGGATGTAATTAACGGACTTTTTGATTGCCACTTTGAGAGTTCTACATTGCGTCTATGTATTTATATTGTAACGTCATTGGTTATATTGTTTCTCTTGTTCATTTTAAGGCGAAGCTTAATGCGAAATTACTATTTTGATTAACCTTTATAACGAATTGGTGTACATTATGAATACAAAAAAATATGCTTTAGATAAATTGAAGGTTTTTCTATCGCTTCGCTTGAGTAGAATACAAATAAAAAAATAAATTACTCAATAAAAAATATAAATGAAAACTACAATTTTTTTTTTCATTAGAAATGTATGAACGTGTAAAGGAAACAACTTTTTAAAAAAACAGCATTATAGCCAAGATTATGTGTGACAGTTTCACTTGATTATATTTTTTGCTTTCTTATAAAATTATTTACAAAATAAATAAAAAACAGTTTTTTGCTTGAAATCGAACGTTTCTAGACTCCTTTTGTCAAGCGATTTTAATGCCTATTACCTACGATATAAGGTATACCAAGAATATACAAATTTTTGGCTTATAGCTTCCTCTTAAACGATCTGTCAAACTTGAATGTTGTACATTTTAGCTTGATGTTGCCAAAGTAATGAAAATTTGAGCATAAATTGAATACATTTCTAGAATATAATGCCAAGCTATACCTGACTTATTTTAACCAGTCATTCCTGAGCTTATTTGGGGTAAACAAATGCAGATGCTATTTTGGTCTCCGGTAACTTTTTTTTCACCTAAAAACATAAAAAAATAGTAGGTATTGGATAGTTAGGGCCGAGATGGTGGTTGTATCATTATTATGATAGATTTTGTTGTGCGTGTTTGAGAATATAACAATAATATCACCAAAGAGCATTTTATTCACATTTTTTACTCCAAATAACGTCAGGAATCGTTGGTTATTATCAGATACGTCCTTTAACACCTTGTAAATATGCCAGTTATGTTACTTCAATCAATATATGTTTATCAATCAGTAACAATTTACTGGCGAATGAATACTAAATAAATGTCCGCCCTATTATCGTGCGATCCGTAACCTAAATATCGATAGTAACACTTTTGGTGATTTGAATACATAATTTCCGCCCTATTATCGTGCGATCCGTAACCTAAACATCGATAGTAACACTTTTGGTAATTTGAATACATCATTTCCGCCTTATTGTCGTGCGACCCGTAACCTAAATATCGATAGTAACACTTTTGGTAATTTGAATACATAATGTCCGCCCTATTATCGTGCGATCCGTAACCTAAATATCGATAGTGAAACTTTTAAATATTTATTAAGACAGTAGTTACAGTTATGCTCTAATATCTAGTAATCCTGGTTTGTCAGCAGATGATTTTTTTTGTAATTTTTTTGTAATATTAAATGTCTTAAAAAATCAAATATATAAATTACAGCGTTGTCACCAACTAAGCCAATCTTAGTCCTAATTCGCCTCAAAATTTGACGGAGGTAAGACTTAAGGAACACTAAGCAAATTAAGCGTACTTGGGGGTGACTCGGGACTCTAATTTTTGTCTGAAACTTTCGGCTAAGGCTCGCGAACAGGAACTTTGTGTGACTTCCAGTTAAAGTAAGTCGGAGTATAATCCAGACCCTAGATAAACTCCAGATAAGTAATTAATAAGCGACGTGTAAGCGTGGTTCCTGTACTTGTGACAAATTAACTCTAGCCAGTAACTCGGCAGTTATAATTAAAGTGTGTAAATTTTAATTCAAGACGTTCCTTACGCAGAATTATCTTCTTCTAATGATACATAATCGTTTCTTACTTAGTTTGTTGGGAAGATGAACCATTGTAATATTTTAATACCGCTTTAAACGATAACACTGCCTGTCTGTATCGTAATTTTTCAGTATTTTAACATAGGTAAGCACTGGAACCTTAATACATTAGTATAAGTAGTATTTATAAAACAAATGCAGCATCTAATTCGCCAATCAACCGAGCTCTTCATACTCTATATAATATTTGTCTTAACTCTAACATGGATATTTTTTCGGATTCACTGCCCAAATTCAAACTTGGCATCATGTCAATAATTTAAACAGTTCAATGCGCATACATACAGATAGACAAACACACACACACACACACACACACACACACACACACACACACACACACCCTCACCCTCACACACACACAAACACTCACACATACATTACACACACACCTTTATACTACACATGTCACCTGGTAATTAAGGAATAAACATACCACTTAGGAAACATATCATAGGTACCCAACATGAAGTATCTTATTCCTGTATATTGTTTCATCTCTGTAAATCGTGTACTGTGTGTTTCTATAATATTAAATAAAATAAAATTACGGTTATTGATAGAAAAACGGATTGTCAAATATACAGCTCCCGTTAGCACTCAGGCTGTAGACCATGCTTATGATCTCCCATGGTTTACCTTTTTAATTTCCCATTTACTCAGGGTCTTTTACAAACTTTCAAATGTTTATGTTTTTTTGTATATTTAGCAATGTCTAGTTCCATAACGTATCTAATGATTATTCATCACGTATGACATTCCATTACGCCTTGATACCATTTTATGGAATTTTTCTTCACCCGGTTCACATTTTCTAGAGCTATTGTTTTTGTTTACCAATCTAACCAGCTGCATGAGTCTCTTGAGATTGCAGTTGCATCCTGATAGAAGATCTGTTGCCTGATTCCGTTTGGGATTCCGACCGAGAACACTCTCGATGGTGTCACTTCAAGAGCTTTATCCTAAGCCTATGCTTGTCCTTCACAGCTAATAATTTAATGAGGCAATACGAATAAAATATCAAAAAATAAATTAGGCTAGCCGCTTTTGAAGCAGTTACATTAATATAACTGCTTCAAAACATTAATTTTCCGTTAAGTAAGTGGTTTCAACAAGGAAAGTAATTATGCAGGGTTTTCCAATAAGAGGTGTTATTTTGAATAGCCCGCTATTTCGGTAGATGTTACTTTTGAAGCTGTTATTTGTTAACATTTGACAAGTAGAAACTACGTCATTAGTAAAAATGGAACGATACATGCTTCAACAACGCATTGAAATTATTAAACTTCAGTTGAGTGAATCAAATACAAATCATCTTGAGTGATGAGGCCCATTTCCACCTCGGTGGCTTCGTCAACAAGCAAAATTGTCGCATCTGGGGCTCGGAAAACCCAAGAATTATTGTTGAAAAGCCTCTCAATCTTCAATGTGTGACTGTTTTGTGCGGTTTATGGTCCGGCGGAGTCATTGGACCTTACTTTTTTGAAAATGAGGCTGGAGCAACAGTTAAGGTGAATGGAATGGATTGCGCTATCGAGAGATGTTTAATGATTTTTTATAGCCAAAATTGGATGGTATTGATTTGGACAACGTTTACTTTCAACAAAACGGCGCTACGCGCCAAACAAGCGAGGAAACCATTGATATTTTATAATTGAATATCAAAATAACACCTCTTATTGGAAAACCCTGTATAAGTACCTAAAATAAACACACTAATTGAAAATTTCTCACGAGTAAAAACAAACATTAGTTTAACATTAAAAGAATAGAAATTATACTAACTTTTTCAATTTTGTCGCAATGTACCGTACTAACGGTTTGACTAAGTTTTTTTTCATCGAAAATACAAATCATTTTTTATAGAAAGCAATCACTTCCTCGCAGTCCTTACATATCCTTTTTTAATTGTATTAATTGTTTATACATTTTCCGGTAATGAAGTATTAATGACTAGTATACTAGTACATTAAAAGTAACTTTAAAATGTAGCAAAAATTTATCTAAAAATGCTTAAGTTGCTTTTAAAGATACACTGTGAATTTTTTCATACCTATAACATGTTGAATAACTTTATTAAAATTTATTTTTATTAATTTTTGGAGCATATTTCGTGATTTTTTTCTGTTGAAAGAATTTCATATAATTACCGTTACGACTCAAAAATGTATGGATATTATATAAAATAACATATATAGATACTTAAAGTATTCAAGAAAAATATGTTATAAATTGGTCGAAATTCGGAATGGTAGGCTTGGTGTATAATACAGTAACTGTTAGCAGATTTAACCCATTAATGCCCACAACTATTTTTGACTCTAAATTGAATGAAACTTTGTGAACTTGCTCACTATTTTTATACAAGCAAAGTAATTTCTGGAATTTTCATTTTTTAGATCGGTTCCTTAAATAATCAATGGGTCGAAAACGACCCAGTGGGTATATGAAGTATACAATTCATTTTTTAAAAATCTTTATTACAATGTGAAACATATGTTACAATATCAATTCCTTATATTACAATAATTATTAATTAAGTAATTATTACTTCTTATTCATATAGATTTTAAATCTAACTTGAAATTATTTACTTTTGATGAAAACGCACAAAACATTTATCGTGAAGAGCAACGGTGCATTTTATGCAGGCCTTCGTAGTCTTGCTTGCACAAACTGCGCATCTTCTTCGAGCCTGCTTGGTAATAATAAGATGTGCTGCTTTGTGTGTTCTGACAGCAACGGCCACACAAAATGCACCGCTCACTGGCCGAGATGGTCCCGAAGCGGCAGGTCGAACACCATACTTCATGATTAGGCATCGTGCGACTGCTCGCCGAAAACCCAAATTGTCCAGTTTTTGACCACACGCCCTTGAAAGCAGCCAAGCATTATTCATACAGACATCGAAAAGCCACATGATAATTGGCATGTACCATTTCTTAGCACGCATCCCAATGCGGTACTTCGCGACGCTGTTATCCATTTGGTCTACTCCTCCCATGAATCTATTATACATGGAAAACATATGCGGTTGAGGCACTTCAACCTTCTTCTTCTCTTTTGCGCTGTAACGCAGTGCTTTTTTCAGTGGATGAACACCCGTCTCGTTGGACATGACCGTCACAACAGCGTTATCCTTCCACTTGCAAGCTATTATATTGTTGACTTTGTCAAGTTTATAATCATAGGTGCCCCTTTCGGCTTTCTTCATGTCTGTAGATTCAGTAAGTGGACATCTTTCGGTTCTATTGTCTTTCACGGTACCAGTACCAAAGAAACAGATTTCACCCAGCTTTGTAATAAGTTTAGCTGACGTGAAAAAATTATCAAAATATAATGAAAAATTTGAATTTTTGAATGAATTTTTCAATGTATTTGCAAAATTTAGAACCACAGATTCCCCAAGACCCATCTCTGGAACCCTCAAGCCATCACGCCCTTGATATAGATCAACTTGGAGGCAATACCCAAGTCTATGGGCCAAAACCCATCCTTTGAATCCAAAACGGATTGGTTTCCCACGGATAAATTGTTTGCATCCGTGACGCCCAAAGTACGGAATCATAGACTCGTCTATGGATACCTCCGCCTCGATAGGAGCATATTTCAGAAAATTATCGTTCAGCTCATTCAGCAATGGCCTTATTTTGCTGAACTTGTCACCTTCCGGCAGTTGATTATTATCCGCAACGTGCAAATATCGAAAGATCTCTTCGAAGCGATTGCAGCGCATTGCACCCGAAACTAAAACGTTGTGCACGTCGTCTTGTGACTCCCAGAACATTCTTCGGCGTGGGAGCGGCACATATCCGCTTACAAAAAGAATGCCCATAAATGTGTACATGTCATCAACAGACAACTCAAAGGATGGTGAATTCTTAGAAACTGCATAATTGACTGAATGTTTTACAATATTGGTAACAACATTTGTATCCATGAAGAATTCAAAAAAATCGGCTGGGTGACTGCCTTCATTCAGTAGGCTGTTGACAAGTTGTTCAGGCTCTAACCTGCCGATAGTGCGGTTTTGCGGCAAATCTCCATCTACCCATTTCCGTTGATCAGGTTGATCACCTCCCTTCGCCACTCGTTTTCTTCCACCATGAATAACGGTGAACGTTTTTGTCCCATTATTATCAGTTGATACACTGTTGGTAACAGTCGCGACAGCTAGAGGTGGTATTACACTTTCATTATCATTCGACACGCCACCATCATCTAAGACTATTTCTGCCTCAGCCATTAGTTGTTTCCGGCTTAGTCGGTTCGGATCATCACAGTCGTCTTCATCTCCTGAATCTCCGTCAGTTTCTGGCCCATCATCGTCGGGCGGAGTGAGGTATACATCAACAGAGTTTGCTTGGATGTCATCTAAGGTGTCTAGCTACTCCAATATCTCCAGTGCCGTGAGAGTCCTTCTTGACCTATTCGGAATACATATATTAGTTAGTGACTCATAAAGAAGACAAAATAATAAACAGTGAAAAGTTAGGTTATGGATGAAAAGAACACATCTATGCCTACTGGGTCGTTTTCGACCCAGATGATTTTTGACCATGTATAAATAAAATCCTAACAAAGATTGAAGACTTTCAATGATTCTGAATTGTATGTACATATTATGTGAGTGATTTAAAAATGCAAAACGCTTCATTATCATATATACAGTAATTAGTACTTACATGTTTATCTTAGGATGACAACTCGCAAAACTGACAGCAGTCAACGCTAGTTAGAAACTTTCACTTAGTGACCACAGATGTCACTGCAGTATCAAATATGTTATTGCTTTTGCAGAAGTACCAACCAAGAAATAATTTAAGAGGGAAACAAAAAAAATTGAATAAATAATAAAAAGTAGAGAGCAGCTGAAAGTGGTTGGGTCGTTTTCGACCCTGTGGGCATTAATGGGTTAATACAAATTTCATTTCACCATTGGATTTCCTAAATACTTAATGTTTATTTTTCTCTGCTTGTTTAAAATAATACTAGAAGAATAGATTACTCAACTCTTTAAAATTCTCAATTTCTCTCATAAAAAACTATTTGAGTGGATTAATTGTCTAATTATTTTCTTCATCGAAACGAATTTTCAATAAGAACTTACCCGATTGGATTTTGACGTCATAAATATCGTCATAATTTATTACTTACGATTTGTTGCTACAAATATATTTTTATTGACGACTCGTCATTGGATTGGCCGACATTAAACAATATCGATTATTGGTTCGCCTAAAGAATCGTACCTCTAGGGGCAGTTTCATGTCAGTTCATACTTATTTGAATATTAATGGCCATTCAAAGTTCTTACAAATGTCAGCCCTTATTAAATTACTACTTGGATTGGAATTGTAAGTGTCTATGAATTTTATGTAAAATTGTGTGTTGACTACATAACTTCTGGTTTACTATTAATTAATAAAGTGGCCATTGAATAATAATAGAATAATAATGAATAATAATAACATGAAATTGTAAGAATGTAGTAATTACAAATTACTCTTATTCAAGGATTCATAACCAGATCAAGATATGGAATGTGGAACTCATTTGGATCAAAGTTTAATACAGCATATGAGGTCTTAATACTGTAAACAACAGTTAGGTATTGACTCCAAATATCAGGCCAGTAAAAATAAGAATAAAACTTTGAAATAGTACAGACCGGTCAGTGGCTAAGTTGGTATCGCGTTTGGGTCCCACCCAGTTGTCGTACGTGAGAGTCCTCGACTGACTTAGTCCTCCATCACGTCATAAGCAACATTTTCCGTTTACTATGGTGGTGGTAGAAGATTTAAAAATATTGTCAGATTATTCGTCACCCGGAAATGTTTGTATTTCCTTAAAAAATACATATATATTTTAGAAATTATTTTTATGCCCACATTTATAGCTCATAGGAAGTATTTATAATAATTTACAATTAACTGAATTTACTGTTTGTTATTTTAATTTGTCTGCTCTATAATTATATCAGTTTTACTAACAAAACAATCCAATACCTCAAAGGTTGCGTGTGATGTAGGAAGAGCAATTTTTTTAATAATCTGCTAGAAGGCATTATCAAACAAAAGCAAATCGATATTTTTAATTCAAAGTTTCTAGCGATTTTAACTTAAGCATTGAGGACGGGACGTTTCACAGAATTTGAACAATTCATCAAATTTCAACGTTCATTTTCGGGTTCTGAGATGTTTCACAGAATTTGAACATTTCATCAAATTTCAACGTTCATTTTCGGGTTCTGGGATGTTTCACAGAATTTGAACAATTCATCCAATTTCAACGTTCATTTTCGGGTTCTGGGATGTTTCACTGAATTTGAACAATCCATCAAATTTCATAGTTGATTTTCAAGTTTTTTTAAGGTTCTATTCAAGTAGTCATTATTTCAGTTCAGTGACAGACTGGCCAATAATGATATAATAACAGAACTTGAATAGGTCATTCACAAAACCCGAAAATGAACGTTGAAATTTGATGAATTGTTCAAATTCTGTGAAACAACTCATCCTAAAATTACCCCAAGCACAATTACTTGAGAAGTGCAAATTGAAAAGATGATACTTTACATGGATTTTAAGTATAATTTCTACACGGTAAGAAAGGGATATTATTTACAATCTTCCTAATGCTACATAGAATCAGAATGATATTTACCTTTCTACAAAAATCTCTATTTGAGTTTCTTATTCTGTATCTCGCATTAAAAGCTATGCGAGGAATTCCAGGACTGGCATAGTGCCAACTCGGTACATTGCAAAGCGTTTTATCTTTTAGGAATTATTCATCTCGTTCCGCTTTTATAACTTTTCCACATATATTCAAAAAGGGTGTGATTTTATGAAAGGAGCAGAATTTTTTCATGAAGTTACCAGAACTGCGTTGTTTTAAGAACACTTACATTTTTCAATACATAAAATGCTGACCAGGTTTTAAAAATGAGATGCCATAGTTTTAAAATATTGGAAAAGAAAACGTATTTTAATGAAAGCTGGATGAAATTACTTACTAATTACTAAACGTGACAGAGCAGTCAAATTAGTAATAAATATAATGATTCATAGTGAAGAGAGTCACTGCTAAAATGCATAAAATATTCGGTCCAGGTTGTAATAGCTAACTCAGTGCACACAAAGTTTTTGTAAGTCTAAATTTCATTTAAAATATAATATATCTTGGTATCACTTAATATATTCTATATAAAATCTATGACCCTTATTTATTGATAACAATTAAAATAAATAAACTGCTATTTTTTCGTCTCTCAACCATAGGGTTTGCGGGTTCAGGCCATCTTTCAAGGAATCATCAAAATGAAAACACTTTGTACAGATACCGATGTACCATTTATTTGACAACAGAGTTATGGATATTATTACGAAAATATCTTAAACCTATTGCATGTAACAATTGTATGCTGGAAATTACTGGCCATGTATCATTACGTTTGTTAAAGGTACCATATATTTAAAGCTCTTGCGGCTGTAAACCGATGTGGGACATACTGGTTACTCATCAGGTCTCAATATCGTGGTTCTAACTCTCCAAAGGTATAGTAAATCTGCATTCGGCCTCGCCGCTATGTGTAGGTGATCAGCGGCTTGTCTCCAACTCAAGTCTCGGGCTCTCAGAATTTAAGTGCCGGGTTCTCAGAACTGAAGTGCATTCTCGCCGCTATATCTGTTCCCGCTTCCCCTCGTGTTTCATCTCCCCCCTCCTATTTCTCCCTCGTCCGTAGTTAATCATTCCTTTTATGGGCATTTTTGCGTTAGCGCTTATCCCCTCTACATCGTCGATCGCACCATATAAGGTGATCCTTCTGATTGCAAGTGACCAAGCAAGGCATGTTTTACACTATATTGCTGCATGATCGATGTGGTAGTATGTCCTATATGATTTGAAGTCGTGGGGATTCTTGATTAACGGATGATATGGGCAACCCATAACACACTTTGCGAAAGTGTAAGTAGGCTTTTTCCATAATAACGAAAGATTAGCTTTTAAATTTTTTTTTTAAAATTGCTTATCGTAGTAATTTTTTTATTTTTTTATTTTTTATTTAGTTACTTTTTAAAATAATTAAGTACATTTTTGTATGGCACATGAAATAAAATATATATATAAAATTAAAACAGATCATTGAAGTCCTCCTCACTAGGAGATCCTGTGCTGAGGGGGACTATATATGTTAGTATACGTTTTCAGCAACTAAGATGATGTTTTAAATATATTAGTTAGTTCTTCTTCCGATATTTCCTTAAGCCAAAATTTGATGTCCTTAATGTAGTTATTTTTCGTTTTCCTTTGTTTGATGTTGAGAGGGAGTTTATTATATAATTTAATTGCTAAAAACTCAGAGTTTCTTTGTCCAAAGGTAGAATTACATTTAGGAATATTTAGCATGTCTGTTTGCTTGGCTCTCGTTTTATGATCGTGAGAGGGGTTTGCCTCTGGTTTATTTTTTAAGTGATAAACTAGAATATTTTTAGCATAGATTTTTTGTAAACTTGGAACATCAAACAGATTAAAAATATCAGTAGTTGGCGTCCTTACGGGGAGCTTTAATATGGTCTTTATGATCCAATTTTGAGTTTTCTTTAGTAGTTTAATATGGTTTGATGATGCTGAGCCCCATCCTATTATTCCATATTCCAGTAGAGAGTGGCATAGCGCATAATATACTTTCTTTAGATCTGTAGTTGACAAGATATTTCGTAATTTTTTGAAGAAATAGATGAGTTTTGTTAGCTTTTTTGAGGTTCCTTCGATGTGTGCATCCCAATGAAGTTTGTCGTCAATTACGATCCCAAGATATTTAATTGTTTTAGTTTGGACTGTATGCGGGCAAGAACATTGCGGATATTTATTTAGACATTCATGTAATTTGAGTGTATGCTCATTCGTTGGTTGACCTCTGTTGGTTTTAGAGAAAGTTAGATATTTAGTTTTACTCACATTTAATGTAAGGGAGTTTGCTTTTAACCAGTTTTGGAGTACAGTCAGACCTTGCTCCGCTTTTTTATGTGTGCTTGTCCAATTTTGTTCATAGAATATAATGACAGTGTCATCTGCAAAGCTCATTATGTCTCCTTCAATGGGAAGACTCATAAGGTCATTAATATAAATGAGAAATAGTATTGGACCCAATACGCTTCCTTGAGGGACACCGTACTTGATTGATAGAGTTTTGCTACTTTTATTACCAATTTGTACATACTGCTCTCTTCCAGTTAAGTAACTTTTAATTAGATTTAGAGTTGTTTGTGTTATTCCATTTTTTTTAAATTTATAAAATAGTATTTCATGTTCAATTGTATCAAAAGCTTTTTGAAGGTCAATAAAAACTGCCAAGCATTTTTTACCTTCATCCAGTTTTTTTATAATTGTATTTGTTACTTTAGCTATAGCATCACCAGTACCCAGGTTTTCCCTAAAACCGTATTGCGTCGTTGATAATATTTTATTTTCATCCAAAAATTTAACCATTTGTTTTTTTATTACTTTTTCCAATATTTTCGATAGTGTAGGTAATAGACTAATTGGTCGATAGTTAGATATATCATTTTTGGGACCGCTTTTGTATATTGGAATAATCGTAGCAACTTTAAGACGTGTGGGAAAAAAGCCTTTTCTTATTGAAAGATTTACAAGGTACGTCAGTGGGTAGATTAGCTCATTTAGTAGATATTTGATTGCTCTGTTTGATATCAGTTCATTTCCCGATGAGGTATTTGTGTTTAGGGAGGCTATGGTATTTCTTATATCTTCACTTGTTATCTTGACTATGTTAAGGGAGTTTTCTTGATTGACATTTTCATTCCACACTGTTTTATCGGCAGTAGATGAAGATTGTTTGATTTTATTCGCTAAGTTCGAGCCTATATTGCAAAAATAGTTGTTTGCAAAGTTGAGAATTTTTTCTGGATGTTCTGCAAAAGATGTTGGTATCCTGTCAATGTTTAATTCTTTAATGTTTTTAACATTGTGCGAGGCTTTAGCGTTTGTAATTTCGTTTATAATCTGCCAGAATTTCCGGGAATCATTATTACATTCCTCGATTTTCTTTTTATAGAATGCTTCTTTAGCATAACGGATTACATTTTTACAAATGTTACGATATCTTTTGTAGAAGCGATGTAAATGGATATCATAGGGGTGGTTTCTTACTTTTCTGTGGAGTTCGTCTCTTTTCCTGATTGAGTTGATAATGTTCTGACTAATCCAGGGTTTAATTTGAATATTTTTATGAGATATCTTTTTTTCTGTCGTTATGGTGTTTAATAGAATAATGTTCTGAGTAAAGTCAATAAAATAATTCCAAGCAGCATCAGTATCATCATTGCCAAGAAGGTTTGACCAGTCAGCAATTTGTAGCTCGATTTTAACGTTTTCCCAATTTGTTTCAGACTTTGCTATGACAGATTTCTTTTTTTGATTTACAGATGTATTTTTATTATCAATAGATAGAAGTATTGTGTAGTGATCAGTCAGTGTAGAAGGGTAAATAATGGTTTGAGTTAATTTATCAGTTTTACTAAAAATATGATCAATGCATGATTTGCTTTCATTCCATACTCGTGTAGGTTCATCAACCAGGCTTTTAAAACCATGGTGAGCTAGTGTATGTATGTAATCATATTTTTTTGGATTTCCATTTTCCAGGATATCAATATTTATATCTCCGATAATAAAAACATTCTTAGTATTTTTGAGTGAGTTAAGCTCAAAATGTAAGGAGTTTAAGAATGGCTCCAGATTTTTTGTAGAAGGTGGTCTATATATTGCGAGAACTGTTATATCCTTACCAATTGATATCCTTAGACAGTTTGCGTTATTAATATTGATCTCTTTGACTTCAACTTCAGTGTCTTCTTTAATGTATGCAATAACACCATCACTCTTTGTATTATTCATTAGTGTGGAGTAAGAGACATATTTATCAATTTGTAGAGGGTAGTGTTTATCAGTTAACCAACATTCAGTAAGTATAATTATGTCCCAGGTTAAATTTAAACTTTTAATTAATATTTGTAGCTCGTCAAAGTTTTTGTTTATGCTTCTAATATTTTGATGCAGTATGTTAAAATTTTTGTTCATTGTTGATAGGTTAGGTAAGTTTGCTCTTTTTGCATTAGGTTCCGTGGTTAATGTAGTGTCAGCCATTTTTAATTTTTGTAATATTTGTTATTTTGAGCCATTTTATTTATATGATGTTTTTCAAATCGTCTATATGTTTAACGTAAATTATTTTTTCGTTTGCATTTCTTCTTGCCATTATTTTTCCCTCTTTGTGCCAGACGTATGCATAGTTTTTTTCTTTTGAGACTTGTTTGGTTTTCCAAAGAAGTTCCTTATGGTAAGGGCTCAGTTCTTCAGCTATGTATATTGTTTCAGTTGAAATATCTTTGATCGCAGCATAATTGATGTTTTTTCTATTTGCAATAAGCTTGTCTCTGGTCAATTTATCTGAAAATTGCACTAGTATTTTAGGTGGTGCATTGATTCGCCTATCAGGTATCCTTTTTACCTCTATAATTTCGCCGTATTTTAGGTCCACTCCTGCCGCCGCTGCCACTTTTTTAACCACTTCAATTTGCTGTTCCCCATTTTTTTGTGGAATGCCAGCTATTTCAATATAATGAGAGCGGGTTTTGTACTCCATATCTGAAATTTTTATTTCTAATTGTTTAATTATAGTATTTTTCTCCTGATGCTCTTTTTTCAGGTTTATAAATTCATTTTCAATTTTTTTGTTTTGTAGGATTGTTAACTCTAGTTTTTTAATCAAATCATCGTATTGACTGCTCATAAACTCCATGCTTTTTTGGGTGTCCTGTTGTTGCTTTTCAATTTTTGAAATAATTTCTTTTTTTATAGCATCTAGTTTTTTTTCGAAAATCAGTGTAATTTTTTCTATGCTGAATTTTTCTTCAGGTTCAATGTTAGCACCCTTTCCTCTAGTGTTAGCCATTATTTACTGTTAAATGTAACAACCTGCCCCGGTTTTAGATATTGAAGTAGAGGTACAATACCGGTGATGACAGTTAGAAGTTTTATTTTTATCTATGGATAACTATGGAGTGACAGTTTTATAAGATTTATTCTCAATTTTTTTTGTAATCACTTTAGTTATCCGGGATTACGGATATTAAATCGATTTTTTGTAATCTAACTCACAGTTTCGAGCACCTTTCCACACAAATCACTCACTTTCGGTATAGATATTATAAATAATAGCAGGATAACTTATTTGCACTTGTATTCGTATTTGTAGACCATAGAAGTGAATTGAACCTGCGGTCTCTGGGACCTCGGCGATCTGTCACAAATTTGATTGTTATAATACGGCCATGAAAAAGGCACGGTTGATCCCAACAATTTTATTTTTTTTATTTTTTTATTAAATATACAAACAGATAATAATAGATTTTCAAACGTAGATATTTTGAGGCTAATTGTGAAAAAGGTTTTTTTTTAAAGAAATTGTCCAACTCAATTAAGATATTATTAATTGTAAAGTGACGCATTTACATTTTATAAGGTGCTTTAAAAATTCATTAATTGAAGTACATAATAATAATTAGTAAATTATAACAAACTTAGATGATAAATATAAATAACTTAATATGATGTTAACTAATCTGTACAAAACAAAATGGAAATACAATAAACTTAAACGGTAGATGAAATAATACAAATATCAGCACCAAACAGAAATATAATTTCAAAACATAAATTTAAAAAAAACTTAAATAACACAATAAAAATATCATTAGAATATAACAAATAATTACATACTTAAAATAATAAAAGTTATTAAATTTAGAATAAGTACAAATAAAAATAAATGTACTTATTAGGTAGCTAATAATTTAAAGTGGTTGTAAATTGTTGGATTCCAAAAGTTGTAATTGTGTAGGTATCAAGCAGTGGCGTGCAATGCATAAAAGCTGAAAAGTTATTCCAACCCCACGACAAATGAACCAAAAAGAAGTTAAATGATAATGGAAAAAAAATCTTTAAATTACTGGCGTAGTTCAATTATTCAGTTGGTCGCAAAAATCTCAGTGGAAAATTTGGTTATAACAGTTTAAACTGTTAAATAACTAAATAAACTACATATTTATAAGGTACCTACTAGCTAAAGTCCCCGGTGTGGCCCGACCTTTACACTTTTAAAATTTATTAAGTAGCTCTTGGTAACCGATATTTGACGGCTGCACCAAAACTAAACGCAAAATACCACATTAAATCATAATGTATTACCAGCTCTTAAAGTATTTGAGTTGGCGACACGGTACATTGACATATATAAGCGCACGCTTCACTATAATCTTTACACAGCTGCACTGATGATGGACACCGTAATGCTGTCTAAAACGTTGGCTAACGAAGGAGGTAGCGCTACACGGCATAAGACCCCAAAAATAAATCACGATAATTTAATTCACGGTTCACACCCCATCATGAAAGTTACACAAGTCTACGTTTTACCAATGCAATTTGGTAGAATAATGCACGCAGCTGGATATCGTTTTAAAAAATTATTGAAGGTTGGAAGTAAGTACCTGGTTATTTAAATCTGATCACGGAATACGGCTAAAGCCATTTAATGCAATATTTAAATTATGTATGTTCTGTCTTTCAACGTGTTAATAAATTTACACCAACAACTGGAAAACAAAGAACTTGTTTGTAAAGGAATTCGTGTTCAAAATGGAGTAGATCAATCCATCAGACTGACAGCAGAACATCCTGACAACCCATATTTAGATTGTCTCTTCTTTAATAGTTATTTCATGGCTGAAGAAGTATCAAGTTGCTGAATCTTTAATATCTTTTCGAGCTAATAACGAGCTTTTCTTCGTTAGACCCGGTTTTATATTTGGCCATAAAATGCCTTCGCCAGTTGCCCAGCTCACAAAATCAACCTTAAAATGGTCTCGCTACTTTCACAACCTTTATCGAAAATTTCTTCGTGGAGGTTTATAAGGTCTAACGAAAAATTCACTTGTGCTTCTGTAAAAAGTTTTTTGGTACCTTGTGTGCAAAAAAAATGTCACTCTCGCTAATAAGTCATTGAAGACATATTAGCGAGATTCTGGTTTGGGGAGACCCTTCTTTGACCTTTCCTACTGGTCTTTCTACCTATTGCCTTGCGCCACAGCCGGAGGGATAAATTCATACGTCCGTCACTTCTGGAGACACTGATCCCTATATCCCTACCCACACCTCATACCCTTTACCTTCCCAAAACATCCTCTCCTCCTTTCCTTAAAAAGAGGCCCTGAGTGAAATTATTTTCCTCAGGGCCTTCTGTGTGGGGTAAATTCAAAAAAAAATCAATAGATATTTCTGACTAAATTATGCAAAGAAACTTGAAAAACTGTTTCTTTAAAAAAACGACTACGAATCTGATTTCACATGATCCTATTTATCGGTAATTAACCATTCTATAAATATGTTACTGTATTTTATGTTATCTATGTTATTTTTATTACATTGATAATGAACTTTCTTTTCTCAATTTCATTAAAATTTTGTTTTCTGAAGTCTAATAAGAAGTTTTAAACTTGTTATACTCAAGCATTGCATCTGTATTAACATTCACTGTGATACGTACACATTAAATTACATGTTTACCTTAAGTATTTTGAACGCTTCAGAAAGAGGATTCAATTCGACCATCAGTTTATACTTGAATTTCCTACTCCAAATAGATATTTCCTACTCCAAACAGATATATCCTACTCCAAACAGATATTTCCCACTCCAAAAACTCCTACTCCAAGCAGATATTTCCTACTCCAAACAAATATTTCCTAATTGTAAAAAGCATTCACTTTGTGGCTCATCATAATTTATAATAAAAACACATAAATTTGTTTTTGACCACGATAGTTTTATTTTCACTCTACCGGTTTCGGAAGATCCCTTCCTTCGTCAGGAGAATATTTAAAACTGTTAAATATTCTCCTGACGAAGGAAGGGATCTTCCGAAACCGGTAGAGTGAAAATAAAACTATCGTGGTCAAAAACAAATTTATGTGTTTTTATTATAAAATATTTCCTACTTCAAACAGATATTTCCTACTCCAAACACCCCTACTCCAAGCAGATATATCATACTCCAAACAGATATTTCCTACTCCAAACAGATATTTCGTACTCGAATCAGAGTAATTATAACATTTAAGTATGATTAATGTGGACCATCCTATACCGGAGAGTCTTCTAAGAAAACCCTCACTTAACTTAAGTCTCTCTTTGATACTTTCATCTTCTTTACTTATGTGACACAAAAGCAATATTTAATTACTAACCCAGTTTAACTTTAATATTCATATCGTGATGAGTTTTAACTCCGATCATATTTCGATTTTGCATGTTTAAGATCGCTCATCTAACTTTACAATTATCATTTAAAAACTTTCCGAAGCTTAATAGTAAAAGTTTCACTCAAGTTCCAATCACTGTTGATTTTTTTTGCAAAACATTAGTTATTATCATTGGTTAGTAATAAACAGAGCTTAGAGGTTAAAATAACATAGATTAAGTTAGAAAGCTTCTTTCATCTAGCTTGCTGTTGATAACTGAGAAGATATACGGATAGTTCTGTGAACAGTAGACCTCGCGTCCAAATTTAAGTTTCAATTTTTATCTTATTTAATAAATCGAAACCAAAATTTCCGCTGAAATCATAAAATTTGTTACTAGGTACTTAAACAACTTAAAAAATATATTTAAATACCTACCTACTTCATTAATTATAAACAATATATATTTTTTTGATTAACTTTTTGAGCAAACCCACAAATTGTAATATTTAATTGTTGAAGACAGAAATAAAAAAAAATCAGAAAAAGATCGGTCTGGGATTCTTATTCGAAGTATGATTTAATCAAATATGACCGAAAGAGATAGGGTCCCATTAGCTCAGTTTGTAAAGCGGTGCCCCGGCAAGGCAAAGGTCTTGGGTTCGTGTCCTAGAAGTTTTGATTTTCCTGTTTCACATTTTCCTTTACGAATCGCTAATATAGTCTTCAATAATTACATATATTTTATGTAATACTTTATTTTATTTCAAATAAGGAATTATTCAAATTATCTAAAGAAACGTCACATTAGGTTAGACAAACTTTTTTCACGCTTTTCAAACTTATTTGTGTTACAGTAGATTGCTTTTTCAAATGGGACAAACATATTTAAAAAACCTGTAAAAGACTCAGATCAATTGCTGGCAGAATGTACACATTAATTTTTTTCTTATCAATTGAAACACTTAAAATAATTTATATTTCAATGGCAGAATCTATTATAAGATATGGATTAACCATATGGGGAAATACTATTATCACCAATCTGAAATAAGTCCAAGTTGTACAAAACGCAATTGTAAAATTACTAGTCGTCCCTAATAATACACCGTTGCTGTTTCGGAGTGCCAAAATTTTACCTGTTAAGGCTATTCTATGGCAAAAAATCATAATTCAGTTTATATTTATCCCGCAGCATAAAGAAAAATTAGAACATAAATACAGTGCTAGATTCACGCGCAATGACGGGTTAATAGTTCCGAAATTTAATAATAAATACGGACAGAGAACGTTTGAATACAACATACCGAAGATATTTAATTTATTACCTGACACTATAAAGCAATGTAAGTCTATGAATAAGGTTAAATATATGGTGAAAAATTAGCTATCGGAAAAAAATATTTACTTTAATATGTACGAAAAATTGCATGAAAAAATTGTTGATTCTGTAGATATAATATGTAAATTATAACTTATAAAAATGTATATGTAACTAAACTTTAAGCACCTGTTGACAAACCAATTCCATTGGCTTAGCAGGACTTGTTTGTTGATATGTTTTAACTATTTATTCAATAAAAAAAATAAAAATAAAATATTCAAACATGCTTATCGGTGGTAGATACAAAAATATTGAATAAATTCGAAAAATAAAGTCCAAATAAACGCGAAAATTTAGAATTAAAAAAATATCTTTTCTGAACTACTAAAACGGACACCATCTTAAACGGGAAACGGAAAGTGCAAACAAATTTACAGACGAGTGAAATGCAAAACTCAGTCAATGTTTTTATACATGTATACTTATTTAATAAATTAGGGAAAAATATCATAATTGGGAGGAATTTCGAGGTACCTACTGACAAATTTACATTTTCATAAAAAAAAACATTGACACAAAAAAACACATTAAAATACATTTCAGAATTCTCGGTTTAATATGTTTACAAGACCAGAATTACGCCTAATTTACGATTACTCGGAAAAACAAAATACAAAAAATTGTGCAAAAGAGATAATAATATACAAAATTGATTAAACAGTAGCGAAGGTCACCTTTACTGAACATTGGAATTGAATCTTTTTAAATTTTCTAAAACATTATATGTTAAGAATAATGGCGTGGTATTGGGGTGCGCTGTAGGTAATGTGGATGGTATGAATAATGTTATCAAATTAATGATATTATTCAAAGAGTGTTTGCGCCTATTCTGCCAAACATTGAACCTTCCTTGAACTAATAAATGTTTAACAGTCACGAAAATCATCTACTTCCTATTCTTATTCGGACTTTAACTTATAACTTACTTCTGTTTTATAAAGTTAATTTTTATGAGAATAATTAAAAAAAATCAATTATACTATATGGATTTCATACTTATTTGACAGTATTTTGACAGCCCTTTGAGAAACGTGCACCTGAAACTTGGCATTTTTTAATCTGCTTTGCGGTAGTTAAAAACGTAAAAGCTTTTTGAGAATTGCTAAATTATTAAGAATTTCTTTAAATCTGATATTATTAATACTCTAGCGTCTGGACGGTGTAGGCCCTCTCATTGGTCAAATTTAAATTGTCTGTTTCAGTTAAATTCCGCTAACTTGTCTGATATTATTAATACTCTAGCGTCTGGACGGTGTAGGCCCTCTCATTGGTCAAATTTAAATTGTCTGTTTCAGTTAAATTCCGCTAACTTGAAAATTAAGGCACGATTTGAAAATGACACGATGCTCATATAATTTTTGGATAATATCGAAGAAAATATGTTTTAGAAAGTTGACAATCCATTGGATTCATTACATTACAGTAAAAATTATCCACAATTACGTATTAAAATTTGACGTTTATCATTATTCACGCCATATTCACGCGAAAGACAGATTGTCCAGTGTTGCCAGCGTATATGGATTTCCAATCATTGTAAAAAACTTTTATAGCCAGTTAGTGTCAAGCAATGTATGTTAATGTGAGATATATTATAATTATAAATAATAAATATAATTAAAAATCCACCATTACCACCATTTAAAGCCGGCTGCAAAAATAACCAGCTCCACTCGATACTTTACGTAATTAATTATTTTTTGATATTACAACACCGACCCCATGCGCTGTCATGTTTAATATCTAGGTAATTTCATAATTATTGACGTGCTAACCTAGAAATTTGTTTTAAAAAGTTCCTGTGAGTCACTAAGAATACATATTTTGTTTTCAGATTATTATTTCAATTTAATAACTATGGCTAAAAGGAATGTGGACAATATTTTACCAGAATTGGCCGAATTTCGGAATGTTCGAATGAGAGAGGGACGTTTACCGAGCGATCGAAGTGCCAGAAGACGAATAGAATATATGACTGATAATCAAATTGAACACAATAATTCCAGAAGGCGGTTTTCCACAGCAAATAGATGTAATGTATTCTTGAAGTGTGCTTTAATCAATAATCCAAATTATGTGCTTCCAGAACAGAATTATTTCGGCGTCATGTCAAAAGAATGTACAATCGAGCATTGCAAGGCGCTTCATTTTGAAGTTGAAAAAGGTAAACTGTTACATTCTTGCTGTCATAATGGAAAAATAATACCACAAATTTTAGCTTATCCTCCAGCACTTAACGCATTATTGACAGGAGATTGTAGTCAATCTAAAAACTTTAGGAATTTTATTCGTCAATATAACAGTGCTAATGGATTTGCCTCATTTGGAGCGCAAATAGCTAATATCCCAGGTAATGGTCCATATTGTTTAAAAATTTCTGGTGAGGTTTATCATTTGACTTCCAGAAGTATACATGTTGAAGGTGAAATACCTTCCTATGCTCAGCTTTATGTATATGATCCTGATGAGGCTGTTAGAGTGCGTATGAGTCATCCATCTAATGCCGATTGCTATCAAAATATAATGCAAATAATTGATAGCGAAATACGCCAAATAAGCCCTTATGCTCATCAGTATAAGAAACTAAAAGAAGCTGTCGAGGAAGAAGAATTACGCATTGCGGCTGACGGTGGGCAGGTGAGAGATATACGTCTATTATTTACACGTTCATCAGCTGATGACCAACGGAGGTACAATGCTCCAACCAGTTCTCACGATATCGCCATGGTATATGTAGCAGACAGAGACGGGAATTTACCATCGGGTATAGATATCGCTGTTTATCCTAAAAATGTTGAAGGACTTCAAAGGGTGGCAACTTTATCAAAGCATTTAGATCCTATGGTTTTCCCACTACTATTTCCATCAGGTGAATGTGGTTGGACCCCAGGCTTTCAGCATCATGCTGATTTCTGTACTGCTCAACGTCATACTGTAACTGCCATGCAGTTTTATGCAAGTAAATTAGCAGTGCGAAGAAACATATTTAATCCAATCCATTATGCGGGTAAACTTTTTCAACAGTATTTAATTCATGCTTACATTATTTATGAATCTGGTCGCCTAGATTACATAAGGAAAAACCAACGACAACTCAGAGTGGAATGCTACCAAGGTTTGCAAGACCATGTAAGAAATTTAGCCACTGATAGAGGAGTACGTGCAGGTAATATAGTCATTCTTCCATCTTCATTTACTGGTGGACCACGCCATATGAATAAACTTTATCAAGATTCAATGGCAATGGTACGTAAATTTGGTCGTCCTGATCTATTCATAACGTTTACATGCAATCCCAAATGGCCAGAAATACAAACCGAATTGGAACATTATCAATCGGCCGCGGACAGGCCTGATATAGTAGCCAAGGTTTTCCATCTAAAAGTCAAGGAATTTATTCATGATATGACTGAGAAACATGTTTTTGGAAAGGTAATTTGTTGGGTTTATACAATTGAACAGCAAAAAAGAGGACTCCCTCATCTACATGGCGTGTTTACACTTTGCAGCCAAGATAAGTTGTATACAGCTTCTGATATTGATAATGCCGTATCTGCAGAACTACCCCATCCGAAGAATTCGGCTTTGTACCATATTATTTTAAAAAATAACATTCATGGACCATGTGGCGTACTTAATCCAAGGTCAGTCTGCATGGTAAACGGTAAGTGCTCTAAAAAATTCCCCAAATCATTTAAAGATTCTACTGAAAATAATTCCGCAGGCTACCCAGAGTACAGGAGACGTGATAATTTTTCTGAAAATCACGTTGTTCGGGATATACGTATCGACAATCGATTTGTTGTTCCATATAATGCATACCTTAGCAAAAAATATGATGCTCATATTAATGTTGAAATTTGTTCCTCAGTGGCCAGTATTAAATATATTCATAAATATATATCTAAAGGTTTTGATTGTGCTAGAATCGAAATAAGACAAGAAGCTGGAAATTTGGAGAGTGCGGTTATTCAATATGATGAAATTAAGCAATATATCAATTGTCGATATGTAAGTGCCCCTGAAGCTGTCTGGAAAATTATGGAAAATCCTATACATGATCAATCTCACTCAATTTTACTTCTGGCTTTACATTTACCCGACAGCCAATCTGTGTATTTTGTAGAGGGGCGGGAGGAACAGGCTCTCAGGGAAGCATCTACAAGGAACACCTCTTTAACAGCGTGGTTCCAATTGAATCTTCAAGATATTGAGGGACGCTCTATTCTGTATCAAGATGTACCAAATAATTATGTCTTTTCAGCTGGTAAAAAGTGGACGAGACGACAGCGGGGAGGTGGCAAAATCATTGGACGAATACCTTCAATTTCTCCTAGAAATATAGAACTGTATCATTTACGGCTGATTCTTATAAAGGTGGCTGGAGCTACATCCTTTGAATCTTTGCGAACTGTTGATGGTAATTTACTAGCTACTTTTCGTGATGCGGCGCGTGAACTGAAGCTCATTGATGACATAGGAGAATGGACGCAGTGCATGACGGAGGCTTCATTGTATTTGATGCCTAAAACTCTTCGACATCTATTTGTTTTAATTTTAATACAATGTATCCCTTCGGACCCGTTGCAGCTGTGGAATGATTTCAACAAATGTATGTCTGAAGATTTTTTTCATCATGGTGTTGCTGAAGAAACAGCTATTAATCTTTGTCTTTTAAACATACAGGATATGCTTATGAAGGAGAATTCATCTTGCAGAATGCAGGGCTTACCTGAACCTGATGAAAGTTGCAGTTTTGGACAAGTGACTGATTTTAATGTAATTTCTGAAAACACTTTAGGTGAATTGATGGCTGCCAAACTCAATGACGAACAACTTCAAGCATATAATTCTATTTTGAATAAGTTTTTTTCAGATGAAAATGATGACAATAAATGTTTCTTCATTGATGGCCCAGGAGGAACAGGGAAAACATACCTTTACGAAACTTTAATTCACACTCTAAGAGGAAAAGGTAAAAAAGTTTTATCAGTCGCTTGGACAGGCATTGCAGCTATCTTGCTTCCAGGTGGGGTAACGTGTCATACTGCTTTTAATTTACCCCTCAGTTTACAGGACAATACAACATGTAAGGTCACATCAAAGAACCGGAAAATTATAACAGAAGCAGATATTATAATATGGGATGAAGCACCAATGGCTCCAGGTGTAGCTTTAGAAGTAATTGAGCGTACTATACGTGATATCATGGGAAGTGATTCTGTCTTTGGTAACAAAGTTATTGTTTTGGGCGGAGACTTTCGTCAGATCCTTCCAGTGTGTCGACGTGCTTCACGAGGACAATTAATTGCCGCTTGCATAAAAAGCAGCATACTTTGGTACCATTTCAAAACTTTTCAATTAAAAACAAATGTCAGAGCTTTAGAAAGTGAAAACATATTTTCTAAATGGCTTTTGGACTTGGGAGATGGAAAACTTCCTCCCGTAGAAGGAACATTAGAGTCCTCTGTGCTTATTCCCAATGTAAATATTTGCCAAGATATTATTCAATGTATATATGGTAAGACACATACCACTGCTGATGCCTTAGTGATGAGTCAACGTACCATTTTGTGCCCCAAAAATAGTCATGTTTGTGCAATCAATGAGGATGTACTTCAACGATTAGAAGGACAAATGAAGACTTTTCATTCTGTTGATACCATCATTAATGAAGAAGGAAATTTAGATTATAACGAGCAGGCTAACTTTCCTGTTGAATATTTAAATTCTATAAACCCAAATGGCTTCCCACCACACATATTAAATCTTAAAATTGGTGCCATCATTATGTTACTTAGAAATTTATCTGTTGGTGATGGCCTTTGCAATGGAACAAGAATGGTTATTAAAAATTTCAGCTGTAACTTAATTCAAGCCGAAATCATTACGGGGAACAGAAAAGGTACAGTACATTTCATTCCTAGAATTTACTTAAACACTTTGTCTGATGTTACAATACAATTCAATATGTGCAGGAAACAGTTTCCAGTTAAATTAGCTTATGCAATGACCATTAATAAATCTCAAGGACAAACTTTTGAACGGGTTGGACTGTTACTTCCTGAACCAGTATTTTCTCATGGACAGTTGTACGTTGCCTGTTCCAGAGTACGAACGCAGTCATCGTTATTTATACAGATTATTGACGGTTCCAGACAAGGGCAAATTCTGACTGATTGGTATACGGACAATATTGTTTATAAAGAGATTTTTTCCTAATGAAAGTATATAATATTAAGTTGTAAATTGTAAAAAATAAAAGTATAATAAATTGTAGGTACTTGCTTACAATAGTTTGGTTTTTCAGGTCAATTTATCCCACATGTAAGGTTTTTCTGCCTAAGAATTTTTTCTTTGAAAAATTTTTAAGAGAGTTTTGTTGTATGAGTATTTACTTTGACAATCTTTTGGTAAGAACGTAATACTATTTCACCCAAATATGTAGATTTTTAGGAATTATCCCAATAAAATAATCCTTTATATTTAAAAAAAAATTATTTACTTTGACAATCTTTTGGTAAGAGTTTATTATTTCAGCAAAGTTATATTTAATATTGTAATATGTTGATATTTTTTATTTCCGAATTACATATATTATATATATATATTTATCCCCTCTCGTACTATGTTGATCTCGAGCGACGGTACGCCAGGTATATGTTGATCCGTTTGCATTTGTTGATCCACCCCGGATATGTTGATCCATTACCCAAGCTGGCATACATATGTAAATCCCTACAGATCAACTTGTGTCATCGAGATTTAGCTGTAAGCCACGCCCATTTTTCGGTCGCATATACATTTTACACGATTTATTTTGTTGATCTATATATTTCTGACCAACTTGACGGCTTGCATGCATTGTAACTTGTATTTCGCGCGCGTTGTGGTACTTTTTAGATTCTGTTAGAACATCCATATTCTATGAAAATGACTTTGTACTTAAAGAGGATAGACTGCCTCACGCATATTTATATTGAAATGGAACTTTCGCAAACGTCAAATCCATGCTTAAAAAATCTTTTGAACTTGATTAAACAAAAATATAACTTTAATGCTTCATTTACTACGTTTCGTGACTAAGCAGGGGTGCCCGGGTTCATGGGGTGAGGTTCATTGAGTCATTTTAAAAGAGAAATTTTGAACATTGATTGAATCAAATTTTATTTTAATGTATCTTTTACCATCTCTCCCGACGTAAGTTTCTTGTAATGATTAAGTTGAAACAAAGCGTAATATCCATAATTTGTGCCTATTAAAATTGCGGCGATTAGATTGGTGAGAATTTAATTTTTCAAATTTTAAATTAAAATTGCTGAAAAATTTATTCCAATTTGTTTTTTATTAAACATGGCTAAAGTCATTTCAAGCACCGATTCCAACCAACGATGTTTTAGTATATGTTCGTCAATCAACAGGAGCCATAATGTCTGTACATCAGAGCCCTCGAGAATTATGTATACCGCCGCCCCGGGAACCATTTATTAGATAACCAATACAATTTAGCGAGATAGTTGTTTATTTTTTGTATTTTTTTACATCGTCTCCACACAGGAGGCCCTTAGGAAAATCTTAACTCTCAAGGCCTATGTCATCTTTGTGAATGCTGTGTTGGGGTATTTTGAAAGAAAGGAAGGACAGTGAGTTCTGGGAAGGAAATAGGTATGATGGGTGGGTAGTAATCTGGGGGTCAGTGTGTTCGAGTGATAAACATAAAAATCCAACTCTCCTACTGCGTTGCAAGGCGATGCGTTGAAAGAGGATTAATCGATCCGGCCCACCACGCATTTGGTAGGCAAGCGCATCCGCCGCCAAGAACCGAACAAACCTCACCCTATAAACCCGGGCACTCCTGCTAAGTCACCAAACATATCAAACTACTTGAGGTGGCTCTCGACTAGCAATCCGAAGGTCGCGGGTTCAAATAAATTTTATTAAAATTAATTTGCAGTATTTTACAATTAGTTTTTGGTGACCATATCTGAATAGCCAGGTTCTCTCCCACCTTCCTCCTCCTCATCTCCTTCGAGGTCTCCTTTGAGGATGCCATAGTCTCACTGGCTCCAGACGGGAGCGGTTAGGACTGTATGACTCTGGTGCGGTATTCACACAAGTTTTTATTTGTAAAAAATGAAACAAATATTATAATCAGATATCATATTTCCTACAAAAAGCCACAGCTGCTAACTTCGAGAAGTTGAAGAAAGTATTTTTAGCACACAAATGGCAGAAGTCGAACTAACACGTGCAGTTTATAGTAATTCCAACTAAAAGATAAGATAAAACACTTCAATATATTTTATTTAAATTTTGATAATTTCTTCATGCTTCATGCTTTAGTGTTTAATAAAAAAATACAAATCATATCACACTACATCTTAACTTAAAGGTGGATATGTTTTTATACACAAAAAAGGTTTATTTGTATATTCTCTGTATGAAAACTATTTTCGTTAAAAAAATAATACTGTATTGAAAATGTGATCAGACCAAAACTTCGTTGTTAAAACAATGCAGCTGCGGACTGTTATTATTAATATTATTATTATTAATATTATTACTCTAAGCTGCCGGGATGTGACAACACCCTGATTATAATACATTTAACCCATATAATAATTATAATTTTATTTGTTTTGTCTTTGATAATCAACGGCTATGGAATTCTGCGTCTTGCCACCGCGATACTATTGATTACTAAACACGACGAAATATTTCAAAACGACTTATTAACGATTCCAGAATGTACTTTATTCATAATTGTTTTAAGAATTTATCTGTTTCTTTAGACAATTTATTTTTAAAAGTGCTTATAAAATACGTTTTATTACTTATCCACTGGAGCCATTTCTGCCATATTTTGCCAATATTGTGCAATATCTTAGTTTTACCTCTAGGTACACAATAGAGTGGGTACTTATGGAATCTAAAAATACGGGATTATTGATTAAATCTAGGTGGATTCGTTAGCTTTAAACCGCATTTAGTAGTTTATATGGTTTCTATGTTAATGTTTTTGGGGGATGATTATACCGGTACAATTGACCCCGTATTACTAAACTCCAGTTTCTGTGAGTACAGCTCCCAAGTTTTATAAGCTCAAGTGCATGTCCGTCCGTAACACTTAGTCAATGTACTTATTTGTTCGTTGTCCTCTCTTTCCTAATGTGAAGGCGCTATTAAAATTTGAATCAATATATATACATGTTATTTGGGGGAAAGTTTTATCTCAATCATAAAAAAAAACTTTTTCTCTTTATTTTTTTATTGAGATTAAAGCAAACTATCATATTAACATTAATTTGTTTTGTTATTTTATTACATTAAATAGTTACGGTTCGTGATAAAACTGATTTACTTGAGGCCAGATAGTGTATTACGTTAAACATAATTGAAATTTTGAAAAGTAATTTTTTCAACTAATTAAAAAATATTATTTTCCTCGTCATTCCGTAAAAGCTGCAATGACCCCGGGGTCGGGATCATTGCAGCTTTTCACTCGATCGGTTTATGAGTATATAGCTTAATTTATATGAGATTAAAAAAATAAAAATTTGGTAGACAACTAGTTTTCTGCCGTTGATTATGAGTATTTTTATCGTAAGCCTAAGTTTTTATCGCAAGACGTAGAAAATGCTTAATGTCAAATTGGTTCAATTGGCCCCATATAATATTCATTGGGCCACTGTGAAAACAACTTCACATAAAATATAATCGAACAAATTGATTAAATATAATTGCATTTGTAACCACCTTGTAGCTGTTTTTTTAGTTTATGCTTTATAGAAAGATGCCGACTTCCGGTCATATTGTTTTATAATATTAAATATGAGATGATTTTAAAAGAATCATCTTTAGAGCTATTCGAAACATTCGCAAAAATCAAATCCATAAAAAAAATCATAACTTAGCAGGGGTACACTGTTGCGTTTGCTCAGCTACTGCGTGGCGGGCCGGATCGAAAGAGACTGGTTGAGGGATACCTTTTGGCCATAAAAATCTAAAATGGCGGCAAAAGGAATAATATTATATGGTATATTTTGAACTTCTTACCACCTCTCCTGATTACGCTTCGTGACTTAGTAGGGGTGGCCGGGTTCTTGATTATAATGGGTAATTATTTAAAATGGGTAATCAATGGATGATTGAACGCGGTTGGAGATAACAAAAAACTGTCCAAAGAAGCTAAACTCCACAATGGAGTGCTGGTACCTACCCTAATATATGGAAGTGAGGCATGGAACTGGCAGAAGAAGGCTGAAAGTAGACTGAATACTGTAGAAATGAGATCCCTGAGGCATATGTACGGTAAAATCATGTATGACGAAATCTATTCTACAGGTATTTTATTAGAGCCTGTTAAAATGAGCTAGCAGCATTGTTCCCCGGTGCACCGTGCACGTGCTTGATACTCGACGGACACGAGCGGAACGCACGTTCACAATAAAGTTGATGTTGTCTTTATGAGAACGGGTCGTTTTTCCAACTCGTTTTTCGTTTTGTAAGTCTCCATATTCAAATTCGGCGGTATGATTTTTTTATGTGACACCTCTCACTAGAGCGCCCCTGTCTTTACACTCTAAATACAGAGAAACTATGTCGCCAACCGGTTGGGCAGCGTTATGAGGCGGGTTAAGGTAGGGGCTGTAGGAATGAATTTATTAATGCTGGTCTTAAAGAGGCGCGAATTATATGGAGGAGGAAAAACAGATGCTGATAGCTCGTTCCACATGCGAGCCGACTTACGGTAAAATGAGTCGGAGAAACGACCCGTTCGTATATAGATAACATCAACTTTACTGTGAACCTGTGTTCCGCTCGTGTCTGTCGAGTATCAAGCACGTGCACAGTGCACCGGGGATCAATGCTGCTAGCTCCTTTTAACAGGCCCTTATAAAATACCTGTAGAATAGACACAGCATACGCACATTTCGCCATACATGATTTTACCGCACATATGCCTCAGGGATCTCATTTCTACAGTATTCTGTCTACTTTCAGCCTTCTTCTGCCAATTCCATACCTCATTTACATATATTAGGGTAGGTACCAGCACTCCATTGTGGACTGCTAGCTTCGCTTCTTTGGACAGTTTTTAGTTAGCTCCAACCGCGTCCAATCATCCATTAATTACCCATTATAACCAAGAACCCGGCCTCCCCTACTAAGTCACGAAGCGTAATCAGGAGAGATGGTAAAAGATACAGGTTAAAAATTTCCTACATAACATTATTCCTTTTGCCGCCATTTTGGATTTTTATGGTCGAAAGGTATCCCTCAACCAGTTTATTTCGATCCGGCCCGCCACGCAGTAGATGTGAAAACGCATCCGCCGCCAGGACCTAGACAAACCTCACCCTATGAACCCGTGTACCCCTGCTAAGTTATGATTTTTTTTATGGATTTGTTTTTGCGAAATTTTCGTTTCGATCTAAATACGCATACATTTCTTATAAACAATTCAAGCAACACACGTCATTTTGATTTGAAACGGTACCATTTCACAGTCATTTCATGCGATATTCGACTCTAGAGACTAATACTTTGAGTTCAATATCACAAAAGATTACGGAATCACATAAAACCTTGTGATAAACAGTCCACCGATTGCCCCTTGATTGGTTCATTTAGTAAAACCATATATAGGGACACAGATCAACTTTGTCTAATAACTTCTTACCTGGATCAACATACTACGGGAATAGATCAATATATATGAGATCAACATAAGTATGCCAATTTGGGTAGATCAACATAAAGTATGCATCCGATTTCCATACAAATTTTGAAAATTTTATTAACAGTATATCAAATTGTTTTTCTGGCAAACTGGCAACATTGATAATTACTGTACCACTGTTGTCAATTCATTCAGATGTATTCCATAATAGCCAAGTTATATGGTGTTAAAGGTGGATCAACTTAGTCTAACAACTTCTTACTGGATCAACATACTACGGGAAGAGGACAATATATATATATATATTTTTTTTTTTTTTTTCAATTTAACTTCGATTTAAAAATGAAATCATTTCGGTGGTATGGGAGAGGAAACATTTTTCTCATTGACGAGATTTATGTTGGGATGAAGGGTGTTCCTCTCATTGTCCGCGCTCGGATTGATCTAATATCTACTTATTAAATGTAACTGTTGTTAGTAAACTGGGCGAAGCCCAACTAAGTGCCGCCCGCAGGGCCTAGCAGCAAAAACCCGCGGAGCGGGTTTTTAACTGCTAGTTATTGTTTATTATACTAAAAACAGGATTTCGGGCCTCAACGAATTCACTTGAATTTGCCTTGATATCATAAAAATTGCGAAAATATTCGGGTTTTTATAAACACGTGTTCCGACATCGTAATAATATTTTTGTAATTTACTAAAAGTTTTTCAGGGAACAGTTTAATTCACTAGTTTTATCATATTTGTCTTTGAGGCTTGCTCCTCTTTAGCCGGAATATTATTTTGCCACAAAGTCTATATCTATTCATATATTCTATTAATGCTAAAATTAATGGATTGTCCTTTCAACATTATGAGAAATAAAGATTATGATGTAAAACAGTTACCAGAAAACACTGTTTATATCATTTTTCGCAACGCAAAGTTTAAATTTCGAATTGTGACCACTGCGTAACTTGGATCTCGATTCTGATCCTTGATTCGTGAACAACTAACATAGATACCTAGTTTTGTGATGATGCACCTCAAATAAGCAAGAAGCGAGGAAACTTTCGCACACGTTGCATTCAGCTAAGCTTTTGATTTAAGAAAGTTACTTTAAAAGATTAATCACTTGCTTGATAAATGCAGAACTGCGAAAATGTTGCAAGTCATAATATTTATATCTCCGCAAATAATTAGGCGGGTTCTTACTTCGTGGCCGAGCAGGTGGCGGAGCAAGATAAGGCGTTATTCCAGCCCGCAGGAGAATGTATATTGCGGGGAACATTCTATTTATACCAGACATAAAAAACACTCAGGGTATTCCCGGAACATCCTTGTGACTCGTTATGCTCTTGCGAGGAAATAGTATTTAGGCTTTGTGGACTGGCTGTCCATTAATCCACTGCGAAGTCTTGTCTTAGCCGCTTTGAGATTTTGTGTGAATGTTGAAATGTTGTACATTGATTAATTGAGTAGCGTTTAGACAAATACACCAAAGTATCTGAGATTTAATTGTAGATACGATTATATGCTTGTGTGACGTCAGGCAGCAAAAACTACCACACTTACCATAAGCTAAGGCCTAGTTAAATTTTCACAGATTGTTTGTCAATAATTTCTAGGAAAACGAAAATAATTATGCGCTGTGTAAGTTTCACATAATCAATGTAAAAACAATGATTTTTTTTTTGTTAAAATGTTTTGTAATATCTTTTGTAGGACATGTAGATTGTAGGTTCCAGAAATCATGAAAAAGATCTTCCACTCTCTTAAAGCGATGTGAAAAGAAATTTTACGTGTATATTAAATATAATAAAAATCATTAGCAAGCATTTAGTAAAATTACATTTTGAAGTTTTTCGAACCTTGTCGTAAGAATGTTGCAGCGCGTTGAATTTGTTAAGCCCTGCAAGAAACTAGTTTCATAACAATAAAATTAACTAAATTCACCCTTTTTTAGTAAATGATATTTTATTTATAATTTATACAGCAGACAGAGGGTTGACATCAAAATATAAATAATAAACAACAACCATTCAATAATGGCTTACAACAATTTTATGTAAAGTAAATCATTAATTATCATGTATGAAAACTACAACAATATAAAACAAGAGACAAATAAAGTTTGGGACAAGTTAAAACAAAGGATTCGAGATATTTAGTAAAGTTATGGTGGGCTATTACTTAATGTAACATCCGGAATCTTGCCACTTCAATTGATGTTATATATTAACACATTCACACAGGAGGTTGGAAAAAGGTTAAGTTGGATCTTTGGAAAGGAATATGGAAAGTTTTGGAATATTTTTGTAGACGGTGAATGATATTAAATTCTACACGGTTACTTATAATATTTAAAGGAAAATATTACCAATAACAAATGTAAAGCACACTTGAGGTGATTGTTTGTTTATTTTATATTAAAAACTCCAAAAAACGATCCATTTTGAGGTGGTGAGAAGGTATTTTTCGTCCGATGACGTCATATATTTGCCAATTTTCAGATTCAATGTTCAGAGCAGTAGGTATCTGTAACGCCAGAGCCGAGCTTATGCATAATTTATTTCACACATAACATTATTAATCTTATTTACTTTTAATTTTATTTTAATTAACGACATAATTTTGAATACACAAACATTTTTGGTCATGATTTAAGATTTTCACGGCCAAATGTATTAAAAGGGATTTTTTTTTTTTGGTATTATGCCGTGTTGCACTTCCTCTTTCTTTAGCCAACGTTAGACACTGTAGTACTACCGGAAACATTGGGTAAAGAAGGAGGTAGCGCAACACGGCATAATACCCTAAAAATAAATCCCCTTTCATACTTTTGACCGTGACAATCTTAAATCATAACCAAAAATGTTTGTGTATTGTGGAAATTTTTTGATTTTGGAATTTTCATTTTTAATTACGTAAAATAACAATGCGCTTTCGTTGTATGGGATGACAGCCAAAATAATTTCTGTTGATGAAATTTTCTTTTTTTGGTATTCCTGATACCGTACAAGTGGCTAGAGGAGACGTTATTACCATTTATTCTACGCAAATTAGGTAGGTAATACCTTGGCAGAAAAGTTAGGTAATTACAGGTTAGTTCAGTATATGTTAGGTTAGGTTAGGTTAAGTTAGGTTAGGTTAGGTTAGGATGGTTTGATTAGGGTAGGAAAGGTTTGGATAGTATAGGCTAGGAATGGTTAGGATTGTATGAGTTAAGACAGGTTAGGCTAGGATTAGATAGGTTAGGTTAGGTGAAGTTGGTTCGATTAGGTTAAAATATGTTAGGTTAGATGAATATAGATTAGGTTAGGTTGAGGTGATTTTGCGCAAAAATAGGCGCTATATAAATCATCCATATATTATTATTATTAGGTTGGGTTAGGTTGGTATAGGCTTGGTTAGGTTAAGTGTGATTAGTAATATTTAGGTTAGGTTGGGTTTGAGTTTGGGTTTTGAGTTATTATATATTAGGTTAGGTTAGGTTTTTTTACATTAAAAATATTTTTTTTAAATGTTAAAAACACTGTGTTCCGCCAAAATAGTTCTTACCTAATATGCATGAATTAAATGTATTGACGTTCTCATGTACTGACGGTAATAACATTTCTTCTAGCCCTGCGTTAGGAATACCAATAAATAAAAATATCGTTGACACTTGACCAAAAATATTGAAAATTGTTATTATCCCATACAATTTTTTTATTTTACGTAATTAAAAATTAATTTTTTTAAATCAAATTTTTTTTCAAATGCAGTTTGGTGCCTTTTATAGTAACCAATGTGAAGTAAAAGGTTTAATTTAAAAAAAATCGTACTAAGCGTGCCAGCGATCCTGTATATTTAAAAAAATTGCACTAAAGTACGTTTAAAAATAAATGTTTATTTCGTGTCCATTTTACTTTTTTTACCATCTGAAAAATCCTTAGTACGAAGTGTTTCGATGTTTTCTGTCGGGAAAATCATTCTGTTTCCGGCAAACATTAATTTGTATGCCGAAAGCGACCGCCCACCTTAACTGATGTGACTGGACAATATTTGAACATGGGAGGTGGGCACATGTGTTTGTGTAAACTTCCTTCCGGTAAATTACTTCTTCAGTCCATTCCATTTAGGTTTTGTATACATGCTCACAGAATTCACATTTTGACAGATAAATTAAAATAAGTAATTAACCATATGGCCGTTTTCCTGCAACGGTAGGCAGAGAGAACGGACTGCCAAACAACTCAGTCATGGCACTCACTTCTTGCCTTATTTACATTCATACATCTTCTAATGCATACCCTTATATTATTCTGACCCTTGACATGGCCTGACTCCAGTATCTGATTGACTTGATCGTGCCATGTCTTCATCGGGTGTCTCCCACGTCTTCTACCATTCACATTTGCGTCATATATTTTGCTTACACTCTTTTCTCCATTCATTTGCTCTACATGCCCAATGCCCATCTAAGCGTTTTGCATTTTCTGCGGATGTCCGTATTTCTCAAACGATCATACTTAGTTTTACCACACGTACGCATCAGGGATCTCATTTCTACCGCACTAAATCTACTTTCATCCCTCCTATGCCAGTTTCACGCCTCAATGCCATACGCCAAGGTAGGTACTAGCACTCCATTGTGGACTGAGCTTCTATGGATAATTTTTTGTTAGCGCCAACCGCGTTTAGTCCTACATTAATGGGGTTACCTTCAATTACCTTTCTTTCAAAATCTCTGTCAGCCTTCCCATCTCTCGTAAAGATACTTCCCAAATACACAAGTTCATCCACCTGATTCTACTATTCATCATTTACAACTACATTGTACACTGTTTTCGTACTCTCTCTTTCAAACACCATGAATTTAGACTTACTTACAATCATCATTTACTCATTTTTCATACATACTTCGTTAATCCTAGACACGAAAGACTGTATATCTTCTGTTAGCAATTAGCACCGCATCATCAAAATCAAAATAAAAGGGTGTAAATAAGCATCAAACAAAATAAAATTGTAATAATTATTGGAGTTCCCCATTTATAAGTTATGGGAAAATTGAATTATCTAGTATTATAATGAAATTTTCTTACCATTCAAGACGTGAACCAGCACCGTGTAGGCCCTCGCAGGAGGCAGGGCGCAAGTGTAGTTCCCCGCGTCAGAGGGCCCTAGCTTGCTGACCCTGAGCGTGCTCTCGGCAGACCCCCGACGCCCGGCTTCCGTCTTAACCGCGACGCCGCCGCGGGTGGCGTCGCGGTGAAGCGCTCGCTGTCCGTGGAGCCACCAAACCTGCAAAAACATTTATATTTTTATTTTGCACCTGCCCATAGAACGTTTAATTTTTTATTGTATTTTGTTTTCTTACGAATACCCAGGTTAGTTCGCTCCTCTCCAATAAAAAAAAATATGCACACTGCAGTAAGGTACCTATAAGGGAAATAACTTGTCGTCGGCAAATGATTTTCCAAAACCATTTCAAGCAATGTTTCAAATCTGAACAGTGGTCTTACAGCAGGGCAATACTGAGAGTATCTTTCACTCTGGAACGAGCCGCAAATATACTACATATTATTTTAAACGAGTAAATTGTGAAATAACACAAATAAATAAAATAAAAATTACTTGCGCATGTCGGAATTTGAACCCACGACCTCCAGTTTGATAGCTCAACCCTAGACCACGGAGGGTCACAAAAATACGTTATTATTTAAGTAATTAATATAATACAATTGCAATGAATTCCCGTGCTTGAAAACAGTTTTTCAACGGGTTTCTAATTGAATTCATAAAACCTAGCAAAACCTAAAGCCTAAATAACCAATATAATTGCCTTTCTTATCCTTCCTTTCCTTTCCCTGTTAAAAAAGAAAAATACCGTCCTAATTTCTGAATATGCTTAAAGTTAAGTAAGTTGATAAAAATAAGCAAAAGGTATACAAAACTTTATAAATGGTTTAAACAGCAACACAAAAATGTTAATATTTAAATATGTTATCAAAAACCTAATAACTTTATTAAACTTCAAAGACTTATTTTATTACTTTAATTTTGAACATACTGTAATACCTGACAATGTTAAGGGAACAATACTTACGCACACAACGAGCTTTAACAAGTTAACTACTTTTAGATATAAACGTTTTCCTTTGTAAGTCAAAATTAATTTGGTTTTGAAAACAATCATAACTATCATGGATAAATCATTTGTCCCACTCATTTTAAGTAAATTTTATATAAAGCGTTTTCATGTTCCACTGTGTTTTAAATGATTTTTTAAATTCTCATTTACTCCGTTATTGCTTCGAAAATTGCAATAATTTGTGACAATTTTTTTTTGGATAATATTCGTTAAGGCTGTTTTGGAAATATACTAAAATGTATCCATGACTCCTAAAATTGTTTACATACTCAAAAGCGGTAGTCATTCACCTAAGTCACCAAATGAAGCAAAACACTGCATAGTTACCGTAGCAGCGTTGGTTCCACTGACTGTAAGCCCCCCGCGCACCATGCAGCGTAGGTACAGCGTGGAGCCAATCTCGTAGTACTGCTCGCGTAGAGGAGCGCCGGACTCGTCTACGATGGATACTTCCGGTGCTGAAACAATGTTTTATTATTATCATTATTCGATCATCGCATCCGCAATTCAGTGAGCATTATTATCACTATTCGACCACCGCATCTGCAATTCAGTGAGCAATATTATCATTATTCGACCACCGCATCTGCAATTCAGTGAGCAATATTATCATTATTCGACCACCGCATCCGCAATTCAGTGAGCATATTATCATTATTGGACAATTCAGTGAGCATTATTATCGAGTATTCGAAAGTTACTGAGTATTAAATAATTTTCTTTATTATTGCATTAAATATCTAATAAAGTTTAGTATTAAAAAATAAAAATTATGTGTGATTAGTAGCATATTAACAAATTTCTTTGATAATTATTGTTGTTTTAATTGTGCTGAAATTGTACCATTCTCGTATTTTTTAATTTAATTTCTTAATATTTAATTGTTTTATATTATTATCTTAATTTATTTCAACATACTTCATCAAATTACTCATGAAAAGTTTCCTGCACAATACACATAAATTCCAAGCATGGTGGACGATAAACGATCTCTATAAATAGACGTTAATAATAAAAAACTTTTCTTAAAAAAGTTGCCTATAATCCGCTTCTCTGTTTTTTCTAGTAAATAGGTGCAGTTCAATTATGATATTGTTTTGACATAAATAAAACATATCGTAAGAGTGGAAAAAGTAGAATTATAGCACCCCCAAACGTAAATTTTTCTTTGCAACTGGAAGAGTGCTTGAAGATATTGGAGTGAGGTTGGTTAGTGACAGAAACAACATTTTCCCGGTAAATGCTCATGTTTTCCTTCTTTCTCCTCTCTTAGCACAATGTATCTTTCTTCAGTGTACCTTTTCTCTCTATAACCTGACGTAATAGTCATTTCTTTACTACCTTAACCAAAACCATCTCAACCCTTGTTAAACGGTTTTGGTTATATAATATTAACAAAATTTACTATTAAATGTTTGGAACAGACAATTTCCGTAATGCTCAGAGGATTTACGATTTTAAATAAAATATGGTTGTATAGACCTAATTTCATAATATCATACCAAAACCGTACAAAAAGAACGCGAGGGCAAGTATTACTAAATAGCGCTTAGTAAATTTATTGTTATTTTTATTACAGTATTCGGAAAAACAACACAACAAAAAAACTGTAAGATGCAATAAAATAAAACCTTACCATTCCAAACGAGAAAAATCACAACTTTATTCTTTTATCAAAAGATAATCGGTTAGTTTCTTTTTCCCATCATTTTATATTTTTATCGTAAAATATTGCTCGTGTATAATTGCCTCTTAGGTTTTATGGCCGCTTGGTATTGCCTCCCATCCAATAACGACTAAATAAAATGTAATGGCAGGAAGTCCTTCCGTATCCCCTTAATCAAATTCTGACTCCGTAAACAGTTTTGCACTGTTATTTTGCATCCATAAACAGTTTGTGTTCAAGCAGCGAGATAATTAGCGTTTTTTCGGTTCTCTTTGCTTCTTTTCGCTTAGTTTTTCAGTTTTTATAACTGTAGTTGACGCAGTGCGATCATGAAATGTTTATTTAGAAACGCAACAATCTTTAAACACCCAGCATTCAGCAGAATGCAAATCATTTTTTAATATTTTATTATAAGTTTTTCTTTATGAATCAATGTTCTAGACCTAAAGATTTATTCCCTAAATGCCGCAGATATATATGATGACAAGTGTTGACGTTCTTTATCGTTTGGGCTAAATTAAGAAATTATATATTTTAGATAAGACATTAAAACAAACTCGTTTTCCTTGCATGGACTGATAGAAGACGTGATCAAATATCACCCCATAACGTAAGGCTACAGAACTTATGTCACTGGAATAACTGTCCATTGTCATTGTCACTATGGTTTTCTTCTTCGTTTGGTGAGGAAGAGTTGGTGGAGGTCAGGATGGAATGTTGAGGTTATTCAGTCATTCGACAGCACCAGGATTCATATGGTTCAGCACGTATGTGCCTCCACGAAACCAAGGAGGGGGATTTTTCTTTGTATGGTGGAGACGAGTTGGTGCCTCCGCGACATCAAGAAGGGGGATTTTTCTTTGTATGGTGGAGACGAGTTGGTGCCTCCGCGACATCAAGAAGGGGGATTTTTCTTTGTATGGTGGAGACGAGTTGGTGCCTCCGCGACATCAAGAAGGGGGGTTTTTCTTTGTATGGTGGAGACGAGTTGGTGCCTCCGCGACATCAAGAAGGGGGATTTTTCTTTGTATGGTGGAGACGAGTTGGTGCCTCCGCGACATCAAGAAGGGGGATTTTTCTTTGTATGGTGGAGACGAGTTGGTGCCTCCGCGACATCAAGAAGGGGGATTTTTCTTTGTATGGTGGAGACGAGTTGGTGCCTCCGCGACATCAAGAAGGGGGATTTTTCTTTGTATGGTGGAGAAGAGTAAGTAGAGGTTAGAGTGGTATGTTGAGGTTATTCAGTCAGTCGACGGCACTGAGATTCATATGTTTCAGCACAGATGTGCCTCCACGAAACTGGGGAGGGAACATTCTTCTACGATGTGTTCCGTTGTTTAAATCTTACTAACTAACAAACTAACCATCACGCTGTTTCTCCGCAAGGGTAGGCAGAGAGGACGGACCGCCAAACAACTCGGTCTTGGCACACACTTCTTGCCTCATTCACATTCATACATCGTCTCATACATACTATTCTATTATTCTGACTCTTGACATGGCCCGACTCGAGTATCTGATTCACTCGATCGTGCCATGTCTTCCTCGGGCGTCCCCGACATCTGCTACCATTCGCATTTGCATCATATATCCTCCTTACACTCCTATCTTCGCTCATTCGCTCTGTATGCCCAAACCATCTAAGCGTCCCTTTCTTAATCTTACTCATTACGCTTACATCAGCCTTGCACTCTTTGCGGATCTTCACATTCCTCACACGATTAAACATGGTTTTACCACCCATACGTCTCAGGGATCTCATTTCAACAGCATTTTATCAACTTTCATCCTTTTTTTGTCAGTTCCATGCCTCACTTCCATACATCAGGGTAGGTACCAGCACTCCGTTGTGGACTGCTAACGTCGCTTCTTTGGACAATTTTTTGTTAGCGCCAACGGCGTTCAGTCCTCCATTAACGGAATCACCCGCATTTGCCCTTCTTAAAATCGAAGTAAAACATAATACTAACAAATCTGAACGAAACATGAAACAAAATAAGACACAGAAAAAAATGTGAGTCACAACTAGGAATCGAACCTTCTTCACATAGCATCCCAAAGATAACACAGGCCCCGAGAAAAAATATGTTCCCCAAGACCTCCTGTATGGAGATAATTTTAAAACAGTATTTCGTAACAAATGCCTTAGTCTTCTTTAGTTCTTTTATGGTCCTTTTCATGTTTTATCTTGAAATATACAGCTTTAAGATGACTTGCAAATTGCCACTGCGATGAAAAAAACGGCTAACGTAATGCTTTCGGTGTTAATGTCTTCCTAAAGGAGACAAAATTAAGATTCTCTTTGAGAAGAGCAGATTTAAAAAAAATAAAAAATGGTATGTTTGCTTGGAACGAATAAGCTTTTTTAAAAAAGCTCGTTGAATGCGCAACGTATAAAAGAATCTATTTAAAAGTTAAATAGATGAATAAAATTATGTGTCAAAATAAACTATTTCAAATTATGATGTTCATTTTTTAACCATTAACAACGTAATAATTACCAGTGATTAAATGTTATAATTTTGATATAAAGGATATGATTTATTATGGACATTTTGTGAAGAAAACATGTTATGACATATTTCATATCAAAAACATGTTTAGCATAAACGAGCCTGCTTGGGGTGAGCCATAAATTAATTTATTAAGCGATGGACCTCGACAGCCTTGAAGCCTTCGTTCCCTAAAGCCTCTAATCTAAAGCCTCCGAAGGTTTTTAGAAACATCTGGTCATCCCACTGGAAATCCGGCAATAGATTTTAAAGGATAAGAAATGGAGTTGGGATCTGCGAAGGATATTCTACTAAGAATAATTCACATTAATGGTTGTGAAATGTAATAAATAATTGCACTGCGTTCTGAAAAAAGCGAGTTCTTCTTGAAGATTATTTTTGTTATCATTTTTTTATGAATCAAGCCTCGAATAAGTTTCGTCAAAGAGATGGAAAAGCAGAAGAGTTTGTAAATACGATTTTTTTTATATTTACTAAAATATTATTGTTCGGGCATATATACCGATAGATATTTTCAATTATTATATCCTACTTACCCGTCCTTGTAACCCTGTCACCAGGAGAGGAAAGGAAAAATTTCTACACCGCCGCTGTAAGGTTACATTAAAAAGTGCAATTTTGCCGCGAGTTTCTTTACGTGCTGGCCAAGAGGAACATTGGAGACACCATAACCAAGGTAGGACTTTTATTATTCTGGTGGCATCCTCTTATAGATCCCGTTCGTTCCCTTTTTGCTACACAATATTCATGGAAGAAATTATCCGGTTATTTCCAAGAGCTATTGAATCACTGGTCCTTCGAGCCGGATTTATTTTAATGCAACTTTACAGCGGCGGTGTAGAAATTGTACTGTCGAACCTTTCCTCTCCTGGTGACAGGGTTACAAGGACGAGTATGTAGGATATAATAGTTGAAAATATCTATCGGTATATATGCACGAAAAATTATAAAATGGTTTATGAAAAAAAAACAGTTTTTTAAAAACAAGTTATATTGTTCAATAATCATTACGCGTCACAGCTGTTTCACCTTCCGAAGGCATTAGTAAACTGCGGCAAAACCACTTATAGACGATCTATTTATCAGTAGCGGTCCGTGACTTTTCTGGGAGCTAAAGTGGTAAGATTGAAATTTTTTCAGTAATTATGCCATTGTAGCTGGAAAATAATAATTTATTCATAATTTAAAAATTTTGTACAAAAATCTTGAAACAAATGAAAAATTACTACAACAACATCAATAATGTTAATCATACTACTCCAGCTCACTGAATATTCACGGACTGCCACTGCTATTTATATTACGTCTTTACGGGTTCTTATAATGAAATTCAAATTGCTTTTATGTTATTACATTGCCGTTTACAATGCCTTTATTGATTTCAAAGATTAATAATTCCCCATGATTTACTAGGTATTGCTTCGATTGTTCAATTATCTGCAATTATTAATCTCGGAAATCAATAAAGACGCTGGCAATAAAAATAAATGCAATTAGATAAGAATTTATGAACAAGTAATTTAAATATATCGTAAGTAAGTTGCTTCACGACAGTTTGAAAAATCTTTTGTGCATAATAAAAATTACACAACAGAATTTGTTTCAAAATAAACAGATTTTTTTATTAATTCAATGACAACATTATTACATGAAAATAACCAATTTCTTTTTAAATGAAGCGTGACCTTACTAAATGATTTTGTGAAGAATTATTAACATCAATAAATAATATTTAAAAAATACAAAAAATAAAACGTAGTTCTTCAAATTAAACATGATAACATTAAACACATTATTTTTAAGTTCTTTTAAGTATGAACTAAATTGAACTGTTGCTGATTATATGGTCCTCGACATGTAAAAAATATATTGAAAAAAGAGTACCACAGTGTTTCATTTTCATAAAACTTTTCGTCTAAAATACATTATTTTTTAGATACTCAAGCTTAAAACTGGCGGCTTCATTTATATTTTGTTTCCCAGATGTCCAATATAGCACGCCCAAATTTCTTTTCAGCGCTAAGTTTTTGTGAAAATTTAGCCGGAGCGATCTCGCGGCCTCCCGACGGGCGTTAAAGTCCTTGTAAACATGTGATCATTAATCTTACTCAACCTTTCCGAAAGAAGACTGGAGACTTTTAGAGATATTGTTGTTTATAAACCACCAAAATAAGAAACAGGAACTGGATAAAGATATCGGTGGACTTTCTGTTTGAGATTTTAATCCGATGATAAACGACATTTCTTCGAGTTTAACGACATTTCAATTATTTTTAATCTTGAACAACAACATTTGTAGATAAATTTGTTTAAGTAAAGCGTTCTGAATGTCTTTCATAATCTGAAGATACAATTGTGTGCTTTATATTAAATAAATTGTTGTTTAATTAGTTCTAGGAGGGATGCCGCATTACTGCTGATGGCTTATAAGCTTCTGAACGGTTTGTTATCAATACCAAACTTTCTGGCTAGAATAGAATTCTATAATCGTGACCTTCGCTGATGATACAGTTCTTATGTGTCAAGCAGCCACATGGAAAGAAGTATTTATAATAGCCGAAAAAAGTTTATCCATTGTAAAAAAATGGCTAAACAGTAATACTCTTACCATTAATACAATTAAAACAAAATACATCACACACAGTATAACACAAAGAGGCCAATCTCTAACTAACATAGACCTTTTACTACATGACTGTGAACAAACTTCATTTAATTGCCAATGCGAACGTTTAGAAAGGGTAAAACAAATAAAATACCTAGGGGTTATTATTGATACACACTTACGCTAGACTGACCATATTAATTTCATCACTAATAAACTAAAACGAGTCATGTACCTAATGAAGTCCATCAAAAACATTTTCCCTCTAACAATACTCAGATCCATATATTTTGCACTGTGTCAATCCATTGCCATATATAGAATACTAGCTTGGGGAAGTGCTACAAGAATGACAATTGACCCAATCCAAAAAATTCAAAATTAAAATAATCCTAAAAGTACCATTCGTCACAGAATCAAGCGAAATTTACAAAACATTAGAAGTCTTGTCAATAAAACAACTTTATGCCAAATCTGCATTACTACACCTCCTCCAACAAAAACTCCAGATTTCCAATTCAACCAAAAACTTCGTTAAAAACCAGATCCTTAACAAATAAAACACTAAACATACCGATAACACACACCACACACGGACAAAGACACTTTCAATACTACGGTACTAAACTGTTTAATTGTATGCCCATTACTCTGAAGCAACTACTAACTGCAAATACATCCGCGAAAAATCACAAAAAACATATCACAGCCTGGATCTAAAACTAAGATATTTTATTTTTTCAAAACATAATAACTCCAAACCAAACATAACTAAACCATAAAAAGTGTATAATAAATAAACACGTTTTTTGAGATTTTACCAACTATACTCACACTTACAATACAAATATATGCACTTAATAACTTCTTTTTTTTACATATTTATTATAAATATTCAATTTACAAAAACTATTAAAATTTTATGAATATTCAATTTACAAAAACCAAAAAAAAAAATAATAATTAAAATTAAAACTTGTAAACAATAAAAACTTTCTTCTACAACACATAAATACTTGTCACACCTATACATAACCACGTAAACACCTCAGCACAGGTTCTCCTAGTGAGGTGTTCACGAAACATACAATATTAATCATATACAGTTTCACCTTCTCAAACCTACCTTACACAAAACATATTATAGTTATAAGTTTGAAATGTATCATCTACAAATATAAATAATGATGTGAACACTGTAAATATTATATAGAAATAAATAATAAAAAAATATATATATCCCGGATAATTTAAGTGGGGTATTTGAACTACGCTGGTCTCTTTGCCAAAAATCAATCCGCCTTTCGACGTTTTCATTCAATGGAAACTGTTCTTTTGCGGAGAATTTCAGACTTGATCATCGGAATGGAAGCAACTAAGTTGTTAGTTGGTGGTTAGTTTGGTATGTGTTCTTGACACGAGTGCGTTATTTGACACAATAGATTATAGTATTTTATTAAATGTGCATGAAACCGAATTCGGCGATCGAGGTAAATTACTATAGTGGATGACATCGTACCTGTCTGGACGAGTACCCCCAGTAACATTTAATAAACGTACATTACCCGAAACTCCCAACGAATTTGAGGTTCTGTCCTGGGTCCCATTCTCTTCATTGTTTATACAAATTGTCTTGAACAACTCATTCTGCTCAGCTGGCTTTGAATCATGATGATCTTTTGATTTTCAAGTTTTGTTCACCGGACGTCCTTACAAACGAGGTCTCAAGTTGGGTGTGTGTCAATAAACTTAAACTTAATCCGACAAAGACGGTATTTGTACCTATGGCTTCACGAAAAAAAAAAAAAAAAAAAAAAAAACATTTTCTGGGTTTCACTACGGATAATAATCCTTCTATGGAATCGCAAATTTCAAAAGCTGTGAGTCCTAGCTTTTTTTCCATTTAAAGCCTCCGATTCAGCAAAGTCATTCATAAATTCGTTCATCGTCTCACCTATAGACTATTGCAATAGTGCATATGCCGGCTTACCTCAGAAACACATCAATAGAATCCAGTCAGTTTTTAATGCTGCGGAGAGAACAATTTTTGGTGAATCTAAGTATTGTCGTATAACTCCACTTATAAGGAATCGCCTTCATTGGTTTCGATGCCCTGAATGAATAGAGTTTAGGATCTGCTTTATGACCTTCAAAGCATTGTAAGGAATGGCGCCAGCCTATATATATGAACTATGTGTCCGACAAAACTTAAGCGATAGACTTCTCTAAGGTCAGCAGATTTAGATGTTAGTAATCGTCTAATCGAACTTTCTAGGTCAAATGGAGCTGCTTACTATGAACGCTCTGTTCGTATAACTTGTCATTTGGAATAAACTTTCTTCAGCTCTTACTAATCTCCAGTATTTGGATGAACTTAAACGGGCTTTAATAACAAAATTATTTAAAAAAGTCCTACGATTCATAAATCCTAACTTATTTTCAATATTTTATGGTAAGCCATATTTTCAAACTTCCGGTAATTGTTTGGTTTATATTGCCTGCTTATTGTACTTTTTAAAATGTCTACTTATTTTCATTTCTGAGCGCAAACTGCTTCCTGTTTTATATTATATTTTAGTGTTAATATTATTGTTTTATCCTGTGCTATAAAAGCACAGTTATTGTTATTCTTTCTTTTGTCATCGCTTTGTACATACTGTACATTTTGGTTTATATTATTTGATCTATATTGGGTGGGGTTCCATTTAGAAATAATTTTAAGAACATGACAACTAACACTAAATTACAATTTTTATGTTGGTTATTGTGAAGCGCACTTGAAGAGAAATGACACAAAAGTGATATATTTAATTTATAACTTCCGATTTTATGTCCGGGTTAAATCTTCCCCATAGGAAAAACTAAACCATTTCACTCACTTTTCCACAAATGATCATCTAGTCAATCATCACTATGCAAGTGCATTATATAAGAAAAATAAATACAAAACAATACAAGAACAACACGTCAACTCACCAGAGATCAAATGGGAAAATAATTCACCGACTCCAGATATTTTCATATCAGAGGGTTCGGCTCGGTAGAACTCCTAACAGGGCCTATAAATCCTACTGATCCCTCAACATAAATATTGATTCCGTTATCCTACATGTATTCAAAATGACCGAATTTCGCAACTTTTTATATAAATTTTTTGATAGATCTAATATGCCTAAATTTTTAATGAGATAGCTAGGTATAATGCCAGTAGCCGAAATAACGAATGGTAATATTTTTATAGTCTGAGAATGCCAAATTCTTTTTATTTCATTTCCTAAATCTGTGTATTTTCTTATTTTTTCTATATTATTATTATTTTTATGGCGATCATTGCATCCGGGTCTAAACTTTTTACATGTTCTGATAATAAACCCCTGGAGTTTGTAGCAAGCTGGAGTGAGCGGTATTGAGTGATCCGAGAATATCAGTTTGGTATCAAAGACGATACCGAGATCTTTAACGCTATTGACTCGGCATAATGTTTACCCTTTAATGGTGTATTAAAAAACTATGGACTTATAGCGTTGAGCGGGTATAGGTCATTTTATATAAAAATCAAAACTGGTTTTTTTCTGAACATGCTACGTCATCAAACTCAGATTGCATTTGCAAGCAGTTTTGGTAAGATATCATTTACATCATATGTTTGAGGTCATCCACAAATAAAAGTCATCTTACTTATTTTACGCAGACTTTGATGTCGTCTATGAGTATGAGGAAAAATAGAGGACCAAGGTTTGACCCCTGGGGAATGCCTTAGAGCGCAGGGAATTTTTTGACTTATGTCCATTTAATAATACAGATTTCAAATAGGAGGCGAAAAAGATAAGTATTGGTTGATCGAAGCCAAGTTTGAACATTTTGGGTCCAGTTTGATTAATCGCGAAAATGTCAGCAAATTAGACACTGTGGATTTTTTTGGTATAAAACCGTGTTGGTTTTCCAATAGAAGAGGCATAATTCGTTCATGTATTTTCTTATAAGTAATAATTTCAAACATTTTTGGTATTGTTGACATTATGGCTACAGCTCTTTTTAAATTGAAATTATTTATATCAGGTTCGAAAATTTGGCTTACACGCGTGAGTTTCCAAGAATAAGGGAATAAACTAATAATAAATATATGGCTCAGTGGGTAATGGTCTTATGGTGGATAATATAAGGTTAATAATAATATATTTAAAAACCAAGAATTGATAATTGCGTAGGGAAAATAGCAACATAAATGTTAAAATAAAAATTAGAGTATAAATATGGTATATGAAATAGTATTAGGGAAACGCAATATACCAAATTTCTGACTTAAATTTTTGTATGGAATAAGTGAAAATATCAACAGAATTTAATTTATTTCCAAGTATATGCAGCCTTTGGATTGGGAAACGAAGTAAATAATTTGTTTTATATGAATAAATAAAGAACAGCTGTTGAAGGTTAATGTCATGATATAGTACTCGGAACGTTATTAGATTTGTTAATTCAGGTGCATCCATTAAGTAACTAACTAATTGGTATAAAGGTAACACATTGCTCACGGTTTTTCTGCAAAATAAGTCGGTCAAATCAAGTATTTCATTAAATTATCACAATTAATTTGTTCAACGCGTCTGGATATTTTGAAATCGATGAACCATGAAAAATTGTGTTGAATTCTCTCAATTTTTATTTGATGTGCTATACGGTATGGGGATCAAAAAGGGAAATGTTTTACAAATAACTTCTTAATAAGACAATGAAAATTTTAAAAGAATAGAGGGATGAAAATTCCTTCACTGTTCTTAGAACAAATCCCATGGCGTTATTTCTTTCTTCATTTAGCAAATGTTACTTTATCAACAAAGAATATATCAATTACCTCTTGAAAAACATATCAAAACATAACAAACTTATCTATCCCTGGTAGCATCATCCGCATAGCCCCTGGAAAAAATATATGGCAGTTATTTCTGAGTAGATTTATCTGAAACACAAAACCAAAAATATTTGAGTTTAGTATTTAAAAAAACGTTGAAAATTTTTCTACTGAAAAATCTATCAGCGATGCCAGCACCATATAAGATGCCTTCCTCATCTTAAAAAAATCATTTTCTTTAACTCTGGCATCTCTTCGGCTCGTTCTGGCTGTTTGTGTATATAAAGCCGAGAGACTTAAGGAAGAGCAGAGCCAAAGTTTATGTATTTTGAAAATATTCTTAAAAAAAATAAATTATAATAATAACTTTTTTATGAATTACAATACCTTTATTATTTTCTTCCACCTTTTAACTTATGACCCGACCGGTTTTAGCTTATAAGGGGTATCTTCAGACTAATACCAGCAATAAGGTGAAATCGGTACCGTCCCAATCCAATAAAAATAAGTTGAAGAATGTTATTAAGGTGTTCCCTCTGACTAATTTGTTCGCTTTTAGGAACAGCTCACGTGGTCTCATAGAAATCATTGTGTCTCCCTTACTTTCATGGTTAGAAATATGATCTTAGCGGTGTTAGAAAGAGAAAACACCAATTTTTATTTTTATAAAACGTAATTTGAGAAAAATTTATTATAAAAATTATTTTTTTACTGAACTAAAACAAGCTGATATCACAATAATGTTTGTAATTAATTTTTAAAATAAAAGGTGAGCTTTTTTACGGTCAGTAAGTTTTGACGAAATAATGTAATGTCAGCCATTTTTAAAACTTTTTTATGTTAGCATTATAAATTAAAACATTTCGAAAACTTTATTTCAAATATAAAAAATTTCAAACCGCATTTCATGACCTTTCAAGAACAGTTTTTCGTTTTCAGATACATTCACAAATATTCCACTTATTTGGGTTTGGTTGCAAAGCGGAAATACTCCAACCTTCTGACAGAATATGCCAGAGGCCTGAGGGGACCGATAAAAAGTCAAAACTTACAATATATTTTTCATATAATCGCTACCTCACAAGTGCTTCTACAGGAGAATCCGATTTTGGAGATTTTTGTGGATCCGAATGAAGAGTAAAGGGAAAGAGGAAAGTCAAGAAGTGTCTGATTTTCTTATCCAGTCAAATAAACCTTTTTACATATTTGAAGATTTAGTAGGTATGTACCATTGTCAAAAATACATTTTTTTATGGTTTTGTTTTCAACCTAAATTCATAGTCAGCACTACGAAATAATTATCATGAACAATTCAGCATTATCTCGACCGATTTGAAATAAAGCTGATTTCGCCATCGACTCCTAGGCCCAAAAATAACTCGTGGAATTGATAATCTCTTCAAAGATGTTTCGTTTCGACTGGCGATCCGGAGGTCGCGAATCGGTCGTTCGAATCCTGGCGTGCGAAAGTAAATTTTATTTTATTGATTTGAAAAATAAAAAAATAAATACACATATAGATATATAGTTTTGGGGCATGTTTCAGGAAGGTAGATACTCTCAGAGGCGCCTTTGTATAAGGCCACTAGTCTAGGTAAAAGTGAGCTTTCTTCGGGAACGCGGGACACGCCTACAACACAGTTCTATGGGTTTAAATCTACAGTGACTAGTATTGTTTGATGTTATCATTCGATTATCCTCAAATTTTGCTACGGACTGAAACTGATTTTTCGGAGTGCTATTTGATCTTACAGTAAAAACGAATAAAACAAAAAAATGTAACTTTCAGTGGCATTTTCGAGTAGTAAATATTTTGTTGTAACCTGTAGGGGTAGGTTATAGTTAACGTTACGTGTAAGGGTTTAAATATAATTATTTGTTAACATATAAACCAGTGCTCCGCAACCGGTGTGCCGTGGCACACTGGTGTGCCGTGAGCGGGACACAGGTGTGCCGCGGTCAAATTCAATGTATTTGACATTTTACAATATTTCATTATGTATTTAATACACAATGACAACATATTTTTCATAATTTTGTCTTTTTTTCATTGTCTGCAGATACTGTTGAAAGACGTATTCACAATAAATTAGAAACACTGATTAGAAAAGTGTTGAAAAATTGGCTGAAAAATTTGCACTTCAGATCAACGAAACAACCGATATTAAAAATAAAGCACAGTTGATAGCTTTTGTACATTTCGTTGACGAGGACTTTATTAAATAACATTATATATTATGTAAGGAGGTTCCAGAGCGAACTACCGGTGAAGAATTTTTTCAAGTAACCGATGATTTCTTCAAAATATATAATATTAAATGGAGCAATTGCATTGCTGTTTGCACGGATGGCGATGCGGCAATGACGGGTAGTAAAAGGGGTTTTGTCTCGTGTGTAAAACAAAAAAATCCAACGTTACAATTTACACACTGCTGCATACATCGAGACGCATTGATGGTCAAAAATTTAGCGGATGAACTTTTGAACACGATGAATGAATGCATTAAAATCGTAAACATAATTAAATCAAGAGCCCTAAACTCGACAACCTTTGGAATACTCTGTGGAGAAATGGGAGCCAAATATGAATCCTTATTGTTGTATACTGAAATTCGTTGGTTATCCCGAGACAAAGTTTTGGCTAGATTGTTTGAACTTCGTCACGAGGTGTGTGAGTTTCTTTTAAATCAAAATATGCCCAAAGTATATCAGCACCTCGATGATAATTACTGGATAGCCAAACTTGCATACATGGCTGATATATTCGAGTATTTGAATGAACTTAATTACGAACTTTGGCAGAAAGAGTTGCAAAAAGGATGTTTGGAAATGTACAAAAGGATCAACCATAGTACAATTGAAAACAAACAATTAACTGTGGATCTGGCCCAACAACATTTAAGTATGTTTCAGCAGAAATTTGGTCGGTATTTTTATTCCATTAATACGGAACAATACGATTGGATTCGAAATCCTTTTGCAACCAATGCAATAAATTCTACGGAAGCAATGCCTCTGCAAATTCGAGTGGAATTTACAGATTTAAATAATGACATGACATTAAAACTTCACTTCTCCGAAGATCAATTAGATGTTTTATGGATTTACGTTAAAAAAGAATATCCTCATATTTCCGTCAAAGCATTCTTAACACTACTTCCATTTTCAACGACATATTTATGTGAGCGAAGTTTTTCAACGCTTGTATTAATTAAAAATGTTAACGGTCATGCTTAAAAGGTCTTGACCGAGAACTTTGGGTTGCGCTGTCAAAAATCGAGCCGAATATAAAACTTTTGTGTTCATTGAAACAACCGCAGGTTAATTTAACAATTAATCGCTCATTAATTTATACTTATTTTATAATAATTATTAAGATTGCGTAAAAATAAATATGTTATAAAAACAAGAAATTATTGTAAAATTTGTGTATCAATCTCATATATATATATTTTAGCTTTTGGTGTGCCGCGGAATTCTAGGAAGAAATTTGGTGTGTCGTAGGTGAGAAAAGGTTGCGGAGCACTGATATAAACGAACAAAAAAGTCATGTTTAATGGCCATTAATCTGACAATTTTATTTGATGTAATATTTCATCCCGGCAACTCTCTCAATCCCTTCCTTTTTTTTATGTCCACCAAACATTTCATGGGTGTAAAAAATGTTTTTCTCTGAAGTTTGTGTCATGTGAAATTAATGACAACAGCTTATAGTACGTACCAGACACATGTCTACCAACTAAACAAAAAGCTTAGTTATGTGGGGTGGTGGCGATATTCGATTTAACGAGTGATTTATAGTACTTTTTAATGTCCAATATGAGATTTTTCACTCACGGTCAGGCTGTTAAAATTGATAGCCATTTTTTTATTTATTATTATTTATGTGGATTACGTCGTTTCTCCGAAGGGGTAGGTAGAGAGAACGGACCGCTAAACAACTCGGTTTTGGGACACACCCCTTGTCTCATTCACATAAGTCGTCTCATACATACTGACTGATTCTATTATTCTCACTCTTGACTCTGGACATGGCCCGCTAGGCACCCGAAGGCAACATGGATCAGACAGGTTTCAGAAGTTTACGTCGTTTTCCGGACGCAGCTCTTACGACGGCGGTGCTGCGGTTGTTACAACTTTTTAAGGACTATAGACTACTACGAAAACTTACGAAGAATCTTATTATTACAAAAAAAATAATAATACAGGTGTACCGTATTCTATTACACGGAAATGAACTCTAAACCAAATCAACAAGATCACGATGGTATAAAGCTCATTCAATTGGGTTTGAAAAATTATGGGAAATGTGGAATGATAGAAACAGCCTACCTTGAATTCCCATGAATCCCGGCAATAGAGCTCTCGAACGACGAAATTTCCTCTAAATCGAAATAATCTTTGATGTGATTTTGATATTTGCAAACAGAGCACAAAGCATGTGAATATACGACGAGGACACGACGATTTTATTTTACAATTTCTTGCCACACGACACGAATACGAATTTCGACTAGTGACGACAATTTACAGTGCAAGAACATCATCTTATTCTTTCTAATGTGGGAAAGGCTGTTTTTAAGGAAGGAAATGGATGGTGGGTATGATAATAGGTATGATAGTAGGTATATGTTGGGAAAAATGGTAGGTATTATCCAAAACTGTTTCAATACTAAACAATAGGTATGTGACAGCTATTGGCTCGCTCGTCCGATCGACACTCAAATTATTTTGATTATTATCATTATCACTTATTTTTTAAAATTTGGCAATCAATGTTTTTAAACCCACGTTGAAACAAAAATAATATTAAATAAAAAATTTTAAAAATCGTTCACAAAAAACTGATCGGCAGACGAAAAATTTTTTCAATGGGATGATCTAAACTATTCGTTGGTTTGTGGTTGTCGGCGACGTAAAATTTACCAATTTTTGTCTAAATTTAAATCCGGCTGCCTGCGAATGCTCCAGGTTGCTGGTAGGCAGACATTTTTTTCATCCACTAATCGACCCCTATCGTAAGAAATCATTCCCGTTCATGTACCTTATGACGTAATTCTAATGAAAAAATTCGTTCACTCCATTCCATGACTGAGCGGAACTCTTCAAAAGGCGCACCGCAGACCAACTTTTTTAAAGATTACTAGATGTCTATTATCACTGCAAAGTAATTTCCACTCTGTACTCGATGTCGTGGGGTTTGTTGTATCGGGATCCTAGGCTATAACAGTACCTGGTACAAAGCCGACAGTTTTTGTAAATGTTCTATATGTTTGAAAAATTAATTACATAGTACCTAATTTATTATAATGAGGTACACAGCTACGCACTTGTAAAAAATATACTGATATTTTACCATGAGATTTAAAAATTTGTAAAAAACTAGCGCACTCCCGTGAAAAATTGTAGATTTAAGTATGTATAAAATAAATATTTGCCTCAGGATCATTGTCTTACAAAAGAAGAAATTTTCCTTTCGAATGTGAGTTAACTAGAAAATATAAAAATATATACGATGTATTCATAATAGATATTCGGAGAATATGTGTGTACGAATGAAATAGCTGTATTAACGGTCTGCTGATGCATGTCCATTGGACCTAATTCAGTGAAACCACGCGCGTTGTCTCAATAACGTATCTTCACTCTTCACTATAATTTGTGTGTACGAATGAAATAGCTGTATTAACGGTCCACTGATGTGTGTCCACTAGACCTAATTCAGTGAAACCACGCGCGTTGTCTCAATAACGTATCTTCACTCTTCACTATAATTTGTGTGTACGAATGAAATAGCTGTATTAACGGTCCACTGATGTGTGTCCACTAGACCTAATTCAGTGAAACCACGCGCGTTGTCTCAATAACGTATCTTCACTCTTCACTATAATTTGTGTGTACGAATGAAATATTTATTTATTAATCTTAAGTTAGCTCACATCTTCGTGTGTGCTAATAGTTTTATAAACATATAAACATGTACATTGTTTGGCAAACATAATCTTTCTTTAAATATTTCACTGAAGTCACAAAAAAAAGAAACATTAATAATTGAGATAGTTCATTTTTGAACTTATTAATATTTTCTATCACAGCAATTTCCTTCGGGATTTTGTTATAGAGTTGAACGGTCTGGTACATCAGAGATTTTTGGGTGCTTGTTTTTTTTTTCTTGTTGGCAATCTAATTTGCTTAGAATTTCTCGTCCCGTGTCCGTGTATCTCGTTATTGTAATTTATTTTTCTTTTCAGTTCCTTAGACATCATCCCTAAGTTAATTTTATGTATAAAAATAAGTACATTCAAATACACAGTTTGCTTCACCGTCAAAATATTCAGCTCCTTTAACATGTCTCTTATCCGTGTGTATATGTTGCGCTTAAGTATTATTCGCATTGCTTTATTTTGCAGTATTTGCATTTTTTTCATTTTCTCTTTATTGCAGAGAAAAAGAATACTTGAACAGTAATTAAAGTGTGGTGATATAATTGTATTGTATATTATCTGGAATGTTTCTTTATTTACTTTGTTTCTGATTCTACCAAGAAATGATATTTTTTTTGCAATTTTTTTAATTGTATAGTCTGCATTTTTTGAGAAGTTCAATTTTGAGTCTATAATAACACCTAGATATTTAATTTCTTCCACTTTTTTTATGATTTCTCCATTTATAGAAACCTTTGGTTCCTCGTGCGTATTTGTTCTGCCTATATGCATGTATTTTGTCTTATTTACATTTAGTTTTAATTTATTTAGTTTGAGCCATTTTGACAATGTTTCTAAGTCACTATTTATCTTTTTGATTGCTTTCTCATAATTATCTTCTGCAATATAAATTAGTGCGTCGTAAATAGCTGTATTAACGGTCCGCTGATGTGAAACCACGCGCGTTGTCTCAATAACGTATCTTCACTCTTGATTATGTACATATTATCTTCACTTATGATTTATGTACATATTATCAGTTCTACGTTTGAAAAATAAATTTCAGGAAACATCACTAATGCACCGACAACTGAAATGAATATGTTTAATAATTGTAATGTTGTCCTAAAAGATTAACGTCTTTGATTGACATGTATAAGAACAACAACAAAATTGTTGAAATATTTCCTCAATTAAAAGCTTTCGCTTTTCAAAGAAATATATCAAAGAACACTGTCCATTGTTACGTTTTGTACCAAGTCTCAATGCAAATTACTGGCAGCTTTAGAATTCGTGATCAAAACATCTTCATCATAATCACAATTGTACCGTTTAAAACATCCAAATCTGAATTTACAAAAAATTTATTAATGGTCTCAAAAAAATGATTAAAAAGCATGACACCACAATGATCTGTAATTATTCTTTTCATTTTTTGTTGGTCATCACGTCATTAATAACTCAACACTTTGGTTAATAATTATCTTATTTTTTTAGAAAAAACCATTCATTGCTACTGCTATTTAACTAATCATTTTACATGACGCCTCATAACAGTTCCATGGAATTTTCGACTACTTTGCACATCGCATTGACAACTTAATTTTGCTTTAATTAACTTTAACCGTTTTGTTAGTGATCAGATCTGAAGTTCCAGGTACTTCCCAACTTCCGTCTTCTCATCTTCTTCCTCTTTCTGAAACTTTCAGCCTTACAACATTACTCAATTGGGGATGCTATAGTCCCACTTGCACCGGGCAATGGGGACATTATTATCTCAAGCAAAACAATTTTTTTCACCAGTTTAGGCAACGTTACGAGATGGGTTAAATAAAGAGTGTTTGGACGGGATTTTTTACGCCGGGACCTGAATATAACCCAATCAACTGAAGAAAGGAACATTTTACTCCAAAAACATGGAAATTTACAATAGAATTGAAGAAATTACTTGCTCTCAACTAAGAATGTGTCTTTGACAATACATTAGTTGCGTACCGAATCGATTAGTACTCGACGAATGATTGTAATTTTTAACAATAAAATAAGAATGAAGAATCGTGTTTATCACAAGAAGAAATAGGAGTGGGAAGGAGGTCTTTACTTTGTGAATGTTGTTGCTTCAATTGGAAGTTCTGATGTTGGTCTTGAATGTTCTATGGGCAATAAAGTTTATAGATGTACATCTAATATTCTTTCACCACATGAACAGTTTTTGTATCACAAATATTTATTGTTTCACAACATGAACAGTTTTTGATCACTCTCGATAATATACAATATTTATTTAATGAATAAGGTTTGATGCTGATAAATTACAAATACTGTTTTCAGATAATTATTACGAAAATAACCACAATTAAACAAAAGACACTTGCTTTTGGCGTTCTATTTTTCAAAGCTTCTTTTTAAATCAAATCATCGAATAAAAGCAAAGGGAGGGCAAATCAGGTAGGAACCGGATAGTTGGAATAACCATAAAAGTATTTCAATATTAAACAACCGTTATTTCCTGTTCACTAAACAAGTTCTAGATAACAGACCATTTCCCACACAGCCTTTTACTAATGATAAAATAAAGCCTAAACTTGTACCTAAACTTGTTTTCGCATTGCATGAAATACTCACCGCTCTGGCATAATTATGCGATATTGAGTGGAAAATAAAATAAAACATAAGAAATTATTAAAGAAACTTTAAGATACTTTTATTCGGCAGTGGATACAGAAATGCTGATTATTATGGCGCAACTGATATTCTTAAAACAGTAGTTATTAAAAAAATTATGTGGTAAGCAAGACCAAAGTGATAGATAATTATTTGAGAGGTTTTTTTTAAATGTACATAGTAATTTATTGAAGTGGAATATAATGTTGATCCAGTACCAACAAGGGAATTTCCCGTTCATAAATTTATAAAAACATAATATATTCGGTAAAGTTATACCAATTCGTTTACTAAAAATGTCGCTCTCTAATCGAGTTATGAATAAAGAATATCCTCTCGGTTAGAAAGTTAGTGAAAAGGTTTTATTTCACGTTTTTTGCAATCATTCAGAAAAGTGTGTCTCTAATATACCCTAATACCCATTATGCAGATCACTCTTTTGAAAAAGAGATTACTTTTATAAAATCCGATATTAAAAATAGAGAAAACTACCAGAAAAATCTGAAGGAGAATGTCATTTTTGGGTATTTAATTTCATGTTTAAAAATCGGAACATTTTTTTAAATTTAATTATTGAAGACAATATTAGCGATTCTTAAACTAAAATCTGAAACAGAAAAGGATACGGTCACATCTAGGACTCGAACCCAGGACCCTTGTCTTGCCGGGCCACCGCTCGACCACTTATGGGACAGCTAATGGGACCCTACCTCCTTCGGTCAAATTTACTGCATCATTCGAATAAGAACTACCGATATTGCCTTCATTTTTCTCACGGCAAATTTTTATTGGCAACTATCTTTTTATGTATAATAATTCAAAGAATTCAAGGAAGAAGAAAAAGAAAAGCAAGATTCAAACCGAACTAAATGCAATCTAGACAGTGTCTTTAGATAAACATATCTTATTATTATTTTAATGTGCTTTTTGTTTAAGTGATATTTTAATGTGAGATTTTCGTTTAAGAATCGCTGAATCGCGTCTTCAATAATTAAATATTACAATTAAGGGTTTCACTCACTTAATCCAAAAAAATAAGAAATCAGCGTTTCCAATCCCCAAAACCAGAGGTTATTTTTTATTATTCCCCAAAACAATGAATGTTTCAACTCGCCACAGCCAATCAATTTTTCTTCTCCCCAAAGTCAGTTAATTTTTCTACTCCCCAAAGCCAATGGATGTTTCACTAAAATAAAGGAATACTTCCTAATTTTCGAGAATTTTGTGATTCTTATGTGGAGAGGAGAGGTTGTTTGTAAAAACCTGGCTTTTAAGATCTGGTAACTTAAAATAATTAAAATCATTTCAATTTTGAATTGTAACTTTTTTACTGGGGCGATAAACTAGTTGTGACCTTTCACTCTGAAATACAGTGCCAAGGAGCATCGGAATTACCAAGACGCTACACCACAGTGTGAGATTTGGCGTACTCCGCAAATGCCCCCCACTGACAGTCCTATTCCAAACATTCTACCACCTATTCTTCTGGGTCATATCAACCAGGCCATTGAATTTGTCATCACTCTCACCTAGCTTTCAACCTTAACTTTCTGTATTTAACCTAACGCAGTCTTTAAAACCAACATAATCTTACAATGGTCCCATACTCCGTAAGATTTTTTAAATGTATTTCCTACCAACCACCACGTAGATAGCAGAACATATGATATATAAATTTTTACACAGGTATGTATGTTTCACATCAAAATTTACTTACCGTCAACTTTTAAATATACTCTGATAACGCTCGGCGGGTGCGTGGATAGCTGGCACTCGTACAGCCCGTCGTCGGTCTTGTTGACGTTAATGAGCCGCAGCCGCCAGTTGCCCGGGTAGCGGAACTGCACCGAGAACCGCGCGTCGCCCGTGTAGGTCTGGTCGCCCACGGTCAGCAGCAGCGGGGGCTCGCCGGTCTTGCGTCGTACCCAGGATACCTAAATTCATGAAACAAACGGTTAAGCTGTTTTATCAAACAGGACATGAAAAGTTATGAAGGGTTTAAAAAAGTTTATAAATGTTAAGAAAAGTTGAAAAAAGTTAAGAAAAGTCAAAAAAAGTTAAGAAAAGATAAAAAAAAGGTTGATAAAAGTTAAGAGAGAAAAAAAACAGAAAAGTTACAAAAAAACCTAAGCTTACTAACCTAATCTAAACCAACCTAATCTAACCTAACGTAACCTGACACACTCATCTTTTGTCACTGTTCTGTTTTATCCGGATTCCCGTTAAAAAAATTGCAGATCAAATATCATTTTATGATTTTAAATAATAGCACTGGCCAACATATATTTTGCTTATAATTTTGTCACCCAGAATCCAAAAAACCAGAATCCACAACTACGCTGACTATTTGTAGATAGCCTACCAGTAAAGTATGTTTTGAAATTACTCTAGATGTTTTGAAAACCAGTTTTTTTTATCAGACTAAACGGCAGGTGATTCCAAGGAGTGGTTCGAGCGCGGGGAATCCTTGGACCCCAAACTTCGCAACATTCATACGAGAAGGTTCAACCGGTCGGTTTGGTGCATCAGTCTTACCGGACTAGGTCATCCATCAGTTGCCTCCAGTTGAGTCAGATTGTCTATATTGCTAGTTCTTCTCATTTTCATAATTTAAAATTCTTTGTTACAAAGTAACTTATGTTTATTAGTGAAGGTATAGTTAAAAACTTTTTCATTAATGTTTTATTAGTATAAAAAATTTGCTGTAATAGTATTTGTTTAAAGTTAAGACTTGAGAACAAAAGGCTAGATTCCTCTTTTTTTAAAAATGAAACACTTTGTAGAAGTTGAAATGACACCGATTTTATTTTTGTTTTTCCAAAGTTTATACTGCTACCGACACTCTGTGGAGATCACTCCACCAACGGAGAGCGAAATATAATTGTCACTTTGGGTTCTTTTAGCTAGAAACTATCAAAGAGAAGTGAGTTCCCTAATCAAAATTGGAACTTCAATAACATAATTTCGCTGCCTTTAAAGAAGTTACAAACTAGCGACATCTATATTCTAAATCAATTACTCTTTTTAATTGTAATTGGTTTGAAACTCGGAGCAAATTCCAACAGTATTAGTCATAGCACAAGCATTATTTTTTCTTTTCTTTTTTCATTTATATTTCGTATTCATTTCTATCTTTATTAGTTTTATTGTTATTGTTCTCTTATTCTGCTACTTTAAAAAATAAAATCTGGATATTTTCCTCATTAAAACTTGGTTTTCCTACGTTTCTACAAAAGGCTGTACCTAACACGATATATTAAAATATAAATATCTTTGTGTCTCGCATCTGTTGTATCATCTTGAGATTAATAAAGATATTTAGCAAAAAGTTATTTGTCGTTTAATTTAAAAAATAAAAACTTCATTCATTCGATGCGCAGAATCCAAGTCCCATTGCGGAAATTCAATTTGTATTTTACAAGCACAAGTGCTGTGGAAAACAACAGCTCTGAAGATGTTGATTATCTCACAGATACGCGTATATACCTACCCATGTTGCTCGCTTTGAGCCAGTTACTTTACGTTTCAAAATTATTTCTACTTACAAACAAACACAAACACAAGCATTTAAAATGTCGCTTTTGACATTGTGATGACAGCTTCCAGATTCCAGAAGAGATGTTAACTACAACTCCTTTTGACAGCTTCAGATTCGAAATGATCCAAATCACGTGAACACAAGTTACCATGCTCAGATGGGGGTTCAACTGACAAAATGATTGCGAGTTTAATTAATAAATGTGAAACGGGCTAAATTATACTAAGCATCGAAATACAATAGAAAACACTAAAATTATTTTTATTTGACGAAGCGTAATAATTCTTTTCGGAAATTTGAATACAGCCATATTATGTTATTAAAAATGTATCAAGATATTAATTTAAATTCTACGAAACAAAATAAGTTGTGCAATGATTAGAAAAATGAAATTTTCTGGGTACATAAATCAAATTACAAAAAAACACATGATTTCGGAAAAAGGTTCTTCCGTCAGAACAAACGCTTTAACTAGTAATTAGATAAATATATAATAAATATAAGAGAAAAGTATGTAAGTGTTGCAGCAACTCTAAACCATTGAAGAGATTTGATAGGTATGTGTGAGGAATACAGTGTTGTGAAAATAATTGTTGTATTTTTTGGTATTTTTAATTACACTCTTGGGTCTTGCTTTCTTTCTCCCAAATAGTCCTAATCCATCATTCAATGTTATCTAATTGTGTAAATTAATGTACCACAAACCATATTTTTCAAAACGTATTAAATACGTCTTACCGTTTTATCTCTGAGCATGCTGACTCTGCAATCAAAATGGGCAATGTGTCCAGCCTGCACCGTCACTGAAGAATTATCCGAAGACGCATCTTCAAAATGTGGTCCATGTCTTCTGTCGTGTTCATGTTGAGGCCGAGCTCGCAACCACGGCATTTGGTCCAACTGGGAGTGAACACTGCCCGAATGACCAGTCAAACTGCTGCCACTATGTCCGTTTGAACTACCACCGTGACTGTGTGTTATTGAACTTCCACTATGCGTATTTGATCCACCACTATGTCCATTAGAACTACTACTATGAGTATTTGAATGGGAACTATGTCCCTTTGTTCCACTATGTCCGTTTGAGCTTCCACTATGACTATTTGAACTCCCTGTGTGTCCGATATGGCTTTCTCCATGCCCGCTATGTGCGTTTGAACCGCTATGCCTGTGGTTATTAGCAATTTCGGTTATAAAGTCTTCTTCTCTCGATTTTGCTGTTTTCCCATTGTTAGCTTCATCAAAGTTGTTTCTATTTTCGTTTTCATTATCCTGCGGGACTTTGAATAGTTTGTTTAAATCCACTGTTTGATTTCCCAACTGGAAGTATCTGGGTAGCATTGTTGTTCCCCTATAGCTAAAGAGGTATTCATCAGTCTTGAGGATGTTTGGATCCACTTCCTCCCCATATTCATCAGTATCTGGATCTGGCGATTGAGAGATGGCATTTTCTGTAAGAAGGAAAAACATTTCTTTAAGTTGTAATCGATAAAGAAATAATGTCCGTGGAAAGAAGAATATTAAATTAAGTACAGGAAACTTTAAGATCGTACTCAATAAGAATATTTAAACTGATAAATTATCAATTCAACGAGATTCTGAAATTTTGACAACTTTTTCTTGAATTATTTGTGGTTTTTTACACTAAAAACCTAGTAAGCAAAGAAACACAACTTAATATAAATAACGTAACAAAATCATGCTGATCTTTTTTTAAATTACAGACTCTATGACAGCTGAGGTGAGGCCTCAATCATTTGTTGTTGTGTGAGATGGATTAATTTTTTTTTCCCCGAAGAATTTCAGCTGTCTTTAGTATGAGTCACGGAGTTTCTAAGTATTCTTAACGTGCATAAATTACAGGATGTCAAAATGGCTTCTTTCCATTTTTCAATAATAAAAAGGGATGTTGACTAATATGAAAAATATATTATATTTAATTTTTGATTTGCGATTTCGTAGAAGAAACCCTTTAAGGGCATAAATAAAATAGATTTTACACAAAGGTCATTTATGGATTCCGCAGTCGAGTGTCTACGAATCCCAAGGTCGAGGATTCAAATTTCAGCATGCGCAAGTAAATTTTATTGAATTATTTTGTGTTTTTTCACAATTTGTTCATTAAAAATAACAAAGTATATTTGAAGCACATTCCAGAGTGGTTGATACATTCAGTATCGCCCAGGTAAAAGATCAACATTCAGAATCGAAAAGTTTCTTGAAATGGCTTAAGCCGTGTTTGGGAACCAGATCTGAATAGTCAGTTAGTTCCCCACCTCCCTCATCCCCATCTACTTCCCCTCCCCACCACATTCAGCCTCACACCATACCCCGGTTGGAGTGATGCTATAGTCTCACTGTCTGCAGACGGTCGGGAGCAGTTGGGATCCATACAAAACTCGAACTCATTTCGATTGAGAATCTGAATATTATCGAAATCCAATAGAAGGAGGAACAATGAAGGAAGAATGCATACTCAATTAATTAAATTCTAGCACGCATTGATCATTACATAAATTGAATTCCAACTGCATCTCAGAATCTAGTATTCCGTTAATGCAGAACGATTGCTAACGAGCTGATAGATTTCTATAGACCCACTAAAAATTCCTAAGCCGCAAAACGAATGACAATAATTTTATATATCTATTTATATAAGGTAGAGAGTCTGTAGCGGGCAGCGTATATTTGATTTTAACTCAATCAAACTTAACTCAAACTTTATACAATTTCAGAGTTTTATTCCGAGATTGACGAAATTTTACATTCTTCACCTTTAAAACAAGAGAAAAATAAACAAATATATACATGATATTTAAATAACCACCACATTCCCTTTTCCCACCTCTTAAAGCAGGATTATATATATATATATATATAATTTAGACACTTCTCGATATAATTTGGATAGTTTTTGATAAAATTTTGGTATTTTTTGATATAATTTAGATACTTCTTGATATAATTTCGACAATTATTGATAAAATGTTGATACTTCTTGATATGATTTTAATACTTTCTGATATACCAGATATTTAGATACTAATTGGTATAATTTTGACCACGTGACGTTAAAAATAAGGGAGAAAAATACTGTCTACATCTTATTTCGAAGAACTCTGCGTAAAGCCAACATTGTATTTATTTTTGTCTTTGCGACCATTTGCATACGAGACATATATTTGGATTTGAAACCAAAATATTTAACACTACTGAAAATATATTTTTTTTAATCGATGGAATAGGAAATATCTAGTCCGGATGTGTTTATTGGTTTTCTAAAATATGATATACATGGCCTTCAAGAGTTAAGTTTTATGGCAACTTTGGCATTTTTTTGTGAGTTAATTGTAATATTAAAAAATAATCTTGCCCTACCTACTTAAATAAAGGCGATGCCAAACGTAGCAATTCAAAATCATGAGTTTTTGGTTTGAAAATTTGGTCGCCTAGAAATGTTTCAGATGCTTTAATTAAATACTGCGAGTAGAATACATCTTGGCCTTTGAAATAATTGAGTATTTTTTAGTTAAGTCTTTTTATGAGCCCAGAAAAAAATAATGTCAAGGCCTATGATAACTGTTTTAAAGTTCAAAATCTCCTACTTACGAACCCTTTTTCGGTTATGATTTTATTGTATAATGTGGCGAATTAAGTTATTTATAAAATGATCGAAAAAAAAAAATATTTATGCCTGAACATCCACAAAATAAAATAAAAGGCACTTTTTGGCCATGTTTTTTTCTTGCATAAATCAAAACAGGCGGATGGTGTTAAGCGGGGATTTAAACCTTATCGCCATCTACGTAAGGGTTGTTATTGAAAGCGGCTCAATTTAAAATATTAAATGACGTAGTGCATTGCCTTAATGCAAAACAAAAACATTAAAAAACGCGTTTTTGTGAATATACATTTTAATTTACTTTACGATATATTTGTTTTTGCAACGTAAATCGGTGATTTGCAATTTAAAATTACGCCCATCATAATGCATTTTTTAACAACAATATTTTTATTTATTTTATGTAACTATATATATATTATATATAAAGCAACTAGTTGTACCCCGCCACGCGGTTCTGTGCCTCAGTCTGTCTGTGAAGATAGAGAAATAATAGATAAATATTTACTATAACGTTTGATAAAAAAATAATTTATCAGTTATATGGTAAATTTGTAAAACTCCAAATTTAAGTTTTTTATGAAATTTAACTTACAAACCTACTGTAAGGATGGGTTGTTTCACAGAATTTGAACAATTCATCAAATTTCAACGTTCATTTTTGGGTTCTGTGAAAGTCCTATTCATGTTCTGCTAGTTGCTTGAGAGAACAGAAATAATAACAAAAATAGATTTTCATAGACCTTGCAAATTAACTGTGAAAATTGAAGGATTGATCAAATTCTCTGAAACAACCCGTCATTAGTCTATAAAAGTATAAGAGGTAGTGAAAAAAAAAATCATAATGATATTCATACATATCATGAATATTCAGAAACGGTAGAGTGAATGTTATTTTAAGCGGAGATGAAAATTCCCAATCCTTCTATTATATGTATATATAAAATATGTAAAATTATTCAAATATTACGAGGCACCAGCAGTTACGAGAAATCAAAGTTTTGTTGGAATGGGCGGAAAATATGGTGATTTATCTGATTTTTTCTTCGGTTCTACGATTCACACAATTATTATTCAATAAGAATGGTAACAGGGTTAGGGGAACAGGTGTGAAAATTTAACGGATACGAGTATTGATAAACACAAACTACGCGAGCTTTTAATTTATTTACTTGGCTATAAAAGCTTGCAGTCTTACTAATAAACGTGTTTCAAAATTGAACAACTTGTAAATAAAAATACATAAAATAAACTTAACTTATATTTATTTAACTGCTATAAAAGCTCATGTAAAGATACATACGGTTTATGCAAAGGATGAGGCGAGTAACTTGTATTTAATTAGCACATTGACTCAATCGTTTAAGTCGTGTAAAATGCTTGGTTTTGTGCTACGTGTAAGTAAAGTCTTCATTAATCTCCGTACAATCGTAATGTTATATTTCGCATTAGTGAGAAGTGCACGGGAATATGCATAGCCAATTTGGAATCCACAATATAAACTTTACATAGATAGTATAGAACGTATCCAAAACAAAATTTTAAAATATATTACCTCCAAATTCAATAATAACTTTGAATGTAGGTACATTTGAAAATTTGTAGCAAATGCGAGTAGAAGCTGACTTAATATTTATACATAGAATTTTAAACAAAAAGTCGACTGTTCAGAATATGTGTCCTTTATTAATTTTAACATACCTTTTAGACTTACACGACATAAAGTGCTATTCCATAAGCTTAATTATAAAACAAATTCAGCATGTAATTCGCCAATTAACCGAGTACTTCATACTCTGACTGATATTTGTCTAAACTCAAACTTACAAAAATTCAAAGTTGGCATCATTGTCAATAATATAAACTGTTCAATTTAAACACACACACGCACTTTTACACATACATTACACTTCTTCTTCAATGGCGCTACAGCCCATTTCGAGCCTTGGCCTCCTTTAACATGAGCCTCCACCGCCCTCTGTCCTCGGCCGTCGTCTTCCAATCTGCAACATGGAGTAGTCCTCTGGCATCTTTCCTGACATCGTCCTCCCATCTCAGCCTAGGTCTGCCCGCCTTTCGTTTGCCTCCCGGGTGTCCAGTTAGAACCTTCTTTGTTACACGTGTGCTTGGCATTCGGTGCACATGTCCGGCCCATCTTAGTCTTTGGAGCCGTAGATGAGTAGAGAGTCTGGGAGCTTGGTAGATGTCATTTAGCTCCTTATTGTTGCGGATTCTCCATGCCTCTCCCTCTCGCACCGCTCCTAAGATTCTTCGAAGTACCTTTCTTTCGAAGGTGTCCAGCCGTTCCGCAGACTTTGCTGTCAGTGTTCCCGCCTCACATCCATAGGCCAAGACCGTTCTAATAATTGTTTTATACAGGGTTATTTTGGTTTTCCTATGGACGTTTCGGGATACATACATTACACATACACCTATAAACTACACACGTCAGCTGATAATTAAGGAATAAACATACCACTTACAAGACATTACAAGGAAACATATCATAGGTACCCAAGATGAAATATCTAATTCCTGTATATTGTTTTGCAGTTATGTTTTGTAGATTTTCACGATCACGAAAACACTTTTAACTATATAATCTAATACAAACATAGACATAAGTATTAACCTTGCATTATGTAAAATAAAACTTTGTGAAATATTTGTAAATAACAATAATGAGAAGAGTTCAAACGGCCACGACACATTCCGGCCGCAGGCTTATTAATGTTTATTATTATTGTTCCTTACATGTATCAATTAATTATAATCATTATTCTTTTTTGTGTGTTATGTTATATCGCGTATACCCTGGAGGGGAGGTATGTCGGGTAAATTTTAGGGAAATTAAAAAAATTTCCCGAAAATAACTACAGTATTATTTTTAACTACATTCTTGTGGGGCAGGTATCATTGTAAACCTGCGCGCGGTACCTCGCGCGGAAAATAATATCACTCTGTCTCCAGCAGTCTAGCCGTCGCACTTTGGACGGAATGGAAAAAAAACGCGAATTAAGTGGTTTTTGCAAATGTTAATTTTTTTAATATTTATATTTTTTTTAGTGTAGTACAATAGTTTTTGCATTTTATGTGTTGATTTAAATATGTCAATGGGGCTTGATGGAAGTTTGGCAACGCTGCAAAGTGTGTCGTAAGTTGGATGTTTGGCATCGCGTTTTTCAGTTCACTCCTACGCGTGAGCAGAGACGGTTGTGTAATAAGTGACGTTTGGATATATTTACAAAAGTTTGTTATGGCTGACATTCCTCAAGGTATTTTTAATTTAATTTACTAAACTATATATCATGTGTGTGAGATTTGAACTAACATCTAATTTTACACTATTTTTGAATTTTTTTGCTGTTAAAATGCATATTTCAATTAGCATTAAGAAACAAAACATCGTTTGTTCCCATTTATGAATATATAAGTATTGTAGACTAAAGTCTCACCTTTAATGTCATATATAAATTGTGATCATCTTTTGTCCTTCCTTGAACAATTTTGTTATTTTCAGGAAGGCCTATATGCATTCCCTGGAGAGAATTATTCGAGGCATTAAAAGAACGGGGTATATTAAATGCCACTTCTGTGAAATCAAAAGAGTTTTTGATTAATTACGTAACACAAAAATACCATATAGCGGCAGGTTCTAACATTTTGAGCCCTACATTTTACAAAAACATTAAGAATTTTTCACTACAATTAATGAAGAAATGGAGAAAAAGCCGCAGTTATATTGTGAGGTTTGAAAAACATAATTTAGAGTGGTTGCAAGAAAAGCTAGTTTTCTCCAAATCTTTGGGTAGATCAATAAAAATATTTCAAGAAAGTGGTTCTCGATCAAAGACGAAAAAAGTGCACGATCTGTTAGAGTCTCGCACTCTTGATGAACTCCAGTTAGCAGCAGAAATGAGTTTTTGAAGCGCAGGAAAAAGTGATGCTGCAAAACTCGTAAAACAGATAACATTTTCACCTCGTCGAGCATCGAGAATACGTCAAGCTTTTGCAATGAAATGTAAAAACATCCTGAATCCATACTCACCGGAAAAGGCTTTAGCGCTTATTGTGGGCTTAAAGTTAACGAAAGAACAATACAAAGGTTTAAGAAAGGAAGCAAAAATCAGGTGTCTGAAAACGTTATATCCGTCTTACGATTTAGTACAAATAATCAAACAAAAGTGTTTCCCTAAAAAATAAGATATCACAGTGACCGATAATTTGGTTGAAGTAAAACTCCAAGCACTTGTCGATCATACGGTCAGTAGATTGTCAGAGGTTCAAAGGGAGGTTTTAGAAATGGTGCAATCGACAGAACTTTTACCACCTTTGCAAATGATGTACAAATGGGGCTGTGATGGTTGTGGTAGTCACAGTCGCTACAAGTAAAGGTATAGTGATGGAAAGTATCATGATGACTCTAATCTCCTTACAACGTCGTTGGTGCCACTTCAGCTCTACAGCGAAGGAAACTCAAGAAGCAAGACGATTTTATGGAAAAACCCACGACCTTCATCTACAAGATACTGCAGACCAATCAGATTACAATTTAAAAAAGAAACTCCCTAGATAACAAGAAATGAATTTGCGTACATAGAGAGACAAATTTCAGAGATAGTACCTACAAAAATATTTTTGGGAAATCAGGAAATTGAAATTGAACATGTGTTTTTTAAGACAATGGTCGACGGAAAGGTGTGCAACTCACTGACAAACAATAACTGGACACAAATGTGTTATATATGTAAAGCCAGACCCAAAGACATGAATGATCTTAGTAGAGTGTTAAATCTGGAGTGTGAGATTAGCACGTTTTCATTTGGTCTATCAACGCTGCACGCACATATTAGATTTTTTGAATGTCTATCGCACATTTCATACCGTCTCGAAATTAAATCATGGCAAGTCCGTGGACAAGAAAATAAACTAAAAGTTCAATTAAGAAAGACGAACATTATTAACGAGTTCCGAGAAAAAACTGGCTTATTGGTAGATATGCCAAAGCAGGGTTTCGGTAGTACCAATGATGGCAACACTGCCCGTCGATTTTTTGACAATCATATTCTGTCTTCGGAAATAACAGGAATCGATGCGGATTTAATATGGCGATTTTCAGTAATTTTAAAAGTAATGTCCAGTGGATATGACATTGACGAAAATAGTTTCGAACAATATGCTTTAGACACTGCCAGACTTTATGTACGTCTATATGAATGGTACCCCATGCCGACAAGCGTTCATAAAATTCTAATACATGGTGCGTCAGTAATGAAATTCTTTTTACTCCCAATAGGACAACTAAGTGAAGATGTGCAAGAATCGAGGCATAAAGAGATAATGTACTACCGAGAACATCATTGCCGAAAAGTTTCCAGAACAAGCACCAATCAAGATATATTAAATAATTTGTTAATCTCATCAGACCCCGTAATTTCCTCTATTCGACCACTTCCTAAAAAAAAAGTTCTGTGTTACCAACTGAAGTTTTAAGTCTACTAAGAATTCCGTCCAATGGCTCTGGAAATTTGAGTGCTGATTTAGACTCCGATGACAACGGAGACACCTTTAGCACCTAGATTTTCTATACGACCATATTTCTAATAAAATATGTGTGTACCTGATTATTGCCCATCTTTTTGTGTTCATAGAAGTGACTTATACTATGTAATATTTATGATTAATATGTTTTATTTTCCCAGATATTTGTATATCTTCAAATTGAATTGAATTATTTGTCGTTGTAAAGTTCTACATAAGAAAATATTAATATTTTTACTTAAAAATAGTTATAATTCATTAATAAGATTAAAAAAAAATATTGCACTAATATTTAGCCAGCAAACAATTAATTCGTGTTTTTTCTTCATTCCGTCCACTGTGCGTCGGGTTGACCCTAAACCTCCTCTAGAGTATGCGATTTATTTGTTCATAAAATTATTATAAGTGAGTTTTGTTAAAATAAAAAACTAAATTAGAATTATTCAAATTATCGTTATTTCACATTGAGAGTAATCACGCAACCTCGGATTCTGCGGATTGGAGAACCGCAGAATCATTTAGCCAACAACCCATTTAAACTGGCGATGATAACCAACCCTCCAAAGTTTCATCAATGTAACTTATGTACTGTTTGTTTCTATAATATCAAATAAATAAATAAAAATGACAATTGATGAATTTTCAGCAGTTGTTGAAATGTCTTACGGAATTTCAAAATATTTCCAAGATCCTTTAAATTTCTTATAAATGCGTTTCTTATTTTTGAAGTTGTAAAAACAAATACTATTTAAAAAAAACTAGATAAAATGAGTTAAAAATTTTTCGATTCGAAACATACATTGATATTTCTTTTATAAATTGGAATATTTTGATTTCAAACATGAAAAGAGATGAACAAAAGCTTACCACATACATTTTTACTCCAACTGTCGAAATTTTATGGAATACGAAATTTACAAAACACATTCCTTTTGTTTCGGGAATCTGCAGTATCAACCAGTAACTTCACTTTTTACATTGCTTATGCAAAAAAATGCTTCCACTTCCTAGAGAAAACAAAAAATTCTGACATTTTGGACTCATTGTTTGCACATTATGTATACGTTAATTTGTTGGATACGCATGCATATATACATCACACATGCCTAGTGCATGTTTATTATGAAAAAACATTATTTTCAAGGGATTCTTATTAAATTCAATTCAAATATCCGATGTCAAACGAAGAACTTTACTGAATTAAATTGACAAAATGGCAGTATTGTATACTTATTTGAGTGAAACTGAAGAAAAATAATACAAATAAGTTCAAAATATATTGAATTTCAATAATATATATTACAAAATATTGTAAATTGTAATACATAATGAATTGTATCCACACATTTCAAAGAAATCGAGAATTATGAACACGATTTACGAAGAGAACAATTAAATCTGTCATTCTGAATTCTGACGGGAGAGCCAAACGCCCGTCTGCTAGGCCGACAAAAGCAACGTTACCGGGTTATACACAGCTCGATCAAAGGATATTAGTATGATTTAAAAACAGTCTTGTACACCCTTTTTTCAATGTGTAACTAAAACACCGTCAGTTGGTGTTTTTATTTTATTGGTTAGTGTATCATACGTATCCAGACCTCCAGAATATTTCAAGAGAATTCATATTTACGCCAAAATCACAAAAAAACTTCAACCCCGAAACCGCTTGATACCGTGTCGCCGACACATTTGGAAATCTTTACATCAAAATAACTCAATCAAATGATGTATTATATGTGATTAATCAAGATAATTACATAGCAATATAATAGCAGAACCTGAAACACATCTGAAAATAATCATCCAGCACCTCCCTCGGACACACCAACCCACGAAGTGACCACGGCTAGGAAGGCTACTCAGTATTTACGTAGGACCCCCTCCACTACTCCCCGGATGGAATTCCATGATGGCCGCCGTCTCCAACCAATCACAGCCCAGCATATCACCTTGACTTTCTTATCAAACACTGATAACAGATTCAAATGTGATTAATTGTGATATCATCAGACTGGATTTACGGGAAAAAGATGCAAGATATAACTACGAAATAAATACCAACATCAAGAAATGATTATATACTAATACAATAACATGAATAATTATATCTAACTATATTTGTTACCCTTTGGGAAATGTTCAAACCAAAGATATTTAACTTCAAACCCAATATGAAAATTTGTAAAATAAACGGGACTGCGGGAGATGGTTTTGGTAGATTGAACTGACTTGGTTAAAGGTATCATATTAAAATATAACTTTCCTCTCAACAAGATAATTGCAGAGAGGAAAAATACCTAACCACTTTACTCCTCACGAAAGAGGATAGAACGCCTCCGAGAGGGTTCGATTTGAAAACGTTCTATAAATAGAGAACCGAATTCCATACAAAGTCAGTTCAACAACTACCTCTGAGAGGGAATCCTCTCTCCTGAAAAACCATCTCCAAGTCTCCAAAGTCTCAAGAAATATTTTCAAGTGTTTTATTCAGTAGTAAATTCAGTTTTTGCCAGTAATAAATTCTTTTCGTCAGCTCAGATCTGGAAATAAATTCCTCTCTGATCGTGGCTTTAAACTCCACCACAAAACCTCTACAACATCTACCAAGACTGAAAACGCTGACAAGTGTACCCAGCCACCTTCGTATCCACAGTTATTGTACGGACAGTATATTGTCTCGTACATTTGGTCCTTCGAGCCGGATCTACACACACGTCTTCAGTCTCACCTAAAGTGGAGATGCCGTCACTTCGCAGCGGCCGCAAAGCCTCAACGTCATCCGAGACCAGCCGGAACCGAACCCAACCTATCAACACTGGTCAAGAAGAACCTGCTACTGAGAACCCCCAAGAGCCCGATACACCTTCTGAGTCAACTGAAGACTCCCTCCAAATATTACGCCGAGAAATGCGCATTCGGGAGGAGCAACATACTAAACAAATCGCAGAACTACAATCGACCCTGAATGCAGCAACACGTCAAACTACTACTCAACCGATGCACAACTTAACCGCACCTGAAGCAACTTCAAATGTAACCCCGAGCCCAGCAGCTAAGTTTGCGGCCAAAAGCGTCACCCTACGGTGGGAGACAGTTAATGCAGCCAACTTATGCAGAAGATGTTTGGATAAACACCACACACAGGACTGCAAGGCAACAAAGTGGTGCGACATAGAGGGATGTCATCTACCACATCACACCTTACTTCACGATGAAAACATCGTGAGACAGTGAGGTCAGAACGTCCATCTGAAGAGCGTACCAGTCGTATCCAGTGCACCAAACCAAGAAACGTGTTCAACATTCACACTTCCTGATGAAGGATCCGCCGTGACACATATCACATCACCGCCAACACAATAAGCAACCTCAACCTTCCTCAACAACAAATCCACGGAAAGCCCGTCATCCCGAAGATATTAATAGAACAAGATAACGCCTACCTAATTGTGTCACAAGAAGTGCAAGAAAATAATGATACCACACAAATAATATCACGCCCGCACTAGGATGGAGCGCCCATGGTGGATCAGACCCAGGATACAAGCACCCAGCCACCACATTGGCACTTCAACGTGAAACAGCCTCAGATACGATTGGAAAAACTGCTGAAAACAAATTTTACCGTCGACTCACTTGGTGTGACCGCAGCAGCCCTAGTCAATAAAAAACAACCTCGACCTTCCTCAACAACAAAGCCACGGAAAGTCAGTCACCCCGAATGAAACAGACGTTGTTAGCCAAATTTTCTCATTCAAAACAGCGTAAACAAAAGTGATACTTGTGACAAAAACAGTTTTGTGAAAACGTTTGCCACGTCCACACCTTACAAGCTAGATTATTTCCGTCATAAGAAGAGACCCAAGATACCAAGAGAACACACCAATGTTACTGAGCCAGGACACCAGGATGATCGACGCTGTAGCTACCCAAAGCATAGAGTGACACTTTATACTACCACAAAATTCCACATGGGGGGAGCGTAAGAGAAATTAGCGCGATCAGTTAAAAGAAACTCTACACATCCTTAGCGGAGGCCAAGTTTATGATAAACAACTGTCCACTCCCCCATATCTCGGTCGACCCACAAGACGAAAAACCTCTGGAACCCCAGCTGACAAGTGACATTCCTTGTCTGTAGTGACAAGGAGGCACCTCTGGAACCCCAGCTGACAAGTGACATTCCCTGTCTGAAGTGACAAGGAGGCACCTCTGGAACCCCAGCTGACAAGTGACATTCCCTGTCTGAAGTGACAAGGAGGCACCTCTGGAATCCCAGCTGACAAGTGACATTCCTTGTCTGTATTGACAAGGAGGCACCTCTGGAACCCTAGCTGACAAGTGACATTCCTTGTCTGAATTGACAAGGAGGCACCTCTGGAACCCCAGCTGACAAGTGACATTCCTTGTCTGTAGTGACAAGGGGGCACCTCTGTAAACCCCTGGTGACAAGTGACATTCCTTGTCTGAAGTGACAAGGAGGCACCTCTGGAACCCCAGCTGACAAGTGACATTCCCTGTCTGAAGTGACAAGGAGGCACCTCTGGAACCCCAGCTGACAAGTGACATTCCTTGTCTGTATTGACAAGGAGGCACCTCTGGAACCCTAGCTGATAAGTGACATTCCTTGTCTGAATTGACAAGGAGGCACCTCTGGAACCCCAGCTGACAAGTGACATTCCTTGTCTGTAGTGACAAGGAGGCATCTCTGTAAACCCCTGGTGACAAGTGACATTCCTTGTCTGAAGTGACAAGGAGACACCTCTGGAACCCCAGCTGACAAGTGATATTCCCTGTCTGAAGTGACAAGGAGGCACCTCTGGAACCCCAGCTGATAAGTGACATTCCTTGTCTGTATTGACAAGGAGGCACCTCTGGAACCCTAGCTGACAAGTGACATTCCTTGTCTGACTTGACAAGGAGGCACCTCTGGAACCCCAGCTGACAAGTGACATTCCTTGTCTGTAGTGACAAGGAGGCACCTCTGGAACCCCAGCTGACAAGTGACATTCCTTTTCTGAAGTGACAAGGAGGCACCTCTGGAACCCCAGCTGACAAGTGACATTCCTTGTCTGTATTGACAAGGAGGCACCTCTGGAACCCTAGCTGACAAGTGATATTCCTTGTCTGTAGTGACAAGGAGGCACCTCTGTAAACCCCTGCTGACAAGTGACATTCCTTGTCTGTTTTGACAAGTAGGCACCTCTGGACAGCTATCCCCACTCCTGCTGACCCTGGATAGCGCTGGCACTGTGGAGTCATACCCGGACAGCAATTACTCCTCACTGACATGGCAAAACCTGGACAGCTGCTCTCACCCCTGCTGAAGATCCCTGACAACGCTGGCACTGGGAAATCATACCCGGACAGAGGTTACTCCTCACTGACACAGCAAAGTCTGGACAGCACCCCCACCTTGACAAGACAAACAACCCGAGAAAACAGCAAAGAAGATACGTCTGACAAATAGCTGAGTACAGGCGAGACTGTACGGGGGGAGTGTATCATACGTATCCAGACCTCCAGAATATTTCAAGAGAATTCATATTTACGCCAAAATCACAAAAACACTTCAACCCCGAAACGCCTCCGAGAGGGTTCGATTTGAAAACGTTCTATAAATAGAGAACCGAATTTCATACAGAGTCAGTTCAACAGCTACCTCTGAGAGGGAATCCTCTCTCCTGAAAAACCATCTCCAAGTCTCCAAAGTCTCAAGAAATATTTTCAAGTGTTTTATTCAGTAGTAAATTCAGTTTTTGCCAGTAATAAATTCTTTTCATCAGCTCAGATCTGGAAGTAAATTCCTCTCTGATCGTGGCTTTAAACTCCACCACAAAACCTCTACAACATCTACCAAGACTGAAAACGCTGACAAGTGTACCCAGCCACTTTCGTATCTACAGTTATTGTACGGACAGTATATTGTATCGTACAGTTAGGCTAGACTTTTTCAGTGCGACCGAGAGCATGTGTTACTGATGTCTGTTAATGATATTGTAGGTACCCGTACGCTCTTTTTTTGTGCATGTTTTGATGAATATGAAAGGTGACCATTGAATCTAGTGTTGTGTCCCAACTTATTAGTCTTTATATATATCTTCAGTTCAGCAAAATCCCTACATCTTGGCTTCAGTATGAAGTTCACCATCCCCTTTTCCAAAACAATATAATATAGTTTGTGGTAAAACCAAAAACCAAGTTAGAACGTAATTAAACATGTGTGAATTTCACCTACCAATTTTCACCTGCCAGAATCAAACACGGACGGAATTGCACATAGATGAAATTAAACAGGAGTGAACATCACGTACCAATAAAAATGTCTGAATTGAACACGGACGGCATTACACATAGATGAAATTAAACAGGAATGAACATCACGTACCAATCACACTGCCAGAAATAAATACAGACGGAATTACACATAGCTGAAATTAAACAGGAGTGAACATCACGTACCAATCACACTGCCAGAATTAAATACAGGCGGAATTACACATAGATGAAATTAAACAGGGGTGATTATCACTTACCAATCACGCTGCCAGAACTAAATACAGACGGAATTACAAAAAGATGAAATTACGCAATGAGAAAATTATACCTACTATAAATAAACACGTCAAAATATTTTTTTTTAATTTTCCTGTCTTTTGGCTAAATAAATTTCATAATGTATAAAAAAACAAGGTTTGATATTTTAGTCAGACCTTCATAATTAAGAATTTTGGTGAAATCGAAAATTTTGAAATCGAATTTTGATTTCGTACAAATATTGCTTAAATGTATTTTCATTATGTGTTATGTGACACAATGTGATTATTTTTATTTAGTTTGTGATTTTATCCAGATGTAATATTTACATAGTAAAAAAAATTGAAAAGTTCTTGAATGTTCAATATGAGAAAATTACCGCTATTTTTTTATAAATGCGATTATTTAAGCCAATGATTATTCGAATAATGTGGTTTATTATGAAATGATTACTGCCATGCATAGTATGTTTTATTTTAATTTTTAGAAAGACTAAAATACCCGGGTTACGAATAACCTGACAATATTTAGTTAGCGGAAAATATTGCTTGTGTTGTGATGGAGAACTTAGCCAGCCGAGGAATTGGACGAACTACGCCTAGGTGAGACCCTAAAGCGATGCCAACTCAGCCACTGACTGGTTATTATTAAAATTTTCTGTTTACACGAATTGTGATTAAGGATTGAAGTTAAGTTTGCAAAGTCACTGAAAAAAAAACTTACTTATTTACATATTTTGTTTTGATATTATTAATATCTATAGGATATATTCATGAACGTATTATATATATTACTTTCATCTTGCAAAACACTGTTGTTCGACTGCATCACTATGGGAAATATTTTTTTCTTCTTTAGAAAAACGTAGGAAAGTCTTTGATCTCATCTGCATTTTCAAAATTATCAATAGTATGATTGACTCGCCTACTTTGTTGCAACTCATCCCTTTAAATATCCATTCCCGTGGACTGAGAAATAGTGATTTGCTTTTCCTCAATCAACACTCCACAAATTATGGATACCATTCACATTGGACATTGGTCCAGAATGGTTTAACTACTAACACAAGTAATATTTTGTATTGATATAGCTGAAATCGTGAACTCCATCAAAACTTTGATTCTGACTTGACTTGACACTATCTCTATTGTTTTTGTGCCCTATTTTAGTCATAGTATCTTTTGTTTGTAATATTTCTCGTTGTATTGACTTAGTTTAATATGTAATGTGTTAATAATTGGACTTGGTCCGTTAGTAAATGAACAAATAAATACCAAAATAAAATCGAATTACAAATTCCAAGAAATTTTATATTTTACTTCATATTAAATAAAAGAGATTACTGGAAGCCGATAAAAATATTTTCGGTTAACAATAATGTACGTACAAAGGATACCTTATTTCAAACCTTCTTCTTTCATTACTTTTTTCTATTGTGGTATTTATTTAGCGCACACATAAGTACTAACACATAAGTTTCAACAATCATATCCATCAAATTGTGAACAAAGGTATGAAAACACTAGGCTTCGTATTAAGAACAACTAAAAACTTTAATTCTTTACAAGCCATTAAACTATTATACGTATCTCTAGTAAGAAGTCTAATTGAATATAACTCAGTAGTTTGGTCTCCATCTTACAAAATTCACATTAACAACATTGAGCGAATACAAAAAAAATTCTACGTTTTATAAATTTTAAATTAAATATCCCTGTCGAAGACTTAAAATACAATTTGTTATTAAATACTGATGTAAGAATGGTTTTAGGTGGTACGCCTGCTTTTTGAATGTGTAAGAGCGAGATGACAGATCGATGTATAAAAGATGATGGATACATCTGCTCGCTCTCTTTTCCCAACCGACAGCTAAGAAGAGAGTAGTAGACAATCACTTTTATATTGTTAATAAACGTTCAATCCGCACACGCGTTCTATTATTGAGTACCACCAAGTCTGTATATAACAGTTTAACAACTCTAAAAATACATAAATTAGTAGATAGACAGAAAATAAACGATTTAAAGTTCTTATTCAAAATACTTAACTCTAAATTCGACTGTTGTGAACTCCTGCAATTTATAAACATACATACACCCACAGTAAGAACACGACAAAATACAATATTCTACAGCAGCACACATAAGCGAAACTACATTGCCCACTCTCCGATACAACGACTTCACACCATGGGAAATCATTACTTGGGTGATGTTGACATATTCAATACCAACTTGGCAAGTTTTGTGGATCATTTAAAACATTTATTTCAACAACAATCCTAAACACATCATGTAAACCTACAAATAGCTGTAATTTTCTGTTTTTGTTTCTTGTGTTTGTATGACTTGTTGCATAGCTTTTATCAAATGTAATTTTATTCTTATTTTTTATGTTTCAAAGTATCTGTCAAATTAAAATTACACTACCAACCATGTAAAAGCCCTCTGGGCGTTAAATAAAGAAATAAATAAGAAATAAAAAAATGTAAATCTATTAAAAAGATTTTTTTGATTTGTGCAATTACAGTAGCTGTAATCCTCTCCATGCATAATTTTATAGGAACGTAAAAGTTACGCTTTGTAACTGATAAAACCATGTATGACAGTGTAAAAAATAATGAGATTCATAAGATATGCAAGGCTTATTTTATCGTAATGAGTAAGTTTATGAAAATGGCGCTTAGATGTTTTGACAGTGATGTGATGTCAGGGAAATTTTCCTAGAATTATGTGGAAAATCTACTGTCAGATATTCTCTACCACCCCTACCCTCTCCAGAAAAATAAATTATTCTGCAGAAATATTACAAACTCTTGCTGATTTTATGGAAAATCTGTGGAAATTTTTCTGTTTTCTAGGGAAATAAAAATTTAAAAATGTGTAGAAGGGAGTGGGGACGCCCGAGAAAGGCATGGAACGATCAAGTCAACCAATTACTTGGGTCGGGTCATGTCAAGAGTCATAGAAACAGAAAAGTATGCATGCGACGATGTATGAATGTGAATGAAGCAAGGAGTGTGTTTCCAAGACCAAGTGGTTGGGCGATCCGTCCTCTCTGCCTATCCTTTCGGGGAAGCGACGCGATGGTTAGTTGGTTAGTTAGTAGAAGAGATGTGTATTCGATGGATTATTGTTAAAATATTGTATCTCCATAAATCACAACTTTGGGCCGGTTGGTTAAGGAGATATTTGAAACCAACAAAATTTGCTATCTGTGGTGCATTTCAGTACGTAAAACATTTACGTCCTAAATTAGAGACACAATATTTTAACATTAAGCCATCAATTATATTAAGCACAGAAGGGAGACTCTAAACACCTTAAAATTATCATAGAAAGAACCTTACTATTCAGATCTGCTCTCTAAGCAAAGCTGTAACTATTTCAAGAAACTTTTATTTTCTTCACACGAGCAACGAAGCTTACAGCTCTGCCACGGAGAACGTCAATTACTTGCCATTAGAGACTTTAATCACAGAGATTTAATGTAAGATATGGGAAAGCACGTAGAAAATAATATAATAGTAGTGTCGTACCCCAATCCCTTTGTGGATTGCTCTCATCATTTTCCTTTGATGCTATTTGATATTTTATTGTACACGAGGTTTCTTTTCGGACACGAAGTATTATCAAAAAAAATAAAAGCTTCAGTGCTTTGGTCGAACAAATATGTATCTGATCCCCAGATATTTATCTGACCAAGAACGTTTATTGCCATTTACGCCGTAAAATTGATAAATCATCGCATTCTTCTGGCAAAAGCAAAGGCCATTGACACGAGACAAATGAATATTTATTTACAGCCCATAAAATTGGATCCAATATCCGTGCCTTATATCCCACAAAGGCGATAAAATAAGGCTCTGTGTCTGTCACTTTGTGGTTTACGGACCAGTGAGCAACCGGCCCTAATGTTGTCGTTTATACAACTTAAAGCTGTTTTATATAGATAACGCAACCCTTCATCGATCGGTCTGGATTAAAGGATCTCTGGTATTCTGGGAATATTGTTATGTCGGTTTATTTCTTTGGAAAATCGTGGTAATACTCTTAACTGTGAAACTCCCAAACCTCCAAGCTTTAAAGGCCTGAAACCGAGATATTGGGAGAACTGATCCTCTTTGGGATTGGCATTAAACAAGAATTAGAATAACGACGAACACATATTAAGGTAAATTCTTAATATTATTATGTAAGCAATATCTAAAGGATTCTTGAGCGTATTAGATTACTTACATCTTTTGTTTTGATATATCTATAGGATATCTATAGAATTCTTGAGCTTATTATATATTACTTACATCTTTTGTCTTCAATTTTGAATAAATAATGATTTAGTTAGATTTAGCATAAATTTATTTAGCACGCTTTTTATGTAAAAACTGTTTTTTGAATGAAATAAATAAATAAATATTTCTTGGCCATAATCTTATTATATAATAATATTTCAAATGTTTTCTTTCACGAAAATGACAGTAACCTTTTAAAGTTAAGATGATTCTAGATTTGATAAAGGCATTGTAGAAGAAAAAGAAAGTTAGTTACATGTTTTTTTTAATATTTGAAAAAGTTGTAACTTTTGAGATTTACCAAAAGTTTATTTAAAATTCTACCTAATAATACTTCATACTCAAGACACCAACTTAAGCTCAGTTAAAACACAAACTCAAGTTCTCTTACCTTTTATTGAATATTTATTTATTATTTTTTATCTTATCCCCTGGAAATTCATTTGTGTCAATTGAAATTTAAAGACATTTTTCAACGACTTTTCAGTCGAATAAGAAAATTCGATTTTATATGAAAAAATCATATATTCTTAAAATTCACGAGAAATGTTACGTTGTAAAATTTCCAAAAGGCAAGAGAAACGGTTACCCTTTCTATACGAAAAATCTTTTGTTCAGTAGACCGATGACAAATGAATACTGTGATAATGTGTCAGATTGAATTCATACCCTTTGACTTGGAAGATAGAATTACAGCCACACATTGTGTCCGCAGCGCACACAGACTTAAAACCAATGGCATAGAGTATATAAGGCAGGTTAATACTAAACCTTTAATATCATTGTTAGCCACTTTGATTTATTTTTTGCTTTGACAATGCATAGATACCTTGCATTATTTAGTGAAGTCGGTTCATTGCAGATTAAAGAAATAGTTCTTTCAGTTCAATCTACTGGTGGCGCTATTCTATTGAATTATTAAAATTTCGTAAAGGTAAGGACACATTGAACCCACGTGCACAACGTATGGAATATTACGTTCCTAAGTCGACGTGCACATGTGTCCCGCAAACGCAACGAAAATTTGAATCTTAAAATCGCAATATTCCTTGGATAAATCACTTCATAACGTCTTACTAAATCTATTAGTTCTTGATCTCCCATTTTAACAAAAATAACGAACAATACATGTTAATTAACGCCAAACTTCAAGACAAACATGACCCTAAACGTCAACTGAACTTGTTGGAGAGTCTTTCACTACCGCAATCTTCTTTCACACTTCCCACACCGATCTGGATGGTATAGATCAACGATGCATGAGCAGCGTAAGATTGTACTGCGTGTGACAAGTGTGTTTCTAAAGCCTCTATTGCAATATTAAAAAAAAGTGGATTGTTAGTTATCCAGATGTCTTAATGCGTTGCCTACGTTGCTTACGCGGGCCCAGTGAGTCATTTCCTTAAGCGGTCATATAGGTGAAATCGTGTAAAAAATGATGAAATATTGAGACAAAACTTTTTTTGAGTTTCAGATGGCTGCGAAATAAATCTAAGAAATCCTTGTTAATCAAATAGTCAGTATTTATCACTGAACTGAAAACCTCTAGACATGTGATTTCATAAGATAACTTAAGTTCGTAAATTACATAAGACCTATCATTTAATTTTATTGTTGTATATGGCTCTGTCGCAAAAAAATTTGTATTCAAAAACTATTATTACTGTGCAATTCCCCATCTTGCCTCTTTTGCACTACAAATGTATTTTTTTTTTATTATTTAATAAATGTTTACATGTTACATTTTTAGACGTTTTTTTAACTACCACACTAGGCTAATGCCCGTGTTGTGGTAGTTATACATGAAATAATAATAACAATGACATAAAATAACTAAAAATACTATTTTATAGTAACATAAGTATGTAAGTATAAATCATAATGAAGTAATAATAAAAATAACTTAGAAGAACTAAAAAATACTATTTTATAGAAACATAAGAAAAAAGTAAAGAAAAAAAAAACAAATTTAATATTAATATTTGTATCCAGGTTCTGAGAACATGAGCATGATTTGGAAAAACGGTCTTGTGAATGGTATTTTAGTGCAAACGATTCAACAGATCTCATATGAGCCTACTTACCATTTGGGAGGCGGGTAAGGGTACGCCGCCCAGATAGCCATTCATAAGATAACTAACACTTCTGCTGTAGATCACCTCAAGTGGGACGTTACGTTTAGTGATTTATCAGGGGTGCCCGAGTTTATTTGTTGAGGTGCCCACCAGCTGCGTGCCAGGCTGGATCATGAGGGGCCGTTGGGCCTTTGACTTCTCTATCCAGGACTCACGACTCTCGATCCATCTCCTTGCACCGTAGTGGTAGGGTTGGTTTCATACGTCACTGCAGGACGCACTGACCCCAGATTCTTACCCACACCAATATGTTTTTCATTCCCAGAACTTCCTAACTTCAAAAAAACCCTCCGAAAAGCACCCCCAAAGATGACATAGGCCCTGAGGTCTTACAATTTACATCTGATCAAAAGTTGATCAAAAGCTGAAACGGGACGAGAATCTCCGTTGGACAGAGACCGTTAAAGCGTAAAAATTTAAAATGGAATTCTTGGTTGATTTGATGGACATCACGTGTGATGGATTTGAAATACTTCCACCTCAATTATTATTCGCAATCATCGATACAATATGTCATTTTTACTTTACCTACATATGATACATATATCATGTTCACTATACTATGGGGACTACTTTAACTCGTCCCACATATGATAACACTAAATAATTACTCCGCCGTCTGAAGCCCCGGGAGAGCCAGGCGCGGACGGGAACGCAACTCTCTGCCATTCTAGTTTTCAACTTTCGACCAACCCACCACTCTCTACTACCACCGTCTCTGCGTTCACTTAACTTGTAAATTCATTCTCGCAAATAAATTCAACAAAGATCGCAGACCTTTATCTTTCAATCATCAGAATTCCTTGAACACAGATTTACGATACCGGCAGCCATCGTAAATTACATTTATCCTGCCATACTGGTGATCCCGACTTTACACTGCCATACTGGTGATCCCGACGTTCACGCTGCCATACTGGTGACCCCGACGTGATTTGTTACCGAATTTTGCATGGTAACTGCAGTAGCCGTGTACAGTGTTATTAGTGTGTAACGGTCTACCACGTGACCTGGAACGAGGTCGGTGCGCGGAATTTGGGTATGATGTCGATGGATGACGCCATTCGCGGCGGGTGCTGGGATTTCGGTTTTCGAAATTAATGTTTGCCTGTCCATGATCATCTCTCCGAGTTGTTTTAAGTCGACTGACTTCTAGAGTGAGTGCCGAAATTTGTTCTTGTAAATTTTGTAATATAGCACTGATGTTTGGATTCGAGTTCGGGATCACCAGTATGGCAGGATAAATGTAATTTACGATGGCTGCCGGTATCGTAAATCTGTGTTCAAGGAATTCTGATGATTGAAAGATAAAGGTCTGCGATCTTTGTTGAATTTATTTGCGAGAATGAATTTACAAGTTAAGTGAACGCAGAGACAGTGGTAGTAGAGAGTGGTGGGTTGGTCGAAAGTTGAAAACTAGAATGGCAGAGAGTTGCGTTCCCGTCCGCGCCTGGCTCTCCCGGGGCTTCAGACGACGGAGTAATTATTTAGTGTTATCATATGTGGGACGAGTTAAAGTAGTCCCCATAATACATATGAAATGTTTACGTCCTTTGTTTTCAACTAACTTCAAAGAAAGCTAGCAATGTAAAGAAAAATAAATAAAATGATGTATTTTTTAATAAATTTTGAAATAATATCTAGTAGGCACAAAGCGCAACAAGATTGGGTTAAACAACCGGAAAACGATTTGTTCGATGATGCAGCAACTAGGAAGCTTTTCAAAGGTAACACAAAATACGGTTATTTCACAATCCTTGTGAAATAATCGTATATTATATCTCGTATGTAGTTCAGGCACCGGATAAATTAATGAAACGATCAAGTTTGAAATCAATGACAGCATCTAAATCAAATATAGTCAGACTTGTATGTCTAACAAACAACTGACAGACTTCGATTTTTGACATCGTGAAATATATCAATACAGTTCTGTAAGCACTGTGGTTCAAGTTCAATTCGAAGGCGGGTTAGGGCGCCGCCACACCGGGAGCCATTGATATGGATAAACAACACCTCTGTCATAGGTCACCCCAAGTGGTTCGCTACGGCCTGTAATTTGGCAGGGGTGCATGAGGTGAGATGTGTCCAGGATGCGCCTACCCTCCAGCTACATGGCGTGCCAGATCAGGAGAGATTCCAATTGATCTCCCTTGACCCATTGAAGGATAGATCATACGTCCATCACTCCTGAAAACACTGATCCCTAGATTCCTACCCATCCCTCATACATTTTTCGTTCATAGAACTTCCTCTCCTTCCTTTCCTTAAAAATACCCTTCACACAGCATCCTCAAAGAAGTCCCCCCGTGTAATTATAATATAAAACAAACGTGTAGTTAATTTGCGTGTTATTTTAGACTGATAGCACGGAAAATTCTAACGGAAAATAATGGCTACTGGAAATATTTATAGAAAAGATGAATGCAGTCATTTTCAGCATTTCAGCAACTATGAAGCTTTGAAATGTCCAATTGCTTGTAAAAAATAAATAATGTGTCATAATTTTTCTATTCTGTATCAGAGTTCTCAAATAAAACCACTATGACTATCTTATTTAATAAAAAAATCTGATATTATCCTATCTGTTATAGCTAAAAACTCTCCTACTGCAAATTTAAATTAGCACATCTTTTTGCCTCGAATTTCTGTATCTTTGGTGAGTTTCAGAAAGGAAAGTAATTCTTACTAGAAGTTAAAGAGCTTTTTCGTTCATCAACACTGTAATAAAATATTATATTACGCAGTGTTTTTTTTTAATTATTATCCAATTTACTCAAAATAAACTCATATTTTAAACTAGCACCAAAAATTTTTCCTAAGCCAGATAGTTACACGCACGGTAATAAAATCTCCGTAATAATGGAGCATCTAGTGAATCTAATCTCAATTGACCAAGTCTCACCGGGCGAAGTAACACACATTTGCCTTACCTATTGAAAGGTAATTCGGTGTACAAATGCGGAATGAAGACCGAAATGAGATTTCTAGGAAAGCCAACCCTTAATTAAGTTCCAATCCGATTGGGTGACTTTAACAGACTTCTGAAGGCTTCAAATTCGATATAGTCTATTCTTGAACCCCTTACAAGTTCTGTATAAAACGTAACAGGATTATGTTAAAAAACATATTAAGTATTAAAAAATCTCAATGAAAATGGAATAAGACCGAAAACAACAAGATAACTATCGCAACTGGGACCTTAATTATGATAATATTTGTATGTGAGTAAAGGTTTTAATTTCAAAATATCAAATACGGCCAAATTTGCGGTCTCTGCAAAATCCATAAAAGCTAGTATTTTTTGCCATCTGGCATCTCAACATCTGTCAAACGCTATTTTCCAAGAAAGTATAGTTTCCAATAGATTACTCCACTTAGAAGGGTCGGACCTTTCCAAATCATTATTGACCTTCCCAAAAACTTTTTCACCCCTTTATGATTGACTCCTCTACTAAGTGACTACGTAAACCCGAAGTTAGGACGGTCGTCAGATGTGTGACCCAAACTGCCTTACACTCAATTTATCCGTATCACTCACATACAGTACAGAAGTATCCTTACTACCTATTTTGCATTAACCCCAGACACGAAGCCCTGAGGCAAATAATTTTCCTCAGGGCCTATGTCATTTTTTGGGATGCGGTGAAGAAGGTGTTTTTTAAGGAAAAGAATGAGAGGAAGTTCTGGGAAGGTAAAAGGTATAACGGTTTGGTAGGAATCTATGGATCACTGTGTTCAGGAGTCCAGATGGGTCCTGAACCTAGTTTGAAAGGTCAAATGGTCTCATTAAACCAGCCTCTCCCGATCTGGCACACCAGGCAGCTGGTCATCCATACATCCTAAACACACCTCACCCGAAGAACCCATACACCTCTGCTAGATCATCAAACCTAGCGAACCACATGGGGTAACCTATGGCCGATGTTTTGGTTATCCAATAAACGGTTCCTGCCTCCCAAATTGTAAATAGAAAAGGGGCAATAGAAGTGAATCTATGAGATAAAAACATATATCTGGTAGTGAAAGCAAAAATATTTCTTCGAACCAGGATTTCGAAGTCGAGATCTACTACATAACCTCATTTTCTTTAATTTTAAAACTTTACTCATATTCTCAAAATATTATTTTTACACCAGCTTTGACGATTTAAATATATTAAAATAGTCGTCGATTTGCAGAAGCAGCTTTGGAATTTTTTGGAAATCTGTAGATGTCACGAAAAAAATTACAACAGTTTGAAAATACCTTTTATGCTTTTTTTCCGTAATTCTTTTACATAATATTTTTCTCCGGCTTTATGTCCGAGTAAAATCTTTCCCACAGGAAAAACTAAACCCTTCCACACGCTTTTTCACAAATAATCATCTAGTAAATCCACATTATGCAGTACATTATATAAGCATAATAAATACAAAACAATTCAAGAATAATACGTCAAATCACCAGAGATCAAATGGGAAAATAATTCACTGACTCCAGATATGTTAATATCAAAGGGTTCGGCTCCATAGAACTTCTAATTGGACCTTTAAATCCTACTGATCCATCAATATAAATATTTTGTAAATCTTTCGTAATCCTACATGTATTTAAAATGGCTTTTGCATTTTTTTATATATAAATTATTTGACAGATCTAATACGCCTAAATTCTGAATGGGAGAGCTAGGTATAATGCCAGTAGCCGAAATAACAAATGGTAATATTTTTATAGTCTGAGAATGCCAAATTCTTTTAATATCATTTCCTATTCTGTGTATTTTCTTATATTTCAGAAAGTAAAATATCTATTATTATTTTAGTCATTACAAACGTTTGTTATTTTCATCACTTTTTAAGAACTTATTAGAACCAGCGGAAATTTTCAGAGCGGGTTTTGAAAATCGATAACTCTAAAATATGATTGCAATAATGGTAAGTCTTGCTATAGTAAATGCTTTTTTAATATTAACTGCACACAGGAGGCTTTGACAAAAATACTTTCTCTCTGGGCCAATGTCATATTTAGGGATGCTGTGTGGTGGGATCTTGAGGAGAGAAAGGACTGACCCATGTTGTAGGAAAAAGGAAATACAGAGGCTGACAAATCGTTTCGCAGGCGTGTTATTGAACAATAGAATGAGTCAAAGATACAACCCGTTCTCAAGTGACAAACGTCAATCCTGTACAAATAAATATTAGGCGCGCGTTTGGCTTATTTTTCGACTACGCACCGGTGCCTAAGGGATCAATAACGCTGTTCCTTGCAGGATTTTTCTTTGCAATACCGGTAGAGTAATATTTAAGGAGATGGTTCCCTCCTGACGCTTATGCTTTAAAGCTTGCAATACATTTGTTAAAAGAGGGGAATCTATCAAATGGACTACCAGACTAGAGGTACTCGTCCATCGCGTAATATTAATTTCGCCAAAATGGTAAAATATTTTGTGTTGCATACCTATCTACAAAAATATAGTATTCCATTTTAAACAGTAATGACCGGTTACTGATCGGTCGGTGGCTGAGTTGACATCGTGTTTGGGTCCCACCCAGGCGTAGTGTATTCAATATATCGGCTGGCTAAGTCCTCCATCACAACGGAAGAAATATTTTCCGGGGAATGTTTGTCTTCCTTTTAAAAAAAAATTATAACAACACAACAATCTTATATATTATTAAGAGCAAATATTTAAAAAAAAATACTATTTTGAGGAAAAATACATTTACAATATATTATTACAAAAAATATCATTAATATAAACAACGTTTAACCGATTCCAAGCCATCTAAATAAATTGTGAAAATAAAAAAAAATCAAGACCAAGCTAATATGTAAATACGTCTTGCGGTCTACGGCCATCGTGGTCAAGGGGTAATGTTCTCGATTAACGATCTGGAGGTCACGGGATCAAATCCCGACTTGCGCAAGGAAATTTTGTTTGATGAATTTATATTATTTCACAAATTATTCATTTAAAAAAAATATATAGTTTATATGGACCGGTGACCGGATAAATCATCACAATGATAATTCATCACAACTTTAAAAAGTTATATAAAGTCATGGAAAGTGATGAAAGAAAAATTTTATTAACTGGGTTAAGTATGTTAGGTTAGGTTAGGTTAAAAAAAAATTTCATCGTTTCTAATGACTTTATATCACTTTTTAAAAGTGTGTTGAATTGTCACTGTGTTGAGTTATCATAGAACCATTCAATTAAGATCCAACCTAACAAAACATACTTTATGGCTGACTTTTTTCTGCCGTACAAAGAATTATTAGTCGTACACCATCTGAAAAAGGAAACAAAAATTAAGGAAAAGGGTCTCCTAGGGTTGTTTTGAAGAATAAAATTCAATTTGACTTCAAAGACGCTTGAAAATTGAAAAGGCCTGGTACTTGCGTTCAAGCACAGAATGAAACTCAAATAGTATCAAGAAAGATACACAAAAGACACAGAAAACTTTAGAATGATATTCGGCGTTCTAAGAGTTACGGTAATAACACGGTCAAATAGTTACCTAAATATGATAAACCCACTCTCGCGACCCGAGTGCTGAGAGCCGGTGCAGCTAGGCGAGCGATCATAGATAGATGTATGAGTGAGGGAGCGCGTTGTCAGGACCGGGTCTCACGACCCGCTCTGGCAACCCGGGTATTGGCCGCCAGCGTGCCGGGACGAGCGACCATAGAAGATGTATTTTGTAGATCGTCTTCTCTTCTGGCTTTTATTATCTTCTGCTTTTTTCTTTCCTATGTAATCTTTGAATTGTGAATTTGTTTTGAATCTTTTCCATAGTATATATTCAAGTTTTTCTTTGATTTGATTAAGATGTTCTCACTGACGTAGAAACCTTGCGATAAAAAATATAAATGTAAATTGTTATTAAATAAAAAAAATTTAAACATTGCAAAAATGATTTATTTTGAACCACTCTTGTACTCTTATCGTAGTATGTCGTACGTCAAACAAAAGTGAAAGTAGCCGGGTGATGGGTAATCGGGTTTCGGGTCGTATAATGACCTCAAAGAGCGGATTTCGGGACCGGCTCACGAAGCCAGTGGGTCATGATCGACTCGGGTCCTGTAAAACGATCGATTGACCCAGCTCTACTTGGAACACTCTTCTTACTTCTTGCACATCCATGCATCGTATCATGCATACTCTTTTGTTATTCAGACTTAATGGCCTGACTGAAGTATTTGATTCACTTGGTCTTTTATGTTTTGTTGTTGAAATGTTTTCTTCGAGTGTCCCCGACTTCTGCTATTTACTTTTGTGTCATATATTCTGCAGTCACTCCCGTATTAATCCATCCGTTTCCTATGTATTAGATTATTTGCGATGTAAATTTCATGGCACATCCAAGCGGTAATTTTATAATGGTTTAATAATAGTATACTGTAAGCAACAATAGGGCTATACTAAATGTATTAAAAATAGTTGTTAATCAGTTGTGTAAAATAAAAAAAAAGTTGGTTGGCAAGAGGGTTAGTACGAACACAACAATAACGATAAAAAAACTAGTGACAATACAGTTTGGGTCAAGTGAAAACAGGAGATTTGAGATATTTAGTAAAGTTCTGGGGGCAATTTTTACAGCGCCCTTGAGGTGATTTTGCACAAAAACGGCGCTATACAAGTCATCCAATTATTATTATTATTATTATTATTATTTATAACGTTGTGCGCCAAATGTAACGTTTGGAAATTAGCCGGGTTTTTGAGACCCACTCAGGTTAAGTGGGATATGGCAGCCTTTACTGTTATTGGAAAAGGTTCTTCTTTTGTTTTAAAGTAAAAGATTCTTTTTGGAGCGATCATAGAATGTATATTTAAACCAAGGATAAATTATGCATTAATAAACAGCATCCGCAAAGATAATGGACAAACAACAAGCACACTGTAGACCCACGGTAAAAACTGAGCTAACTAAAAATACTACGTAGAATGTGCGTGTAACAAGTCGGTAGCGCAGAAAACAGGAGGCCGGAGCAAGATCCCTGGTGCGACATGAGCCTGGATGACGAGATCACTGCATCCCGCGAAGCTGATCCTTCAAATGGGAGGGTAGCCGCCAACGTGTTAGGGGATGGGGGTTCATTGAGGCCTTTTCATCGAGGAGGCCCACAAATAAGTTCTTTGCGAGTTCGATTCTGTTTTGGGGCGCATCCGCGTGATTAACAATTAATCACTGTATCATCTACAACGGCAAATGGCTTTAGATTCGGGAGCGCAAAGCAAAAACCTCCGGTATCACTTCACATTTTTAAATCATCTTGGCCAAACTGTATTCATTTTGTAAACTCCAAAATAACACTTTGACACACAGCACAAATATCCTTACCAACAAGGATTGCCCGAAAAATAAATGAAACAGATCGATAACTTAATTAAGTGACCAGTCGAATCTTCGTCGGTTTCCCAGCCGGCGAGGATTCCAAAAGTGAAACTCTTTTCCTGCCGGAAACGGAGCTCTGCCAAATTCACCGAAAAAATGTTGCCAGTACAAATACAAGTTTGCGAATTAATTCTTTCACTGGCCAGGTAAAGTCAAGAAAATATAATTATTTTTGACAGTAGGAACAATTTTCGTGACATCCAACATAAATTTTATACCCGGAATCTTCCCAAAGCAGTGGATATTATATAGTATCACATTCACACAAGAGGTTTGGAGAAGGTTAAGTTTTTATTTTTAAAAGCAATAATTATTAGCCTGAAACACTCTTCCACATTGAAAAATCTCCTGGTAAAAGATACATGACGCCAACGGGACATGAACCCGTGTCCTTTCGATTTCCGGTCGACAGCTCTGACCACTGAGCTATGGCGGCTTATCTCTTATCCGCGAAATAATTCAATATATACTAGTGTTTCATTCAACAATTACTGCTTGTTACATTTTTTCACCTGAAACAACCAACTTTATTTTATATGAGAAAGGCATTGTAAGTGCCAACTCTCTCACTAGATGGCGTCGAGACAAATTGTCTACATTTTTTGGTGAAGATACTAGAATTTGTCAAATATTAATTTTTTTTTTGGTAAACTAATGTTTAAGACAAGATTTGTTGGCGTCATGCATCTTTTATCAGGAGATTTTTCAATGTGGATGAGTGTTTCAGGCTAATAATTATTGCTTGTAAAATAATTGTTACCCTTTGTGCTATGCATAAAAAAATCTTGTCTTAAACATTAGTTTACCAAAAAAATAATAGTTTAGTTTTTATTTGGAAAGGAATATGGAAAATTTCGTTGTTTCTTAGGAGAAGGTGATCGAAGGTAATTTTGATTTTGATTGTGGCCAATAGGGAAGATTCTACATGGTTATTTATAATAAAAAAGACGAAAGATGAGAAAAAATTACACGTTACATATAGACGTTAATCATAAAATGAAGTTACCTACTGGTTAAATTTCACGAAAGTTGATTTCATGATAAAGATAAACAGAAAACTAACGGAAAAATAAAAATAACTACTCCAGTCACGTACATTTCGAAGTTGAGAATCATTCAGCTGAAAAATGAAGATATCTAAGATATTCGCTTATAGCTCGATTGCAAAGCCTTCACTTTATATCAACGACAAATACTGATAACCTTGTGCCGAAGAGTTTTGTTTTTGAAGTGACAACGACGACAACGATATGAATAATGTTTGGTTGAACTGACACGTCCCCTCTCAAAAAGTTGCTGTTCTTGAAATATAGGAAAATTAAATGAAGAAACTGGCATAAATTCATAGAGCTACAATTAGAGGCGCTACTGCGTACTAATATCTAGTCGAAACTTGTACCACTATTATAACATGATGCGCGGTGCGCGTAGACCGAATTCGGTAGTTTTAATTGGAGCGCTGGGAGTGTTGGAGGTCAGTTGAAGTTAACAAATCGGAACCTATTTTTTCACTTCATGTCTTATCTAAATATATTACAATGCATATGTTAGACTCAAGTATGTAGATTTGTGGGTAGTTGTCAATCAATTAGCAACCAACATACATTTTTATAAGATAATTATATACTTATATTGTGCCTTAACTATTATATAACTATAACATCTCATTCTTGAAAAAGCTTTTTAAAAGTATATACTTCCATAGTGCTGGATACTATCAGTATCGCCCTGGTATATATTTTTTTTATTTGGTGCAATAAGATTTGTACAGTAATTTTTTTATTTTTTTTTTTTTTTTTTTTTTTTTTTTTTTTATTGTTATTAAGTTTAATTTGTAGAACTCCATTTTATTATTTTATTTTTTTATATATACAATAATATTATTATTGGGTTTATAAAAACAGTTTATTTTTAAACAAGTTCTGCTGTGTAATTATTATTACGCGTGACAGCTGTTTCGCCCTCTGAAGGCATTATCAAACTGTGGGTAGCCCACTTACAGTAAACGTGCGCAACCTAATAAATAATTGCCAATCAATATTCCCAAATAAATTCGCTAGAAGAAGTGCAATGGTGATGAATCCAAGGGCTCCTGCATTATACGGACAACCTAAAATTCACAAGGATAATATCCCCATACGTCCCGTTGTTTCTTTTATAAACGCCCCAACGACAATACTCGCCAAAAAACTTAACTTTCTTTTCAAACAACATACTAAATTCTACCCAAAACATAGCGTTAAAAATTCTCTCGAACTTGTAAATAAAATAAAAAACATTAATCTACCGCACAATTGCCAGTTCATATCTTTAGACGTGGTCAGTCTCTTTAGCAATATCCCTATTCAAGAATGCCTTAAAATCATTGAAGATATTTTAGACGAATCTAATATAAACCCAGTTACTAAAAAAGACTTATTCGATCTATTTAAAATTTGTGTTGAAACTAACTACTTTGAGTTTAATGATAAATTCTATCAACAAAACGACGGATTACCAATGGGATCGCCCCTCAGTCCACTTCTTGCAGAAATATTCATGGATTACATTGAAAAACAAATTTTAAATTCAATCTTTAGCAAACACATAATATACTATGTTCGTTATGTTGACGACATTTTGGTCTGTTGGAAAGGTACCAACAGACAATTAGATCTTTTTGTCACATTTGCTAACTCCATCAACCGTAAAATCTGCTTTACGGTTGAAAGAGAGTGTAATAATAAAATTAATTTTTTAGACCTAACTATCGGTAGAGAAAATAAAAAACATACGTTTGAAATTTTCCGTAAACCTACGTTTACAGATACGACCATTAATTATAAATCTTTACACCCATGGTCACATAAATTATCTGCCTACCACTCAATGGTACATAGGCTTACTAATATCCCACTCGACAAGAAAGCATACGAGAAGGAAAAAAATACAATCCTAACTATTGCTAAAAATAATGGCTTCAAGGGTAGAGACATTGAAAAAATAATTAATAATAACAAACACAAAAATAACCTTAAATTAATTTACCCAACGACTAATAATAAGACGAATAATAAATTCGGGTGTTTAGAATTCATCGGACAGACATCTAATAAAATTGCCAAAGTCCTCAAAAAGTGTGGTTTAGATATTGCCTTCCGCACAAATAACAACTTAGGATCATCTCTTAAAAACTCAAAAAGTAAGGTACTCAAATTACAAAATAGTGGCATTTATAAACTCCAGTGTGACGAATGCAACGCTGTTTATGTTGGACAAACGGGCCGGTCCTTTAACACTAGGTTTAAAGAACATATAAGATCTTTTAAAAATAATAATAAAATACAATCTCAATTTGCCAAACATCTCCTAGATGAAAATCACTCACTTAATGATAATAATAAACCAACTCCGTTACACGTACAAAATAAAGGCCGTAAACTGAATCTTTTAGAGCAATTAGAAATTAACAAAAACTCTAATAATCCGAAAGCTATTCTAATTAATGAACAAACAAATATAATTCGTTCACCCCTACTAGATATCTTCAAACCTAATGCAAATATGAGTGCACTATGAAGTACTTAATTATGCTATTAAAATAACCCTATGAGTCATCGTTTGGGAATAACTAACATAAAGACATTCAGTCAAATTTAAACATTACACTAATTGGGGAAACTTTGCTGGGGTAATAACCATTAATAATTTTTAATATTTTACTTAGAAATCAATTAAGAAATCAGTAAATGAAATTAAAATACCTACCTAGAAATAATATAAATGTATCGTCTGTAAGTGGGCTACCCACAGTTTGATAATGCCTTCAGAGGGCGAAACAGCTGTCACGCGTAATAATAATTACACAGCAGAACTTGTTTAAAAATAAACTGTTTTTATAAACCCAATAATAATATTATTGTATATATAAAAAAAAAAAAAAAAAAAAAAAAAAAAAAAAAAAAAAAAAAAAAAGTAATTTTTTTTAGTTCTATTTCACCCGCCATACTAGGCATGTCTTTGTGTTTTGACGAGTGATGTTTATAGATTAAAATTATTCATGATTTGACTGTAAAGTAGCGGTTTGAATCGAAGAAAATAATAATAATAATCTAATATTCCACACGCTAGTTCTTGCGATCGCTGCAGGCGGCCGCACCTTCGATCATTGCGGTACATAAAAATTATTGTTTTACAATCTTGTTTGCTTTATAAATATTGAATATGAAAATTAAATTAAATAGGGACTGTGGAACATGTCTGAGGGGGTGTTTAAGTGATTAGAGTGAAGAATGTATGGGTATTATGATTGAGATACATTGCAGATGTAAGGATCTATAACGCTATTTATTTTTTGAAGCTATAGAGTTGGGTTTAGGTTTTAAAGTTTTCAGGGAGATGGTTGAAGATTTAAGCAGCTAGGTAGAAGAAATATCTTTGAACTGTCGTAGTATGATGTTTAGGCACTTTTTGGTGCTGGCCGGATATAGTTCTCGTGGTTTAACCCTCTTCTTGGCACCGATAGAATTAAGCATCACAAAAAATATTGTTTTTCATATTTGAAGTCTGTTAGACTTCAGATTCACAAAAACAAATGAAAAATATTATTATTGTTTATTATATAGTTTATTTGGAGTTGTATCCTATAGGATACATTGCCAGGTTGTTACAAATCAAAATTTAAAAAAAATTACTAAGGAAAATGAAAAATTATGTCTTAAAAGCTAATTAAAACTATTATTTTGTGTGATATGATAGGAAGCAATTTCTCTTATCAGTAAAACAAAGCCTTAGGCCACATTTTATGCAAAATACAGACGTTTGTCCAGAATTGCATAGTCGGCATCTTCCTTTTTCTTTGTGTTCCGGAAAATGTCCTAAGTTATCAAACCGGACTTCATCATCCGGCCTGGCTTTTACCGGATTCTTTATTTTGTTTGGTGGCGTTGTGATGTTTCCGATAGGACGGCCACGTATTTTGTTTTTGTAAAGCAGACCATTTGCAATTTTTAGACGAAAATCCTTCAAACATATTGTTTTTTTGCTTCCTTCTTTTTGTAGGGCCACTTCACGCCGGTAAAGTAGCCATGCGTTGTTGATAGATATATCGAGTAATTGAGAAAATATCGCCATATACGTGCATATAAGTGCATCGGTACAAAGCTATCAGCATATCGGCTAAGTCGACACCACCCATATGGGCATTGTACTGCTTTATTATTTCGGGGCAGGTGACGTCAATTTTTTTTGTCCTGTTTGCTATATCTTTGTATTGTAGATAATGGGTGTGAGTCTACAAATGAACTTCCAATAATGACAGCACGATTGTCAAACCAAGTGACTGCAGCCAATTTTTTCTTCTCATCCGTCATTTGATGAAAAGCTCCTCTTCCAAGTCTCTTGAGTTGTTTATCAGGCTTATGTTTACATCCTCGTAAGCGATTTCGCCGCATGGTGCCCAGACCTAAAATTCCGTACTCATGACGAAGATGATGCAGAAGTTCAAAAGAGGTAAAAAATTTGTCAAAATATATAACAGAGCATGTCGCATTGGGAATAGACTTACTGAGAGTCAGAACGACTTTTGCCCCCATTCCAAGATTTTCTTCGTAGTTTGAAAATTCACAACCACGAAATGTTGCCTCTCCACCGTATATCAAGAAGTCATATACTATGCCCGAAACCCCCGATCGGACAAACATTTTAAAGCCCCATTTTTTTAGGTTTGCTCTTTATATATTGTCGCCGGGAACCTGCTCTTGTTCCTTTGTATGGTATCGTCGACAGAATTTTTTATCTCTTTTTCAATTTTTTAACAATTCTGCTTTACCAGTTCAAAAAGAGGCCTTATTTTAAAATAAACATCCCCATCAACATCCTCATTGTTAACAAAATGAAGATATCTTCTGATGGACTGGTATTTTTTGAGTGGCATGATACTTGCCACTTGCTCAATTCGCATTTTTTCAGACCGATAATCAGTGTATGCTGGTAGTTTTATTAGGCCCATTACAATTTCAATGGCCAGAAAGTCACATATCTCACTGTAGGAAGTATCAATGCATTTGCTTGATGATTGTGTGGAATACAAATTGGTGTTACAAACTATCATATTGAATGCTTCTTCTGAAAAAAAAACATTTTGAAGTACTCTAAGGGCGATTTTATCTTCTCTGGAGTTGTAAAATGATTGTCACATATGTCTACCTTTGACATAAATTTTTTCTCTTTCCAATCAAAGTTCATTTTTTTCTTACGATTAACATGTCGACGTGTCCGTAGTTCAGCGCTTGAGGTGTTTCCGGAAAGATCAGCAACATGAGCCATTGGTTCATTATCTTCCTCCAATGCATCATGAACAATTCCAAAGTTTTATGAGCGCACTGCAGATGAATCATCTTGTAGTTCATCATCTTCGTCACTTTCAATATCAGAATCTGCTCCCGATATTGGTATTATAGTCAGCATTTCTTCAATTTCGCGAGGCTATGGAAAAATGAAAAAATCATAATATATAGATTTCACAGGGGTTTACTACATAATACAATAAACAATAAATACTTGACATTGTACATAAGATAATATAAACTCTTAATAACTTGGCATTGTATCTCAGGGGATACACATTCAATCAAATGTAATTCACTGCAGACTTGGCGGTGTATATCATAGGATACACACCATTTTGGAATGCAATATAAACAAGATTTGCCACATATGTTACTCAGTATATATTTTTTATTATTCACTGAACCCTTATAAACACGAATTCATTCATAAAATAACTAAATATCTAATAATGCAAGTAATAAATAAAGATAACTTACAGACAAATTAGTTGTGCGTCTTCTGTTGGCAGCCATCTTGCAGCGGTATGAGTTTGAACTGTCACTGTTCTTCTTAATTAAACAATAGACGGCTCTAGTGGCACTAATTATCAAGTTGAGAACATGTTAAAGCAGATTTCATTAAAATCTGTTTTACCCATGTACCAGTTTATGTGGGAAAAAATTATGAAAACTATGTATACTATAGGATACATTGCCAAGAAGAGGGTTAATTGTGTTGTAAGAGAGGTTTTTAGTTGTATTTGTACAATAAATATGTTAGCATAAGTTTTAGACGGACTTGACATATATCATAAAATAAATCATAAAACTCGATGAAGGGTCGAATGGTGGAGTATCTTGTCGGTCACATTTTTTGGGCTTTAGTGGAAGATCAATAACATTTTCAGCACAGCCACCCCAAATGATGATGCCTTATGCTAATAAGGGATTGGCAGAGAGTATAATGTACTGTTTTATGTGCTGTGGGGGTAAGGATAATTTGAATAGTTCGAAAAACATAAGAGATCTTACGAATGCAAGTATCTTTAACCATTTTTTTTGTGACCAGCTCTGTGTAACCAGAAATTTCCCCACTATCCCATTCGATTCATTTATTTCCCCACTCCCTCTAGCCTTACAATGTACCCTACTTGGGGGTACATAGTCCCAGTGGGTCCGGATAGTTGGGAGCATTTTGATTACTTTTGCACTATTCACTTTTAAATGGGTCGTTTGTCCGCAGGAGATCGCAGAGTGGAAATACCGACACACATCTGTCTTGATATTTATTCGATGCTCAGTTACCACACAAACAATTATATGAACGAAAATTTATATCCAACATCCATACATCGCTGTCTTTGCTGTATACCGAACGCCACAGTTCTACCAGTTGGAAACCTTGCTTTTTCATTTTGAAAAAGTTGCAAATTAAGTCAATGACTTGAAAAGTATAATGAGATTTTAAAATGGTTCTCTCTAGCAGCCGGCAACGATGAACGTTAAATTCCGTATTACAATTTTGACAAATGAATGGAAAGAATTCAAACGCTAGGTAAGGAATGAGATATAATTTATGTAATTCGGTTCTATCTCCGCAAGAAACGATCGGAAAGAAATTTATGATTTCGAAGTTACCAAGACAGAAAATCTTTTGATAAATTGTTAAAAAGAATTATCAATATGAAATTAGCCACTGGCAACATGTTTCACTGTTATGAAAAATTGATTAATCTGTTTAATAATTTGAGACATGAAAGTTACCTTACAGGAACTATTCTGATATAAAATATGTGTTAACCGGTTTAATATTGTTTAATATTATTGTTCACATTTGGACATATTTTATTTACATTGTTTGTTGTTTAATGTTTATTGTTTTTTGTTTATTGTTTATTGTTTATTGTTTATTGTTTATTGTTTATTGTTTATTGTTTATTGTTTATTGTTTATTGTTTATTGTTTATTGTTTATTGTTTATTGTTTATTGTTTATTGTTTATTGTTTATTGTTTATTGTTTATTGTTTATTGTTTATTGTTTATTGTTTATTGTTTATTGTATATTGTTTATTGTTTTTTGTTTATTGTTTATTGTTTATTGTTTATTGTTTATTGTATATTGTTTATTGTTTTTTGTTTATTGTTTATTGTTTATTGTTTATTGTTTATTGTTTATTGTTTATTGTTTATTGTTTATTGTTTTTTGTTTATTGTTTTTTGTTTATTGTTTCCATCCATCCACTGCAGTGCAAAATGATGGGTTTGGAAAGAACGGCTGGAGAGGTCAAAAAGTCTCCCTCAACCAGTCTTTCCCAGTCTGGCCCGCCACGGAGAAGGTGGGCAAACGCATCCGCCGCCAAGACCTCGACAAACCTCACCCTATGAGCCAGGGCACCCCTGGGTGGGGTGACCTATGCCAGGGGTGTTGGTTATCCGATGAATGGTTCCCGGGGTAGGTATACAGGTCTCCAAAATTGAAGTAAAGCCATCCTTCTAACCTAAATTCACGCCTCGCCTCCCTGTTTTATAAAATGCATTCCAAATGTGTGAGCTAGATTCTAACTGGTGATTTCGTCTGCTAAAGAGAACTGGTAATGGTCGGGAAATTTTTGATATGTTATGTTTAACATACTACCAGTATCACCCTGGGGGGAGACCACGTGAATAACCATTCGGTATCAAGATGTTGCGAACAAACTTGTTGATTGAAATGGCTTAAGATTAATTTAGATTAGATTACCAAATGCAGTCTGATACTTCTGATAGCCAGATAGATTTAAACCCTTCACCAGTACTTTCCAACGATTCTTTCTCACTACCTTTTTCACTTCACCAAGCTTCGCAACATTCCTGAAATGAAGATTCCATAATTCCACTGACTCCAGAGGAGCGTTTCCAGTTCTAATTAACGATAAGGAAATGTCCTTAACTTTGAAATAAACGACTTTATCGTTAACTGGGGGCGATTTCAGTTCTCTGGGATGATAGTGCAAAAGTCGATAATATTTCTACTTAGAATAAGGACAATTCCTTATTCTAAGTAGAACCGGAATTGCCCCCTGGGTAGATGTGTAGGACTATTACGCTTGGCGGTATTTCACGAAAATCTTTGTAATTTAAATCACCTTTTATTTTTCTTAATGTGCAATATTTATTGTATTGCATTAAAGAATAAGAAGCTAACCTCGATCAAAAAGGAGAATATTATGGGTCTAATACTCATGGTTTCTGATCTTCTAAATGATAATTACATTTTTGAGATTTGAAATAAACAAGTACACTGTATAAAGGATGCTGTCTTCTTATACCTATATACCTTATATCTATCTTATTTATTTTATACTTTTTTTTTTTTTATAGTGAATACCTCACAAGAGTCCCAACTGCTCCCGTCTGGAGCCAGTGAGACTATGGCATCCCCAATTGGGGGATGTTGTGAGGCTGAAGGTAAGTGGGGAAGGGAAAGAGGAAGGTGGGGAAGTACCTGGCTATTCAGATCTAGTCACTAAACACGGCTAAAGCCATTTGGAGCAACGTTTCAATTCTGAATGGTGGATTTACACCAGGGCGATACTGGTAGTATCTTCCACTCTGGAACGTGCCGCAAATATACTATATATTATTTTAATTAAATCAAATAAAACACTTTGTTTATTAACCACGACTTTATTGTTATTACATCTACCGGTTTCGCTACGGTCGAGCTTCATCAGGATGTGAAATATAACAGTTATATATAATAATAGCCAGGTACTTCCCCACCTTCCTCTTTCCCTTCCCCACTTACCTTCAGCCTCACAACATCCCCCAATTGGGGATGCCATAGTCTCACTGGCTCCAGACGGGAGCAGTTGGGACTCTTGTGAGGTATTCACTATAAAAAAAAAAAAAGTATAAAATAAATAAGATAGATATAAGGTATATAGGTATAAGAAGACAGCATCCTTTATACAGTGTACTTGTTTATTTCAAATCTCAAAAATGTAATTATCATTTAGAAGATCAGAAACCATGAGTATTAGACCCATAATATTCTCCTTTTTGATCGAGGTTAGCTTCTTATTCTTTAATGCAATACAATAAATATTGCACATTAAGAAAAATAAAAGGTGATTTAAATTACAAAGATTTTCGTGAAATACCGCCAAGCGTAATAGTCCTACACATCTACCCAGGGGGCAATTCCGGTTCTACTTAGAATAAGGAATTGTCCTTATTCTAAGTAGAAAAATTATCGACTTTTGCACTATCATCCCAGAGAACTGAAATCGCCCCCAGTTAACGATAAAGTCGTTTATTTCAAAGTTAAGGACATTTCCTTATCGTTAATTAGAACTGGAAACGCTCCTCTGGAGTCAGTGGAATTATGGAATCTTCATTTCAGGAATGTTGCGAAGCTTGGTGAAGTGAAAAAGGTAGTGAGAAAGAATCGTTGGAAAGTACTGGTGAAGGGTTTAAATCTATCTGGCTATCAGAAGTATCAGACTGCATTTGGTAATCTAATCTAAATTAATCTTAAGCCATTTCAATCAACAAGTTTGTTCGCAACATCTTGATACCGAATGGTTATTCACGTGGTCTCCCCCCAGGGTGATACTGATAGTATGTTAAACATAACATATCAAAAATTTCCCGACCATTACCAGTTCTCTTTAGCAGACGAAATCACCAGTTAGAATCTAACTCACACATTTGGAATGCATTTTATAAAACAGGGAGGCGAGGCGTGAATTTAGGTTAGAAGGATGGCTTTACTTCAATTTTGGAGACCTGTATACCTACCCCGGGAACCATTCATCGGATAACCAACACCCCTGCCATAGGTCACCCCACCCAGGGGTGCCCTGGCTCATAGGGTGAGGTTTGTCGAGGTCTTGGCGGCGGATGCGTTTGCCCACCTTCTCCGTGGCGGGCCAGACTGGGAAAGACTGGTTGAGGGAGACTTTTTGACCTCTCCAGCCGTTCTTTCCAAACCCATCATTTTGCACTGCAGTGGATGGATGGAAACAATAAACAAAAAACAATAAACAAAAAACAATAAACAATAAACAATAAACAATAAACAATAAACAATAAACAATAAACAATAAACAAAAAACAATAAACAATAAACAATAAACAATAAACAATAAACAATAAACAATAAACAATAAACAATAAACAATAAACAATAAACAATAAACAATAAACAATAAACAATAAACAATAAACAATAAACAATAAACAATAAACAATAAACAATAAACAATAAACAATAAACAATAAACAATAAACAATAAACAATAAACAATAAACAAAAAACAATAAACATTAAACAACAAACAATGTAAATAAAATATGTCCAAATGTGAACAATAATATTAAACAATATTAAACCGGTTAACACATATTTTATATCAGAATAGTTCCTGTAAGGTAACTTTCATGTCTCAAATTATTAAACAGATTAATCAATTTTTCATAACAGTGAAACATGTTGCCAGTGGCTAATTTCATATTGATAATTCTTTTTAACAATTTATCAAAAGATTTTCTGTCTTGGTAACTTCGAAATCATAAATTTCTTTCCGATCGTTTCTTGCGGAGATAGAACCGAATTACATAAATTATATCTCATTCCTTACCTAGCGTTTGAATTCTTTCCATTCATTTGTCAAAATTGTAATACGGAATTTAACGTTCATCGTTGCCGGCTGCTAGAGAGAACCATTTTAAAATCTCATTATACTTTTCAAGTCATTGACTTAATTTGCAACTTTTTCAAAATGAAAAAGCAAGGTTTCCAACTGGTAGAACTGTGGCGTTCGGTATACAGCAAAGACAGCGATGTATGGATGTTGGATATAAATTTTCGTTCATATAATTGTTTGTGTGGTAACTGAGCATCGAATAAATATCAAGACAGATGTGTGTCGGTATTTCCACTCTGCGATCTCCTGCGGACAAACGACCCATTTAAAAGTGAATAGTGCAAAAGTAATCAAAATGCTCCCAACTATCCGGACCCACTGGGACTATGTACCCCCAAGTAGGGTACATTGTAAGGCTAGAGGGAGTGGGGAAATAAATGAATCGAATGGGATAGTGGGGAAATTTCTGGTTACACAGAGCTGGTCACAAAAAAAATGGTTAAAGATACTTGCATTCGTAAGATCTCTTATGTTTTTCGAACTATTCAAATTATCCTTACCCCCACAGCACATAAAACAGTACATTATACTCTCTGCCAATCCCTTATTAGCATAAGGCATCATCATTTGGGGTGGCTGTGCTGAAAATGTTATTGATCTTCCACTAAAGCCCAAAAAATGTGACCGACAAGATACTCCACCATTCGACCCTTCATCGAGTTTTATGATTTATTTTATGATATATGTCAAGTCCGTCTAAAACTTATGCTAACATATTTATTGTACAAATACAACTAAAAACCTCTCTTACAACACAATTAAACCACGAGAACTATATCCGGCCAGCACCAAAAAGTGCCTAAACATCATACTACGACAGTTCAAAGATATTTCTTCTACCTAGCTGCTTAAATCTTCAACCATCTCCCTGAAAACTTTAAAACCTAAACCCAACTCTATAGCTTCAAAAAATAAATAGCGTTATAGATCCTTACATCTGCAATGTATCTCAATCATAATACCCATACATTCTTCACTCTAATCACTTAAACACCCCCTCAGACATGTTCCACAGTCCCTATTTAATTTAATTTTCATATTCAATATTTATAAAGCAAACAAGATTGTAAAACAATAATTTTTATGTACCGCAATGATCGAAGGTGCGGCCGCCTGCAGCGATCGCAAGAACTAGCGTGTGGAATATTAGATTATTATTATTATTTTCTTCGATTCAAACCGCTACTTTACAGTCAAATCATGAATAATTTTAATCTATAAACATCACTCGTCAAAACACAAAGACATGCCTAGTATGGCGGGTGAAATAGAACTAAAAAAAATTACTTTTTTTTTTTTTTTTTTTTTTTTTTTTTTTTTTTTTTTTTTTTTATATATACAATAATATTATTATTGGGTTTATAAAAACAGTTTATTTTTAAACAAGTTCTGCTGTGTAATTATTATTACGCGTGACAGCTGTTTCGCCCTCTGAAGGCATTATCAAACTGTGGGTAGCCCACTTACAGACGATACATTTATATTATTTCTAGGTAGGTATTTTAATTTCATTTACTGATTTCTTAATTGATTTCTAAGTAAAATATTAAAAATTATTAATGGTTATTACCCCAGCAAAGTTTCCCCAATTAGTGTAATGTTTAAATTTGACTGAATGTCTTTATGTTAGTTATTCCCAAACGATGACTCATAGGGTTATTTTAATAGCATAATTAAGTACTTCATAGTGCACTCATATTTGCATTAGGTTTGAAGATATCTAGTAGGGGTGAACGAATTATATTTGTTTGTTCATTAATTAGAATAGCTTTCGGATTATTAGAGTTTTTGTTAATTTCTAATTGCTCTAAAAGATTCAGTTTACGGCCTTTATTTTGTACGTGTAACGGAGTTGGTTTATTATTATCATTAAGTGAGTGATTTTCATCTAGGAGATGTTTGGCAAATTGAGATTGTATTTTATTATTATTTTTAAAAGATCTTATATGTTCTTTAAACCTAGTGTTAAAGGACCGGCCCGTTTGTCCAACATAAACAGCGTTGCATTCGTCACACTGGAGTTTATAAATGCCACTATTTTGTAATTTGAGTACCTTACTTTTTGAGTTTTTAAGAGATGATCCTAAGTTGTTATTTGTGCGGAAGGCAATATCTAAACCACACTTTTTGAGGACTTTGGCAATTTTATTAGATGTCTGTCCGATGAATTCTAAACACCCGAATTTATTATTCGTCTTATTATTAGTCGTTGGGTAAATTAATTTAAGGTTATTTTTGTGTTTGTTATTATTAATTATTTTTTCAATGTCTCTACCCTTGAAGCCATTATTTTTAGCAATAGTTAGGATTGTATTTTTTTCCTTCTCGTATGCTTTCTTGTCGAGTGGGATATTAGTAAGCCTATGTACCATTGAGTGGTAGGCAGATAATTTATGTGACCATGGGTGTAAAGATTTATAATTAATGGTCGTATCTGTAAACGTAGGTTTACGGAAAATTTCAAACGTATGTTTTTTATTTTCTCTACCGATAGTTAGGTCTAAAAAATTAATTTTATTATTACACTCTCTTTCAACCGTAAAGCAGATTTTACGGTTGATGGAGTTAGCAAATGTGACAAAAAGATCTAATTGTCTGTTGGTACCTTTCCAACAGACCAAAATGTCGTCAACATAACGAACATAGTATATTATGTGTTTGCTAAAGATTGAATTTAAAATTTGTTTTTCAATGTAATCCATGAATATTTCTGCAAGAAGTGGACTGAGGGGCGATCCCATTGGTAATCCGTCGTTTTGTTGATAGAATTTATCATTAAACTCAAAGTAGTTAGTTTCAACACAAATTTTAAATAGATCGAATAAGTCTTTTTTAGTAACTGGGTTTATATTAGATTCGTCTAAAATATCTTCAATGATTTTAAGGCATTCTTGAATAGGGATATTGCTAAAGAGACTGACCACGTCTAAAGATATGAACTGGCAATTGTGCGGTAGATTAATGTTTTTTATTTTATTTACAAGTTCGAGAGAATTTTTAACGCTATGTTTTGGGTAGAATTTAGTATGTTGTTTGAAAAGAAAGTTAAGTTTTTTGGCGAGTATTGTCGTTGGGGCGTTTATAAAAGAAACAACGGGACGTATGGGGATATTATCCTTGTGAATTTTAGGTTGTCCGTATAATGCAGGAGCCCTTATCTTATTTATTTTATACTTTTTTTTTTTATAGTGAATACCTCACAAGAGTCCCAACTGCTCCCGTCTGGAGCCAGTGAGACTATGGCATCCCCAATTGGGGGATGTTGTGAGGCTGAAGGTAAGTGGGGAAGGGAAAGAGGAAGGTGGGGAAGTACCTGGCTATTCAGATCTAGTCACTAAACACGGCTAAAGCCATTTGGAGCAACGTTTCAATTCTGAATGGTGGATTTACACCAGGGCGATACTGGTAGTATCTTCCACTCTGGAACGTGCCGCAAATATACTATATATTATTTTAATTAAATCAAATAAAACACTTTGTTTATTAACCACGACTTTATTGTTATTACATCTACCGGTTTCGCTACGGTCGAGCTTCATCAGGATGTGAAATATAACAGTTATATTTCACATCCTGATGAAGCTCGACCGTAGCGAAACCGGTAGATGTAATAACAATAAAGTCGTGGTTAATAAACAAAGTGTTTTATTTGATTTAATATATAATGTCTAACCACAAAGTGATTGCTTCCTACGAAAAAAAAAAAAAATATATATATATATATTTTAATTAATTAATTGTGAAATAACACAAATTAATCGAATAAAATTTATTTGCGCACGCCGGGTTCGAACCCGCGACCTTCGGAATGGCAGTCCAATGCGTTACCACTGGACTATGCCGGCCGTCAGAGTAAACTCTTCTACTCTTCACAATAATAAAACCTCTCTTATGGTGGATTTTTTAGTAAGAGCAGGTATTATTTCAAATGGAAGCATAGTTTGGTTCTGAAAACGGACTCCGGGCGTAGAAATTTCGCGGTGGGAAATGTTTTAGGTGCCTTTATGTATAGTTTCATGATGGAATACTACCCAATGATTTGTTGAAAACAACATTATTTTTCCTCCATTGAGTGTTCACTTGCCAAGAAAGGTAAATACAATAAGTATCGCTTTGGTGAAAGAAATTCAATCGGACTGCTGCTTGAAATACTTCCAGCCGTGTTTAGTGACCAGATCTGGGGAGTCAGGTACTACTCCTATACCCAAGCGTTTTATTTACCAGCCATCCTTTTAGCCGCACACCGTACTCCAAATGGGAATTTGGATCTCTTGTACGGTGTTGATATTTTTTTAACGAGCCCATCTTTCTACTACGTGCGTCGTTTATGCGAGAGAGGGAGAGGTTATGTCGGTTTTTTAACGATGTGCCTTACAATTTTCAGACATGGCTACGTCCTCTGATCTTTACTATATAATGTCAGAGTACAGATCAGAGGAGGATAGAGATAGAGATCTTTATTATGTTTGGCGTTTTCGTATGAAATTCACGTAATTCTCATTTTATATTCACTTAACAAAATTTGTCTTTCAGCAATGTTTCCAACAACATTGCCAGTTGAAAACCATAAACGAATACTGTTCCACAAGTTTAAAAACTACCTCTATCCACTCCTTGATTTGGTTTAGTACTTGCAATAAGTTCCTACCTACATCAAACTTTTATAACTATTTATTTTTTAATTCTTCGATTCCACCTTTATTTATAATAACCAGTCCTAGATGTCCGAGTGTAAAATACGTGCATGGACAATTAAGAAAAAAATAATTAGTCACATACTATTATCTAGTTACTTTTTAAAATTTTGATGTTAAACTTCATAAGAACTTCCCTGCCTGCGCTGTGGACAGGGAAAGACAGGAAAACTATTTCACCACCCTGTTGGGCAGCGTTGTGAAGCGGGTGTTGAAGAGGCCCCGATTACATCAAGGAGATAAAACAGATGCAGTTGCTCGTGCCACATGCGAGTTGACTTACACAAAAAACAGTCGAAAAAACGATCATTCTCATGAAGCCAACATGAAAGTGTTCCGCTCATGTCCGCCGAGTTTCGAATAGGTGCACCGTGAATCAATGCTGGATCGGAGATCAATGATCTTTCAATAAGGCTCTAATGAAATACCTGACAACAGACTCAGCAAGATTAAAATGCGTCTTTGCATTAGAGATGACAATCGGTCCCTTGATAATGGATTTTCAATCATATGAACCGCCCTCCTTTATCCAGTAGACAGATTTATCAGAATCCAGTAAACGGGTTTATCAAGTATTTTGGAACTGTTGGGTGATACTATATGTGCAAATGAGTTAATGTTGGTTTTAAAAATATTTTTATGTCAATCATACTTATCCGCTGCACTGTTTATGTCAGTCATACTTATCTATTGCACTGTTAATGTCAGCCATACTTATCTACTGCACTGCTTATATCAGTCATACTTATCTACCGCACTGTTTATGTGTGCCTATATTATGGATATGTAAAAACCTTTTTGACGGGCGTAAATACATAAATATATTTTTTAAAGAATAACTTAAAGAGTAAAACTTCAATTTGTAATATTTAATAATTGAAGACAATGTAGGCGATACTCAAACGAAAATCCATGTATATTTATCTTGAATAAATTTATCCAAGACACTGTGTAGATATACAGATCGCAGCTAATAAAAACATGCGTTAAGAAATAAAGATAATGTTTGAAGGTAGTTCTTAGTCAAAGTATGATACAGTTAAATATAACCGAAGGAAATGAGGTCGGATCAGCTCGGCCGGAGAGCAGAGCCCTGCAAGGCTAAAGTTCAATTCCTAGATATATTGGAATTTGATGTTTCAATCTTTTTGTTTGAGAATTGCTAATATCTTCTTCAACGATTAAAGTCAAAATCATCATAATTTTTGGAAATAGTGTTTACATTATTGATAAAATGAAGGATTGAACTAAATAGTTTAAACGAATAGAAAATTTCAATGAGTTCATATCAAGAGTAAAAATCTGGCTGAATAAGGTCACTGAAAAACTATAATAAAAAACACTTAAAACGACATAGAAAACAAATAAAATAGAATGAAATGAAATGACTTTAGTCCGCCTCAGCACCCTGGCACCCTAACATTAGATATGTACAATATTTTATATAGTCGCTAAAATAATATAAAATGAAACTAATCATGCTTAAAGATTTAATGTAACTAAGTCAGGAACTGAAGACTAATGGATTGAACATTCATTGAACGTAAAACATCGAGCGAGGTAGAAATAGATTAGCGCACAAATTTAATATAAAAATAATATTACGATGTAAAAACTGAATGATTCGCAGCTAAATACATAAATAATAGTCATAATTTTCCTGGATCCATTTTGATACTATAATCCCAGACGCAGTTGCATCCGTGGACAATCGCATTAAGATTTTTCAGTCGGGTCACGATTTTGTATGGAAAGGCAGCAGGATGTCACACTACCTTCTACGCTACGTGCCGTAAATAAAAGTTTATTTATGGCGGTCACGTTTTTATATTTTATTTTAAACTAACGCAGACCCGTCAAAAATCACGGAATATTATAATTGTTGGATTTGTGAAGCTGAACGGATTAACACTAACGAAGACATCATTAAAGTTAAAAAATGAAATAAATAACTTTGTACATAATCTTAACATTTTCTTACATATATAGCATATACCCTACGAAAAGTTCCCAGACTTGTGGCTTCCTTTACGGATTTCTAAGCTTGTTGTAAAGTTTTTGTCCTTTATAAAATAAGCTGTGTTGGGTGCAAAGTAAGTCTAATTTTGGGAAACGTAAAATCTTGGAAACTTCCTGTAGGGTAAATGGTAAATTTTCACCATATACAATATTGTTTTGCAGATAATTAGGGAGCATGTTATTTTTAATTAAGCTTGTGCATCATATTGTACATACATTACATATTATATTTTGTTCACTTGACATCATATTTAATTTTTTAACATAATTTAAACTCTTCTAAATATATTGCATTTCAAAATCATCCTCATCTTTTTTTTCTATAATCTGATTATTATACTAATTATTTTGGGCTTCGTTACATAACAATAAAACGCTAGAACAATAATTTAAATGAAGAGTTACAATATAGTCTACAAGCCGCTGTCTTGAGATCCAAGTTATTTCTTATTAATTTTAAGAATCCAACTTATTTGACAATTTTTTAAGCTGTGTTTGATTAATTTTAATTTAGTTTTTGTCAAATTTTAATTTATTAACCAATATTATGACCAAAATCCTGCTGCTAACCCTTTCTATTGTGTTACCAATTTTTAGAATATGCTCATTTCTACCTTGGTTATTTACAATAATAAACATTGTTTTCGTAACATTCAATTTTAGTTTGTTTTGGTTTAATCAAAGCGTTACAAAACTTAAATCTATTTGTATTTTTCAATGGCATCTTGTAAATTGTTACTGGCCTTATATAATGATCACCAAATAATTTAATGGCACAAAGCTTTAAAATTTTAATAATGTCATTCATATGTAAAATAAAGAAAAATTTAAATTTAAATAATTTAAGATAATCTAAATGTATTATTTTCTTTTTAAATGTATTATGTAGATAATATTTTCATATGATAAAATGAAGGCCTCAGCACGGGCAAGCCACCCAGTGAGCTGAGTGAAATATTTTACCAAATAAAAAAAATAAAAAATAAAAAAAAATAAAAAAAAGAACAGCGGACCTAAGACAGAACCCTGTAGAACACCTTTACTATTGTGATATGGTTAAGATGTTATACTACCATATTCTGTTACTTGTGTTATTTTTGATAGATAATCAATAAATTACATTTTCTCTTTACCGTTAATTTCAATATTTCTTTTTTTATCTTTCCATATTGATTGTTTCAAATGTCCATTTTAAGTCTAAAAATACTGCAATGATTTTAATATTTTTATTTTAAAATTGTTAGTATTCATGTATTACATTGTTAATAGCGATTTTACAAGAAAATTTATTTATAAAACCAGATTGTCGTCTAACTAATATCTGCTTGGATCTGCTTGGCCTCAATATATTAATTAATTTCTCCTTTACAATATATTTGAGTATTTGCTCATATTTGAATGAACAATTCATCGGTCCATATCGGTCTAAGTCGTAGATGTTTTTTGGGTTTTCAATTTTCGGAATGGGAATTATTACCGATTTCTTCCAAGTTTTCTGAAATACTTCCACTTGCCAAATTTTTTTCCCTTGACCCCCTGCCTGCCGAATATTGAATTTTCCTAAAACTATTAACGTCCCATGTGATAATCATTTATTTTTTAGTAAAAATATTCCCTTCCCTTGCCTGCAATACAGCCGGTTGGCGGTAAAGTCGCTCTGTCTTTACACTGTGCAGACAGGGGCACCCTTATGAGGTATAACACCAAATGAAAATGAAGCAGGATAAGCAACGGGAATTTCTTTCTGTAGCTGGCTCTACAGAACTGCCCCATAAGTTATTTGTCAGTGCTTATTCCGGTCAGTTCTTCTTGTCACATGATATCCAATTCTACAAAGTTGCATTTCCATAGTCAAAATGTCCTCAAACTTAGTTTTGAAGTCTGTGTATGTGAAGTGCATTCAAATGTTGAACGTCATTATTACCCTGGACGTTTTTCAAAAACAAGTTGGGAAACTAGGAAAATTCGCGGCTTCCAATGTGCAATGTTTTGCTTGAATATATTAATTCTGACGAGAAAAGGAACGTAGACTCTATTTATATACCTCAATTAACAACTTCACGAAAAATAAAAATACAAATATCAAATAAGTAATTTCTCAGTCTATTATATTTGTGTAAGGTCTATTGTGTCATATATGGAACTCCTAAATGTTAAGGTAAATGGGGTCCGCTCGTATGTACCCCTATTTGAATCTCGTGGACCCCCAAATTTTTTTCTCGCTGACTTAGACCCCCAGCATGTCGATATCGACCCCTGGGGGTCCATATAGACCACTTTGGGAACCTCTGATTTAGACCATCGATTCGTTAATAATATTTATAAAGTCTTTGATTAATTGATTAATTTGAAATTATTGTAATACCATCTGAAGATTCCTTCGATTTCATAGTACTAAGCACCTTTTTAAGTTTTCAGCTTTGGATATAGGCTTGTTTAGTTGGTTCTCAGGATATTGTGGAATACTTTCAATTATAATGCTCAAAGTAAAATGCTTGCTAAATTTAGTGGCTATCTAATTGGTACTCTTGTACGGTAATTTTTAATTTATGATTATTATTTTTTTTTATATCTTCATTTTCGATCCGATCCGCAGAAAATGTTGTTTTTGGTAATATTTCAGTGTTGGGGCATCACAATAATAAAAATAAAAATTCTAGCAATAAGAAATACACTCACGAATAAAGAGATTGATTAACGCATGACAAAAGTACCATTTTTCCGTTAATTAAATAATAAACAACCTTTTGCGAAAATGGGATAGAAAGACATCATTAAGTAGAATAAAATTTCCGCAGTTTGTTTTCTACCACAATATATTATTTAGATCCAAAAAAATATTTTTGTTTTGAAATAAATTTTTTAATTAACTGTCGAAATTTAATTATAAATTCTCAATCGTACTTAAATAGAGAAAACAGTCCACGGGGGAACATCCGAAGCGTAAAAAAGTATTTTTTATCCGAGACTGAATATGCCAGTAAACTTGGAGTGCAAATAAAAATACATCAATTTAAATGGAACGTTATTTAAAAATAGTCTTGCGAAATGCACTATTTACAAAATAAATATGAAAAATTAGTTAAACACATTGATTTCTTGTTCTCAATTCGTTAAAGTTTTAAAGTATGCAATATACATGAAATTGTTTTTTGCCTTTTTTTAAACGTAAGTTTTTTTTATAATTCGGTACTTATATGTATTTCTGTAGTGAAGTTTTTAGTACAAAGGTCAAAATATTTTACTTTATTATTGATATCATTACAAAATCAGGTAATGAATGTAATAAGTTTAAACGATATAAATATTTGAAACAGTTCCGTGTCTTAGCTAAAATTTATAATCTTGTTCAACTGGCCAACCCAACAGAAAACTAAAAAAAAATAATTTTATGTATTTAGAGCCGAGGTTTGTGATCTCAGAATAAACAGCAAGAAAGTCTTTCTAATGTTAAAATAAGATATTGTTTTGTAACTATCCTTTTCGCTGTGCACGTCAGAACTGTGGGTAGATTACACTGCATCCCAGTGGCATAAGCTAAAAGTCACTTACAATAATGCTTATCGCCAACTATTCCGCCTACCGAGATACTGCAGCGCCACGGAAATGTTCCTGGAGGGACGAGTACACTCTTTCAGAGCGCTTCTCCGCAATCACATGAGAAGCTTATGGCGCAGACTACGCCAATCAAGTAACAAAATCATCACTGCCATGGTTGCCTGGATGAAGTCCCCTCTGATGGCCCTCTGGGGACGGGAGATGTGTGAATATCCTCCATAAACGGCTGCTTACACTCATTTTAGTGTTTATATTTAATCTTTTTTCACTTATATTCCGCTTTTTTGTGCCTATCGGAATCACCTATGTAGTATTATTATTTTTCTTGCTCTAATTATGTTTATTATTTCAAATATGGAGTATATTGCATTGCACTACCCCTGCATACATTCTGGAATAAATTCTTATTATTATTTTCCTATGTTCGGGTACAAAATAAATAAATGTCCACTAAAGGAAGTGACCGACACCCTAGTGGGTAGCGTGCTAGGCTAGCAGTCGGAAGGATCTAATTCGTTACACACAGCGGGTGACAACTAAGCCCTTCTTCGGATCATGTAAGACATAAGTGAAATGGGATCTAATGGGCGTGTTTGGTAATTAAGTGAAGTTTTACAAATCGGGCCTTAAATTTCCAGTACAAAACTGCGTCTCATCATCATAATGAAATTCAAAAGGGGCGAGGATCTACGATATCAGGCAAGTGTAAGAGAGACAGAGTGCATTCTAAATGTACTACAACCAAAAGTCAGTAGTGATATTGTGTATTTTTGATATAAAACCCTTTTTGCCAAAATCAACTAAATAAAATAGAATAAATAAAAAAAAATCATTTATCGTGACACGTCCCAAGCCTTTGGAATATTCTTTCAGTAGGTAGAAGTTCTTCCTGTTCCCGATAAAATCCAAATAAATGGAATAATTCTGAACGTGTCTGAAAACTAAAAACTGCTTTTGAAAGGTGATGAAATATGCATTTAAATTATTAGAAATAAACAAATAATTTTTGAAAGTTTTCCATAAAAACATTAAAAAATGTCCTAACCTTTTTTTTTATCTAAAATCTGAATAGTGAAAATTACTGTTAACGAAAAAACACACATTTTATTGGAAAACTCTATTATAAACACTATTGTCACCTCGTTTTTTTGTGTTTCTAATTAAAATAATACATATAAAATTACATTTCGAATTTTCTGTTGTTAACTTATAGAATTAAATATAAAGCGTGGTGTTTTCTCTTTACACACAACAATTTCTTCAACAATGTCTTTGGATACAACGATTTCTATGAGTCTATATGACTGTCCCCAAAAGCGAACAAATAAGCCCGAGGGGTTAAGAGACAGCGATAAATTAATTTATTTATTTATCGTTTCTTTACATTGTATCTTTTTTTTAAGTTAGAATTTTTAACCTCACTAGGACAAGCCTGTCTTGAGGTTAATAATTTTACAAAATAATAAAAAATGGCACAAAGATTATATATTAAGATAACAATATTGTTACATTGACGTTTTTACGAATTGGATACCTACATTATTACAGTATATATGTTGTAAACATGTAGGGTGACCATGATATACATTGATATTTAATTGCAAAAAAATTGTAACAAACTATTATTTTTAAAAACAGAGAAGAAAGAAAGAGAGAAAAAAATAATTAACATTATAAAAAGGAAAGGGTGAAAAAATAAACGTATTCAAAATATGATGCCACAATTTAAAAGGACATAGATGAAAGAATATGTTGGAAATCCTCGGATGGCAGAAATAATTTAACATTCTTTTTAAATGTACACAAGAAATTTGACGATTTAATTTGATCTGGAAGGCTATTAAATAGAAGTGGAGCCTGGTACAAATAATTTCTTTGCCTAAATGAGGATTTAGGGTGAATTGCCATAAAGTTCAGACCAGAGCCAATTCTTGTAGTACGAATTTGTTGCGCTCTTTTCGCAGAACTAATATTGTTAAAAAATCTGCAGAGCAGATTAGAGTTTTTATGATTAATAGGTGTTTTAAATTCATGATATTACAATCCTTATAAAGTAACTGTGTAGGATATGTAAATTTTTTCTTGTGCATAACTTTGAGAATCAATTTTTGGGCAATATTAAGTGCTTCTATTACAGTCTTCAGGCAGGAACCCCAGCACACTATATTATACGAAAGTAGACACTGAATTATAGCAAAATACACTGTTTTTAATTTTTCCTTGTATAGTACATGTCTGAGATCTTTAAAAATATAGATAATTCTCCTAATTTTATTTACTAACATTTCAATATGATCATTCACCTCAAAAATTTATAAATTTTTACCCCCAGGTATTTGAGGCTGTCTACACTTTCCAAAGGGTCGCAGTTACACGTTTTCACACAATTGAGAATAATCAAATTATGAGAGGTAGATTGCTGACTTTTATAAGAAATGCTAAAAGTGATGTATTTGGTTTTTTGTGTATTTGAAGTTAAAATATTATTACTGATAAATTATTATCCACTCCTAAACCTGTATCACATTTTTCACTCCAATTTTTACCCTCAAATATTAAGGCAGTGTTATCTGCAAAACTAACAATGTTCCCTGGAATTTTTAGACTTCATAAATCGTTTATATAAATAAGAAATAATATTGGCCCGAGTACACTACCTTGTGGTACACCAAATGAGGTAGATTTACTATTGCTTAACATTTTATTTATTTCTATTTGCTGTGTTCTATCACTAAGGTAAGATCTGAACCAACCCATAGCTGTATTATTAATGCCTAAAGATAATAATTTCTTAAGAAGCAACTCGTGGGAAACCGTATCAAAGGCCTTTGATAAGTCTAAAAATACCGCTATAGCTTTGTTGCCATAGTCCAGTGCGTTTATAACTTTAGTTAATACTTTAATATAGCATCACTTGTACTTCTGTTCTCTCTGAAACCAAATTAGCTGTCGGAGAATATTTTGTATTTTTCTAAGAATGATACTTATCTTGACTTAGCCAGTCTTTCAATAATTTTTGAGAGAGTATTGAGCAAATTGATATTGGTCTGTAATTATTAACATTTTTGTGATCTCCACCTTTGAAAAGAGGTATAATCTTGGCATTTTTACAGTGAAAAGGAAATATGCCATTCTTAAAACTAAGATTAACAATATGAGTTATAGGACCAGCTAATTCATAAACATGCTGTTTATAAACCATGATACTTAAACCATCGATATCACAGGAAAAAGACATTTTTAATTCATTTATAACTTTAGTAACTTGAAAAATGCTAGTAGTTTTAAATTCAAAACTATCTCCTATAACTTGATTACCAGGTATAAAATTGTTAACAAGATACATTTCGTTTTTATTAGCACTGCACAAGTTTTTTGCGTATCTAGGACCAATATCACTGAAGAAGTTATTGACATGGTTGGTAATTATATGTGGATTCTCCTCCGATGAGATAATTTTGTTATTGATTTCTAATTTTTTTATGGACACTTTCTCCTTTTGAATATTTATGGCTTCCTTTATAATCTTCCACTGTTGCTTGTTATTACCGTTGACTTTATCCAGTTTCCTTCCGTAATACGCTTGCTTTGTATATTTTATAATTATACCAAACTATTCAATGTCTTTTCACAGATATATCACAATTCTATTATTTCTATTTAAGTGGTTCTAAATTACTCGAACTAGCAATTAGCGTAGACAATACCAACGGAGCAATCGAGATTGTTCCGATTTCTAAAATTTCAAAAAAATTTTGGAAAATTTTCGCCAATATTAATACCCGATGGAGCTTAACTGAGTCATTGGAAATATTGGAAACTGAATAATAAAAATGCAATGAATATTTTTACGATGTTTGTCAAGTCGCTCGTGCTCGCATTATTTTTATAGTAGCGAAGCAACAGTACTATAAAAACGAATCGAATTGGTTCGCCCTTGAAATCACAAAAAATCATTTAAATATTATTATTATTATTAATGTAGGAAGCAGTGTTAAGGTCTCGTAATAAGCGTTCAATGATGGTTTGAAAGGGAGATATGTAAATACGAATGTTAGAGGGAGCGCGCTAATATAAAAAAAAATCCATAATAATATAGCGAAAATTCTGAAAATATTTAATAACAGACGACTCGTTTGAAATAAAGCATAAATCTCTAGAAAAATGCTTAATTGCACTTAAAGATACTTTGTGAACTTTTTCATACTTATAACATATAACAGAACGAAACGTGCTGTTTATAATTTTCGGAGCAACCTTTGCGATTTTTTTCTATCGAGGAAATTTGATATAATTACCGTTTCGGCATAACAAATGTATTGATATTATATTAAAAAATAACATATATTTTTTATGTTACATAAAAAATAACAAATATTTTTTATGTTACATAAAAAATAACATTTTTTTTATGTTACAAAAAAAAGAATTAAAGAGAAACTATTATAAATCGTTAGAAATTGGGAATGCGGGGGCTTAAGGTTCCGTAGTAAGCGTTAATAAAAAAACAGGAGATGGTGTGAAAATGAGATTGTAAATACGAATATTAGACGGAGTGAGCTTATATTAAAAAAATGTTATATTTAAAAGGTGTTAAACTATAAAGAATCACTTATCTAAAATGGAGCAAATACTTATCTAAAATGGAGCAAATACTTCTCTACAAATGTCTTGAGTAGCATTCAAAGAAAGACTGTGATTTTTTTCATGTTCTACAACAGAACCAAATGTATATTTATAAATTTCAGAGCATACTTTGCGATTTTTTCTATCCACGGAATTTCATGTAATTATATTTTCAACACGGCAAATCCATAAAGATAATGTATAAACAAATGTTTTAAGACTTTTGGATTGATTTCATTTTAGTGACAATTTAGTTCTTTGTTACTGTTTTTTGGTTTGTTACAGAATGCGTCCCGTTGCTGTAAAATACGTGAAAAGTTAACAGTAACAAAAACACAATGGTGCATTGTTTCAACATAAACATTGACATGAGTAGTTAATGCCTCAGTGATCAAGGATTTTTTCAATTTATTTTTTAAAATTATAAATTGTAGTATCGCAACTTCGCTTAAAATAGCTTTAGCCGTGTTTGGTGACCGGATCTGAATAGTCAGGTACTTCCCCACCTTTTTCTCCCCATCTCCTTCTCCACCCTACTACCTTAAGCCTCACAACACACCCTCATTGGGGATGCCATAGTCTTACTGTCTCCAGATGGCTGGCAGCAGTTGGAACTCTAGTTGGAAAACTAACAGTATGGCTTGAATGAAGAGATTTTGCATGTCTCTTGAAACCTTAAAGGTTTATGTTGAAGAATTCAAAGACATTGTTTAGCAGCACCATGCCATTCTCAGTGTCATCTTGTTCAAACGTGGTGTCATCCCTGGCAGTAGTTGTTTGGTACAAATAATTTATAGCATTCCAGGAGGTATGGAATATCTATCTATGGCGCTATTGGGAGGGGACTTTGGGAGTGCGTCTCAGAGAGCAAATCTTATACGGATATCTCGGATATTGATTGTTTTTTGTATATATTTCTATATATATATTCTGACATGGAGCCCATACAGCAGATGCATGCTCTAATTTGCATAATTTAATGCAGTTGAACATAGAAGTCATGGCTTCGAGATTTAGTAGATTGTGGACGTAATTAAAACACGGATAGCATAGAAGACCTCGACAAAATATATGCATTCGTTAAGCAAATAAATATTATAAATATATCCCTCCCATTGCAGCACAAAACGATGGGTCGAGAGACCAGTTAGAGAGGTCAAAGGGTCTCCCCCTATCAGCTTATCCCGATCTGGCATGCTACGGGTGCCAGATGAGGAGAGGCTGGTGGGCAGGCGCATCCAGAAAAAACCTCACCTGATGAACACGGGCACCCCTGTTAAATTACCAAACATTGTAAACCCCTTGGGGTGACCCATGGCAGAGGTGTTAGTTCTCTAATAAATGGTTTCCCAGGTGGCGGTAACCAAACCTGCCACCCAAATTGAAAAAAGTGTTAAAATGTTACAAGGATTATGAGATGATGTATATAGATTTTGTATTTCTTATTATAAGTGCTATTTTTTACCAACTGACCCAAAATAATTGTTAAAAACATTTGCACATTTCATTGGATCACACAATTTTACGTAGTAAATTGTGTGATCTTCATCTGTGATTTTGTTTATATAAGATTATTTTGTTTTTATTGATAATTTGATTTCCACACCTTGTTGTTATTGTTGCCAACATTATTGATTTTTCTTTTTAGGAATATTATTTAGTTCTCTCAATAATGTAACATGGTTTATTTCACTTTTTTTTTAATATTCGTGTAGTTTTTATTTATTTTGGAGTTCTTTATATATTTTTTCTTTATATGTGACTGATATTATTATTACTTGCGTGATTCACGGTTTTATTTTTTTAAATTTAGGCTTTGGAGTCAATGTACTCCTAACATTTGATATACATATGCAAGATTAATTCAAAATTCAATAAACATAAATCGGTTTTATCAGAAGAAAGAGTGCGTTTCAGTTTCCCAATTTTCGATGTTGGGATCTTGTTGTAATTTCACATAATTAATGTAATTATTTTGTAACTAATTACAATTTTGTAAGTAAATACAATTCAGTTTAATCTGTATTACACTAAATATGGTTAATGCATGATTTGAAATTGAGTTAAATGAATTAAGTTTAAAATGTTATTTCCCTGTTCATTTTTTTTTAATTCTTTGGATACATCGATATTAATGTTTCATAAAATGAATGCGTTTTAAAATATAAATTTCCATATTGAAGACAATATTAGCGATTCCTAAACGAAAATCTGAAACAGAAAAAAATAGAAAAAGATACTGGCACACATCTAGGACTCGAACAGAGGACCCTTGCCTTGCCGGGGCACCGCTCTACCAACTGAGCTAATGGGACACTATCTCCTTCGGTCATATTGAATTGTATCATACTTCGATTAAGAACTACCAACATTGCCTTCATCTTTCTCATCTATTTTTTCTATCTTTATGTATGATCCTAGATGTGACCGTATCTTTTTCTGATTTTGCTGTTTCAGATTTTCGTTGAGGAATTGCTAATATTGTCTTCAATAATTAAATATTATAATTTGAGGTTTTACTCACTAAGTTATTCCAAAAAATAAAAATAAATATTTATATTTGTTGTGAACTGTATAAATACTTATTATTAATGATATCAACAATTGAATGAGTGTGAGTGGAATGTGTGCAAAGACAGAATTACGTACCATTTCATCAACTCTGCCTACCCTTTTGGAGAAACGGCGTGATGTTAGATGGTAACTTCAAAAGAAGTATTAAGATATGGATTATGGACAAGAGAAGGAAAAATATAGATATAATGGTTCAACCTCCTTCCCGATAGCCTGAAAACGGAGGATCGAATAAGTAAACATATGAAAAACCTGTTGAATCTATTTGAACTGGTTTATAATTTTCGACTGGTAATAACTTACAAAAATGAGCATACTTACAAAAACAACTGTGTACACTGTGACCTTAGAACGTGGCAGCTAAATAAGATCACATTCTTGTCTGCATTTGTAAAAATATATTATTATTATTTTCTAAATAATACGTGGAAAAAATTATAATTCTATCAATTTTGTTGTACAAAAATTTGACAAAGAAAGTGATGTTGGACACTGCAGGACTCTTCAAGCTTTGGCTTTAGAAAGGGGAGGTAGTACACAACAACTTAAGTGATGTTGGACACTCCAGAGCTTTTCTTGATTTGGCTCTAGAAAATAGAGGTAATACATTACAACTTAAGTGATGTTGGACACTGCAGGGCTCTTCCTGCTTTGGATTTTGAAAGGAGAGGTAATACAATACAACTTAAGTGATGTTGGACGCTGCAGGGCTCTTCTAGTTTTGGCCTTAGAAAGGGGAGGTAATACAACACAACTCAACATCTCAAAAATCAAGTTAAATCCTTTACAGATATATGATTAAATATATTACAAACAAAGTTAAACGCGTTATTTCCAATGTTATTCCGAAATTATTAATGATCATACTTATAACTTTTCAGACTTTCTAGAATTAGGAAAGGACATCTTCTTGGTTATTTCTCTAAATAACCAAAATACCTATCTAACTACAGTTCTATCTAGTAAATTTACGTGGGAACGAAAACACATTATACACAGAACGGTATTGATTAATGTTAAAACTCCCAGAAGACGACTTATGAAGTGATTCTGCTAAAGACATTAATGGTTTTCCACTCTACCTTCTCCCGGTTGTTATCAAAGTGGAAGAACGTGTTACTTATTAAGTATGGAGCGCTTGACAAAGTGTTAGTACGTTTTATAATATTTATGCTGAAGAATACCGAAATCGGTACCTAACTAGCTTAAGGCGATGCACTACGTCGTGTAATATTTTAAATTGAGCCGCTCTCAATAACAACCCTTACGTAGATGGCGATAAGGTTTAAATTCCCGCTTAACACCATCCGCCTGTTTTGATTTATGCAAGAAAAAAACATGGCCAAAAAGTGGCTTTTATTTTATTTTGTGGATGTTCAGGCATAAATATTTAATTTTTTTTCGACCATTTTATAGATAACTTAATTTGCCACATTATACAATAAAATTATAACCGAAAATGGCTTCGTAAGTAGGAGATTTCGAACTTTAAAGCAGTTTTCATAGGCCTTATACATTTTTTTCTGGGCTTATAAAAAGGATTATCTAAAAAATACTCGATTATTTTAAAGGCCAAGACGTATTCTACTCGCAGTATTTGATTAAAGCATCTGAAACATTTCTAGGCGACAAAATTTTCAAACCAAAAACACATGATGTTGCATTACTACGTATGGCATCGCCTTAATGATAGTAAATATATATATGAACTGTTTAATTTGCCATAACCGTTCTCATTAGCAATGCCTTTCTTTAATCGTTCAATTTACCATTACCGTTCTTATTATCTTTATTAAATTCCTAGGATTTCTACATCACTTTGTTGTTGAGCTTTCTTGAACTTTGTGCAATTCTTATGAGAACATACATTTTTACTAATAAGTCACGGGTTTTTTACATGACTTATTGCTCGGTCTAGATTCATGAAAGAAGCCGCCAATATATTTTAGCAATACCTACACGACAATCAAAATAATTAGAAACCTTCACTCCCTGACCTAAACACATTTCCATCAATTCAATTCATTACAATTCATCACTGCTGAAATTTTTTGTGAGATGGTTTGTGTATATGAAAGTGCAGTTCTCAAAAAACCACACTTTTTACTATCGATTAAAATATTAAGACTCTAGTAACAAAACACATATTGTTTTCTACATTTTATTTACGCTGTGAATTCCGGTTGAATTAAATACACGGAAGTTGCATCCGACTCGCCGCTCCGGTTTTTTACGGCCGCTGGCGTTGCATCCGTGCTGAATATTTCACGTTCCGGTTAATCCTCCAATCTGAGACTGGCCGCTGAATGAATATTGCAGCAGTTAATTCTAGTGGCTTTGTAAACCGCCACGCTTCAAGTAACCTCAAATTTTCAAAGATGCTTATTTTAGCCCTTGATCGTAAAACATTGTAGGAGTAAATTTTTTGGAGGATTTGTTTATTTTAGTCAAAAAATTTATATTATTAATAATTATAAGTTCAATCATTGACGAGAATAAAAGCTTCTATTGTCTTCAATGATAAAATATTACAATTTGAGGTTTTACTCATTATTTTATTATTTCAAAAATAAAAAATAATAATAATTACACACGGACTTGGACAGAATAACACGTACTTAAAACAAACCTACTGGAATTACACACAACGAAAAAATATTTTTCTAATATAGTATTTAAATCTTGTGCCAAATAAATATCACATCGGAAAAATGCAAAGGAAAGTAAAAGAAAATATCTTCTTTAAAAAAATAAGATATTTTAAATCAAATTTCAAATAACCGTACAGCGATAAATATTTCACTGACATTCATTCTCGCCTTTCCTTTAAGATTTCATAATATATGATTAATTTTATACAATCAAAGGTTACTTGAAATTTTGAATGTGATTAGGATTGGTTTTTTAGCATACAGTCAGACAACAACTTCAGTAACATTTAGCACACAGTCGGACAACAACTTCAGTAACTTTTAGCATACAGTCAGACAACAACTTCAGTTACTTTTATCATACAGTCGGAAAACAATTTCATTTACTTTTAGCATATAGTCGGACAACAACTTCAGTAACTTTTAGAATACAGTCGGACAACAACTTCAGTTACTTTTATCATACAGTCGGACAACAACTTCAGTTACTTTTAGCATACAGTAAGACAACAATTTCAGTTAATTTTTGAACACAGTCGGACAACAACTTCAGTTACTTTTAGCATACAGTCAGACAACAACTTCAGAAACTTTTAGCATACAGTCGGATAACAGTCAGACAACAACTTCAGTAACTTTTAGCATACAGTCGGACAACAACTTCAGTTACTTTTAGCATACAGTCGGACAACAACTTCAAAAAATACTTCAGAAACTTGTAACATACAGTCGGACAACAACTTCAGTAATGTTTAGCATACAACAATTTCATTTACTTTTAGCATACAATCGGACAACAACTTCAGATACTTTAATCATACAGTCGGACAAAAACTTCAGTTAATTTTAGCATACAGTCAGACAACAACTTCAGTTAATTTTTTAACACTGTCGGACAACAACTTCAGTTACTTTTAGCATACAGTCAGACAACAACTTCAGTTAATTTTTGAACACAGTCGGACAACAACTTCAGTTACTTTTATCATACAGTTGGACAACAACTTCAGCAACTTTTAGCACACAGTCGGACAACAACTTCAGTAAATTTTAGCATACAGTCAGACAACAACTTCAGTTACTTTTATCATACAGTTGGACAACAACTTCAGTAACTTTTAGCACACAGTCGGACAACAACTTCAGTAACTTTTAGCATACACTCGGACAACAACTACAGTTACTTTTATCATACAGTCGGACAACAACTTCAGTTACTTTTAGCATACAGTCAGACAACAACTTCAGTTAATTTTTGAACACTGTCGGACAACAACTTCAGTTACTTTTATCATACAGTCAGACAACAACTACAGTTAATTTTTGAACACTGTCGGACAACAACTTCAGTTAATTTTATCATACAGTCGGACAACAACTTCAGTTAATTTTTGAACACAGTCGGACAACAACTTCAGTTACTTTTATCATACAGTTGGACAACAACTTCAGTAACTTTTAGCACACAGTCGGACAACAACTTCAGTAACTTTTAGCATACAGTCAGACAACAACTTCAGTTACTTTTATCATACAGTTGGACAACAACTTCAGTAACTTTTAGCACACAGTCGGACAACAACTTCAGTAACTTTTAGCATACACTCGGACAACAACTACAGTTACTTTTTGAACACAGTCGGACAACAACTTCAGTTACTTTTATCATACAGTCGGACAACAACTACAGTTAATTTTTGAACACAGTCGGACAACAACTTAAGTTACTTTTAGTATACAGTCAGACAACAACTTCAGTTAATTTTTTAACACAGTCGGACAACAACTTCAGTTACTTTTAGCATACAGTCAGACAACAACTTCAGTTAATTTTTTAACACAGTCGGACAACAACTTCAGTTACTTTTAGCATACAGTCAGACAACAACTTCAGTAACTTTTAGCATACAGTCAGACAACAACTTCAGTTAATTTTTTAACACAGTCGGACAACAACTTCAGTTAATTTTATCATACAGTCGGACAACAACTTCAGTTAATTTTTGAACACAGTCGGACAACAACTTCAGTTACTTTTATCATACAGTTGGACAACAACTTCAGTAACTTTTAGCACACAGTCGGACAACAACTTCAGTAACTTTTAGCATACAGTCAGACAACAACTTCAGTTACTTTTAGCATACAGTCAGACAACAAATTCAGTTAATTTTTGAACACTGTCGGACAACAACTTCAGTTACTTTTATCATACAGTCGGACAACAACTTCAGTTAATTTTTGAACACAGTCGGACAACAACTTCAGTTACTTTTATTATACAGTTGGACAACAACTTCAGTAACTTTTAGCACACAGTCGGACAATAACTTCAGTAACTTTTAGCATATAGTGGGACAACAACTTCAGTTACTTTTAGCATACAGTCGGACAACAATTTCATTTACTTTTAGCATATAGTGGGACAACAACTTCAGTTACTTTTAGCATACAGTCGGACAACAACTTCAGTTACTTTTATCATACAGTCGGACAACAACTTCAGTTACTTTTAGCATACAGTCAGACAACAACTTCAGTTTATTTTTGAATACAGTCGGACAACAACTTCAGTTACTTTTAGTATACAGTCAGACAACAACTTCAGTAACTTTTAGCATACAGTCGGACAACAACTTCAGTTACTTTTATCATACAGTCGGACAACAATTTCATTTACTTTTAGCATACAGTCGGACAACAACTTATATATATGTATAGTGACTATGGTAGAGATGGGGCCAGTTTAAATATATATTTGTCACAAGCTGTAACCCGCCACGCATTGCTGTGCCTCAGTCTGTCTGTGCAGATAGAAAAACAATAGCGCGCTTTGCTTTTAGGACCAACAGATGGCGCCATTGAAAAAACATGATTTTATCGGTCACATCTAAACATGACAGTGACATCTAAATAATATATGTGAATAAAAACACACGCTTATTTGAATTCAAAGTTGTAAAAATTAAATCACAATTTAAATGTAATTGGTGAAAAACTTTCAGAGATTTAAGATTTTGAAATCGTCGTTTTTTTGTGACATTATCGTTATGCGAGGAAATCTCAGCAAAATTATATATTTGTGTACATTACATCATAAAGCTTCATCCACTGAATTTGTATAATGCTGTAATATACTCACATTTAAGCATCCGTTCGAGGGATAACCGCCGTACGTAATACTGAGGTTTAACGCGATAAATTTTCCAAGATAAGCGCTGCGCTGCGCCAGAAATTGGAAGCTCCACAGTACGTAAATCGTATCAGATGGCAATTTACATACAAAATACAACCATGCACTTCTAAACAGTGCATTAACGGTGCGATTAATACTTGTTGCGAATAGAGAATAATCTAAGGGCGGGAAAGAGAAGGTGCAAAGGGTTGGAAGATAATTTACTCTTGTCGCAAGGACATCTGATATCCTTGGAATTCTATTGTTGTTGAGTAAGATTATTTTAAAGTTATTGTCGATAGGTTCTTGCTCATTTATTATTCGAGTTTTTAATGCGAATCCTTTACAAAAACTGCTCCCTCAACTGGAATAGTATTTAAAATTTAAAAGTAGGTACTATTAAAAACTTTTACAATAATAATTCTCCCTTGAATGTATTTTTATTTAACTATTTGAGTGTTGCAGGCTAACTCGTTTCACTCTTCCCGGGAAGTTATAATTGCGGTGTAAATATAACGCGGCGCGTAAGGTTAGAACTATGAAAAACTTATTATTATTTACTATACCAACGTTGAACCGGTGCCTGCGCCGGCGCCGGCGAATATTAATCTAATTAGTAAACTAGTCCCAGCGAGAGCTCGTACGGACGTCATCGAAGTTCGTCTCTTTCTTTCTCACGCGTCTTGTTTGAAAACGAGAAAGATAGATAATACTGAAACCATGATATCACATACGATATTTCACTGAATCTAGTATAAAACGGTTAATCTATCTATTTACTTAAGCGCTTGTTATATGATAGCGAAATTTCGCAAACTGTCAAAATGTCTTCATTTTTATGTCACTAGAGGGCGGTAGTTGTACATTAATGAACTTGTTAAAATATAACATCACATGTGCGTTTGTCGCAAAGCAATGAACGTATAATATGAATGTGAAATATTAAGTAAAACAAACAACTTAGTAAAAAAGTATGACTTATTTGCAGAATCTACTATTTTGGTAAAGCATTTAATTTGACATTTTTCATAAATGTTTCATCATTCACTTGCTGTTGTCATTAGTGTTGAGGAACATTTCCGATACATATAGTTTATTTTACACGGTGTTCGGAAACTCGTGGTATAAACGGTAAAACCCTTTATAGGTCATAAGCTAAAAACGGATAGTTTTGAAACCTGCAACATTAAGGTTTATATTTCTTTATGTTTACAAGTTATAAGCCCTTGGGTTGTAATCATTCTGAGGTAACGCACAGAGGTCTTGAATCGAACCAACCGCCCAAAGTTCTCACATGTTGAGTAAATTTACGAAAATCGCGTCCTGGTCAGTTTCTCTATAAAATTATCAAAGCAGTTATTCATTTATTGTCAATTTTGGGTTATGACTTTTTTTATTTGAGCTTTCGTTTTCGAGAAAATCGAAGGTGGATTTATTTGGTAAATTTCTTAATTTTATATTTGATAGAATATCTATACATATTAATAACATCATTAATAAATTGACCTCGAGAAATAAAAGAAATTTTATTTTTTTATTTATATATTTGTTAAATTATTCTGTGTCATTTAGTACAACTAAACAATAATCTTTTTTCATTTATTCGTTACTTGAAGCATACCTTGTTTGGAGTATTTTTTCCGGCTGCCATGGATAAATCATAATATTGATCTACAAAGAGAAAAATAATATTGGTAATTTTTGGTTCAATTACCAAACGTGCCCTATGAAAAAACGTTCACTCTCCCACTTAGTCAGAGCGCGTAAAGACAATGAATTCTCTCACACACACTTGCATAAAGATGCCGCCAGTAAACAACATGACGTTAGTGCTAACCGTTAGGAAAAGGAACGCATGTTAAATGTTGAATTTTACAACTTTTAAAAAATATGACACTTGAAAAAATACAATACGTCAAATTTACATGAAAAAAGAGAATTTGTGAGTATTTACTGTTTTTGTAGCTTCATAAGATTATTGCAATTCTTTAAGTGAGTCGGTATTCTACTTTTAGACCCATTAATGAAACATCTTGATGGCATTTTCGAAATATATACGCCGTAAAACAGGGAGCCTATAGCTTCACCGCCATCACCGGGGGCTTCCATCCCGGAATAAGTAAAAAACTGTGAAATGCGTTGAAAATTTGGTGCAAGATGAAGTATTTATTTAATTGTTAATATCCACAGATAGCATAACGATAATTAGAGGCCGTACTTCTACAGATGTGTGTATTATATACATATTTTAAATTAAAAATATAGTGTAAAGCCGTTATTAACGCGATAAACATACATCCAAGTTTTAAAAGTGGGTTGTATGGTGTATCAATGTTTTTATTTTTTATGGTCGAATGCCTACAACAACTACAAAAAAAAATAGGCAGACTGAAAAATAATAGTCCATTAATTGGTAACAAAGAATATGAAGTCTGAGAATGACATACGAAAGGTAGTATTAAGCCGTTTTAGAGAGCCGTTTTCCAGCAAATCACCATTCTGCCCTATAACCCACTCTTAAAGAGTGTTTGTGGCGGGCGGCATGGAGTTGATTTTTCACTCTTTTATTCCGAGATTGATAAAATTCTGCACACTAGACATTCCAAACATGAGGATGGTGACTGTGTATAAGAGGTTTCCTATACCTTAAAGATAAATTAAGCCCGGTCAGCTCCAGGTGATTCAGCTTTGTTTTATACGTTAGATTTACCTGGTACATTATTTTTTCTCTCATTTGTTTTTTATTTTTTTTTATTTATTTTACAGCTAGTAGAACCCAGATAATGCTCAGTGAGATATATGAAGAATACATCTGTAATTTTTTTGAACATTGCCTCAAAACGGAATACTTTGCACTCCAGGGTGAACTCTTTGAACAAGTGGAGGTAGTTACGATGTGAAGTCCGTTATCGCCAGTACTAGCCAACTTTTTTATGGAGGAATTGAAGAATTGATACTCGACCCAGCTTCGGCTATTCCTAAAGTATGGTGGCGCTATGTCTATGATGTCTTCGCCATTTGGTCTCATGGAACGGAGAAACTGAATGAATTCCTGGACCATCTTAATTTACTCCACAGCAAAATTAAGTTCACAATGGATCTGGAAAACCAAGAAAGAATCTTTTCTTTTCTAGATGTGGAGATGATGCGAAAAGGAGATGGTAGCCTAGGGCGCACTGTGTATAGAAAACCAATGTATACGAACCGGAATCGCATCACCACTCAGCACAGAAGAGAGGACTTATCCACACGTTGAAGACCCGTAACAAAATATTTGAAGAACCGAAAATCTGATCAAAACTTTTAAAGTTAACAGATACACTATAGCGTAACGGTTACCCCGGAAAATATATTAAGCAAATCATAAGACTCAAATCTACCCCAAACAAAGACAGGATTGAACAAAAGTCAAAAAGCTGCGCTTTCTTACCTTATGTCTACAATGTGGCAGGCAAAATCGCCAGGATACTAAGGAAAGAAAGCATAAAGACTGTCTTCGGAACCACAACTAAAATACAGGACTGACTAAGGACTGTAAAAACTAAGTTTCCTATGGAAACAGATGGAGTTTACAAGATCAGCTGTTCCTGATGTGATAAGGTGTATGTAGGTCAGACAGAACGGACAATCTCCAAAAGGATATCTGAACAATTCAGAGCTTGTAAACTAGGCGACCCTGACAAATCGGCAATTGCCGAGCATTTGATTGAAACCGGGCATTACTTTGGATTTGTTCCTGAAGTCCTGGGGAGATCAAAAACTTATAAAGCACGGCTGATTATGGAGGCAATTTCACAAAAATCCCGTAAATATTAATAGAGACGATAGAGCTAATCTCAATAGTTCTTGGTATCCGGTAATTGACGGCTACACCAGAACTCATCAGAAAACCACTTAAAAATTATACGTTAATGTCAGCTCTTAGAGGGTTGGAGCCGGCAACACGGTATCGCATCTTCATACTTAAGCACACATTTCACCGCAACCTTTGATTCCGCAATCTTCCCTGATGATGACACTGCAATGCTGTCCAAAACGTTGGCTAAAGAAGGCAGAACTAATTGCAACACAGCATTTTACCCCAAAAGCAAATCACTTTACTAATACGAATTTTATTCGTAAATTGAATTCATATATTTTTTTCTAAATTATATACTTCTTATATTCTATTAATATATGTACTCCTTATTTTCTTTTCTATTGTCTAGTTTCTATATTTTTTTAAAATTTCTTCTATATTTACTATATTATTTTAATGTACTTTATATTTAATCAACCACCACAACACGGGCATTTGCCTTGCTTGGTGGTCTAAACATTCTTAATGACTGTTATAACAATGCACTGAAAAATAAAGTTTTTCTTTTTTTATAAAAATCACCGTGGGAATACTAACAGCAGTGTGCCACAAATAAAATTTTAATATGGTATTAATTTTCTGAAATAACACATCTTATAAAAATCTTCGAGTGAAACGTTTTCTTCATCATTTCTTCCCCCGATTTTATTGGGGTTGCCGTAGTCCCACTCGCTTCGGACAGTTGGGACTCTTGTGCAGCATTCACTTACAAAATCCTTTTAAATATCGTGCTATGATTAAATTCATACCTGTCGTGATCTGTAGCATGCTTAGAAGCATCATGACGGAACAAAGGTCGCTAACGCCCTTCATCTCTCGGCCGGAGTGGGGTGATCTAATGGGAGTACGGAGAGCCAATGGAGCCCTAGTTGGGATTTAGCGGGGCCCTAGCAGAGGGGCTGTGGGTGCCCCACCTTGCTTATCATCATTATATCCTGAAATTGAAAAAAAATTGAATTACGATTTCAACATAATGAGTTGCACAACTAAAGTAAGGCATTATACGCAAAGGTGGGAAATATTCGGATATGAGACTTATCGGCGTAGGTTGGAGACAATACGGTCGTAAGTGTAATATTGGAATTTAGGTACCTTCCTGCCTACTATAAAAAGGTAATAGTTTTTCCAAATTTTAATATTTTCGGGAGCTTATGCTATTCATTTCCTATATTCGTCTTCCTCTGCCTTTTACCCACCCACTTATTTGATATAAACATAACAAAACTCACAACTTTTACCAACTAAAGTTTAAGAAAAATCTGTTGACTTTATTCAACCTCAGATAAAGTGATTGGTAATGTTATGGTTGTTATTTTTTTAAAATATAATTTGATCTTTTTTTTCATTTTTAATTTTTTTGTTATATATTTATCTTTGTGTTATATGTTTAAGCTGTTTCTTTCAAATAAATGTAAGCTCTACAATGAAACTTCATCTAAATAATAATTATTTATGTAAAATAGTTAATGTGACTTATTTTTGAATTGTGCATCCAATTCAGGGGTGGGTAATAAAAACTTGAATCTTAGAACACGAAATTTTATAGCTGTTGCACTCGAAAAATTAATATATGAGTAAGATTGAAGGTAAAGGTTGGGTTGAAAAAAGAAAAGGTTGAAGGAAAAATTGGAGACACCATAAAAAAGACTCAATATTACAAGTATTCAAAAATTCATCGTAAAGACATAAATATAACATCCAAATTCCTCTATTTTCTAAACAACTTACAAATATATTTACAAAGAGATAAAATATTTTAATAGTCTCCCGTAGAAATAAAAAATAACGGATTTTTTTTTGTAAATTTTAGATTGATGCAATCCTATTACAATACACATGAAATAACAAACATATACAAAATATAACAAAAATATACAAAGCTTTAAATGAAATATTTTACAATAACCGATATTTTAGAGTTCCTGCCTAAAATGACTTTTGAAATCTTCAAGGCCAATGTTGAAAATGTCAAGAGACCTAGAGGTATCATTTAGCAGCGCCATACCTCTTGTCATGCTATGCTGGGTCATAACGTCCGTTCTTCCGTGTAGAATACAGAGAAAGTCGTGGGGTCCAAACAATTTATAGCATTCCAAGAGGTATGGGCTGTCAATGTTCATGATTTTAAAGGCTGTTACTTGAAGGGTCCCATTTCTCCTAGATTGGAGAGTTTCGTAGTGCGTTTCGGAGAGCAAATCTATGTAATGCATAAATCGTGGGTATTCACCGTGCGTTCTCATATCTAAGAATTTTTTTTTTTTAATTTGTTCTAATAATTCTATGTATTTTTGCTGGCATGTGGCCCAGACAGCAGAAGCGTATTCTAATTTAGAAGGCAGTTGAACATCGATGTTATTGCTTCGGGCTTGGAGGTAGTAGTAGGTAGCTTAGTATTATTAAAAAAAAATGTTTTTTTTTTTAAACTGAACACTCAGAAATCATTGACAAAATTCAGTTACTTCATTTGGAACCATATTAATGTTTCCACATCCTGTTTTATTAAACACCTTTATGATATTACTTTTTACTCCAACACCTCAAGAGCTAGTTCTCTTCATTGGCGCAGAAATACTTAAAAACATGTAATATCACGATTTTTTCATATGCCATTAACTATGTAAAAATGTTAGAAATTAAAATATTTTTATATTTTATGCATTTTAATAGAATAAATTGTGAAAACAATAATTAAAAAAGTAAATACATAAAATTTGATTTTCACGAAATTCACAAAAGTGGCAATATCTCGAAAACTAACGATTTTTATTTGTTATTTTGATATTCTGGTCCTTCATAAAGTGGCCGATCAGCCATCCAATGAATAATGTTGACTTTTGGGACAATACCTTATATGTAAAGTTTAATTTAATTGAAAGTCAACAACACACTCTCTTTCAGTAGCTTTTCCAGCCTTCTTTATCCCTGGTAGCCAGCTATGTATGAACAGTTTGCCGAAATAGCTGAACTACAACACACGTATGCACAGTTTTACACATGCTGTCAGATTTCACACAAAATTCGGGAAGGCAAAAATCTCACCGCGTTATAATACTCCCCGTGTGAACGGGGATTTTTTCTTTGCTCTTTGGTCTTTTGCGTTTTATCATTTTTTTAATTTATTGAAATTATATTTTTGCTGTCGGGAATGAATGAATATAATATAATATCTTGGAAGTGGAAACTAAGCCACTTCCCGACATCCGACCGAAACTCGTCAGAATCGTTGTCGTTGACAATTCATTCAATCAACTTTAGTTGGCGATCACCTATCCCCTAATCACTTAATCTTCTATACATACGAGGACATGTACGCATTTCTCAGAAATATTATTACATTACAGAAGTTAATATACGAAATAAATGACAGTCCTACCTGGTCGGCATTTGGCATGGTTTGTATAGTCGTCGACTCCAGTTTCTTCGTAGGAAGGTTCAATCATCATTCAAACCATTTTTTTATGTTTTAAAAGACATTGAATTTTAAAATGTTGATTTGCACAAGGTTGATTTTTTACATGACAAGCGTTACATGCATATTTTTTTACAAGCGCACTCAAGAGCGTAGGAGTTATAATAAACTCATTAGGGAATTCTTACGTAATATATTAAGGCGATGCCATATGTACTAATGCAAAATCATGTGTTTTTGGTTTGAAAATTTGGTCGCCTAGAAATATTTCAGATGCTTTAATTAAAACTGCGAGTAGAATACATCTTGAGCTTTGAAATAATCAAGTATTTTTTTTATATAAATCTTTTTATAAGCCCAGAAACAAATAATGCCTAGGTCTATGAAAACTGCTTTAAAGTTCAAAATCTCCTATTTACGAACTCATTTTCGGTTATGATTTTATTGTATAATGTGGTAAATTAAGTTATTTATAAAATGATCGGAAAAAATTTAAATATTTATGCTTGAATATCCACAAAATAAAATAAAAGGCTCTTTTTGGCCATGTTTTTTTCTTGCATAAATCAAAACAGGCAGATGGTGTTAAGCGGGAATTTAAACCTTATCGCCATCTACGTAAGGGTTGTTATTGATAGCGGCTCAATTTAAAATATTACACGACGTAGTGCATCGCCTTAATTGTACACTCTGCATAGTTCCTCGAAAATCCCAAGATTGTAATAAACAAGTTGACTGGTACTCGGGGCGATATTTATTTAGAAAGCAATATAGTAGACGTAGTAAAAGCCAAGTAATTCCCCACCTTCTTTATCTCTATCTCCTTCTTCTCTTCTCTACTGCCAGCCTCACAACATATCTCAAACGGGGATGCTATAATCCAACTGGTTCCAGAAGGTTGAAATCAGATGGAAATCTTGTGCGGTATTCACATAGAGGAAATAAGAAACAAACAAAAAATTTCACGCGAACATTTTTGTTCCCTTTACATTTGTAAAATATTATACATAAATTTATTTCTTAAATCAGCCAGAAAATACCGAGTAGTAGGTACAGATGGGTCGGTATGACATTACTCAGGCGTGAATTTCATGTCCAAATACCAGAATTACACTGCCATACGGAGAAAAATCAGTATTGCTGATTTATTAAAATCATTTCCTAGTAAATTATTAGTACTTTCATAATATATCGGAACACGTGTTCATGCAGTTGCGTTTATCCTGTTATTATATAATAACAAAATGCGAAAATATAACATATTTTTGAACATGTGTTCCTACGTCGCCATATCACATTCGTGTTTTACTGATAGGTTTTTAGAAATTCTGAAAATTTTTTCGTTAAAGGCCTGCAGTTTCGTTTTTGACAGAAATTCGAATAATTTGAAGAGATTTTTAATAAATAGCAATATTTTATATCAGTAAGATATAAAAATAATAGTATAAAATATCTCTTTGCAGAATTACACATGGACGGATTTAACCACATTTTCTTAATATGCAAAGGTCCCGAAGTCATGTGTAGATGCGACCGTATCTTTTTAAAAAACACACACAAAAATATATATTCTTTAAACAAAACACAGGAACAGGATGAGAAGGGAAACATAATGAAGGAAAAGAAGGTGAAGATAAAATAAGGCAATGTTTTATGACCCAATGCTTAATCCTTCCCTTGATCCTACGTCCATCCTACTTCTTTATTATTGGCATGTGCTTGCTGTGGAAGTGTATAACGGCTGATTAAAACCTCTACCTCCTGTCTTTGTTTAAAGCATGTATTCAGAGTCCTTAAAATAGATTGCTCAATATTGTACTGGGGGGAGATTCCGGTTCTACTTAAGGATAAGGAATTGTCCTTAACCTAATAACCACTAACAACTTTTTCTTTAACTGCTATTCCAGGTGGGGGATTCCTGTTCAACTTAAGGATAAAGAATTGTCCTTAAACTCATAATCATTAACAACTTTTTCGTTATCTGCTATTCCAGAGGGGAGATTCCGGTTCTACTTAAGGATAGTGAATTTTCCTAAACCTTAAAATTATTAACGACTTTCAAGGACAAAGATTCCGGATTTACTCATGGAAAATGGATTGTCCTTAATCTTTTTGATACTTCTCTCGGATGATATCAGTATTGTCCATAACTTTGAAATTAACGACTTTTTCGCTAACTGCGATTCTCTCGAATGACAGCGAAGAAGATGTCAATTTAAAGGTTATAGACTCTGGTCGCTGGTCAAACCGAAACAAGATTACCGTTAATGGTATAATAATTAAATAAGTAAAACATCTGAATGATTTCTTTCGTCGTGGTATCTCTATGGATATAAAACGTTTTGAATCCAAAATCCTGCCTTTGACCTTCAACGATTCCACCATTAGAGAAAAATAAAAAATTGAACAATGGGCACATTTGTCTGACTCCAGTAATGAATGCGTTACCTATTTTTTGCTGTTTAGAAACCTGAATTAATTTGTATGCTGCCGACGTAGGTACAGTCTGTACACTTAATTAATTTGTATGCCACCGACTGTAAGTACAGTCTCACTGTTGCTCATTTTACATCACTTCCCCGTTAACACGTTTATTTACGCCAGAGTGAAATTGTCACACAGTTTGTCATTTTGTTGACATTTTAATTAATTGACATTATTAATATATGTCACAACATTTAAGTTCCCGCTCCTGGCCCTTAATTAAAACAAGCCTTTAATATCATTTGCTCCACTGAGTATGAGGACGACCTTTATTCTTATTACGTTTCAGAGAGCAGATAAAGAAAGGACTTTAGAGGAAATGTGGCCATTATTTATACCAACCAACTTTACAATATATGACTGTATTAAAAAAGGTAAGATATGTATGCAGTGTTTTCCAAACATTCAATGTGCTTATCTTCAGTGTATTTATTTGTAAAGTTTTTTCCGAAACGATTTGTTAAAGATCTTAATTATGCAGAAACATGAAAACAAATTTCCAAAAATTTTACTCCTCGTCTGTCTGAAAATTGTTTAAACAGCTTGAAAAAATCTGAGATAGTAGTTATGTTCCCTCATGGTCTATATCATCTTTGGGGATGCTATGTGGAGGGTTTTTTCAAGGAAAAGAAGGAGAGAAAGTTCAGATAAGGAAATATGTATGATGAATGGGTAGGAATCTGGGTTCCATTGGGTCCAGGAGTGATGGAAGTATAAATCTATCCCTTTCACTGCATTGCTAGGCGATTAGGTCGAGAAAGTCCTGCTGTAGAGTTTAAATGGTCTACCGCAACCAGTCCCAAGTGGGCAGACGCATCCGCCACCAAGATCTTGAAAAACCTCATCCATGAACCCAGGCACCCCTGCTAAGTCATCTAACGCAGCGAACTATTTGGGGTGACTTAACGTTGCATAGTGCAATATAAATTTAAAAACAACAACTTGAATATTATGATAAAGAAACTTTAAATTTTTTGAATCATCCAATAAAGAAGTAGTAGTGTAAAATGGAAGAATTAAGGTAAAAAACCTAAAATTTAACACCACTCATTATTGTTTCCATTGTAAACAGAATATTAATACGTTAGAAAATAGCTGCGTTTAATCACAGTATGAAAGTGGCTGCAATTCATCATAGTATGAAAGTGGCTGAGTTTCATCACATTATGCGAGTAGCTGCGTTTCATCACAGTATGAAAGTGGCTGCGATTCATCATAGTATGAAAGTGGCTGAGTTCATCACATTATGCGAGTAGATGCGTTTCATCACAGTATGAAAGTGGCTGCGTTTCATCAGGTGCATTTACATGCCATCTAACGAACCACTTTCATATTTTGCTGAGTAAAGAATAAAAGTGAAATGTCAAAGAGACACGCGACCGTTTTGTTAAATGCCATTTTCATCCATGGCGTACAACGTAAAAGAGGTTCATTAGCCAAAGAAGCTGACGGCTTTTGAAAAAACTTTTTGCTTTAAAACTAACACAGATTAATGTGGGGTCAACACTCCCAGCAGCGGCTGGGAGAAGTTGCAGTAAATTGACAGTTTTATAGTTAAATATCAAAGACTTTGTGTGTTTGAAATGGGGAAAGTTTATTACTATGGTAAACAATGCAGTATTTAATATACGGCAGATCAAGGTTCGTAGTAAACGTATTTAACAAGGTTAGCTCATCGAGGGTATAGAGCGGTGATTGGTAAAATACTGTGACGTAGAAAGAAGCCCGTTTTCCACTGGGAGATTTGAATTTATTGCAATGCAAGTGACAGAATGTATTTGCAATAATTTGTTTATAGTGCGTTGGTAATATTGTACTAATTATTAAATTGAAACTGATGTTCGGAATAAAAGGGGAATATTCCAGGAATATTTCCAGTGTTACTTATGCATTGATGATATAGAATCGTATAATATAATATATCAATGGTAGAATCAAAGATATTTTTAAGCGCCTTGTACATATTGCCATTCTTCTTCCTTTGTCAATTTGAAAGTCTCATTTAGCAACCCATCATCACAATAATAAATCAATGGTAGAATCTAAGATATTTTTTAGCGCCTTGTACGAATTGCTTTTCTTATTCCTTTGTCTAATTTCAATTTAAAAATTTGAATGACTTGATATTCAAATTTTTAAATTGAAAGTCTAATTTAGCCAACTATCATGACAAGAATAAGCTAGGGGAAGTGTTGAGAATAATTGTATTTATACAAAGTGTCGCACATGTTGGAAGATACTTTCAGCTTCGCCTTGGCGAATGCCGTGAAAGATCACCATTCGGAATCGAAGCGTTGCATGAAATGCTTTAGCCATTTTTGGTGACCAGGTACATCCCCACCTTCCTGTTCTCCATGTCTTTCTTCTCTCCACACTGAAGTAGCCTAAACTCCTTTCATCACTGTTTAATGCAATAATACAATGTATTTATAATACAAAATATTTATACAGAAATAAGCAAAATTTCGACATGTATAAAGATTTTTTAACATCAACTACACACAGGAGACCCCGAGGAAAATGAATTCCTCATGGTCTATTTCATCTTTGAGGATGCAGTTCGGGAAGTCTTTTTGAGAAGATGAGGTTGTGAAAATGGGTGTTGAAGAGACCCATATTGGAGGAGGGAGAAAATTCGAAAATCTTTTGACAGCCGAAATGTTGAACTCAAGAACGTTACGTAGAAACGACCCGTTCTCGTGAGATAAATAATGTCAACCGAGTATAAATGTTGGGCGCGTGTTAGTCATTTTTCCCGACAGTGCACCAGTCCCGAAGGGATATATGATAATAGTTCCTCGAAATGCTGTTAGAACAAGGACAGCATTCTCAACTGGCGGCTGTGCTCCAAGAACGCAATCTGTGTTTTAAGACAGGGAAATCTATCAAAAGGACGCCCGTTTATGCAATGAGCCAAGGGTTTTGAGGCTCCAGCCCAGAGGTGGCTGCCAAATTCAACAGTGGTTAAAAGTATGTAATGGTGATATATTCAAGTATGTAGTGGTATGTACAAACTTACAGTGCGTGGAAAGTTATACGAAAAATTATCTTTATTAGCCGACGTGTACCCAGCGTTGCTCGGGGCTATGAATGGTTTGGGGTAAAGACTTGAGTTTGTAAATTCTAGTGTACCTGAAAACTGGGTGTAGTTAGGATGAAAATACATAATATTATTTTTAAGAATAAAAAAAGTTTTTTTTTTTTAAGTATTTGTTTCACTTGATGCGTCCCCGACTTTTTCGACCTTTCACTACTGTACACCATATTGTTACTGTTAAAATAAAACATTATATCAAATTTAATTTTTCTTCGTATATCATTCCAGTGCAGAGATAATAGATTGTTTTCTTATGTTAAAAAATATATCGTCTTTTTTATTTAATTTTTTTTTTTTATTTGGTAAAATATTTTTTACATTTCAAAGTTTTCCAGTGATGTTGGCCTCACTGGGTGTCTTGCCCGAGCTGAGGCCTTCATTTTATAATATTTATTTATTAATTTACGGACAATATGTCCATTAAAACCATAATATTGACATAGATGACATTGAATGGAGAGTACATGTATGTGAAGGGCAAAGACAATGTAAAATAGAAAAAGTACATATAGAAAATAACTACAAGTCAGAGTATCAATAACGATTAAGTTGTGAAAAATTACACATTACGTATCGCTTTTTGAAAGTCATTTAGACTTGCACCAAAAAATTCAATGCTCTGACTTGAGTTTACAAGTCTCGACATTCTGGACAAAGAAGAATGGTACCCATAGTTAGTTGAGTGGTGATTGAGGAACAACAATTCATTATTTCGGAGTCTACGTGATGGGATATTGAATTGAATGAGTTGTAACAGTTCAGGTGAGTCGGTTATACTGTTGATTATTTTAAATATGCAAATTAGATCGGAGTCTTTTCTACGTTTTTCTAAAGAAGACAGGTTTAAAGTTTGTTCAATTTCCTCATATGAGTAATTGCCTCTTCCGAGTCCTAGCCTCCAAGCAATTCGCCGTTGGAAGCGATGTTGGACAGATTCGATGTGACTAATGTGGACAGCATAGAAAGGAGACCAAATGACACTGGCATATTCAAGGTGAGGGCGAACCAACGAACAATATAGAGTTTTAAGTGTTCTTATATGTTTAAAGTCTGAGGTAATTCTATGAATGAACCCGAGTAGTTTAAGTGATTTATTTACGATGTTATTTATATGATCTCGAAAAGAGAGTTTGCAATCAACAGTGACCCCAAGGTCCTTGATGGATGTGACATTTGATAGACAAGCACCATTTAGTTTATACTCAAACTGAATAGGTTTATTGGCTCTGTAAAAGGACAAAACTTTGCATTTATCAACATTAAGTTCCAAGCAGTTTAGTTTGCACCAATCATTAAATGAATTAATATCAAGTTGAAATAGTAAACAGTTAAGAAAGGATTTAATTATCTTAAGAATCTTACTATCATCAGCAAAAAACCAGAAGCGTGTGTGCAAAAAAACTTTAGTTAAGTCGTTAATAAAAGGGTTAAAAAGAAGCGGTGCCAAATGGGCTCCTTGGGGAACACCGGACGTTACATCAATGTTAAAGGATTCAAAGTTATTTATTTTAACTCTTTGTTTTCTATCACTCAAGTAAGATTGAAAAAATGATAACAAAGGATTTCTAATACCTATAGCATAAAGTTTGGCCATGAGAATTGAGTGATTTACTTTGTCAAAGGCTTTAGAGAAGTCGGTGTAAAGGACATCAGCCTGAGAGTTGTCTTCTAAAGCTTTAACAATGATGTTTGTAAAAGACAGTAAATTAGTTTGTTGTAGATTTCGCCGATCTAATATAATATGAAAATATAATCTACATAATACATTTAAAGAGAAAATAATACATTTAAAATATGATCTAGTGTGTGTTGTGAGTGATGTGTGTTTATATTGGTTTTGTTTGTTACGTGTAGGTTTTATTTTTATTTTATGCAATGACATTTTGGTAATATTGTCTTTTTTGTTCTTTAATCCATTGTGTTATTTTGTGTGTGAAATTATTTTTATTTTCCTCAATTTTAATTTCAAGTTTTACACTGTTGAAAGCTTTTATAGCATGGTTTTGGTAGTGTCATTGTCCAAAGCTTGAATTTACTGTCGGAGTATTTATGTTTTCTTTGTACGCTTGTCTAACTGGTCTGTTAGTGTTATTTTGTGATATTATTTATTTTTTGTTATTTTATTTACATTCATTCGACCCCGTAAATCATTTCAGTCAGAGATAATGCGTTAAGTGTTCGAATTTTTCAACCATTCACTACTGATTACCACATTCTTTTATAAATAATTATGATACCTTCTTTGTCACTTGCACAATTATCATATTAATGTACCTAAGTATTTTATCTCATGTATAAACAACAGTTCCAATTTTGAAAATGACGCTTTCGATCGTGACTTTAATTTGAACGTTGGGTAGGATCGTTCTGGGTAGGGGGATATAACCAAAACCTCTTAGATCATTATCACCTCCTAATCTAGGAGGTTTTGGTATAAATCCGATCGAAAATTGGAACAGTGAATATTGTGACGTCATATTGTTGCCTAACTATATCCACCAATGAAAAACTCCGAAATTCTATGAAATATTCTATTCTATAAACTGTTGAAAGATGAGTACTGGCTGAGTGGAACTGTTTTTTTGATATTTTGATTACGAACTACTCCGTTGTCGTGTAGTCTTGTTTTTCCAATATTAGCAAAATGTCCGTCAGTTTGTGATTCTCATTTCTCAATTGGAGACAAAAAGCCGAGTGGTTCGTTATGAAATTACGCGTTGCCATGCGTTGTTCTTGATTTCTCGAACACAAAATAGAACACGTGTTTGTAAACAGGTGAGAATCACTCTTTATTTTGTTCCTAATATGATAATTTGTAATAGCTTTAATTTAACTGCACCGCAGAAATGATTCTGTTTTATTTTTCAGATAGTATCCGTGTTCCTGCAAGGAATGCGCGTATTGTGAGGCCGTACTGGATCATGATTATATCATACAAGGTAGAATTCCATCGTTCTACCTTATTCATTAATGATTTAACCTGTATCTATTATTTATTGCCTTTCTGAAATAAAAATGCTTAACACGTAATTGGACTTTTCATTTTCCTGTCGTGAAGTAATATTGTGGCATTTCAAAAATTATTTGTTTTAATAATATTTTATTATAATAAGTGGACTCAAAATAAGAATTGTACTGTCAATATATTGGCATATATATTGTTAATTTATTATTTTAACATACATAAATAATATTATATTGTTACAAAAATACATCATAAATGGTAAAAGAACACAATAGTGAAAAAATATGTTTTTTAGTATATCTACGCAAATGAAGAAAACTAGCTCTTGAGTTTGGTGTAGGAGTAAAAAGTAATATCATAGAGCGTATGATGTGATGAACAGGATGTGGTAACATTATAAAATATAAATATGGTTCGAAATTAGTTACTGCATTTTGTTTACGATGTTACGCGTGTTCAGTTAAAATATAATTTACTTTTTCTTGAATTATTTCAAATCTGTTATGTTATTATTATCTGTTATTTTATTTAATTTTTTGGGAAGTCTATTAAAAGATTTTATCCCTTTGTAAATATTGTTATTGTAAATATTATTTTTGTTGTGTAGAAAATGGATGCGTTTGGATGTTATATTTATGTCTTAAGGCGATGCCATACGTAGTAATGCAAAATCGTGTGTTTTTGGTTTGATAAATTGGTCGCCTAGAAATGTTTCAGATGCTTTAATTAAATACTGCGAGTAGAATACATTTTGACCTTTGAAATAATCGAGTATTTTTTATATATATAGTCTTTTTATAAGCCCAGAAAAAAATAATGTATATGCCAATGAAAACTGCTTTAAACCCCAAAATCTCCTACTTACGAACCCATTTTTGGTTATGATTTTATTGTATAATGTGGCAGATTAAGTTATTTATAAAATGATCTAAAAAAATTAAATATTTATGCCTGAACATCCACAAAATAAAATAAAAGGCACTTTTTGAAAATATGTTTTTTTCTTGCACAAATCAAAACAGGCGGATAGTGTAAAGCGGGAATTTAAACCTTATTGCCATCTACGTAAGGCTTGTTATTGATAGCGGCTTAATTTAAAAAATTACACGACGTAGTGCATCGCCTTAATGATGAATTAACTGTTAATAGAGGACTAATATGTTTCATACAAAAAAACGAAGATAATGATTTAGTGAGTGGTTTATTTTTGATACTGGGTGGACGAAGGCTGCACGAGCAACCCTTGAGGTGATTTTTCACAAAAACGGACTTATATAATAGTAATCCAATTATTATTATTATTATTACGATACGGACTAACTACAATCCCTACATTTTCCATGGAAATATATGCTTTAGAAACACACTTGTCACACACATTGCTTTTGCAGCGTACGTCGACCCAGTATGATCCTACGTTTAATTTAAGTTTTACATTAAACGGGCACACTTTAAGTATGTCATAATACGTGCGTCGGTTTGCCACGAGTCGCTCGTGAACGTAAAGACAGAGCTCGCAAGTGAGGACGCAGCTTTACAGGACAGTACACAATCACTATACGCACCGACAATCAATATTAGTACATTTAAGTACTTTACCGTGAATTCCATTTTTCATTACTGATAAAAAATTTATACATACATAATTTACATATATTTTTTTACAAAAAAAAACTTTTGTTTAACGGTAAATATATAATATACGTATCTTAAAGTTAATTAATACCTCCCTTAGAGGGAAGAGTTTAAGGAGGAAGTATTATCAGTAGTTTTATACGTTAAATAATTTCGGGAAAACTACCTTAAACAAATTTGAACACATATTTTGGACAAAGAAATGTTAAATTCTATTCATTCTATTCCATTCAACCAAGTACGTAACAGCGAGTAGACGCGATATTTGTGCTCTCACTAAAACCGCTTAAAAACAGTGAATAATCTGAAGATTTATATTCAAGTGAGTGAACTTACTGATTAAAAAAGTTTTCCTTAAAAAGGTGGCTAAACATACTGTCATTCAAGTGCTTTATCACGGTGCATTTTGTAAATTTAACTGTGTTCTATTGGAGTCCATTAGAGCTCAACCAGTGATTGTGACAATAACACACAACTCAACGAAATAAACAACACAGTGTAAATTGGGGTAAACATGACGCACACAAATAACCACCAATTTATGGAATCATGCAAGACGGCAATTCAAGACCTGTTGGAGGCAGTACAAGATCCAACAAAAAAATTTACCAAGGATCAACAAAACTTAATTACATTAAAAGTGAATACAATATTGGCACTGATGGGTCACGTCGCCATTGAAATGACTGAAAACAATGTCAAACTTGAGTCGTATGACCAATCAGTAGATAAAAAACGATACTTAAATCGAAAAAACGAATTTTCCCTAATGATTACCCCTAATCAAAATAATAAAGAAACAAATGAAAAACTCCAAAAACGAATCCAAGAAAAAATTAAAAACGGAAAATTAAGGATTAATATTGACAGCATTAAAAAAATTTCTCAAAACAGATTAATCATAAAATGCTTTAAAAAAGAGGACGCACTGATGCTGCAAAAAGAAATTTCCAAAGAATTACAGGATGTAGAAGCAAAAGAACTTATGAAAAAAAAACCTACACTTATATTCAAAGGCATCTTCAATGACTACAACACTGAAGATTTTACTGATGACCTATTTGAACAAAACGAATATCTTAAAGTTTTTACACACACTACAGATATCAAATCACTAATAAATGTGAAAAAGGTTGTTAAAAATAAATACAACGACACGATGAACTTCATTGTAGAGGTAGACAAGGACATCCGAAGAACTATAATACAAAAAGAAAAAATAAATATCGGATATCAAAGAATTTACGCCGAAGATGCAAACCCGCTGGTACAATGTTTCCATTGCTTACGCTTTGGACACACATCAAGTAGATGCCTTGGGAAAGAAAAGGACGCAGCTAGCTGCAGCTATTGTGGAGGCCCTCACACACATACGACTTGTATTAATATAAGCCAAGCACCCAAATGTCTGAACTGTGAACAACATAACCTAAAAAATAAACTGACATTTCCATCAAATCACCGAGCAAATGACAAGATTAATTGTAAGTTTTATAAAAAAATGCTTGAAATTGCACACCAAAAAATCGATTATTGAAAATCGTAATGTTTTAATGTTTTCTTCATCAGGATGTCATAAAATTGACATTTCTAACTACGTTTTACAAATCCATATTCTTGAAGTTTATTTTGTACTCTATAGTATCTATAGTATTTTGCACATAACTCTACAGCAGTATTCTCTCGTATTATTATTGAAACATATCTCTTTTTATATATTCTACTTACACGCCGATATTATTCAAGTTTGTTTTGTATTACTCAATACTAGGTTGTACATAGCTTCTCGGGAAATAGTATCAAATAATACTAAACCCAACAACCATAATATTAAAATATACGAGGATAATACTATTATTACAAACAGTTCGATATTTTTCTATTATAAGATGCACAAAATTAAAATCTATTTTTCAATTGATTTTTTACAAGCCTACAATATTCAAGTATATTTTGTACATCATTATTATTTTGTACATTATTAATAGATGCTATATTTCAACTTCCAACCATTATACTGAATGTTACGAGTATAATATTATATTATATTTTTAAATGGCTTTCAACTATATTGAAAATGATACTGATGTAGAATTTACCCGAGTAAGCAATTTAGAATGTTGGATTCACGCACAAAATATTAATAAAAGCAGTACTAACCTAACCTGTGTCCAAATAAATATAAGATCACTAAACAAGTATTGGGATATTCTTCATGCCTATTTGAAAAACTGTTTGAAAGACATAGATGTAATTATGCTTTGCGAAACTGCAATTAACGAGGAACTTATTAAATTATATGATATTCCAGTATATAAATCGTATTATTATTGCAGAAAACATAAACAAGGAGGTGGAATATTGCTGTATATAAGGGAACATTTAAATTTTAAACAAAAAATAGTTGAAACCATTCACTTTGAAAATGTGTTTGGAATATTGACATTACCTAATAAATGTAATTTTTATATTTTAGCAATTTATAGACCACCTAACCTCAATAAAAAGGGATTCTTAAATGAAATTTCTTGTTTTTTTTGCAATAATGTAAACTTTAATGATAATATAATATTTGTTGGGGATATTAATCTTAACATACTAAATCAAAGTGATTAAAATATAATAGCTTATGAAAATATACTTACCAGTAATTACTTAACAAAATGTATTAATGATACGACTAGAGAAGCAATCGTTGCTGGTCAAATAACCAAATCCTGTATTGACCACATATATGTTAGATCTAATAAATGTAACTTGTCCGCGTGTGTAATTGATTCGAGAATTGCTGATCATTTTATGACGGGACTAAATTTACAATACCATGACGTCAAAAATATTGAACAAAATGAAAAAATCACAATTCTGTCTCAAAAACGTGTTGATAAAGAAATAAAAAAATATAGTTGGAATATTCTTTTGAAAGAAGTGGATTGCGTTACTCTGTATAATAAAATTAAAAATAAATTTAATGAAATCTATGAAAAAAGTACTGTAGTAAAGTCTTATAAACCTCAAATCAGACCTAATGCCATAAATGAATGGATAAATGAAGATTTATTATCAAAAATCAAATTAAAAGATACACTTTACAAAAGATGGAAAAATAATCCTACAAATAAATTTTATGAAAGAGAGTACAAATGTAATCGAAACAAAGTTACAAAATTAATCAGTACATGCAAATTAAAATTCTTCAACTCAAAATTTAAAAATTACTTTGCCGACTCTAAAAAAACGTGGGACGAAATAAACAGATTGTTAGGGAGGAAGAGCAAAAGTAATTGCGACCAAGTAATATCAAACTATTTTTTAAAAAAAGAACAAACGACTGAACAAACATCTAACAATTTTGCAAACTTTTTTTCTGACAATGTTAAGCAACTATTACATAGATGTGACAAAAAAGCTTTTCATATTCAAACACATAGACTTCCACACAGCATGCTCTTAACACAAGCAAAACTTTGTGATATTGAAAAGTAGTCAGAAGTTTAAAAAATAGTCAATCGCCGGGGATAGATAAAATTAGAATGTCTGACATTAAAAAACACTTTAATATCTTAGGACCTATTTTAACTCTATTAATTAATATGATTTTATCGGAGGCAATTATACCTGAAGATCTTAAATGTAGCATAATCCGACCTATCTACAAAGGTGGTAAACACAGTGAAATTGAAAACTATAGACCGATCAGTATTTTACCTGCAATTGAAAAGATCCTAGAAAAATATATATCTGTAAAACTAATAAAGTACCTTGAAAAATTTTCTATTATTGATACCCATCAATATGGTTTCCAAAAAAATAAAAGCACAGATCTACTACTTCAAGAATTTTCAAATAAAATTAATAATGATCTTAACAAAAGAAAACATGTACTCGTATTATTTATTGATAATTCAAAGGCTTTTGATACGATTGATCATAGTAAATTACTTAAAACTCTAGAAAACATTGGAATTACAGGAAACCTACATAAATTATTTGTTAACTACTTTCAAAATAGAAAGATTTGTGTAAAAATTTTTGATCATTTTAGCAAAAAAAATATTGTTTTCGCAGGCGTACCACAAGGGTCCATACTAGGCCCTACCTTGTATATAATATATGTTACTGCAATGAAATTTATTTTTTCTCATGTAAAACATTACGTTTATGCTGACGACACTGCATTAGTTATTTCACATGAGGATTTATTAATAGCGAGTAATTTACTTCAAATTGACTTTGTCACTCTTCAAAAATGGTCACATGATGTAGGTTTAATAATCAATGCTAAAAAAACGAAGCTTATGCACATCAGATCTCCTCATAATAACATCACCATAACTCCTAAAATTATTTCTCATGACTTTAATTGCATTCATAACTTTGTAATACAACCATGCTCATGCAAAAATATTGAACTTGTTTCAAAATACGTATATCTAGGCTTAACAATTGATTGTTATTTTAAATGGGATATACATATACAAAAAGTGTGCACACGGCTTAGAGCTATAGTGAGCAAACTTTATAGATTAAAGTTTTTTGTTCCACCAAATACCCTTAAAATAGTATACCTATCATTGGCGGAATCCCTAATAAGATACGGAATAACTTCATGGGGACATTCAACAAAAACAAATCTTCTTTCAGTCCAAAATGTACAATATTCTTTGGTAAAATTATTATTAAACAGAACTAAATACGAACAAAGAAATGACGTACCAAAGTCATTACTATACAACTCTGTAAATGTATTATCTGTTCGTGCTTTATTGTGGCTTAAAATTGCGAGTCAGCATACATCTCAATCTGAACATAATAAAATAGTGACACATGTTCATAATACAAGACTAATTGCAAACGATGGACTTGTAGTTCCCAGATACCTGAATAAATATGGTCAAAGAACTCTAGAATACCTCGTTCCAATAATTTACAACATGTTACCAAACTCAATAAAAAGCTGTGAATTGACTCACAGAAGGAAATGTATGTTAAAAAAATGGTTATGTGAAAGAATTTTTTTGTATTAATGTAATTATGTGTATATTTTATGTACTTGTTAAAATTGTATATGTATTTAAGAAGTAATTGTTAAAAGAACCCGTTGACAAACTGATATCAATCAGTTTAACGGGACTTAATTGTAAAAAATGTATTTTTGAAAGTTGATAAATTAAATAAAAATAAAAAAATAAAAAAAATATGCTATGAAATTATGCAACGCCCTACCAAATCAAACAATAAATAACGGATAAAATTTAAAACAAAAGTCAAAACACGGCTGAAAAAAAAGTGATATTCAACTTAAAAACATTATGAAGTCGATCTAAAGACAACTTCGAACCTAATAAAAAAAGTTTAACAACTATAGGCCGCCTCAAAACAGGAAACCCTAGTAAGGAGGACTGTGAAAAAAAGAATTTATACTCCTATTATACTTTATACTTACATCATGTATAAACTTTGGAATTGCAACTAATAATAAAAAAAAATTTGAAACGTGTACAAATTAAAAAGACGGAATGTTTTTCAAAGTAAAATTGATTTACAAATAGGTAAGCATAAAATGAGCACTCCTTTTGGGTGAATTGCTTAGTTAAAAAAAGCATAACATGAAGTTCCCCAAAATGTAAATGATTATGTGGCGACAAGAGAACATCCAGAATTGTCTCATTAATAATAAGCAGCTCGACCAATTTGCCTACCTACTTGCAAAAATAATACCGAGAACCAAAACGTAAATAACACAACCTACCTTTCTACGAGTACCTACTTTCGAGTTACTACTGACAGCTCAAATCGTAAACAACGCGGCCTACCTACGACAATACGTCGCAGTCAGTCTGGCACATTACGACAACTCGCCAGAAGGTTTGAGCCTATCGCCTATGCATAATCTGGATGAAGCAAAGAAGCGGGTTATGGTGATATTAGGATGGTAAGTATGTAATAAAGAATATTTCTCGAAATGCCTTGTTGACGTGTTTCGTGATCCACATATTTTCTTTTCCCAAAACTATAATTAGTAAATTCAATTGGGATGGGGCGATTTATGATGTCAAGCGAGTGTAAGTGAGCCAGAGCGCTGGGCTAATGAGGTAAATTGAACATTTGTTTTCATTCAAATGTGTATTGAAGGCACTTCTAGTTTTCTTGTTTATTCTATGGTAAGTATGTAACATAACATATTCAATAACATTAAAATGGCGTTATAATAAAATAAAGATATTTTAGCCATTTTGGTGCACCACTTTAAATGCACAAATTAGTCAAGTAAAGATAAGTTTACGGCAATAAAAATACATTGTTTTACGTAGCAAAAAAAAAAACAGTTAAAGATTGTACGTGTTTATTAAGTATATAATAACATTATATTATTATAAGTTTTTAATTATACATAAAAAATATGGTTCCTACTAATGTTTTAGAAATAAGAATTTTTAGAAAACTGTTAAAAAATTGTGCAAACAAAAAAAAAATGTGCAAACAAAAACATTAACACAAATATAGTATATATCAAAATAAATAATAATAATTTTTCTTTACTTCAGTTGAACGGAACTGTGTTTCGGACATACTGATCTAATGTGTTGATTTATTTGTAAACTGTAATCCATGTCAAATTGATTTATCGAAACTGTAATCTTGTCTAATGTTTTGACTTAATTTTAAGATGTAGAGAACTGTATGGCGTTAAAAAAACGACCGGATTAACCCGACAAACGTTCCCTGAAACAGGCAGATCATCAGAAACCCTTATTGCGGTTATATGGTGCGGGCAGTGGTCAAACGCTACCACTGCCCCTGTGTTTAGGCACGATTCTCAGAATCTACCCTCTACCTCGCTCGGACTTCTGCCTATGTTAGCCTTCATTCTCCTGTGACCCTCGCCTTATCCTGGACCAGACCCGATATCATCAACAAAAAAGAACCCTGCAAGCGATTGGACCAGCTTTACAGCGCCTACAGAGACTGCCCGCTCTCCTAACCCACGCCACTGAAGCAACGACATCATCGGCCTCCACGGCAAACTATATTTCATCCACTGAAATACGAAATACAATAAAGAACTCTGTCGAATTGTATATATCCTCTGTCAGGTAATGCAAGTGAACTGGTTAGAGTAGGTACCTATTTACAAACCATATCCAAACGTTAAATTATATGCAATGCATGTCAAAGTAAAAAAATCGGGTTTAAAGGTAATAGTGATATTATATTGACCAGTCATTAAATCCACTCAATTTCAAAATTAATTATCGAAGAGAACAATCGTTTGCAACTGGAAATTTAATTTGTTTTTAACTGTTGTATTATTATATACATTATTCAACTAGTTTCAGTTGTGTAATGGATATAAGTGAAACTAGTCGGGTATGTATAAATAATTGTAAAAAAGTGATTAAAAACAGAGTCATTTTTCATCTAATCTGAATTAACCGTTAAATAAATTGCTTTGGTAGGAACTTGTTATAGAAAACTCACCCATTCAAATTTAGTCAGCCGCTATTAAGGTCGATACACAAATTGATTGATAATACCATGCAAGAGTCCCAACTGCTCCCAACCGCCTGGAGCCAGTGAGACTATGACAACTGTATAAGGATATGCTGTGAGGCTGAAGGTAGTGGGGAGGGTAAGGAAATGTGACAGAAGAATATGGGGAAGTTCTTGGCTATTTAGATCTGCTCACCAAACATGGCTAAAGCCATTTCAAGCCACATTTCAATACTAAATGGTGGTCTTACACCAAGGCAATACTGAAAGTATCGTCTCACTAGAACTGGAAACACATAATATTATTTTAAATCATTAAATGGTAAAATAACACAAATCGATAAAATAAACTTTAAATGCACCGAGATTTGAACCGTGACCTCCGGATTGATAGTCAACGGTTAAATTACTATACGATTTTTTTTTAAACATATATATTCATTTAACTAAACGTTTAAGTAAACTCTGGTCACTAATCCTCGCTACTAATCAAAGTGTAAATCGGCCTTAAGGGGTAATAGAAACCGCGGTGACCAATAACGAATAAACATTAATAATCTGATATTATTAATACTCCAGCGTCTGGACGGTGTAGGCCCTCTGATTGGTCAAATTTAAATTATCTGTTTCGGTTAAATTCCGCTAACTTGAAAAGACACGATTTGAAAATTAAGACACGATGCTCATATAATTTTTTGATAATATCGAAGAGAATATGTTTTAGAAAGTTGACAATCCATTGGATTCATTACATTACAGTAAAAATTATCCACAATTACGTATTAAAATTTGACGTTTATCATTATTCACGCGAAAGACAGATTGTTCAGTGTTGCCAGCGTATATGGATTTCCAATCAATGTAAAAAACTTTTATAGCCAGTTAGTGTCAAGCAATGTACAATGTCAGTGTGATTATTTAATGTGAAATATATTATAATTATAAATAATAAATATAATATATAATTATAAATCCACCATTATAAATTAAATAAAAAATAACCAGTTCCACTCGATACTTATACGTAATTAATTATTTTTTGATATTACAACACCGACCCCATTCGCTGTCATCAGCTGTCATGTTTATATGTGATAATTACAGAATTATTATTGACGTGATAACCGTAGATATTTCTTTTAAAAACTATCGCTGTGAATCGCTAAAAAGAAATATTTTATTTTCAGATTATTATTTCAATTTAATTACTATGGCTAAAAGGTATGTGGGCAATATTTTACCAGAATTGGTCAAATTTCGGAATGTTCGAATGAGAGGGAAATTTACCAAGCGATTGAAGTGCCATATACCACAAATTTTAGCTTATCCTCCAGCACTTAACGAATGATTGACAGGAGATTGTAGTCAATCTAAAAACTTTAGGAATTTTGTTTGTCAATACAAATGCTACTAGATGTATACAGTGCTAATAGATTTGCATCATTTGGAGCGCAAATAGCTAATATCCCAGGTAATGGTCCATATTGTTTAAAAAAATTTGGTTAGGTTTATCATCTGACTTCCAGAAGTATACAAGTTGCAGGTAAAATACCTTCCTATGCTCAGCTTTATCTATATGATCCTGATGAGGCTGTTAGAGTGCGTATGAGTCATCCATGTTATGCCGATTGCTATAAAAATATAATGCAAATAATTGATGATTGAACTAAAAGAAGCTGTCGAGGAAGAAGAAATACGCATTGCGGCTGAGGGTGGGCAGGTGAGAGATATACGTCTATTATTTACACGTTCATCAGAGGTACAATGCTCCAACCAGTTCTCACGATATCGCCATGGTTTACGTAGCAGACAGACGGGAATTTGTCATCGGGTATAGATATCGCTGTTTAACCTAAAAATGTTGAAGGACCTCAAAGGATGGCAACTTTATCAAAGCATTTAGATCCCATGGTTTTCCCACTACTATTTCCATCAGGTGAATGTGGTTGGACTCCAGGCTTTCAGCATCATGCTGATTTCTGTACTGCTCAATGTCATACTGTAACTGCTATGTAGTTTTATGCAAGTAAATTAGCAGTGCGAAGAAACATATTTAATCCAATCCATTATGCGGGTAAACTTTTTCAACAGCATTTAATTCATGCTTACATTATTTACCAATCTGGTCGCCTAGATTACATTAGGAAAAACCAACGACACCTCAGAGTGGAATGCTATCAAGGTTTGCAAAACCATGTAAGAAATTTAGCCACCGATGGAGGAGTATGTGCAGGTAATACAGTCATTCTTCCATCTTCATTTACTGGTGGACCACGCCATGTGAATAAACTTTATCAAGTTTCAATGGCAATGGTACGTAAATTTGGTCGTCCTGTCGTCGTCATAACTTTTACATGCAATCCCTTTGGACAAGTATCTGATTTTAATGTAATTTCTGAAAACACTTTAGGTGAATTGATGGCTGCCAAACTCAATGACGTACAACTTCAAGCATATAATTCTATTTTGAATAAGTTTTTTCACATGAAAATGATGACAATGAATGTTTCTTCATTGATGGCCCAGGCGAAACAGGGAAAACATACCTTTACTAAACTTTAATTCACACTCTAAGACGAAAAGGTAAAAGAGTTTTATCATACTGCTTTTAATTTACCCATCAATTTACAGGACAATACAACATGTAAGGTCACATCAAAGAATCGGAAAATTATAACGGAAGCAGATATTATAATATGGGATGAAGCACCAGGTGTAGCTTTAGAAGTTATTGAGCGTACTATACGTGATATCATGGGAAGTGATTCTGTCTTTGGTAACAAAGTTATTGTTTTGGGCGGAGACTTTCGTCAGATCCTTCCAGTGTGTCGACATACTTCACGAGGACAATTAATTGCCGCTTGCAAAAAAGCAGCATACTTTGGTACCATTTGAAAACTTTTCAATTAAAAACAAATGTCAGAGCTTTAGAAAGTGAAAATATATTTTCTAAATGGCTTTTGGACTTGGAAGATGGCAAACTTCCTTCGGTAGAAGGAACATTAGAATCATCTGTGCTTATTCCCAATGTAAATATTTGTCAAGATATTATTCACTATATATACAGTGAGACACATACAACTCCTGATGCCTTAGTGATGAGTCAACGTACCATATTGTGCCCTAAAAATAGTCATGTTTATGCTATCAATGAGGATGTACTTCAACGGAAAGCGCCCCTGAGGTGATATCTCACAAAAGCGGTGCTATAAAAATTTCAGCTGTAACTTAATTCAAGCCAAAATCATTACGGGGAACAGAAAAGGTACAGTACGTTTCATTCCTAGAATTTAAAACACTTTTTCGGATGTTACAATTAGTCAAATTAGCTTATGCAATGACCATCAATAAATCTCAAGGACAAACTTTTGAACGGGGTGGACTGTTACTTCCTGAACCAGTATTTTCTTATGGACAGTTTGAGCGCAGTCATCGTTATTTATACAAATTCTGACTGATTGGTATACGGATAATATTGTTTATAAAGAGATTTTTTCCTAATGAAAGTGTATAATATTATGTTGTAGATTGTAAAAAATAAAAGTATAATAAAATGTACTTGCTTAAAAAGTTTTGTTTTTTGACTCAATTTATCCCACCTGTAAGGTTTTCCAGCCTAAGAATTAAGAGAGTTTTGGTGTATTTACTTTGACAATCGTTAGGTAAGAGCGTAATATTATTTCACCCAAATATGTAGATTTTTAGGACATATCCCAATAAAATAATTCTTAATATATTTAAAAAAATGTAATTACTTTGACAGTCTTTTGGTAAGAGTATATTATTTTACCAAAGTTATATGTAATATTGTAATATGTTGATATTTTTTTTTATTTTCAAATTACATATAAATATTTTGCAATTTAAGTTTCGATTTAAAAATTAAATCATTTCGGTGGTATGGAAGAGGAAACATTTTTCTCATTGACGAGATTTATTTTGGGGTGAGGGGTGTTTAATGGTTCAGAATGTCTTTCTATTATATATCTACCCATTGATCTAATATCTACCTATTAAATGTAACTGTTAGTATCACTCAAACTGGGCGAAGCCCAACGAAGTGCCGCCCGCAGGGCCTAGCAGCAAAAACCCGCGGAGCGGGTTTTTAACTGCTAGTGTTGGTTTAATACGGGTTGGGCAAAGTGACCCCTTTCACAATTGTAATTAATTAAAAACATTAGATTGTTGACATTTATGAAAAACGTTATAATGAAATGACTAAAATCAATAATACATACTCACCATCATAAATTCAACGCAGTTAGTGCGGTCACACAGTGGTCTTTCAGGGGATTTCGGAAATAATTAAATTTAGGTTTATTAAATTAATAACGTAATCAATTAACTTTGGCTTACCCGTTGACACCACATAGTTTAGATGCCCTAGATAGGGGAAACTACTAAATTGCTAAATAAAATTGGTTATCGTAAAATTATTATAAAAATAATTAGAATTCTAAAAGAAGATCGGTGCATTTTAAGCTGTATATAGATCGATTGTGTCGCATAAAGCGTGTTATCACATATCTGCCCTGAAGATAAACACTGTAATTCTGTCCAAAACTGGCAGTGTCCACACCATTCAAATAATGGTAAACAGCAAAAAAAATTCAATTAAAACCTGTTAGATTTAGACAAAACTATTATTTTATATTTATGACTAATCCACAAATTCAACAAGAATTTTGCAGCAATAAGGAAATGAGAAAAAATATATACACATAAATATATTCATATAGATCATCAAACGCTGATTCTGAAAATTTAGGTTTTATTACATATTACACGTAGAATTAATAAATCATCATTTAAAAACGATTAAAACCGTGAGACCCTCAAACGCCCTGTGATTGGTAGGTGGGTTCTGACAGCACTTAAACGGCTACCTCACAAGTTGGCTGGCCGGGTACATTAAGAACGGGGATAACTTTGGGCCAAGTTACGCTGTGCATACTCGCACACAGGTCGTTACTGCAGTTTACAAATTATTTCTAAATATTTCATGTTTTTTGGCAATCTTGCTAATTATTTATGTTTTTGTTTTTTTAATTTTTAGGGTGTTATAGCCGGATGATGGACACTCTAATGCTGTCCGATACGTCGGCTAACTAAGGACGTTATGCAATACGGCATAATATTACGGAATAAAAGCCCAATGGGCGTATAAATAAATAAACATTTCATTAGAAAAACAAGAAAAAAAAAAATTTTAAAAAAAATTTAAAAAAATAAAAAAAAAAACCCAAAAAAAAAAAATAAAACCCCGTAAATAAATCACAATAATAGTATAAAATTTTGCCGTGAAAAATTTTTTGGTTGTGTTCATACTGACCCTAGTGGGATTGAACTTACTGCTAACGGACAAAACCAAGGTATGTAAGACGTCACGCGTATCCCGTCCGCTTTCGATCGTTTTGGCGGGCTTTGAAAAATGCAAACTTTGAACATTATTTTAACTGTGAAATCGATATTTGTAAAAAAAAAGAACGTATATTAGCAATAAAACCAGAAACCTGCTGAATACACTCAATGATACTCATTTCAGTTAACGAAATAAATGATTGGGGGATAGTGTTATATAACCAGAGATGTGCAAAATGGGTACCCAAAACCATTTGAAATGCAAAATGGAAATGGGTCAAAACTTTTCCATTTGAAAATGCAAAATGGTTTTTAGAAAAGCATTTCAAATGCAAAATACCTATTTTCAAAATGCATTGAAAATGCAAAATGGTTTTTTAGGTCAAACAATTAAAATAATTATAGAATTTTTAAACAATTTTGTCATAATAATGGACATTAATGTAGAACAAACATTATACATGATGGTAAATCCAAAAACACCACGACTACAGATTACCACAAAAAATTTGCGCGGGACTAATGTTTCCAACGTAAAAACATAGAAATTGCTATCTTACATTTAATATTACAGCGTCATGGCCCCATGTTCAGTATTTGAATCAGTATTTTTTGTAATGGTATCACTCAATTGCCAGGGCTCCTACCAGGGAGCAACTTGACAAATGTAAATTATCTCTCATAGCGAGGTTGAGGACAGACTGATATTTGGGGCTTATGAAAAAAAATATGAGTGGAGATAGTAGGAAGAATGTTGCAAAAAAGCATTTAAAATGGAAAATGCATTGAGAAAAGCATTTAAAATGCAAAATGGTTTTTAGAAAAGCATTTAAAATGCAAAATGGAAAATACCCATTTTGCATTTTGCATTTCCATTTGAAATGGATTTATTTGAAATAAAGCACATCTCTGTATATAACACATAAAAAGATGTCTCGTATTGTAAGTAAATATTACAAATAAAGCAATTAAAATTCCCAGTTTCAGAATAAGAATTTCTAAAAACTTTCCAATAGTCATGCCACTTTGGATATTGATATATAAAACATCAGTGAAGCATGACTTAAACGGCAAGCTTTGTTGCTGATTATAAGAATCGACATTAATATATATTTTTTTTGTTTTCCTTATATATCTTTAAAGACGATTTGAAATTATATTTTGTCAACCCTTTAGTAAAGTCATCACTTTTGTACAGTTTGCAATGTTTTATGTGTATTTCAAATGCACTAAACACATCTTGTATTTTAATTTTCCGTAAAAAAAATACTGTTTTAGAAACTAAATAAATTTAGTTTTAAAGTTTCCGGTGTATGAATTTAAAATAAAAATAGTTATTTATAAATAATAAAATTTTAATATCAAACGTGAAAAATGTTGTCTAATACGCTTAGAAAGTTTTTACTCCAATCATAGAGAAATTGGTAGAACTCGATATTTCAAAAACACGTTCGTTTAGTTTAGGGAATTTGTAAGAAAACCGTACCTTCAATTTTATCTCGTTCATATAATAAATAATTTTTAAAGTCAACCCGATTGTTACGATAGCAGCGCGAAATATGAATTATTCATTTTGACTATTTTTAGGATTTTATTAATGGATTCCAGTGTAAATATTTGAGGCAAAGTGGAAAGCATTATTATTTCTCTCTCTAAGGTTAAAAAATATGTATTTCCGCATGATAGAAAAAAAGGCGAAAATACTTTTATAAAATATATGACTCTCAAACGCTGGAGGAGTAATAAATAAAACGATTGAATTGAATTTTGTGAACAAATTATATGGTTCATTCAGATTCTATTGAAAAAATATAGAAAACAAATATTGGTAGGTATATGATATCACTTTTATTTTTAAAATCATTAATTAATTCCATTAATGACAGACCTTCATTAATGCAACTGATTTCATTACATGTTCTCAATAGAGTCAAGCAAACTTAACATATATTTCACCGCAGCGATAATTTCAATACAAATTTATTTATCAATTCTCTTGGACCGCGCATACACACATACACCACCACGGTGGCGGTTCATACAGTGAGGCAGGGGAGGATGTGCCTCTCCTAAAGTATAAAGGAGAAATGAGGAAAAAGATGCACGTATTTATAAATTCAAAAAAAGTATAACTTTAATATAAATGATTTATAAATTTTATAAGAGTAAAGTTACTTTAAATTGAAATAACGTGTTACCAATTAATATACTGGGTCTAGGTTTTTTAATATTATTTACGTCAGCACACCTGTTTAACACGTCGATATCCGCTCGCCGCGCCGAGCTACTAGACATCGCAGTTCAATCGCGCGCTAGGGAGGCAGAGATAGGGCCTGCCTCACGGAGCCGCTGATTTCATGTAGGCGGAGGGGAGTGAGCCAGACACTTGAAATCGAAATGAACGGTATCCAACATGTCACGCGTTGTTAAGTTTGAGGCGCGCCTCAAAAAACGAGCACTTTCGATGCAGAACCGATCACGTACGGTTAGCTCTAGGTCTCTAGTGACCAAGTTTTATTTTCATTTTGCGTATCGCTATTTGGATTAATTTAGAATGGCAGATAACAGTGTTCTCGTATTTGTGTTTTTAATAATTAACTTAATCATGTTTGCACATGATTATTATGGTTTAACGTAAGTAATAGTTGCACTGTTTTTCTTCTATGTATAGGTAGATAAAGATGTAGGTATACATTTTTAATACTTATATAAAAATGTATGTGCCTCCTCGCTTTTAAACCCCGCAAACTGCCACTGCACCACCAAAAGTAGCAGACATTTTTAATACCACCGAACAAAGTTTCAAAAAGCATAATATCTCTATTTAAAAAATACATATTGCTTACATTTTGCTTTCTATAGTCTCATTGCATCGCATCACATTTTATTTAATTGAATTGTGTTAGTGTTGTTTACATTGAAAAGTTATATTGTTTTTTTAAAAATTTTCGTAAAATTATTTTTAAACTAATTTTTACAAATTTTTGCAAATTTTCGTAAAATTTGGTCAAATTTTTGTGTGTTCTTTCAGTAATCAGAACAATTTCATCAGGCTTCGTTGCTTACGACAAATGTATATTTCCAATTAGAAGTAAGTTCAAAGTCAAAATTTATCTATCTTATGTATACTTTCTACGGAGTTTATTTGTTAAATTAGAAAACCGGTAAATTAATACCGGTTATTGGCGATATTTAAACGTCGAAAGTTGCTTTTAGAAAACATCTGTCGAAGTTCACAGTGAATTTCAGAAACCTCAGGCTATAAACTTTTCGAAACGACAGGGTTGAGGCATGTTATTATTTTAACCGATAATACTTACATTCTCAAAAGTATCAAAGCAAATAAATGATTCAGTGCCTTACAAAATATAATTTCATTATCTTCTCAAAAGTACATTTATATTTGTCGACATTGGCATTAACTACATCAAATTGGCCTTATGTGTTTCAAAAGTGATCCCGTATTAACCATAATAATGATATTCTATTACTGCGAATTATCTTAATAAGTAATATGAGGTTGCAAAGATAATTTTTTTTAATTTTTTTTATCTTTTTTGGTGACAAGACAACACAGCCTGATATTTATTACTTCGTGTTTTCGGCCAAATTATTTAACAAGTTTCGATCGAAAATATTTATTGTTGTCAAGTTTAATTTTTAGAACTCAATTATATTTTTTGCTCAAAAGTTGTGTCCCTTCTTTTTCTTTTTGCAAGCATCAAATATATTCAGATATTCTCGTATTTTGCGAATATTCAGAGTGTAAGAGATGTACCTAAATGACGTTAATAAGTGATTCTAGACATCTTTGTTGTACAAAATGTAAATTAAAAGTTCTCGTGACATTACAAAACACTTTGTTTTAAAACAAATGTTAACACGAAGTTTTTAAAATTTATTATTAAAAAATATTATTTCGACTATGAAGTACAAAACATTCTTAATTAAAGAAAGAGTTTATTCTTAAAATTTTTAATACATACATTTATGCCACCGTTTTGACAGGAGTTGGTGGTGTAAAATGGTCAGCATAGTTGGCTTCAGAGAAGTTGATAAGATTTTTTTTTCCATTGAAGAGCACGTTTATATATATATTTAATTTATAATTTTAATTTTTTTATTTATTTTTATAGTTAACATTAAAAATTCTAAATTAACTCTAGATGTAAGTAAATAAACACATTTGAGTTATTTTCATTCACAACTAATTATTTTGTCTGGAAAAAAGGGTGCGAACTTTCAACTTCAAAATCTACAATAGATCATACAATTTATAGAAAAACGTTGTCACAAGTTATTTTTAAAAACGCCGAATGCTTATCTTGTGTCCCTTATAAGACTCGCAGTTTCCGCAATATTAAATAAAATTTATTACATAGATCAGGTACCGAAAGTAAAAAAGTGGAGAAATTTTTGCTTTATGTTCTACAACATAACGGTAGCGTTCGTCATTAATTTTCCGAGAAAATGTTTTGTTTATGTTAATACTGATTTTTTAAAAGTTCATAAGATTAAACGAAGAATATTTGTCACTGATCCCCGTTCAGGATACCAGACGGAAAATAAGGAATAAATAAAATGTATTACCCGAAATCTACCCCTGCGCCGTACCAAATCTCGATTCATGTATTTTAAATTTGTCATGAAGAAACAAATATATTCACCCCCAGTTTAGGAAATTCGATTTTGTAGTGAATGATGGGAAAAGGGATTGGAGAGGATGGTTGAAAAAAAAACTGGCTATTGCTTTTGATATCTTATCTTCTCCAATGGATCTTATGGCAGCATCAACCGTTGCCAGGAAAGTCCAAATTTTGGTTTGACTCCTGCTCTTTATTTTTGTCAAACAGAGATTATAAAAGTCTCAAGTTATCCTCCACAAATTTTTCGTTTGATATCTAACACTTGAACAATTCAACATGAATGAACACAGTAGATCCGACTTCAAAAGATTTCCACGCAAGCCGTTTTGCTAAAAAAAAAATTTAAAAATTCAATGAAAAACACAGTTAATATATATAAAAATTTTTAAACACTCATCAGAACTAGATTTATTTTTAATGTTTTTTCATAAAAAAAAAACACATTTATAACAGTTTCGAAATACGTGGCATCACATGATGCCGTCATGCATCTGAAAAAAGTCTGTGACAACTATCATGGTACTTTTGTGGTTCAATTAAATTTTAACTCCTTTCTATTTGTATAAAAAATAAGAGGAAGGAAATAATTTAATTTTATGCTTGCAAAAAATTAAAAGAATCTATGTATCCTGACTTCGCAGAGTATTACCATACAAATTTAATTACTAATTTTTAAAAGGTAAATTATTTGAAGTTAATTTTATTAATAAATGTGTATCTATGTAATGTATTTAATTTATCATTAATTATTTTTTTAGTTACTTACTCATAATTTATAGTTGGCTACTATTGCAAACATATTGTAATGCACGACTTTAACATATAATGCCACATCTCTAAACTCTAAAATAAGCATAAAAAAAGAAAGAACTTACAATATTTAATGCCAACAAATGACATTTTGTAGATTTAATAACTCCCAGGAAAGAAGGAAACATTTGTTTAAACTTTAACACCACACGAGAGGCCCTAATGAACATTATTTCCCTCAGGGACTACTTCATCTTTAGGGATGCTGTGTGGAGGGTCTTTTGGGGGAAGGAAGGAGAGGATTTTCTGGGAAGGTAAAATGTATGAGGGATGTGTAGGAATCTTTTTTTTTTATATTAACTCCACACAGGAGGCCCTGAAGAAAATAATTTCCCTCAGGGCCTATGTCATCTTTGGGGATGCTTTGCGGAGGGTATTTTTGTGGAGAGGAAGGAGTGAACATAGGTCTTGAAGAGTCCCATGTTGTAGGAGGGAGGAAACACAGAGGCCGGCAGTTCGTTCCACAGCCGAGCTGTTCAACTTAAGAACGAATCGTAGAAGCGACCCGTTCTCATGTGACAAATGTCAACCGTGTACAAATGTTGGGCGCGCGTTTGGCGTGTATCCCTACTACGCACCGGTGCCGAAGGGATCAATGACGCTAGTTCCTCAGAGCATCTTCCATTGTAATACCGATAGAACAAGGACAGCATACCTACCTGCGCCTGTGCTCTAAAGATTGCAGTCCGTTTGTTAAGATTGGGGAATCTATCAAACGGACCGCCCGTTTTTGCACAGAGTCAAGGGTTTTTTCAGGTATATAGGGGCTCCGGACCAGAGATGGCTGCCAAATTCGACAGTAGGGCGCACTTGCGATTTGTACAGGGTCAGCAGTTGTGTACTATTAAAGTATCTGCGGGCCCTGTACAGTACGCCCAGCTCTGAGAGGCCAACTTCGATGGAGCCCCCGTATCTGAGTTAGTCACTAATAGTTACACCAAGCATATCAATGGAAGGCCTGTTCGGAAGATTGGTTCCGTTGAAGGAGACTAGATTATCGTTTGGATCCCTTTTAGACGTAGTCTAGGGATCAGTGTATCCAAGAGAGACGGACGTATAATTCTATCCCCCGTTGCGGCGTAAGGCGATGGGTCGAGATACCAGTTGGAGAGGTCAAAGGGTCTCTCCAAACCAGCTTCTCCCGATTTGGCACGCCACGCAGCTGGTGACCAGGTGCATCCTGAATACAAGTCACCCAATGAACCTGGGCACACCTCCTAAATCACTAAACGTAGAGAAATACTTGGGGTGACCTATGGTTGGTTATCCAATAAATTATTCCCGGGGAGTCGGTACCCAAATCCACCTCCCGATTTTGAAATTATTCATAGCTGAGCTAAAATTGATTTGACGTAGGATAAAAAGCAAATACTTTGTTGCACTGTAGCATTGCGCTCAGATCACATTTACATAGGTTATAAAATCTTCGCATTCTTCAAAATTAATAGACGGATTTCTCAACAGCGGAAAAGTATTATTGCACTGGGCTCAGATCATATTAACATAAATTGTGAAATCTCCCGCATTCTTCAAAACTGGATAAGAATCTGAAAAATGTATACAATCTGTGATAATTCTGTCCGTGAAGCAGCTTTCTCACAAAAACTACGTTACGTGGCACGCTGAATAGTGATTTTATTATTTTTCAGTACAATTCGACGGACAAAAACTCGTGGTCGGCTTTCGTGTTTTTTCAAAAACAAGTTATAAGAAGAAACTTACTTTATTACTTAAATATATTCCTTTAAACTTCTGTTGTTATATTTTTAGAGCTCGGGCTTGCGTGTTACGCATGTTACGCTAGAGAAAGGTTCCTTCATTTAGCATAATTTCTCTACCGTTCGAAGACACAACAAGGATATTGGAGTTTCGCCGACTTTTTTTTAAAATTTCTTACTATATTACTTAAATATAAACCTTTAAACGTCCCATGTTATATTTTAAGAACTCGGGCTTGCGTGTTACGCATGTTACGCTAGAGAAAGGTTCCTTCATTTAGCATAATTTCTCTACCATTCGAAGACATAACAAGGATATTTGAGTTTTTATCATGTTTGAATTTAACTCTTAAATGCATACTGTTGCAAAACTGCAACATACCGTTCAAACCACCTTTAACTCTTTGGTGTATACTTAATACATGCCGTTTTAGAATTATCAAGTTCGCGGTAATATATTTTATCGAGTGGCATCACCTTTTTTTCAAATTTTTTTGTCAAATGTCACTTTTTCTTTAACAAAGTGAAGATTCTCGAAAATTGGTTGGAGGTTAGAATTACAGTTTTGTTTTGCTGTTATTATTTTGGTTTTCTTAGGTAAGTAGATACAATAATACAATACTTATATGTAATAACTCGTATTTTTCCGGTACACTTATTAGTGTTGAGAATTTTTTTTAGGATTTTTATTTTTTTTTCATACGTAAATTGTTCATATTAATTTTTATTAAATACATGGTGTTGTAAACCTGCAACAATTTTTTTTAATCAAATATCATTAAAAATTACAAAATATTAAAATTCTTTATATTTCCTTGCATATGCATGTAAATATCTACAAAATATATTTTTTTCCAGAAAAATTAATAAATCATGCATTTAAGGGTTAAACAATATAAATTAAGTATCTCTGTCCGAATGTGGTTTTATAACTTATTTTTATATTTTTTAAGTCATTTTGATTCAATCTAGTGTAATGGATACGCGGTCAAGTAGGTACTGGATTCCTTATTTTTGAATAGTTTCAATTGTGCATTTATAGCATATAGTTGTTGTACATTTGGTATGTCAAAGCTATTTAAAATTGCAATCGAAGGCGTTCTCATGGGTACTTTCAGAATGAAATAAAAAGATCCTAATATTCACTGGAAACCTTAAACATTGTCCTAATATTCCCTGGAAACCTTGGACATTGTCCTAAAATTCACTGGAAATCTTATACATTTTCCTAATATTCTTTGAAAACCTTCGACATTTTCCTAATACACATTGTAAACCTTAGACATTTTCCTATTATTCACTGGAAACTTTAGACATTTTTATGATGTTATTAAAAAAAAAACCAATACCCAAAACCAATTCAAAATCTGAAAGATGTTCACTGGTCGTCACTGAAACGTGGGAAACAGAATCTCAAAGCTTTTTGATAATGGATTCCGCCAGTGTTTGCCTTGTCCTTAAATTCCAAACGAGCGAAGGACCGAATAGGTTCTTGCGAATAAACATTTACCCATCCGTACTTCACTTATCCTAAGTAATAAATCGATTCCAATACGTGTTTCCCAAATGTTGACAGTTCCACTGTACGACGAACGGCAAAGAAATTTTACCGATTGAAGCAATACGTTGTGACAATAACACGTTAACTTCTCCTCCGGCATCTAGCTCAGAATAATACTTATATATATTGCTGCTCTTATACTTACCAATTCGTATGTTCTGCCTTCTCGCCAATTCGTGTCGCTTGGGTGGGGACTAGGGAGGTGAATTTAATTAATAACATCTATTAATTATGTATGAGTCTCTATTATAATTGGGTTTATCAAGTGTTAATACTAAATCTAAATTATACTTAGATCTACTTACATCTATAACTTAACTAGTTGTCATATGGTTCGGATTACTTCTCCACTATTCACATTGTTATTGTTCACGGTTATTACACTGTTTTCACTGAGTTGGTTCCGTTCGTTGGCCTTAGTAAGGCCGAAGTCCTAGGTGGCAGCCTCTGCCGTTCTGCAGCTCAGGCCCTCCCGGCCGCGTCTGATCTCCGCACTTTCTTCGTCTCCCGCCCAACATTACGTCGCCGGGCGGAGGATAACACTTGAAAATCACTTTCTCTGACTCGACTGTAACTTCTTCATCCGCCGCCCAGCTTCACACCGCTGGGCGGGGAGCGCGTACTTCACCACCACTGCTGTCTCGGTCTCCTCTCTCTCCCGCCTCGATCTTGACTGTCTTTCTTTCTTGAGCTCGTAGGACCTGTCGCCCTACCCCGCACTTCTCACTTCTTTCTTTACAACCCCCGTCTGTCAACACTTTCTTTGTATTTGGGCGCACACTGCGGGACATACTCAGTTTAACGTTCATATTTATTTGTGACGAAATTTGATTCGTCACAACGTGTTTCCCATATGTTGACAGTTCCACTGTACGACGAACGGCAAAGAAATTTTACCGATTGAAGAAATGCGTGTTAAATGTTGATTAATCGACTGTACGGCGCACAGTAGGCTGAAAATCACCTTTCATAGACATAGAGACTTGAATTTTCAAGGGTATTTTTTTGGCTAGAAATGGATTCTGCTGATCATTACTATGCTATAAAATTTCGTATGAATCAATTGCGTGTACAAATGAAGGAGTTATCATTTTTTAAAGAAAAATTTGTATGGCACTGACATTAAAAATGAGGTTATCTCTGGAATCATGAGGTTGGCCACTATATCTTTACACACAGAAATACTAATATTTATTTGTATTTTTTTTTAATATTTCGTATTGTGGCGCAACTTGCGATTTTTTTTAAAAATTTCCAAAGTTGAAAAAAACACGTTTTAATGTTGATGATTCATTTCAATGCTTAAATGCTTTACATATGAGTATGCTCTGTCTAGTTTACAATATTTAATAGCATAGTAATTATCAGCAGAATCCATTTCTAGCCAAAAAAATACCCTTGAAAATTCAAGTCTCTATGTCTATGAAAGGCGATTTTCAGCCCACTGTGCGGCGCGGCGTTCAGACTTCGACCAACATATTTGACCAGATATTTGGATAACTGATAATTTTTACGGAATGATGCTGTTACGTGTTTGCGAAAAAATGTTGATTATTGCTCAATAAGGCATTGAGATTTCTACCAATATATTTATGTGTGTGACGAAGAAAATTTGCTAAGTAAAGAGACCTCCAACTCATTAAATAGACGAAGAAGAAAAAAATGCATTTACTCTTCATTAAATATTATTGTTATCAGCCTTTTCAATTCTCGTAAGCCAGTTCTGGGTCGATCGTAAATGACCAACTCATTGAAACCCGTTCACCAACCACCAAAGAACGAGCGGGTCTCGCGACCCACTCTTACCAGCCGCTCTTCGGACCTACTCTAAGCCCAGTTTTAGAATTTTATTCACTAGTGACTTACAAAGTGGTGTTTAGTCCCAACATTTAATATCTGAAATTGCAAAGATACAAATTACATTACAAACAGAATATTGGATTAAAGATTGGCGGATTGTTAGTTGGAGAACTATTCTAACGGGATTTACTCAGGTTTCTATTATAAACCATTCATTGTAAAGCGCCGTTCAGGTAATTTTTTGCAAAAAATTATAAAAATATTTGTATTGCTTAAAAATAAGCACCTATCTCAAATGCTTTGAATAATTACAGTATGAAAAAACGTGGAGTAAATATATTTTTCCGCTACAATAAACAATCTTCAAAATGAGAAAGAATATTCACAAACAAGCACTTTCTACAGGTACTTTTTACTGCCCTACTTTCGACGCTAAATACAAAATGGCGCAGGTATAATCATGCTAGCCTTAATAAAATTGTTTGTATGCTTTTTCATTATAATCGTTCAATTTTCTTCTTCTTCTCTCCAGCTTTACCTGGAGAGAGGGGAGAAGAACGAATCATATTCCCTTTGAGAATTAGTTCCGTCAAAGAAGCGCATCTGAGTAACGTTACCCTTATTAGTATTCCCCTGAGCAGGTTATCTTAGGCGTAATATTTAGTATAAATATTCGTTAGAGTAGATAGGGGTACGTAACCGTTTAATTATAGCGAATATTAAATGTATTCGTCAAGTACTTGAAAATATACGATTTTGTTGATAGTTCGTACTTAAATCAAAGTAATAAATAGTTCAAATAGAGGGCACTGTATATTAATTCAATTAGTTAGTGTAGGGAGCTTTTTATAAAATGTGAGGTTTTAATTAACTATTTAAGTTTTCAAAATCAGTTTCTGAAAATGGGTGTGCGTGAGATGTAAATGGGAGTCTACGTGAGTGGATCCCACATTTTTTTGGAAAAGTCAATTTTTTGTGGTTTCATACGAAATACTTTTCAAGCAATAATACAGTTATTATTATTCAGAGAAATTCTGAAATGTTGTCGAAGAGGTTTAGTTCTCGGGAAAACTCAAATTATATTTTTTTAAATCTTGAACATTCAATATTAGGAAAGCAGGGGGATATAATAAATAGGGGGCCATAAAAAAACAACTGAGATTTTAGTAATACGTTCATCAGAAATAATTCAAATAAACCCCAAGGGCCGATCAATTTGTTAGGCCTCACATGGAAAATTTGACCATAGATCCGTCAATGACACGACTTTTTCATATATATCGTTAAGATTGTAATTTTAATTTTAATGATATAGACATATTCACATGTAATTTAAGAACCTTTAAAAGATATGTAATAACTAACATTAAATAATTTTAAATATTCTACTGGAAGTTATCATGTTGTTGCTTTGAATCCTTTCCAGTTACTTACCTTCCAATTTATACTCATGTGTTCAATTTAGTTGTAGGTATACATTTATTATATTGTTATTATTGCTATTGTGTAGTGCTTTTATTGATTGCTGCTGTGTTGAAATTTTACAATACATTATGTTTTGAATTTTAGCTGGTTATTAGTATAACAGTTAACTTTAAATTTTTGAAATTATTAGTTATTAGTATATCAGTTAACTTTAAATGTTTGAAATTTAGCTGGTCATTAGTATATCAGTTAATTTTAAATTTTTATTTATTTGTGTTCTTACATCTTCTATTATTTTTTTATTTATTATTTACAATATTGTATTTTTTGTAAATCTCTCAGGCCACGGGTACAGACCCTTTGTTTTTAAAAAATATATATTTTTTAATATTTTTTATTATTATTATAATTTTAAGTGAAAATCTGTTATTGGATTTTATCTTTATTATTTAGTTTTTTTTATATATGTTAATAATCTGTTGATTTTCCCAAAAAAAAAAAAAAAGATTACCACTTAGAGATTTACTAAGGAAAATTCAACCGCAAGCCGGGCAATATACCAGGGCCGCGCGTCGGATATTTTCGTGCATGTCTTTTTCACTTACGTCGTTTAGATTCCGACTTAATATAAGGTTATTGTCCCGTCTTAACTGGAGTTCTGATTTAGTCGCATTTATTTTAGCAATGAATATTATTTCCAAAGATATTAGAAGAATGAGATATGCTATGTTGGCCGCCGGACCGTAGCCGGAGTACTACCCAATTAGGGTACTTTGAACGGTATCGGGACGTGTACGCACAGAAATCTGTTCTATGTATTAGTGCGGATACCTTAGCGTAAGCGAAGGTGTGCAGTAGTATTGGTGAACAAAACCGGCGACACTCGGCAAAACAATTCCACTCAGTACGAACTGCTCATAGCACATCTCGTTCTTCTAATATCTTTGATTATTTCCATCCTGAGCTTTAGAGATATTTATTTAGAGTTTTTTTATAAAAACTACATAGTACATGAATCCGTAACAAATTTAATTAAACATTTAGTTCTGTCTTATGTAAATTTCGTAATTGGATAACTTTTCTTGCGGAAAAATGTGTTCCTACCGGTGGGAAAATAATGGAACAAACAATATTGAGGGCTCTGCGATTGATTGGACTATGCGTAGCAAAATTCAAGTACATAAGTTTTGAACATGACATTGGTAAAGGCATATATTTTACTTTAATAACGATAAATGTTCAGAAAATAGTGGTAGGTACGTTCCAAAAGGAGGTTATTTTACTTCATACTAGGAATCACAATCCAGGATCTCTTTTCTTAACCCCTCCAGCGTTTGAGGGTCATATATAACCGGGCGACCATATTTAAAAAAATATATTTTTACCTTTTTTCTGTCATGCGGAAATATATTATTTTTTTGATGATAGAAAGAGAAATAATAATTATTTCCCATTTCCTTCAAAATATTTATACTGGAATCCGTTAATAAAATCCTAAAAATAGCCAAAATAAATGATTGATACTTCGCGCTGCTATCGTAATAATTGGTTTAACTTTAAAATTATTTCTTGTTTTTTATTACATAAACGAAATAAAAGCGAGGGTTCAATTTTCTTACAAATTCCTGAAACAAAACTAATGTTTTTTTGAAATATCCAGCTCTCACAATTTTTCTATGATTGGAGTAAAAATTTGGTTAGCGTTTTTGACAAAATTTTCCATTTTTGATATTAAAATTTTATTATTTAGAAATAGTTATATTTATTTTAAATGAATACACCGATTTATAATAAATTTTATGTAGTTATATATAGCGCATTTGAAATACACAGAAAACATTGAAAACTATACAAAGTGATGAAAGTACTGAAGGGTTAACCACACAACCATTGGGACCTAGTTATTAGACGTCATATTTGTCGATCTCATATTTCAATATGCAACTAATTTGATCCATATTTTGGCAGCTACCTTTTTGAAAATTATTTAACAAGAAAATTATACTGGAATGCATTTTTTTTATATTTGAAATTTAAACACCAAAAGAGCCATTTATAAGATTTATTTATATAAATCTAAATAAATTCATATTGACAGATCAAAAGTAAAAATAAAACATAAACGTAAAAAGTGTTATGTATTTAAGTCAAAGACAAAGTGAGTATCTTGATATTGCCGTAATAATGGACACATTTTAAGCCATTTAATTTATTTATTTAAGTGATAACATATGACAAAATAATATTTAAAATAAGGTATTCATATTCAATGAGTTTAATACAACTTTTGATCATTTCCAAGATTATTTTGTACATGTGTATATCCGAGTTTAAACATAACTGATTGATTTAAACCTACCAGTTAAAGGCCCGAAAACATAAACTGACTTATTAATGTTTGGAAACCTCAAAAAATCTTACAAGTTTGTAGTTTACTTTAATATATCCGGGAATATAAAAAAAACAGCAACTGACTAAAATGGCTTCGTATATTTTTTATAACAAGTCAAGTAGAATACCAAGGTAATTAATTTACAACAAAATCAGCCCGTCAAAAATAAGTTTTTTTAATACTATAATAAAATTATTTTTTTCAGAATACCACCATTCAGAATGGATAGGTACTTTTCAACCTTCATCCTCCTGATCTACTCTATTTGTGGGTACCATAGTTCCACTGGCTTCGGACAGTTGGGATTCTGCGGTATTCACATTAAAATATTATAATTAGGGCCTGTTTCTCCGAAATAAGCTTTCAAATTTAGTGTTGTGTTTTTATTTTTACATAACGTAATGTATTTTCTGGCCAAGCTCAATAAAAATGGAATAAAGAATATGGCATTTGATTTGTTTTTATCATATCTAATAGATAGAAAGCAATGTGTTAAGTAACCATCACTTAAACCATCTCATCATATCAGCATCAATTTTGGTGTACCACAGGGCAGTGTACTCGGTCCCACAATTTTCTTCATTTATATTAATGACTTATATAGATTATCTATTGATAGCAACATAATCACTTTTGCTGATGATACGGCCCTAGTAATAAAAAGTAAAACATGGAAAGAAACATTTCATAGAGCCGATCTCTAACATTGCAAATAATCAAACAATGGTTGGATAATAATCTACTAACATTAAACATAACCAAAACGAAATATCTAACCTACAGTCTTAACATTCAAGGTCAACCTTCAACCAATCATATTCTAAAAATACATTATTGTAGATATATCTCTAGTTGTCAATGCAACCCACTGGAACGAGTAGATTCCATTAAATATTTGGGTGTAATGATTGATGAGTGAGTGGGATAGTGTCGGTAACCTGCTTCTCGTACTCAGATAGAGATTTATAAATTGTTTACATTTGTGAGGAAGAAGATACATGTATGTAGGTATATGTATGTTGTGTGTATGTATGTATATGTATATGCATGTGTGTATGTATATATATTTGCGTGTGCATGTATGTACATATGTATATTACTTTATATATTTGTGTTTATTTTATAGAAAACTCTGGCAATTTTTGTGAGTTATCAAAAACATCTTTTTATCAATTTTTTTATTTTTTTTATAATTCTACCAAAATATGTTTACACTTGACTTAAATTCAAACTAACCATTCCTCCATTGGGCACCATGAAACAGGCAGCTGCTTAGTATGGTGCTCTAATGTATCCTCTCTAAATAAATGTATTAATCATGTAACATGTACTTATAAATAAATAAATAAATAAATAATTTGATAATGGATGGTTGACGATTACTGAGGTCCTCCCGCTGTAATTCTATAAATACATCCCCAGCCACTGTTGCCTGTTGCCTTCCTTATCTTTGATCAAGCCCGAGATTTCTAATTGCGCGGTATTCTTTGTACAAAGACGCTCCGATTGTTGGATGTTGCGGTAAATGTAAATTATTAAATTTGAGCGTTTCATATTCTAACAGCCTCTGTCTACTTTTCTTCTATTCTGTGATAAACTTTGAATTATTATAAATTATCTCACTTGATGTTCTCTCAGTTTAATTTTATTTACTCTTTGATTGGTAAGAGAGAAGATAATCGAATAGAATATTCAATATTTTTAAAACTGTCCAAAATATTGGTAAAAATGAGAAAAAGGATATACAAATCTCTCCTTAGCAACTACTCTTCTAAACCTAATAGTGTTGTTGATACAACAAAATATTATTTTTTTATAAATATTTCTTTAGGTCTGTATTTTTAAAAAGATCTTTCGAGTGTGATGAAGTGGCAGACAGGGAGTCGGTAAGATCGTCAATTACACTTTTAATTTCATCCTAATTGTTAGCACACAATATTTAATAGTTGCGTCAAGTCATGTGCACCAACAAGTTATAAAAGTAACTGAAAACAGAATTTTTTCTTTGTAAAATTAAATGCGAGTTATAGCTTTTAGAACTTCCTTTTATATAGTTTGTAAGGTCGTTTACAGTGGGAAACTGCCATTTCTAGCGGAAAATGCAGTAAAATTTAGTTCTTTTCTGGTATTTAGACATAATTTTTAAAGAAAATTATTTTTTATACATATATATATATATATGTATATTTTTTTTAGGTTCCACAATGGGGAGTGTTGTGAGACTGGAGGAAGTTGCGAAAAGGAAGGAGGTGAGAAATAGAGTGGTCGGGACTACTTAAGTGAGATTTTCCTTAAGGCGAAACAATACCCTGATAACGGGGATTTGCCCCAACGCTCACATTTGAATTAAATCTGATGTACGTATTACTAAAATCTTAAATTTTTCTAGAGGCATTCCCAGAGATGCAAGGTATTTATATTTAAGATTAATAAAAATAGGACCTTAACAATAAATATCTTATGTAAAACGGTTTTTGTAGACGATGAATTATTAACTTCGCGAGGAATCCCTCTAGAAAATTTTGAGATTTTATGAATGTATTCAGAAAAATTAAAATATACTACTCGGAAAAATCCAATTTCTCTCCCGCTAAAGCAAACTCCGCCATACGTTACTTTAAAACTCTGCAACGCACGTAACTGTATTCGTTTGCAGGTGCTCAAGTACTTATACCGTTCTAGGTCAGTCACGGCCACAGCTTCAGCCGGAAAGGTCGTGTTACTCCCGGCCCGACTGCCCAGTGACTTCTTTTATTTCATTTAATCAAATGATTAATTTTAAATCTATTAGTTAAATTTTCTGTTTTTTATAATTTGACTTATTCCACAATTATGTAAAGGTTTTTTGTATGTTTCACCAATATAAAAGAATACATTATTTTTTAGAAATGATTTGTACTTTAAATGTGCACAGTGGTCAAGTTTCAGAGAAAATTAAACGTTGATTTAAAAATATGAAAACAGTTTATTTTGTAGATTTTTTAAAATTCTTTATGTCAATAGTCAAATATTACTTTAAATTTTTTTTCAGTAAAAAGTTCCGGTGTCATTTGTAATTGTCACGCCTAAAAATGACTATAAAGTAGAAATTTTTTTCATATAATAATTATAAATAATATACATATTTTCTTTTTACATATAAATTATATTATTTGGCTTTTAGTTACGCCAACTTTTGGGCACTGAAAAATTGGAACTGATTGTGAAAAATTCAGACATGCCATAAATACCTATCTATAGCTGATATAATATTTTTAAAAAAAATTCCGCAAGACATCATCCAGATAATATTGCATATAAAAAAGAAAATACTAGTATTGTGTCAAACGCTATACCGACACTCAACATCGTAATTTTTTCACAAGTTCTGTAAATTTAAATAAGTAAATAATTTTATTTTTGTATGATTTTTATAGTAAGAGTTTCATTTGTAAAAAATAATATATTTTTCTATTTTTATACTGTTCTGTATGTGGAACTAATAATTTTGATATCAAAATACCAATGTAAATTTGTATCTATTAACTTCCACCTATGTATTGTAAGTTCCTCCCGTCCTACAGTGAGTTTTATAACTCATCGGGATGGCTTTAGTAAAAAATAATAAAAAAAATCATTAATAATTAAAATAATGCAAAATTTTTTTTAAAAACTTTTTTTAGCTCCTGTCAAATGTGTCTACCAAATAAATATACATTTATTAACCAAAAAAGGATTTGTGATTTATTATTATTTGGTATCCCTTACATATTTTTTTCACTGTACGTAGATACCATGAATTTCCAAACACCATGCAAATTATGCAATTCATTAACTGATGCTAACAATAATAATTATTATTATTATCCCACATAAATTTATATTTATAAAACTTGTCCGTGTGAAATCAAGCCATGTCACACTGTGCAATGTTTTGGCGAACGTGGCAAGCAGCAAATGAAACTTGATACAAAAAATACAACATCGTTCGGTATGTAGCTCCACCCACTCAACGCGCGTTCACGCCCATAACTGATATTTTTTTGGAGTCTTATTTCGCCTTGAAACGTTTGTATGCAAATTGGACACAGATACTTCATTGAGTTGTAGTGTTCTTATGATATGACTTACAAAATCGAATGCGCACAAGATTTTGTAAAAAAAAATTTTTTTTTCGATGATTTTTTGATATACCTACTATGTCACCCAAAATTGCAAGAAGATAAAGAAAATTTCTCCAATTCATTTTATCATTTCAGAAATGTAAGAAAATAATAAATAACGAGCTTAATATGTTTTTAAAAGCAAAAATTGAACAGGGTGACATCTTATTGAGATATGTAAAATGATAATAATAATACTTCTTGACGGGATGATTTTCAAAGGAGCTAAAAATACATGTACTAGTTACAAGACCCTTACGATATCTGATCCAGAAAACGCTGATAAATTGCACGATTTCCAGAAAGACTCTTTTGACAATCTTCGATTCAAGAAATACGACAGTATAATATGTTAGACTCTCTTTTATATTATGAATATTGAATAAGATGTTTAAAAATAAGTCGATCATCATTACTTGCAAGTACATTTCTAACACGAAGTATTCACAAAATGGATATATGTCATCGCCCAAGATAAAATACATCTAATAAAGTTCGTCTATTTTTTTCAAAATACTTACAAAAGAAGTTGTTCATCACAATTGTAGTGTTTAAAAATTAACGTTTGTTTTACTATATTTGCACGATACCAGAGGTTGTTTGTAAATGCCCAGTTAAAATTTAATATACACCAATTTTAATTAACAGCAGGAATAAAATTATCATTTTACTACCCGCAGTATGAATATATTTGTTTTACATTATTTCGCCAAAAATGAATATATTCTTGGTATACCTTATATCCTAGGTAATAGGCAATACAATCGCTTGACAAACGGAGTCTAGAAACGTTCGATTTCAAGCAAAAAACAGGTTTTTATTTATTTTGTAAATAATTTTATAAGAAAGCAAAAAATTAATCAAGTGAAACTGTCACAGGTAATTTTAGCTATAATACAGTATTTTTTATTTATTTATTTTTTTTTTCATAGGAAGCAATTACTTTGTGGTTAGACATTATATTATAAAGTAAAACACAAACACTTTGTATTTAACCACGAATTTATTATTTCATATATCGACCGGTTTCACTTCGACCAAGCTTCTTCAGGATATAATAATAACTAAATGCTAAGACAGAGTTATGGCTTATATATAAGAGTGACAGAGGGAGGAAGAACAAAATTAGAGGGAGACAAAATATTTGACATAGGTAAAATGGATAATCAATTAGTGGGAGGGAGACAACAATACAATAATCAATTACTGGGGGGGAAACATCAATACACATCATAATCCCAAGTAAATGAACAAACAACAGTTAACTGTAATCTATGAGATATTAAAAAAAAAAAAAAAAAAATTGTTGTATTTTACATTAACTAAAGGACAATATTTAGATATATGATAATATTAATAATGAATCACGCTACAACACATATATACTATCATGGGTTAGGATGGATTGCGGGAAATAAGTTAAAAATAGGACTATAGGGTGTATTTTTTTGATTTGATAAGTTAATTTGATTATTAAGTAAGTATTCTGACATATTTGTATTTAAAGATTTCCTAATTTCTAAAGCTTCTAAGTTATCTAGTTTTATACCTATACTATTTTTATGTAAGATGTGAGTTCCTGAAATTTTATTAAATGTATGATCTGTTGAGATCAAGTGATTTGCGAGCTCAGAGAAACCTTTTCCATTTAAGTAGCGTAAATGTTCTTTTACTCTAATGTTGACATTACGTGCTGTTTTTCCAATGTAGAACGCAGGACAATCGCTGCAGCTAAGTTTATAAATACCGGAGAAGTTTAACTTATTATCTTTATCCTTAGTATTAATTAACAATTTGGCGAGGTTATTATTTGTGTAGAAAGCCGGTTTTATATAGAAAGGAAGGTTCTTAACACTTAGGTTAGAAAAGTTATTTATAAATAAAATCCTACGCCAATGGTAATTTAGTGTATCGTTATTGTTAGCCGGGGTGCTTTTATACAGGAATTTATTTGTAGCTATTTGTTAAATTTATAACAAAAAAAATAATTCAAAAGTGTTTTCCCCCAAACACACTATTAGAAACTCATTAGACCTAATCAATGAGTTGAAAGACCTGGTTATTCCTACTAACAGTAAACTAATATCATTTGATGTTATCAACTTTTTCCCGAACATCCCAGTAAATGAAAGCAAATCTCTTATTAGTAATTTACTTAATAATTCTAAATTGCCAAAAATTTTTCTAATGATCTCTCTCGTCTGTTTAATGTCTGCTTAAACCAAAATTATTTTAAATTCAACAATATCATCTATGAACAAACTATGGGATTGCAGATGGGGTCTCCAACGTCACCCTTGGTAGCTGATATATTTATGGATAACCTAGAAAATAACATTTTTTCTTGCAAATCCCCTCTCCTCAAAAACGTGCTGGTATGGAAAAGATACGTAGACGATGTGTTTTGCATTTGGTCAGGTACGGATCGACAATTAAATTCCTTCCTCCAGCTTTTAAATTCATTTTACACTCAAATACAATTCACCTTAGAAATAGGTATTAATGCTTCTTTAAATTTTCTGGATCTTACAATCACTTTGTTAAACAATAGACTTGATTTCAACATATACCGCAAACCAACCTACACAGACATAACCATCCACAACACATCCAATCATCCAATCTCCCACAAACACTCGGCATTTCATTCAATGGTTCACAGATTAGTTTCTGTGCCATTGACTGACAGTAATTTTTCAAAAGAATTATCTCTTATTCAGCAAATAGCGATAAACAATGGCTATGACCCGGATTTAGTTAATAAAATATTTAATAAGAAACTAAAACAAATAGCTACAAATAAATTCCTGTATAAAAGCACCCCGGCTAACAATAACGATACACTAAATTACCATTGGCGTAGGATTTTATTTATAAATAACTTTTCTAACCTAAGTGTTAAGAACCTTCCTTTCTATATAAAACCGGCTTTCTACACAATTTAATTAATACTAAGGATAAAGAAGATAAGTTAAACTTCTCCGGTATTTATAAACTTAGCTGCAGCGATTGTCCTGCGTTCTACATTGGAAAAACAGCACGTAATGTCAACATTAGAGTAAAAGAACATTTACGCTACTTAAGGCGACACAATACCCTGATAACGGGGATTTGCCCCGACGCTCACATTTTAATTATTTCTGATGAGCTTATTACTAAAATCTTAAATGTTTCTAGAGGGATTCGAAGGGATGCAAGTTATTTATATTTAAGATTAATAAAAACAGGACCTTACAATTAAATATATTATGTAAAACGATAAGTACATTTTATTAAATGTAAAATGTTGTAAGATAAGCGGCAAGTACCAGATTTTATTTTTCTAGACGATGAATTAGTAACTTCCCGACGACTCCCTCACAAAAGATTAGAGATTTTATTAATGTATTCATAAGAATTAATTAAAATAAAAACACTCGCGAAAATCCAATTTCTGGCCAGATACACGAAAAACGACCGCCAGTACTTCAAAACTCTCTATTGTGCGTAGTATATTTGTGTGCGGGTTGACAAGGAGTTACTACGTATTGATTCAGACGCCGCGAAAGTTCCGGCCTGTAAGGTTGTGTCACCCGGCCGGTCGCTCCGGTCATTTCTTTTACGTATTTTTTATTTAATCAAACGATTACTTTGAAATCTATTAGTGAAATTTTCTGTTTTTTATAATTTAACTTCTTCCTCAAGTGAGTAAAGGTTTTTTATATAAATAATAAATATAAATATAAATAATAACCAATACAAAAGAATACATTGTTAAATGCGTAAATGTGTAGGCACTTGAGAAAAAAGGTGACACTAAAGTATTGTCGTTATGTTATTATATATCATTTCTAGCCCAAGTAGACTTTTTTACTATTAATCTTTTTTTTCACGCGACGCGGCTGTCTGTCCGGTTGTCACAACCAGCGGCACAGAATGTTATAGAGTGCCCCTTCACTAGAATCGTTTTCCTAGTTTTATTTATTTACGCCCTACTGGGCTTTTACATTAATTTCTAATTATACAGTCATGTTAGTTGTAACAATGGAATATCTAATAAATTATGGTAAAATAAAAGGAGTTTTTTTACTAAGGAGTGGTATTCTCTTATATTTCAATAAAGTGTTTGTGAAGAGTTCGTTTCATTACTAATACTCCAGGGCAATTACCGATTCGCGATCGTAATTATTCCGGTAGTCCCAATTTTTTTATATGTTTTATAAACTGGTCCCCTGATGTAAAATCTGAGTTTCCGACCTTGGCACACCTGTGCTCGCGCCGCCATTTTGAAAAAAACCGGCCGAAATCGCTCCAAAATCTAGTTTTTCCAAAATATCTCATTCCCAATGCAAATTTCGGCTAAATTAGCTAAACAATTAAAGTAGAACATACAATTACTTACTACTTTTGTGTAAACAATTTTCTTCAATCTCTAATAGGTACCGAGGTAGAAAGTCGTAAAGGTGCGTATATTTTTGAAAAAAACAAGTTTTTTGCGCGACTAGCTTTTGTTTTTTGTAAATATCTCGTTTCCAGTACAATTTTGTGAAAAAATTATTGATACTAATTTTGTAGAAAATAAAATTTCATAAAATAAATAGGTATTTAATTTATGTGTTTTAACTCTAATATGTATCCAAGCTCTTATCCACCAAAACCAGTTAAATTACCCAACAACAAATTTTTGAAATTCGAAAGTTTTTTTCCATAAAACAAAAACTCTACATCGAAAGTTTTTCTCCATACAGACAATTAGACATATGTCACCTATAAAGTACCTAAAGTCATTCGAATATTAAAAAGAGTCATTAATCTTTTAAGTTTAGATTGTTAGATCATTTGTTGTAGATAGAATTGTGCAATTATCTCCCCAAGTTACTGCACTTACTTACGTTGAAATGATTTTCAAATTTAAGGTAAAATTGAACCAATTTATAATAAATCTCTTGGCTAATATATACTTACGTTTCAGTTAAATATGGGAAAACAGAAGACAAAAGGAGTTTTATCCCGAACAAAATTACGGCACCAAGGAAAATGTTTAACGGAATGGAGAAGGTACTACTTAAATACACACATAAAAATAGATCTTTGGGATACGTTTTTTACAGAACATAATTGTACAATGTCAGCTTAAATAATTTTATATATGTAGATATATACATATATACGCAGTCGATAAACTTCTGAGCATATTGAATTTGGAATATAAGAAGTAAATTAATTTTGATTTCCGGTGACATATTTTTATTTTTACCGAAATGCATTTTTTACACCAAATAAGCTCAGGAATTGTTGGTGAAAGTTTGTCGGGCATGTCTTAATACATCTCTAAATAATTAGGGAATAGAGACAGTATAAATAATTAACAATATTTCTCATTTTAGGAAAAATTCCGCAAGACTTCATCCAGATAATATTGCAAATAATAAAGAAAATACGAGTATTGTGTTAAACACTATACCGACACTCAACATGGTAATTTTTTCACAATTTCTGTAAATATAAAGTGAATAATATTAATTTTATATGATTAAATAAGCGCTCTAAAAAAATTAACAAAAACTGACATTATTTTTCAGCACGGACCAGAGATGAATGAACCTGAAAAGTTTTCACTATTTGCTGGCTCTAGTTCTTATGACACTAACGTGCATGCCGTTTCCAGCCCCTTATAGCTAGGTCTGACGCAGGCATGACGATTGTTGTCAACTGATATGTTCTCACAACAATAATTGTTGAAGAAAAATAAAATTAAGGAATGAAATTTAAAACACTTTACCTCTGTTTCAATTTTTGGCCTGGTTTTGGTGGATTAGAGCTTGGATACGTATTAGAATTAAAACACATAAATTATATACCTATTTATTTTATGAAATTTTATTTTCTACAAAATTAGTATCAATAATTTTTACACAAAATTGTACTGGAAACGAGATATTTACAAAAAATCAAAGCTAGTCGCGCAAAAAACTTGTTTTTTTCAAAAATATACGCACCTTTACGACTTTCTACCTCGGTACCTATTAGAGATTGAAGAAAATTGTTTTCACAAAAGTTGTAGGTAATTTTATGTTTTACTTTAATTATCTAGCTAATTTAGCCAAAATTTGCATTGAGAATGAGATGTTTTGGAAAAACTAGATTATGGCGCGATTACAGCCGGTTTTTTTTTAAATGGTGGCGCGAGCACAGGTGCGCCATGGTCGGAAATTCAGATTATACATCATGGGATCAGTTTATAAAACATATAAAAAAATTGGGACTACCGGAATAATTACGATCGCAACCCCCTTTTTGGCGCTATGTGTACTGGCCTATAATACGGAATCCCCAAATATATCGACAACATTCTCACATTTATAACCCAGATAACATGTAGGTACGTTTATAATCAACAAATCAATACAAAAACCGACCAATACCATATAACAACAAAGGCAAAGGCATATGGCAACAAAGAAAAAAAGAACAGGTATCCGCTAGTAAGCAGGGTGAAAAAAATCAAAGGCAGAATAAAGAACACAGAAAAATGTGCAATTAATGCTTGCTTCTAGACTCAGCAATATACCACCTCTATCTATATTACAGCAGGTAATTTATACACTTGTATATACCCGTCTATACGTACTTATACGCTCGTGTGTATAATTCCAAAATTTGATTGAAAAGTGAATTAACATAATGTTTCTAATATTGTTTTTATTTCATCACGAAAATACTTAATATATCAATAATCCGATGCCGAAAGGACCGATTTCACCGGAGAAAAATTCTGATTTAAACATATAATTTTATTATGAACGTATTGAAGTCGTAAAAAATTTTCAAATACATATTTCCCATACATATTGTTTTCAATTATATATCCGTAATAGAAATTTTAAACCGTTAAATATTTATGTTATAAACAGAAAGCCTACCTCAAACATTAACGAATTCTTAATGTATCATGAATCTATTTTAAATAACTGTACAGATGATACCCTTATCTTTGGTGATTTCAACATTGACATTCTTCAAAAAAATAATACATCTCTTAAATACATCAACACGCTAGACTCATACAACTGTTTCATATGTAACACATCCTATCCTACACGAGTAACAGATACCTCTACTTCTCTAATAGACCATATCATCTCAAACAGACAAAATATTTCCTCAACTACTGCAAATATAGATGCCTACCTGATCATAACATTTTGATATTAGATTACCAAAACAGCTTGAAACATCACACTAATAATAGAATACATTCTTTTTCAAACAACACCAAAACCGATAAAAACATGTTAAAAACATATGTAGAATCCCACAACTTTCCACACGAAACCACCAGTAATGCCAATGAAATCTGTAATAATTTTAATGAATACATCAAAACAGCAATAAAATCATCCCAACATAAATCTGAGTTACGCATAGGAGACCAACGGAGGGGTAATACTCCATGGTTTGATGCAAAATTAAATGCACTTATCAAACAGCGCAACAATGCGTTTAAAATCTGGAAAAAAATCAGCAAAGTGATATATTCACAGCACTGAGAAATAAAACAAGAAATCAAGTTACCAACTATAGAAGATATGCTAAAACCAAATACTACACGACTATATTTAAAGAAAACCTGCGTAATCCGCGACAGACATGGAAAATAATAAATGCAATTCTAACAAATAGGTCGACACCCCAGAAAGATGAAATTGAATGTCTTCTCATTAAGAATGAAGAAATAACATGCCCAACACAGATAGCTTCAACTTTTAACAACTTCTTTATATCAGTTGGGGAAAACTTAGCAGCTACAATTGCATCATATCCAGATGATTCTATCACTATAAACACGGATCAAAAAGCAATCCAGTCCTTATACATGGCCAAAACAAATAAAACAGAAGTTCTCAGTATCATCTCTCAACTAAAGTCTAATGCATCTCCAGGTTTATATGGAATTACACCAGTGTACCTGAACTTTTGCAAAGATATATTAGCTGACCACCTTGTTTTTCTTATTAATCAATCCCTGAATAGTGGAATCTTCCCAGATCAACTAAAGATAGCAAAAATAATTCCGATTTACAAAGATGATTGCAAAAAAAATCCTTCTAATTACCGTCCTATATCCATCCTCTTTGTCGTCTCTAAAGTTTTTGAAAAGGTTATTAAGCTTAGGCTCACTAAATATCTCCTATCAAACAATTTACTCGCATCCCAACAGTATGGATTCAGAAACCAATCTAACACAAAATGTGCTGCCTTCGATTTTGTATACGCCCTCCAAAAGCATATAGACCAGGGTAAGCATGCTGCAGGCTTATTTATAGATTTAAAAAAGGCTTTCGATACGGTTGACCATGGGATACTACTAAAGAAGCTAGAACACCTAGGCATAGTAGGTACTCCCCTGAAGTTACTGTGTAGCTACCTCTCTAACCGACACTGTCAGACCTTTGTTGGAAAGGGGACGAGCAGCATGGGAACGATAAAATGTGGCGTGCCTCAGGGCTCCGTACTTGGACCATTACTATTTTTAATATATATATATATAAATGATATTGCTAAATGGGGACTTAAGGGTACAATACAACTCTATGCAGATGATACAGTGATTCTTTATCACAATAATGATTTAAACGAACTTGAAAAGGAAATGGAAAGTGATGTAGCTTGCCTGGCAAACTGGCTGCGATTAAACAAACTTAGCCTAAACATAAAAAAAACACATTACATACTGTTTGCAAATAAAAAAATGTATGTCTTAATATAAGTCTTGATAATAACCGCCTTGAAAGGGCTGATGTTACAAAATATCTTGGCCTTTTCATTGATTCACAACTCACATGGAATCACCAATTTAAACATGTTCTATCCAAAATTAGTCATATAACTGGTGTTTTATATAGACTTCGCGGGTTACTTCCTCCCTCTCTATTAAAATCGATTTACCATGCTATGATTCACTCACATCTAATATATCTCGCCGGAATCTGGGGATTTGCTACAAAAAAAATGATTTCAGAAGTCCAAGTCGTCCAAAATAGAGCCCTGCGAAATATTTTCAGTTTACCTTGGGACACACATGTCAAAGACATCTACAGAAACACCCAAATACTTCATTTTAATACCATTCCCACTTTTGAAATAACTAAAACTATATTAAAAGTAATTCAACACTCGGCACATTCCAACACTACACTCTATTACAATTACGACGTACACCAACACAACACAAGAAATCACAACAAACTACATATACCAAAAATCAAATCAACAAAATATGGACTAAGATCCCTGGAATACATAGCTCACACAAAATATAATCAACTACCCAACGAGATCAAATGTGCAAGTCAATGTAAAAAGACCCAAACTAACATGCTCAAACTTCATCTTATTAATGACTATCTGAAATAATAATGTTGTGTATGTCCCATCATATGTCCATTTAATACATACAGCTATATGTTTCATGTAATGCGTATCATTCCCGCAATGAGTTTATTAACTCCTGGGAGTACAATGCTTTATATAATATACTATATTCTGTATTGTATACTTTTAATAAAAAAAATTAAAAAAAAAAAAAAAATTGACGTAAATAAAGTAAAAGTTTTGTTTACACAGGAAGAGAAGAAACCCGTTATTCTGGAAGGAAGGAGAATAGAAGACATATTTTTTCTTTAACTGTATTAAATAGAATTTCGCAGCACGACTCTTTTTATGATTGTAATTATCTAACTTAGAGATAGTTGAGCGTATACTTCGAGATGACAAGTTCTGGGAAGAAAAAATGCTTATTAAATTAACTAATTTTTAAATGGATTGCATTCTTGTCGAGCTTATCGATCCTGGAGTCACAAGGTCTATGAATGTTCGTGATCCTCCACATATCTTAGATATTGTATGTAAAGAACGTCAATTTGGAAATCGTCGTTTAGATTTCGACGAAATGCTATTTATTGAATAATTATTTTCGTTTTTTATATAAAATTATTTTTACTATTTCTAACTTATATTATAATAAATGATGGCCTTTATACAAAAAAAGTTGCATCTTATGCTTTTTACATTACATTATTATTTGTTTTATGTAACTTTTTGTAAACGATAATAATAAATATTGAAAATGACTGATATTTTATTTATCTTGTCAATATATTCAGATATAATTATGATCAGATATTATGAAAATGATTCGTGATTGAATACCGTATTGCTTTGACATCTGTCAATGAAGAACACGTCGGTTACGAGTCATAAGTTACTGCCTACCGTCTAGCAGTATGGTTACAGAAATCTGATAAGAATCATAAAATCATGAGCTCCTTCTGCAATAGGTAACGTTTCTATCGAAATTTGCCTAAAACATGCACATTCAACTTAATATTACTATTCACATAGTTTGAAAGACGCCCATTATTAAGCATTTCATGTTCAAACCTTACTCATGGGTACCATCTAGTGGATTTCATCGCTGCTCTGACTTCGAACTGTTCGTTGTGTCGGGTGTTCCCCATTGCAACGTACTTCATTCCCCTGCACCCCGAAATATTATAATATTTAATTCGAGCGGAGCGCGTGTGAAACTAATTTGCTTCGCCCACTTAAATCGCGTTCACGCCCATAACTGATATTTTTTTAGGATCTTATTTCGTCTTAAATGGAAAAGGTTTCTCTGAGCTCGCAAATCACTTGATCTCAACAGATCATACATTTAATAAAATTTCAGGAACTCACATCTTACATAAAAATAGTATAGGTATAAAACTAGATAACTTAGAAGCTTTAGAAATTAGGAAATCTTTAAATACAAATATGTCAGAATACTTAATTAATAATCAAATTAACTTATCAAATCAAAAAATACACCCTATAGTCCTATTTTTAACTTATTTCCCGCAATCCATCCTAACCCATGATAGTATATATGTGTTGTAGCGTGATTCATTATTAATATTATCATATATCTAAATATTGTCCTTTAGTTAATGTAAAATACAACAATATATATTTTTTTTTTTTAATATCTCATAGATTACAGTTAACTGTTGTTTGTTCATTTACTTAGGATTATGATGTGTATTGATGTTTCCCCCCCAGTAATTGATTATTGTATTGTTGTCTCCCTCCCACTAATTGATTATCCATTTTACCTATGTCAAATATTTTGTCTCCCTCTAATTTTGTTCTTTCTCCCTCTGTCACTCTTATATATAAGCCACAACTCTGTCTTAGCATTTAGTTATTATTATATCCTGAAGAAGCTTGGTCGAAGTGAAACCGGTCGATATATGAAATAATAAATTCGTGGTTAAATACAAAGTGTTTGTGTTTTAATATACAGTATTTTTTAAGTTGTTTCCTTTATGCGTTCATAAATTTCTATTGAAAAAAAATTTTTTTTTAGTAGTTTGCATATATATTTATATATATTATATATATATTTTTTTGAGTAATTTATTTTTTTATTTGTATTCTACTCAAGCGAAGCGATAGGAAAACTTTCAATTTATCTAAAGCATATTTTTTGGTATTCATAATGTACACCAATTCGTTATAAAGATAAATCAAAATATTGATTTGGCATTAAGCTTCGCCTTAAGTTCATCCAAGTGATTCATTTTTTTTTTGTATTTTAAAACAATAGTTGAAATTTCAATAAATACTTCTTCAACAAAATATTTTATTTTTACGTCACCATTTACTATCCAAGACATCAGAGTTAAATTTGTAATTTTTCTATAATACATTTATGTAGTTGTTCACCCCGGGTCCGGAGGCAAGTTTTGACCATGAAAAGGGGTCCGTGGGCCAAAAGAAATTGAACCACTGATTTAGGAAAACGTAATTAATTAAGTGGAAAGGATAAATGTGAGGTGGATGCGGGTTACTGGTGAGATTTGAAGGAATCTTTAAGCTTTTGACGGGAAGGTAGCGTTTTGAAGGTAGTGTAAAACTTTTCAGGCCGGCACGTGAGTCGATAGCATTATTGTATTAACCGATTTAATGCCAATCACACTTTCATGGGGGAAAAAATTAAGCGTAATGTTAATATCAGAAAAGTACGTGGCAGCAAATGTTTTAAAACATTTATTGAAGCAGAGAAAGTTAGATTAGTTTTTAGCCGAGTGATTCAAAGCGTCAGTGTTAATTTTCAAGGCAAATCCCCTGTTAATTAAATTATTTGCACAAATATTTTTTCTGCTAGCATTGGTAGGTATTCATTAGTTTGTGGAATTCAAATATTGTCCGGTTATTCGCGACACGGAAATCCAAAAACAGCAAAATGCCGTTTTATGTTTGTATTTATTACCTCTTATATACAGGGTTTTCTAATAAGAGGTGTTATTTTGATATTCAATCGTAAAATATCTATAGTTTCGTTGTTTGTGTGGCACATAGCGCCGTTTTGTTGAAAGTAAACGTTGTCCAGATCAATACCATCCAATTCTGGCTATAAAAGCTCATTAATCATCTCTCGATAGCACAATCCATTCACCGTAACTGTTACTCCAGCCTCATTTTTGAAAAAGTAAGGTCCAATGACTCCGCCGGACCATAAACCTCACCAAACAGTCACACGTTGAGGATAAAGAGGCTTTTCAACAATAACTCTTGGGTTTTCCGAGCCCCAGATCAGACAATTTTGTTTGTTGACGAAGCCACCGAGGTGGAAATGGGCCTCATCACTCAAGATGATTTGCATTCGATTCACTCAAGTGAATTTTAATAATTTCAATGCGTTGTTGAAGCGTGTATCGTTCCATTTTTATTAATGGCGTAGTTTCTACTTGTCAAATATTAAAAAATGACAGCTTTAAAAGTAACATCTACCGAAATAGCGGGCTATTCAAAATAACACCTCTTATTGGAAAACCCTGTATATCTCATTGCAAACATGTATAAAAAAATTACTAATCATATTCCTTGGCCAAACTATTTAAGGTACTCATTGCTAAAGCACTATAAATAGACTTTGAATGATTGGGCGAAAACCTTACTTGTGCAAAACGCCTAAATCGTAGCTACGGTGCGGCGTCCGTTGTTTGTTTAAGTATTTACTTACAGCAAAATCAAAATGGATTGGAAGGGCCGAATTGAAAATAATCTCCTACGCCTTTAGGTGTTACATTATGCATTAAGCACAGTGGGTTTATTTCGCAGTACATTTCCTGAAAGATCTTTAGGATAATCGATCACTTGGAAATTCTTTCAGAAGTCAATTTTTCTCGCCGTGCGATACTATGTGTGTTTATTGACTGAGTCCTGTTTCAACTGAATAACCTGTGTGAACGAAAAATGTATGAAGAATTAGTTAATGATGAATGAAAGTAAGTCTAAAGTAATGGTGTTTGAAAAAGATAGTGCAAAAACAGTGTTCAGTATATAGATATAGTTGTAAATGAGGAATACTCGGATCAGGTGGATGAGTTTGTGTATTTAGGGAGTATGTTTAAGAGAGATGGAAAGGCTAACAGAGATATTGAAAGTAGATTAAATGCAGGTAACTCCATTAATGGAGGACTGAACGCAGTTAGCGCCAAGAAAAAAATTGTCCACAATTGCTTGTACATACCCTCATGTATCAAAGTGAGGCATGGAACTGGCAGAGAGAAGATGAAAGTAGACTGAATGCTGTAGAATTGAGATCTCTGAGGCGGATGTGTGGTAAAAACATGTATGATCGTGCGAAAAATGTGGAAATCCGCAAAGAGTGCAGGGCTGATGTAAGCGTAATTAGTAAAATTAAGAAAAGGACGCTTAGATGGTTTGGGAATGCAGAGCGAATAAGAGAAGAAAGGAGTGTAATGAAAATATATGAAGCAAATTCGGATGGTAGCAGAAGTCGGGGACGGCTGAGGAAGACTTGGCACGATCGGCAATGTCAAGAGTCCTTAATAGAAGAGTATGTATGAAGATGATGTTTTTTTTTTTTTTTTTTTTTTTTTACAGTATTACCGCACAAGAGTCCCAACTGCTCCCGTCTGGAGCCAGTGAGACTATGGCATGTTGTGAGGCTGAGGGTATTGGGGAGGGGAGGGAGATGGGGAAGAGGAAGGTAGGGAAGTACCTGGCTATTCAGATCTGGTCACCAAACACGGCTAAAGCCATTTCAAGCAACGTTTCAATTCTGAATGGTGGTCTTACACCAGGGCGATACTGAGAGTATCTTCCACTCTGGAACGTGCCGCAAATATACTATATGTTATTTTAAATTAATTAATTGTGAAATAACACAAATTAATCAAATAAAATTTATTTGCGCACGCCGGGTTCGAACCCGCGACCGTCGGATCTGTAGTCAAAAGCGTATACCACTAGACCACGCCGGCCGTCCGTGATGTATGAAAGAGTGGGGCAAGAAGTGTCTGAAAATGACCAAGTTGGTTGGCGGTCCGTCCTCTCTGCCTACCCCTGCAGCGAAATTGCGTGATGGTTAGTTAGTTAGTTAGCAAGTTTAAGAATAAGCGCCCCTGAGGTAATGTCTCACAAAAGCGGCCATATATAAATTAACCACGAATAAATATATTAAAAAGTCACTTATTTCTGACATATCGGTAGTAAGTTTGTGTTTTTGTTTATAATATAATTCTGTTATGGGTATAATTTTTTTTACCTACATACACTCTGTTTCTTTATTATATTATAAATTATGTTTTTTTGTTTTGGTTTTATACAATTTGGTCTGCCAATTCTGTACATTGATTAGCACAAATTGTTGTATTTTTGGTAAAATGTCAAAAATTATAATAATTAAAATAAAATAACTTTGTTTAAATACCACTTTATTGTATATATTTATAACCAACCGGTTTCAGTTCAGCCCGAACCTTCATCAGGGTTAATAAAAACATATTAAATTAATTACAGAGGTGTATGGGTACTTATAGTTAAGCTGGAAGAGGGAGAGAGAACATCAACTTTGGTGGGGGTGGAAGACTTAGGTAGGAGAGAGGGGGTAAACATAGGTGCAGGAAATGGAAATATATTTAAAATGGGGCTGTTTGTTAAATCTAATTGTTTATTTAGTAAATTGATTTTATTGACTTTAAGGGATTTTTTTATCTCGAGTGCTTCTAAATTGTTGAGGCGTAGACCTATCCCGTTTCTATGTAATACTTCTACACCTGAAGGCTTATCAAATGAGTGATCTTTATCTATTAAATGTGTTGCAAATTCCGAAAAACCTATGTTGTTTAAGCATCTCAAGTGCTCAACTACCCGCGTTTGAACATTTCTTGCAGTTTTACCAATGTAAAATGCTTCGCAGTCGTTACATTTAAGTTTATAGATGCCAGAATGGCTTAAATTATTTTCTTTATCTTTTGAGTTAATTAAAAGTTTACCTAGGTTATTATTGGTATAAAAAGCGGCTTTAATTTCTGTTGGAAATTTTAAAACACATGAGGACGAGAAATTATTAATGTATAAAATTCTACGCCAACCATGGTTTTTATTTACTGCGATGTTGGGGATACTATTGTACAGGAATTTATTACAAAATATGAGTCGTTGTTTTTTTGCAAGGATTTTATCAATTAAGGTATGGGTATATCCGTTATTTATGGCGATAGATTTGATTATAGAGAGTTCAATATTGAAGTTAACTTTAGATAGCGGAATAGTGACAAGTCTGTGGACCATAGAATGGAAGGCAGAATGTTTATGGGAAATGGGATGGTTAGAAGTACTATGAATGACTGTATCGGTAAAAGTAGGTTTTCTATAAATATTAAAATTAAATTTATTATTAATAATGGAAAGGGATAGGTCTAGAAAATTTAAACTGTAATTAGTACCTATTTCTACTGTAAACTGAGTATTTTTATGGAACGAATTAAGGAGGGACAAGAAGGAATTAAGTTGACGTTCTGTACCTTTCCATATGCAAAAAATGTCATCAACATAACGTTTCCACATAAAAACGTTATTTAAAAGAGGTGAGTTAGAAGTAAAAATATTTTTTTCCAAGTTATCCATGAAGATGTCAGCAAATAGAGGACTCGTAGGAAGACCCATGGGTAGTCCGTATTTTTGTTGGACTATAGCGTCATTAAATTTAAAGTAGTTTATAGTGTAGCCATAAATAACGGATATACCCATACCTTAATTAATAAAATCCTTGCAAAAAAACAACGACTCATATTTTGTAATAAATTCCTGTACAATAGTATCCCCAACATCGCAGTAAATAAAAACCATGGTTGGCGTAGAATTTTATACATTAATAATTTCTCGTCCTCATGTGTTTTAAAATTTCCAACAGAAATTAAAGCCGCTTTTTATACCAATAATAACCTAGGTAAACTTTTAATTAACTCAAAAGATAAAGAAAATAATTTAAGCCATTCTGGCATCTATAAACTTAAATGTAACGACTGCGAAGCATTTTACATTGGTAAAACTGCAAGAAATGTTCAAACGCGGGTAGTTGAGCACTTGAGATGCTTAAACAACATAGGTTTTTCGGAATTTGCAACACATTTAATAGATAAAGATCACTCATTTGATAAGCCTTCAGGTGTAGAAGTATTACATAGAAACGGGATAGGTCTACGCCTCAACAATTTAGAAGCACTCGAGATAAAAAATCCCTTAAAGTCAATAAAATCAATTTACTAAATAAACAATTAGATTTAACAAACAGCCCCATTTTAAATATATTTCCATTTCCTGCACCTATGTTTACCCCCTCTCTCCTACCTAAGTCTTCCACCCCCACCAAAGTTGATGTTCTCTCTCCCTCTTCCAGCTTAACTATAAGTACCCATACACCTCTGTAATTAATTTAATATGTTTTTATTAACCCTGATGAAGGTTCGGGCTGAACTGAAACCGGTTGGTTATAAATATATACAATAAAGTGGTATTTAAACAAAGTTATTTTATTTTAATTATTATAATTATGTATACCCACAAAGTGTTTGCTACAAGTGAAAAATCAAAAATTATAATATTCAACGGTTGATTTCTCAAATATTAAGAAATAAATACATATTTTGATTTCAGAGGAAATTTTAGTTTTGGATATTTTAAATAAGAAATTCAGAAAAATACTTTTTTGGACGCGAGATCCACTGTTCACAGAATTACTAGAGTTTTTAATTATAATCTTGGCCAAAGCCCGCTCAACAAGTCAATATAATCTTGAAAAAAGCCCGCTCAACTAGTCAATATAATCTTGGACAAATCCCGCTCAACTAGTCAGTATAATCTTGGACAAAGCCCACTCAACTAGTCAATATAATCTTGGACAAATCCCGCTCAACTAGTCAATATAATCTTGGACAAATCTCGCTCAACTAGTCAATATAATCTTGGACAAATCCCGCTCAACTAGTCAGTATAATCTTGGACAAAGCCCACTCAACTAGTCAGTATAATCTTGGACAAAGCCCACTCAACTAGTCAATATAATCTTGGACAAATCCCGCTCAACTAGTCAATATAATCTTGGACAAATCTCGCTCAACTAGTCAATATAATCTTGGACAAATCCCGCTCAACTAGTCAATATAATTTTGGACAAATCCCGCTCAACTAGTCAGTATAATCTTAGACAAAGCCCACTCAACTAGACAATATAATCTTGGACAAATCCCGCTCAACTAGTCAATATAATTTTGGACAAATCCCACTCAACTAGTCAATATAATCTTGGACAAATCCCGCTCAACTAGTCAATATAATCTTGGACAAATCCCGCTCAACTAGTCAATATAATCTTGGAAAAATCCCGCTCAACTAGTCAGTATAATCTTGGACAAAGCCCACTCAACTGGTCAATATAATCTTGGACAAATCCCGCTCAACTAGTCAATATAATCTTGGACCAATCCCGCTCAACTAGTCAATATAATCTTGGACAAATCCCGCTCAACTAGTCAATATAATCTTGGACAAATCCCGCTCAACTAGTAAGTATAATCTTGGACAAAGCCCGCTCAACTAGTCAATATAATCTTGGACAAAGCCCGTTCAACTAGTCAATATGGATAAAAAAAATCTATTCCGCTTCATTCTTAATTATCATTAATAATTGAAATATCACATCATTTCAACTTAATCACTTCAAGAAACAATGATTTACGTCCGGAAAGACGGAAAAACATGCATTTAAATTAATATTTTTCTAAAACTTTAGCGGAATTTGTCGTTAGATTTGATGTTAGTATGATGTGAAATTTGCTGGATGTACCAAACGTAATAAAATTATGAGTAAAACCCCCTATGAATCTATTTTATGTATTTAATACAAATTAATTTCTTCAGGTTGATTTAAAAAGAAAAAATTCTTTATGTAAAACCGCACAAAAAACACAAATGCTCTCAACCGTCTGGAAATACCTGGCTATTCAAATCTGGTCACCAAACACGCCGAATTCAATAAGCCAACACGAGCAACGTTTAATTCTGAACGGTGGTCTTACATCAGGGCAATGCTTTGAGAATTTTCTACTCTGGGTCATACAACACATATAATCTATATATTATTTTAAATTAGTAATATATGTTGTAACACAAATTAATCAAATAAAATTTATTTGCGAATGCCAGAATTTGAACCCGCGACCTCCAGCTTGCTAGTCGAGAGCCTTACTCCTCGAATACGGAAGTCGTCAAGATATTGATATATATGTATTTTTTATTTTTTTTATTTAATTAAATTCGAATTTAATATTGTAATTATTAAGTATTGTATAATGAAATGTGAAAAAGTATTAAGAGTGAGAACGTGATGAATACAGCCTCTCTAATCACATTGACCATAATATAATGTATTATATTTAACACCTATACATATGAAACAGCTTATTGCGCTTTAAAGCCAATTAATCCACCTGGATTTCGCTGCTAATCCCATATTTTAGGTTCTATAAATTTGGCACATCATGGCAAGCGATTTCTCAAAACAATTTTGCTAACTTGGCATAAAATGCCAAAAATCACTTGAGTAGTTCAATATCACGACATAAATACAATATTTTGCCTATCCCTCGAAGTTAATAATTGTAATAACCCTTCCAGCTTTTGAGAGTCATATATGACCGGGCAAAGGAAGAATGGAATTAATTAATGATTTTAAAAATAAAAATGATCATATATAAATACCATATCTTTATAACACTCATACATATTTAATTTTTCTTCTATTAGAAACTGTTATATTATTGTAACATTAGTTTTTCAACTATGTCATTGTTACTTACTTATATATACGTATTTTACTTACTAATGATATATTATATATTCAGTAATTTTTTTATGAAATAAACAAATTAAAAAAAATATATAAAAATTTAATACTTTTCTTCAATATTTTTTCAATAGAATCTGAGTGAACAATATAATTCGTTGACAAAATTCAATTCAATCGTTTTATTCATAATATATTTTTTCAATAGAATCTGAGTGAACAATATAATTCGTTGACAAAATTAAATTCAATCGTTTTATTCACCACCCCTCCAGTGTTTGAGGGTCACATATGACCGGGCGTCCACATTTTATAGTTTTTTTTATCATGCAATTAATTAATTAATTGAATCCATTAATAAAATACTAAAAATAGCCAAAATGAATTATTCATATTTTGAACCGCTATCGTAACAGTTGGCTTAATTTAAAAAAAAAATTCTTATTTTTTATTATATGAATAAGATAAAAGCGAAGGTATTGTTTTTTTTACTAATTCCCCAAAAATATCGAGTTGTCTCATTTTTTTTGCGATTGGAGTAAAAATTTAAGTAAAATGTGGTTTTGACAAGACATCAAATAAATGTTGTCCTTTCACTGACAGAAGTTATGAAAGAAGGATAAATCCAGGTAACTCCATTAATTGAGGACTGAACGCAGTGAGCGCTAAGAAAAACATTGTCTAAAGAAGCGAAGTTAGCAGTCCAAAATGAAGTGCTGGTAAAGCTTTATTGTGAACTGCTAACTTCGCTTCTTTGGACATTTTATTCTAAGCTTTAACTGCGTTCAGTCCTCCTTTAATGGAGTTACCTGCATTTATCCTTCTGTGAATATCTCTGTCGATCTTTCAATCTATTTTTATTTGTATTACTTAATCGACTAATCAATACCTTAATTTCCATGATTGAAATAAAGTTATGAGCTGAAAACTTTACGTAGGACTAAAATTGCAGACAAAAAATATATTAAAACTTGTTTATTGCCAGGGCTATCCGGTTGAGAGTTTTTTTCTGTTTCAAACATTCGTATACTTCCTTTATACTGTATTATATGGCATTCAGATGTTTTAACAAACTATAGCATGAGACGTCTAACATACTACCAAACCAAAAAGTTAACCTAAAAGTAAATGATATGATTTATTACGACTTACTTTTTTGCTCAAAAGTTGTTGTATGTGTACAGTTGCTAGCTTTTGTATTTATTTCCTTCTACAACACGGACCTCTTCAAGATTCAATAAAAATACCCTGGGCACAGCATCCCCAGAATGATATAGGCTTTTATTTCCGATAGTTATGATCGGAGCTTGGACAGCCAGTAAGCCAAAGTCCTGAATTAATAGGCTGAAGGAATAATTCCGAGCTCACGACCATGAATAGTAATGGTATTTAATAACCTCTAAATCTCTGTGACAGTTCTACACTACCACTACAAGTACCATATGAGATGAGCACCTCTAATTTATAAATCCCTCTCCTTTTATTTCTCTAGACACTTGTAGGACGAAAATTAGACAATTGAAACGCCCTCTTCCCTCATCGGGCCTTCAGTGAGCGAAGGAGGAGTGGAGAGGAGAGACGAGATCCTCTCCCTCGAGGGGCCTTCAGCAAAACAAGGAGGAGTTTACTCTTCCATCATAGAGCCTTCAGGGAACCAAGGACGAGTGGAAATGAGAGATGTGATCCTCTTCCCTCGTGGGGCATTTAGAGGACCAAGTGGGAGTAGACTCTTCCGTCGTGAGGCCTACAGGGAAGCAAGGAGGAGTGGAGAGGAGAAATGACGCCACCTCCGTGAACTCTTCCCTTGTGGGGCCTTAATAATCTTTAAAAAAGGGACCGGGTAACTGTTGAATTAGATAGAACGAGAGATGGGATAGACAATGGACCTATGGCCTAAGTGCTCACAGAAACTTTATTTTAACCGTCTCCGCTCTATAAATAAATAATACCACAAAGGTTTTCAAACAAATGAATACCATTATTATTGTAGTTCTGCTACGCATTTATCACAGACAAATTAACATAACTTTTCAATAATAATCATCATTTACCATTTTGTCCAGAATAAAACCGTGCATTAGTAATTCTAGTGGCTTGTAAGAAAGGCAATTTATATTCCACATAATGAGCCAATATTTCTTACATGTCATGTTTCTACTCAAATTAGATTCTTCATAATAAATAATATTACGAAGCGCATTATACCCGAATCATTAGTTTTGAATTATTACTTCAGATATCAATTTGCCAAAAAGAAATATACGTAAATCTTAATCATATTCTCTGAATTTAAAAGTAAAAAAAGAAAGTCGTTTTAAAAAATACGTGTTAAGAAAATTATAATAATGTTTGTAGCTCTTTATACAGTTGGAAGTTGAAACAGTTGAGTTAGCTCAGTGGTAAGAGCAATGATCCGGCAAAGCAGAGGTCCTGAGTTCAATTCCCGCATGCGATCAAAATTTCTGTCCTTTCGGTTTCACACTTTTCGTTCGAGAGTGGTTAATATTCTCATCAATGATTAAATAAAACAAGATTATTTTATTTCTGTAGGGGGCAACCCTACCTTTCTGTGACAACCCTGGAGGTCTTGCACACGGCCCCAACCACCACGTGACTGCGACGACAGCGCCGCCAGGAGGAGAGAACGCGCAGCGTACCACGCCGCCAGAAGCCACGTACCCGTCCCGCGGTCAACAGTTTACTTAACTTAACTTGGCGCTCAGAGCTTCTCCTGAGACGTAAATAAATCGATCGACAATCATTTGTGTTTTCCTTCAAATACCTTCTGATTCCTTCTCCCGAAGATCCCGCTATAGGCATTCAATCCCACATTGGTGACCTTCCGACAGTGAACACGCGATCTAGTGAAGTGTAATCATCTGAACTTTCCTCCTGGCGCATTCCCGAGTGCCAAAGAGACGATCACTGCGTCAGGAGTATCAGACGAACATTTACATCAGTTGTTTATTGATTAAGTGAGTGATTTTGTGCAGCAAAAAGATGACGCAACAAGGCGGCAGCGTGCCGCCTGAGCCGACAGATCCCCTCACCCCCGCACCGACCGCCACGGCCGCATCTAAACCCACGCCCGCACCTACCGCCGCGCCGGAAGTGGATCGCGTGGCGGTTCGCATCCCGCCTTTTTGCCCAACGGATCCGGAACTGTGGTTCGCGATGGTAGAGCGCAGTTTCGAGGCGGCAAGGGTGACTGTAGATGCCTCCAAGTTCGGTTTCGTCCTGGGAGCCCTAGATCCAGCTTACGCCCAGGAAGTGCGAGACATAATAGTGGCACCACCGGATGTCGGAGCCTACGCTTTGCTCAAGAGTGAGCTCATTAAACGCCTCAGTGTCACGCAAGAACAGAAGACGAGGAGACTCCTGGAGCACGAGGAACGAGGAGATCGAAGGCCGTCCCAGTTCCTCCGGCACCTGCGCACCCTCGCCGGCAATACAGTGTCTGACGAAGTATTGAGGACTCTGTGGATGGGCCGACTACCTCACAGCACACGGGTGGTCCTCGCCACACAACAGGACACCCCGCTGGATAAAATGGCTAACCTCGCCGATGCCATCGACGACCTTGCGACAATGCCCTCTGCCAGCGAAGTTTTCTCTCCAAGAGCGATCACGGAGGCAAATTTAATGGATGCGATTGCCGAACTGCGCGGGAAAATCGCCGCCCTCGAAGTCAGGGATCGTCAACCCAGGGATATGAGCCCAGTTCGCCGCGATAACCGCTCTAGGTCACGACTTTTCCGTAGCCGCAGTCGTGCCAGGGGTACGCAACCATCGGACGTATGCTGGTACCACGCAACGTTCGGAGCTAATGCTCAACGGTGCCGGGAGCCCTGTAAATACGCACAGGGAAACGCCCAGGGCTACAACTGATGGCGACCAGTACCTGCAGCCCACCGAAATTAAGTCGCCTTTTCGTCACAGACCGGGTAACACGCACACAATTCCTCGTGGACACGGGCGCGGACCTGTGCGTATACCCACGGACCTTAGTACGAGGACGACCTCCTAAACAATCTTACGAGCTGGCAGCCGCGAACGGAAGCACCATCGCCACTTACGGAAACCTGACACTTACCCTCAATTTGGGGCTTAGACGTGACTTCACCTGGAGTTTCGTCATCGCTGATGTCTCCAAGCCTATCATCGGTGTGGACTTCTTGGCAAAATTCAACTTGCTGGTTGACGTCCGCAACGGAAAACTACTCGATCAAGTGACGAACCTGACCACGACAGGGACCAGGAGCAACGACAACACTCCTTCCATAAAGATAGTTACAGGTACGTCACCCTACCACATTCTGTTGCAACGATTTCCTGACCTGACGCGCCCGGACGGTACCAGGAGGGATGTTCGACACGAGACTAGGCACCACATCAGAACCACTCCAGGACCTCCAGTAAGCGAACGACCACGCCGCCTTGCCCCCGACAGGTTGAAGCTGGCCAAAAAAGAGTTTGAGACAATGGTATACCTTGGAATAGCTCGTCCTTCTGAGAGTTGTTGGGCATCGCCTCTACACATGGTACCCAAGAAAGACGACCAATGGCGACCGTGCGGAGATTATCGGAGCCTGAACGCCAGGACTATTCCAGACCGCTACCCTGTTCGCCACATTCAGGATTTTGCTCAGTCGTTGAGCGGCACTCGAATATTCTCCACCATCGACCTCGTGAGAGCGTACAACCAAATTCCAGTGGCACAGGAAGATATCCCGAAAACGGCCATATCCACACCGTTTGGCCTGTTTGAGTTCCCCATGATGTCCTTCGGCCTCCGCAACGCAGCCCAAACCTTCCAACGTTTCATCGACGAAGTCACGCGTGGACTCGACTTCTGCTACGCCTACATTGATGACATCCTCATAGCCTCATCATCAGAAGAGGAACACATGGCACACCTCGAAGTATTATTCCAACGCTTACAGGAATACGGTGTTGTCATCAACGTCGCAAAATGCCACTTCGGTGTACACGAGGTCAAGTTCCTGGGGTACTTGGTGTCCAGCAAGGGTACCACACCCCTTCCCGAGAAGGTGGAAGCGATCAGGAGCTACAACCGACCCCAAACAATCAAAGATCTTCGACGCTTTCTGGGAGCACTAAATTTCTACAGGAGATTTCTGCCCCACGCTGCAGAGGACCAGTCACCACTCAACGACTTCCTACAAGGGAACCTAAAAAGCAAACAACCCGTTCCCTGGACACCGAAGACCATAGAAGCTTTTGACAAATGCAAAGAAGCCCTTGCTCAGGCAACTTTAATCGCCCACCCAAAGTGCGAAGCTCCTCTATCCATCATTAGCGACGCTTCTGACACCACAGCTGGAGCCGCACTTCAGCAGCGCGTCAACGGAAACTGGGAGCCACTTGGATTTTTCTCGAAGAAATTCAGCCCAGCCGAACGAAAATATGGAGCGTACGACAGAGAACTTCTTGCCATATACCTTGCCGTCAAACACTTCAAGCACATGGTAGAAGGCAGGATGTTTACGATCTTTACGGATCACAAACCAATCACTTTTGCCTTCCAGCAGAAAGCTGAAAAATGCTCGCCAAGGCAATTCCGACATCTGGACTACATCAGCCAGTTTACAACCGACATACGTCACGTGGCAGACAAGGATAACATCGTCGCAGATGCCCTCTCCAGAGTCGAAGCAATCGATACTCCTCTGGACTACGCAGCGCTGGCAGCGGACCAAGTTAACGACGCAGAATTAGAGAATTGCCTTCAGGAAGGATCCAACCTGCAGCTCAAGAAGGTGCGCATCCCCGGTACCGATGCAGATCTCTACTGTGACGTCTCCACAACAACAGTCAGACCCTTTGTCACGAAAAAGTTTCGACCGGCAGCATTCAATGCGGTTCATCAACTGGCTCACCCAGGCATCAGGGCAACGACCAAACTCATGACTCAACGTTATGTCTGGCCAGCCATCAAAGCCGACACCACGAATTGGGCACGTAACTGTCTCCAGTGCCAGCGGAGCAAGGTGTCGAGACACGTATCAGCACCTCTTGGAGATTTCCCCACAACCGCATCCAGATTCGAGCATGTCCACGTGGACATCGTCATCATGCCCATGTCAGAGGGATGTCGATATTGTCTGACATGCGTAGACAGATTCACCAGGTGGCCGGAGGCATTCCCCATCAAGGACCAAGAGGCAGAGACAGTAGCACGCGCATTTTACGAAGGATGGATAACCAGATTTGGCACACCACTCCGCATCACGACCGACCAAGGCAGACAGTTTGAGTCGAAGCTGTTCAGGCAATTAAATTACTTGGCAGGAACGACCCAAATACGCACCACCGCGTACCACCCGGCAGCAAACGGTATGGTGGAGCGATTACACCGCCAGCTGAAGGCAGCGATCAAATGCCATCAGAGTAACCGCTGGACACAAGTACTTCCAACTGTCTTAATGGGCATCAGAGCAGCCTGGAGAGACGATCTCGCGACCTCGTCAGCCGAACTGGTATATGGTAAACCACTTCGCCTACCAGGAGAATTTCTGGTTGCACGTCCATCATCAGCACCCGAAGTCGACACCGGCAACTTTCTCAAGGAACTGAGACAGCATTTCGACGATTTAAGGCCAGTAGAAGGCACTCGCCATGGTGAAAAGCGACAATTCATCTTTAAGGACCTACCAACAGCAACTCACGTCTTCCTGAGAGACGACACGGTAAAAAGTCCACTCCAACTACCGTACAGTGGTCCGCACGAAGTCATTCGCCGCAGTGAACGCACGTATACGATTCGTGTTAAAGGCAGAGAAGTCACCGTGACTATCGACCGACTAAAACCAGCCTACATTACCTCCGAACCGACAGAAATGGCAGCAACAACGACAAACACAACAAACACCACACCCAACACCTTTGAGAAAACTGATCAAACTCACACCACAACACGCTCAGGCCGACGTGTGCGATTCCCGGATCGACTCGACAAGTGACAAGATTTTTTTTTTTTGGGATAATTTTATTTGTTATTTTTTCTTACAGATCACTAACCAACGATTGGTTACCCCTGTATTGAAATTATTATCAACAACACGGGTACAAGCCACATTCCGATAAGCGCTGACGCCAGGAATTTCAAAACATTCTCGAGAACAATGGACGGCATGACATCATGCTGATAACGGCTTACATAAACAAAACATTCATAGCGCATTTCGCAGAATCCCTTCATATACACGAGTATAACGAAAAGCAGATTTAGCAAAAATCGCTTCTGCCGACAAATTTGCTGAGTAGGTACCTTAGGCTGTACTATATAGTTTGCATTAGTCAAACAATCTTCAGTTCGAAAATAACCAACAATGGGTTCACAACAGACCAAGGAAGAGATCTTTGTCACCCAAGATGGGAATACGACCGTACAGCACTTCTCGCTTTCTACACTCGTCATACTCTGCATCTTGGTAACCGCCGGCATAGTATACCTCACGTGGAGATGGTGCCGCAATAGGATTAGAAGACAAATCCTGAAAGAAGGCGCACCAAACAACCCGATTCAACAATAACCGTGTCTGATCGACTTCAACGCCCGACTTCGAAGGTATCGCAGCTGCGTCTTCAATCTTCAATCTTCAATCTTCAATCTCAAGCCGACTCAGCTACTGGGGGCGGAGTACTGTAGGGGGCAACCCTACCTTTCTGTGACAACCCTGGAGGTCTTGCACACGGCCCCAACCACCACGTGACTGCGACGACAGCGCCGCCAGGAGGAGAGAACGCGCAGCGTACCACGCCGCCAGAAGCCACGTACCCGTCCCGCGGTCAACAGTTTACTTAACTTAACTTGGCGCTCAGAGCTTCTCCTGAGACGTAAATAAATCGATCGACAATCATTTGTGTTTTCCTTCAAATACCTTCTGATTCCTTCTCCCGAAGATCCCGCTATAGGCATTCAATCCCACATTTCATTGATTTATTTTAATTAACGTTGATGTTTACTTAAATTACAGTTTATTAGAGTTGTTAATATAATTTTCAGAAAATATCAACAAAAATGTTGATATACTAAATTTTTTCCTTTGTCTGTGTATGACAGAGATGTCTAATCTTTTGACTTCCATGGTTATAATGAGTATTACCGACCATATGTGAAATTAAATTAATTTTTGTTTTGGGGTATTCTAGTGGTGTATATGTGTGGACATGAATATGCTACAACAGATCCAGAAAAAAAAATCCTCAGTTAAATGGACGACATGGAAGCAGGGAGCACAACCGAAGTTCATGCATCTTAATATATTGTTGACTTACTTGAAACAACGAATGGATTTCGCCTAGAATCCAGACGTTATCCAAATCTTGCAATAATGAGTTTTAATATTTAGAGTGCATAATTCTATTAACAGCCCATTCCTCTTAGAATGCCATGACTTAGAATACATGCCTTAAAATTTCAACCGTTGTCTTCATCATGACATGTTTACGATACTACACAGTAGAACAGATGTTCTAGCACAGAAAAACAAAAAGAAGAATTTATCAATTAGTGTAATTCATTCATGATAAGAGTAACCTATACACCGATGTACTTGCTACCGAAAAGCGATAACGTGAAAAACAAACAAACAATTGACATTCACGCCGTTTCCGCAGAGGTAATCAGAGAGTATGGATGCCAAACTTGGTCTTGGCATACACTCCTCGCTTCATCTACGATCATAAGACGATCTTCATGAGAGAGTGGTAAGCTCATTATCTACCCCGCAGCCAAGTGGGGGAGTAGGTAGTACCCCAAATCACTATATGTATAATATCACGAAGCACCGCTGTGGTTCTGCCCCTGATTTCAAATGAGTAGGTTATTTGAAAAACCCGTTTTGTTCACCTAATCTAGATTTTTAAATTAATTATGTGGACCTTACCATGGCACCAAATACTAATTCAGCATATATCTGTATCTGAATATAAGAGGAAAATGTAGCATGAACACAAAACTAGGTTCACAAAGAATGAAGGCATGCTTGTCTTCCTTATATTAGCTTTAATACTTAACATATCATTTTAGTATTTTATGTATTCCTGCGCAAATACTTAAGTTACCATTAATAACTGACTGAATAATTGGGATTTCTATAGTTTAAAAGCCAATAAGACAGAATAATGCATGGGGTCGTCGGAAGACCCACTTGGTTACAGACGTTTTGTTTGGCATCCTGGCCTGTCAAGAGTTAAAGGGGTTTTGACCTAGATTGGAAGACTAAAGCATTTGTGCTGACCGTGCGAGCTAAAAAAGAAACTGTAGATTGTATTCTCTAATAATAGAATTTTTTCCGGTATTTTTTTACCGAATTGGTGCATCGCCACAAAATCAACAACGGACAATTTTTTTTAGTAGTACAGTTAATATATGGCTTATATTAGTAGGCATGTGTACCTACTTACAAATCTTATGATTATAAAAGAAATTTTGGTTTTGATTGAAACAATAAATTAGACAGCGAGTCCAGCGAGATGAGTCCAAATGATAGTACAAGTAAAAAAAGATTAAAAACTTTTTTCAAAAATCAAATGTTTTGAGATAGTCACATCACCCTATCTCCAACAATTATAGAAAAGATCGGCATCCTTAAAAAATAAATTTGGTTGTTTACAGATGAAAAAATATAATAAGCAGTAATTGTTGATTGAAGTACTACAGAGTTTTCCAATAAGAGGTGTTATTTTGATATACAATCGTAAAAGATCAATGGTTTCGTTGCTTGTGTGGCACGTAGCGCCGTCTTGTTGAAAGTAAACGTTGTCCAGATCAATACCATTCATTTAAGACCATAAAAAATCATTAATCATCTCTCGATAGCGCAATCCATTCACCGTAACTGTTGCTCCAGCCTCATTTTTAAAAAGTTAGGTCCAATGACTCCGCCGGACCATAAACCGCACCAAACAGTCACACGTTGAGGATAGAGAGGCTTTTCAACAATAACTCTTGGGTTTTTCGAGCCCCAGATGAGACAATTTTGCTTGTTGACGAAGCCACTGAGGTGGAAATGGGCCTCATCACTCAAGATGATTTGCATTTGATTCACTCAAGTGAATTGTAATAATTTCAATGCGTTGTTGAAGCGTGTATCGTTCCATTTTTATTAATAACGTAGTTTCTACTTGTCAAATGTCAAAAAATGACAGCTTCAAAAGTGACATCTACCGAAATAGGCTATTCAAAATAACACCTCTTATTGGAAAACCCTGTAGTACATATTGAATTATTTGTCGTGTTGGAAATACGCCGACGTAGCTCAGTGGTCCAGAACACCTGACCGAACATCAGAAGGTGCGGGTTCAATTCCCGTCGGCGGCATTTATTTTTACTCGGGAAACATTTTCAATTTGTATGGATATTTCAGACGACTACTAATTGCTTATAATAATTTGTTATCCTTAAAAGCTATTCCAATTTTACCGGCCCGTACTCTCAATAATATGTTCGATGACATTATTTCATCTAAATATCATCATATATTCATCTAAATCCAACTCCCCTTGTTTGTTTACAGATAGCTCCAAATCACTAGACTCTCCTAACTGCGATATATCATCGAGTTTTATTGGAATTTGCGACCTCAGTTGCTAGGCTACGATTAATTTGAAAATGAGTTGTGTAATTTGGGTGAATACTGTTATGTGTTATTATCGAAATTTCCCACAATAATTGCTAGGGTATTTTTCGCCACCCGATTACTGTAATGTTACCCGTTATTACGCTAGCCGTTATATTGTATACAATATATACATATTAATGATTTTTTTTTCTTGGGAAATGTATTATTGTATACATCGACCAAGTAGTTGATAAATCGATGGTTGGGTACCAAAATTATTTCCACAATTCATCGGTTTAAGGGTTTTTGTGAGTGGTGTTTTAAATAAAATATTTATTAATGTTTATCAACCATGTTTCCTGCATTTATCTCTTTTCGGTTGATTATTGTTATTTTGCCATAATTGTTTTGTACAACAGTTTTGTGAAGTTTCGCTACCTACATGCGTTTTTAAAAATATTTTCTGTTGAAGGTATTTTTTAATTTTTTTTTTTATGTCTTGCTAGAGCAATCCCGATGAGTTACAAAACTCATCGTAGGACGTGAAGAACTTACAATACATAGGTGGGAGTTGATGGGTACAATTTTTATAACAATATTATAAGTTTCACATACGAAACAGTACAAAAAAATAAAATATCATAATTATAAGTATCACATACAAAACAGTACATAAATAGAAAAAGGGAGGCTAAGTAGAACAAAAAAGAAGAAACAAAAAAGGAAATAGACAGGGAAATACATATAAGCACAGATCCAAGGTAGGAATTTAGAAGAAGGTACTTACCCACTAATACATTGGTAAAAATAGATTATGCTCGATTACAAATACAGTGGGTAGAAAAGGAGAGAGAGAGAGAGAGAGAGAGAGAGAGAGAGAGAGAAACAAACCAAAGTAAAAAGTAAAGTTTTAAAAAATATTCTTTTAAAAGAATAAACTTTGAATTTTTGGATTATGCAGGCTGTTCTTATACATATCTGGAATAGAGTTATAGAGTGTGAAGGCAATTTGGTTAAGAGATTTTAATTCCATATTTCGTAGTGTGTGTTAGAGGAATGCGGATTTCATTGTTGTTCTGAGTATTGTGGCTGTGGATGTCTTGATTGTAAAGTAGGTTGATGTTAGTGTGGGTTGATTGTTGGGTAATTTGAAGGACTGTGATAGCGGAAATTGGACAGATGTCCTTGACATGTGTGTCCCATGGAAGACTAAGAATATTTCTGAGAGCTCACATTATTTTGCAGAATCCACTTGGAAAGACGACCTGTGTGGAATCTGTAAGAAAAAAACGTATCGTGTAAAACGTTTACAAGAACACGATTTCGGTGAAGGTGGATTCTATTATATTTTACACCGCTTCGCTGGTTGTAGATTTTGGATCAGCAATTAGGTGCGCAATGATGAATAGTAACGTAACGACTAATCGCTAATATAGATATTTTTCTAATGCTTCTACATCTTTACATAACGTTTTGTGGCAAAAATCGACGTCCTCCCGATTCGACATTCGCTCACTAACTGACTGAAAATTATTCGAGAAGCTTTTTAATATATTAAAATGCTGTTTTAATTTATTTATATGTTCTTTTAAAATAATCTGACTGATAAGGGTTTAGACATTGTAGTAACAAATCATTTAAATTTTATAAGACCCCACCTTTGTACGCGTTTCTTTGCCAGTGAAACTAGCGTTATTAATGTAAGTATAGTTTTAGATATTTATGTTGAAAATGGGCAGCTTTTCTGGCGGTCTAGGGTTGGACGTTCGTGATTCGCAAAATATGGTGTGGTTTATCAAAAACTGGAATAATCCCGTACCTCACAATCATTCATGACAATATTCCGTAGGTACGAGAGTACGAAAATTAATTCAAAAGCTCATTTGTGCCCGGTTATGGCACGATTATAATCAGCCGGCTTTATGTCAAACGCAATAGACTAATCCAACGGAGAAAATTAATAATTCTCAATGTTCAGTGAACACTCTGTAAGTTGAGCCTGTTGGGAATCATTTCACATAATTTTTCTACCTCGCATCTTGTTTTTTTTTTTTTTTTTTTTTATTATCAATATAAAGTTTCTTTTACAGGTTTTTTTTTCCGATGTCTGTCTCACTAGGATAAACCTGTGTCGAGACAGACGTATTTGATACATTAAAAATGTTTACATATTTTTTGATACATTAAATATTTCACCACATTAAATGACATTGTGAAAAAGATAGAAAATAATAAATAATAATAATAAATGATACATTTGTTAATCAGCATCTAGTTGGAGTACATACTTATGTAGGGATTTTTATAAAAAAATTTATCATGGATCTGTCTTGGCTGATGATCCAAGATTTGATGTCTGTTTTATATTTCAGAAAAAATTCGTTCAGTCTAATGGCTAGTGGGAGAGCATTATATAGCCTTGTTGCAAAATATCTAAAATTTCTCTGGCCAAAAGTTGTTTTAGCGAAAGGGATTTGTAAGAAATTATGTCCTTTTGTTCTAGTATCACGAGCAGTTTGGATATTGTCAAAAGTAGTTTTGTGTTTGAAGAGGTATGTTAGTATGTTTTTGGCATAAAGTTGCCTAATGTCCATAACACAGATTTTCCTAAAGATTTCATCCGAACTGCTTGTGATTGGTAGTTTGAGGATAATCTTTATTATAAGTTTCTGAGCTTTAGATATTGGATCAATGGCGGCAGCGTTTGCTCCTCCCCATGCTATGATACCATACTCTATTAAAGATTGACAAAGTGCATAGTAGATTGTTTTGAGCTGGCTTAGGTTGAGAAAGTTGCGAGTTTGTCTAAAAAAATAAATGAATTTTCTAAGTTTGTTTGCTGTAGAGGTTATATGTTCTTTCCACTTTAAATTGCTATCAAAAATAATACCTAAGTATTTAATTTTAGTTACCTGTTCTAAATAAGGACAATCACATATTATCGGATTTGTCAGGTTGCAAGCACAAATTTTAATTTGATTTTCTGGGTTTCTTAAGGAAGGATTAATACTAAATTCAATGTATTTAGTTTTGGTCACATTCATTGTTAGTGTATTATTGTTTAACCATCTTTTAACCACAGTTATGCCCCTGTTAGCTTTTATGTATACATCATTCCAATTGCTTGATTTGAAGAGGAGAATCGTATCATCAGCGAAACTTACAATTTTGGCATCTATTTGAAGATTACATAATTCATTTATGTATATTAAGAACAGGGTAGGACCTAAAACACTTCCTTGAGGCACGCCGTAGCTAATTGGTAATTGATTGCTATTGCAGTTGTTGATTTTCACACTTTGCTTTCGGTTTGACAGGTAATCGCTAATAATAGTAAGTTCATCACCATTTATACCAATATTAGATAGTTTTTGTAAAAGTTTAGAGTGAGAGATAGTATCGAATGCTTTGCACAGGTCTAAGAATATTGATATGCATTTTGATCCCTTGTCTAAGTTTTCATTTAGAAAATCGGTAACTGTTGCCAGGGCTTCGGAGGTGCCTTTATTTTTCCTGAATCCAAACTGGTTGAGTGATAGTATGTTATTTTGTTCAAGGTATTCAATTAGTTGATTATTAATAGTTTTTTCAAAGACTTTAGATAGTGAATTTAGTAATGTAATTGGACGATAGTTCGTTATGTCCGCTCTAGAGCCTCCTTTATGTATTGGGATTATGATTCCGTGTTTTAGATTGTCGGGGAATCGGCCTTTTAGGATGCTTAGGTTAATAAGATTTGTTAAGGGAGTGGTTATTTCTGATACAAGTTTTTTTAAGGCAATATTTGATATATCGTCCAAGCCAGTTGAAGACGAGTTTTTTAATGAGTTTATGATCAATCTAGTATCTTCATTTGAAATTTGTTTTAGACTAAAATGCAAGTTGTTGGGCAAATTTGTATTACAGCTTAGTGAACTGGAGTTGGTATGGTTTACATCGATATTTTTTGCGAGTTGTTCACCTATTTTTGAGAAGTATTTATTTGCATGATTAACAATAATATCGGGATTACTAGAAAAACTAAATATTTTATCATTTACTTTTAGTTGTTTTAAGTCATTCGTAGGATTAGGTTGAGAGTGGGTGGCTTCTTTAAGTGTTTTCCAAAGTTTTTTAGGATCATTATTACAGTTTTCTATTTTCTGTTTGTAATATATCTCTTTAGCCTTTCTTATTATTTGGGTACAAATGTTTCTATATCTTTTATAAAAGTTTCGAAGTTGTATATCATAAGGATTGTTAATAACGTTTTTGTGGAGTTTGTTACGTTTACGGATAGATTTAATAATAGTGTGGTTAATCCATGGCTTAATTGGTAAAATATTATTTGGTATATGTTTTATAATTATGTTTGTATGTTCGTTAATGGTAGTCTGTAAGTAATTGATAAAGTACGTCCAGGCGTCTTCTGGATTTGTAATGTTAAGTAATTCTGACCATGATTTACTCATCAGAGATTGACGAACACAATCATAATTGATTTGAATGATTTTTTTCTTATTTGTTGTGTTTTTATGTTTGTCTTTTCTGTTGCATGTTTGTATGGAAAGAATAGTGGTGTAGTGGTCGGTAAGTGAAGATTCATATACAATAGATATTACTGGGCAGTTGGATTTGACCATGATGTGGTCGATGCATGAAATGGAGTCTAATGTAGCACGTGTGGTAGTGTTTATGGTGCTTTGGAATCCATGGTAAGTGAGCGTATTTAAGTATTCTTGGCACTGAGGATGTTCGTTTGTGGGCAGAATATTTATGTTGAGGTCACCAGCAATAATACAATTTTTAATATTACATAATTCAGTTAAACAGTTATTAATTGATTTTAGGAATGGTGAAATATTATAAGAGGATGGAGAACGGTATATTGCTAAGATACATGTGTCATTATTGAGAGTTATTTGCAAACAGTTTGCACCGCTGACTTGGATTTCCTTGACAGATAAACCAATCAGGTCAGTTCTGGTATAGACAACAACTCCATCATTTTGTTTAGTATGTATTGAAGTGCTGTAGTGATCATACCCTTTCAAAATTTTAGGAGCATAATTTTTTGGTATCCAGCATTCAGTAAGAATAATTATATGAAAAGAGGTTCCAATATTATCAAGTTGTAGCAAGAATTCGTCAAAATTCTTGGAAATTGATCTAATATTTTGCTGTAAGATTTGAAGAGAGGATGAGTGTGTTTGTAGTACATTTTTACAGAATTTAGGATTTGACGTCCTATAATTGGTAATACATTCCATTTTTAATAATATCCATAACAGTAAGGGTTTTCTCTAGAATTAAAAATCTACAATACCATTTTTTTAATGTCACTTTCATGTTTGACTTGAATGATTTTTTCCCCCGGACCCTTACGAACGAGTAATTTATTGGCTTTAAACCATACAAATTCGAATTTTGTTTCTTTAGCCTTTTGTTTTGCTTTCCACAGCAATTCCTTATAGTAAGGCGTAAGCACTTCACTAATATAAATGGGTGATTTTGGGTTAAGTATTTTGGCTGTATTTTTGAAAGATAAGACCATATCTCTCGTTTTCTGGTTGTAGAAATTTACTTGCAGTTTATCGGGGGCGTTAGTTCTGCGGTCCTGGGTCCTGGTCACAAGGCGTAGATCCTGCTGCAACAATGGCATACCAAGGGAATTGGCTACCCGAAGAACGGCTTCAGCTGGTTGTTCTCCCGGCCGCAATTCAACACCCGCCATTTCCACACAGTCGCAGAGATTATTTTGTTCCATAGTGGCTAGTCTGGTTTCCAGGCTTGAAATTCTTAAGTCATTCTTTATATTTATTTCACGTAAGGATTGTGTATCTTTTTGTAGGTCTTGTAGTACTTTAAAATTTGATAACAGATCTTCATATTGATTACTTATAAATTCGTTGCTTCTCTTCAGTTCCTTAATTTCGTCTTCGAACATTTTTTTAAGTTCAGTGACCTTTTGGTCAAAATGTTTGGTCAGACGAATAAAGAGCATATCATCATCGTCGGTATTTGCAGCCGAGGATGTAGACGGTGATCCTGGTCTGATTAGGCATTTTGGGCATTTCCAAGAAGTTTTATTTTTTTCTGCCATTTTTTTGTATTTGGAATCAGAGATATTGAGGCAATTATTGTGAAATGTTATTTTGCACTTGGTACACGTAAACATATACTCATCTTTATTTATTGGGTTTAGGCAACCTTCACAGTTAAGCATTGTGGTTAATAATCCTCAACGCCTAAAAAATAGTTTTCCGCAAAATTTTAGCACGAAGCGATCTCACTTTTGACCAATAGCGAGATAGGTATATTGTTTTGAATTTTGTTTAATGTCAAAGTAATTATGGACACTGATAATATGATCCTAAATTTCACTTAGATACAATCTTAAAACTTAAATAGGTGTTAACTTTTCACTTATCAATATGGGTAGCCACAGAGTAATTTTTAGACCGTTAGGTTTCACCGTTTTACACACGATTTTACAGATTTAGTTTCACTATTTTATCACTTGACTATTTCGTTTTTTTTATACTTAATTTGTTTATCACATTTATATAAGCAGCGCGAAACGCAGTGATGACACTGTGAGTAGAGTTTGACACTTTTTTGGTTTTATTACAGTGATTTTGGTGATGTTTTTTAGATTTTTATGTAGAGCGTTTGACAGTCAGTCAGTTAAAAGCCAGCTTTTATAATAATCGTTGGCTCGTGCCAATTAACAGGAGCTTTCTCCGGTCATGCTTCATACACAATTGCTTGTGAACGACAAATTTACAACAAACGATAAATAAATTGCTTAAACAGTAATGGGTTCTCCGAATTTGCAAATCATCTCATATCAACCAACCATACGTTTGACAAAAACACTGGCGTCAGTCTATTACATAAAAACGGAATAGGCCTTAGGTTGGATAACTTAGAGGCGCTAGAGTTAAGGAAAGCCAAAAACGTCAATAGCAAAGTCATCAACAACCAAATAAACCTAAATAAAAGCCCTATACTCAGATTGTTCCCTATTGACAAAGAGCACTCGCCTCTCAATCTCCCACCTATCCCTACCTCTTCCACTGTAGCTCAGACTGTCTACTTACCGTGATATCAACACATGTTAATTTATATTTAAGATGTTTAGTATTATACTGTCCTGATGAAGCTACGGTTGTAGCGAAACCCGGTCGGCATTGAGTATTTACCTATAAGTGATGTTTACAAAGTGATTTTTTAATTTTAAATAATTATCCTTCGTTTTCTTGGCGCATTATGAACTGCACTCAGCAATTTGCAAGATACCTACCCGAGGGATTAAAAAATCAAATTAAAATGAATTGAGGCAATAAAACATCCACAGCTACTTATTAAGACTCTAAAACATCTTTCAGTTCGCAAGTTTTTAACAATAAATACATTCAATAAAAAAATTGACAGTGTTAAATATAAAAAAGAGAGGATTGTTTAACAGTGGGCAAACTGTAGTTTCATTGGATTTTATACATCGACAACATTCTATCGGAGTAATTTGTTTATTCAGGTACCGACAATAGTCGCTTTATCTTGTTTCGCACAACTTTAATTGGTACATCCACATTTATTTATGCTTTCAACTTAAAACAATTCTACCGTATTCCGTTTTCACCGCAATGCGGTTATTGTACTGTTTCAATTGAAAAATCATTAATCAAAATTGAAAATGCAATGGGCGAATAGTATCGAAATCGAAATATAAATACTAAGATCTGTAGCTAGTGCAAAATCATCATTTTTTCTTGAAATCGATCATATTTTCCACCCTCCTGGATTTTAACAAACCTTTCCAACAATATTTTTATATCAAGCAATGTTAACCCTCGTAACTAGTAATTTTTTTGACACTAAATAGGATATATATTGAAAACTGAAAAAAAGTCAATTTTCATTCTGCCAGTCCTCAATATTTGAGAATTTCAACCATTTCTTAAAAAAACAACATTAACTTTATCGTAGGCAAAAAAAACTACTTCTTTGATTGGAGAAACTTTACTGATATAAAACTGTAAATTTACTAAAAAACTGGTCAAATTATTCGTTTTCCTGTTAAAAATGGAACTGCTATAACGAATGAATTGAAAAAGTATCAGTCAAAAACAAACGTTATATGAAGGCGGCAGCATACGTGTTATTAAAAATACTGATATTGTCACATTCCGTTATGTTTATGTATTAGAAAAAGAACACGTGTTCTCGATATATTCTGAATGACTAATATTTAATCTGGATGTTGGCATGCCGTCACCTTTTAACAGGATCATATTTCTCCGTTGTAGGTACTACTTGTAAATATAAAAATATTAACTTTTTAGCTAAATTTAATTTAGGTATAAGGTTCTAATTCAATGAAAATACTATAAAACATTCGAATTTCCAACAAATCAAGTACCTTAACTCTTTCATCTCAAAACTCACCGTTATGTATAAGTTTATTCAAAACCATTATGTGAATAAATTTTTTCAACTCGTTTATTTTCTCCGAATGGGTTTTACAATGCTAAGGGCTGGAAAACTGTAAACTTGATCCCTATATGCCATAATACTATTTGCATAAGTTTTTTTTTTTTTGTATTAGGCAATTCACCCTAAAAAGAGTGCTATGTGCCGTTAAAGTTAGGGGAGATGGTTATAATTTTATGGGAAATCTATACGGGAATAGGAAATCTCAAATATTGAAGTCATTCAAGTCTATGAACTTGTATAGAACTGAGAAAATGCGAGAATTGTTAAGAGAAAGTAAATAAGGAATACTAAGGGGAGATTGGTGGGTGATTTTTATAAGTAAACGATAAATGCCTTTGAAAGATGAATGATTTTTACAATTAAAGAAAACATGATCAAGAGTCTCATTTTCCATGCCGCACTGGCAGAGTGGACTATCTAGGACCCGGATTTTAAACAAATGGGATGCAATGGAGCAATGACCAATTCTCATTCTCGAGATACAGGAAATAAATCTTTTGGATTTTTTCTTGCCGTGGAACCAAGGTTTACTTGGTATATGATTTTGTATTCCAGCATAAAAAGCACCAGTTCGGGTTTTCGTATTAGACCAATTTTCTTCCCAGGAGCGAATCATATTGGATTTAAGAATTGGGATGACGTCAGAGATAGGAATTCTAAAATCTAAAGGATTAGAGCCAGAAATTGTTCCAAGTTTAGCTAGAGAATCGGCTTTCTCGTTACCCTCAATTCCCAAATGGCCAGGGACCCAAACCAATATTGTCTCGAAATTTAATTCATTTAAAGATTTAAGGGTGTTTCTGATATTATAAATAATATAGTCTTCTGGTTTATGGATATTTGAGGAAATTTTCAACACTGCGCTTAGTGAGTCAGTGCACAGTAAGGCTCGTCGAATATTGAAAAGCTGGATTTGGCTCAAAGCTTGTTCAATTGCGAAGCATTCTGCAGTAAATATAGAAATTTCTTTAGGCAATTTATAAGACAAATCTAAATCGAATTCGGGAATGTGTACCGCAGCTCCACAATCTTTGTTATCAGACTTAGAACCATCTGTGTAAATGAGTGAAAATTCTGGAAACTTAGAAGATGTAATGTTTTTAAATTTTTCCTCAACATTTTGATTAGATGAGGTAAAAATATCAGTTCGGAAGTCTGAAGTTATAACATTGGGGATATAATTGATAGAATCAAATGGGATAGTGAAAATAGGAAGGATAGGATCTTTTTGTAGATTTTGGAGGGAAGAGGACAGAGATTTGAATGAAAGAAAACTTTTTAGAAGGAGAAGAAGTCGATTTTTATCTGTCGATCTTTTTTCGTTATTTAAGTTATTGAACAAATAATCAAGGCTTTGTTCTAAAGGGTGACGCGATACAGAAAAAGATTTAAAAATATATTTATCAGCCAGGAATTGTCTCCTCAAAATTAAGGGGGGATCAACACATTCTACCTGGAGAGAATTAATTGGAGAAGATTTCATCGCTCCAATAATTATTCTGAGCGCTTTCGACTGAATTCTTTCAAGTTTTTTGTCCAAATATTTAGGAAGAGGATCGAAAAGAAATGTTCCATAATCCAAATGGCTTCGCACTAGAGCACCATACATTCATTTAAGAGTAGTAGGATGAGATCCCCACCACACTCTGGAAACAGCTCGCATAATATTTAGCCCCTTTTCACACTTAGCCGAAATGTTCTGAATATGCGGGAGCCAGGAAAGTTTATGATCCAAAAGTAGTCCAAGAAATTTAATTTGCTTAACGATTTGAAGAGGGACATTATCAAAGCAGACAGAAAAGGGGGGTATTTTTCTTTTGCGCGTAAAAGCCACTACTTTGGTTTTAGACGTAGCTAAATTCATCCCATTTGTCAACAACCAAACTTTAATATTATGTAAAGCCAAATTCAATTCCTTCGCAGCGCGCGATAGATTTTTGTGTGATAAATATATAAGGAAATCATCAGCAAAATAAAGTCGCTTGATAGATGAAGGAATTACATTGTCTAAATCACTTATATTAAATAATAATGGACTGATTACGGACCCCTGAGGTAACCCCTTCCATAGTTTGCGATTTATCGTTTTTGAGGAAAAGTGGATAATAATGGATCTGTCTGTTAGTAAATTAATAATAAATTGAACTAGTTTTAAGGGAATTTTTATTTTAATTAATTTTTCTTTCAAAATGTTAATTAATACATCGTCGTAAGCTGACGAAAGATCAAGAAATGTGGCCAGAGTGCAAGAATTAAGGGACTGAGATATACGGATGTCTGTTGTTAATACACTTAAATTATCTATGGTTGATTTCTTTTTCCGGAAGCCATATTGATTAGGAGAGATAATTCTGTTATTTTCAACAAACCATTCCAATCTGTTATTTATCAAGTGTTCTGCTACTTTCATTAAACACGACGAAAGAGCAATAGGACGATAGGATGAGATTTCAGATGGATTTTTGCCAGGTTTTAAAATCGGAAGAATTTTTTGAACTTTCCAGACTTCAGGAATAAATCCCGTTTCGAACATGTAATTAATTAGGGATAAAAAATATTCAACCGACATGTCTGAGAATGCTTTAATGAAACTATATAAGATTCCATCAGGGCCAGGAGAAGAGTCTGGAAGGGAATTGATTACTCGATTTAATTCACTTACTGAGAAAGGAGAGTCCAGCCAGCTAGAGTGAGATGGATAAGAAATAAAGGAAGGCATTTCCTCAGATCTGGCAACTGACGGAGGAGCTATCTTATCAGCAAAACCTATAATAATTTCTTCTGGAATATGTTTGGAACGCTAGGGAGTATATGACGAACCGAATTTTTTTAAATTGGACCATACGGATGACTGGGGAGATTCAGGAGACAAGCGTTTGCATAAGTTAAAAATATTCCACTTTGAGGATACTAGCCCACTACACATTAGCCCACCACACTACACATATAGATTATTGAGAAAATGTAGCTACTGATGTGCGTTTTTTCATTTCATCACTTGGTTTCCATCCCATTGAAAGTTAAGCCAAAAATTTAAAACTTTTAATATTGATGTTATTTAAATCTATTTATCTTAATAATTTCCTACGTAAAGTAAATGTGTTTTTTTGTTTCTTTAATAACAGAAACCTCATTCAGGAAAAAATAGCCTACAGTATATTCTAATTTCATTCCACATTTCATCCTAATAAATGAGAACATGTGTTCATGCACCAGCCTTGCCGTGCCTTGATAATGTACATGACGAAATGAAAAAATAATAGAATTTTTATGAACATGTGTTTATTACGAAACATATCAATTCATTCGTTAAGGGCCTGAATATGGGATTACTAATAATTTGAAGAGATTATTACTAAATTTACAGTATTCAATAATGCTATTTTGATCCGTGCTTCAAGTGAAGCCTTCAGTTTAGTTCTGACAACGCTTGCTCTGATTTCATTTTGGGCTTCTATATTACGTATATAACTTTTGATTATTATGATTCACCGAAAAGTGCGACGAGTACTTGTTGCTTATCATCTTAAAGTCCACAATCAATAAATGCTTAAATAAATAAACTAATTTGCCTTATTAAAATCGTTGAAGCAAAAAAATACATTTATTTGACTACTTCATACGATGTGAGGTCAACATTACCACCTCATCTTTTGCTTGTCACCCTTGTCTGTTCTAAAAATTCGTTTATATTATTTATAAAAATAAGAACCATGAAAGATAATTGTGTGCAGAACTGGGAGTGATGGAAAAAGGAGAATAATATGGCACAGTAATAATATCATCGAAGACCTTTGTTAATGCTCGTGGACATGAATTATTATTTTATATTGGAAATCATTCGCAAGATGTTGAACATCGTAATTTCCCGTTATCCTTTTGATGTCTCATTATATTATACTCAATATTTTTTTTACTCAGTAATTGGTTTTTTCATTTCCTAAGAACACATTTTTTGGATGTGATTGTACATAGCACATCGTGTATTGTAACCGAAAATGTGGATTTTTTATAAGCCCAAAAAATATTTTATTTGTTTTGTAAGTAAAGGATACCTAATGTTACAATATTTTTTTAACATTAACCCCACACAGGAGGCGCTGAGAAAAATAATTTTCCTCAGGGCCTGTGTCATCTTTTGGGATGTGGTGTAGGGGGTCTTTTTAAGGAAAGGAAGGAGGGGAAGTTCTAACGGTATGAGGATTGGGTGAGAATCTAGGGATCAGGGTGTCCAGGATTGATGGACATATGAATGTATACCTCCTATCACGGCGCAAGACGATGGGTCGAGAAACAAGTAGGAGAAGTCAAAGGGTCTCCCCAAACCAACCTCTCCCAATCTGGCACGCCACACACAACCTGTTCGCACCCCTGCTATATCACCAAACGTAGGTAACCACTAAGGGTGACCCAAGGCATAAGTGTTAGTTATCCAATATATGGTTCCCGGGTCTAGGTTTATTAATAATTTGTTACTGAAACGAGATTGAATCGTACTATATTTTAACGCAAAACTAAAACTACAAGACGATTAGAACAAACAACCATAATCGATTAAATTAATAACCCCCTTTGACATCAGATTTTATTGTATAATATAAGATAAATACAATTTGATATATAATGACGCATCAGTGACCCTTACATATATATTATTATGTTAAAAAAATTACGATGATGAACGTAGAAGTACGTTCCAAGATTCATGTTGCCAAAATAAGAATTCATAATGATGCATCCTCACACATTATGGTCACTAAATCAGTGTGACAAACGGAGTAATACGTTCCAAGATTCAAGATACCGAAATAAGAATTCGTAATGACGCACCCTTTCACATCATGGTCACCAAATCAGGGTGACAAACGGAGTAATAGGTTCCAAGATTCAAGATACCGAAATAAGAATTCGTAATGACGCACCCTTCCACATCATGGTCACCAAATCAGGGTGACAAACGGAGTAATAGGTTCCAAGATTCAAGATACCGAAATAAGAATTCGTAATGACGCACCCTTCCACATCATGGTCACCAAATTAGGGTGACAAACGGAGTAATAGGTTCCAAGATTCAAGATACCGAAATAAGAATTCGTAATGACGCACCCTTCCACACTATGGTCACCTAATCAGGGTGACAAACGGAATAGTACGTTCCAAGATTCAAGTTACCGAAAAAGGAATTCATAATGACGCACCAGTGACAGCCTATAACCGAAACCTTGGAGGCCTCTCCATTGTCGGTATCATATTGTTACCGTGACTATAGATGACGGATTTGATCAATATCGAATTGACATAGGGCTTTATGGATATAAAGTCATCGGTAGTTTATTTATTTTTATTTATTTTTTTATTTATTTATTAAGTTAAAAGAAATTTACATTTCACTTTCTTAACTTAAATATATAACATTAAATAAATAATATTCTAATATTGTTCTAATAACTTAAGATTAAAAAGTTTTTTCTTAAATACGGCAATCGATTTGACATTATAAAGGATGTTCTGTCTTCCTTGTCCAATTGCCTTATACAATATTAAAAACAATTTACACCTTCTATTAATAAGTCTTTCATATATTATTATTATTATTCTTATCATTGTCAAATCATAATTGCCAGAACAGTCAAATGCAAATTGATAACAGTATTTTAATGTTAAAACCTATTATTTGCATCAATTTAAAATGTTATTACGGTACGCCATTGATTGCATACAATAATATGGTGTCATCAAGATTGAAATCACAACTTGAAACGAGGTTTTACTCTAATTTGGAGGATACTCTAACCTTGGAGGCCTCTCCATTGTCGGTATCATATTGTTACCGTGACTATAGATGACGGATTTGATCAATATCGAATTGACATAGGGCTTTATGGATATAAAGTCATCGGTAGTTTATTTATTTTTATTTATTTTTTTATTTATTTATTAAGTTAAAAGAAATTTACATTTCACTTTCTTAACTTAAATATATAACATTAAATAAATAATATTCTAATATTGTTCTAATAACTTAAGATTAAAAAGTTTTTTCTTAAATACGGCAATCGATTTGACATTATAAAGGATGTTCTGTCTTCCTTGTCCAATTGCCTTATACAATATTAAAAACAATTTACACCTTCTATTAATAAGTCTTTCATATATTATTATTATTATTCTTATCATTGTCAAATCATAATTGCCAGAACAGTCAAATGCAAATTGATAACAGTATTTTAATGTTAAAACCTATTATTTGCATCAATTTAAAATGTTATTACGGTACGCCATTGATTGCATACAATAATATGGTGTCATCAAGATTGAAATCACAACTTGAAACGAGGTTTTACTCTAATTTTTCCAACACAATAATACCATATAATTTTTAATTTAATATGCACCGTTAATTGTACAGTAAAAAATTAATTACTGTCATAACAATGAATGCATTAGCACTCTGTAAATTTGTAAAGAGTTTTTAATGAACAGTGCGGTAACAGAATACAGCTAACAATACAGCTTTTAACAATGCAAACAAATGTTCTGAATTCCGCTCTTCTGCCCAGCGCAATGTCTATCAATTAGCAAATTCGGGATACTATTTCAGTTAAAAAAGTACAACACGTCAAACATTGGTAATAATATAGTTCTTTCTGGGCAGAAAATTTTAGTATTTGGATAAAATTCTTTGGAAGAAAGAACCTGATCGTTTTGCCCGTTGACCAAATTGGCGCGTTGGATTATTTTCGGTCGGAGCGGTTGTCAAACCTGCGAACAAGTGGTCGGTTTTGGAGATAAAAAACAACGGAAACATTCCTTGCACTGCTGCCCAGAGCTCACGGTAACCTCTGGGCTAACGGACGACGAATCTACTCGCCATTTTAAATTGAAGTTTCATACTTCAAGCTTTGTTGAACGTCCGTTCAATCCGCATCCGTTCGAAGGAATTACATACTTCCTGGTTCCCGCTTCTATTCTCAACATCGCCACGAATTGCATGATATCACCCACTTATTCTTTTTTGAAGCATCTCTTTTGCCCCAGACAGTTTAATCCTAGGGTATCCTTAAATCTACGACTCTCTTAGGAATCAAATCTTATTTATCAAACGGGAACGTTCCCCAGAGTGGCTTTGATTCGTCATCCTGTCTCACGCTACGAACGCATTGCGTGTTTGAATATATTGTTTTACTAAAATAGAGAAAAAATATACACCCCGCTCAAGTAGAGTTTAGTAATCAGATCTTATACAGGATAGGAAATTTAAACCTTTCTCTTTCTCATCTCCATTCCCTCTCCTCATCTTCAAAGCATCACACAAATTGTGAATACCAAAGTTTCTCTGTTGATGTATAACAGTCCAAAGTAAAAATAAACTTATTAACTACAAACAATGTCCTCAACACAAAGTTTAATACCTTGAACATCTGGGAATATACTTGTATAATATATGTTACCAGATGCAATACGACAGCTGCGCTACATTACAATTCCCTACGCTAAAACGTAATTGAAAAACTACCTGATGTAGTAAATCTAATATAAAGTGACAAAGACTATTCAAAATTTAAATAAGAAAAATATTTTATTTAAAAAGAAAGACAAGCATTCCCGGGTAACGAAAAACCTGACAATGTTTTAAAATCTTCTACTACACCACAGTAAGCGGAAAATGTTACTTGTGTCGTAATGGAGGACTTAGCCAGCCGAGGAATTGAACGCCTGGGCGGGACCCAAACGCAATGCCAACTCAGCCACTGACCGGTCAGAAAATACGAATGTTACATTTTTTTCCAAAACCAACATACCGAGTGATATTTAACCAATGATTTTCGAAAATGTTCTACTGCTAATATTACTGTGTTTTCACTTTTCACATATAAAGTGTTCAATTTTTAAATATTTTAGACACTAGATCTTTTTTGTTACTATACCTACTATTATTAAAAAATATATTGTACCTTTACATTTTAAAGTGTTATTTTTATGTTTTTATTTATTTCTTTTATATACAGGTTCTCTAGTTAGACCCGAGAATACCTTTTGGGTAGTTAAATTAATTAATTAAGAATTTATATAACAGTTGCTGAGTGATTTTTCATTTCAAAATGGGATAAACAGTACGAAACTAGAGAGGTTAATGCCTAACAAAAAATATTTTAAGCTTTGGAAGATGAATGAAGAGTATTAAATGCTGTTTGCTATTTTCTTGAAATGAATGATTTCACAAATTCACGGTAGGTAGGTACTTAACCATTGTTTTGTTCGTAGGGTCTACTTAAAAGACTTTATCTGGTTCTTTACTATTATAAAAAACTGGGGAGAAAGTAAATATAAAAAAACCATTAAGACACAGCACACGTTTTACGGAAAACGAAGGTCTGCAGATCCCACTAATATCTAAGAAGTATGAAAGCTTAAATATTGTGTACACGGAGAAAAATGAGTATTGCTAATTTATTAAGAATCTCTCCAAATCACTGGTAATCCGATTAAAAACAGGAATGCTGGCCCTTACCGAATGAATTAATAGGTATCCTAATAAACTATAGTGCAGTACAAATATGCTTTCACGTTTTCATAAAATTCCTAATATTTTAACATTGCATCATTATAAAGGTACGTGAACACGTGTTTCGATATACGAGGAATTAACTAAAAGTTTATCAGGAAATAGTTTGCAATCCCATTTTTAACAGGACAGCCAATAATTTAAAGACATTCTTTATAAATTAACGATACTCATTTTTCTCCGTGTACCAGGGATTTTTAATAAACTAAAAAAGAACTTTGCACTTGCGGAAAATGAGAAACCTGCCACTAAAAATGTTAAAAGTGGATAGTAAACGAAAAATCCATGTCTATAAAAATATTTCATTGTTTTTTAATTGCACGGTCTAAAACTTTACGCCATAACTTTTACTCTGTGGAATATTTATTCTACTGTTTTTTTTTTATCAGGAAATGGATTTACATCACGTTTTTAAAGAGATTTCAATAAATCCGCCATTCTTATTTTTCTTCGTATACTTAAAATCATCATCTGATATTATATTGTTGTCTTGATAAAAATTTGTTTTTTCTGGAATTAAGAACATTATTACTGTTATTTTAAAATATTAGAACATGTCGGTGTAAGCCCACTTTTATTCAAATGAAACGTACAACATACACAATTACTAGTCAGTAATAAAAGTAAAAATTTAAACCGTTAAAGTCACCAACCACAGCCATGCTCATCACCGCTATGGACCGAAAGTTTAATGATAAAAGCTACCCTTTGTTCACCGAACAGGCTCAGAAATCGTGTTTGTCCTCATTTCACATTTTTTCCACTCGATACGCCCGCAGTGGGTAAAAAAGTTCCACAAAGCTGCGGACCTCACACGGGAAAACATTTTATTTTTGAATAATAAAATTCTGTTCAAATCAATTCGAAAAGCTTTTATCAAAGCTCTCGGAATGTAGAGAAATGCTTATATTAAAATAAAATTCTACTTTTTTATATATATTAATACTCTCTTTTTTATTTTATACTTCCTTTAACTAATAGTTACCGCCCGGATTCACCCAACTTCCAACACTCATTTTTTCGAAATATGCTTTCTAATAAATAAATAAATAAAAGCTTTATGTACAGTTAAATCTGGAAAGAGTTTTGTTAAGTTCTGACGGCATATCCAGTGTAAGTAATTTTTTCCATCCAGAATTAGATATTTAGATCAGAACAAAACAATATGTCATAAAAATATTTTTGTGTCAAACTGAAATCATCAAACTGCTGTAACAATAATATTATGCAAAAAAATATATTTTTAAATGTGAACTCCTAAGTTTTTTCCAAATTATAATTGAATCTGACCAGTTAGCATCGGGTTGTAATTCAAATAGAAAGTAACTGAAACCCTGGAGAATAATATTATTGTGACAATTTTATCACAGTCTCAGGATATAACTCAGTTTTAAATAGATTGCACACACTTGGGAACTTTTATGCTAAAATTGCAGATACTTTTCATATTCCCCTTGTAAAGTATAGAATAGTAAATAGAAAACAAAGAGTTAAATTAAACAACTTTCTGTCTATTATTATTGAAGTAACGTCCGGCGTACCTCAAGGAGCACATCTAGCGCCGCTTCCTTTTAACTTGTTTATAAAGGACATTATTAGTATTTTCTCTCATACACGGTTTTGGCTTTTTGCGGACGACAATAAGATTCTAAAAATAATAAAAAATCACGATGACTGCCTTCTTTTCCAATCGGATATCGAATCTTTCTATGATTGGTGTAAAATTAATTGTTTGAATCTAAATGTCGATAAATGCAAAATTATGTCCTTCTTTAGATAAAAAAACGATTGTCTTCGAAAACAAACTTAATAATATTTGCTTAGCAACTGTTACATCTATTAAAGACCTCGGTGTCCATCTTGATAAGAGTGAAGTTTTAGATAAGTCAAGCTTTCTTTTCGTGATCACATAACTGCAATCGTTAATAAATCCCTCAAACTGCTTGGTTTCATCACTAGAATCACTTTGGACTTCAAAAACGTAAATACCCCCAGAACTCTTTACTGCTCCTTGGTTCGCCCCCATCTTGAATATGCTTGTATTATGCTTGTATTATCTGGTCTCTTTTTTATGCTATCCACATTCGACGCATTGAATCTGTTCAACATCGGTTCTTAAAAGGGATTGCTAGGAGGCTAGGATTAGAAAAAAGCAAATACTCATTTTGTAACGTAGCTTGTCACCATATATTAATAAAAACTTACCGTATACCGGTTATATGCTCCACCATAGCTTGCAGCAATAAGGGGAATGAAATGATGACACAGCAATATCAATTGTGATAAAACAACATGAAGTATATTTGAGTTAAATTTGATTACAAGAGCAATACTTAAATTTAGAAAATCAGGGGTGGTTGGCTATTTGATAGCACAACGTAATTTGAATTCGGCCACGACATTTACTTGTATGATTATATTAACTATAAAGCTAAACATAAGACATCACCACTGAGCGCCAGTCTAGAAAACTCTTCTAAACGAATTTATAAACATGTTGATATCTAAGAGATTATGTGTCTAATTTATGTGGATTAATAAAATTGTCTCACGTGCTTGTATTAAATCTCCGACATTCAAACAGCCCGTCCTGCGATGTGCTTCCCTCCTGCCTCAAAAACCAACTGCCGGCTTCTCTGGAATTCAACGCTCAGCTACTTGAATTCAACGAGTGGCGGCTGAAATTTGATGCCAACGCGTGTCTAGAAATTTTGCTATGTAAGCGGACAGTTCCTACCGCTACAATTTGATGAAATTGAACTAAATCTAAACCTCTCTACTTTGGAAGTCCGTCGGGAAAGAAATGACCTCATTTGCTTCTTCAAAATTATAAATGGTATTATTGATTCACCTACTCTACTGCAACTCGTTCCCTTCAATATCCCCTCGCACAGACTCAGAAATAATGAACTGCTCTTCTTCAATCATCATTCGACAAACTATGGATATTATTCACCATTGCCCAGAATGCGTAGACTGGTCAACTCAAGTCAAAACCTTTACTTTTTTGGGATAAGTCTGAATGATGTTTGCCAGTCGCTAAATTATAAGTGTCTGTGGTCCTGACCCATGGCGTAGTCTTGACTTGATTCGACTTGTCAATTTATTTTCTTATATTATATCTGCCTTATGTATTTGCTTTCATGTACCTTTGTCTACTCCTGTAGTTTTCATTTTACTGTATTCGTGTTATTATGTTGTAATTCGGACGATGTCCGTTAATAAATAAATAAATAAATAAAGCTGCACTAATAACACATTTTAACGCCACTTATTTTAATGAGGTCACTAGATAACAGGCTTATGTTATTGCTTCTTTCTTTACTGTTATTTTATTTGTTATGTTTTAAATAAATTTAATTTTTCTTATCAAAATTTAATACTGCACTATGTATATGTAAAAAAAAAACTTTTTATGTAAATGGCACTTGTGCCGTAAATTCTAAATAAATAAATATTATTTTAAAAAAATAACTGAATATTTAAAAATAGAAATGTGCCTACACTATTTGTAACAGTTGTGCCACCCTAAAAACGTACCTAAGTAATGTTTATTATTTGTCGTGACTTGAGTTCACGCTATCACATAAGTAATCTGACAGTCGGAGAAGGTAAAACATCGTACCTTTTGTGACATTGTAAAAAAAGCTTGTATAGTAGGGCACTGGCTATCGGAGTGAATATTGTACGATTCAATGTATTTTGAACACCGATAGTGGTTCAAACTGTTTTGAAATTGTTTGGAACATCCACCCACAGTCTGCTTTTATAACGCAGTAGAGCAGTAGTCAAAATAAACTTATTTAAGTAGGTATTTTTGGTAATTAAAATTTTAATTCCTCTTTTGTGAGCACTGAACCTAAACTTAATAGGCAGTTGTCTTATCACGTTTCAAATAAAACTGATTTCGCCAATATATACAAAACTTTATTGGATTCTTAGGCCCCATACAGGTCAAAGATTTAGTTTATACCATCTGTTTAAGAAAACGATTTGATATTTGAAAAATGTTTTATCCGAAAGTTAAGCTCAAACAACATAATTCTATCAGTTCATCTCTTCAGTTGGTCGCCAGAAATAAGAAAAACAGAAATAATAGAAAAAATATACATTTCTTGAATCAATTTCATTTGTGAAGTTCTTTAAAAATGTTGAAATCTTGTTAAACTTGTTTCATTGTGGTTTCCATTGCCACTGACGCAAGAACTCGCTTAATTTTTTTATTTGAATTCGAGATTCAAAGTTTACCGAACTGACTCAAAGGAAATGAAAAAAAAATCAATCCTGTGGATAAATAGTAAAAACATGATAAAGTGCTGCTTAGCTGCTTAGCTACAATCAAAAGAAGAGATCAGTGCAAAACAGATAGACACTGTCGTGAAATTAAATTTAAACTCAGTGAGCGCTGGGCCCAAGCTAACTCAAGACCACGCCCTGCATAGTTGTTAATTACTTTGTTGTTAATTTATCCTCTGCCATATATTTTTTCAATTTCACATACCTACTGTACAAAATGTTAAAACGAAATTTTAAAACAAAACGTTAAAATTTTGAAACTGTACCAAGATTCACATACCTGGGCTCCCTGATAACAAACAATAACACTACAGAGGAGATCCAGAAGCGCATCGTGAATGCAAACCGCTGCCATTTCCGCCTACGAAAACAAATAAAATCCCGAGTGCTTTCCAGAACCACCAAGGTATTAGTGTACAAAACACTAATTAGACCAGTGCTTACGTACGCAGCCGAGATGTGGGTTCTAACTAAGAAGAATGAGCGAGCATTGGATGTTTTTGAAAGGAAAATTTTGAGGCGCATCTTCGGACCGGTTCTAGAAAATGGATTTTGGCGCAGACGTTTTAACAATGAGCTCTATACTCTGTTTAAGGAGCTAAACGTCACAAAGTTCATAAAACTGGGAAGACTTCGGTGGCTAGGTCATGTGGAGAGAATGACTGAGCATCAAGATCCAAAGTCCCTGCTGAGCTCAAGACCGATAGGGAGAAGGAGCCTGGGAAGGCCAAGGTTAAGATGGAGCGACAACGTCTTCAAAGATTTGTCTGCCTTGGAGCTTCGAAACTGGAGAGAGCTGGCGCGGGACCGAGATGAGTGGAGGAAGACTCTTGAGGAGGCCAAGACCCACCAGGGGTTGTAGAGCCAAAAGTGATGATGATGACTGTACAAAAAATATGTAAATTTATGTATGTATATATGGGACGTGTGGGATTGCAACATCCCGGAATAAAAATTATTTATTATTATTTATAAATTTACCAAAAAAATGTAAGTGTTATTTAATTAACGAAAAATTGTTGAACCTGTAGCCAAGCTACCTTGTGACTGATATCAATATTAGTCAAAACTGGTCCAACTAAGATCTAGGGGCCGAAAGGTATCGTACAAATTGGATACATCAGTTTTCTTTCAAATCACTTCTAGGGATTATCTTCCGAATGTTTCAAGACAATTAGGCTCAGTTCCCGACTGAGTTGATTTATCTTAATGAAATTCTCTGTGGCCCAATTGACGTTGAATAAATCTGGATCCGTTAGATTGAGTAGCCTATTCTTTTCACCTGACAATGGTTCCTTTCCTCACGCTTCTTCACTTGGAGCATAATGATATCACTTAACAATAAACCTTCAAACGAAGGGATGATGAAATAACTGGCACATAATAATATACCTTGTTGTTAAAGGCTTTTCCTGATTTTAATATTTTTTTACATTAACTCCACGCAGGATGCCAAGAGGATTTTTTTTCCCTCAGCGCCTATGCCATCTTTGGGGGTGCAGTGTGGAGAGTATTTTCAAGTGAAAGAAGGAGAGAAAGTTTGGGGAAATAAAAAGATATGAGGGTTGGTAGGAATCTTGAGGTATGTGTGTTCACCATGCAGTTGGTTGACGGACGCATCCACCGCAAGACCTGGACTAACATCACCCCATGAACCCAGGCAATTCTTCTAAGTTACCAAACGTAGCGAACCACTTGGGGTAACCTATTGGTTATCCGATGATCGTTCCAATACCCAAACCCGCCTCCCTAATTGTCGAATAAATGAAGAAAAAAAATGATTAAAAAGTAGGTGTTTTGTAATTTTCACGATTAAATTAATATTTCATAGTTGTATCTAGATAGTCTAGATGGAAAAACACTGTACAATTTTAAAAAGATCAATTTTACGCTCCATATTGTTTGCTGCATGTATTGAATTTCGCAATACCTTCAGAGGATGCAACATCTGCCTCGGTTAAAATGTATGAACTTGTAAAAACATTGTAATTATTGTACTTTAAATAAATAAAAATTTTGTTAATTGATAAAAACACTAATAAACGAAAAAAACTTTTGGTTACTGAATTAAAGAAAAGTTATTGTGTTAATTTTTCGATTTTTTTTGTACAGCGTTAAAATCGAAGAGGTACCAACAATTAATACTTATTTTACTCTTCACTAAAACAATATGTGGGTGAGGCAGTTTTACGGGATATATATTTTGTAAAACTGCCTCACACACTAGAACAATATGTGGGTGAGGAAGTTTTACGGGATATATATTTTGTAAAATACTCATTATAAACTTGTACTGTGTATTAATTTAAATTTAACACTGACAGTTTTTGATTTTTTTCATCGCTTCGTAAGATCTTCAAACTTTTCACAATCTCTAAGATTTCCACCAATTCAATGGATTCATTATTTTCCTGACGTGAACAGGCCTCAATAGGGGCGAAAAGATTCTCCAAAAAAATAACAAAGTCACCCCACTCAAATAAATCTACACCTATAATGTCAACGACCACCACGTGGAAGACGCCACTTATTTAAGGAAGGCTGTCTTTCATTAAAATGGGCTTTTGTTTGGTTGATTGTTGTCTGAAACAAACTGTTAATCTATTGTTTGATAATTAATTGTCAACAACGCTATTAACAATTACTTACTACCTTCTAGAATACATTAATTTCCACTATCCGCTCAAACCACTGATTCAAAACTTAAAACTACATACAAAATTCGTTTTTCAGAAGAGTATACACATAATAAATAAAAGGTGTTGTAAATTAATAATTGGTGCTTTTTTGAAAATTGATAAATTGTTAAAAAAAAAATTCATTTTCACATCAAAATTTTGTGTTTCTTTTTTCATTTATATTAAAATTTTTGTAAAAAATATTAGTAGCGGAAACTTGATGCAATCAAGCAAAGATTTAATATATCAAAATGTGTACGCAACTATATGTTAACCCAAATAAAATAAATATAAAAAAACATTTTTAAATTATCTGTGTTTTAGCATTTAACGTGCTCTTTATGGGTAAAGTTGACTTTTTTGCAAAACACAAGAGTTCCATCTGCCCAGAATCTGTGGGACGGTAGTATCCCTTATATAGGAAAAGAGGAAGTAGGTTAGTTGACCAGTTAATAGCTGAGATTACAAATACGTTCGGTTTCCATCCAGGCGCCGTGGGTTCAATCTTCTTTTAACAACGTCCGCCATCATTACGCTAGTACCATTTTCTGTTTAAAATTATGGTAGTATGAGAAAATCATTTTTTTAGAATTATTCTTTATCTGGGAATGTTTTTCTTTCTTTTAAAAATGTTTTTTATAAAAATGGCGGTAAGTAGGCACCTACCAAAGTTGGTAAAGTACAACAATAAAATGCATTTTCACCGATAAACTTCCCAGTTCATCTTTAATCTTGAAAACAGGAACCTGATATTTATGCTTATGTGCATAATAGACGCAGGGAAACTGCAACGCCTGAGAGGAATTCTCAACCGAGAGTAATTCGATGCTTCTTAATCATATATCTAGTTAATAACAACATATTACTCACTCACTATAAGTGCCCCCTCTGTAAATAACTCAATATAATCCTTCCCTTCTCCGATATACTAAGATTTAAGTCATATTCAATACGTAAGGGTAAGGCATCATGTAATCTCTAATCTACAAATAGCATAGCTGATTATTGTGGAATTAAGGCATCATGTCCTACATCTTTGATCTTTGACCAAAGTTTTGAATAACCTTTGAATCATGGCAGATAATAGGGCTTTGGTGTAAGAGGGAGAAGTTATTACAGCATTAGTGAACTCTAGAAAATCTTGAATTATTATACAATTAATTATTGTAATTATTCGAGAATCAAAGTGAAATACAACATTGAATAATAATAATAAAATGTTTTTATTTTATTTTTCTTTTTGTTTCCAGTCCCTCTCGTTTCGGGTATTGACATTAAAACTATTAATAAAACATGAGCATCTACTTATTATACCGCTTGGAGAAAGCACAAAAGAAGTTTCTTAAATATGTTCAGTACAACATACAGTTAGTAAGTAAGTAAGTAATACAGTAAGTTGAGACAACATTTAACATTGATTGTGTCCCTGTTAAATCTTCTCGACTCATCTTTTCCACTGCAACAACTGTATCATACGTATCCAGACATCCAGGATTTTTCAAGAAAATTCATATTTATGTAAAAACTGCAAGAACACTCAAACCCCGAAACCGCTTGATACCGTGTCGCCGACACAATTGGAAATTTTTACTACATAATTAATCAAATAATGTGCTATATGTGATTAATCAAGATAATTACATAGCGATATAGCAGCAGAACCTGAAACACATCTGAAAATAACCATCCACCCTCACTCGGACCTACCAATCCACGAAATGACCACCGCTAAGGGACCGACTCAGTATTTACGTCGATCCCTCTCCACTACTCACCAAAAGGAATTCCATGAATGCCGCCGTCTTCAACCAATCACAGCACAGCATATTCCATTGCGATTTTAATCAAACAATGATTACAAATACAAATGTAACTATTTGTGATAACATCAGACTCAATTTACGGGAAAATGATCGAAAACATAACCACGGAATAAATATAAACATCAAGAAATGATCATATGCTAACATAATAACGTGAAAAATTATACCTAAATATATTTGTTACTCTTTGGGAAATGTTCAAACCAAAGATATTTAACTTCAAACCCAAAATGAAAATTTGTATAATTTATTATAAAATAAATAAACGAGACTGGGGGAGATGGTTTTGGTAGATTGAACTGACATGGTTAAAGGTATCATATCAACATATTACTTTCCTCTCAGCAAAGTAATTTCCGAGAGGAAAAATACCTAACCAATTTACTCCTCACTAAAGAGGAAAATCTCCTCCGAGAGGGCCCGATTTGAATTTGTTCTATAAATAGAGAATCGAATTCCATATAAAGTCAGTTCAACAACTATCTCTGAAAGAGAATCCTCTCTGCTGAAGAACCATCTCCAAGTCTCCAAGAAATATTTTCAAGTGTTTTATTCAGTATTAAATTCAGTTTTTGCCAGTAATAAATTCTTTTCGTCAGCTCAGATTTGGAAATAAATTCCTTTCTGAACTTGGCTTTAAACTTCACTACAAACCTCCACTACATCCACCAATACTGAAACGCTGACAAGTGTACCCAACTTCCTTCGTATTTACAGTTATTTTACGGACGGTAAATTGTCTCGTACAACAACCATGGCGTTTACTATTCATAACACTCACCACTAGCGCGATTTAACCGAACTGTTTAATACAGGATATTAAGGAAGGTACTTGACTAACTTTACCCTATACAGACGGGCGTTCAATAAATACATTAGGTGATAAATTGAGCTGTTTTTTTCATAAACAATATATCTCGCTATACAAGTTATCCAATTATTATTATAGATATATGCATAGGGATATATCTAGATTTAGCTAAAGCCTTCGACTCAATCTGCCACAATTCACTTTTAAAAAAAATTGAAAACTTGGGTATCAAAGGCAAGGAACTTCAACTATTAAAAAGTTATATGAGTAACAGAACTCAACAAGTCAAAATTAACAACCATACTAGTAAACCACTGCCGATTACATATGGAGTTCCACAAGGAAGCATACTAGGGCCCGTTTTTTTTACTATTTAGGTACATAAATGAACTTTGCAGCATGAAAATAGACGGTGAAATAGTTAGCTATGCTGATGACACAGTTTTACTTTTCAAATCTAAGGATTGAAATAATGTATATAACATAGCGAATTTGGGAATCTCGCAAGTGAAAACATGGCTAGACTCAAACATCCTTACACTTAACATATCAAAGACAAAATTCAGAGCATACAGTATAAATAGCACGGGACAGCCAAAAAACAACACAAACACCATAAAAATACACGAATGTTTAAACACCAACATCTGCGGTTGCCCTCCTCTAGAAAAAACTGAACAAATAAAGTATCTAGGAATCGTAATTGACCATAACCTTAGATGGATACCTCACTTCAAACAAATCACAAATAAACTTCTCAAAACAATACACATTTTCCTAAACATAAGAAACATATATAAAATAAAACAATTGAAAACAATATATTTTGCACTTTGCCAATCAATAATAGAATATGGAATTATCGCTTGAGGAGGAGCAACAAACTCGGCTATCAATTACATAGAAACTGCACAGAAAACGATCTTAAAGATAATACTAAAAGAACATAGACTGACCGATACAGACCAAATATTCAACATCTGTGACGTACTAGATATACGCCAATTATACGTTAAAACACTACTAAACTACATTTTTGACAAAAAAATAATAATTTCAACATACACAAAATAACACTAACAGACCAGTTAGACAAGCTTACAAAGAAAACATAAAAACTCCGACAGTAAATTCAAGTTTTTGACAAAGACTACCAATACCATGCTTTAAAAGCTTTCAACAGTGTAAAACTTGAAATTAAAATTGAGGTAAATAAAAATAAATTCACACACAAAATTACAAAATGGATTAAAAAACAAAAAAGACAATATTACCAAAATGTCAAAGCATAAAATAAAAATAAAACCTACACGTAACACACAAAACCAATATAAACACACATCACTCAGAAACACACAAGATTATTTTCATTATATTATTTTTTAATTTTAAATTTATTATTATGTATTTCGTATTTTTCATTTTAAATATATTATTTTCTTTTTGAATGTATTATTTTATTTTTAAATGTATTATTTTTTCTTTAAATAATATGTAGATTATATTTTCATATTATAAAATGAAGGCCTCAGCACGGGCAAGCCACCCAGTGAGGCCTACATTACTGGAAAACATAAATTGTAAAAAATAATGTACCAAATAAATAATAAATAATACTTAATATTATTATAAATAAAATTAAATAATCAGGTTAATCACCATATTAATGAAAAATATGCCTAATGCCGATCGCACAAACCGTCAGTTTCAATTATATAATGGCCAAGCTTGTCTTGACTCTACCGTTGTACGGAAAAAGACTACCTCAAAACAGCGTTATTTCCATAACGGCATAAGGGCTCAATTCCAACGTCATCAGAATGGCACATTTTAGCTATCTCACCACAAATATTCATTTCTTGGTACCCCAATACGAAATTTAGTATCATGACCTCTAATTACTGAGTTGCAAGCATAACGGTAAATAAATTTGTATGGAAAGATGCTCCAATTCAGCATTACTGAGAAACAGTAAGAGTTCAGGAGGTTATTACTGAAATTACCTTTGCGGATATTTTTTTCACATTACTGAGCTTTCAAAAGGCAAATAAAAATGACAACTAATATTCAAAAAAATACCGGTAGTATGCGTCCCCCAGTTAAAAAGGTTTTCAGCAAGCATGCGAAATTTTTTTTTTCTAATTTTTATTTGGAATAGTTGTATTAAGTTGCTAATTGAAATCAATTACCTCAATTAAAAATATAAAAAAAATATCAGACAACGGTAAAAACCCCCGCCAAGACATCGAACATTTACAAAAACGACAGTTTAGGGGCTATTTGCGCGGCCTACAAAATAGTACAGAATTTATTAAAATAGGTTTATTTTATTTAATAACATATTCAAATATAATGAACTAGCTATTGCAATCAAATATTTCTTCATTTTAATATACTTTGGCGCAGTGACAGAGGAGCAAAGTGAGGGACGAAGCGGGGCGGCACGTGACAATCTACAAAATGCAGTGTTTTGTTTAAACTAGTGTCGATAACTGTCTCAAGGTGAAAGGTCGCGCGTCAATTACATTCACGAGTACTTATTGATAAACATTTTTTAAGTGAATTAACATTACTTCTAGAAGACAAAATTTAAAATGTTCGATATTTGGTGTAAGTGCATAGTTGAAAGAGAATATCCTACCTACGTATGAAAATGTGATGAAATTCTACGAATGGGTTCGACAAGACTTAAAAGTAAGGAATAACACAACAAAAGAACCTACGTTTTTCGAAATTGCCGAAATAGTTTGAACAAAAATTGAATAATTGTGGATAAAATCTTCTATTGCAATTGTCACACACAAACGAATCTTACAGTTACTAAAAAGTTATCACTCGAATTGTTATAATTTGAAAAAGTCTTTGAAAAAACTTAAGGAAAAAAAGTTGAGAAGAGTTAAGAGTACAAAGACGAAAGATTTTTTGACATAGGTGCAAGCAAATGTAAAGAATTTGTAAGCTGTACTTGTTTGAGAGAAAAAAAGTGCCAAAAGAGGAACAAATGTTTTTAGAAGACAAACGCACTAACTGACTAATGGCTTCAGGAAGAACGGATCTTATCCAGAGTGAATAAAATGCTGAATAGACGATTACGTACTCTTAAACAAGAAATGAAGCATAATAGATAGAATGAAACAGAAATTCCTTCATTATATTTCGATGGAAGGAAAGACAAGACGGCTAAAACTGTTTTAAAAAGATCGAAGAAGCTTAGAGTGATGGTACAAGAGGAACATATTTGGATTATAAAAGAACCAGGTACTGTTTATGTTGGGTAAGGGGTTTCAACATCGGGCAGTGCAAGACATATTGAAAGAGCTGTACACAGCTTTTTAACGACTGAAAAAATATCACTAGAGGGTTAAATGGCTGTTGGCTTTGATGAAACAAACACAAATACAGGGAAAGTGGGAGGCGTGATTCGTATTTTGGAAAACAGACTATCTCGACCATTGCAATGGATAATTTGTCTTTTACACGCCAATGAGTTACCATTAAGGCATTTGTTTACCTATTTGGATGGCCCTACTGCAGGACCTAAATCATTTGCAGGTCAAATTGGTAAAGCATTAGAGATATGCGAGACGCTGGTGTTGGCCAACTTTGAGAAGATAGAAGGTAAACTTCCTCCACAAATATCCACAAGTACAGACTAGAAATATTCACAAGAAATTACTACTGCTGTCATAAAAAGATCCTGCTCTTCTTATTTATTACAGAGAAGCCCAGGTAAACTACCCCATGCTCGCTGGTTGACAAGAGCTAATTGCATACTGCATTTGTATATTTCTAAAGAAAATACACAACGAAATCTTGTGATTTTAGCAACGTTTGTCGTATAGTTAAATCATTTATGGAAGCTCATTAAAAGCATTAGATATTTGTCCAATTAGTTGTTAGCAATAGTAGATCCTGTTATAATTCAAAACAGTTACTTTGCTCATCTAGAAAACTTGTTGTTGAGTATGATAACATATTCCCGTAAACACATTAGAGAACTCGCTGCAAGACGCATTTTAAAGGCTCGTCAAGTTAATAAAAAATCAGTTTTGCACATGTTTGAGGTGCCAAAAGTGATCTTAAATACATGTTCTAACGTGGATATGATTGAATGGCAACAAAATATATACAAACCCCCAATACTGATGAATATTTCCGATGAGCATTTACAAGATCTTACTGAAAATGGAGAAGATACAGTGTTGAAGTTTATGAGACTGCCTTGCCACACCCAGGCTGTGGAAAGATCTGTAACAGTTGTGACAGTAGCAGTTCTAAGTGTATTCGACAAGACAAGACGAGAGGGATTCATAAAATCTAAATTAGCATCTCGAAAACGAGAATTAGCATCTTGCCAAAATTAGAGCCGAAAAAGGATTTTTGCTATAAAAAATGATGTTATTCATACCAACATAACTTTCTGAACTTGTTTTTAGTTTTTAAATAAATGATTTTATTAATTTAACATCTACTTTTACTTTATCATTTAATGAATAATATATTATATTTACTTATTATTTTGTTTATAGGGTGTTTAATTCAAAACGTCTATAAAACCTTAAAAAATAAAATTTCAAGTCTATGGCGGGACCTCAAGGTGTCGAGCTAGAACTTCCAAATTGAGAAATGTTATTAACAATTATAAAAAGCAACTTTTTCGATTCAATTCAAATTCGAAAAAAAAAATCGTATAAAAGTGTTCCACCTAATGCGAAAGCATCAAGCGAAGAAGATACGTCCGGGCGCTTCCTATCTGTCGCAGGTTCGTAGTGCACGGTGTGATGAACTTGCCCTGGGATAAATTTTTTTTCCGTTTATTGTAGGATTTTATTAATTCTGGTTTCTCCAATCAAAACGTGGTCAGGGGTGACATCTAGTTAAAAATGCTGAGAACTAGAAGAAACCGGGGCGTGTCGTTTTTTTTTGATCTACGCCAAAAGTTAAGATGCAACCAATCAGAGAGGCCTAATGAAAGTTCGAAATACACCGGCAACACCTACCTTATTGATTTATTATGGTGAGAAAGAATTTTTCAGTTGATTTCATGAAATAGAGACTAACCAGATGTTGGAGTTGGCTATTTTGAAAACAAGTGCTTGAATTTATGATGCTAGAGAAAAAACTTGGAACATGCCCTGCGTTTAGCAGAGACCTCCGTGATGGTGTTTTGAATTCTCAGATTTTATTCAGTGCAGGAGCGACGAATTTGGCAGGCTGGGGCGGATAGAAAAAAACCCTAACAAACCCTATAAGCAACAATTCAACTCCGTTAAGCAATGCTACTAAGTGACTTTTTGAGTAGGAAATACGCCTTTAAATATAGTTACGTAATTTTTCTAAGGATTTAGACGAATTTTAATTATGACGAGCGAGGTAAATAACATTTTAACAGGACGAGTTTGGAAGTTGCTTAATTAAATTAAAATCCTGCAAGAAGATTTAAAAATAAAACTTATAAATAAAAGATATTTAATACATCCTAGAATTAGGTTGGTAATTTGAAAATAGGCTAAAACCTGGTAGGCCGACACGCCACTGAACTGAGGGGATTAAGTTTCATTCCTTTGAACAAGAATTTGACAGTTTACTTGAGAAGTAACAAGTTATTGGTTTTGAAACGATTGAAATTAAGGTGACGGGTTCAAGTGCTCATAATTGATGTGGTCTTTTAGTGCGTTTCTGTCCTTGAATACACAAAGTTTTCAGAATTCTAAAAACATAAATTAGATATCGCCATATGGCGAAAGGCGGAGTTGATTTGTGGGAGGAGACGAGGGGGTGGGGGGGATAGTCTAGATTGAGGAGCGCAAGGAGACGGTCATATAGTCAGTTTTGTAAGCGTTGGGAGACGGTCAAATAGAGTCAAGATAGTCAGGGTTTGAAAGCGTTGGAAGACGGGCAAGAAGATTCAGATAGTGAAGATCAAGGGGAATTCAAAGTCGGTCGAGCATAGCCAGGATCGGTCAGCGTTGTAATATAGTCAAGGCGATTAAAAGTTGGGAGACGCGTCAACAAAGAATTTATCGTCAGGACACGAACGCGGCTAAAATCATTTAGTGTAGAAAGTGTGGTTTTCTAACAGCATGAGTATTTTACTGCATGTGAGTGTGGTTGTTTCTTATAATTATTTGGAATGCACTAAGATGATGAATTGGTAAGTCTTATTATAATCTAATTACTAACCCTCATTTCCTGTGAATTTCTTAAAGAGATAAAAACGTTCCAATACGTGGTAAACAATATAATACAATTGTATTTTGAAGTAAGGGTATTTAACTTGAATACTATAGGTAATTATGTTAAAATCTTCAACAGAAGAATTTTAAGTCCGGACCCTTCTACAATAAGGGGTCATAAATCACATATTGTGTTGGAGCCGACCGGTTTCGGCTATTGCAAAATGGAATAAAATTGACAATAGACATTAGTTGTGTTACGAGTTAGTGTATTTTTCGTAAATTTAATATGATTTAATGATGCTCCAAAAGTAATATTAAACGTCTAAAATTCATAAAATATAAACCTTTATATTTATGCGATGTCTAATATGATATGAACAATCGATTCGGGCAGCCGGTTAACGGTTAATTATATGCTTTAGCACCTGTTATTTAACAATATTACCAAAGTTATTCACGGAATTAACACAGCGGATTGAAGGTAGTCGCCGAGAGAATGCATTTGTCTGGCTTCCCTATTCTGTCAAGTGAGATTTTCATTCACATAAGTTTGGCTTGGGACGAAGTGTACGACTTTTCCGTAGGCTTTCCTATCTTATCAATGCGACAAAAGCGAAGGAATCGAAATTGGTAATTGGCTTGCCTAATAGGGACTATTGTGTTTTAGCAAATTCGGAACTCTGAATACCAGGATAGCGTCTATTTCAGTAGGGCAGCGCCGGCCTTTCCCGTGCTCTTGATGTGGTTGAGTTATCCCGTTAAAGCATCGGTTTCTGTCGAAGGTGTTGGAGGCCCAGCCTAAGATGGTTACCCTGGATAGACCCCTGTTCTGAGTATTTTCAGCTGGTGAGAGGACGTTTTCACGGAGTTCCAAACGAAGATTGCCAATGGGCTTTTCTACTTGAGTTAGCTTGGTAGACGAAGGAACAAAGCGAATAATGGCTATGCTATCCTTTTCTGACGTATGGGGGAGATTTTCTCGTTGACAAAACGAAGGGATCGTGACGAATATAAAGTTGATTCGACGATCTTCCAACAGCCTTCCTGTCACACCCAATAAATATTTACCCCACTATAGGAGGAAAAGTCATCTAGAATAAGTTGGGAATTGACTACGACTGAAATCGTTTGAGGTGACGGAGATCGGATGATTTCAGATTCACGACCTGATAATTCCTGTATCCCTGATTCTTAGCGCCGGAAGTCGAGAATACCATTCTCTACCATTCTTTGATATTTGAAGCGGACGAAAGGTAACAAACGATAGAACGAGTGACCATGACTTGAAAGTGAAGTAAGACCTCCCGTCCCGGAAACATTCGTTATGTCGGATGGGTGCCTTCATCCAAATTAAATATTGATATGACTATTTTGAGTGTGGACGAAAGACTTGAAGTATGTTCTGTGTTGCACATGTGATAAACATGTGTCATTACCTCTACTGGAATGAGAAGCTATATAGACTGGAGCCAGGAGCTATTTGGAGTAACGTGACTGCAGAGGCGAAGGCGAACAAACTGGAGCTGGATCTAACTTATTCTTACAAGCGCAAACCAGAGGGGTGTTCACGGGACTCCCAAACTCCTGACGTTGCTGATGCAAACCACTTCAGGATATGTTTATGTTTGAGGTTAGTAGAGTGGACTCCTAACTTTCGGCATGCTGGCGGAGCTTAACTCATTATTGATTTGGGGGAAGTTGACGCGACCTAAACCTCACGCCACCCACGTACCTCAAATGGTTCCTGACACCAGGCTATCATGGCCACCGGACCGGAGCAGCTCCTTGTACCTAACGGTATAAGATGAATCTTCATCAATCATCATCATCATCAACATCATCGTTTACCACCAAGGACTTACATATCCGAATTCAAAGGAATCCTACCTTCATCATCCTCCGGCAGGAGGCAAAATATGTCATTATTTCACCTGTCGCTGAGCGATTTTCAATTAATTTCTGGAGAAGATGGGGTTGGACCATCAATTTGGCTGCTCTCGAGCTGGCCACGTTGATGGATGGGATTTGGACGGAGACCAACCGAAAGCAACACATGTTTTGTCTCTAGCCATTCTTAAAAGTACCTACTCGTAGAAATAACTCACAAAACTAACAATCCATAGCCAAATCATTAACCTAGAATCTTGTGCATCTTGAATTGAATTGTCTATAGAGAATTTCATTTACCTACTTGTATTACATGAGCACAGAACATGCAATAGCTACTGTAACGGACTTCATTACAAAAAATCTAGACACAAAGAAAAAAGTTGTATCTATTTACTTAGATCTTTGTAAAGCCTTCGACACAATTTCACACGAAAAACTATTCAAAAAGCTAAAAAACATGGTAATTCATGGAATAGAATTCGATCTAATTAAAAGCTTCATGTCTGACAGAACGCAACAAGTAAAAATTGACAGCAAGACAAGTCATCCACTTTTGATCACGTACGGAGTCCCACAAGGGAGTGTACTCGGCCCTTTATTGTTCCTCATCTACATAAACGAACTATGTGACATAGAAATTGAAGGTAAAATCGTGACCTTCGCTGACGACACAGTACTTCTCTGTCAATCAGCCACATGGAAAGATGTATTTGTAATTGCCGAAAAAAGTCTATCAGTTATCAAAAAATGGCTAAACTGGAATACTCTTACCGTTAATACAATAAAAACAAAATACATCACACATAGTATTACACAAAGAGGTCAACCTCCACCTAACATAGACCTGTTTCTACATGACTGTGAACAAACTTCACACAATTGCCAGTGCGAGCGTATAGAAAGGGTAAACCAAACAAAATACCTAGGGGTCATTATTGATTCACACTTACGCTGGACTGACCACATAACTTTCATTACTAATAAACTAAAAAGAGTCATGCACCTAATAAAGACAATCAAAAACATTTTCCCACATTCAATACTTAGATCTATATATTTCGCACTCTGTCAATCGATTGTTACATATGGCATACTGGCTTGGGGAAGCGCTAAAAACACTGCAATCGACCCAATACAAAAATTTCAAAAGGCAATAATTAAAATCATCTTGCAAGTACCATTCTACACAAATTCAAGCGAAATTTTCAAAACATTAGACGTCATGTCAATAAGACAACTTTATGCCAAATCTGCACTACTAAATTTCCTCCAACAGAAACTACACATTCCAATGCCACCTCAAACAATAATAAAAACAAGGTCGACAACAAACAATACCCTGAACATACCGATAACATACACCACACACGGACAAAGACACTTCCAGTATTACGCTACAAAACTTTTTAATTGTATGCCCACCACTCTGAAACTACTACTAATGGGAAATACATACACAAACATTCACAAAAAACTGATCACAGCCTGGATCAAAAAACAAGATATCCATTTTTTTCTAAAACATTATAACACCAAACCAAACATAATCATTGATGAATGTGTATGTATGTATGTATGCATGTGTTTACTTATATGTGTGTATGCATGCATATATATATGTATGTATACATGGGTGTATATATATATATATGTGCGTAAAAATATTTTTTTTCCTTTTTTCTTTAAATAACAATGTACAATAACCATTTAAAAAAAAATAATAATTTAAAATCTCAACTTACACTTATATAAGAAAATTTAACCAATACACATAAATACATGTACCATTTAATCATAACCACGTAAACACCTCAGCACAGGTTCTCCTAGTGAGGTGTTCACGAAACATATAACATTACCCACCACAGTGTCACCTACTCAAACCTACCTCACACCCAGCATAAAACACCAAATTAACAACAGTTCTAAATTTATATATTATATACAAATGTAAATATTTGGTAGACACTGTAATGTATGTATAGAAATAAATAAATAAATTTAATTGTCCCATTATATTAGCACATCATCGACTGCAGTAGCCAGAAACAATTTGGCGAGCAAAAGGGTAGGAAAAATGTAGTTAAAATCAGGGTAGTCGGTCATTGTCTTATTTTCAAACCATACAGAACGTAACACGCCTCATCAAAAAAGGACCAAAGTTACCACAACAACAATATAGATCCTCCAATGAATTAATCACTGTCGAAACAAAAAATGACACAACGTGACACATTAATTCGATAAGATTGAAGAGTTGATGTACCGCGAGAAGTTGCAAATCAGACGGGAGAAATCATTACTTTTCACGAAGTGAAAAGGTAGAATCAGCGATTCGTTTTGCGCGGAAAAGGGGTATTTACCAAAATATATACCCGAGTAAAACATTAAAATCACTTCAGTGGCTGCCGTGGCCAGGAGCCTACGGAAGAAATATATTGATAGATAATTGTAGTAAACATCAAAAACATTACAGTGGGACCGTGATCAGGAGCCTACGGAAGAAAGCACACTGTTATATAAATATAGAAAAACATTTAAAAACATTACAACGGCAACTCTATTATTTTACAATTCCATGCTCGTGCAGACAAGACAAACAATCTGCACGATACGAGTTGCTTGATTATTATTATGGAAGGGGTAAGAACAAAATTATTTTTAGCATTCACGTCCCTTTAAATACGTAGTACAGATTTGAGAGGGGTAATTTATAAAGAAAGCCATTTTTCAAGATTGAATGCCGTATTGCGTAAAGAATTTCCCTTGAGTGATTAACCTGTCACAAAAATATGGGAAGATCTCCCATAGTTTTTTATCGGTTCCCCTTTGCGAAAAATCTACGCAAATGGTTTACTGATCTTGGGAACTAAATCTCTGGTCTTGAACCACATTCTGGATATTGCGAGTAAAGTTGAACGTAGAAAAATGTTTGTTCCGATTTATATCTATCGTGTACAGCTTTGTACTGAGAAAGTAGAATGTTCTTATTGCATGTTTCTAATTTACTACAATTCCAAGAATGGGAGTTAATTCCAGGTGATTTTGTAATTTTTCAGTAAAAACACTAATTGACTTACTTCCGAACTAAAATGCTATTTTTGTTCGAGCAGAGGTAATATTTTTCAGTGATGTTGAACGTTGAAAGTGAATACTTTACACATTTTTTAACAACATATTCTGATACAAATAGGTAAGTTTCCATAAGAAAGTGATGGTTATAAATATATAAAATACATATGTTTTAAATTACAGTGTTTTTTAAAGCTATGTGATCAAACAGATCAGAAAAATATCAGAACACTAAAAGTAATGTAATTTCATTGAAAGTCATGGAAAAACAAGCCAACCTAAAATAACCTATTTTGTTTTATCACTTTACAAGACTTTATAAAATTATTATATAAGTATTCTGATTTGTCCGGTTACCAAGTATTTTTGCGGCTGTCATGTTAGAAATGTTCCCGTGTTATAGCGAACGATACGATTATGAGTGATTCTTAATAATAAATAACTACGAATTTTGGCTGAAGCGGTTTTTAATAATACATCCGAAAACAATAAATAAAAGTAGAAAATACAACAAAATGATTTACGAAAGGTAGGTTCGAGAATATTCCGAAGCGCGTCAAGTAGGCAAAATAATTCGATGAAAATGATCTCGATGTTGCGGTTGCTGGTACTGTACTGACCATTTCGTTCACGTTGTCGCTTATCTAGGTGGAAAATAAAACATTCTCGAACATTCCAGTTGCTACAGAAACAAATATTAAAAAAATAAAAGAAAATCCAAGAAGCTTGTTTGGAAACTTCTAGAATAACGTTCCAGTCAAGTAGCGGCGTACAACTAAAAATATAGTATAATACATAATATTAAAGTTTTTGTTTTATAAATATAATTATCTTAATTTCTTAAAACAAGAAGAGAATTTGTAATTGGGTGTATTTTTGGCACTTGAATCTATTTTTTTTTTTTAAATATGTAAAATTCAACTGCTTATTACCCAAATATGAGTAAATAAATAACTTTACAGACTATTTGTTTGGTAGTTAGTTACTGAATTTCAATACAGAGCATAGTTGTTACCCCGCCTCAGACGACGTTAGAAGTAAAAACGTGCCGTAATGTATTGTATAGACTTAAATTTGCTGAAAAAATGTTTGTGTGCACAATATCTTTCATCCAAAATCATTAAATTAAAAAAAAAAAACTGTCTAACCATCACATCGTTTCCCCGCAGGGGTTGGCAGTGAGGACAGGACGCCAAAAACTCACAAACTCCTTGCTTCCGTCACATTCATGCATGGTCTCTTATAATATATCCTTCTGTTATTCTGACCTTGGCATCATAAATTCTCCCTATACTCCTTTCTTTCTTCAATCGCTCTACATGCCCAAACCATCTAAGCGTCCACTCATTACACTTTTACATCGGTTTTGCCTTCTCAAATTATCATTTATATCAATCATCTCCTTAATACATAAAATTTTATGACAGTTTAAAGCATTATAACGAAATTATGAAATAATATGATATATTCTTACGATCATGAATTGGATGACAGCTCTGTGAATATTTGAGCCCTAGTTTAATTTTTTATTTCATTCAAATCCGATGAAAAAGAAATGGATATATTTTCAATAAACACTGCGACGTTTAAAATAATGAATAAAAACGTTTAAAATTATCTGAATGCTCTATAAAACCTTTCTGAACTGTGAAAATCTCTATTTGATTCATTTCACCCATCCAATTCGACTTTATTTTTTAACCGATATTAAAATTTTTAGCATTAACCTAAAAAATGAATAAGTTTTGTGTATTTCATCTGTACTGCCATGGTATGATATTATATTATGAGCAAAAGGCTCATAGTAGACCTGCTGAAAACAGTTTACATGGCAATCAGAGTTGTTTTGACTAATAAGGGTAATTTATCGTTCACCCGCGAAGCCTTGATTAGGCTAACGACTCTGGGAACTTAGGCTGTACCCGTCGGGAGCCATTTTTATCTACCACCAACCTCTACACCGCACACCGAACACGTGTCACGTTTAACGTGTCATACGCGACTCGTGGGTGCTTGGCTTTATCTAAAAGTCCTTGGTATGTGGAGGATCAACCTAAATACATAAAAACAGTGAACATATATTCCTCTGAACAGTGATATATAAAGATAACTATAGAGCCAATTTGCATAAAATTCGTCGACTCCTGGAACACGGAGAGACCGAATTTGGATTCATAAAGAATTTTTAAAAATTAAAACGTTTGATTAATTTCATCAGACGTAAGCAAAATTTGAACTTTCGTTGGGCACACAAATACGAGCTACCTTTGGCTAAGATCGAGATAATGTCGATCATATGAAAGTATGTACTTCTACAATATATGTGTACATATACGGGTATTAGGGAGAAGTTAAATGACTTTGTCTTGTACACTTTGTTTGTGGTTTTGATTCACCAACATCTGTTTCATAATTATGAAACTGAGAATTTGTTTCACAAGTCTGCGCAATTAGTTTATGTTGTATATGTTTTTGTAAATTAATTTTTGCTTTGGTGACTAGGCTATTTTTTATGCCAAGAACATATCAGCATACCTATTCAAAAACAGAAATGTTTTTGACAATAACCAAACTGTTCGTGATACTAGAACCAAAGGGCATAATCTCTTACTTATCTTTTTCGTTAAAACAACTTTCGGCCAAAGAAATTTTAGATACTTTGCAACAAAGCTATACAATTCACTTTCACAAATTGTCTATCTACATAAATAAAAATTTAAATGTTCCTTTCTTAAAAATCTTAGGTCTCCGAAAGTTCTTGACCGATTGCTTTGAAATTTTGACACAACTTTGCATTCAAATATGCGTGTGTTTTTATAATAACGTAATACAAGCTGAACCACAGCAACGCGTGGCGGGGTACAGCTAGTTTGAAATATAAATCAAACAACAAATTTGTGGTCATCCAAGACAGAACAAAACATCAACGATTTTATGCAAACCTAATATTTTAAAAATAACATTGTGTTGATATTTATTTTTTTGTTATAAACTGATTATGTTACAATCTTCGCCTGCTCTCAACACAGGTTTTTCAAGTGACACAGGCACATAACATCATCAATGCAAATATAATCAATAAAGATTAATAAAAAATTTAAAGTTTTTAAATTTCACAGACACTTGTATTTTTTGTTTTTTTTTTTTACTAAAACTAGATGAAAATGTATTTTTGTGTTATTTATTGTAATTTCAAGCATGTGGTTTTTGTTCAGAATAAAGATCAGCTTACAAATGAGCTGTTACATTCATTGGCTTCCTAACACCCTTTAAGACTTATCTGCAAGGATCAAAAAGCTATATATGTTTATAAGGCACATAAACAGCTAAAGGCAGAAATTAAATGTCAGCCAACAAAATATTCTAACAAAATGTATAACAAACTAAGGGTCGATCGTAAAATTGAAGTCTTAGACACATTACGCTACATGTATGTATTATATGTTGGGCTGATACACTACGCTAGAATCTTCCTCAGGAGAGGGGATCAGATCAATTAGGGGACTGCCGCGGAATATCATTTATTTGTATGGGATCTGTCACTTGGACAGATGACAGCCGCGTAAAAGCTTACTGTTGTAAAACTGCAACATACCGTTCAAACCACCTTTAACTCTTTGGTGTATACTTAATGCATGCCGTTTTAGAATTATCAAGTTCACGGTAATATATTTTATCGAGTAGCATCACCTATTTTTTCTTTCGCGAATGTCAAATGTCACTTTTTCTTCAACAAAGTGAAGATTCTCGAAAATTGGTTGGAGGTTAGAATTACAGTTTGGTTTTGCTGTTATTATTTTGATTTTCTTAGGTAAGTAGATACAATAATACAATACTTATTTGTAATAACTCGTATTTTTCCGGTACACTTATTAGTTTTGAGAATTTTTTTTAGGTTTTTTATTTTTTTTTTCATACGTAAATTGTTCATATTATTTTTTATTAAATACATGGTGTTGTAAATTTGCAACAATTTTTTTTAATCAAATATCATTAAAAAATTACAAATAAAATAAATTATTTATATTTCCTTGCATATGCATGTAAATATCTACAAAATAAATTTTTTCCAGAAAATTTAATAAACCATGCATTTAAGGGTTAAGGCGCTTCGTAAATTGTTCTCATAATTTTAAATATAGCCTGGCTAGCAGATCAACAGCGCATATAGTCACCACGCCCACACTTATAGCACATCATATTTTTAGGTGTGACAGGTCAATATGAAGGTATATAAAACGGTTTGAATTTATAGCGTAATCTGTCACTCATTTGCTTTGTAGTAAAGTTTTCTTACTGTGTATAAAACGAGTTGTTTCATGTGTTGCGTATTTGTAAAGTCAAGTTGTTTTGACAGTTCCCAGAGAACAAATGACCACCCAATAATAAATACGGTCTAACTTAACAACGGTTACAATGTCCGAAGCAGTTACAACGTTCGAACGCGATTTATTAAGCAAAAAAGGGAGCAACCAGCGCATTACCCTCCGTCCCCATCAATAGTAGAGCTTCGGTTGCTCGGGGCGGTTCCATAAATAATTTCACATGCACATCTGAATGTTTTCATTGAGATTTACCGGTGCGGAAGACCAATAGGTTTGGGATCGCTTAGATCCCGGTATTTTATTCTATTATGTTCGGAACAGTTCCGTAACCAATTATCTTGTATGTTTATTTACTCGGGCGTGACTTAATTCATATTTCCCGTTCATGGACCCATTTGTATTTTCAAATTGAAGGATATTATTATAATATTCTGTGTTGGAAATGTTATTTTGTATCAAAAAAGCTAACAAACGGTTGAAACGATAACATTTATTATGTACCATTATTTTCTAAAACGGTTTTTTTTGCATAGAATAACATATTACAATACTTAAAATATGTTTATTAGTTTCTAATTATGTATTTAACTAAGAATGTATGCAATTTTTCCAACTTTGTATGAAAAAATTACTTAATCTTTAAGTTCTTATCATATCAAATATATATTTTCATTGTAATCGCTGTTTTTATAGCTAAACGCTTTTATTCAATTTTCGTTATTCGTCATGCAACATTTTTTTAATGATGAAAAGTAACTTTTTTGTGCATGGTTGTTTCTACGTGGTTTAACCAGTACCAGTTTCTACGTGTTAAATCAGTACTGTACGACATAAGTCTGTCACGAAACGTCTACAATTACACATTATACGGGTTTAATTTTAATCATAACTTTATGAAGGCAACCAGAGTCAAAAATACATTTGGTTGTGTGGTTTTATTCGAGCGGTCGAAATAATTTTACTGCGGCCTTGTCCTGCTTCGTTTTGGACATTTGTTTGGTAAAACGTTTTGAGTTGACTATTCTCGAAAATTCCAGAAACTTAAAGGTTTTCAAAAATATTCCAGCACGTTTTGAAATGCTTTGAAATTATGAAAATAATGTGTTTTAACAAGTGAATTCATAAAATGCCTGTGCTTTGTGCATGCATATTGTGTGAAGACGTATGTATTTAGTTCAAGTTTGAAACGGATGGAAATCAGTATAAAAAAATGAATCATAAGTTAAATATTCTGAGAGAATATAGAAAGTAGACAACAGCGAAATACTTCGACAGGTCAATCGCCCATAAATGGCAAAATGCTGAATCTCCAAATTAAAAATTTTGTTACTTCCTCGCAAACTAAGGGCGACTTGCACCAACTATCGCAAATTTTATCTTAAATTGTATTTAACTAAACGTATTTAAGACCCTAAATACATTTAACTTAAATGCGTTTAGTTGCGTCTTGCACCACGCAGTTCGGTGGCAATTTTAGTTAAACGTGTTTAAAGCGTCGGTAAAACAGTTACCGCGTGGTTACCGCCATTAACGCGTAAATAAAACAGCTACGATGTTTCATTTTACTTGAAGTGTCAAAATATTTTGTGATTGTGTGTGTGGTTTAATAGTGTGTTCATTTATTTTGAAGAAAAAGTTAAAGCAAATAGACATAATGATGAAATAAGACAAAAAGAGCTTCTGTTGTTGGAATTAAAAATAAAACAATTATCCGAGTAATTTTGTTTTTTATTTCTTTTACATATTATATTGTTTTAAAGTATTATAAGAATGCTGTAGGTATGATTAGAAGTTTACAACCTTGCAAAGTACTCCTCGATAAGGAGTGTTAGCTTCAAGTTACGAGCACCTCGCTGATGTTTTTATTGGTGTTGAATTTTAACTGAGGTTTAATTTCTTGCACTATGATGTCGTTTTTTTACAGAGACGAAATCTTCTTTGAAACTTCTTGGCACTGAGTGTTTCAAATAAATTTGTTCTTGTGTTTACTTCTCTGACTATAAACGGTCTACTTATAAACTCTATAATTTCTTCATCATCGTCAGAATACAAATCCCAAATGTTCATTGTGAATACAAATTAAAATGATATAGATTTTAACCACAATCAAAAATCTAAGGGATAACCTAAACAATTTTTGACAGTACTGCTTTATGAGTCGGGCTAAACGCGTTTAACTCGGTTAAACAGCCCATTTTGGGTATTTAACTTTGACAGTTCTTTAAACGCATTTAACGACTTAAATTTTGTGGTGCAAGACGCCAAGTCGACTTAAATCAAATAATGTGTTTAAAATTATATTTAAATCAAATTTAACTTATGGTGCAAGCCGCCCTAAGAGTAGTAACAATTTCAAATTTGGTGAGAGGTTAAATTGACCCTTCATTTGAAATGTTGTTAATATCGCGCGAGCTTCACGCGAAGCGCACGTGGCACGGATAGCAGTCGATAAGTGAGACCACCATACTGTAACGCATGCAGCCTTTCTCCCGACGGCAACATGCAATTTTATAAAATTTGCATTAGAACATATCAATTAAATAAATTTTGTCATTAAAGACGTTGAATAATTGGAACGACAAAAGTAAATAATCAGATAAGTTTATAGAAAATCTTTCCACATAGAAATTAATATTTTTTCAATTTCGTTGGGTATTTCGGCAATTTCGTTGGGAATTTTTGGGTATTTTTTTTCAAATCGAAATTAAAGGTTTAATGGAAAAGGCGGCGCAGGTTCTTAAGAAGCCTCGTTAGGGAGTGTTGAGGTTTTATGAAAGAAAACACTGAACTTGTTAGAAGTTGTCAAATAATCAATATCGTGGGAGCGTCCATCTTTACGCGGTATATTTTAATTTAAATATGACTTACGCACAGGTACGTGGTATTTATTTGAAAAATCTTTCACATCCAGCGATCACTTTGTGGTTAGGTAGGGTACATGGCGCAGTTGGTACGTACGCCACACATGTAATTATATGAGCTGTGCGAATGTAATACAATGCTTTATTTAGACTAATGTTCTATAAAGTTTCTGACATCCGATACACCTAAAGTTTAATGACGACGGACTTTGGTAGTCTAAATTATATAAGAATCCCATTGTTATCTGGGTGTGAAAAGAGCGTGGTATATGTTAGATAACGTCACATGACTCTTTGGCTACCCTTCTGGGAAAAATTGTCAAAGGAAGCCAGACTAGCAGTCGACAATAGAGTTCTGAAATAACCCTGAAGTACAGCAGTGAGGCACGTAACTTGCACAGGATATAAGTAGACTGGATGCAGTAGAAATTAAATCTATGAAGCGTATGAACGATAAAACCACGTCTGATCGAATTGCGGATGAGCAGGTTTGAAAAGAATGAGCATAATAATTCGATGCAGAAAAGCAGTTTGACTTCACATAAAATTGGAAATTTGAAAAACACATAAAATTGGCAGAATGATGTAGAATCCCCAGTAATGCCGAATAATAAGTGGTATCGCGGATTATGGCATATTTCATTGGGAGTTCTATCGGATATTAAAGAAAGGTAAAATAAAATTCTCTCATTTATACAACAATATCTTTTGTTTATCTTTTATATAATATTATTTTATTTGTAATTCTATAATTTTTCAATCATTATTTTCTTTAGTTATCTGCGAAAAATAGAAATATGTTTTACTAATATGTACGATTGATGGCAAAGAAAAAAGGCATATCTGTTCACATTGTCAAATGAAAAAAAGTAGTAAATTAAATAAATTAAACAAATGAAATAATTGAAACATGTATAATACAATTGAAATATTAAAAAAAACCAAAAAAATATATGTATAATAAAATGAGTAAAATAAATAATATTAACTTTAAAAAATATCCCTCCGTGAGATAAATACACAGTTCTCTTTTTCGATGGCGCTACAGCCCATTTCGAGCCTTGGCCTCCTTTAACATGAGCCTCCACCGCCCTCTGTTCTCGGCCGTCGTCTTCCAATCTGCAACATGGAGTAGTCCTCTGGTATCTTTCCTGACATCGTCCTCCCATCTCAGCCTAGGTCTGCCCGCCTTTCGTTTGCCTCCCGGGTGTCCTGTTAGAACCTTTTTTGGTACATGTGTGCTTGGCATTCGGTGCACATGTCCGGCCCATCTTAGTCTTTGGAGCCGTAAATGAGTAGAGAGTCTGGGAGCTTGGTAGATGTCATATAGCTCCTTATTGTGGCGGATTCTCCATGCCTCTCCCTCTCGCACCGCTCCTAAGATTCTTCGAAGTACCTTTCTTTCGAAGGTGTCCAGCCGTTCCGCAGACTTTGCTGTCAGTGTTCCCGCCTCACATTCATAGGCCAAGACCGTTCTAATAATTGTTTTATACAGGGTTATTTTGGTTTTCCTATGGACGTTTCGGGATTTGAACACTGGCAGCAACGCGAAGTAAGTTTTGTTAGCGGCTGTGATGCGCTTTCTTACTTCTACTGGGTCTTCGTTGTTCTGCGTTATGATGGAGCCCAGGTGGGCAAACTCTTCGACCACTTCAAAGTTATAGGAGTTTTTAAAATTCACTTTATCTTTTATTCTGCGGTGTGGGGTTCTGGTTTGCATCATGATTTTAGTTTTGTTCTCATTGATTTGTAAGCCCACCTCTCTTGCTGCAGTCTCCAAAGGGTCAAACACCTCTCTTACAGCCTGTAAGGATCTTCCGACAATGTTAAGGTCGTCTGCATATCCAACTATTTGGTTGCTTTTGTAGCAAATGTTTGAGTCGGTAGCAATCATTGTCTTCCTCACTACGTGCTCCAGAACAATATTGAAAAGAGTGGGAGCTAAGCCATCACTTTGTTTCAGCCCCTGGGAGACGTTAAAATCCTCCGTTGTTTCACCTCCTATCCTTACTCGACATCGTGAACCAACCATCGTTGATTTTACAAGCTTGACTATTTTTGGCGGTATACCAAAATTTAGGAGTATTTCATATATTTTCTCCCTATCTATACTGTCATATGCCTGTTTGAAGTCAACAAACAGTTGATATATGTCTATATCGAATTCCCAGCATTTTGTCAGGATTTGTCGAGTAGTAAAGAGTTGATCAGTGGTAGATCTCCCCCTCCTAAAACCTGCCTGATACTCTCCCAGCAAGTTCTCTGAATGACGTTCTAGTCTTTCTTTCAAAGTCGTTGTGAAGATTTTATACGCTGTACAAAGTAGCGATATTCCTCTGTGATTTTCACATTTCAATTTGTCTCCCTTTTTATGTATGGGGCATATTATACTAGTTTGCCACTCTTCTGGTACTCTTTCGGCGGTCCATATTTTTACAATAAGATTGTGTAGCAGGTATTTCAGATGTTCGTTTCCATATTTATAGAGCTCTGCCGGGATATTGTCTCCTCCCGGTGTTTTATTGTTTTTCAATTTATTTAGGGCAGCCCTTACTTCTGCCACCGATGGCGCTCTAGTCGTTTCATCATTATTTAGCTCATCCGGAATGTGAGTTGGTTCGACTGTCAGGTTGTTATTGGGATTCAAGAGCTGTTGGAAGTATTCTTTCCACCTAGTCTTAATCTTTTCCTTATCTCCTATTATGTCTCCATTACTATCTCTGCACAGGGATGTGTTGGGTTTGAAGCCCTTTTTAAATACATTGACGCCTGTATATGCCTCACGTGGATTGTTATCAACAAAATCATTTTCCATTTTCAACAATATGTTGTTAAAATAAAGTCTCTTCTTTCTTTTAATCAAATGGTTAGCATCTCTTCGTGCTTGTGTTCGTAGGCTTGTCTTTTTGATCTTGTTCCTCTTTCTATACATAATTTTCTTAGCTCATTTTTCTTGCAGACGCTCTGTATGCACTCCTCATCAAACCAGGGATTTCTAACCTGCCTAGGTCTATTTCCAATGCTTGATTCTGCCGCTGTCAGCAGTGCATCTCTCAGACTGGTCCAATCCTCTTCTAAATCGTTTGAGGAGAGCTGATCACTCAGTTGGTTTGGTAGGTTTGTTGACAGTGAGTCGTGGTATCTATCCAATCCTTCTGGTGTTTTAAGAGCATCGATGTATAGCTTTGGGATACTTGGCTGATTTCCTCTACTATCTCTTGCTATTCTGCATCTATAGCTGGCTACTACCAAATAGTGATCCGAATCACAACTAGCTCTTCTGTAACTTCTTACATTTGTGATACTGGTCGCCCCTCTTCTTTCAATTAGGATATGGTCTATTTGATTATGGTATCTGCCGCCAGGTGATTTCCATGTCCATTTATGTATATTCTTCCTTGGGAACTGTGTTATTAAGCTATTATCATGTTTGGTGATTCTGCAAAGTCAATCACCCTTGATCCTTTGTTATTGCTTTCCATATGAAGGCTGTTTTTTCCTGTAACCTGTTGGTGTGCCGGATCCTGACCGATTTTAGCATTAAGGTCTCCTATAACCATTTTAATATCATTGGATGGTATTGTGTCATATGTCTGCTCCAGTTTGTTATAAAATGTATCCTTAGTTGCTTCATCTTTGTCTTCTGTCTCAGCGTGAACATTTATGATGGAAATATTAAAGAATTTGGTTTTGATGCAGAGTATGCATATTTTTTTGTTTACAGCCTTAAAACCAATTACTTGATTCTTCAATCTTCGATTAACGATGAAGGCTACTCCGAACTCATGGTGTTTTTCATTGCCACTGTGCATTATTGTATGCGTTTTAGTATCAAATGTATCAGTGCCTATCCATCTAGTTTGTAAATACATAGTTGTAAATACACAGTGAAGGATGATTAATTTGCTCTCGGTTCGAAATACATGTTTACACATTCGGTCTTACTGAAAAACACGGTGAAAAATTTATTCAGTTGATAAACGACCGTGTATGTGAAAATCTTACTGTTAGGGACGTGCTTGGCTGCACAAGAAAACACTTAAAAACATAAGCACCGGCATACATTTACATATTTGTCCTTTGTAATGATTCAATAAAGCACTTGAGGTATTTCATTTGAATCGTCACAGATTTATTTAAACCACCATGAAAACGCAGGTATTATGCAAAGCAGGGTATTTTGACTCTTGTAGGGTTTCTATGTACGAATGCGTCTTGAGAAAGACGATATATTCGATATTTGTAATTTGCATGAAATAAGAACGCCTTTATACCGCGGTTGGTTTTTATAGCTAGTGCATCTTGTCTTGCACCGAATCCGTACGAAGGCTCAGTCAGTAATAGTAGACGCCCTCTCCAAGGAAGGCAGGCTGCGTTCTGGGGTGACGTCAGAAGAGAAGGTGGAGGGAAGCCGGGTTGAAATCAAAGGCAGCGAGTTGGATCCCAGGTGGCGAGGCAAGCTTGGTTAGCGCGAGCAGTGGTAGGTGTTGACGGGTCCAGAACTTGAAGCGAAATAGGCCGGGATCTGGTTTTTGTATTGTATTTATAAGAAGCTTTAGTACCAAATTTCTCGTGACAAGCGAGAAATTTGGTACTAAAGCTTCTTTGCGTTTTTCGCTTTGAAGGTTTCTACGTTGTAGAATTAAATCCGTTTATCTTAGAAACAAGAGAACATTTTATAATTTGATAAAAATTCAAGTCTTAAAATACTTAACACTGGATATAAAGCATCGCAAAAAAATAATTTCAAAATTTTAGAAATCAGAAAACATGTTAATATAAAAGCAGATATAATTAACAAGATTTATTTTTATAAACTCTCTTTTAAATATTTTCCCACTTAACTGGTCTTTCCCGTCTAACGATATTGTAATTACTAATTCTTATAAACCCAGCCTACTTATACCCCTCCCCCCTCCTTCCACTTCTTGTTTCCAATTTTAATCTATATTTAATTTTTAACTTCGGCGTATACTTACTCCTGATGAGGTGAACTTTGTAAATGAAACATGTATTGGTTGTATATAATAAAGTGATGTTAACAAAGTTATTTGTTTTTTAATAAAATAAAGTTTAATCGGAAAACATTATTTTATCTATTTCCGTTGTATATCAATGCAAATGTACACAATAAAATGTAAACATTATATTTATTTTTTATTGGACAATTTTCATAGCGCCGCTTTTATGAGATATCACCTAAGGGGTGCTATATTTTAATAATCCACCTTTATATATAGATTTTTACTCTCCTGATGAAGGTGTATATATAATCTAACTTCAAACTTTATTAGATACAGTAACAGTTGTAGGTAAAGAATTACCACAGATTGGAGTAAAATTAACACCTTTTAATTAAACCGACTGCTAATCTCATAGCACAATTACCCTCATTTTATTCATAAACACGGTTACAATTAATCAATATGTAATAATCTATTATTTGAGTCAACTTTGTTATAACTATCTTTGATTGTTGTGACAAAATGTACGATATTGATTCAACTTATAGACATTGACGGTTGTCACACATATTTAAGCACTGCAAGTCTCCTATGAGCAAATTATATTAGGTACGATAACAGTTAATATCAGTTGTAGACATGTTGTCAATAATAGTGTTTCATTAAAAATAATCCATCAAAAATACGTGAAATTTAATTTATTCAAACAAATTTCATTCTTATTATGCCTAAATTGAGCATTTTACTATTCATTCACTCCTTCCTTTTCCGTGTTTTAAAAATATATACTCACCCTCTTTCTGTGAATGACCTAATATCTATCTATCAAATGTAACTGTTGTTAGTAACATTTTAACTGGCCAAAGTTCAACGAAGTGCCGCCCGCAGGCCTAGCAGCAAAAAGCGCTTCGCGGGTTTTTAACTGCTAGTAGAAATTATTAACGAAAGCAACTTTTAAATCATACATTACAAATCACAAACCGATGCAGACATTTTCCCGTGGCATCTGATGCCACACGCGCATGCGCGAGTCTGCCATAAAGCTATGTTGTCAGATCTTACGCAACCAGTTAAAGACATTTTTATTAGAAATAATCGGAATTAGAAATTGAACATAGTGTAACAAAAATACAGTTTAAGGGTCGTGATGTGATTTTTTTATTAGTAAGGCTGATTATTTTTCATACGATATCTTTGTAAATCTGCATAATTAATTCATTATGTAGCTGTTATATTTTGTGTAGATTTATTTAATTAGACATACAAAACGTTCTGTTTTAAAAAATGTTATGCTCACAAAGTTAGCATATTTTATGCAATGTTTTTTACTAACATTTTTCAATAAAATATTGTATTGTAACTGTAGCTATTTATCAATATGTTGTAGATATTCGGAAGTTACAAGTTACAAGGTAAGTTACAAGGTAAGTACAAGGTAGCTGACAAAAATTACGTTCGTGTCAGATATGAAAAAATACATTATAATTAATTCGATTCCACTGTATTCATTCCTGGTTGCTATAGCATTCGGTTTATAGTAATAAAAACCATACGTAATTTTTTTGTTTTGTTATTTAAGTTCGTTAAAATTGTTTTAGCACGCCAGCTAAATACACCAGCACTTCATTCTTTTTCTTCATTCCAAGAACTTGGACATAAAAAACAATCGCATTTCAACTGTGTAAATCAGGTTAATGTATTACCGAGGTACAAACGCTACAAGCCACGAGGATGTCATAGAAACTGTGGCAAAAGGAAGGCACGAGAAATCTATCTCGACTGAGTGCTTTAGAATGGCGGTCACTCTGAATGGACTGATGCACTCACGGATTTGTGCCAAGTCGATGGTAGAATCTAAAACCTAGAGATACCGAGTTGGCAATCCACTGTAATAGTTGGGAACATGCATCCATGGAAATAGGGTATTAAAGCTCGCTGTGAAACTCGTGAATCAAGAATCTAGATGTACTGGCGGAAGTTAAGTGAATCTAGGACTATACTTTGACCCAAAACTGTGATAGAACTAACACGAACTTGTAATATCACAACTTTCATAAATATGTGGTATAATTTTTTTTATTTGCCATAGTGGTCAGATCTGTGACTCAAAACTGTGATAGAACCAACATGAAATTGTGTTATTAAAACTTTGGTATAACTTGACATTATGGTCGGAACTGCCGAAATCAGCCCAACTATGACATTTGCAGTGGGTACTGAAGGAAGTGAGGGAGGCGATGAGATATAGGAAGAGAAGGGTTAAAAAGAACGTGACTGTTCAAATTTTGTCACTAATTACAGCTACGTAGGTACGAATAATTCACAGCCATGTTTCTGTACTGAACACTAATCTCTCTCTCCGGGGCAGTAATGAGCAATGAGTTAGTTATCTTCTGCTTTGACCAAGTACAAAAAATATACATAATTTTAATAAATTTAAAATTTAGCTATTTAGGCGTAAATAATCTCATATCACATTACGCAAAACTCTGCAGAACTGTACTCGTACAAGTCACGTGAATTTTAAAGCCATAAAGTAATTCTCTGCTGTGTCTCTCATAAATCTTCCCATGGAAAATCATTTTGAGAAAACTTGTATTACTTGTACCTCCTCATAATATTATGATCAAAGGTATTGAATTATTTTTATTTTTATCAAGTTACAATTCCACAAAGATATTATATTTTGTACATAAATTTATACTATATATAAAAACAATCCACGTACTAAGTGAAAATATCAATACACCTATCTTTCGTGTTAATGTCTGGTTTAGTGATCAGGTTTTTATTGGGATCGATAAAATCATTTAATAAAAACACGACTATTATTAAAACAATTTTAGGTAGGAATGAAAGCATTTTACAGCGTCCCACTAATCTGCCATCATCAAACATAAAAAAAACTTTACACTGACTGTTCGAAATTCAAATACAAACATGGTCAACTCGTAACTGATTTTCAACGTTATCGGATTTTTTTGGAACATAAAAGAAATTTTAAAAGTTGCATCGATTTTTATCTACATTAGATTTTGAAAACTAACTATTCAATTAACTAAAATTATCAACTTTTTAATTCAGGAGTCAATGTGAAATGTTTTTAAATTTATTAAGCACCAAGCTTCTCGATTAAATCTTAATAGCTAGATTTAAGTCAGTTTGTAATGTTCTTATTAAATCGTCTTTTTAAGTCAACAAAAATTCCAATTTTTAAATTCGACTATCGAAGCCATATAACATTTTTTTTTTAATTTATCGAAACTTAGTATTTTTTTAATAAATAATTTTTTGGTAATGTGAGCCTCACTGGGTGCTCACGAATGCTGAGGCTCCCATTTTACAACTTGATGTTAAAAACCGTTTTTTTGAATAAATAAATAAATTGAATCTAAATATAATGGAATGTTTTAAAAATACGTTACATTAAACGAATTTTAAAAAAAGTGTTTCAAGTAAAATATAATAAAAGAAATAAAATAAAATTCAAGTATTTAAGTAAGTAAGTAAAATAATTAAGGTAGTTATAAAAAACTAAACAATATGTATGTAACTATTAGTTCGGTTGTGTATGATGTGTTCTATGTAGGTATTTTTTTAATTCTTTTTTTCTTTTCTTTATTTGTAAAATATGTTTGTATACAGTCTTTTACATGCTTTTCGACAACCACACTAGACACATGTCTATATTATGGTAGTCGAATTCTTTTAACATAAAGGATTTAGTATTTTTTTTTATTTCTTTGGCATTCACTATGTAACAATTTCTAGACATTTTTTGTTTTTTAATGAGTTTTATTATTCACAATGTACATTTGTTACGTATAATTTTTTATTAATTAGCGACCGGTTTCGACACGTTCGTGTCATTAACTAGCTATTAGTCACCGCTTCGATATAGCAGACAGAAAACCATTTTCTATATTGACAAATGCAGCACCAACTCCAATCAAAACGAATTTATGAACAGAACCTGCAGTTGGTACAACAAAAACCTTGCAAATATAGACATACATTATAGGTATGAATAGTACAAAATCATAATGATTAAATTAATGCTACGTTATTTTATCTTTAAATTGCTTATTTATTATTTTTTTTAATTTCAGTTGCGAGGCAACATTCCCTCATCCCTTTCCTCCCCCATCCCGCTATAACGCCAAAACCTGTCTTCCACTCCCACATCCGTCCTGTATACTTAAAAACACATATATTCTTGATAATGCATTATGTAGGTATATTACATTTGTTCTACTTCCATTTTATACTTTTTTATACTTGTTACCTAGTTCGGCTTTTAAATTTGTTACTTAGTCCTGCTTTTTACATTTTAGTCTACATTCACTAAATATTCAGTTGCATATTACCAAATCAACCGTCTGTGAACATTTATAATTAGACTGTTTCTTTTGCATCCTCCTTTGTATATTAAATTAATATTAAAACTGTTTATGTTCCTTAAAAAATACATACATATTATCAATTTATCGAACCAATCAAGTTGCCGATGTTTAGAGCAAAATTCGATGAACTTCTGTTTTCAGTTCTGAAATAATAATAATTTTTTATTAAAATCAAATTATCAAAGCTCTTTAATACATCATATTTTCAATTACTCAACTCCTCTATTCAATATCAAGCATGTCCAGTGCAAAATTAATTAATGGTTTCTTCATTTCATTCATCAAGGACAAAGATAGATGTATATATATATTTTTTTTAATTTGAGAGGCGGATTTAGGTACCTCCGCCCCGGGAACCATTTATTGAATAACTAACACCTCTGCCATAGGTGACCCCAAGTGTTTCGGTACGTTTGGTGACTAAGCAGGGGTGCCCGGGTTCATCGAATGATATGTGTTCAGGATGCGCATGCCCACCAGATCGAGAGAGACTAGTTTGGGTAAGCCCTTTGACCTCTCTAACTGGTCTCTCTTGACCCATCGTAACGTGAGGGATAGATCATTCGTCAGTCACTCCTGGATATACGAGATCATTTACAAATGGAATTGCAATACGGAGAACATATGAAGCGCTTGTCCGCAGTATCCTGGAATACAGCTCCATTATTTGGGCCCCTTCTGAACAAAACCATATCTTAGAAATAGAAAAAGTACAAAAAAGGTTTATGCGTTACCTGTATATGAGGGAATATACATACTATCCATTCCTATATCCATCCTTGTTCTTAACAGGAATGCTCGATTTCAATACATTAGAAGCCCGCAGAAAAATATTTTTAGGCAAAGACTTTTTTAAGTTAATCTCTGGTACAATACATAATCCGCCTATGTTGAAAGAGGTTAACTTTTATGTCCCTAACAATTATACTCGAGGGAGATCCCATGCACTCTTATATGCTCCCAAAGCGAGGACTTCTGCCTATCAGAACGCGCCAATAAACAGAGCGACTCAACTGCTTAACGATTCTGCATTAGCCATCGACATTTTCAATGTCACCTACAGACAATTCAGTAACTATCTTATAACGTATGTGACAAAATAGTAAAACTGCCTGTGTAAACCTTTTAATTTGTAATCTTCTCCATGATATATTGGTGTATAACCGTTTCATGGAGAACATGAAAAAATAAATAAATAAATAAATACCTACCCAACTCTTAAACTCTTTTCCTTCCCAGAACATCTAATCCTTCCTTTCCTTTAAAAAAACGTCCGAACAGTATCAAAGATGACACAGGACCACGATCGAAATTATTTTCTTCAGGGCCTCCTTTGTGGGGTTAATGTTAAAAAAAACACCCTCAAGTCTCAATTTTAACATGATCGATTCAAAAATTTAATTATTTATAGACACTCGGTTAAAATCTAAATTGAGGCGTCTATCGCCATATTATTTATGTTTCTACTGCCGAATCCAGGTCAATCTTCGGAACTCAATTATTCAGAGCGTCTAGTTTTCCCGCTAGAGCTACGAGTATACACTTGAGTCGTTCTTTAGTTCTTTGACTATTTCTGAATAATATTCTGAATTGAGTTTTGAGTTCAAACCAGGTTGATTGTGCTCAAATGGTTTGAGTTTATTTTCTGTCTCTAGTATGTATACTGCGATCAATCTCTGGTAGTATTTGAGCATTGTTTTTGTTTGTTTGATGTCTTGAAGAGGTTTTGATGGACGTTCTGAAGAAATCAATGAATTCGAGACATTTTCTGTAGTTTTACAGAGAGTCAACCGATAAATAAATTGTATTTCTGCGAAAATCGGAAAATCATTCAAATTTCATTAAATTTCATTCTCCTTTCTCCTTCCATCCGCTCTACAACTCTGAGTGTAATCAATACGCGTATTTTTCGTTATGAAATTTATATTTAACGATCACTGAATTTCGGTTCGTTTCGGTTTTTGAACTTAAAAATTGTTACCAGCTGATAAGCATAACAACATGCCCATTATGCTCAGAATGATTACATGCCCATTTTGACAGCTGAATATCTGATCAAAACATGTAACGGACCGAAAGTAGGATTTTAAAGGACAGTGTTTAGAAGTTGAAATATGGTCATCAAAAGTGATCGAGCTAAAACAAACACACAGCTTGAGACGAAAGAATTATTATTTTTGGTAATCTCAATTACAAATATAAATATTTTCAAATCGTTCCGTTCATATGTCGCTCGCACAACGCGCTGAGCCGCCAGAACTAGCAATTAAGTTAATAGGTAAATACTTGAACATTAATGGGAAGACCCTAAACATTATTTTTGAACTTTTGCTAATTAGGAGCGGCTCAGCGCGTTGTGCTGGCTTCATGTGGACGGAAGTAATAAATTCACTTAAATACAAACACGTGACATTTGTTTAAAAAATTTAACGTGTTACCTAGTATTTCATTTTCTTCCTTTAAGGGCAGTGATATTTATTAGGGGTTAAATTTAATTATGTAAAGAACATTTCTGTATGTTTTGAAGAGTAAATATTTGTTGAGGTTTCCGGTAATGGCTTTACCGCGTAAAGGCGGATGAAGGCATTACAACAACGCTACGGTTGTAATTGTAGATATATACATTTTTGAATTTTCGAGTAACACAATAATAAATTTAAAAAAAAACATTTTTTTCTCCGAAAAAAAGTTTGTCCGACTTTGTGTGTCCGAGATGAGAATGCATCCAAATTAAATAAATAAATAATAAAAAAATATAACAGTTTCACCTCCTTTTTGAAGGTGTCGTGATTTCCTTTCTATTCGCCAAAAGTTCGCGTAAAATATTTTTGGCACGGTTTGCTTCAGGCTTGTAATTTTTCACTGAGATAATATTTCTATGATTTTTAATCAATCGACATGTAAATAGTACTGATTTATTTAATTTTTAAAGTAAAAGTGATTGCAAAAAAGAATTGGAATGCGTAATCCAAGACCCCACCTCCACCAATAACATAAAAATGGTTACTCCCGGTTATTCGTAATATTGGTCTCGATCTGTTACTCCGTTGAGCACCTTTTAATTTAATGATTTGTTACTGCGAGCGGTGAAAACAGCGAACAACCAACAGCGGAACAACGAACGGCGTACAGCGAGCAGCGAACAGGAAAGGCGGGCAATTTCATCCGTTTCTGGCGGCGATTACTGTGATTCTATTTGTGGTCCATAAAAACTCTAAAGGTACCAACCAGATTATATACAAGTATATAAATATGAGTTCAGTTGCAGTGTAAATCGTACACTTAAGGACATCTAGCGATGTTCCCGGAAGAAGCTCACCAAATCCATATTCAGATATAGTCTGGTTTGATGCACAGCAACACAAGTTAAATTATTAATTGTGAAATGAGAAAATTAAATATATATATAATTTGAGATTTTCACAACCAAAACTATTAATTTAAGGGTATGCTCCGTGTTGTGCTTCCTCCTACTTTCAGTGTCCTGCCTAAAATAGAATGAAAAATAAATACGGCGTAGTGACCCAAAATATAAAACATTATTTTTTAAGTAAATTTTGTTTTTTTTTTTTTAACTGGCCTTGCATTATTCTGTATAATTTCAGAATTTACTTCCTCAGTAGATGGTAGCAATTCTTTCTCTATGGGAACGCACTTCGAGTGGTTGTCTGGTAAAATAATGTAGGCTGTGATATAAGGGATGAATTACCTCCTTGGGATTCCTAAAATAATCTGCAAAATAAATATAAAAGCTCTGGGTGCAGTCTGCGAGACTAGATTATTTGTTTATTTCTTTTGGGACAAGATTCAGCAAGTTTATTCTCCACATAATCTAAAACATCATTTTTTTTTAATTTGTGGAATAACTTATGTCTTTGGGAAAAAGTTCTTTTTGTATTCATGTGATGTGTTCATCACCCTAGATAACATTTTGTAATAATGATAATGTACTTAACTAATGACATTTTTTATAATTCGTGAAATAACGTATTCTTGTGGGGAGAAGCTCTTCTTATAAATAAACATTTTTAAATCTCTATTTTGGATTGAATTTTTTCAATATTTTGTCAGCTTTCATATTAATTCTGACCCTCTTTATAATTTATGATTTCTTGTGCCCTTTAATGCGAAAAGTCAGAAATTTCGTTAAACCTTACTAAAATTAATCCGCAATATTTCCGAAATATTAACATGAACTATGTAAATTTTTGTTTAAATGCCACTTAAATGTCTTTGAATGCCACCAATCGGAAAGTATAGATTCATAATGAGTGACTTTTTCTCTACAAGTGAACGATTTGCATATGGAAGTTGGACGTAGGTTAAAATTAAAAATCTAAAAAAATTCCATTAAAACGGTCTAAATCCATTAATTGCCACATCAAATGTTTATTTTATACTTCCATATACACGTCATCCTGCTTCAATATTTATATCCGCCCCCACTTTGAACACTGTACACCAATCGTGACTCCTTTCTACCAAACCCATATTGAAAGAATCGAAAAAAAAAATAATACATACATAAATTATAAACTCAACTTACACATTTCAAATTATACCTAATCCATAAAATTCATTTATGATAAAATCAAGCCTTTTTAAAATTCTGAAAATTGGCCTGGAACCGCCAGAGCTTACTTATTTGATAAAAATAAAGATCATCAAAACAAACAAATTTATTTCTTTTTCCCACTTACAGAACCGACATTAGAAAAAGTCCCCGTATATATACGCAATACAACACTAAATTTCACAACGTAGACATTCTTAGCAATAACCTTCATAAATATCGCACGGAAATAACGTGTACGATCGTAAATTAATTCAAGAGTACGAAATGTATCGGCAGCATCTCATATCTTTATTATATATTCCTCTTCCTCTCCCTGTTACATTAAATTAGTTTGAAGACACAATAAAACTCAATCTATAAGCAACTTAAGCACAAGAAACATTATTAGCTTTATTTCAATAAAGCTAATAATATTTGCATGAATTGTATACGGCCGTTTTTGTGTAAAATCACCTCAAGGGCGCTGTACAAATATGTAATACATTTCTACAATGATCGGTGTTATAACTAACTATATATGGAGATAATATACAGTACAATATTTACCTGATAGATCACTTGAGATTAACACTTAATTAACATTATTTATTTATTCTTGGCTCATTTATATAGCGCCGCTTTTGTGAGAGATCACCTCTGGGGTGCTTTACAGTTATGTGATTATCATTAACTAATTGTTTATTAGCGAAATTTAGATACATGATTTTGGACGTAATTGGAAAATTGGAAATAATAAGACTTTCTCTCAGGAATGGTATATATAATTTAAGTGTATGACAGCTTAAACAGGTAAGTTTTTAGTTTAGACCTGAATTCTGTTGGATTTGTTATGGATCTTAGTTCCAGGGGAAGTTTATTCCAAGCCTTCGGCCTAGATGCTCCGAAAGCATGATCACCAAATTTAATTTTTGGCTTGGGCTTAGGTTCCATAAGTCTGCCTACAGCTGCTGATGTTGCTGACCTGACTGCCTGAGACCAGTGTTTTGCGGGACGCATAGTTCGGCGCATAATATGTATATTTATCTTCTTATTCTTTGTATAAGCTGTTTGTTTCTTCCAAATAATCTATATAATATGTCATCTTTCATATATTATACATAAGTAAGTATGTAACATTCGATGACAACTTAATCTTATAACAACATTATACATCAAAATATGGTTTTCGCAAAAGGAAAGAGTTCAGTGTTATTGGCTAGTATATTATTTATTAGTCGATGTTGGGACATCATAATATATTTCCTCTGTTTTTACAACATCGGTTTTTTTTGCATAATGCCTAATTTGTATGAACTGCTTAATTAAAGACCGGTCAGTGGCCGAGTTGACATCGCGCTTGGGTCCCACTCGGGCGTAGTGTGTTCAATTCCTCGGCTGGGTAAGTCCTCCATCACAACACAAGCAACATTTTCAGCTTACTGTGGTGGTAGTAGGAGATTTTCAAATATTGTCAGGTTATTCGTAACCCTGGAATGTTTGTCTTTCTTTAAAAAAAAAAAAAAATTGATGTGAACCTAATTGGTTTATCTTATGTCACTAAACAATCTAATTATTAATATATGATATTCAACTGTGTGTTTTCTTAAAATAATAATATTTTTAAAAAAATCATTCGCATTGTTCCTATTGAACCGAGCAATATTGTAGAAGCTATTTGATTCCTGAAATAACTGAATTCAAATGTCATTTCAAATAATGTAGATATAACAGGTTCGAGTGTACAGAAATGTAGTTTGGTATTATGTTTAAATTGTTTTACTTATTTTTTTCATCCATAATATGTAGCAAAACACATATTTTAAGGTGGTTTGAGCCTCACGTCTACCTTTTTCGCGTTAAAAAAGATGGTATGATTTTCAAGTACCTTCTATTTGTGTAGATAAATGAAAGTATTTATTATTTAGTATATAAGCTTAAACTTGTCACACACATGCAACTTCATGGTGATGTTTTCATATATATTTTTTTAATATATCCATCTACTTGTGGAGAAGAACACATTTAGTTTTTTTGTTGTTGTTGAAAACGTTTATTTTTTAAAGAAAAAGCAATGTCTATTTAAAATAGTCTCACAAATTATTATTAGCATTTATTTCTCGCCTGAAATATCCATACAAATTGAAAAATATCTCCCGAGTAAAAATAAATGTCACTGACGAGAATTGAACCCGCACCTTCTGATGTCCGGTCAGGTGCTCTGGACCACTGAGCTACATCGGCTTATTCCCAACCCGTCAAATAATTCAATATGTGCAAGTATTTCAATCGACAATTACTACTTTTTTTTAAGTGTAAACAAAGAACTGTTTTAACTGTAAACACGAGTAATTAATGCTTAAAATAATTTGTTATTCTTTGTGCTATACATAAAAACCTTGTCTTATAAACATTAGTTTATCATTAAAAAATAAATTAGTCTGAGTGAGAGCTCGTACGAACGTCTCCGACGTTAGTCCCCTTTTTCACACGGGTCTATTTTTAAAAATTAAAAAGTCAGAAGATACTAGAACGGTGACATAACAAACGATCTCTTGCTGGGACCAGATTGATATTCAATCTTCTCGATAAGATTTCTACAAAGATTCGAAATGTACACAAAAAAATTTATAAGATTTTTTAAAAGTGTTTCAAAAAAATACAAAACAGAATAATATCAAGAAATCGAAAACAAGGAGGTTAGGAACAAGATTGATTGTCGTTTGGAAGCAAGTTTTATTTGATACTTACTAAGATTAATTCATTCTGTAAAACTCTCCATAATACAAAAAATGTGTGAAACCAAAGTCGAGTGCTTAACTCTTTATTGATCCCTTGTCCAAATACTATTCAACATGTTAATATTATGAAAAAACTTTAACAGTATTTCACTCAACACACATAAACAGCACTACATACATCTAGGATTCCGAACATGGTAGAAATACTGCCAACAGCGGTTGTTTTATAAACTGAAGAGATTGAAAAAGCTTTATTTATTACTCTTGTGTACATTTAAACAATAATGTAGATCCTGATCTTATGAATATGGAAATGGATTCGATGTGACGTCGAAAGACAGTGTGATTGATTTATTATCAGAAAAGAACCAGAGATTAAATCGAATCAGATTTTGTGATTGATTCGTTTCTATGTTGGGAAAAAGAGTTAGATATTGATTTGAAGAACAAAGCCAAAAGATTTTATTTTGATGGCGATTGATTCGATGAAGAATTTTGATTGATTCGTTCTAATGTTGGTAAAAAGAGTAAGTTATTGATCTGTATAACAGAGCTGAAGGATAAATATTCATTTCTGAATATGGTAATCGATTCGATGAACAATTTTGTGATTGATCCATTCATATTTTGGGAAAGAAAATAACGTATTGATTTGTATAACAGAGCCGAAAGATAAATATTTATTTCTGAGTATGACGATTGATTCGATGCAGAATTTTGTGATTGATCCATTCCTATGTTGGAAAAGAGAGTAAGCTATTGATTTATAGAACCAAACCGAAAGATAAATATTAATTTCAGAGTATGGCGATTGTTTCAGTGAAGTATTTTGTTATTGATTCGTTCCTATGTTGGTAAAGATAGTAATTATAATTTTTTTGGTAAACTAATTTTTAAGACAAGATTTTTATGCATAGCACAAATGGTAACAATTATTTTACAAGTAATAATTATTAGCCTGAAACACTCATCCACATTGAAAAATCTCCTGATAAAGTAAAGATAGTAAGCTATTGATTTGTAGAACAAAGCTGAAATTTAATATTTATTTCTGAATATGGTGATTGATTCGATAAAGAATATTGTGATTAATTAGTTCCTTTGTTAGGAAAAAGAGTAAGCTGTTGATTTGTAGAACAGAGCCGAGAGATAAATAATTTTTTTTGAAAATGGTAATTGATTCGATGAAGAATTTTGTGATGTTCCTATTTTTCCTATATACTAATACTAAATTTCTATATTAATTCAAACCTGTTGTGTCCAATAAAGCAATTATTTCGAAATTTGAACTGAAAAGAGAATTTCATTTCATAGTTTGTTGAAAAATAGTATGTATATTTGAACATTTCTTACTAACCGGAGTTCAAGAACTCGATTCAACATACAGCGAATCCAATCGATGTTGGATGAAAATGTGAATAAATAATAAACAGAAAAATGTTAGATGTCAAGAAATATAACTTGATATCGACGATTGAATCGGTGTGTCATTGGAAGAATATGTACGTACATAATAAATAATAAATACTTTCATTTATCTACACAAATAGAAGGTACTTGAAAATCATACCATCTTTTTTAACGCGAAAAAGGTAGACGTGAGGCTCAAACCACCTTAAAATATGTGTTTTGCTACATATTATGGATGAAAAAAATAAGTAAAACAATTTAAACATAATACCAAACTACATTTCTGTACACTCGAACCTGTTATATCTACATTATTTGAAATGACATTTGAATTCAGTTATTTCAGGAATCAAATAGCTTCTACAATATTGCTCGGTTCAATAGGAACAATGCGAATGATTTTTTTAAAAATATTATTATTTTAAGAAAACACACAGTTGAATATCATATATTAATAATTAGATTGTTTAGTGACATAAGATAAACCAATTAGGTTCACATCAATTTTTTTTTTTTTTTAAAGAAAGACAAACATTCCAGGGTTACGAATAACCTGACAATATTTGAAAATCTCCTACTACCACCACAGTAAGCTGAAAATGTTGCTTGTGTTGTGATGGAGGACTTACCCAGCCGAGGAATTGAACACACTACGCCCGAGTGGGACCCAAGCGCGATGTCAACTCGGCCACTGACCGGTCTTTAATTAAGCAGTTCATACAAATTAGGCATTATGCAAAAAAAACCGATGTTGTAAAAACAGAGGAAATATATTATGATGTCCCAACATCGACTAATAAATAATATACTAGCCAATAACACTGAACTCTTTCCTTTTGCGAAAACCATATTTTGATGTATAATGTTGTTATAAGATTAAGTTGTCATCGAATGTTACATACTTACTTATGTATAATATATGAAAGATGACATATTATATAGATTATTTGGAAGAAACAAACAGCTTATACAAAGAATAAGAAGATAAATATACATATTATGCGCCGAACTATGCGTCCCGCAAAACACTGGTCTCAGGCAGTCAGGTCAGCAACATCAGCAGCTGTAGGCAGACTTATGGAACCTAAGCCCAAGCCAAAAATTAAATTTGGTGATCATGCTTTCGGAGCATCTAGGCCGAAGGCTTGGAATAAACTTCCCCTGGAACTAAGATCCATAACAAATCCAACAGAATTCAGGTCTAAACTAAAAACTTACCTGTTTAAGCTGTCATACACTTAAATTATATATACCATTCCTGAGAGAAAGTCTTATTATTTCCAATTTTCCAATTACGTCCAAAATCATGTATCTAAATTTCGCTAATAAACAATTAGTTAATGATAATCACATAACTGTAAAGCACCCCAGAGGTGATCTCTCACAAAAGCGGCGCTATATAAATGAGCCAAGAATAAATAAATAATGTTAATTAAGTGTTAATCTCAAGTGATCTATCAGGTAAATATTGTACTGTATATTATCTCCATATATAGTTAGTTATAACACCGATCATTGTAGAAATGTATTACATATTTGTACAGCGCCCTTGAGGTGATTTTACACAAAAACGGCCGTATACAATTCATGCAAATATTATTAGCTTTATTGAAATAAAGCTAATAATGTTTCTTGTGCTTAAGTTGCTTATAGATTGAGTTTTATTGTGTCTTCAAACTAATTTAATGTAACAGGGAGAGGAAGAGGAATATATAATAAAGATATGAGATGCTGCCGATACATTTCGTACTCTTGAATTAATTTACGATCGTACACGTTATTTCCGTGCGATATTTATGAAGGTTATTGCTAAGAATGTCTGCGTTGTGAAATTTAGTGTTGTATTGCGTATATATACGGGGACTTTTTCTAATGTCGGTTCTGTAAGTGGGAAAAAGAAATAAATTTGTTTGTTTTGATGATCTTTATTTTTATCAAATAAGTAAGCTCTGGCGGTTCCAGGCCAATTTTCAGAATTTTAAAAAGGCTTGATTTTATCATAAATGAATTTTATGGATTAGGTATAATTTGAAATGTGTAAGTTGAGTTTATAATTTATGTATGTATTATTTTTTTTTTCGATTCTTTCAATATGGGTTTGGTAGAAAGGAGTCACGATTGGTGTACAGTGTTCAAAGTGGGGGCGGATATAAATATTGAAGCAGGATGACGTGTATATGGAAGTATAAAATAAACATTTGATGTGGCAATTAATGGATTTAGACCGTTTTAATGGAATTTTTTTAGATTTTTAATTTTAACCTACGTCCAACTTCCATATGCAAATCGTTCACTTGTAGAGAAAAAGTCACTCATTATGAATCTATACTTTCCGATTGGTGGCATTCAAAGACATTTAAGTGGCATTTAAACAAAAATTTACATAGTTCATGTTAATATTTCGGAAATATTGCGGATTAATTTTAGTAAGGTTTAACGAAATTTCTGACTTTTCGCATTAAAGGGCACAAGAAATCATAAATTATAAAGAGGGTCAGAATTAATATGAAAGCTGACAAAATATTGAAAAAATTCAATCCAAAATAGAGATTTAAAAATGTTTATTTATAAGAAGAGCTTCTCCCCACAAGAATACGTTATTTCACGAATTATAAAAAATGTCATTAGTTAAGTACATTATCATTATTACAAAATGTTATCTAGGGTGATGAACACATCACATGAATACAAAAAGAACTTTTTCCCAAAGACATAAGTTATTCCACAAATTAAAAAAAAATGATGTTTTAGATTATGTGGAGAATAAACTTGCTGAATCTTGTCCCAAAAGAAATAAACAAATAATCTAGTCTCGCAGACTGCACCCAGAGCTTTTATATTTATTTTGCAGATTATTTTAGGAATCCCAAGGAGGTAATTCATCCCTTATATCCCAGACAACCACTCGAAGTGCGTTCCCATAGAGAAAGAATTGCTACCATCTACTGAGGAAGTAAATTCTGAAATTATACAGAATAATGCAAGGCCAGTTAAAAAAAAAAAAACAAAATTTACTTAAAAAATAATGTTTTATATTTTGGGTCACTACGCCGTATTTATTTTTCATTCTATTTTAGGCAGGACACTGAAAGTAGGAGGAAGCACAACACGGAGCATACCCTTAAATTAATAGTTTTGGTTGTGAAAATCTCAAATTATATATATATTTAATTTTTTTAAACAATATTTTGCTTAAGTATCATTGCCTTTCAAAAGAAGTATGTCCACTGGACCTAGTTAAGTGAAATCACGCACATTGTCTCAATAACGTACCTTCACTCTATTAATTCCTTTGAGTATATTTGAACAAAATAAATACGCAATTTCGAACAAAGAGTTATTATTTCAAAAATACATAAAATACTTTTGTCTGAAATGAGAAGTAGATCCAATTTGGAAACTGAAACTTCATTGAACTTGAATAATGTAATGCAACGGTTTCAATGTTTTACTTTTAGTCCTTTCGAATTGATTTATATAATATTTCACATTACTTATTCATACACAAACAACTGACATTAGTATGTTTGATTAATGTACAAATTTGATTTGTTTGAAATCAACTCGTAACTGGTGAGAAAGAAAAATAGGAATTACTCACGTAACAAATTTAGGCAACCTTAAAAATTATTAATACAAGTTGTCCAAATCAGTTTTCCTCGCGTATTGGTGAATTATTCCAAACCATTCTACAATACCTTGAAATGCCCACAAAACGTTCTTATTATAACCGCAAAAATTAATTTGGTTTTCTGATTTTCAATCTAAATAAATTTCGCCAACGATCATGAACCAAGCTTTACGCAATGAACCGAGAAAATTTGAAAAAACATTTATTGTTTCATAAAATCCAGTCAAGTGGCATGGTATAAGTAGGTATAACTTTTGCAAGACGATTATTTTAAAACGAAATAATTCTTGTCGTTTCCTAATTACAGAACAGTAATAAATGCGTACATTGTTGAGATATACAAATTTGCGTTGAATCTAAACCTTCATTACTCTGTAAATTTGCAAATAAAAATAATTTAACGTGGTATCGCCAAATGAAGTCATGTAAAGGATTGCGCAAAAATCATCACCATATCGGAAGATGCTTTAAATTTGCGAAGAGTGTCTTGTCATCACAATTTTGATAAACACTCCTGTACTCCTCAAGAATGCAGAATAATTTAGTCAAACTAATTTTTTAAAGAAACACATTTACTTTTGTGCTACCCTAAAGAATAGAACAAAAGGAAAAAATCATGTTTACTGCCTTAGTAATCGAGTAATTATTTTTGTGCCACCTTATAGAATAGAACAGAAGGAAAAAAAATACTGCCTTAGTAATCTATTGATTACTTTTGTGCCACCTTAGAGAATAGAAAGGAAGGTAAAAATCATGTTTTTGTTTTCAAAGTATTTATAATATTACCTTTTTTTAATATTTTCCCCAAAATTGTCATAAATTAAATGTTGAAAAAAGCGAGCTAAAAAGATAATTTTCTTCAGAATGTGCCTTTTGCAATTTGGTCGATGAATTATTACAATTATGTATGTCAGATTACTGTAAACTTATTGCTTACATTATGACATTATATGTACATTCATTTATCCATCCGTATTTAAATCAAAACTTGGGAAAATATTTTTACTTTTTCACAAAGCTTAGTTTATTTTGAATAAAACCAAGATTTTTCGCAAATCAAGATTATAGAAACCTTCAATAGGTGGGTATATTAACATTAAATATCTCAGTAGGTGGGTATCTTAACAAATATCTCAGTAGGTGGATATCTTAACATTAAATATCTCAGTAGGTGGATATCTTAACATTGAATATCTCAGTTGGTGAAAATCTTAACATTCAATATCTCAGTAGTTGGGTATCTTAAAATTAAATACCTCAATAAGTGGGTATCTTAACATTTACACTTTTGAAATTATCGTGATTGTACTGGAATTTTCTTCTAAACTTTCAACTTTCGCGAAAAGCATAAAATGTTTAAGATATTTTGTAAAAAATGGAAATTGATACAAAATTATGTGATTAGCAGTATAAATTTAAAAACAAATATTTTTGAAAATTATTAATTTTCATATATAAGGAAAACACAAATATTTCCCCAATTTTATAGTAGGGGAATTAATACCTACCTACTTAATTATTGAAACACTATTAAAATATTCTTTATTAATAATTGTGAAAATTTAAAGCTAATAATATGACATACCCCGACTATAAATAAATTTTAAAATCTCATTCTAGAATTGACCAACTACTTCTAGCGTTTCATGTAATTTATTCACATTAAAAAGAAATTGACTTAAAAAATTTGAAATTATTTTATTTGTTGTATCCCCATATGAAATTTCCTAAAGGTGGTTGTGAAATTAATATATAACAAAGGAATAATTTTAAAAAAGCCCACTTAACACATATTTATTTGAGTTATTTCGACAGTATTTGAATTCTTTACCGGTTATTCACGATCTATTTTATATCACATTCAATTTGAAATTATAATAATAATAAATAATTAAAAAATCACGATCCGAAAATCAGAACCACAATCTTGGTTACCAGTTCATGGTTGATCATTAATAATTAACGCCAGCTTTCAAAATAGAATCGATTCGATCGTTCAATATAGAATCGAATTTTTCACTTATAGTTTTCCTTATATATGAAAATTAATAATTTTCAAAAATATTTGTTTTTAAATTTATACTGCTAATCACATAATTTTGTATCAATTTCCATTTTTTACAAAATATCTTAAACATTTTATGCTTTTCGCGAAAGTTGAAAGTTTAGAAGAAAATTCCAGTACAATCACGATAATTTCAAAAGTGTAAATGTTAAGATACCCACTTATTGAGGTATTTAATTTTAAGATACCCAACTACTGAGATATTGAATGTTAAGATTTTCACCAACTGAGATATTCAATGTTAAGATATCCACCTACTGAGATATTTAATGTTAAGATATCCACCTACTGAGATATTTGTTAAGATACCCACCTACTGAGATATTTAATGTTAATATACCCACCTATTGAAGGTTTCTATAATCTTGATTTGCGAAAAATCTTGGTTTTATTCAAAATAAACTAAGCTTTGTGAAAAAGTAAAAATATTTTCCCAAGTTTTGATTTAAATACGGATGGATAAATGAATGTACATATAATGTCATAATGTAAGCAATAAGTTTACAGTAATCTGACATACATAATTGTAATAATTCATCGACCAAATTGCAAAAGGCACATTCTGAAGAAAATTATCTTTTTAGCTCGCTTTTTTCAACATTTAATTTATGACAATTTTGGGGAAAATATTAAAAAAAGGTAATATTATAAATACTTTGAAAACAAAAACATGATTTTTACCTTCCTTTCTATTCTCTAAGGTGGCACAAAAGTAATCAATAGATTACTAAGGCAGTATTTTTTTTCCTTCTGTTCTATTCTATAAGGTGGCACAAAAATAATTACTCGATTACTAAGGCAGTAAACATGATTTTTTCCTTTTGTTCTATTCTTTAGGGTAGCACAAAAGTAAATGTGTTTCTTTAAAAAATTAGTTTGACTAAATTATTCTGCATTCTTGAGGAGTACAGGAGTGTTTATCAAAATTGTGATGACAAGACACTCTTCGCAAATTTAAAGCATCTTCCGATATGGTGATGATTTTTGCGCAATCCTTTACATGACTTCATTTGGCGATACCACGTTAAATTATTTTTATTTGCAAATTTACAGAGTAATGAAGGTTTAGATTCAACGCAAATTTGTATATCTCAACAATGTACGCATTTATTACTGTTCTGTAATTAGGAAACGACAAGAATTATTTCGTTTTAAAATAATCGTCTTGCAAAAGTTATACCTACTTATACCATGCCACTTGACTGGATTTTATGAAACAATAAATGTTTTTTCAAATTTTCTCGGTTCATTGCGTAAAGCTTGGTTCATGATCGTTGGCGAAATTTATTTAGATTGAAAATCAGAAAACCAAATTAATTTTTGCGGTTATAATAAGAACGTTTTGTGGGCATTTCAAGGTATTGTAGAATGGTTTGGAATAATTCACCAATACGCGAGGAAAACTGATTTGGACAACTTGTATTAATAATTTTTAAGGTTGCCTAAATTTGTTACGTGAGTAATTCCTATTTTTCTTTCTCACCAGTTACGAGTTGATTTCAAACAAATCAAATTTGTACATTAATCAAACATACTAATGTCAGTTGTTTGTGTATGAATAAGTAATGTGAAATATTATATAAATCAATTCGAAAGGACTAAAAGTAAAACATTGAAACCGTTGCATTACATTATTCAAGTTCAATGAAGTTTCAGTTTCCAAATTGGATCTACTTCTCATTTCAGACAAAAGTATTTTATGTATTTTTGAAATAATAACTCTTTGTTCGAAATTGCGTATTTATTTTGTTCAAATATACTCAAAGGAATTAATAGAGTGAAGGTACGTTATTGAGACAATGTGCGTGATTTCACTTAACTAGGTCCAGTGGACATACTTCTTTTGAAAGGCAATGATACTTAAGCAAAATATTGTTTAAAAATACTTTTAGCTTTTCATATCCTACAATTATAATAACGCGTAATTTTTCACGGGTCTAGGCTAGTATTTTAATACAAATAATATTTAAAAAAATACTTTTTCTTTTTAAATTTAACATAATTTTTGACACAAACCTTCACGATAATAGAACAACGTTACATGAATTTAATTTTTTTTTATAATATCAACCGACATTAATTATGATATATGAAAAAGCAATTCAACAAATCGTTGATTCTTGTTGAACTTCGTTTGATCCATAACTTACGGTACACTCCGTACACACACATATATATTTATCTGTAATATAAGGGATAATTTATATTTTACAAGATATTATGTTTTTTTTAGTATGTATTTATGTCTGCGTGTGTGTGTGTGTGTATGTGTGTGTGTGTGTGTGTGTGTGTGTATGAGTCGGTGTGGGTGTTGGTGTACGTGTAAATCTAATTTATATTGCAAGTAAAAATTAGCGTTTTTTTATTTGATTAAAGATGAATGCATAACTGTTTTGCTTTTTGAACACACAAGGTGTTCTTAGAAAAAAAATTAGGTACGTAATATGATTTATTTACCTCACAATTATTACTTACAATGAAAAAGTTTATTTTCCAAGTTCCAGTGGTTCAGATTTCCTTAAAATAGGTACACAAAGTTATGCTTTTTACTACTCTTATTTTAGTATACATAGTGATTGGCTCACTAAGGCGATAACTAAATATATAAATATTGCAATTAAATGCCTTTACTATCTATGCATTATGTTATATTTAAACGCAATCCAAAAAAATAATTTCATATATAAATCGTGAAATTAATTCTAAATTTGGTGATTTTAACAAAACGGTAAATTCTTGAAGTGTTTATAATATGTATATGAAAAACCAAGGGCTTGACTTGAATTGGAAGTTCGCAGGTTCAATTCCCCCGCAGCTCGAAATATAATATTTACATCAAATTTCGGTTTTCATTACTACAGTTTTTTTTAATGGACGTAAAGAAACAAAAAAATGAATACGGAAAATAAATTGCAAATACATGAAAAATAAATTATAATCATAGAAAAAATATATATTTACCGCCAATTTTGCCGTCAGCATTTTTCTCACTTTTCGACAACACTAGATAGATAAAATTATTATTACCACATTAGAAAGTCACATAAATACGCATTTTAAATAGCTCAAAACCATGATGTAAATAATACAATACAATTACTTAATCCATTAATTACTTGTTAAAAATTTAACATTTTCAAATTCCCCATTTAAAATGTTAAGCAACAATCACAAAAGTTTAAAACTTTATATTTACAAGTAACTACATGACTGTAATACCGTTAAAACTCGCCCACTTAACCTGAGTACAACTTTTAATTAACTGAGTAACTTCACACATTACGGTCGTAGAGTGTTTCACAAAAATAGTATCGTAAAAGCAATGTGAACTACAAGGCTGGCAGAGCGTAGAAGAGCTACGGTCTACGAGCTGTCTACGCGACGGCTTGCGAAGGACTGCGACTCGCAAGCGACTGACAGTTCCCTCTACGAACTGCCGGCTATACAGATAACAGCACGGTGCGGCGCGGCGTAGAGGCAGTGCTACGCGGTGGATGGAAACGCGAAGTGTATTTATTGAGAGTTTGTGGATTACGGTGACAGGACAACCGAACGTATTTTCCTGTTTAAAACCTTGCGTTTAAGGATTAACCCCTCAATTACATGGCACTGTTCTACATTATCATACAAATGATTTTGACGGTGTATCCATTGGTATCCCATTGGAACATATAATGATATATTGGAACAATTTTAATATTTTTTCCACTTATTTACATTATTTTGTTTGCTTGCTAAAATCTTACAATTCTTTTGAAGAAGAGAAAAGAAATTGTTTTGAATATTTCTAATTTTGATACTGACAGGAGGAATATTTTTTTTCCACTTATATATAAACACATATATTTTTTATGAGTGGAAACTTAACATATTGCTAAGCAATTAACGGAAGACTTTTAAATGCGTTTTTTTCAATTCATATATTTTGACAGCCCGCTTTTAAAAATCCTGTAAATATTAATAAAAAATGTCAAACATAAAATAATAATGCGTCCACTGCACCGCGTCAAGATTTTATACCATTATGTTCCGGGATCCTGTGAATTGATCAGTCTAGAGTATTTCATTAAATACTGTTTTACATTTTCCGACAGAATTAATAAAGTTATTAAGCTAGTCTATCTGTAGTATAACAAGCCTAGCTCAGTTATTCTTCAATCTTTTCCCTTAGCTAGCTCTGAAAATGGGTTTTCTAGAAATGAACATCTCTCCTCGGGCGATCCTCGCCTTTGTATTCTTTGTTACGTTTCTATAATCTCCTACCTTTCTCCGTACCTTTTGCACTAGCCCATAGTATCTTTTGTCAAACAGATCCTCCTCCTCATCCCTGTTTCCCAGCTTCCTGTATCACCTGTACATGAGCCTAAGCATTCAGAGTTGACGACGGTTCCATACTTGGATAAGCATTATTTCGTTCTTTGATTCTTCCTTGCACCTTTGTATAGTTTATCCCAGTGTAGGTTTTCTCACAACATTTTAATTTTATTATCTTTTATTAACGCTCTGAGAGCTTTAACATAAATTAAGTACATAGCTATTCCTCTAGAAAAAGAACTTCAGCCGTAGTCATAGTCACAACTTTTTCAACTATACCACACGGCAGAACAGATGTTCTAGCACAGCAAAGCATATCAATTTTTAAATTACAGATATATTTATTTACTCTTTAAATATCCTTAAAACTTCTTCTTATATAAAATAAGAAATTTTGTACTTTAAATGGGTAGTATAATTAAAGTTATGATAAATATCTTATTTTTGTGCAGTTTACAAAACGTTCATATAAATCATAGAATAAATAAAAAACTTAAAGTGCCTTCCTTAAAAATTTGAATAAAAACAAATGTTCCAATTAGCCCAATAGCCCAGCCCTCCGTCTTACTTACACTCGCCTAACATCGTTGATCTCAATCCTATTTTAAATTCGTAAGCACAGTTGTGTATTATAAATTTAAACGCTGATTGGACAAATAATTGGATCACGAAAAACGACCACAAAGCATTTCATATGTTGTGTTTTATTCTACAGTATAAACACATCTTTATTATATTTATCATAAAGATGTGTTTATGCTGTATTATAAATATAAGAAAGATGTATAAACACATCTTTATTATATTTATCATACAGATGTTTTTATACTTTATTATATTTATCATTTATCCACGTTCGGTCAGCTGTTCTAAAAAATAGATTTATTTTGAATTTGCACTGTTTTATTTGTTGACTTTGAAATGGTAATTGGAACATGTTTCCAAAACGTTTAACCACGGTTAATAGACATGACCCTTGAATTACTACTCACAATTTTTGTTTTGTAATTAGAACTATTTTAATAAAGAAAAATAATATTCCTACACCATATATAAAAAGAGAAAGGGTATAAATATCGATCTACCTACAGTAAATAGAAAAAAGTAACATCGAAAGAAATAAATAAAGTAAAACGTTAAAATTGACATTAAAATGAGTTGCAGATTATCATAATAATATTTTTTGCTCTAGGATGTGAGTGTTTTAAGAGGTTAGTGCAATCCCACACTACATTTCAATGAATTTAAAGAAATGCAATTAAATCTTAAAAAAAATATATGTATGACGTGGTCTTGAGTGATCTAGGAACGAGCGCTCACTCAGGAGTGGCGCTTGGTGCTGGAAGGCTGCGGTCTCCACCGTGGTGTGGGAGGCCATCAGCTGCATCCTGACTCCAGTGACGCAGTGATGCAGTGACTCCAGTGTCCATCCATACATTGTCAATGCGCTAATTATAAACAACTAGCTGAACTCTTCGGCATTGTCCAGACAGTAACTTTCCTTGTTTTTTTTATTTTTTTAATATCAACGGTATAAATATACCATAAACAATGATAACATGTCACAGTTAAAATCGTAGAAATATTTTAAAAAAAGAATTACAAATATATGTGGCATTTGATTGTGAAATGACATTAGAGAGTAAGTAAGTAAGTAAACAAGAGATACAAGTACATAGGTTTCTATAGTGCAAATAAGGTAGAATTAGATTAAATTAATATTGATTGAAAAGATTTGATAGCATAGCCCTCTTGTACCTACTTTGCGTGCAGTTAAATAGATCTGCCACATCTGCGTATCTATTACTAACTTCATGCAACCTAGGTACAAGCGAGTGTTTGGAATACTCAGTCCTGATATTGTTGCATTTAAACAAAATTTTAGAACGAGTAGCTCTCGTGGGTATATGAAATTCAATGAGGTTAATTAAATCAGGACTGTCTATACTACTATTTACAATTTTGAACATAAATATTAAGTCGGATATAATTCTTCGATCTGAGAGTTTTAATAAATTTAGATTTTTCATCAAGTAATTATAGTTTATATTTTCAATGGGAATACCGAGTTTAAAATTAATTTTATAGGTCAATTGTGAAAATTTTCATGAACCTCGGAATAAAACTGTAGATTTGTATAAAATTCAAATCCACGTCACCAGCTAGCCAAAAAACTGACACTCTCCTTTATAGATATTAGAAGCAGATATATATATAATTATTTTTAAATGTTCGAATGTAAAATTTTCACTATGCATTTTTCTTATAATCGTTGGCGGTGTAATGATTGGTTGCCTTCCAAGTAGTTGATCGGGGTTCGGTTCTCGGCCGTGAGATTTTAAAAAAAATTAACTTATATTTTCAAAACTACTTTTTTATTCTGTGAAATATCATGGGTCTGCATGTGTGAATGCATATTATGTCAGTAAAACAAAATGTTAAAAATCTTCCAATTTAAATTTAATTACGTAATAAATAAAGATATCAACGGAACTGAATTTATTTCCAAGCCTATGTAGCATTTGGACGAGAAATTAATTTAAATATGTAATATATTCAAATCGAATGTGAACATTTTGGCTAGTTTACTTACGTTAAAATGTCACACCATACAAAAATTAAGTCAATTCATCCTAGTTGTAGTACTAAGATATGTGAGAAATTTTCTTTTAGATTCCATTTGCTGATGATATATGATATTATTACCAAGACGTTAGTATTTTGATGATAAGAGTGCAACTTAATTACTCTGCGATTAATTGTTTATTTATTATAAATCCATGTGATAACATTTTCCAGTCTCCCCACTGTTATTTGCGATAATTAAAAATGGAAGAGAATGTGTTGGAAACTGGGCCAAAAATGGTGTAGACTTGACAACTTTATGGCGAATAGCCAAATCATGATGGAAACGTTTTAAATTTATTATTTACAATTCTTTATACTTTCCCAAAATTATTCGGTAAAACTTGTGTTTTAATGTAGTATATTTTCATAAAATGTATTATATCTTCATTAAATGTATTATATCTTAAATAAGTGTACTATATATTCATTAAATGAAGTGAATCTTCATTAAATATAGTAAATCTTCATTAAATGTAGTATACCTTAAATAATTGTAGGATATCTTCATTAAATGTAGTAAATGTAGTACATCTTAATTAAATGTATTATACCTTCATTAAATGTTTCTCGTCAATAATTTTTGTATATCTTTATTAAATGTAGTATATCTTCAATAATTGTAGTATATCTTCATTAAATGTAGTACATATTTATTAAATGTAGTATATCTTCATTAAATGTATTATATCTTCATTAATTGTAGTATATCTTTATTAAATGTAGTACATATTTGTTAAATGTAGTATATCTACATTAAATGTAGTATATCTTCATTAAAACTTTATTTTTAACATCGCTATTCTGAAGCTGTTCCAAAATAATGACAGTAGAGAAAATTGTTCGAATTCAATTTCTAAAGCTGGACGAAAATTTTAATATTTCAAAATCTCAAGAACAGTGCTTGTTAAAATATATAATAAGTATCATCATCATCATCATAACTTTTGGCTCTACAACCCCTGGTGGGTCTTGGCCACCTCAAGAGTCTTCCTCCACTCATCTCGGTCCCGCGCCAGCTCTCTCCAGTTATATAATAAGTATATAAATCTTAAGTATATGGTATGTACCTACCTATGTACTTCAACGATCATTGTTTTGGGGAATAATTATTAAAAAATATTAAAAATGAAGTCACAAGGAGAGCTTTGTTAAAATCTTCTTTCAGGCATTGCATTTTTTCAACATACTCCTATGGGTTTTGGCAAGCTTCAGTGAAGTTTTACATTATTATTCTGAAAAAAAAAACCTTTGGCAATGCTCCACTACGTACATTTTTAATACTGCTTAGAATTGTAAGTGAAATTAGTGACAATAAGTACGTTAAGACTTAAGTAATAATTTCCTACTTGAATTTTGTGAGACAGCAACACTTCGTCCTTAAATTTATAAACTTAGTTTATCTGTCAAACTTGAGGCTAAGCATTGAGACAAAACTTCTGGTTTCAATCGAGCTTTCGTTACAATTAACATTTTAAAATCACATAATTTTTTCAAAATTTATTTTCAAATGAATTCTATTAGAATCGGAAGGTCATGAAAGCTTACCTACCTATTAGAACCTGGAGGTCGTGAAAGCATACCTACATATTAGAACCTGGTAGTCATGTAAGCATACCTACCGATTAGAACCTTTAGCTTATGAAGGCGTACCTACCTATCAGAACCTGGAGGTCATGAAAACACACTTACTTATTAGATCCTGGAGGTCAAGAAAGCATACCTACCTACATTTTAAACCTGGAGGTCATGAAAGCATACATACCTATTGGAACCTGGAATTCATAAAAGCATACCTACCGATTAGAACTTGCAGGTCATGAAATCAAACCCACCTATTAGAACCCGGAAGGCATTTCAGCATACCTACCTATTAGAAGCTGGGGGTCATGAAAGCATACCTTCTTATTAGAACCTGGGGGTGATGAAAACATACCTACCTATTAGAAGCTGGGGGTCATGAAAGCATACCTTCTTATTAGAACCTGGGGGTGATGAAAACATACCTACCTATTAGAAGCTGGGGGTCATGAAAGCATACCTTCTTATTAGAACCTGGGGGTGATGAAAACATACCTACCTATTAGAAGCTGGGGGTCATGAAAGCATACCTTCTTATTAGAACCTGGGGGTGATGAAAACATACCTACCTATTAGAAGCTGGGGGTCATGAAAGCATACCTTCTTATTAGAACCTGGGGGTGATGAAAACATACCTACCTATTAGAACCTGGAGGTCATGAAAGCATACGTACCTTTAAAGTAGAAAAGCATTCTACTTGAAGCAGAGAAAACTCTGAGCGGTTAGCTCTTGTGTTTTTCTTCATCTTCAACAATAAATTTTTTTAAATGGGTGAAAACATGCAACAGCAACCCAAAAATGTTTAGTTTATTGACAAACGCTCCCACATGTCTTCGTAAGACTATTGTATTCTCGAATATTAATTCATTTTTATTATAACTAGCGTTTTCTTATACAAAATTCCTTTTAACCATTACAAACCATGAAATATGTCAATACGTACTTTACGAAGTACGCCAGTTTTCAATAATTAACATAAGTATCGGACTATTAAATCGATTCAAATAACCCACAAGTTGGCTGTAACCCCGTAAACTTAACGTGATACTATTAACGGAATATTCCGTGGAAATATTTTCTAACCACCAGTAAAATATTCAAAATAATATGTTGATTTCCCATGAGAATAGGCTACACGGGAATGTTCGTGGACAAATATAGACATTTCAGAGTATCTTTTTACATTTACATAGCGCTGTTTTTTGAGAGTTTGTCTCCCGGGTGCTTTACGATAGATTAAAATATATCTTGGAACTATCTTTCTATAGCTTGGTGAAAGGATTCGAGAAACAGACGGGTATGGCTACCGCCACCCCGAAAACCATTCATTAGATAGTCAACATAGGTACCATTTGGCGACTTAACAGGGGTACATAAAGTACCTACACAACACACACTCTTTGGGATTGTGTGTATTGATGCATATTATGATTGATTGCACTTCTAGGTATTTTCTAATATTTTAATACATGTCTATAGGTTTAACCAAATATATTTTCAAATATGAACAACAATGTTCGTTCAATGTTTTTACCACTCAGATTGAAAATTATTTTAAGCTCACACTTTCGTTTCAAAAATCAATTTTAAAATGGTTTACGTATAAAAAATTATCTTTACTTTTTTAAACAATACCTCACAATTTTTTTAAATTGCATATATACAATAAGATCTTTTATCAAATAATTTTCACATAAGTGCAGGGCTTATTTTATGATCTTATTAATGCACATTAAAATTATTTCAACGAATTTTTCTGCTAGGTGGATATTGATATTTGGTTCAATTAAATAATCTTACTTTAATGTTAGTTCGTAGACATGGGGTAAATATCGGAATATTAATTTTCAATATATTCTTGTTATTTTCGTGGTCGTGCGTGCTCCCGATAATTATATTGAAAATATTTTTGAATTAACTTTTTTTTAATTCCTCTGGCCCCTTTTTTTAATAACGGCTCATTAAACTCCCCTAAAAGCCAACGGCTTATTATCGTGGAGACCAGAAATTACATGTTTTCAAAATGCCTTAAGCTAGTTTATTCAAAGTACTAATGAAATAATTAACAATCTCTTAAGCAACATTTAAAGTACGTAATTATTTTCACTTTTCCCGATTTAAAATGTTTTTCACGGTATTGTTTTTAGTTACTTTATTTTGTACGAAAAGCTTTTAAGGTTTTGTTTTGTTTTGGTATATTTATTTTAAAAGTAAATACTTCTAAAATTTTTTGTAAAATTCATTTAAGTTTATTCTTTAATATAGTTAGAAAGTTTAACATTGTGGAGATTAATTTATTAAGTAACCCTTTGTTCAGTTTGTGTGCCGGTAACCCGGGCACTTTATTTATTTGTTATTGCATTGTTTTCTTTACCTGCCTCACTAGACTGAATAGACAAATCTGTTCTGAGTGTGGTATTTAACAAATTATATTTATAAATATGTGCATTTATTGTATAATTAATGCAAGTACACATATTTTTAAAAATTAATTTTATAACTGCATACGATGTTTAAAGTCTATTATATTAAATATTAACAAATACTATTATTTTATTTATTAATAATTCACTTAAATTCATTTAATTTAACTAAATTTTAATACTAACTAACCATCACGCCGTTTCCCGCAGGGGTAGGCAGAGAGGACGGACCGCCAAACAAGTCGGTCTCGGCACACAATTCTTGCCTCATTTACATTCATACATCGTCTCATACATACTCTTCTATTATTCTGACTCTTGATATGGCCCAACTCAAATATTTGATTCACTTGATTGTGCCATGTCTTTCTCGGGCGTTCCCGATTTCTTCTACGGTTCACATATGCGTCATAAATTTTCCTTATACTCCTTTCTTTGTTCATTAACTCTAGATGTCCAAACCATCTAAGGGTCCTTTTTTAATCTTACTCATTACGCTTCATCAGCTTTGCACTCTTTGCGGATCTCCACATTCCTCACACGATCGTACATAGTTTTACCACACAGACGCCTTAGGTATCTAATGTCTACAGCATTCAGTATACTTTCATCCTTCCTCTGCCAGTTCCATGCCTCACTGCCATACATCAGGGTAGGTACCAGGACTCCATTGTGGACTGCTAGCTTCACTTCTTTGGACAATTTTTTTTTCAACGACAACCGCGTTCAGCCCCCATTAATGAAGTTAACTGCATTTAACTTTCTTTCAATATCTCTTTCAGCATACCCGTCTCTCGTAAACGTACTTCCCAAATTCAGTGCACTTATTCAATTTCACTCCGAAGCCAAGTAAATTCGCTCAATTATTGGATCAACTGTTCATGTATTTTTATTTAAGTGTTCTAAATTCCTAAAATCTGCGGAAAAAATCTTCTGCTTGGAAAAATGTAGATTGCTGGTGATGTATTATATTTAGATGAGACATAAAGCGAAAAAATTGGTCCCGTTTTTTTACCTCCAACTGACCTCCAACTCTCCCAACTACCGATTCCGTTTATCGCGTTCTATTAGTGGAACAAGTTTCAACGAGATATTAGTACGCATTAGCACCTCTAATTATAGCTCCATGAGTGAGATGCTATTATTATTGTTTTAACTTTACAAGAAATGTTTACATCAGAAGTTTTGTACAAAATGCACTGACGAAAATGATTTTCATCAATTTCACTTTTTGTAATGCTGTGTGAAGGGTTATTTTAAGGAAAGGAAGTAGAAGATATAGATATGAGGGTTGGGTAAGAAACTGGCTTTCAGTATGTTCAGGAGTAAAGGACGTAGGTATGAATCCATCCCTCCCACTGCGGTTCAAGGCGACGTGGTTGAGAAAGTCCTGTTGGAGAGATGAAATGATCTGCCTCAACTGGCCTCTCCCAATTTCCCCCCCGTTGATGAATCGCATTCGCCGTCAAGACATGGATAAACCTCACTCCATGAACCCGAGCACTCCTACGTCACAAAGCGTAGCAAACCACTTGGGTTAACTCATGTCACAGGTGTTAGTTATTTCATTTTACGTCACGTATTTCACGACAAAAAATAAATACTTTTACTCTAAACATTGACTTATTGTTGTAGAGATTGAGAAATAGTTTCACTATTTTGTAATTGTGATGTATGGTAATCAGGTTAGGTAGTTAAGCAATAGATGGCGCTAGTCATAAAGCTTACTCCAGAGTCCGCCAGATGTCACTAGAATGTAACAGATACTTGAGAGGTTATAGTGAAAGGGAATAAGCTTCTCGAGCCAGAGAATAAGCAATCCTCGGGTAATGAACAGTACAGCTATATCCAACCCTATTAATTGTAACGTAAATAAAAACAATTATAATAAAGACCCTTTTTCTGCTACAAAGAGTTCCCAAAACCGAAATCTGCATAGTAACTCAGATATAACAGTAATTTTACACGTTTCTTAGCAAAACGAAACCACAACTTAAAATATACAATTGTTGTACAAAGTTTAATTATTATACTTCCCTTACTGTAATGTATACTGTACCTGCAGTATCAGATGTGTTTTCCCACCAATCATCGATCATTTCACCCCAGTACACATTATACCCCATGGTCGTAGAAGTTATAGAATGAACATACGAGTATTACAGGTAACGGTTAATGACCGGTCGGTGGCTGAGTTGACATCGCATTTGGGTCCCACCCAGGCGTAGTGTGTTCAATTCCTCAACAATATACAACATCACAATACAAGCAACATTTTCTGCTTTCTGTGGTTGTAGTGGGAGATTTTCAAATATTGTTAGGTTATTCGTAACCCGGGAATGTTTGTCTTTCTTTTTAAAAAATAAAAAATTGATACGTCTTTCTATTTCGAAAATGATCACCGCTATCTAAACGAGGACCGCCCTTATGTACTGTAAAAACAGGCTATCACTTATGCAATATTATTATAATCACTTCATCGGAAGCATCACAATATGATTCAGGTTTGAGGTGTATCAAGTTGACATCGTCATATCATGATATGATGACAGGAACGGTTACAGTAATTACAGCAGCTACGAAGATATGCCAATTCTCAAAATGAATGAACTATGAAACCATTGCGGTTACAAAATATTAAGTTTTAATGAAAATACGCACCAGCCTTTATTATGGTGGTACCATAATAATTCCTTGTGTGTATTTAATTACCATATCTTCTGTAAATTATGTAACATTAATTACACAAAGGACCGTTATCTTTAAACAAAACAACAAAATAAAAAATACGGTGTATGGCAAGCCTACGCACGATGGAAGTGAAACTTTTAGTATTCTTCTCTCTAAACCACAATCAATAGGGTCTTTTCACAGTTTTTTTGTATTGTCTAAAAAAATAAGTAAAAAATTACGATAATAATGAAATTTTTATTTTATTTTTACGACGATGAATAAATTTTTTATAACACTTTAAAATGGGCTATTTTTAAAATGCCGCCGAAACGATAATTTCGCGCCGAATAGCTCTGTGACGTCAGCGCCGTCGATTCTGGCCATAAATGATAGCTGTTAGTTAGTAAATGGTCCGTAAGTTACAATAGGGTCTTTTCACAGTTTTTTTTATTGTCTAAAAAAATTTAGTAAAAAATTACGAAAGTAACGTAATTTTTATTTAATTTGTACGACGATGAATAAAATTTTTATAACACTTTAAAATGTGCTATTTTTAAAAAGCCGCCAAAGCGAAATTTTCGCGCCGAATCGCTTTATGTCAGCTCCGTCGATTCCCGCCAGTGTTACCATGTGCATGGTTTTTACCATGTTTTCATGGTATTTTGGGTCATTTCTAACTCCATGGTTTTTTCAATAAAACAATGTCGAACAAGACACCAAAAACCTGTACTTTCGAATGAGATACGAATTTTCAGCATGGGTCGAGTGGGGAAAATCCCAAACTTTAGGAATGTAGTTCAAACTTCAGTAGGTACCTATGGGTTCACATGATAACAATGTATATTTATCTACTTATTGTCTTTGTCAATAAATAATAAGAATACATTAATTAAATTAAAAGAAATATTATATATCATGACTTTATGTAGGTACCAAAACTAACTGGCAGTGGAGTGCAGTGAATTTTCAGTGAGCAGATTGCTATGATTGAAAAATACGACATTAATGATTTTATTATAGCAGAATTTTTTTTTTTTGTTTGAAGATTTTTTTAGCAAAGGTAGGCAATTTTTAATTAAGCTACCATGGCTAAAAATACTTCATACAATAAATTGACATTTCGAAAACAAAAAAATCATTTTCAGCTACAACAACATCATTAATGTCGTATTTTTCAATCTTAGCACTCTAGTTCACAAAAAATTCACTGCACGCCACTGCTAACTAGGTACTGTAAGATGTAGGAAATTTTTTTATTTTTATAGTGAATACCTCACAAGAGTCCCAACTGCTCCCGTCTGGAGCCAGTGAGACTATGGCATCCCCAATTGGGGGATGTTGTGAGGCTGAAGGTAAGTGGGGAAGGGAAAGAGGAAGGTGGGGAAGTACCTGGCTATTCAGATCTAGTCACTAAACACGGCTAAAGCCATTTGGAGCAACGTTTCAATTCTGAATGGTGGTCTTACATCAGGGCGATACTGGTAGTATCTTCCACTCTGGAACGTGCCGCAAATATACTATATATTATTTTAATTAATTAATTGTGAAATAACACAAATTAATCAAATAAAATTTATTTGCGCACGCCGGGTTCGAACCCGCGACCTTCGGAATGGCAGTCCAATGCGTTACCACTGGACTATGCCGGCCGGAGTTCTGGGAGAATTTTTTCTCCCTCGTCTCATGGGCCTGAAAAAGTTATTTAATTTTCATTATTATTTAATAGAGTTCTACAAATTTTACTTGACAACAGCAAAAAATGAAATTTAAACTTTTGTTTTTGTCCTATTATTGAAAGGAGAAATATAAAATCCGTTACTGTTGTTTTCGTATTTAAATTCTCAATAAAAAAAGCTTTAAAAAGGGCATGTTTTTTTTTCTTCATAATTTTGTAAAACATGGTTTTTTGTTTTTGGGACATGGTAACACTGATTGCCGCCATAGGTGATACCTGTCAGTTTGTAAATGATTCGTAAGTATGTATATTATAAATGGTGACCAGATAACTCAGACAAGTGGCATTTTAGACTCCCTTTTAAAAGTTATTAAAAATTAAAAGAGATGAAAAAAAACTAGCTTATATAGGTTAAGTTAGATTATGGTTTATTTTTTTTTTATTTTTCATCACTTTTAAAGACTTCAAAGGGTTTCTGAAATTCCACTTTTTCATGTTGCCATGGAACCATTATAATTATATTTGTGTCATAGTATGATAGGAATACATGATGATTGTGGTGTTTGAACGCATAATATGTATATACATTATATTTTATAGTAAATAATTACTTTTAATTTATTATGTATCAACATTGTGTAATAAATAATTCAACCTACGTTACTGTATTAAGTATTAAAATAATGTTTTCTACTGAAATATAGTTTTTCTTTTACTCACCTAAATAAAAGTACTTAGATTATTACTATACATATAGTATATCCACATACTACACGTTGAAAAATGTTCCACTATATTCAATTGAAAGGTTATATCAGTAATGAGAAGGAATCCAAGGAAGGTAATAAAAACACTTTATATGTACATGTCACACATCTACCCATTTATATTTAAGTTTTTTAAATATAGCATTGGACCAAAATTGGGTACATTTAATAATAAGTTCTTTGCATAATGCTTCATCATACATAACATTAGACTGTATGACTTTCTTAGAAGTCTCAAAGTCATAGTTAGCAACACAATAAAGTGCAGCCGGCTTCCGGGCAAAATGCATTTGTAGTTGCATCTGTGCCATGACTTTGGGAGTAGGTTCCATGGAATCGGTTAGGTAGTTTTTCATTGTCGACTCCTTCGATGGGCATTTCACTTCAACAATGAAATCTTCTCCCAAAGCATCTGGAGAAGCACCAAAAATTGGATACTCCTTACTCAAAATGAGACCACACTTTTTTAATTTAATTTTATTAGTAGCCTCAATTACTTTTAAAACTTGTTTTTCGAGGATTCTACCACGCTGAATAGCTTTAGTCTCAAAGACTTTAGCACCGAGAATACTTTCAACTAATGACCCGTCTAGTGTGCAGCAGTGAGCCGCTTCATAAAACTTTGATGCCGTCACCCTACCGTAACGTAAGTTATGCCATAGTATATTGTCAGACTGGCCGATGGTTTTATAGGCTGCCTTCTGACAGGCCTCAACAGTCATTGCCTGTTTACAATATTCAATAAAGTCCCCGGGTGTGGAGCCCATATTATTTACAAAAAAATTACATTCCATGATGTGGATTGACAGATTTTCAAGAGGTGTTGGGTTTGCATAAACTTAGTTAACTGTGTATTTATGTGAATGCTATCAGCTCTCTTGCGAAACTCCCATCATCCTCTGGCAAATCCATATGTCCTATGGTCCCCATGTCTTTTGCTTTTATAAACTTCAGGCTTGTACCTATTCCCGCCATCTTGGAGCGTTTCCAATAACATTGGATTGAAGTTTTTGGAGGTTCCTCACTGCGTCTGTGGAGCCATGATAAGAAGGCAAGTGCGTGCTTACAGCCACCTGGAACAATGAGAAGATGCAAAAATTAAGTTACTTTTATTTTAAATGTATGCTTATTTGGCGCCATTGCAGATTGAGGATCAGACATTTTTAAACATTAACTGCATACTTGGATCCATGTTGTCGGAGGGAGGAAACATAGAAACCGGCAAATCATTCTTCAGCCGAGCTTGTAATATTTTCGCCTTTTCACCATTTTCTTTTATTTTTATTTGTTTAAAACAATATAAAATTTTCTTCTCTCTTGGCTATGACCGATATTTAATTTTTCCTCTAAGGCTTTGCATATGTGTTCGCAGGGATGGAAAATTCCTCCCCTACAACACATAAGCCTCCATGAAAATTGGACCCTTTTCTTTGATATCTACAGAAAGCTACTTAAAGCTCTCTTGTACTATATATCTTCATAGACATATGTACCCAACTAATTAATACGTTATTTACGAACTTGAACGCAAATATTTCCGTATTTATATTGTAATTAAATTCCATCAAACGTTGTGTAATTTTTTTGATTTATGATATAGGATTTTAATTACATTCATTTTTGTGGTAACCCCCTTGGTTCTGATCGAGGTGTTGAGTTTCACAATTTAATTGGTCTTTCCATTGCAAACCTAGACTTAAATGAATTCTCCGGATGAGCTAACTTTCCTATTGTAATTATTCTGATTCCCTGCATCCTAACAAAAACGTAGTTAAACGCTGATAAAAGATATTATACATGTTTATTTGGACAGGTAATTAAATATAACTCAAATGGTTAATTGTTAGTAAATTTGATTTTGGTAAACTCTTGTGTCTGTCTGGCGCCAATCCTTTATGATTCTGCTGCTATAAGGTACATGTAAAGATTGATTTAGTAGGTTAATGTAATTAGTTAATTGCATATTTGACGAACTCGGAATAGCCCATTTGCTGGCATAATTTGGCTCCAAATCCTCCTGCAAGTAAACGAGATGATCGTGAGTCAACAAGAAATTTGCACAATCCTTTGACACGGCTCTTTGATTGATACCTAAGTTATCGCGTCCCAAAGAGCCTTCCACGTCATCATGTACTGCATTCAAGTTTCCCCTCGGGTCTCGATACCCCCAAATTCCGACCCCTCCTTGGACTACAATTTACTTAGGGCGAACCGGTTTCGTCCTATATACAATCATATACTCACGGTTGGTGTGGACTTACGGGTCGTGAATCCTCATTCCACGTTTAAAAGAGAATGCGAGAGTGGTCTACCGACCTAAATGCAAGCTGTATGCAGGTCCGCATTCTCCAGTAAACAGTACATACGAATAAATATATGTATACATACAGTTTGGGAAAGGTTTATAACTCGCAATACGAGGCTATCTACCTCGCATCCCGAGCTCGGATCTCGCGCCAAGAACTCTGCGAAGCTCTAGGTCTGGTAACCGAATATATACGTACTAATAAGGTGATACTAATAAATACTAGTAGAATAAGGTCATATTTGATAGTTTGTTTTGGAGAGCTATCGAACTCCAGGCTTTTGTTTGTTTGGTTTTGACGTTTTTATTTAAGAGAATCGCCATCTCTATTGGATTTGGTTAATGGTCTTGTTATAGGAGCGACCACTGCCTCCTATTGATGAACTGTATTTGTTTTAAATTTTACCTCCAGGGTTCAACATTAATTTTTGTTCATCCTATCCCGTGATTTTCCAATTGTTTCAAGGGGTTGATTGCCACATTAGAGAGTACTCGACCCTCAAATATCTCAGGCAACTGATGGGGTTTTGTATGAGCACCCAATCAATAAAATTCAAATGTTTCGTATAATTATTCGATATAAATCTGGCTAACCCGTGATTTTTCAATTGTCGATTGTGAATGATAAGTATTTGTAAGCACGCAGCTTCCAGCTGTTTCAGGTAACTAATAAAAACTGTGCGATTATCTAATCAATGGTATTCAAATGTTTCATGTAATTTTTTGATATAAATCTGGCTAACCCGTGATTTCTCAATTGTCGTTTGTGATTGATAAGTATTTGAGAACACGCATCTTCCAGCTGTTTCGGGTAATTAATAAAATCCTTTGTGACTAACTAATTATGGCCAAGGTCGTTTTCAAACTATGCGGTTGACCCAATTCTCCAGTGATCCTTTGTTTTGTAAACAAATAATATAAACATCTCCTGACACACTAACCTAAATGTGAGATTTGTTTATTTTAAAATTCCTTAGAAGTCATTTGTGCCTCTTTACTTTTATTGTGCACTATTAATTAAAATATTTTTAAATCCTTTATTGAAGTTAAACTATTTATTTCATTTCCCGAATTTAGTAAATTTACTAGAAGTTAGGTGAAAATAATATAAATATATATATATGTACACATATCTCGATTGTCAAAATACGTTAAATAAGATTACATATATTAATAAATAAATATAAGGTATATGATTCTACATGGTCTTGAATATTAATAAATACATATTTTCTTTTTCAATAATATAGGTATGTCCTCGGGTAGGTATTAAAAATCGCTACCATTTCGATGTTTCGATTAATAAATAAAATACATATATATAATTACATTACTCATATATATATATTCTTTATATACAATATTTTATTTTATATTTATAAATATATATACAAATATTTATAAATATATATACAAATATACAATATACATATATTAATGTGTAATTCTTTGTTTTGTTGTTTTAATTTAATATTCAATTGATATACTTCCACTTCACAGCCCTTCTGTGTCTCCTGGGACCTGAAAATTATTTATAAAAGGAAAACTCACCCACGTCAAGGTATTTCCGGTCGGGTAGTACACAACAACCTTGATGAAGAAATCCTACCTAATTAATTGTATTTTTCAACTAATTTCAAAATAAATCTTTTCGACTATTTATTCCTATTTAATATTTTATTCTCGCTTGAATCGTATAAATTAGCTGATATTTAATTTTTCTTCCAAACGAAATCCTAATCCAGAAAACCCGTTGATTTAATAACACCTTTTTAGTTTAGGCTTTTGAATGATAGCTGTTTCAAATTCTTTTTCGAAATGATAGACTGATGATTAAAATTCCGGTTAAAACGACAAACACTTTTAACACTGTCGCTATACGCACGATGGATTTTAATTGAACAATTTATTAATTCTAAATTTCTTTTTATATAAATTGATAAGAAAATTTATTCCAAATTGTGCAAACTTTTAATTTACTCGACTATTAATAAATTAAATTTTTTCTAACTGTTAATTTTAGAACAAAGATTTAAACGTTTATTATTATCGAATCCTTTTTTTTGTTTTTGTGTTTCTTTTAACCTAAGATGAAGTATTTATTACTATTATTATTATTTTTTAACCAAATTGACGTTAAATTATAATCTATTTTTAAATATCAATACGCGATCACGTTCACTTTAGATTAACGATAACAAACTCTTAAATTTAATTTGAATGTTTTCACTTTGAATGAAATAATTATTTTTAAATTTTTAATTAATTCACAATTCACTTTTTAGCACTTCTCACTTTACTTTTAAAGCACTGAGTTTAAACTGTATTTATTTTCACTGTTTGATTTAATTTAACTGACTTATTAAATTTCACTGACTCTAGCACTTGTATTTTTCACAAAATTTTCCTAAGTCCAGGGCTTATTTAAAATTTAACACTTAAAGATTTTTCACTGTTAGTCCTACCAAAGACGTAGTACTGCCACGTAACAACTTTTCGAATCCTCGGCGCGACTGTCTCCTGACTGATGTGTTCCATCTTTTATACCCCTCTCAGGTTCCAAAAGACGTATCTGAATTTCTCTTGATGCTTAATTCTATCTCCTATCAACTCGTAAATCCAAACACCCCTTCCATCAATATCGATCGTTCCTACATACGATCTTCTGTTGTCCGGCTTTGGGTGGCGGTCAATTTTTATCTCACGTCGCTAACTTAATAGGGTCCGAATCGGGTGAGTCTGTGTTAATCGCCCAAGCTCCCTTTGTCCTCTGTTCATACAAAAATGTAGTTAAAATCTCATGATTTTGCGTTCCTTTTTTTTCTCAATTCGCGATAGGTCCGTCCTCAATAACATATATACAGATCTCAATTTTATGCATCTCGTGCGAAAATTGTTTAAATCCATGTCGAAATCTTTACTACGCATTTTTGAATTTCGATTTGTTTAAATTCTACTTAATTTTATTGTTACTTATGTGAGCTTTTCCATTTCCACCCGTACTTTCTATCTCCCTGTCGCAGATTTGAGTTTTTCCTTTATCTTTGAATTTTATTTTTATCCGCGACGTTTTCTTGCACAATTTCTTCTTGATTCTTATGTCATTTCTCATAACTCTTATAATTACTCATTTTCCAAGTCGTATTTATTAATTTCACGGATAAATTCGAATTGTATCGCTTTTCTCCACTTGGATTATTCTTTATCTCCGTTCTTTACCCTTCCTTTTATCTTTTCTCCACTTTTCCCGATGTGTGTGGTCTCCAGGAAAATTTCATACTTCATCTATTATTAATTAATATATAGTTTTCCACACTTCTATGGGAGATATACCTAATTTGACTCTGGGATATCTGTCACTTTTATTGCCTGATCCAATCTCCGCCCCATCCTCCATCCCTCACTTACAAGATTTCACATAAATTATATGTCTGGACACCTGTTTACGTTTAAAATTTTGGTACCAGACTCGTAAATTTAATTTAATTTCAAACCTATTAATTTTAATCTCTTTTGCTTAATCTAAATACTTCATAAGGTCCACGTTAAAGTTAATCGCTTTTCTAATCGTTTATTACCTTAACGTAAATAAAAATCATGTTCGGATTTTTATTGTTTATCCTTCAAAATATACATGAGACCGCCAACCTTTTATCTTGTTTCGATCCCTCCGTAATATTGGGTAACTCTAATATATATCTAACCTAATAATCATGAAAAATGTCTACTTTTCCTGAATCTAATCTATCGCTATATGTTTAGTTTTACTGTCTTCTTCTGATACTCGATTTTCACGTCCCTAGGACCTTCGTAGCAATTCAAAATCTCTGTATTATCCTTCCATTCGGTCGCCGCACTTTTCTAAAATGTCTATTTTTTTTGCGAGATTTTCATTCAAGATTGATTTACCAATATGTCCGTTTCATCTTAAATTGATAACAATTAATTTCCATTGTTTCCAACACTCACTCCTCTCTTTAGTACGATTTTTATCGAACATGACACCCTCCTTCTATCATAAATAATTGCACTACAGTTGAAATTCCGCCAGTAACTTTCCTTCGCTTTTCCCGTCCTTTTTTTATACTATCACGTTTATAAATTTTCCATTGCATTTTCGTGCGTGTGTTTTTCAATTTGTAAAATCTTCAAAGCACTCGATTTCAACGGTTCGATACCCCATAAATGTCTCAGTCATTGTAAATATTCCCAGGAGTTTGTCACCTTGAAAGTCGATGTTGACCCTAAAGTGCGTTCACCTCTAATTTCTGTGGGAAAGAAGAAGCCATTAATTATCTATTTCATTGCCCGATCCAAAGTTTATTCTTTTGTCTGTCGTAGACACACTCCCCTCCGCTCACTGATTGGTTACTCAAAATTTTATAGCTCTTTGTTCAGATCTATTGGTTGACAAAATTCAATATTTATTTTTTAGGCCTAGGAAAGGGGAAGTACCAGTCGTCCTAGACGATTTTACGACCTCTCTGCTTAAGTCCCGGAACCTTGATTTAATTTCAACTATTACAGGTGTCTACTGCAAGCAAGCTGGATCAATTCTTTCTCCGCCAGATGTCGTTAGCATGTCCGTTTTCATAAATAATTTGCATATTTTTTTGCAGCTATGGTTTATCTGTTTTTTTTTCACTGTGATTTAAAGCCTTTCATCACAAGCTGTTGAACTTTAGAATGAGTTTTAGAAACGACCCCTTCTCTTGTGACAAATGTTAACCGTGTAAAAATGTGGGGCGCCTGTTTGGCATGTTTCTCGACTATGAACCAATGCCGAAGGGATCAGTAACACTAGGTCCATCGGACTATCTTTCATTAAAATAACAGTAGAACAAGGATAGCATTCCCACCTAACACATGTGCTCTAAAGATTGCAATCTAAGTACAGGGTCAGCAGTTGTGTACTATCTGCAGTATCTATGGGTCCTGTACCGTACGCACAGCTTCTGAGAGGCTAACTTGACTCTGTCTTCGATGGCGCCCCAGTACCTGGGCTGGTCACTTAGAGTTACACCGAGCATATCAATGGAAATAATATCGGGAAGATTGCTTCCATTGAAGGAGACTAGTAGATATAAAAATGAGAGTAGAATAGAATAAACAAATTAGGAACTAACCTTGGGATGCAGGACAATCTTCACACTTGCATGAATCTACAACCTCCAGTACTTCATTGCAAATCAGTGTTACTGTGTAAGCCTTTGTTCTGATTTTGTGCTCCGGAGTGACTCGAGCTTTCACAGTGCAAATATTGTCAATTCGTTTCACTTGGACATATCCCACTGCACTGTCTCCATAATTTTCCCGTGCTGATCTGTAATATACATAATATTGTTTATCAAAACATTAATCTACCAAACCATAGCATTATCAGCAGGCAGGAGGGAATGTTTTTTTGCAGATTTGACATTTAACATTACAATGAGAACAAATTTATTAACTATTTATATTCATAATTTAAAGGTGGAAACAATTCTACAACCTTTGTATGCGGTTGTAATGTTCAATGTTCTACAGAGCATCTTCTGTCACGGAGGTTAGGAGGCTTGCTGTCTTGTTTTAATTTCATGAAAAGGGGCCAAAATAAACACTATTTGTTCGCATGTTTTTGAAATATTGAAATACATATAGGATTAGTGTGTATACAATATGTTTTTCTTACCTTTTCGCTTTAAAACCTCTAAATTCAGCACTTAGAAAATCACTATTTCCAGCTATAAAAGATGCCATCATTATAGCGTCTATTTTAGGCAAATTGTCCGACTGAGCACGTAAAAAACCGCTGTCAGTCATTATAACTACACAATATTATTAAATTACTATAAGAAAATAACACTAGCGTCTTGAATAAATCAAATATAACCGGTAAAAACTACAAATAATGTTTTGCCTTCTGACAGCGACTCGGCGTTCATAGAAATGATGTTGAATGATGTTGACAGTCGGCGGGCGTGACGTCATGATTCGGTCAACCAATCATGGTCCGTTCGGATATGCTCAATTTTAGGCTGCTTTTAAAATCATTAATTATGAATGAAAATATTAAAATTGGACGTTTTTAGTACGATAATCATAATCAGAAAATTAAACTTTAAATCTTCCACATATTTTTAACGGTATCCCTAGTTTGTGAAAATACCCTATTACGTGGCGTCGTTGGCTAGAGAGAGAGGAAAAGAGAGAAGAGAGAGAGAGAACGTTCGTCAGTGGCTCCCTCACCTCAATAAGCGACTACAATGAGAGAGCGACAGTGAACGGTGAGCAGTGGTGGGGGTCCCGTACCCCCACCACCAAATGATCACGGTTTTTCGTGACGGTCATGAGTCGGTTTTACTCCGGTCCTCGAAAATGCATGACGCGCGTAAAGAAGTTTCAATTCAATATATTCCTGTACATCATTGAACGGATTTAAACTCATAACAAACATTGTTCATATATTATAATAAAACAAATAAAAAACTTTATTCCACTTAATTTTATTTTGACCGTAACCGGTTTCAGCTCGTCAAAGCCATCTTCAGACTGATGGCTTTGACGAGCTGAAACCGGTTACGGTCAAAATAAAATTAAGTGGAATAAAGTTTTTTATTTGTTTTATTATAATATATTATAATGGAATTCCACCACGAATTATCGGTCTCAAAAATAGAAATATTAAACATTGTTCAATTTTTTAAAATCTTTTTAAAATAAATTTATATTAATTACTTACTTACGTTACAGATTATAAGAATAAATGCAACACCCTTTTGTACATGGAATTTTATCAACATATTTAAAACTATAAATATTATATTTTTAACTAAAAATTCAAATAAATCAATAAAAATATAAAACTACCAAACTTCCGTATAGTAAAAATATTGTTAGCAAAAAAGCTGCGTTCTTAAAAACCATACTTGCTTAAAAAATACTGTTGTTGGTGAACGGGGTCGTGGGTACTTAGCTAGATTAATCTTTGAAATTTAAATGTTTACTAATGAAACAATATAAGTTTTATAATTTCCATTATCTTTAATACGTCTGATACACCACGTCAAAGCATTTCAAAATTATTTTAACATAGTACATCAATGCCTTAATGTGCAAATTTTCTCCACTTTCAGCAAATCACTATTTTGATTAATCTTTATAACGAATTGGTGTACATTATGAATACCAAAAAATATGCTTTAGATAAATTGAAGGTTTTCCTATCGCTTCGCTTAAGTAGAATACAAATAAATTACTCAATAAAAAATATAAATGCAAACTACTAAAAATTTTTTTTTTTCGATAGAAAAGTATGAACGCAAAAAGGAAACAATTTTTTTTTAAATACTGTATTATACCTTATATCTGTAACAGTTTCATTTGATTAATTTTTTTGCTTTCTTATAAAATTATTTACAAAATAAATAAAAAACAGTTTTTTGCTTGAAATGGAACGTTTCTAGACTCTGTTTGTTAAGCGATTGTAATGCCTATTACCTAGGATATAAGGTATAGATACCAAGAATATACGCATTTTTGGCTTATAGCTTCCTCTTAATTATAAGTAAAACTGGCAGGCAAAAAGTAATCCATAGAATAAGTGATTTTATTAGTATTGAAGTAGTAGATAATACTAATAGTGAAGAGTAAACATGAAACAGAACAAGACATTTAATAATAAAAAGATAACGGCCGCAACTAGGAATCGAACCCGGGATCTCTATCTAGCGGGACAGCTTCTTAACCACTCGACCATTGGGACTTAGTTATTAAACTTCATATTTTTCGATCTCATAGTACCTTTCTATCTTTAGAGTGGTTTAGACGCTGTCCTGGTAAAACAATAGGTCGTGGGTTCGATTCCTAGTTGTGACCGTTATCTTTTTATTTGCTGTGTCTTGTTCTGTATCATGTTTTGCTTAGATTTGTTAGTATTATGTTTATTAATTTAATATTAGGTAATAGTTAATATTCAATAATATAATATCGAAAATAAAACTATTAGTTCGTGGCCGTAACTATTTTTTTCCGTATGTTTCGTTCGAATTTTTTTAAATATTTTCAAGACCAGTATTATTGTGATTTATTTTTGGGGTATTATGCCATGTCGCGCTACCGCCTTCTATTCCATTACACATCTGCCCTGATGATGGACACTTTAATGTTGTCCGAAACGTTGGCTAAAGAAGGAGGTAGCGCAATACGGCATAATACCCCAAAAATAAGTCATTATAATTTTATAAATATTGTTTATCTATTTTAACATTATAATGGAAACGTAAATAATACATGTCAAAAATGAGAGTTAATTTAAAAATTACCAATATCCTTATTTCGGAAAAATATGATTAGATAGACATTATTTTTTAACTTGATACCCATTATTAATTCATAGAGAAATCGGCTACATTACAATAACTATTTACCTGTTAAATTTAGTACCTAAATTGGACTATTGTTCACCATATGAATCTTCACGAAATAATGGCACACGTTTCATTAAAGTTATGCGAGACAATAATGGCCGGCCATAGTTAATATATGCAGTCAGGCAGCGCTATGCAGCTTTCCCGGGCTTGAAATTAATGGCTGAGAAGGGAAATAAGCTGGAAAAACTGGAGATATGTGAGTTTGGCGAGGTGTGGCGCTGAAACCCATCTGCCTACTGTGAGAGATCACAGAGTTGTTCATCTGGCATTGATTTATACGTTAGATATTTGTGTTTATTTTCAAGCAAAAAGCTTCACGAATTTAAAACTAAATATTAATGTTGTAAAAGTATTACGCAAACACAGATTCTGGCACTAATAAAATTCATCCAGGGAAAGTTCACCGCGCACAATTCACCGAGGGAAAGTTCATCGCCCGCAATTCACGGAGGGAAAAGTTCTCAGCCCAAAATTCACAGAACACAATTCTTATTAAATTAAAGTTATTTTCCATTATAATTTGGAAGTGTGTGTTTTTTCACTTAAATATGCTTAATTTTTTATTCATTTATTAACGCCTTTTATGGTTTGTTGCAGTTCACTTTCGCCCCGCCACATTTATGGTTAATTTATCCATAACTCTATCTTCGGATCGCCTACCTGTCTATGGGATTGCCGTCTATGGTAGATCGGAGTCAGCAGCGCCACTGACGGTCACGGAGGATTCAGTACCAAATGGACAGCGGGAAAGGAAACACATTCATCTGGAGGGACTGGAGCGATTGCTCCAGGCGACATTATGGTAGGAATCTTGCGGACATATTGTTCCTGTTTAGCTAGCTGATGTTATCGCCGGACATCACGTTATTCGTTATTAATTTTACAGTTTCGATATTTGAATTGTATGGCGCCTTTCTATGAAACACATCAGATTATAATCGTTGTATTCCTTTGTCACTATTACTTATAAAAGTGCTTACATTTTAATTCCAACTGTGCAAGTAAATCTTCGATCACTGCACACACCCTGAGATATCAATCCTAAATTATGAGTCTCATGTTCTGGTTAAATTTAATTATAATTAATAACTTAAATAATCGATGTTTCGTTATTTGAAAATAAATGATATCTTGTGTCATTCTCAAGTTATTTTAATACTACTTATCTCACACCTACCTCACACATTGGTATTTGTTGTTATAAAATGAATCTTGGTACAAGTAGTGTATTATCGAGTCATGTTATAACCTTTCTGTTACAATGGCGTCCAACGCGTGTTGAGATAATCATTTTATTACAAAGTGGCTTAATTTTTTGGCACTCAACGTGGTAATTAAGTTGACGCAATTTTACAGGTTTTCACATGAAATAGCAACAATAGAAATGTTTATTATGGGCGATGAATTTACAAATACCCTAGATTCTATCTAAGACACGAGTAAAGATTATTTTTTAAATATGTTACCCTCACGTATGTGTCCATTTCTACGTTTCAATATCTAATTTATAGTCTATGTATCTTAAAATATAATTCAATGCTAACAGTCGGCAAAGATTTTCACTATAGTAGGTTTTTTAACAAAATAGAATATATTTTTTTGTGATACATAATGTTTAGGTTTATGTGATAAATCACGTTATGATACGAGGCGTATCCAGAAAGTAAGTGTACCGAATTTTTGTAGGTTACAAAATTTTTTATTGAAACAAAAAAATTACATGGTTACCGGTAATTACATGGTTTGGTATGGATAAACTCGTATCATAACGTGATTTATCACATATACATAAACATTATTATATAATGCAATGCCGTAGGGATAAGATTAAGAAATTATGGTTTGGACATGTACCGCGAATGATTAGAGAAGGGAGTGTAAAGAGAAAATGTATAAAACTACATAGCACGATTAAGGGAATTAAACAACTTTGTGAATGAAGAAAGGAGGATGTGCCGAGAGAGATTTTTGTGGCGGTCAATCCTCTCTATCCACCCCTCCCGATAACTGGTCTGATATTTACTTAGATTCATAATTTTCTTCGAGAATTCTCTGGCCTACGAAGCCCATCCATCCGAAGCCTTCATCCCGCTTCAAACCAGTAGTTCATCTCATCTATGAGCGGCTTCAGCTTCTCGTTCCTAATAACATACTAAGGTTAGTAAGGTAGTGTATCGAACATAATTGGTGAACGAACGATTGGTGAAAGTTGGTTCATCCGCTTGAATTCTAATTGAACAGAATTTATAGATTGCTTAAATGTCCTTGAGGTTCTTGCTTTTGCTATTTTATTATATTTTATTTTAGAAGCTCTTCAAATTAATGTTATTCTATTACAAAATATATAATAACACGTATTCTGACATCTAAATCTAAATTTTCTAAAAGTTTATCAGGAAACCACATAATTCATTCGTTAAAGGTCCGCTAGACCTATGGCCCTGTGGGCCTAGCTCCGGTGTGGTGGATGTAGTTTATAAACATTTCCCATGAACAGCTACTGGCAATAAACCAACAAGCCTACTTTCTCAAACTATCGATTATTTTTAACTTCGTGAAATATCGCGGAAGCACCCCATAAGGAAACGGCTGAAAAGCTTCGGTCACATCCAAAGCTCAATTCAATTTAATAAAAATAGTATTTGGCCACTTTTTTTTAAGCTTCTTTTTAGTTATTCAATCACCGCGTGGTAAAATTTCATTGACTGCTTAATGTATACTTATTCATTTTCATGATAACTCAATACAGTGACAATTTATCACACCTTAAAAAGGTATTCATTCTCAATTCATCACACCTTTCATCTAAAGTTATGACTTGAAAAGTGGCAGAAAAAAACAAACATAAATCTTACCTACGTAACCATCGTAACCATGTTTTGTTTCATGACATTTATGACTCTATAATACTTTTAAAATTATTTTTGAATTGTCAATTTGATGAGTTATCCGGTCACTACTTTTTAATCGTTTTTCTTGTTATTCCAATTATAAAATAAAGCCTTCTGATTGAATATAGAAGTGAAAAAAAACTCCCAAAATCACAACACAATTTGAACAAAAGGTTGTAAAATTATATTTTAAAACAAGGCTGGTCAGATCAGACCTAATGTCGGATCACATGAAGATGTCTATGATAAGCTGAAACTGGTCACTGTCAAAATATAAAATAAATTGAAAAAGTTTTAAATTGTTTCAATATTATAATGGAATTCCACCAACGAAATAAAAATAAAAAATTTTGGCCACAATTTTTTTCTTTATTTCTTGACCGGATTTGACGTATTATGTGATTAAACTAAAATGTGTATCATACATCGAATACATACATCGACTTATTCATTCTAAATATACGAATAGATCTTAGATATTTCTGAACGAAAGCACGTCTCGGCTATTCAGTGCTCAGTACAGTTTGGAACTATTAAAAACTTTTCGTCGTTATAAAATGTCTGAATTACCTTTTTACGAGATAGGTGGGTTCCAAAATTATCACACTTAGAAGAAGTTGAGTTTTTAATGTCTGCCTTTATGCTTGGGAAACAATAATTTTATTTCTGTTACACGCTTATTATGAAGCACTTTTTTCTGTAATCTTTCTGTCCTAATTTAAATTTTGGCGAATCTTAAAAATATTTCTCTGTTTTCCAAATAACTTAATATTTTGTTTTCTAGTTCGGTTATATTTTTTATAAATAGACTATTTACACCAAACAAAAATTAATGCCGTTCACAATAATCTTTAAATTTTAATTTAATACAGACAATGAACAGTAAATACTCATAAATAATAAGTAAATTAGGAAGTTACTAAATAAATACATCTATGAATGATTAAATAATTAATAGATGAAAAACATAAATAAATACAAAGCCTACAATCTTAAGAGATTCTTTCTACAATCACACCAAAAGACCGCCACTGAGAATGGGAAAAACAAAATTATTGTCACACCTAATTTCGACACCTTGGCCTATCTGGTCCGGTGAAAAAGATACGACTTCAACATTAGATTTTTTTTTATTATTTTCACCTAAAGTGAGGAATATTTGACCTTACTTTGGGCACACTAGAAACATTAATAACACTATTATGTCAGTTTATCTCTTCAGATGTCAGTACAATGACAATTCATAGTTATAGGATGATTTCTATAACACAGTTGTTGTGGGAAAATCACCTCAAAAGAGCTTTAAATTTGCATTTATTTAACCTACAACTTATCGCTTCGACTTAAAATTTATAACTTACGGCATAAATTTATAACTGGTAATATATAACTAAGACCAGTGGCGTTCTTCCGTAGGGGGTACAATGGGGACAGACCAAAGATATTAGAAGAACGAGATGTGCTATGAGCAGTTCATACTGTGTGGAATTGTTTGGCCGAGTGTCGCCGGTTTTGTTCACCAATACTACTGCAAACCTTCGCTTACGCTAAGGTATCCGCACTAATACATAGAACAGATTTCTGTGCGTACACGTCCCGATACCGTTCAAAGTACCCTAATTAGGTAGTACTCCGGCTACGGTCCGGCGGCCAACATAGCATATCTCGTTATTCTAATATCTTTGGGACAGACCCTCCAGATATCCCCAAAACCTGCTTAGGAAAAAATAACATTCGATATCTTGTCTACATCAAAATGAATAAATTCTATTAACATAAAAGCAATTAAAGTATATAATAACCTTCCACGTAGCATCAAACAAATAACCGACATACTTAAATTTAAATCATCATTAAAAACATTTCTTTTAAACAAATGTCACTACACCTTAAATGAATACCTTACAAAAATTAAATACCTCTGTTTTTTTATTTTTTATTTATTATTATTTGAAAGTAAACGTTGTCCAGATCAATACCATCCAATTCTGCCCTTAAAAAATCATTAATCATCTCTCAATAGCGCAATCCATTCACCGTAACTGATGCTCCAGCCTCATTTTCGAAAAAATAAGGTCAAATGACTCCGCCGGACCATAAACCACACGTTGAGGATAGAGAGGCTTTTCAACAATAACTCTTCCCAGATGCGACAATTTTGCTTGTTGACGAAGCCACCGAGGTGGAAATGGGCCTCATCACTCAAGATGATTTGCATTTGATGACAGCTTCAAAAGTAACATCTACCGAAATAGCGAGCTATTCAAAATAACACCTCTTATTTGAAAACCCTGTATATTATAAATTGGTTCATACCTATATAAATATCAATTGTTCAGTCATGGCGAGTCATAAACGTTTTTGTTACAAAATTTTATATTATATTCTCCGGGTAGTAAGATTTCAGTAAACTACAGTATATAAAAAATGTCGATCCCCACCATCGAAGAAGTGCTCGAGCCGCCACTGACTTAAGACTTATTCCTAGAAACTAATGTGATAGCTAGTGACTTACAACAATCACATACTTATTTATGACCGAGTGGATTTTAATACATAATACTTCTATATGACTAACAACTACGGCTTAAAACTGGAAACTTGCAACTAACATACATTATTTTCTTTCATTTTCAAATACATGTTAAGATTATGTATCAATGACAAATTAATGTTTTTCTTCTATCTTTATTGTAAATAAACGGGAATAATTATCATGGCTTGTATTCCAGTTTGGCATTATTATTGACGGATTCTTCCAAAGAATTCGAACAAATTCTTATTTAAGATCTGTTACTATTCAAGTACTTTGAGACAACCGGCCCATGATGATATATAAAAATAACTTGAATAGAACTATCACAGAACTAGATTTTTAACTTTTAAATTTGATGAATCGTTAAAATTCTGTGAACTATTCAGACACATTATAAATATTAAAGAAAGTATTAAATTGCACAACATTATAAAGTACTGTTAAAGTTTTTTTGTTTTTAATAATACAACTGCACTTTGAAGCTCCTAATGTAAGGAAGCCCTTTTTACCGTTCCAAGTCTTATCACGCGAACTCTTCCAAGAAAATGTAATCGGGGTGCATACAAGGTGCGATGTTCTCTCGTCGTGCCTTTCCACCACCGCCCGCTCTGCATGCCGCCCGGTAACGCTTGAGCGGAGGCCCTAACGAATATTGATGGACTTATTAGAGTGATTGAGTGGAAAAACACTCCTGGAATAATTTGAAGTTATTACAGGTATTCGTCATATTCCTACTTTGCTGCCAATTGTGCTCTTGTTTAAAGGAAACAATAATGTCGTCGGTCGGAGTGCAACACCGCCTATCTTCAATTTCGTTGAAATTGAGATATTTGATGGTCAATTAGTATTAGTACTGTACCTTAGTCACACAATACACGTTCACCCAATAGAAATCAAATATTTGAAAGAATAAGAAAATGCAATTTTTTTATTATTTGTGAATGTTAGAATAACGGGGTACGCGTGACGTCATACTTACCTCGGTTTAAACAGCAAGGTCAACCCAACTCGGGTCGGCATGAAAACAAAAAAATACACTAACTAACCATCACGCCGTTTCCCCGCAGGGGTAGGCAGAGAGGATGGACCGCCAAACAACTCGGTCTTGGCACACACTCCTTGCCTCATTCTCATTCATACATCGTCTCATACATACCCTTCTATTGTTCTGACTCTTGACATGGCCCGACTCAAGTATCCGATTCACTTGGTCGTGCCATGTCTTCCTCGGGCGTCCCCGACTTCTGCTACCATTCAAATTTGCATCGTATATTCTCCTTACACTCCTTTCTTCGCTCATTCGCTCTACATGCCCAAACCATCTAAGCGTCCCTTTCTTGATCTTACTCATTACGCTTACATCAGCCTTGCACTCTTTGCGGATATCCACATTCCTCACACGATCATACATGGTTTTACCACACATACGCCTCAGGGATCTCATTTCAACAGCATTCAATCTACTTTCATCCTTTCTTTGCCAGTTCCATGCCTCACTTCCATACATCAGGGTAGGTACCAGCAGTCCACAATGGAGTGCTGGTACCTACAATTTTTTGTTAGCGCCAACTGCGTTCAGTCCTCCATTAATGGAGTTACCTGCATTTATTCTTCTTTCAATATCTCTGTCAGCCTTCCCATCTCTCGTAAACATGCTTCCTAAATACACAAATTCATCCACCTGCCCCAAGTATTCCTCATTCACAGCTATATTGCACACTGTTTTCGTACTTTCTCTTTCAAACACCATTACTTTAGACTTACTTACATTCATCATTAACTCATTCTTCACGCATACTTCGTTCATCCTAGACACGAGAGACTGCAGATCATCCATACTATTAGCAATCAGCACCGCATCATCAGCATATAACAGGCAACATACTTTAAGATTACTCAAATTCGCTCCCAATCCCACCTCTTTCAATTCAAAGTACACAATTTAAGTATTAAGTAATAATAGTAAATCGTGAATTCTTTTAAAATAATTTGTAAACCGCAGTAATGACTCGTGTGCGAGTATACGCGGCGCATTTTTAATGCACGCGGCCGGCCGATCCGTGAGGTAACTGTTTAAGTGTTATCAGAACCAGTTACAGTTACATTAACCCAATTACAGGGCATTTGAGTGTCTTACGAATTCTTATTGTAATTTTATATAATAATACTTATATATTCAGAATTAACGTTGTTTGTTGGTCTAAATGAATTTGTGTTCTTATACCACAATATTTTTCAGTGAAATTCCTTACTGTACAAGTAAAACCGCAGATCTAACTGTTAAGAGCATCATCCTTGTAAACCGCCTATCGATTTGCGAGTTAAAGATTGTTTTTGTATGAAATCAGAGCGTTGCTATTAGGAACTGCCACTGTTTGAAGGAGCAATTTTTACACTTAATTTTTGTAAATTAAAACACCCCTGAAATGTAAGTGAAACCTTGGTATTTTTTTGACAATTTTAATTAGTTTTATCCTTGTCCATAAAGTTACTTAACTGAAATTCGATATCATAATTAAATCCAATTATTAATGACTTAGTGAAATTGTAATAATAACCAAGAACATTTTTGTGTTATTTCACTTCGAGTGCGCTTCATAATCAGATGGATATTCTATTCACTACACAGGGAAACAAAATTTAAGCATTAATCGTAATTTATACTAGCAATTTAAATATGTCTTACCCAGTTACTACTATTTGAAATTAAATTATTGATTGGGGCAAACTTCTATAAATACGCTACCGTTACATTTAATGTAGAGCATTTGTTCATTTAATCATGAATATAAGTGAATAATGACTTTATCAAATGAATATTTAAGTAATACCTATGTACGTAGATAAAGGTTCTCTATAAATACATATACTTTTTCTTGATCGATAATGAATATTCTGACGCGTAAAGATGTATTTGTTTGCCTAACATTTCCTTATTTGATACATAATTGAAATGGTTCATTTATTGATTGGTTAAGCCTTCCTTTGTCATACTCATAGTAGGTACCGTAGCACAGGACAAGAATACGTCTCTTCGTTGCTTATTAATTTGGTGCTTGGTTTTCATTCACTACGAATTTCCTTTTTTCTCCCATCCTATTTCAACGTTTAAATGTATTTTCAATGTTTCTTCCACCCAGTTTTCACTAACTTAGGTTGCTTAAAGCCCACTTTCACAGATGCTATCCACCAGGTACCGTCCCTAACTGTTTTTTAGAGTTCTTTGGTTTTCCCATCTTATTTCACCAGATACCGTCCCTAACTGTTTTTTAGAGTTCTTTGATTTTCCCATCTTATTTCACCAGATACCGTCCCTAACTGTTTTTAGAGTTCTTTGGTTTTCCCATCTTATTTCACCAGATACCGTCTCTAAGGAGGGGTTGTTTCGGAGAATTTGAACAATTCAACAAATTTCAACGTTCTTTTTCGGGTTCTGTGAAAGTTCTATTCAAGTTCTGGTATTATATCATTATAGGCTAGTTGCTTGACAAAACTGAAATAAAAACAGAACTTGAAAAAATCATTCACAGAACTTGAAAATGAGCGTTGAAATTTGATGAATTGTTCAAATTCTCCGAAACAACCCGTCCTAACTGTTTTTTAGAGTTCTTTGGTTTTCCCATCTTATTTCACCAGATACCGTCCCTAACTGTTTTTTAGAGTTATTTGGTTTTCCCATCTTATTTCACCAGATACCGTCTCTAACTGTTTTTTAGAGTTCTTTGGTTTTCCCATCTTATTTCACCAGATACCGTCCCTAACTGTTTTTTAGAGTTCTTTGGTTTTCCCATCCTATTTCACTGGGTACCGTCAATAACTGTTTTATAGAGTTATTTGGTTTTCTCACCCTATTTTACCAACTTTCTTCCACTAAGTTTTCACCGCCGCCAAATGCGTGGTGTGCCTTATAAGGAGAGGCCGGTTGAAGGACCTATCATCGACCCACCACCTTGCAAAGCAGTGGGAGGAATGGTTTCACATATTCGTCACTCCTGGAAAGTCTGACCCCCCCGGTACATAATATTACGTATAAAAATAAAATGGACTCTATTGAGATTAATTTATTTAAATGACGACAAATGAAATTAAATAAAACATCTTGTTTCTTGAAACATTATAAATTTACAATTTTGGTGATTTTCTCAACTATCATACTAGCCTTTATTATTGTAGTCTTACATGATTTAAATTATAATATTAGAAATAGGAAAATAATATTTTGTACAAAATAATAATAATAAATCATACAATATACTACAATAAATAATATACTAACAGACCGAACGATTAGTCATAACTCTCCATAACTCCATAACTCTCAGCTGTATCTATATGCGGATGACAAAAAGATTGTCAAAATAATTAAGTCTGAGAGGGATTGTATGGAGCTCCAGAATGATCTGAACTCTCTGGTTAGTGTATATTGTCTAGAAAATCGTCTTCTTCTGAATGCAGATAAATGTAGCGTCATCTCTTTTTCTCAAAAGAAAAACACACTATTATATCCATACTTAATTAAGAACAATATTTTAAACAGGGTAAATGTAATAAGAGATCTTGGAGTTCTATTAGACAGTAAGCTTATGTTTCAATCTCACGTCGAGCAAATCACATCGAAGGCTTTGAAAATGTTGGGATTTATACTTAGAGTAAGTTCAGTTTTCAAAAATCCACAAACTTTTAAGATTCTTTACATATCTTACGTCAGAAGCCACCTGGAGTACGCTTCAACAGTGTGGAACCCTCATTGTTCTACTTATAAAGCACATCTAGAAAGAGTTCAGAAAAAGTTTATCAAATATGTCTCTTATCGCGTGCAAAATGATGAATACTATGTCCCTATAAACCTTAAATCTCTTGAACAACGCAGTGATATCAGAGACCTATTGATGCTCTATAAGATACTTCATAACCATATTGATAGCCCATACTTACTACAAAATATTCGTTCTTTAAAATAACTGGTTCACTTTCACTTGAAAGGGGACGAACTTTTTTAAAGAATACATGTTTATCCAATGTAGAACAAGAATAGTAAAAAGAGAGACAGAATTTTATATCGGGTCTCAGTTTAATCAAAAGATATGATCTATACCAGGGCTTCCCAAACTTTTTTCAACTGTGACGCGCTTGGAAAGTTTATATATTTTTGCGACGCCCCCCCCCCCCCCCACCGGTGACTAAAAATCTAAGCCCTCCGCCGCTCATTTGTACCAAGCGTAGTATTTTGAAGCCCCTCCCCCCCTGAACGGGTCACGTAGTATGGGTACGTTACCTAATAACAATTTGTCAGAAAAACTCCAAATAGTATCTATATTTTTTTATTAGAAAATAAAGAACACAACATAAAAACAAAAATGGAAGCAAACAAACAAAAAAGAAAAAAAAAACAATTTTTTTCTTTGGCATTAATGAGAAGGATGTGCTTGCTTTTCTGAGCATAGTTTCTCAAAACGAGGTTGAAGTTTCGAAATCGCCACTCTCGTCTCTGTCTCTAAATTTATTTTTGATCTGTACTTATTCGTAATTACTGCAACTGCAGAGAAACCTGTCTCACACAAGTATGATGTCGCAAACGGTAATAAAACCCTTAACGCTGCAGTGCTGATGGAATGATATTCTTGATAAACTGAGCTCCAAAATTCAAGTGGTTTATCCTTATTATATTGCAGCTTAAGGCTGGAGTCACAGGACAATTCTATTAACTGTTCTTCTTCTGCTGTCGAAAGTGTTGATGGTGAGGTCGACTGGAAAGGGTTTCTAACCCAGTCATATTGCTCCAGATGCGCGGCGGTGTGAAGTGGCGCGGGACTCAGTCGCTCCGAAGTGTGCGTGTGGAAGACGCTATAAAGATTGCCTCATGATGCCCCTGGGATGATCCCGCGGCGCCCCGGGGCGTCGCGACTCACAGTTAGGGAAGCCCTGATCTATACAGTACTAGTGTTTCATTCTGTTTCTTGTTGGAGTGGTGACATCTGCTGGTATATATCCTTATAGAGTTATTTTATTCTTGAATTTAGGTATTCGTTTGTTTTAGGATGCATTTTGTTGATGATACTCGTATTTAAGTTAAGATCCCCAATTATTTAGATGTTTTGAGAATGGTCTATGTTTGTTAGAATTCCATGTAGTGAATGTATAAACAAGGTGATGATATAATGTATATTAGGAGATCCGAATGTATATGATTGTAAAATTAAAGTTGAAGACAGTTTAGGTTTTTAATTGTTACCTCTTTGACTGTATATGTAATATAATTTTTAATGTATACAACCCTATCATTTTGAATTTTGATACGTAGTGTTTTATAGTGATTGTAGTTTTTTTATCATTTTATGGATTCATTTTCTTGAATTCAGCATTGGCTCAAAACAATTACATCGAAATCTGAGGCAAGGTAGGTGCAAATAATTAAGAGTTTTATATTTTTTATGTTTATACTCACGATATTCATAGAGAATATCTTAACGGTAGAATCAACTAAATACTAATTGACGTACTACATTAGAATCATTAAGTTCGTGAGATTGGAGTTGTGTTGTTTAGTAAATTTGCGAGGTTTTCCATTTTTTGATTTTTTGTTTCACATTAATTAATGATAATAGTGTAGTGACAAAATTAACAATTATAATAGCAATGTAAGGGGTAAATTAGAAATACTTTTAATAGTTGTGCTGGTAAAAAAGAAAACTAGAAAAAATTTATGTTAAAATCTTTCTAGTAAAAAATATATAGTGTTGTGTCCGACATACTGCTCTGGGCTCGACCGCGGCCAACTAAAAATGTAAAAATGTATGTAAACATGTTAATAAATAAATGAAACGTCTCGGAGCTTGTCTGAACAGACAGAGAATTGTAGAGTTGTTAGAGAGTTGAGAGTGAATAGAATTATACAGAAAACATAACGGCATGAAAAAATGACCGGCGGTACGCCGTCATTACATTCCCCGCGAGCACGATTCCGAGAATCGCGCCTAAACACAGAGGGGCCGTAGAAACGTTCGGCCACGGCCCGAAGCGATCGGCCGTACGCCGTTATGACGTAACAAAATGACCGGCGGTACGCCGTCATTACGTTCTACACGGGCGCGATTCTGAGAATCGTGCCTAAACAATGGAAGGCAGTGGTAGCGTTCTACCGCGGCCCGAAACGACCGGCCGTGCGCCGGAAAAATGACCGGCGGTACGCAGTCATCGCGTTTCCACACGGTTCTCGATTCCGAGAATCGTGCCTGAACGCCGGGTCAGTGATAGCGTTCGACCACTGCCCGCGCCCTATAAAACAGGCACAAGGCCCTGAAAAGGGCAGATCGCCAGCAACCATTATCAGCTATACAACTCTCTCTGCTCTGCCCTCTACCTCGCTCCGACTTCTGCCTCTGCTCGCCTTCTTTTGCTTCTGACCCTCGCCTCATCCTAGACCTCGGACTTTCCTACCTCTTCGGACCAGACCTGGACTCTGCAACAAGGATAAGCGACAAATGATTGGACCAGCTCTACAGCGGCTACAAAGACGGCTCGTTCACCTCCCCTACGCCACTGAAGGAACGACATCTTCCGCCACCACGGATCGGGACCTTCGGTACTTTACAGTATTGTGTATCTCACCCCGTCTGATACAAGTGTCAATTATATTATTATCGTTAAATATGTAATGTTCTTTGTTAGATATGGGTTCAGAATCAATGTTTATTTCCGAAGCCATTTGTTTACATTCGTGTACAAGCCACTTGTGTACATAGCGGTTCAGAATCAATGTTTATTGCTGAAGCCATTCGTGTACATTAGAGGTATATACAGTAAAACAGTTAAAATTCAGCCTGCTTTATTAATAACTATAAATCACTGACGTGTTTTATATTTATTGTTTAAAAAGAGTGTTCAAAAGTTTTTACATTTTTATTTTTGAACCAAGTATAAAAATATTGGTTTTCTTTAGCTTTTTGATTAGTCTTTCACGGCAGCTCCTTGCAGAATGATGATATGTCGCTAACAAATATATTCTTCACTTTTGCAATCTTGCGTGAGATCAAAATTATCTGGTGCGGTTTTTCATCTTGAAAATTATTGTACCTTGTACCTAAAAGCTCCACCCTCTTTTTTATGTGTTCTTAACAGTAAATAAGTTATAATAGTACACAACACAATAATGTTTTAAAATCAAATTAAAGATAATGATACCCTCACTATTTTAAAAGAAATTTAAACCACAAAATATGATGTAATCCACCACCCATCATTTTCTTTCGAAGAAAACTGTATTGCATTCACGATATTTGAATAAGTTTTCATCCGCAGATGCTCAATATTCTGGGAATCGGGTATCTTTCTATTTTCATCTCGAATTCATTTTGAGGTATCGCGTCGTTCTAAAAGTGATGAAATATTTTATGGTGAAAGATATATACAGTTTTCATTTAAATTAAACACATTTTTGTTCGCACTATACTGTATTTAAGTATAATAATTTTTCTGGCAAACCTAGGACTCTGTAGTAAATATTAAGGCAATAATAACCAATTTTCAAAACATGAATACATAATTTTTCATAATGCGTATTTTTTTATTCTTATTCCATAACCTAAAAGAATATAATATACTGACTTATAGTATTGTGGGCACTGCTTCGTCCATCGACTTAATTCAATGTTTTTGTAATGTTTGGTAATCAGTTGGGTTTTCAAGCGATAGATGGCACCAGTCATAAAGCTTACTCCAGAGTCCGACAGATGTCGCTAGAGTGTATCAATTGCCTGTGGGATATCATTGCCAAACAACAAGCTTCTAGAACAGGGAATTACCAACCCTCGAGTAATGAACAGTGTAGCGAAATCCAGACTTATTTTACGTAAATAAACGCAATTATAGTAAAAGAACCTTTTACTTTTCACAAGAGTTTCCAACACTAAATCTGCAAGTAAAGCAGAGATATAACAAAACGTTGACGAAACGTTCTTCAAATTGTTTTGAACACAGAAGACATTTCTTGGTTGACTTCCAACCCAGAGATCGTATGACTTTGAAGTACCTTTTGTTCGCTGCTACGGGCACCGCGTGAAAACTCAAAAAATGTACTCATTTCAAAAATATGCTATACAATACCTTTGATAAACTTAACCATTTTCACGTCAGTCTTAAATATGAATTGCTGTTATAAGATAAATCATTAAATAGTGATTCAGTTATATATTTATTTTAAGTCAATGAGTAAAAATAAATAGTTTCATTTATATAATTAAAAATAAATGGTTTAACCAAAATATACTAACCCCCGGCCGCTCCGCATTTTCATAGAGCCTCTGTATTTTTATTGTGCAATGCAAATATTTACATGACGGCTGCCCTTAATTTGATGCTATAAAAATTTTGACCATTTTAATCGTCATAAAAAATAAGCTCCTCGATGAATACAATATTAACATGTTTAAAAATCTAATAAATGTGTGACAGGAAAGCTTTTCAAAACTTTCACATCCCTGTGAAATAATATTTCTGCAGCTTTTTTATTCGAAACACTATATTCTCGTTGACTGAACCCTTACGCGGCTTCTTGACTGTTTATTAATAAACTTTAAACTTTTTTAAGCTTATATTTCATAATTAGCTGACTGACAGTTCAAAATAAATGGAAAACCAACAATAGCGTTACACGTTATTCTGGAAAGACGATTGGAATTTGATTATGTAGTTTTTATAAAATAACGAACGTCACGAAAGCAAGTAATGCAGGATAGCAAGAGAAGAGCCTAACTATGCAATGCTAATAAGTAATTTCTTCGTTTTCTCTCTGTGTGTTATTAGGGCACTTTATCTGTTTATTCTCTACTCAATGGATACTTCTTAGTCCTCCTCGTTAGGGGTTCACTGGGCTGAGGCGGACTAAAGTTATTTAAGTCCATTTAACTGTCGTTTTTAGTGTTTTTTTATAGTTTTTTCATCGACTTCGACAGCCAGATTTTATTTCTTGATTTGTACTCATTAAACTTTTATATCCATTTTATATCTGGGGGAAGGATTTTTTGGAGTTTTGTTGCAAAATAAATTTGAATTTTCCGTCCGAAAATGATTTAATAACCTGCTTTATGTAATTTTGATTTGATCTAGTATGATGGATACGCGATCTAGTTAGAGGATTCTGTATTTTTGAATAGTATTTTTTGGCATATACATATTTGTTTTATATTTAGTACATTAAAACAATTGAATATTTCAATCGAAGGCGTTCTTACGGTTGCTTTTAGTATCGTGTTTTTTTAATATATTTTATTTTAATTTGTATTCAGATTATGTATGTACTGTGTAACTTTATAACTGGGCAGTAGCATTGAACTGTTATTTCTACGGCATTTGTGTAATTTTAGTTTTAATGATTACATTTCGTAAGACTTCGATAAATAAGTGTCAAGTGTTACAATATAAGTGCAATTTTAGCAAACTGCTCCAAGCGGCGTATTGCTGATGTATCACATCTAGTATGGTGAGGTTTCTAAACTAGTAGATTAAGTTAGGTTAGGTAACGTTAGATTAACTCTCCTTCCTCGCAGAATGGGCATGTCAACTGGGCGGGAAACGCTTTAACAATCTTCGGACTGTAATTGAAATCTGTGGACCACTTTCATGTAAGGATCGGATTGATCGTCAATTTAATGTGTAATTGAGTAGCTTTCCCTTGCGGGGCGACTGATTGAATTTGCAAGATTTGAATTTAACTCACGTTGTAGATTTAAATTAGCTGATTGTAGGAAACGGGTGATGTTATGAATTAAATTCATACTAACCATTATTATTCAGACAGTGAGTTATTACACAGAACTGGTATAACAATTATGAATAATGGATTGAAATACATTTTTTGTGACACATCACAAGAATGCCCCTTTCTGTACAGTGTATTTAGAGCGTCGTACTATATCGCCACCCCATTGAGTAGCCTGTGAGGCGGGTTAAGGTAGGGGCTGTTGAAAGAGATTTACTAATGCGGATTTTGATGAGGCTTGGATTATATGAAGGAGGAAAACCGATGGAAAAAACTGTGGAAGAGACTCACCATACCTAAATTGTATGAAAGATGGCTATTGGTCCTTTAAAAACGGATTGTCAATCAGACGGAATGCCCTCTTTTGCACAGAATCAATTAAGTTTTTAGGTATTTTGGGGCTCCAACTCAGAAATGGCTGCCAAACTCAATTAATGAACTATTTTAGATTTGTATGACGGTTAGCTTCACATTTATATTAAATAAACTGCTAGCCCTGTAAAAATTTTCGGATTAGGTAAGTTCTATCAAATCCTTCTAAAAAAAAACCCCTTTTTTATTTTTTATTTAATACTTTATATATATATATGTGTATGATCGATATTGATTATATTCGCAGTCCTCTTTACTAGGAGATCCTGTGTTGAGGGAGACTAGATTTTGAAAGTTTTCAGCGACTTCAATTGTTCGACTTCTTTTTTTGGGTAAGGTTTTCCAGAAACTTCTACGCCGATGGTTTAAATGTGCTAGTGAGGGTGCTGGTATAGTTATTTTTTGTTTTGAATTGTTTGATACTAAGTGGGAGTTTGTTATATACCTTTAATGCTTAAAATGAAAAGGTTCAAAGATATAGTTACACTTTGGTATATTTGGTATCTCTGTTTGTTTATCTCTGGTTTTATGAGTATGTAAGGTGTTTGCTGTAAATATTTTTTGAGGTGATGTACCATAATGTTTTTGGCATAGATTTTCTTTATACTAGGAACTACACACTTTAAAAAAAATTGTGTTGTTGACATCCTTATGGGAACTTTTATTATGGTCTTTATGATGCAATTCTGATTTACCTTGCCCTGCCCCATCCTATTATTCCATATTCCAATTTAGAGTGGCATAAAGCATAAATTTACTTTTCCAAAATGTATGCAGTTATGAAATTGATATAGTCCAATTAATTTCACATCCTCTGCACCTCCCTACACAATTCAATTGCTATATATGTACAAAACATTTACATATATTTTGTGATAATAGAATCTTATAAAACAGGGTTTTCCAATTAGAGGTGTTATTTTGAATAGCCCGCTATTTCGGTAGATGTTACTTTTGTAACTGTCATTTAAGTAGAAACTACACCATTAATAAAAATGGAACGATACACGCTTCCACAACGCATTGAAATGATTAAAATTCACTTGAGTGAATCAAATGCAAATCATTTTGAGTGATGAGGCCCATTTCCACATCGGTGGCTTCGTCAACAAGCAAAATTGTCGCATCTGGGGCTTGGAAAACCCAAGAGTTATTGTTAAAAAGCCTCTTTATCCTCAACGTGTGATTTTTTGGTGCGGTTTGTGGTCCGGCGGAGTCATTGGACCTTACTTTATCGAAAATGAGGCTGGGGCAACAGTTCCGGTGAATGAAGAGAGATGATTAATGATTTTTTATGGCTGAAATTGTATAGTATTGATCTGGACAACGTTTAACTTCAACAAAACGGCGCTACGTGCCACACAAGCAACGAAACCATTGATCTTTTACGATTCAATATCAAAATAACACCTCTTATTGGAAAACCATGTATAATATAATCGCAACTGAATGCGATGTTCTGGTAGAAAAATAATAAATATTTGCCAAAAATATATTCTGAATATTAATTGAATAAAATATATATTAATACTTTTTTTATAAGTGTTACTTTCCTTTTTATTTTTTTTACAGTTTTTAACGATCTTCTCAGAATGAACTCCGAGTCACATAGCCTATATTTGATGTGCAATGACGATATACAGCTATCTGTTCTAATTAATATATATCTAAATAGTTGATTTATGTTTAACTATGTACAAATATTTTAACTAGTAATTATATATGAACAATAATTAATAAATATTTAATAGATGGTTGACTTATGTTTCTCGGTTGTATGTTTGTTCCGAAGTGATTAATGGCCATAGTTATTGTGTTCAAATCATTAGCTCAGTCATGTGTCTTTATTTTTTAAATATCATTTAAGTGCCATTCACTTTCTTTTTGCCTTTCGTTTTTATGGCACCAGACATAAATTTGCCCAGAAAATTTCAAATTATTTAAAAAGAACTCCAAACTTTTTTCACTTTGAAGTTTGCGCCCACTTATTGCCGACATTATTATTATTTTAATAACCCGAAGAATAAAACCTTAAATTGTATTATAATATCTGAAACCGAAACTTTTTTCTGATTTTTCTGTTCGAATATTTCGTTTCAGAGTCGTTAATATTGTCTTGATTGTTACATAAAATTTAAGATAATTTTAAATGATTCATATGTAATAATCAATGCCAATTCCAGTATTATAATCAATGCCAGTATTCATAATAACAACTAGCCTACCTACCTACAAGTCGACTGTCAAACGCTCTACATAAAAATCTAAAAAACATCACCAAAATCACTGTAATAAAACCAAAAAAGTGTCAAACTCTACTCACAGTGTCATCACTGCGTTTCGCGCTGCTTATATAAATGTGATAAACAAATTAAGTATAAAAAAAACGAAATAGTCAAGTGATAAAATAGTGAAACTAAATCTGTAAAATCGTGTGTAAAACGGTGAAACCTAACGGTCTAAAAATTACTCTGTGGCTACCTATATTGATAAGTGAAAAGTTAACACCTATTTAAGTTTTAAGATTGTATCTAAGTGAAATTTAGGATCATATTATCAGTGTCCATAATTACTTTGACATTAAACAAAATTCAAAACAATATACCTATCTCGCTATTGGTCAAAAGTGAGATCGCTTCGTGCTAAAATTTTGCGGAAAACTATTTTTTAGGCGTTGAGGATTATTAACCACAATGCTTAACTGTGAAGGTTGCCTAAACCCAATAAATAAAGATGAGTATATGTTTACGTGTACCAAGTGCAAAATAACATTTCACAATAATTGCCTCAATATCTCTGATTCCAAATACAAAAAAATGGCAGAAAAAAATAAAACTTCTTGGAAATGCCCAAAATGCCTAATCAGACCAGGATCACCGTCTACATCCTCGGCTGCAAATACCGACGATGATGATATGCTCTTTATTCGTCTGACCAAACATTTTGACCAAAAGGTCACTGAACTTAAAAAAATGTTCGAAGACGAAATTAAGGAACTGAAGAGAAGCAACGAATTTATAAGTAATCAATATGAAGATCTGTTATCAAATTTTAAAGTACTACAAGACCTACAAAAAGATACACAATCCTTACGTGAAATAAATATAAAGAATGACTTAAGAATTTCAAGCCTGGAAACCAGACTAGCCACTATGGAACAAAATAATCTCTGCGACTGTGTGGAAATGGCGGGTGTTGAATTGCGGCCGGGAGAACAACCAGCTGAAGCCGTTCTTCGGGTAGCCAATTCCCTTGGTATGCCATTGTTGCAGCAGGATCTACGCCTTGTGACCAGGACCCAGGACCGCAGAACTAACGCCCCCGATAAACTGCAAGTAAATTTCTACAACCAGAAAACGAGAGATATGGTCTTATCTTTCAAAAATACAGCCAAAATACTTAACCCAAAATCACCCATTTATATTAGTGAAGTGCTTACGCCTTACTATAAGGAATTGCTGTGGAAAGCAAAACAAAAGGCTAAAGAAACAAAATTCGAATTTGTATGGTTTAAAGCCAATAAATTACTCGTTCGTAAGGGTCCGGGGGAAAAAATCATTCAAGTCAAACATGAAAGTGACATTAAAAAAATGGTATTGTAGATTTTTAATTCTAGAGAAAACCCTTACTGTAATGGATATTATTAAAAATGGAATGTATTACCAATTATAGGACGTCAAATCCTAAATTCTGTAAAAATGAACTACAAACACACTCATCCTCTCTTCAAATCTTACAGCAAAATATTAGATCAATTTCCAAGAATTTTGACGAATTCTTGCTACAACTTGATAATATTGGAACCTCTTTTCATATAATTATTCTTACTGAATGCTGGATACCAAAAAATTATGCTCCTAAAATTTTGAAAGGGTATGATCACTACAGCACTTCAATACATACTAAACAAAATGATGGAGTTGTTGTCTATACCAGAACTGACCTGATTGGTTTATCTGTCAAGGAAATCCAAGTCAGCGGTGCAAACTGTTTGCAAATAACTCTCAAAAATGACACATGTATCTTAGCAATATACCGTTCTCCATCCTCTTATAATATTTCACCATTCCTAAAATCAATTAATAACTGTTTAACTGAATTATGTAATACTAAAAATTGTATTATTGCTGGTGACCTCAACATAAATATTCTGCCCACAAACGAACATCCTCAGTGCCAAGAATACTTAAATACGCTCACTTACCATGGATTCCAAAGCACCATAAACACTACCACACGTGCTACATTAGACTCCATTTCATGCATCGACCACATCATGGTCAAATCCAACTGCCCAGTAATATCTATTGTATATGAATCTTCACTTACCGACCACTACACCACTATTCTTTCCATACAAACATGCAACAGAAAAGACAAACATAAAAACACAACAAATAAGAAAAAAATCATTCAAATCAATTATGATTGTGTTCGTCAATTTCTGATGAGTAAATCATGGTCAGAATTACTTAACATTACAAATCCAGAAGACGCCTGGACGTACTTTATCAATTACTTACAGACTACCATTAACGAACATACAAACATAATTATAAAACATATACCAAATAATATTTTACCAATTAAGCCATGGATTAACCACACTATTATTAAATCTATCCGTAAACGTAACAAACTCCACAAAAACGTTATTAACAATCCTTATGATATACAACTTCGAAACTTTTATAAAAGATATAGAAACATTTGTACCCAAATAATAAGAAAGGCTAAAGAGATATATTACAAACAGAAAATAGAAAACTGTAATAATGATCCTAAAAAACTTTGGAAAACACTTAAAGAAGCCACCCACTCTCAACCTAATCCTACGAATGACTTAAAACAACTAAAAGTAAATGATAAAATATTTAGTTTTTCTAGTAATCCCGATATTATTGTTAATCATGCAAATAAATACTTCTCAAAAATAGGTGAACAACTCGCAAAAAATATCGATGTAAACCATACCAACTCCAGTTCACTAAGCTGTAATACAAATTTGCCCAACAACTTGCATTTTAGTCTAAAACAAATTTCAAATGAAGATACTAGATTGATCATAAACTCATTAAAAAACTCGTCTTCAACTGGCTTGGACGATATATCAAATATTGCCTTAAAAAAACTTGTATCAGAAATAGCCACTCCCTTAACAAATCTTATTAACCTAAGCATCCTAAAAGGCCGATTTCCCGACAATCTAAAACACGGAATCATAATCCCAATACATAAAGGAGGCTCTAGAGCGGACATAACGAACTATCGTCCAATTACATTACTAAATAATAAAATAAAGTCTTTGAAAAAACTATTAATAATCAACTAATTGAATACCTTGAACAAAATAACATACTATCACTCAACCAGTTTGGATTCAGGAAAAATAAAGGCACCTCCGAAGCCCTGGCAACAGTTACCGATTTTCTAAATGAAAACTTAGACAAGGGATCAAAATGCATATCAATATTCTTAGACCTGTGCAAAGCATTCGATACTATCTCTCACTCTAAACTTTTACAAAAACTATCTAATATTGGTATAAATGGTGATGAACTTACTATTATTAGTGATTACCTGTCAAACCGAAAGCAAAGTGTGAAAATCAACAACTGCAATAGCAATCAATTACCAATTAGCTACGGCGTGCCTCAAGGAAGTGTTTTAGGTCCTACCCTGTTCTTAATATACATAAATGAATTATGTAATCTTCAAATAGATGCCAAAATTGTAAGTTTCGCTGATGATACGATTCTCCTCTTCAAATCAAGCAATTGGAATGATGTATACATAAAAGCTAACAGGGGCATAACTGTGGTTAAAAGATGGTTAAACAATAATACACTTACAATGAATGTGACCAAAACTAAATACATTGAATTTAGTATTAATCCTTCCTTAAGAAACCCAGAAAATCAAATTAAAATTTGTGCTTGCAACCTGACAAATCCGATAATATGTGATTGTCCTTATTTAGAACAGGTAACTAAAATTAAATACTTAGGTATTATTTTTGATAGCAATTTAAAGTGGAAAGAACATATAACCTCTACAGCAAACAAACTTAGAAAATTCATTTATTTTTTTAGACAAACTCGCAACTTTCTCAACCTAAGCCAGCTCAAAACAATCTACTATGCACTTTGTCAATCTTTAATAGAGTATGGTATCATAGCATGGGGAGGAGCAAACGCTGCCGCCATTGATCCAATATCTAAAGCTCAGAAACTTATAATAAAGATTATCCTCAAACTACCAATCACAAGCAGTTCGGATGAAATCTTTAGGAAAATCTGTGTTATGGACATTAGGCAACTTTATGCCAAAAACATACTAACATACCTCTTCAAACACAAAACTACTTTTGACAATATCCAAACTGCTCGTGATACTAGAACAAAAGGACATAATTTCTTACAAATCCCTTTCGCTAAAACAACTTTTGGCCAGAGAAATTTTAGATATTTTGCAACAAGGCTATATAATGCTCTCCCACTAGCCATTAGACTGAACGAATTTTTTCTGAAATATAAAACAGACATCAAATCTTGGATCATCAGCCAAGACAGATCCATGATAAATTTTTTTATAAAAATCCCTACATAAGTATGTACTCCAACTAGATGCTGATTAACAAATGTATCATTTATTATTATTATTTATTATTTTCTATCTTTTTCACAATGTCATTTAATGTAGTGAAATATTTAATGTATCAAAAAATATGTAAACATTTTTAATGTATCAAATACGTCTGTCTCGACACAGGTTTATCCTAGTGAGACAGACATCGAAAAAAAAAACCTGTAAAAGAAACTTTATATTGATAATAAAAATAAAAAAAATAAAAAAAAATGCAAAAGGTTCCCAATAATAATATTTGGATACTCAAAATCGCATAAAAGTGCTGTACAAATATACGATCACTGATACAAATATATGTTGAAATGACTTATGCCATGCATTTTAACCTACAAAATCTATTTTTTTAACTTTAATAGACCTACGTCCTCTCCATTTATACACTCATGCAAATATTTCTATTACCTGCATTTTATTTATAAAATCTTGATTTTAAAAAATCCCATCTAGTTACCGTACCGTTCTCGTATCGAAGATTCTCGGAAATTACCTTTTAGAAATAAAAATCTTGAGAATAATTTGGATTTTTTATTTATTTTTATATATATAAATTATAAACAATACAAAACAAAATGAACCTTTGTCTGTCCAACTGAGAAGGATTCGCGTTTCAGGACAGCCAAATTGTGAATTTAGTACATAATATTCTTACAATAGAATGGCGATGCTGTCAAAACAAATTTTGAGAACATTGTTGATTGCATTTGAAGTGACAAGATGGTTTCTTTATCCTCCTTAAGAATCGCAAAGATGTAATTTATTACCAGGGTCAATTTGAATAACATTACTAATTGCATTCAGAACAGTTGAATGGTTTCTTTCGGGACATCACAAGTCTGAGATTCTTTCCATGGCATTTTGGAGAACATTTACAATTGTATAGTTAGAATTTCCACATTTATAAATCAGTATAAGACATATGAATCCTTTAGTACTGTATATTTAGAATTTCTTAGGTGATAAAAATTACACATTACTAGACCAGAATATGAATTTAAAATTATAAAATTTCGAATCTTTATTTATTAAATGGCTAGTCATTATTATACAGTAATCGAAATAAAACCGGACGAAAGATTCGTATTTAATTTTTTATTTACCGTTGTTGCCTAGGCGCGAAATTTTATTTATTAATCTTTTGGCGTTTTACGTTAAAAATAAAAATTAATTAATATTGAGGTGTTTCTGGGTTCGTCATATGTTCACAAGTTTTATATTGATACCATATAAAAGATACTAACTCCCCGGCATTGATCGGGCTTTACACAGAGTTTTTCAAAATGATACTCAGACGTTCCTTCTGTTTTCAAGTATGCAAAATATAAAAGAAGAAAACTATAGATTAGTTGAAAAATAAATAAAAAAACTTACCGCTACTGCTAATGTTCGTTGTGTAAATAGAACTCGACGTTGCTCGGGGTTATTAATTGTTAGTTTTGGGATTGTGAATTCTATTAAACTGGCTGTAGTTTCAAGGTGGCAATAATAATATTGGCAATAATTGAAAAGGAAAATTTTCTGGGTATTTGATCCACTTCATCTTGGCATTTCTTCCTCGTCCCTTTCTTCGCATCCACGATTTCATCGCCCATTCACTTTCACATCATTTAATCTCACAACACTCCATTTTCATTCATCCGCTCTCTATGAATCTACAAATCATGTAACATATTCATATTATCAAACATATCTAATATAAGATTTTTAATATTCATATTATAAAACGGTTCCACACACTTTTAAAAAGTGATATAAAGTCATTAGAAACGATGGAATTTTTCTTTTAACCTAACTTAATTTAACCTAACCTACATAAACCAGTTAATAAAGTTTTTTTTTCATCACTTTCCATGACTTTATATAACTTTTTTAAGATGTGATGAATTATCATTGTGATGATTTATCCGGTTACCTTATAAAACATATCTCTATAAAACATCAAACATATTCAATATTCATATTATAAAACATATCTCTATAAATCATATAACATATTCAACACTTGTTTGGAATAAATACAATATAAACGGAAAAATCAAATTGAAAATTGTTCAGTGTTGTTAATTTGAATTTTACTTCTACTAATTTCAAACGTTTTAAAGTATTTACTTTCAGAATCATTTATTCGAGTATTTTAAACTACGTGAATTTATGCAGTTTGGTTAAATTAATTAAATCCCCAAGTCTTAATTTGTATTCATGGACATAAAACGCTGACAGCACAACACAAAAATCTCACTTAGGAACTGCATTTGAATTGCTTTTCATTGGCATTGCTTTCCATTTCAATCACTTTTTATATTTTTTTAATTATGTATTTATTCAAAAACAAAATTTCGATAAAATTTTTTACAATGTATCATTTCAAATAATTTTATACATAAGATGTACCACCATGATAAAGCTGTGCTTGTGTGTATGAGGTGTGTTATTATGTTGTAGGATGAAATTTAAAATCTTAACTAACCATCACTCCGTTTCCCGGCAGGGGTAGGTTTAACCGCCAAACAACTAGGTCTTGGCACACACTCCTTGCCTCATTTACATTCATACATACTTTATTATTCTGACTTGATACACTCGATCGTGCTATGTATTCCCCGGGCGCCCCTGACATCTTTCACCACTAACAATTGTGTCCACTTACACTCCTTTCTTTGTTCATTCGCTCTACATGCCAAAAACATCTAAGCGTATCTTTATTAATCTTATTCATTACGCTTACCGTAGCCTTGCATTCTATGCAGATCTCCACATTCCTCACACGATCATGCATGATTTTACCACACATTCGCCTCAGGGATCTCATTTCTACAGCATTCAGCCTACTTTCATCCTTCCTCTGCCAGTTCCACGCCTCACTTCCGTACATCAAGGTAGGTACCAGAACTCCTTTGTGGACTGCTAGCTTCGCTTTTTTGGACATTTTTTTGTTAGCGCCAACCGCGTTCAGCTCTCCATTAATAGAGGTACCATATCTCGTAAACATACTTCCCGAAAAACAAATTCATCCACCTGCTTCAAGTATTCATTGTTCTTAAATCTCAAATATTTATTGTTTTTTTTGTTTCTGAAAAAACTTAATCCAAGATATTTACAGTTGAATAGACCCATTGTTTTCCTGAAAAAACTTAATCCAATATATTTACAGTTGAATCGACCCATTATTTTCCTGAAAACATTTAATCCAAGATATTTACAGTTGAATTGACCCATTATTTTCCTGAAAAAACTTAATCCAAGATATTAATAGTGGAATTTACCCATTAATTTTCTTAAAATATGTCCCGATGATGGACACTGCCATGCTGTCCAAAACATTGGCTAAAAAAGGAGGTAGCTCAACACGTCATAATACCCCAAAAACAAATCACTACAATTAATTTAAGATATTTACAGTTGAATTGACCCAATAATTTTCTAAAAATTTAATCCAAGATAACAAATAATTATAAGCAAATTGAAAATATCTCCCGAGTAAAAATAAATGCCGCCAACGGGAATTGAACCCCTGCCTCCTGATGTTCGGTCAGGTGCTCTGAAACCACTGAGCTATGTCGACTTATTTCCAACCCGCCAAATGATTCAATATGTACTAGTACCTCAATCAGGCGTATCCTCAATTTCAGACGACTAATTATTGCTTATCATTATTTTTTATCCTTTATGCTATGCATAAAGCCTTGTCTTATAAGCATTAGTTTTATCATTAAAAAATATTAATACAGGGTTTTCCAATAAGAGGTGTTATTTTAATATTCAAATAAAAATGCCATTTTTTAACATAAATGATCGAATGTTTATTTTATTATAAAGAAAAAGGTATGCCGTTAATAGCTAAAAATAACATTTTTTTTAAATGACCACCACGACCACGCCTACAGGATCATATCCTTTTCATGAAATTTTCCATAACCAAATCGCAAAGTGGCTGTCTTATATGTCCTCTATAGCCTCACGAATTCCATCTTTGAGGTCTTGAATCGACGCTAAACTGTTGGCGTAGATCTTCTCTTTCACGTGGCTCCAAAGGAAGAAGTCGCAAGGTGTTAAATCACAAGATCTCGGTGGCCAATTGTGATCACCTCTTCGAGAGATAACACGGTCCGGAAACTTTTCCCGTAAAAGATCAATGGTTTTGTTGCTGGTGTAGCACGTAGCGCCGTCTTGTTGAAATTAAACGTTGTCTAGATCAATACCATCCAATTCCGGCCATAAAAAATCATTAATTGCTTAATTATTATTCAAAATAACACCTCTTATTGGAAAACCCTATAGTTAAAAATTAAAAAAGATATTTCCAGTTGTATTTACAAATTATTTTTTTTACAATGTCCAATACTTTTAAATTATGATTATAATTTGTATTTCTTTAGGGTTTTTGATTCTTTTCTATGCAAAATGGCACATAATAAGTTTTTTGTTTCTATTTTGATGTAGTAAGTTTATATGAACCCATTTACTTAGTTCATTGATATACCGTTATGAGAACTATAATCAAGAGATAACACAAAAACTGATGTCTAAGGCTGTATAATTTCATTATTCCACTTTGACCTCCACTGCTTCAAGAAGAAGAGCAATTATATATGCTGGCTCCGATGCTCCGAACACGGAATGAAAATTTCCAACGAAAAATATGTTATGAATTTTACCAAAATTAAAAAAGAAAAACACTTCTATAGGTTTATCTCTTCAGTGGTTTCAATGGATGGCTAATCAGTACCTACCCTCAAAGAAAAATAATTAGATTATCTTTGAATCCAATGCTTTAATAAGTAATTCATAAATTACCCCCTCCAACATCAATGTCCCCTTCGAAAAAGCTCAAATTCTCCGCCAAAGAATTGCTTAATTGAAATTCCATTCGTTTATTTGGCACATTCTAAGTCACTGTCGTGTAATATATTAGTCACTTGAAGGGATGGGGTGAAATATCTATGGGCGTTTCTTTTCGTTATTTAAACTCGTCTTCTGGGAATTGTCTCTTTTGGAGAAGTCGAAAGTAACAGAACAAAAGGCACTCGTTTGAAGAAGTTGTAAAATAAAAGTTCTCAAACTTATATTTATCATTTGCGAGTGTTTATCATATTATCCTATAATTACTATAAATGGAAAAAAGATATCTGATAAGGACCAAGCTCTACACTGGAAAATTTGAAGCACAAAGGAATTGAGTAAAGGCTTATCTACATCGATGTCAAATGTATTCATTTTTAAGATTTATAAACGATCAAATAGTTTTTCCCATAAAAAAACAACAGTACCGATAAGAAAAAATAATTGAAACAAACGAATATCAAAATAACTTTCATTTATAAAATATTTATTAATATCCGTCGAACTGAAATCATAAATTTTATATGATCCTAGAAGTATTCTTAGGCATAATAATTACATATTAGCACTCTATAATTAAAATAATATATAATATACTTAACGACAAGAAAATCAATTTGTGATTCAATTACCCGTTGTTATGAAACGAACTTTCTTAAAATTAAAACATTCAACCCCGTAATATTTTCTTAAAATCAAGTACTTTGTATTTTTAAATTCTTTCATATGGTAACCCCTTGGGGGGCGTTGACCATTATCGGGAGAGGCGGGGAGAACGAGCGGTCCTCAGCTCGGTTGGAAGAGACACCGGTCTCTTTGGATTCCAGCGCTGTTTGCGAGAGGTTGTTACGTGCTCCACTTTGAATTCGAGACTTGCTTTGCTAAAACAGTGTTTGTCAATTAATTACTAGTACATTTCGATTCATTCTTTCTACAGTGTTTGTCAATTCATTACTAGTATATTTCGATCAATTTTTTCTACTGCCTGCTCCCTGGACGTCTACAAAACTACAAAAACTGCGGTATCGTTCCTTTATTTTTTTATTAATTTCTGTCTCTGCTTTCTGCCCACTAATTTAACATCATTCTTTTAACCGTCCACAAAGAGATTTAAGCTTTTCCTACGCGTAGATTCCTGTGCTGTAATTATATAGTCTTTTTGAAGGCATTTAAAGGCACCACAATAATAGTGTTTTATTTCCCAGATACCCTTTGTTCTACCCACTTCTAGAAGGCGTATGTTCTCTCTTAATACCAACGAACTGAAAACACGGTACCTGCTCGAGCTAGCCAGGTATTCTTGAAGATATAATACATTTCTATACGCGGTTCGATTCCGTAGAAACTCTTTATCTAACACGCGGTTCGATTCCGTGGAAACGCATTATCTAACACTGGACCCAGAAACGTGGGGCTTTATTTGAGAGAATCGCTTTCCTGTTGTAACTTTTTATTGTTGTCGTGATGTTCATATATGTGTGTAAATAATTGTTTTTCCTACATCTAGGTACCCCTGTGTTTAAAGTCAACGCGTGTTTTGCATTCTTCGCCATTTTTTACTCATAGCGTCAGTGTGTTTAAAGGCCACGTGTTTTCCGTAATAACCGCCATTTAATATAAACGTTCGTGAACTGGTGTTTAAATTCAACGCGTGTTTTGCATTCTTCGCCATTTTTTTTACTCATAGCGTCAGTGTTTTTAAAGGCCACGTGTGTTCTGTAATAACCGCCATTTAATAAACGTTCGTGAACGGGTTTTTAAATTCGACACGTGTTTTGCATTCTCCGCCATTTTTTTACTCATAGCGTCAGTGTGTTTAAAGCCCACATGTGGTTGGCAGTCACCATTTTGTAAACGCTTGCGCCGTTCCGTTTTAGCCCACGCGTGTTTGGCACGCATCGCCATAGAATCATAGTGTCCTTTAAAAAAAAAAATAAGAAGAGTTTCGACAAATACTTAAATCTTGCGACAGTTTGCGTTCAAAAAATAAAATAAATTCCGCGTGTTTTCCTAACAATTTATAATTTCCTTCCTACCCTTCTGTGTATAATTTGTTGCGGATTCATTCAAGTATTATAAAGTTAGGTTATAGAATAAACTCAAAGCGTAATAATACAGGTACCTACTTGTGCGGTTATATTCGTGTAAAATTTAAAGACAAAAGATTTTAAAGGTTTCTTTCTCATTTTAATATTGCTAAATTGGGTTTTGGAAAAATAATTACTTCCCAGAAATACGTCCAAGGTGGGCCGGTAGCCTTTTGTGATACCTGGGAAAAACCTAAAATACGTTAGTAACAGATTTTATAGGTCGTGATCATTTTAATATTGCAAAATTGGGTTTTGGTAAAAATAATTACTTCCCAGAAATACGTCTTGAGCCGGTAGCCTTTTATGATAACTAGAAAAACCGCGGACAATAATAAAGGGAAAGGGCGTACCTGGAATCTATTCACTACTTAGTTTTGTCTCAATAGTACACAAGTAATTTTAAGAAATCAAGTCGGCTAATTTAAATAAAATTAATAAAATGGACGCCTTAATTCGCTTTAAGGAAGGCATTATCGTCCACGTTGATTCTTCAAGCGTTCCGCAACTAAAAAGGGCATTGAGAAAACGTGGTATTGTCGGGAGTAAAGATTTGCCAGCTTTACAAAAACAAGCCCGTCAGTTTAACAAGGCTTTCGTTCGGCGAATAAAACCCGCAAACGACAAGGTTGATCCTATGCCGTGCGCTGATACGGAAGTCCGGGAACGGCCAGTAGAGATTAGGTATATTCTGAAGGAAACAAAGGTGACAAATTTCGCTTCATGGAACCTTAAATTTAACGGAACGACCGATGTCAGAGAATTCGTAAGCCGTGTGGAGTTATTAACCATATCCCGGGGTGTTAATTCTGAGGAAGTTGCTAAATGTTTCAACGAACTTTTAACGGGAATGGCGCTGCTATGGTTTCTCTCCTTACCGAGAGAGAGTTTATCCTGGTCCGAACTTAAAAAGCTCCTTCTCAGCAAATTTGAACCGCCTAATTCTAAATGGGAACGTAAACTCGAAGTTTACGTATCCAAACAAGCGCATGGGAAGACGGCTAGAGATTTTTTTATCGAAACGCGTCATAAAAATCACATGTTAGAATCGCCCATGTCGGAAGAGGAGCTGGTGGAAACTCTCAAACGTGGCCTCCTCCCCCAATACGCTAGTATGTTGACCATGCATAGCAGTAGCTCTATCGAAGATTTAGAAACCGCGTGCACGATATTCGAGAGCTACCAGAAACAAGCATCGCGCCCGCCCCGTGAGGCGAGATCGGGAGGAAATAGTTACCTCAATAGCGTGGCTTCATCAAGCCCTGCTGCTCTACCGGCAGACCCCGGGAAAAATAGCTCAGACAGCGGTTTTCGCAATACTCGCGAACAATATAAACATATGAGGGCGGGCGGTGGCCGCCGTTACGAAAATAAGCGTAATAACATATCCGACCATCCGTCACCTCAGTCAAGTTTTCTCCCCGCGGGAATAGATTTAACCCGACCACCGCCCAGAATACCGAATTCAAAAAACTAATTTCCAGCCACTCAAATAGCCCCCTTCCACGACAAGGTGACGCTGGCCGTGGACGTATTGAGTGGCTAGATGACCAAAAATTCTTAGAAGAAACGGCACATCTTATGGAAATTGAATGCATTGAAGCCGTAGACGGTCGCCCTTACGCGCAGTTTACTATAAATAATGTGCCCTTTACGGGATTATTAGACTCGGGGGCAAATGTTAGTTGCCTAGGAGGAAATTCGTACGCGTCATTCATTAGTATGGGAGTACCAATGAAACCGTATAGGTCTCCGGTGATCACGGCTGATGCAAGTCACCAAACCGTGTTAGGTGTGTTATCTCTGCCCGTCACCTGCAGTGGATACACCGCTACTATAGATTTTTTAGTCATACCGTCATTATCACCTAAATTTATCCTTGGTACCGATTTTTGGAGATCCTTCAACGTGGCCCCGAAGATCATCACTCCGACGGCGAGAAGAGTTCTTTTATCGCCTCCGAAAATAGACGAGATCAGAACCCTTATCCCGGTTGAAAATCTTACTGCCTCGCAGGCCGATAGCTTACAAAATATCACGAATAAATTTCAAGATATCTCCTTTGAAAAATGCGGCCTCGGGCTGACTCACCTTGTCGAACATAGCATTGAAACCACGGGACCGCCAATCAAACAAAGGTACTATCCTCTTTCACCGATCAGGCAGCAGCAATTGGAGCGAGAATTAGACGAAATGTTAGCACTAGGCGTCGTGCGTCCGAGTCGTAGCCCCTGGACGAACCCTACTCTGATTGTGACCAAAAAGAACGGCTCGGCCCGCTTTTGCCTCGACAGCCGCAAGCTCAACTCGGTGACCAAGGCTGACGCTTATCCTCTGCCATTCATTCACCGCATTTTAGACCGATTGAGAAATGCGCGGTACATCTCCTCAGTAGATTTAAGTAAGGCTTTTTGGCAGATACCGTTGGCTAAAGCCTCGTGCGAAAAGACAGCGTTCGTGATACCAAACCGCGGAATGTTTGAATTTACCCGCCTACCCTTCGGGTTGCGTAACGCGCCGGCCGAGCTTCAGAGATTAGCCGACAAACTTTTTGGACCCGAGTTAGACGAGCAACTTTTTTGCTACTTGGACGACCTTATAATAGTGAGCGATACCTTTGAAAAGCATATAGCCACTCTCCACTTGGTGCAGGAACGATTAAAGTCGGCCGGGTTAACGATAAATTACGAAAAATCTGAATTTTGTAAGTCTCGCCTCTGCTACTTAGGGTTTGTCATAGACAACGCAGGGCTCCGCACCGACCCAGCCAAAGTAGAAGCAATAGAGAATTTTCCCCGTCCTGTAAATTCCAAGCAAATCAAATCATTCATTGGGTTGGCTGGATATTACCGGCGCTTCATAAAAGGTTTCTCTGACATAGCCGAACCACTGACTAAACTCACCGGTTGTAGAAAAGGCATAAGCAACTTTAAGTGGTCCGATGAAGCCGAGCGGGCCTTTGTAACTCTCAAAGCCGCCTTAGTATCAGCACCGGTGCTAAACTGTCCGGATTTCAATCTCGATTTCTGTGTACACACAGACGCTTCAAATGTAGGCATTGGGGGAGTACTTACGCAAAAATTTTCCGATGGCGAACACCCCGTTGCATATTTTTCTCGTTGCTTAAATAAAAATGAACGAAACTATGGTGTCACGGAAAAAGAACTTTTGGCGGTACTGGAGTCGGTACGTTATTTCCGCGGATACATAGAAGGCGGAAAATTTACTATAATAACGGACCACTCGAGCTTAAAATGGTTACACTCTCTAGATAACCCTTCTGGGAGACTGGCCCGCTGGGCCACACGTCTTTCGCAATACTCTTTCGATATTGTTCACCAACGAGGAGCACTTAACGTGGTACCGGACGTTCTTTCCCGCGTAGAACACGGCAAAATATCAACTGTCAGCACGCCACCGGCTACCTCCGATACCTGGTACCTAAGCACTTATAACAACTGCCTAGAATCCCCGCAGAAATACGCGAACTACACTATCCGCGAAGGGCAGCTATTTCGACACTGCCCTGCCGCGCTCTCTGTACGGGAGGATTATTCGTGGAAACTCGTTGTACCATCCGAACAGCGGCAAGCTCTAATAGTAGAAAATCACAATTCTGATAAAGCTATTCACCCCGGCATATATCGCACTTATAAAAGGCTTAGCCTAAGACACTTTTGGCCGGGACTGTATCGCCAGGTGAGCGCATATATATCGAAGTGCGGGATATGCAAAGCATACAAACATAGCACGTCCGCCCCTCTGGGACATATGAGCACCCAGAAACGTGTGGACAGACCTCTACAGGTGTTATCCGTGGATTTGATAGGCCCTTTTCCGAAAAGTTTCGCCGGGAATATGCATATTCTTAGTGTCGTAGATACGTTCACCAAATTTTGTTGGATATTTCCATTAAAAGTCGCCAAGGCCACAGTTATAATCAAACTTTTAGAAACACGTATTTTTTTACTGCATGGTGTGCCTCGTACCGTGATATTAGATAACGGGAAAGTATTTATTTCACGAATATTTAAGAACTTTTTGAGTAGTTACGGAGTGCCCGACATATTTTACAACAGCTATTATACCCCGATGAATAACGTTGTGGAACGGTATAACCAAACGATTGGCACGGCCCTGGCCATAGTGGTAGAGAAAAATCAACGGACATGGTGTAAACATCTGGATAAAATTCAGGCGGCTTTAAATAATTCCGTAAATCTAACCACTGGATACACGCCATTTATCTTGGATCATGGCTATGAGCAGGTACCCCTCGGTGGCCTTCATAAAACTCCATTCCCCAGAACCACGCTAACAACGAACGAATACGCCGACCGGCTAGAAGAACTATCCGCCGTTTACGGCGATGTCGGTGACGCTTTGTTCCTGGCGTATCAAAAGAGCTCCGAAAGATACAATCTTAGAAAAAAACGCGTGACGTATTCCGTCGGTGATACGGTTTGGAGGAAAAATTTCGCTCAGTCAAATTCCGCTGCTTACTTTTCTACCAAACTCGCCCCGCGCTTTGTGAAGACTAAGGTGATTAAAAAGGTTTCCGACGTCATATATGTGTTGGCAGATGAGTCAGGAAAAATCTTGGGTAGATACCATGTAAAAGATATGGTTAAATTAGGTAGCTCCGCGGAAAACCAGACCGATTCTCCTATACCCTAACTGTGACCCCTTAGGAATTTAAAAACAACAATTGGCAACCTACCCCAATTGGATTCTTGGAAAAATCTGTTTGAAATCTGGTTAATGCGATGAATATTGGAAAGCCAGTTTTGTTGACTGCCCGGATGGGAAAATATTCTATTTTAAAGGGAAAATATTCTATTTTAAAATTCGCAAGGAAAGATAAATAAGGTACAAGTACTCATTGAACATGCACATCCACACAATACACGGCACTGTCTTCGAGGGGGCCCCTTCGAAGGCAGTGTATACAGACTCTAACATTACAGTCACTCCGGAGTAATTAACCGGAGGCGGCTAAATACACGACACTATCTTTGAACATTCCTACACGCAGTACGACATTCACATTGTGTCTGATTCGTACCCAGTTCCTACTTGCTATTAATTTGGTGCAAACTTCACCAACTTTATTAAAACACTGAAAAAATTATAAAATAATTATTTGTGACTTCGATCCTATGGTTGCTTGTTAGCCATAAACAAGATGGCGCCCATATCGGTATATATATTATTATGTAATAAATTCTAACCCATTATAATCCATCGTATACGAAAACTTCAAAGTGCAATGACTTGCGACAAAATATTTTTAATTTGTTTTCTTGTTCTTGTGTTGTTCATTTTGGGAGGTTTTTTGTATGGATGCAATGATTTTGCACACAAATAAATAAGGTCCACAGCACTAAGTATTTGAAAGATACGTCTTGTATTATACCTATGTCAGCAATTCTTACAAGATTTCTGGCGATATGTAGGTCACTAAAGGAGGACGATTTTGATTTTACTCGTATGTTGTGCTATCTTCAAAAAGCTATCTGGACCATTAAAAGGTAGATATGCTGATTACAAAAAAAAAAAAACTAAAACGTTGAAGCTGATTGCACCGAAACAAATCCGTACCATTAAAAGGTGGATATTGATTTTCGTGTGTGTTTTTCAACTTATATTGTTTGTTTTGTGTTATTTCTTTTCAGCCATTCTTCAAACAGCTATCTGGACCATTAAAAGGTAGATATGCTGATTAAAAAAAAAAAAAAAAAAAAAACTAAAACGTTGAAGCCGATTGCACCGAAACAAATCCGTACCATTAAAAGGTGGATATTGATTTTCGTGTGTGTTTTTCAACTTATATTGTTTGTTTTGTGTTATTTCTTTTCAGCTTGTCTTCAAAAAGCTATCTGGACCATTAAAAGGTAGATATGCTGATTAAAAAAAAAAAAAAAAAAAAAAAAACCACTAAATGGTAGACGCCGATTGCACCGAAACAAATCCGTACCATTAAAAGGTGGATATTGATTCTCGTGTGTGTTTTTCAATGTATATTGTTCATTTTGTTTTTATTTCTTTTCAGCAATGACCATACGGAAGCATATTCGAACCGTTAAAAGGTGGATACTGATTCTCGTGTGTGTTTTTCAGCATATATTGATTATTTAGTGCTAATTAATGATTTTAGTATGTTTTTTGCCTTATGTATAAAATATAAACATATGTGTGTGCGTCACGACATACAATGGGAAGTTCTGCCTGTATACTGCTCCCCTGTGCAACTATATTTACTATTCAATATTAGTTTCTCACTCCTTATGTGAACGCGATTTTTTATTTTTTATTTATTTTTTTGGTTCATTGCCCACTGCTTATTTGCATTTTTTTAATATTTTCTTATGTTTCGCTTTCATGTTAACGCTTCTCCTTGAATCGTTCCCGCCGGGGATCGAGACATCTACGCCATGACGAACGAGTTTACGCTACTGCTTGCGGCCCTTTGCAGAGAGAGCCGATGCCATCACTTGAGAGCCGATGCCATCACTTGCTGCTGTTGCTCTTACGATTGTCCCCATCACTTGCTGCTGTTGCTCTTACGATTATCACCATCACTTGCTGCTGTTGCTCTTACGATTATGTGCACCGTATTACCAAAAAAAATGTATATATATATAAATAATAATTTGAAATAATAATATGTAAATTTTGGGCGTAGGTTTTTAATGCTGAATCTCTATGTGGATGACTCCTTTGTAGCTTTGGTCAAAGGGATTTTAAGCGATTTAGAGTCAAAAACTTTCATTCCCACGGCAGTTTTTTCGTTGTGTTTTCGGGGAAGTGTTATGAAACGAACTTTCTTAAAATTAAAACATTCAACCCCGTAATATTTTCTTAAAATCAAGTACTTTGTATTTTTAAATTCTTTCATATGGTAACCCCTTGGGGGGCGTTGACCATTATCGGGAGAGGCGGGGAGAACGAGCGGTCCTCAGCTCGGTTGGAAGAGACACCGGTCTCTTTGGATTCCAGCGCTGTTTGCGAGAGGTTGTTACGTGCTCCACTTTGAATTCGAGACTTGCTTTGCTAAAACAGTGTTTGTCAATTAATTACTAGTACATTTCGATTCATTCTTTCTACAGTGTTTGTCAATTCATTACTAGTATATTTCGATCAATTTTTTCTACTGCCTGCTCCCTGGACGTCTACAAAACTACAAAAACTGCGGTATCGTTCCTTTATTTTTTTATTAATTTCTGTCTCTGCTTTCTGCCCACTAATTTAACATCATTCTTTTAACCGTCCACAAAGAGATTTAAGCTTTTCCTACGCGTAGATTCCTGTGCTGTAATTATATAGTCTTTTTGAAGGCATTTAAAGGCACCACAATAATAGTGTTTTATTTCCCAGATACCCTTTGTTCTACCCACTTCTAGAAGGCGTATGTTCTCTCTTAATACCAACGAACTGAAAACACGGTACCTGCTCGAGCTAGCCAGGTATTCTTGAAGATATAATACATTTCTATACGCGGTTCGATTCCGTAGAAACTCTTTATCTAACACGCGGTTCGATTCCGTGGAAACGCATTATCTAACACCGTGAATAAAATATGCAAAAATTCGTTAGTTTTTTACAAAATAATATCTCCGTAATTTTTATATTTATTTTTTTGTTACAAACGTGACGTACAACCATAGCTGTCAACTTTTGTAAAGAATTTGGATCTGACCAATCTACTGTAGTGAATTTTAAATACATTGAAAAATCATTTTTTATCCGGTACGTATAAGGGGATCAATTCAAAGATGTAAAACCATAAGGTATACCATTGAATTGTTTGTTCGGGCGATTTAGTCCTACATAACAACTGGATTATGTTTTGAGGCCTAATGGGGATAGGAAAGAAATAAATAAGAGGAAGTTTGGGAAGTAGGTACAAATATATGCAGATCTGGTCACCAAATATGACTAAAATATTTTCGTGCAAACGTTTCGCTTCCCAAAGGGGCTTTCACTGGGGAGATACTGAGAGAATTCTAGAAATGACGAGAAATGAAAAACTAGATACTTTTTCCAAATTAAATCAATCTTTTCGTGTTGCTTTTTTACCGTACTTTTAATTTGAACAAACTAAACATGAATACAAAACACGAAGAGCGCGACAATAAATAATACTTTTGTCAGTCGCTGCTACCATTGTCCGGAATGTTAACCGCATTTCGGAAAACTGTCGCAAATAAATCTTAAAGGGAAATGTTTGGCGCGTGTTCGGCGGTATTTTAAGTTAATTTATACTAAATCTATCATGCAGATAAGAACGTCAATAGTGAAAATATCAGATTTCAATTTACCATACTAAACAGCTGTTTTCTTAACCCGTTCGTTTGCCTAATGGAAATTTAACCGTGTTTTTTTCAATTTAGATTTATTTTCAGATCGTAATTTCATTTTTGTTGGGAAGTAAGAGCTTCACAGATCCACTCATAGAGGGCAGTACATAGAACTTGCTTGGAAGTCCGCAAGATGGCCGCTAGTAACCAGTAGTCGCCAGGACAAGTTAGAATGCTCCCAGACAAACTTGTTGGTGTTTTCAGATTTCATTTAGCAAGCAACTAGTTAGGTCGACTATAGAGTCACCATTGTAATACGCGAAGTATTAATAAATCCCTGATTTTATATAAAGAACCTTTTATTTAAAATCTCCTTCCACGACGAGTTGGAGAACTGTTTGTGGGAACATAACAATTTTCATCAAGACAGACTAGACTTTCACGCCGCAAAGTTTCGCTTTTTGGAGTAAAATGAGTCACCAAATACGGCTAATGCCATTTCAAACAAGGTTTCAATTGTGAATGGCTGTCTTACATAAGGGCGATACTAACAGTATCTTTCATTCTGGAACGTGCCGCAAAAGTACTACATACTATTTTAAATTAATAAATACACCTTGACTTGTCTTCTTCTGGCGTCTCCGATTTTTTCTACCATTCACTTAATTGTGTCTTTTAAAATATCAATTTACTTTACAAAAAATATGTAAATTACCGAAAAGTTTGCTCCGTTTCACATAATTTATTCAATTAGAGAATTTAAATTTGGATAGAAATGGTAACATTTACCCCACACTACAGTTCAAAATAGACGTGTTTTAGTTTTCTCGACACGAAAAAATGATTATTTTAATAACAAATCGTAAGTTTACAGAAAAACCACATCACTAAAAGCATTTTTTTTTAAATTCGGATAGGCCACTAAATATGTTTTGTTAACGTTTTGAAAAATGATTATTGATTAACTTTCATGATTTCGGTAAGGATAATATTGAAAAGTGTTCTTGTGCTCCACCGAATAAACATTACAAAAATATTTTAATATTTACTTGTCAGATTGGCTTTCCGATTTAATTTGACACTTCCATGGCTTGTAACTTACTTCAATCAACCAAGTACCCACACATGTGGTTATGTTCACACGTTACAAAAATGATGGTATTACTACAGCAGACAGCAGACCCGTTGAAATAATCAGCAATTAAATGTACCGTTGCATAATCTTGCAATCATACATTTCACTATGATATTTAGCTTCATCTAAATCTCTGTTTAATGTTGATTTAACCTATGTAGTTAACCCTTTTTTGAATCTCATCTAACTTTTATCGCTAACAGGGCAATGAAAATTTTAGGTTTAATTATAAGGATTTCCAACGATTTAAAAAATATTCACACATTAAATTATTGTTCACATCTTCCATTAGAAGCACTACACAATATGGTAATATGTATATAATCACATTAATATCGTTGAATGAGTCCACCGCAAAATTATTAATTTTAGAGATGTAATTCCTTTAGAATCAGAAGAAAAGTTAAGTGATAAGAAGTGGTTAAGCAATAAAATTGTTGAAGTTAAGTGATAAGAAGTCGTTAAGCGATGAAATTGTTGAAGTTAAGTGATAAGAAATGGTTATGCGATAAAATTGTTGCAGTTAAGTGATAAGAAGTGGTTAAGCGATGAAATTGTTGAAGTTACGTGATAAGAAGTGGTTAAGCGATGAAATTGTTGCAGTTAAGTGATAAGAAGTGGTTCATCAATGTTTTTTGTTTGATTCTGTATTTTTATGTAGAATTTTAAATGATATGTTGGATATCCCTGATGTATAAATGATGATTCACTTTCTTGTTCCATGAACAAGTTGGTTGGTATCTTTTATTGTGACAAATATGCTATAGTCTCAGGCTACAATTCTGTTATGAATAGATTACACGCCATTTGTTGTATAAAGCTGTACTTGTCAAACACTTTAGCAGTTCATGAGAAATTTTAACTAGATCACTGCATAACAGTTTTTTTTCTGCCTCTGTTTTTCTTCTTCATTGATTTCGCCAATTACTAACTAACTTTGCTAACTTTATGAATATTTTCAATTTCTTTCTTAATTCTCAATTTTTATTTTATACTATGATTGATGAGTAATGTAATCTGTCTTTACTCGTCAATGTATTAAGAAATTTAAACAATAGAAACGTTTTACATTTCATTTCATTCATTTTTAAAACATTTCAAAGGCAGTTTTAAAATAATTTTCTGGTTAAAAAACATTATTTTACACAGGTTGGTACTTTATTGGTTGTCTGAATTTTTGACATATCATTTACAATTTTGAAAATTTCAATTGATATAAAGTTCTGTTGGAATATTTTATTACAGAAATGTACTTCACAATCAATTTTGAAAATGACAATAAAATTCTAAACAATTCCAGTTCAATGAACTAGAGTTAAATCACAAACAGACCCACATCCAAAATTAGTAGGGATATTTGATTAAAAAACTTTGAATCTTTCAAAGTATAAATACAGTGTGTGGCAAGCCTACGCACGACGGAAGTGAAACTTTTAGTATTCTTCTCTCTCTCTTTTCATTTCATATTATTTTTATTCAGAATGCTGTACATTATAGTTTTAAAAAGCATAAATTTATTTATAGGCGTGTTGTTAACAAATGAACGTTCAACTAGATTCCTAATATTGACATATTTATAGGTAGCATGTGATAAAAAAAATTAAAAGTTATAAAAATATGGGATTCGAACCCGGGTCCTGCATAACGAGTGTCGAACGCTCTGCCTCTAGACCGCGAGGAGAAGTATCTCGCGCGACGAGAACCGCGTATACAACGTGTACTCCTCAATTCACTTTTCCGCACAAATTTTCGTTTTCAAACACGGCAAATGAATAATATCACATAACGTCTCGTTAACGCTTTATATAGGGTCGAATCGAAGATATATCGGCAGTATGAAGTCATATCTGTCGTTTTTCAAAATATTTCCGTATATTTGTCCGTTTTGGAAAAGATCTATCGTGTTTTAACAGTATCATACCCGTATGGAGTCTGAATTTGAAAAACATTTCTAAATTTTGAAAAACTCACTTACGGCTGTGTTTTTTACTAAAAAAAACTTGCCACGCACCTCTGCGAGGGTAATTAGTCGCGTTATCGGCCTTGATTAGTAATTTTAATGATTCAAAATGAAAATAATGAATCAAAATACCGAGCGATTCTACCGGCTCGATTTGTAAGCTATATTTCGACCAAAATATCATATAGGTACCGACCGTTACTTCTAGCCAATTACTCGAGTGAACACCTGCCGATCTAGAGTCTCACTAAATGGATTTAGACATTTCGGGAGACTCTCGGTTAAAATTAACAAATTTATGTAATTTTTTACTACATTATTACAAATCACGTAGATATCTTCTTATATGTTTGCCTGACAAAGTCGCAGTACGAGAGCATTTTATCACTTTTCCTCGTATAAAAAAAAAATAAAATAAAATAGTTATAGCGGGGATCGAACCTCGGTTCTTCACGACGACAGTCGGGCGCTCTGCCTCTAGACCGCGAAGCTGAGTTTGGAGAGTGACCTAAACTAGGTATATAATATTAGCTAGGCTCCTATAGCGAAATGATCACGATTTTCGTGACGGTCATGAGTCGGTTTTACTCCGGTCCTCGAAAATGCATAACGCGCGTAAAGAAGTTTCACTTCAAAAATGTTATAGTTTTAGTACTATGATGTGACAGTTTTCATTTTATCTATTTATACATATATTATTCGCCCATATAGGCTTTTACACACGTGTACATATTAATTCAGTGGAACAGTAATCAAAAGTCAAATTTTCTTTTAAAATTATACAGAACCTACACAGAAGAAAAGCATTATGCTAACCTTAATTGTAATTATTACCTTAATTTTTTATTATAGCCTTCTTGTAACTATATCCATTAAGTTGTACACATCTGCGATGCATGCAAAAATGTTGCCCACTGCATGCAATCTATGTCTGTAGAAACGAGTGTCTATTTGACCAGGGGGGTATAACTCCGATCGAAAATTGGAACCGAAATTTTGTTGCATATGATTGCCTTGCTATTTCCACCAATGAAAAACTCCGAACGTCTATGGAATAAACTTTCAAAGTTTTTCATTGGTGTAAAGTATAATAAGTAGGCTACAAAAAAGAATTATACTGTCTATATATTGGCATATCTATGGTTCTTTATGACCAATTTGTTTCATGTAAAAAGCCCGAATATATCGATCTAGTGAGTGGTTTATTTTTGTATGACTATATTATGACTCAGTCCTATATTATTGTTGCAATTAAAAATGATTTTAGATCGAGAAGTTCCAGTTGGTACGTTGAATGTGATAGAATTAAATAAAACAGGGTTGTCTATAATTCCATTAATAATTTTAAAAACATTAGTCAAGTTGGAAACAAGTCTCCTATCTGAGAGTTTTAGTAATTTCAATTCTTTCAACAAGTGCTTGTAATTGATAGTTTCTATTGGTAGACCGAATATATAGTCGATATATCTTAGGAATTTATGCTGATTTTTTTGGAGTGGATTTTAAAGTGATGGGATATGTTTAGTCTCGGCCAGTTACGGAGCATGAAGCCAAGCATTTTGAATCCTTTGTTTGTTACTATGTAAATGGATGGAAGCTCTTACTTTTATTTTGCTTCTATCTTAATAAATAAATAACATACTATAACTAACCAGCTGAGGTGTAGTCGGCGTTGCAGGGGGTTATTCTAAGGAGATAGACGGGGTTGTAAATAGTTTGGAGTAAAGTTTTGAGGTTGTGAATTCTAGGATAAATATTGTCTTTTCTACATTTTCTATAAATATAATATGCATGTATTATGTACATAAACCTTTCGGAAGAAATTATCTAAGTAATGGTGAAATCTCTATCAAAATCCGTTGCGTAGTTTAGAAGAACCGAGTGCACAAACGGACAGGCGCAAATATCGACTTTATTTTATAATATTTAGAAATATGTCAAGTAATTAAACCCATTTGCTTAACAGAATACCCCATAAAACTAGCGTATACTTCGAATAAGTTTACTATACATAAGATTATGCTGGTACTGTGTTCGATGGATGTGCCAGCGAAAGTAGAAAATAAGAAGAAATTGCCTTTTTCTTGTGATAATTAATGTCGTACTTGGAGAAACCAATCCCGGGATACAGGCCCAATTCCCTGTATTTATGAATCTCGGGAATAAGAAATACATTTTCCAAATCTTTCGAGCTTTTAATTTCGTTCTATGAAACGTTGCGACGCTTCGACACATATTTAAAGAGAAATTAGTTTGTAACTAACCAACTAACTAAGTAACCATCACGCCGTTTCCCCGCAGGGGTAGGCAGAGAGGACAGACCGCCAAACAACTCGGTCTTGGCACACACTCCTTGAATCATTTACATTCATACATCGTCTCATACATACTCTTCTATTATTCTGTATTCCGACTCAAGTATCTGATTCACTTGGTCGTGCCATATGTTCCTCGGGCGTTCCCGACTTCTGCTAAAAACATATGAAAACCCGTTATGAAAATAAATGTTTTTTAATTGTTTACTAGCGATTACTTTCCTGCTCAAACTTCTTTAATATTTTTTGTTCATGTTTTTTTTTTAATATATAAACCTAACCTTAAATTTTTTCAGAGATAAATATTTATAAAGATATTTCAGATGTCCACAGTTCATGACATACATGACGATGCCGCTACGCCGATGTTACAAATACTGCAGGAACACGGTGAAAATGTTGATTTATTGCAAGTCTCTTCAAATTACTAATAATACTGTTAAAAACAAGACCGTAAGCCGCTTCCTGATAGAGTGTTGGTAAATTCGTAATAATATCAGATCCACCTGCGTTGGTCTTAATAATATATCGGAACAAAATGTAAAAATGATAGGTCTCGTATGAACACGTGTTCGAACATCGTGACAAAACATTGGTATTTTATTTGCTGTTTTTTAGGATACTTATCAATTCATCCTTTAATGGCCTACAATCCCGTTTTCAACAGGAAAACGAATAATTTGATGAAATTTTTATTATTTAGCAATATCTTTATCAGGAAGTTTTCTCCGTATAGGTACTATAAATTAATCATGCCAGAGCTTACCACTACTTTATAGATAATACGACCACTCAACAGCTTAGTTGACAAATGCGTAGAGTTCCCAAGTGCGTGGATTTCTATTTTAACCTTAAATTTAAATATTTTAAAATTTCGGGTTTCTTAGTTTTTCGGGTTAACCCAGAAATATTTCTCTTTTTGATTAATAGCATTAATCGTAAATAGTTTACCTTGACTTATCATTTGAACTATTTGATTTACCGATAGATCACAAAGCTACAGAGATGTGCTTTATTTCAAATAAATCCATTTCAAATGGAAATGCAAAATGAGTATTTTCCATTTTGCATTTTAAATGCTTTTCTAAAAACCATTATGCATTTTGCATTTTAAATGCTTTTATCAATGCATTTTCCATTTTAAATGCTTTTTGCAACATTCTTCCTACTATCTCCACTCATCTTTTTTTCATATGCCTTAAATATCAGTCGGTCCTCAACCTCGCTATGAGAGATAATTTACATTTATCAAGTTGCTCCCTGGTAGGAGCCCTAGCAATTGAGTGATATCATTACAAAAAATACTGAACATGGGGCCATGACGTTGTAATATTAAATGTTAGATAGCAGTTTCTATGTTTTTACGTTGGCAACATTAGTCCCGCGCAAATTTTTTGTGGTTTCATAATCTGTAGTCGTGGTGTTTTTGGATTTACCATCATGTAATATGTTTGTTCTACATTGATGTCCATTATTAAATGACAAAATTGTTTAAAAATTCTATAATTATTTTGATTGTTTGACCTGAGAAACCATTTTGCATTTTCAATGCATTTTGTAAATAGGTATGTTGCATTTTGCATTTGAAATGCTTTTCTAAAAACCATTTTGCATTTCACATTTTCAAATGGAAAAGTTTTGACCCATTTCCATTTTGCATTTCAAATGGTTTTGGTTACCATTTTGCACATCTCTGCAAAGCTATAATAATAAAGCGTGTTTTTGTGCTGCCAACTCCTAGCATAGGTTGGCTATTATCAATCATCAGGGCAATCTTCAGCAAGCATACTGTTGCCCGGAACAATTATACCCCAAAACCTTAAGTAACCTTTATTGTAGCTTTCTTATGAATGTAACTAATAAGTTTTACAATATTATTTATATGTGAGTACCGCACAAGGGTCCCAACTGCCCCTAAAAATGCTGCAAATATGCTGTGCTGTATTATTTTCCATGAAATAAAATTTACTTGAACCCGCGACCTTTAGAATTGTAGCCCAGGTTCTTAAGCCCCCAGCCACGGAGGCCATCAGATCGTTCTTTGATGATGATTAATTGCACAACCATGCACATTACTTAACTCAATTCTTTTCTAATTTTTTTTATGATAAACTTATGTTTATAAGACAAGGGTTTTTATGCATAGCACAAAGCATAACAAATTATTATAAGCAATAATTAGTCGCCTGAAATATCCATACAAATTGAAAATATCTCATGAGTAAAAATAAATGCCACCGACAGGAATTGAACCAGCACCTTCTGATGTCCGGTCAGGTGCTCTGAACCACTGTAATTCAATATTTACTAGTACCTCAATCAATAATTACTGCTTATAAGTACTATTTATTGCTTGTAAAAAATTGTTTTCAATTCTTTTCTTCTATTTGTCATAGTTTATAGTGACTGCGTACATGCATATATTTTACAGAAAATGCACTAAATATCGTCGAAATATATTATGTACCTAAACATTATATGAAAAATGCCTAGTATTTGACCCATTTTGTGGTGGCAAGAATACAAACCAAAATGTCAAGATACATTGCACAAAGTGCGTAAAAAAAAGTTAAATTAATCCTTTTCAAATTTTCATCCATTCCGTTGCCGGTTACCCGAGCGTTAATTATTATTATTAAAAAATACGTGAATAAAATAATATAAATAAAACTTTTTTTACAGAAATATTCCTACGCGTTATGTATTTATTATAGTCACCTATTGTCTTAAAATAAAGCCTGATAAAAGCTCTCAGTATTGCCTTGATGAAATATCATCATCCAAATTCTAAACGTTATGAAATAGGTTAAGCCAGGTTTTTTGATCAGCTTAGAACATTCGGGTGCATTGCAACCTTTCTCTCTCCTTCCCTTCTTAGTCTCGATTGGGGGTGACATAGTCCCACCAGCTCCGGACAATTGGCAGCACTTAGTACGCAAAACTGTTCTTGATTTGGTGACCATTTTCGTCACAAAGTTCTTGTTTAGGGTCTATGACTCTCCGAACGCAAGATATACTAAGAGAATATATAATACTGGAAGTATATCTACATTTGTTAATACTGGAAGTATATCTACATTAGTTAATACTGGAAGTATATCTACATTAGTTAATACTGGAAGTATATCTACATTAGTCAATACTGGAAGTGTGGAATAATGTGGACCTAATTGAAACGTCGCTTCAAATGGCTTGAGCCGAGTTTGGTGACTAGAACTGAATAGCCGGGTACTCCTCCACTTTCCTTTTCCCCACTACCTTTATCCCTACAATACACTTCAATTATTGGAGATGCCATAGTCTCACTGGCTCCAAACGCTTGGGATCAGTTTGGGCTCTTGTGCGGTTTTCACATAAAAAAAATATTCTCTGGTTACGAATAACTTGACAATATTTTAAAAGGTGACCGGGTAAATCATCACAATGATAATACATCACATCATTAAAAAGTGATGAAACAAAAACTTTATTAACTGGGTTTAGTAGGTTAGCTTAGGTTAGGTTAATTTTTTTTTCATCGTTTCTAATGACTTTAAATCACTTTTTAAAGGTGTTTTGAGTTATTATGCAATCATTTTAAATTATCGTACTACCACCACGGGAAATGTTGCTCGTGTCGTGACATAGCCAGCCGAGTAATTCGACGAACTCACGATGCCTGGGTGGTACCCAAACGCGATGCACACTCGGCCACTGACGGTCTTCAAATTTTCTTCGGTTCTTCGCATCATGCTCTAAAATCATTACTTTTTCACAGTTTTATACCCTAAAAGTAAGTAATAACATTTAAATTCATTTAAGGTCAACGCACGATCTTAAGGTGGGGGTAGTTATAATAATAATAGTACCGAAAACTGCCGACATTCAACGTGTATGTTTATTACCACATAGAATACTTAGAAAAGTGTGTCACTGCCATTAATTGTTTGCTGAAGTAATTGCTCGTAAGATTGTTAAGTTGAAGAGATCCAAGTGTTGAGATGGTGGTTAAGGCGATGCCATACGTAATAATACAAAATCATGTTTTTCTGGTTTGAAAATTTTTCGCCTAGAAATTTTTCATATTGTTTAAATATATACCGCGAGTATAATACATCTTGGCCTTTGAAATAATCGAGTATTTTTTAGATAAGTCTTTTTATAATCCCAGAAAAAATAATGTAAAGGCCTAATAAAACTGCTTTAAAGTTCAAAATCTCCTACTTCCGAACCCATCTTCGGTTATTATTCTATTGTATAATGTGACAAATTAAGTTATTTATAAAATGATAGAAAAAAAATTAAATATTTATGCCTGAACATCCAGAAACTAAAATAAAAGCCACTTTTTGGCCATGTTTTTTTCTTGCAATATAATCTGGGAATATAAACCTTATCGCCATCTACGTAAGGGTTATTATTTATAGGCTCAATTTAAAATATTGCACGACGTAGTGCATCGCTTTTATTTTTTTTAATATTATTTGGTAATGTGAGCCTCACTTTTATGTGACAAATTGTATGTAAATAACAATTAAAGGTAAAAGGAAGTTTTAAAACTTAAGCAATATGTATGTAATTATTAGTTCGGTTGTGTATGATATGTGTACTATGTAGGTAATATTTGTTATTCTTTTAAGATATGAAACATAGTTTTAATAATAATATATTATCTTTTAACCCGATTTCTAGTAGTTTATTTGGAGTAAAATATGTAGACCGCATTTCGGTCCCAATAATCATTTTTTTAAATCATTCGATAGTGGACAATTCTAGAGAAAGATACTCTTATTATCGTTCTGACAACCACCATTCAGAAATTAATCGTTGCTTGAAATGGCTTTAACCGTATTTGATGACCAGATCTAATAGTCAGGTACTCTTTATCTTCTTCTCCTCTCTACTATCTTCAGCTTCACAATATACCCCGATTGGGGATGCCATAGTCCTACTGGCTTCGGGCAGTTTTGAAAAGGGCATGGGCGTAAGGTTGAGTGGGGTTACTCGGCTAAGTGATGTATTTACATTCGATTAAAACACTTTTTTTAGCGGAAACCAAAATGCAATACGCATTTTTACTCCAAATAAGCTTAACGATACCAGAATAATGTTTGGCGGGTATGTCAACAATTTTTTTATATAATAATCATAATGTTATGTCAAAAAACTTTATGTAATAATCATAATGTTATGTCAACAAATTTTATATAATAATCATAATGTTATGTCAACAAACTTTATATAATGATCATAATGTTATGTCGACAAACTTTATATAATAATCATAGTGTTATGTCAACAAACTTTATATAATAATCATAATGTTATGTCAACAAACTTTATATAATAATCACAATGTTAAAAACCGTAGCTTGGATTCACTGAAATTTCATTCGCCATATGAAGCTTTATCAGGAACTACATTCATTCCTATCTTATCCATGAAGCCACAACTATACAACGACAAATTATTTATTTTTATTATAAAACATTGATATTCTTAGATCCATATTTAGTTTCACTAATAAGTTATTTCATCATTGAAATGCCTTAATGTAAAAAGGACATGTCGTCACTCGCAGCTTTATTCCCAGGGAACATGCGAGCTTTTTCAGGTCAGTAGTTTTGGCAGAATTTTAAGGCTCCTTTCGGACAAATTAGTGAAACTTTTCATTGTTACAGCGCCACACATACAATCGTTATGTGGTTTGATTCCTACCTCTGATTGCTGGTATGGAAGAAGTAATTGTATGCGCAAATATTAACGCAGACCGTATAAGTATTCCCAGAGAGAGGCCATAGACGACCGTCATAAAATGCTTTCATAAAAATTTTCCTTCTCACATGTTTTATATGAAAAGGGAAAAGACAGAAGATGCTAAAATTTCTTTAATCATATTATTCTCATGGTAATCTTGCGAACGTATGTTTCTTTTTAATTTAAGAACTTTTATGGTATGAACCTATGAACAAATGCTTTCCTAAAACGAACATAATGGTAATAAATTTAACATTAACCACACACTTATTCGTTAATAATTTTACCGTAAAAATAATATTGTGTAATCTTCATAAAGTTTATGTAAGTTCCTATCCTTGACGATTTTTAAGATTTGTAACACTTAACGCAAAAAAATCATCGTAGTGAAATGGTAATGTGACCACTAATTTTGAAAACACTTGAAAAGAAATACATGTAAATTAATTATTTATTTGCATCGACAAACATACTATGTATGTTTTTCATTAATTTGTTAATGTGTATTCTATTTTATTTGGATACAATTTTATATTTTTACATATTATTCATGATTATTTCTTCAGGCATATATTTTCGAATGAACAAGTAAATTATCTGCATATAAATAAATAAAATTCTAGTAATAAACTTATTGGTGTTTTTTTTTTACTATTCTACACATTTAATTAATGCATGAATAGTAATAATATCTCATATATCTTAACCATCGATAAAGGTACTTATTAATAACACGTTTTTTATACATATGCTATTGTAAAGACCCCGTTGAATATAGAAAAATGGTCACTGTCACCCATCAAATTTTACTAGGCAAGAAATGGTATAAATCCCATCATATTTTACCAGGCAAGAAATGGTATAAATCCCATTATATTTTACCAGGCAAGAAATGGTATAAATCCTATTGGAATGCCTTATGATAACTTACGTACGAGTTCTGCCTGGAAATATTTTTATACCATTACTTTTTTTAAACGATAATAAATATTGCTTTACATTTTAAAAGTATCTTTAAATTTTTTTTAAAATTTATCTCCGATATTTTAGCTAATGCCAACCATAAAAAACGGTTGACACCTAATGACGTAAATATTTGAAATTTTCCATTTATATAAACTTTACGTACTTCTTTCTTCTAGTTGAGGAAGACGTGGAAAGACCAACTGAATGAATTACTTGAGTTGGTTCATTTCAGGAGTCGAAATACCGGAATAGGATATGTACCAGACAGATTGTTGCGTGCACACAGGCTGTAAACTAGGGCGTTTATATACACGCCACACACGACTTTGTAAGATGTAACGTAATAACGGGAGAAGGACGGTTCTGTTCCATAACGACTTTTGTGCAAATGCAAAATGCGAATGCTCGCCTTTTTTTAAAGGCGGTTAAATATGTTTAGTTCGGGTCCGTTGCAACCTTCTTGGTTCCCGCCGGCCGCGGCGCTTCAATTCCGTCGGTCAGGAATAGGGTAGCCCAGGGCTTCCCTAACTGTGAGTCGCGACGCCCCGGGGCGCCGCGGGATCATCCCAGGGGCGTCGTGAGGCAATCTTTATAGCGAGAATATCGTTCCATCAGCACTGCAGCGTTAAGGGTTTTATTACCGTTTGCGACATCATACTTGTGTGAGACAGGATTTTCTGCAGTTGCAGTAATTAAGAATGAGTACAGATCAAAAATAAATTTAGAGGCAGAGACGAGAGTGGCGATTTCGAAACTTCAACCTCGTTTTGAGAAACTATGCTCAGAAAAGCAAGCACATCCTTATCATTAATACCAAAGAAAAAAATTGCTTTTTTATCTTTTTTGTTTGTTCCATTTTAGTTTTTATGTTGTGTTCTTTATTTTCTAATAAAAAATTTTGATATTATTTGGAGTTTTTCTGACAAATAGTTATTAGGTAACGTACCCATACTACGTGACCCGTTCAGGGGGGGGCTTCAAAATACTACGCTTTGTACAAATGAGCGGCGGGGGCTTAGATTTTTAGTTACCGGGGGGGGGCGTCGCAAAAAATATGGCAACTTCCCAAGGGCGTCACAGTTGAAAAAAGTTTGGGAAGCCCTGGGGAAGCCAATAAAATTCTCAGAACTCAGCGGAAGGGGGTTGCGGCAGGCGGTGAGTGCAGGGACAGGTCGAGGCGCAGAAGATCCAGCGTAAGAGAGAGTTTGGTACTCCTTCCTTTTACCCATCTCATTCTCCTCCCCACTACCTTCATCCTCACAACATACCTCTATTGGGGGTGCCATAGTCTCACTAGATCCAGATGGTTGGGAGCAGTTGGGACTCTTGGGACTCTCTGTGCAGTATTGGCATAATTTTTTTTTTTTTTTTAAATATGAAATATTTCTCCTTTTCCTCGACGATCAATCGAAATTCTTGTCAAAATCACACCTCGGCCCGAAGGTCGAAACCTTCCCGTGCGAAATCTAGCGGACTATTGCAAACACAAAACCGTTAAGGCGATGCATTACGTCGTGTAATATTTTAAATTGAGCCGCTATCAATAACAACCCTTACATAGATCGCGATAAGGTTTAAATTCCCGCTTAACACCATCCGCCTGTTTTAATTTATCCACGAAAAAAACATGGCCAAAAAGTGCCTTTTATTTTATTTTGTGGATGTTCAGGCATAATTTTTTTTTTCGATAATTTTATAAATAACTTAATTTGCCACATTATACAATAAAATCATAACCAAAAATGGGTTCGTAAGTAGGAGATTTTGAACTTTAAAGCAGTTTTCATAGGCCTTTACATTATTTTTTCTGGGCTTATAAAAAGACTTATCTAAAAAATACTCGATTATTTCAAAGGCCAAGATGTATTCTACTCGCAGTATTGAATTAAAGCATCTGAAACATTTCTAGGCGACCAAATTTTCAAACCAAAAACACATGATTTTGCATTTCTACGTATGGCATCGCCTTAATCCGTATGTAAACAATCACCGATACTTTTTAGTTTTTTTAAGAAAAACCAACTAATCACATCATTAAAAGGGGAAGCCTGATTAAAATAAGTTGATTAAGTGCATTCTTTCGAACACGAAGTTCGATACACTATCAAAATTTCTCATTACAACCACCTGCCGAAGTTCTTGTGTTTTAACTCTCTATTCCGTTACTATTAACCTCATATTTCATTAAATTTGTGATTATTCACTTTAACTCGTAATAAGGCCCGAAATTTTAAGATCTTGTCGCCACCGCGCCGCAACGTTAACGTCAGCTCCACTACCTATTTAAAAGGAAATTATAAGATCTTGTCGCCACCGCGCCGCAATGTTAACGTCAGTTTCACTGCCTATTTAAACCGAATTTATAAGATCTTGTCGCCACCGCACCGCAACGTTAACGTCAGCTCCACTGCCTATTTAAACGGAAATTATAAGATCTTGTCGCCACCGCGCCGCAACGTTAACGTTAGCTCCACTGCCTATTTAAACGGAAATTATAAGATCTTGTCGCCACCGCGCCGCAACGTTAACGTTAGCTCCACTGCCTATTTAAACTGAAATTATAAGATCTTGTTGCCACTGGGTATCTTAACTTTAAAAAATAATAAAGAAAACATGTATTCCTTCGCGAAATTGCGTGCAACCATTATACCTCCAACTGACCTCCAACGCTCCCAACGCTTTAACTAGAACTACTGATTCCGGTCTACGCGCACCACTTATCGCGTTCTAATAGTGGAACAAGTTTCTACGAGATATTAGTACGCAGTAGCGCCTCTAATTGTAGCTCTGCGTGCAGTAGATTCAGCTTTAAATAGCAAAATGATTGATTTTTCGTTGACGGGCCATGTAGTTTCCAAGCAAAGCGAAGCTTGGAAACTATAGATTAAACAAAAACTTAAGTATGATTGTTTTGCTTAGTAAAGCATAATTGGAGAATATTTTCACATCCAAAACCCAGTAAAAATTTAAAACATTTAATTTTTCTACTTGATTCACTTAACCAGAATGACACACATTGTTAAAAGCTTTTTTCCAGCTTAAAAAAGCTAAAGTTAATAAACTGCCCTTTTCGCAAAATTGATATTATAAAAAAATGTTATTTATTAAATATTATCCGCCTAGATATGTGGAATAAATAATTGGATGATGGTTAAGAAGTGTAAATGCATTTTATAAAACGTTTCTTGCATTAAAAGACAGACCTTAAGTCCAAATATTAATTTTCATTGAATAAATCTTCATACCGTTTTTAATAGCTAATGAACTATTCAACCACAGCCCGATTTCCCTGTAGCTGCTCGCGAGTGTATTTTCACCATATTATATTTATGATTTTCTGCTACAAGTTCGACAGGCAGTAAGTTGGAGCTAGACCGCATCCTGCCACAAGCTGTTGCTCATAATAATTGTAAATTCAAACCTATACCTATATTGAAAACACCTATGTATTTGCATGGCCTCTTCACAGAGGGTTGATGCAATCCAAAACGCTTAGTTTGCGAGATCTTGAAATCACGTTTGTGATTTAAACTACCGATCTACGTACTATTGTGTCAATGATAGATACGTGTGAGTGGGTAAAAAAATACTTAGGCCCTTTTTTCACAGTGACAGTCGGAATACCATATTTCAAATCGGGTTTTGTATGGCCCAACCCACACAATAATATTGGAATAAAAACATTTTTATGATTTACTCTTATAAAACATATCGAAAATTGATGATTCTCAGCGTACACTCTGTTCAGACTTCGCTAAATCCTCCCACATAATCATAAAAGATACCAACATCAGCTTCCACGTTATCATATAAAAATAACAAAGGAGTTTTTTTACTCAAACGATTCAAACCTATCATATAAGACATAACCACTTTCATTTAATGCATCCCTTTTGTTACATATTTATTAATAAGTATTAAATTAATCTTTATAAGATCTGTAAAAATATTTTAAATTTTAAGTATTTCAGTTAAAAAGTGATACCTCTTGTTTTTAAATAAAATTTGTTCCGTACAAGAAATAAACATTTTTGAAAAATCATAATAAGCAAATAAAAATAAAAAAAATGCTTCAAACATAAAACATGGTACCTAGTAGAGTTTAAAATAATCAGTATCATGTAAATGGTTATCTAATAATGTTTTGTGAACACCTCACTAGGTGAACCTGTGCTAAGGTGCAATATTTATTGTACTACTGTTAGTATCGCTCCGGTGAAAGACCGCAAAATAGAATCGAAGCTTTGTTGCTAGTGATGGGTTTAACCGTCTATGGTGAGCAAATCGAATGAGCAGGTACTTTCAAATCTTCGTCTTCTTATGCGGTGCCACATGAAAAAATCTAAAAATTAAAATAGAAAAAAAAAATAAAAAAATTACGCGTTCCGGTACCCGGTGAATCCTGGAACCTAACCACACTTATGCTTGTAGTGGTTTTTGCCATGTTTAGCGATTAAATTTTATCTTCTCTTCTTCCTAGTCCAAAAGGGTTATAATTAATAATGAATGTCGAGATAATTAACAGAAAGTCAGTCACAAGCATTTAAAATCCGTTTTTGATAGTACCTAAACGATTTTGACTATAAGTTTGCCAGTTAATTGAATTAAATTTTCCGAATTTCCGAGAACGCAACCCTATTTAAATTGAATGTTGGCAAAACTGGAGAGGTGCCAAATGGTACGGTTCAGTTGACTTCGTCTTAACTTACGATAACGTCACCAAACACATTGGGAGTTAGTTAAGATTCCGGTTGGTGTCACATGAGCCAAAACTATTATCATAAGGGTAGTTCCAGCCTTACCAATAAGAGATACTATGGTATGTTATGGTAAGATCCTTGGTTCTGTGCCCAGAGGTCAGGGGATCAAAATCTGGAAAACTGTAAATTCAAGTTTTCTTACTTATTATCTTCGCATCAACCATTGTTTTTCTGTCATTTGTGCAAATGAATGAAAATGATTCAGTGATACGATATAAGATAATAAAACAAATGCGATAAACTGCAATTTTGCAATACTAATTATCATGTAACCGCTATATCTATATTCAATTGTCACAAAATTTAATTTACTTTTATCTATGTTACATAGGCAATCTTCTCATGGAATGTAACTAATAAAAAAAAATTTTAAACAAAAAATGTATGTATGTAAATATTTAATATACCACCACATAATTGTATCTTTTTGTCTTTTTACATACATATATATATTTTTTTTAAATACATACATTTCTTTTGGAACAAATATAATATGTGATTTACCCGCCTCGGAACAGACTTTGTCTAGTGAGGCGGGTAAAAGAAAAGAAAACAATGTAAACAACCATTAAATTAAATAAACGCCCGGGTTGCCGGCACTGAAACTGAAAAAAACTGAAAGATTATCTATTGCAAGAAATCATTGAATAAAAACATGGATAAAAGTATGAACCAGGTTGCGATCTGACTAATTAGATCTTGTCACTAATCATAGCTAAAGCTATTTCAATTAATGTTTTGGTGCTAAATTGCGACATCTTGCTGGAAGAAATCATTTAAATAACGTTAGTAAAATTGATTTACCGACATTTAAAATATATATTAGTTTAATACCTACATGTAAAATTAAATTAAATTAATAATTATTATTGTCACAACTGAGAATCGAACCCCGATCAACTGCTTTATTACATTTCCAACTATTTTAAGAACGGCGGCATAATTTCGTACGTACGTATGGAAAATATTAGAAATATTTATTTTTCAATTTTAGAACGTTATTTATCTTTGTACTTACATTACAGCCGATGTTAAGTATTTTTACAAGCCTTGAAAAATCACGGGAAAGTCCGAATTTTTGATAAATCAGCAATTTAAAAATATGATACTTAAATATATCGATAGGCATTTTATCGCTTATCTGAAATCTTCACAAATTCCATTCCAATTTAAAAAAAGAACACTTAAATTCAATTGTATAAGCGTATTTGAGATCATTGAACCAAAGCAACACAAAACGACACATATTTTTATACTAGATCGTGAAAAAACTACGATCATCTGAATTATTGGAACATAAGTGCCAATGTTGAAACTGACAATTTATATAAAATATGTACATACATTATTGATCGTCTAAATTCTGAACATGATCAGCTCAATTAAGAAAATGGAACTTGATTTGATAACAAATCTGAATTCAAAACCAGAGTTATAATCACAGACAGATCCACAGCCGAAAATAGTATTTTGAACAATAAATTATTATGGCTTGTTACTCTGCTAACTTATAAAAACATAAGTTATAACATTTTTGATCTCTGATTTTTTTAAATTATACACTGCGCTTTTTGTAATTAGTTTATTTCAACTTAGGCTTTCTTGTTATTTAACAAGGTTGAAATACTTACAATTATATATATATGGAGAGGTAAAGTACTATATTCGCTACGTTAAAGTGTCAACTGATATATACGGCGGCAGTATAGTACCTTTCCGTAATACAGTGCCTGTATTACAGAGCAAGTACCAAAAACCCTTTCTTCCGTAAATAATTGATGACATTGGCATAAATTGGAATTCACTGAACAATAATGGTGATTGGAAGATTTTGCAACATAAAAAGGAAAAGGTGTGTGAATACGATTACAGAGAGGAAGACGTAGGACAGAAGTAACAGAACAGATTATTATCGGCTACGAATAATAAGGTCGCGGGTTCGTAACCGGCTTTGGGAAAAATATTTATTTTAGTTATTATCATTAACTTATTGAAGTTTAAACCTCATTTAATCGTTGGAAATTCTAATAACAACTCTCAAACAGATAAACCAAAACCATATTATAATGAGGCGTCTGTAGCTCAGTTAGTAAAGTATTGCTCCCGATATAGTGTATGAGTGCTGTAATTATAGGGGAATAAAGTTGTTAAATACCGGCTATAAAATTATGTCTAACATCTTGTACAAAAGATTGCTCCCAATGTTAGAGGAAATTATTGGCAACTACCAATGTGGCTTCAGGCCAGGCAAATCATGCATTGATCAAATTTTCTCCTTGAGACAGATCTTAAAAAAAACTTTAGAATACAATGTCGAGACTCATCACCTATTTGTAGACCTTTTAAAGGCCGCCTATGACAGTATTAATAATAACGCATTGTATAATGCAATGAGTGAGTTTGGAATACCGCGTAAGCTGATCAATCTGGTGAAATTGACAATGTCCCCAGTAACGTGTAGAGTCAGGGTTGGCAGTGATCTGTCCGAACCATTTGAAGCGCTCTACGGGGTGAGACAAGGAGATGGATTGGCCTGCCTCTTATTTAACATAGCCTTAAAAAAAGTTATTCGTGACTCAGGCATTGAGAAAAGAGGAACGATATTTGACAACTCTGTGCAACTATTGGCTTACGCTGATGATATCGACATAATTGCGAAAAATCCCGATGATTTACAAGACGCCTTCATAAATCTTGAAAATTCTGCCAAAAATACGGGTCTTGTAGTAAACCAGCAGAAGACCAAATACATGGCCGTAGAATGTACCCAATAAACTCCATCTCTCGTATGTGGAAGCCAAAATTTTGAAACGGTACCAAGATTCACATACCTGGGCTCCCTGATAACAAACAATAACAACACTACAGAGGAGATCCAGATGCGCATCGTGAATGCAAACCGCTGCTATTTCCGCCTACAAAAACAAATAAAATCCAGACTGCTTTCCAGAACCACCAAGGTATTAGTGTACAAAACACTAATTAGACAAGTGCTTACGTACACGTATGAAGCCTAGACGTGGGTTCTAACTAAGAAGAATGAGCGAGCACTGGATGTTTTTGAAAGAAAAATTTTGAGGCGCATCTTCGGACCGGTTCAAGAAAATGGATTTTGGCGCAGACGTCATTACAATGAGCTCTATACTCTGTTTAAGGAGCTAAACGTCACAAAATTCATAAAACTGGGAAGATTTCGGTGGCCAGGTCATGTGGAGAGAATGACCGAGCATCAAGAACCAAAGTCCCTGCTGAGCTCAAGACCGATAGGGAGAAGGAGCCTGGGAAGGCCGAGGTTAAGATGGAGCGACAACGTCCTCAAAGATTTGTCTGCTTTGGAGCTTCGAAACTGGAGAGAGCTGGCGCGGGACCGAGATGAGTGGAGGAAGACTCATGAGGAGGCCAAGACCCACCAGGGGTTGTAGAGCCAAAAGTGATGATGATGATAGTGTATAGTTTCTCGTCTCAGTAGCGAAACTTATCAGATTTATTTTCTGTTTCTTACTCTGTTTTCACATAAAAAATATTTTTTGTCCGTTATTAAACATAACTTAAATAAGTAATAACATTTATTTAATGTAAATTTTCAAAGAGATATTGGGATTTATTCCACATCAGACTATAATTCAAAGTACGTATTGCATCATAGAGCCTGAAAAGATGACATTCTAAGTTTAATTTTTGGAAAAAAAAAACAGTAATACGAACATAAATACGACAGTAAAATTCGAATTTTGAACCGCGTTGTCTCTGGGAGTATAATGCCGAAAGCAATAAAAATATGAACACGTACTTAAAATTATGATCTGAGGTGAAATCAAAAAAAAAATATTTTTAAAGTGGCATTTTTGGAAAAAAATTCAGTCTCAGGGGCACAAATATAAGACTTGGGTGAGAACTTTGGATGCCATTTCCTCAATCTTAATATGCATACATTCTATGAATTAAAGCCCGAATCAATAATAATTTCTACAAAAAGGAGCACTTTTGAGAAAATATTCATTCTTACAGGCCATATGTAGGACTAAGGTGCGAACTTTGGATGCCATTTCCTCGGGCTCTATGATACCGAACGGACTGACTTTTTGCATACATTCAATGAATTAAAAGTACGTATTGCATCATAGAGCCTGAGAAGATGACGTTCAAAGTTAATTTTTTGGAAAAAAAAACAGTAAAACGAACATAAATACGACAGTAAAATTCAAATTTTGAACTGCGTTGTCTCTGGGAGTATAATGCCGAAAGCAATAAAAATATGAACACGTACTTAAAATTATGATCTGAGGTGAAATCAAAAACAAAATATTCTTAAAGTAGCATTTTTGGAAAAACATTCAGTCTCAGGGGCACAAATATAAGACTTGGGTGAGAACTTTGGATGCCATTTCCTCAATCTTAATATGCATACATTCTATGAATTGGAGCCTGAAGTAGAATCAATAATCATTTTTTTCAAAAAGGGGCCTTTTTGAAAAAATATTCATCCGAAAGAATTTATATTTGGCCCGTGCCAAATGAGGGACGTGGAATCGAACTTTGGATGCCATTTCCTCGGGCTCTATGATGCCGAACGGACTTTTATTTTGCATACATCTTAGGAATTATAGTCTGAAGACGAATAAATAATAATATCTCATAAAAGTAACACTTTTGGAAAAACATTTAGTCTTACGGGCACAAATGTAAGACTTGGGTTCGAACTTTTGATGCTTTTTCCTCAGGTTTTATGATGCCGAACGGACTGAAATTAAACAGACCTCCTATAAAATAAAATTCTGGGGATGAATCAATGATAATATCTACGAAAAGGAGCACATTTGAAAAAATATTCATTCTTACGAGCACAAATGGAACACTTGGGTTCGAACTTTGGATGCTATTTGCTCAGGCTTTTTGATGCAAAACGGCTTATATTTTGCATACATGCTAGGAATTATAGTCTGAAGAAGAATCAATAATAATATCTCAAAAAAGGAACACTTTTGAAAAAATGTTTAGTGTTATCGGCACAAATGTAAGACTTGGGTTCGAACTTTAGATGCCATTTCCTCAGGCTCTTTGATGCCGAACGGACTCAAATTTTGCATACCTGCTAGAAATAATTTTGTGAAGAAGAATCAATAATAATTTCTACAAAAGGTGTACTTTTAAAAAAATAATCATTCTTACGAGCACAAATGTAAGACTTGGGTTCGAACTTAAGATGCCATTTCCTCGGGCTCTATGATACCGAACGGACTGAAATTTTGCATATGTACTGAGAATTATATTTTAAATAAGAATGAATAATAATTTCTACAAAAAGGAGCACTTTTGAAAAAATATTCTTTCTTACGGGCACAAATGTATGACTTGGGTTCGAACTTTAGATGCCATTTACTCAGGCTCTATGATGCCGAAAGGATTGAAATTTTACATACATCCTAGGAATCATAGTCTGAAGAAGAATCGAAAATAATATATCAATAAAATAACACTTTTGAAAAAATGTTTAGTCTTACGGGCACAAATGTAAGACTTGGGTTCGAACTTTGGATGCCATTTCCTCAAGCTTCATGATGTCGAACAGACTAAAATTTAGCATTCATTCTAGGAATTAAAGTCTGAAGAAGAATCGATAATAATATCTCAAAAAAGGAACGTTTTCGAAAATGTTTTTAGTCTTACGGCCCAAATGTAAGACTTGGGTTCGAACTTTAGATGCCATTTCTTCAGGCTCTATGATACCGAACGGACTTATATTTTGCATACATGCTAGGAATCATAGTCTGAAGAAGAATCAATAATAATATCTCAATAAAATAACACTTTTGAAAAAATGTTAAGACTAATCGGCACCAATGTAAGACTTGAGTTCGAACTTGAGGTGCCATTTCCTCAGGCTCCATGATGCCGAACGGACTGAAATTTTGTATTTATGCAAGGAATCATAGTCTGAAAAGAATCAATAATAAAATCTCAAAAAAGTAACACTTTTGAGAAAATGTTTAGTCTTATCGGCACAAATGTAAGACTTGGGTTCGAACTTTAGATGCCATTTCCTCAGGCTCTTTGATGCCGAACGGACTCAAATTTTGCATACCTGTTAGAAATAATTTTGTGAAGAAGAATCAATAATAATTTCTACAAAAGGAGTACTTTTAAAAAAATAGTCATTCTTACGAGCACAAATGTAAGACTTGGGTTCGAACTTAAGATGCCATTTCCTCGGGCTCTATGATACCGAACGGACTGAAATTTTGCATACATGCTAGGAATCATAGTCTGAAGAAGAATCAATAATAATATGTCAATAAAATAACACTTTTGAAAAAATGTTTTGTCTTACGGGCACAAGTAAGACTTGGGTTCGAACTTTGGATGCCATTTCCTCAAACTTCATGATGCAGAACAGACTCACATTTTGCCTTCATGCTAGGAATTAAAGTCTGAAGAAGAATCAATTATAATATCTAACAAAAGTCGCTTTTTGAAAAAGTGTCAAGTCTCACGGGCACAAATGTAAGACTTGGGTTCGAACTTGAGATGCCATTTACTCAGGCACTATGATGCCGAACCGACTGAAATTTTGCATACCTGCTACGAATTATATACTGAATAATAATCAATAATAATTTCAAAAAAAGGAGCACTTTTGAAAAAATATTCATTCTTACGGGCACAAATGTATGACTTGGGTTCGAACTTGAGATGCCATTTCCTCGGGCTCTATGATACCGAACGGACTGAAATTTTGCATACATACTAGGAATCATAGTCTGAAGAAGAATCAATAATAATATCTCAATAAAATAACACTTTTGAAAAAAAGATTTGTTTTACGGAAACAAATGTAAGACTTGGGTTCAAACTTTAGATGCTTTCTCAGGCTTCATGATGTCGAACAGACTAAAATTTTGCATTCATTCTAGGAATTAAAGTCTGAAGAAGAATCAATAATAATATCTCAAAAAAGGAGCTTTTTCGAAAAAGTGTTTAGTCTTACGGCACAAATGTAAGACTTGGGTTCGAACTTTGGTTACCATCTCCTCAGGCACTATGATGCCGAACGGACTGAAATTTTGCATACCTGCTAGGAATTATATTCTGAAGAAGAATCAATAAAAATTTCTACAAAATTGAGCACTTTTGAAAAAATATTAGGTCTTACGGGCACAAATGTAAGACTTGGGTTCGAACTTTCGATGCCATTTCCTCAGGCTCTATGTTGCCGAACGGACTGAAATTTTGCAGTCCTGCTAAGAATTATATTCTGAAGAAGAATCAATAACAATGTCTACAAAATGGAGCACTTTTGAAAAAATATTTAGTCTTAAGGCACAAATGTAAGACTTGGGTTCGAACTTTCGGGGCCAATTTCTCAGTCTCAATGATGCCGAACGGACTAAAATTTTGCATTCATGCTAGGAATCATAGTCTGAAGAAGAATCAATAATAATATCTCAAAAAAGTTTTGAAAAAATGTTTAGTCTTACCGGCACAAATGTAAGACTTGGGTTCGAATTTTAGAAGCCATTTTTTCATGCTCTATGATGCCGAACGGACTGAAATTTTGCATATGTACTGAGAATTATATTTTAAATAAGAATGAATAATAATTTCTACAAAAAGGAGCACTTTTGAAAAAATATTCTTTCTTACGGGCACAAATGTATGACTTGGGTTCGAACTTTAGATGCAGTTACTCAGGCTCTATGATGCCGAACGGATTGAAATTTTACATACATCCTAGGAATCATAGTCTGAAGAAGAATCGAAAATAATATATCAATAAAATAACACTTTTGAAAAAAAGATTTGTTTTACGGAAACAAATGTAAGACTTGGGTTCAAACTTTAGATGCCATTTTCTCAGGCTTCATGATGTCGAACAGACTAAAATTTTGCATTCATTCTAGGAATTAAAGTTTGAAGAAGAATCAATAATAATATCTCAAAAAAGGAGCTTTTTCGAAAAAGTGTTTAGTCTTACGGCCCAAATGTAAGACTTGGGTTCGAACTTTAGATGCCATTTCTTCAGGCTCTATGATACCGAACGGACTTATATTTTGCATACATGCTAGGAATCATAGTCTGAAGAAGAATCAATAATAATATCTCAATAAAATAACACTTTTGAAAAAATGTTAAGACTAATCGGCACCAAAGTAAGACTTGAGTTCGAACTTGAGGTGCCATTTCTTCAGGCTCCATGATGCCGAACGGACTGAAATTTTGTATTTATGCAAGGAATCATAGTCTGAAAAGAATCAATAATAAAATCTCAAAAAAGTAACACTTTTGAAAAAATGTTTAGTCTTACGGGCACAAATGTAAGACTTGGGTTCGAACTTTGGATGCCATTTTCTCAAGCTTCACTGTGTCGAACAGACTAAAATTTAGCATTCATTCGAGGAATTAAAGTTTGAAGAAGAATCGATAATAATATCTCAAAAAAGGAACGTTTTTGAAAATGTTTTTAGTCTTACGGCCCAAATGTAAGACTTGGGTTCGAACTTAAAATGCCATTTCTTAAGGCTCTATGATACCGAACGGACTTATATTTTGCATACATGCTAGGAATCATAGTCTGAAGAAGAATCAATAATAATATCTCAATAAAATAACACTTTTGAAAAAATGTTAAGACTAATCGGCACCAATGTAAGACTTGAGTTCGAACTTGAGGTGCCATTTCCTCAGGCTCTATGTTGCCGAACGGACTGAAATTTTGCATACCTGCTAAGAATTATATTCTGAAGAAGAATCAATAACAATGTCTACAAAATGGAGCACTTTTGAAAAAAAATTTAGTCTTACGGGCACAAATGTAAGACTTGGGTTCGAACTTTGGATGCCATTTTCTCAAGCTTCACTATGTCGAACAGACTAAAATTTAGCATTCATTCTAGGAATTAAAGTTTGAAGAAGAATCGATAATAATATCTCAAAAAAGGAACGTTTTTGAAAATGTTTTTAGTCTTACGGCCCAAATGTAAGACTTGGGTTCGAACTTAAAATGCCATTTCTTAAGGCTTTATGATACCGAATGGACTTATATTTTGCATACATGCTAGGAATCATAGTCTGAAGAAGAATCAATAATAATATCTCAATAAAATAACACTTTTGAAAAAATGTTAAGACTAATCGGCACCAAAGTAAGACTTGAGTTCGAACTTGAGGTGCCATTTCTTCAGGCTCCATGATGCCGAACGGACTGAAATTTTGTATTTATGCAAGGAATCATAGTCTGAAAAGAATCAATAATAAAATCTCAAAAAAGTAACACTTTTGAAAAAATGTTTAGTCTTACGGGCACAAATGTAAGACTTGGGTTCGAACTTTGGATGCCATTTTCTCAAGCTTCACTATGTCGAACAGACTAAAATTTAGCATTCATTCTAGGAATTAAAGTTTGAAGAAGAATCGATAATAATATCTCAAAAAAGGAACGTTTTTGAAAATGTTTTTAGTCTTACGGCCCAAATGTAAGACTTGGGTTCGAACTTAAAATGCCATTTCTTAAGGCTCTATGATACCGAACGGACTTATATTTTGCATACATGCTAGGAATCATAGTCTGAAGAAGAATCAATAATAATATCTCAATAAAATAACACTTTTGAAAAAATGTTAAGACTAATCGGCACCAATGTAAGACTTGAGTTCGAACTTGAGGTGCCATTTCCTCAGGCTCTATGTTGCCGAACGGACTGAAATTTTGCATACCTGCTAAGAATTATATTCTGAAGAAGAATCAATAACAATGTCTACAAATTGGAGCACTTTTGAAAAAATATTTAGTCTTACGGGCACATATGTAAGACTTGGGTTCGAACTTTCGGGGCCAATTTCTCAGGCTCAATGATGCCGAACGGACTAAAATTTTGCATTCATTCTAGGAATTAAAGTTTGAAGAAGAATCGATAATAATATCTCAAAAAAGGAACGTTTTTGAAAATGTTTTTAGTCTTACGGCCCAAATGTAAGACTTGGGTTCGAACTTAAAATGCCATTTCTTAAGGCTCTATGATACCGAACGGACTTATATTTTGCATACATGCTAGGAATCATAGTCTGAAGAAGAATCAATAATAATATCTCAATAAAATAACACTTTTGAAAAAATGTTAAGACTAATCGGCACCAATGTAAGACTTGAGTTCGAACTTGAGGTGCCATTTCCTCAGGCTCTATGTTGCCGAACGGACTGAAATTTTGCATACCTGCTAAGAATTATATTCTGAAGAAGAATCAATAACAATGTCTACAAATTGGAGCACTTTTGAAAAAATATTTAGTCTTACGGGCACATATGTAAGACTTGGGTTCGAACTTTCGGGGCCAATTTCTCAGGCTCAATGATGCCGAACGGACTAAAATTTTGCATTCATTCTAGGAATTAAAGTCTGAAGAAGAATCAATAATAATATCTCAAAAAAGGAGCTTTTTCGAAAAAGTGTTTAGTCTTACGGCACAAATGTAAGACTTGGGTTCGAACTTTGTTTACCACTGAACTTTTGCATACCTGCTAAGAATTATATTCTGAAGAAGAATCAATAACAATGTCTACAAAATGGAGCACTTTTGAAAAAATATTTAGTCTTACGGGCACATATGTAAGACTTGGGTTCGAACTTTCGGGGCCAATTTCTCAGGCTCAATGATGCCGAACGGACTAAAATTTTGCATTCATTCTAGGAATTAAAGTCTGAAGAAGAATCAATAATAATATCTCAAAAAAGGAGCTTTTTCGAAAAAATGTTTAGTCTTATCGGCACAAATGTAAGACTTGGGTTCGAATTTTAGATGCCATTTTTTCATGCTCTATGATGCCGAACGGACTGAAATTTTGCATATGTACTGAGAATTATATTTTAAATAAGAATGAATAATAATTTCTACAAAAAGGAGCACTTTTGAAAAAATATTCTTTCTTACGGGCACAAATGTATGACTTGGGTTCGAACTTTAGATGCCATTTACTCAGGCTCTATGATGCCGAAAGGATTGAAATTTTACATACATCCTAGGAATCATAGTCTGAAGAAGAATCGAAAATAATATATCAATAAAATAACACTTTTGAAAAAATGTTTAGTCTTACGGGCACAAATGTAAGACTTAAGTTCGAACTTTGGATGCCATTTCCTCAAGCTTCATGATGTCGAACAGACTAAAATTTAGCATTCATTCTAGGAATTAAAGTCTGAAGAAGAATCGATAATAATATCTCAAAAAAGGAACGTTTTTGAAAATGTTTTTAGTCTTACGGCCCAAATGTAAGACTTGGGTTTGAACTTTAGATGCCATTTATTCAGGCTCTATGATACCGAACGGACTTATATTTTGCATACATGCTAGGAATCATAGTCTGAAGAAGAATCAATAATAATATCTCAATAAAATAACAATTTTGAAAAAATGTTAAGACTAATCGGCACCAATGTAAGACTTGAGTTCGAACTTGAGGTGTCATTTCCTCAGGCTCCATGATGCCGAACGGACTGAAATTTTGTATTTATGCAAGGAATCATAGTCTGAAAAGAATCAATTATAAAATCTCAAAAAAGTAACACTTTTGAAAAAATGTTTAGTCTTATCGGCACAAATGTAAGACTTGGGTTCGAACTTTAGATGCCATTTCCTCAGGCTCTTTGATGCCGAACGGACTCAAATTTTGCATACCTGTTAGAAATAATTTTGTGAAGAAGAATCAATAATAATTTCTACAAAAGGAGTACTTTTAAAAAATAGTCATTCTTACGAGCACAAATGTAAGACTTGGGTTCGAACTTAAGATGCCATTTCCTCGGGCTCTATGATACCGAACGGACTGAAATTTTGCATACATGCTAGGAATCATAGTCTGAAGAAGAATCAATAATAATATCTAAAAAAAAAAAACACTTTTGAAAAAATGTTTAGTCTTACGGGCACAAGTAAGACTTGGGTTCGAACTTTGGATGCCATTTCCTCAAACTTCATGATGAAGAACAGACTCACATTTTGCCTTCATGCTAGGAATTAAAGTCTGAAGAAGAATCAATTATAATATCTCACAAAAGTCGCTTTTTGAAAAAGTGTCAAGTCTCACGGGCACAAATGTAAGACTTGGGTTTGAACTTGAGATGCCATTTACTCAGGCACTATGATGCCGAACCGACTGAAATTTTGCATACCTGCTACGAATTATATACTGAATAATAATCAATAATAATTTCAAAAAAAGGAGCACTTTTGAAAAAATATTCATTCTTACGGGCACAAATGTATGACTTGGGTTCGAACTTGAGATGCCATTTCCTCGGGCTCTATGATACCGAACGGACTGAAATTTTGCATACATGCTAGGAATCATAGTCTGAAGAAGAATCAATAATAATATCTCAATAAAATAACACTTTTGAAAAAATGTTTAGTCTTACGGGCACAAATAAGACTTGGGTTCGAACTTTGGATGCCATTTCCTCAAACTTCATGATGCAGAACAGACTCACATTTTGCCTTCATGCTAGGAATTAAAGTCTGAAGAAGAATCAATTATAATATCTAACAAAAGTCGCTTTTTGAAAAAGTGTCAAGTCTCACGGGCACAAATGTAAGACTTGGGTTCGAACTTGAGATGCCATTTACTCAGGCACTATGATGCCGAACCGACTGAAATTTTGCATACCTGCTACGAATTATATACTGAATAATAATCAATAATAATTTCAAAAAAAGGAGCACTTTTGAAAAAATATTCATTCTTACGGGCACAAATGTATGACTTGGGTTCGAACTTGAGATGCCATTTCCTCGGGCTCTATGATACCGAACGGACTGAAATTTTGCATACATACTAGGAATCATAGTCTGAAGAAGAATCAATAATAATATCTCAATAAAATAACACTTTTGAAAAAAAGATTTGTTTTACGGAAACAAATGTAAGACTTGGGTTCAAACTTTAGATGCCATTTTCTCAGGCTTCATGATGTCGAACAGACTAAAATTTTGCATTCATTCTAGGAATTAAAGTCTGAAGAAGAATCAATAATAATATCTCAAAAAAGGAGCTTTTTAAAAAAAGTGTTTAGTCTTACGGCACAAATGTAAGACTTGGGTTCGAACTTTGGTTACCATCTCCTCAGGCACTATGATGCCGAACGGACTGAAATTTTGCATACCTGCTAGGAATTATATTCTGAAGAAGAATCAATAATAATTTCTACAAAATTGAGCACTTTTGAAAAAATATTAGGTCTTACGGGCACAAATGTAAGACTTGGGTTCGAACTTGAGATGCCATTTACTCAGGCACTATGATGCCGAACCGACTGAAATTTTGCATACCTGCTACGAATTATATACTGAATAATAATCAATAATAATTCCTAAAAAAGGAGCACTTTTGAAAAAATATTCATTCTTACGGGCACAAATGTATGACTTGGGTTCGAGCTTTAGATGCCATTTCTTCAGGCTCTATGATACCGAACGGACTTATATTTTGCATACATGCTAGGAATCATAGTCTGAAGAAGAATCAATAATAATATCTCAATAAAATAACACTTTTGAAAAAATGTTAAGACTAATCGGCACCAATGTAAGACTTGAGTTCGAACTTGAGGTGCCATTTCCTCAGGCTCCATGATGCCGAACGGACTGAAATTTTGTATTTATGCAAGGAATAATAGTCTGAAAAGAATCAATAATAAAATCTCAAAAAAGTAACACTTTTGAAAAAATGTTTAGTCTTATCGGCACAAATGTAAGACTTGGGTTCGAATTTTAGATGCCATTTTTTCATGCTCTATGATGCCGAACGGACTGAAATTTTGCATATGTACTGAGAATTATATTTTAAATATGAATGAATAATAATTTCTACAAAAAGGAGCACTTTTGAAAAAATATTCTTTCTTACGGGCACAAATGTATGACTTGGGTTCGAACTTTAGATGCCATTTACTCAGGCTCTATGATGCCGAAAGGATTGAAATTTTACATACATCCTAGGAATCATAGTCTGAAGAAGAATCGAAAATAATATATCAATAAAATAACACTTTTGAAAAAATGTTTAGTCTTACGGGCACAAATGTAAGACTTAATTTCGAACTTTGGATGCCATTTCCTCAAGCTTCATGATGTCGAACAGACTAAAATTTAGCATTCATTCTAGGAATTAAAGTCTGAAGAAGAATCGATATTAATATCTCAAAAAAGGAACGTTTTTGAAAATGTTTTTAGTCTTACGGCCGAAATGTAAGACTTGGGTTTGAACTTTAGATGCCATTTATTCAGGCTCTATGATACCGAACGGACTTATATTTTGCATACATGCTAGGAATCATAGTCTGAAGAAGAATCAATAATAATATCTCAATAAAATAACACTTTTGAAAAAATGTTAAGACTAATCGGCACCAATGTAAGACTTGAGTTCGAACTTGAGGTGCCATTTCCTCAGGCTCCATGATGCCGAACGGACTGAAATTTTGTATTTATGCAAGGAATCATAGTCTGAAAAGAATCAATTATAAAATCTCAAAAAAGTAACACTTTTGAAAACATGTTTAGTCTTATCGGCACAAATGTAAGACTTGGGTTCGAACTTTAGATGCCATTTCCTCAGGCTCTATGATGCCGAACATACAGAAATTTTGCATACCTGCTAGGAATTATATTCTGAAGAAGTATCAATAATAATTTCTACAAAAAAGAGCACTTTTGAAAAAATATTCACTCTTACGACCACGAATGTAAGATTAGGGTTCGTATTTTGGATGCCATTTTCTCAGGCTTCGTGATGTCGAACAGACTTAAACTGAGCATTTATTCAAGGAATTAAAGTCTGAAGAAGAATCGATAATAATATCTCAATAAAAGAGCGTTTTTGCAAAGTTTTTAGTCTGACGGCCAAAATGTAAGACTTGGGTTCGAACTTTGATTCCAATTTCCTCAGGCTTTATGATGCTAAACGGCCTGAAATTATGCATATATTCTATGAATTAAAGCCTGAAGTAGAATCAATAATCATTTCTTGAAAACCGAGCACTTTTGAAAAATATTCGTTCTAACGGGCCAAATGTAGGACTTGGGTTCGAATTTGGATGCCATTTCCTCGGCCTCTATGATGCCGAACGGACTTTTATTTTGCCTACATTCTTGGAATGATAGTCTGTAGAAGAATAAATAATAATATCTCAAAAACGTAACACTTTTGAAAAAATAATTTGTCTTTCGGGCACAAATGTTAGACTTGGGTTCGAACTTTAGATGCCATTAACTCAGGCTCTATGATGCCGAACGGACTGAAATTTTACATACATGCTAGGAATCATAGTCTGAAGAAGAATCAATAATAATATCTCAATAAAATAACACTTTTGAAAAAAAGATTTGTTTTACGGAAACAAATGTAAGACTTGGGTTCGAACTTTGGATGCCTTTTTCTCAGGCTTCATGATGTCGAACAGACTAAAATTTTGCATTCATTCTAGGAATTAAAGTCTGAAGAAGAATCAATAATAATATCTCAAAAAAGGAGCTTTTTCGAAAAAGTGTTTAGTCTTACGGCACAAATGTAAGACTTGGGTTCGAACTTTGGTTACCATTTCCTCAGGCACTATGATGCCGAACGGACTGAAATTTTGCATACCTGCTAGGAATTATATTCTGAAGAAGAATCAATAATAATTTCTACAAAATTGAGCACTTTTGAAAAATATTAGGTCTTACGGGCACAAATGTAAGACTTGGGTTCGAACTTTCGATGCCATTCCCTCAGGCTTTATGTTGCCGAACGGACTGAAATTTTGCATACCTGCTAAGAATTATATTCTGAAGAAGAATCAATAACAATGTCTACAAAATGGAGCACTTTTGAAAAAATATTTAGTCTTACGGGCACAAATGTAAGACTTGGGATCGAACTTTCGATGCCAATTTCTCAGGCTCAATGATGCCGAACGGACTAAAATTTTGCATTCATGCTAGGAATCATAGTCTGAAGAAGAATCAATAATAATATCTCAAAAAAGTTTTGAAAAAATGTTTAGTCTTACCGGCACAAATGTAAGACTTGGGTTCGAATTTAAGATGCCATTTTTTCATGCTCTATGATGCCGAACGGACTGAAATTTTGCATATGTACTGAGAATTATATTTTAAATAAGAATGAATAATAATTTCTACAAAAAGGAGCACTTTTGAAAAAATATTCTTTCTTACGGGCATAAATGTATGACTTGGGTTCGAACTTTAGATGCCATTTACTCAGGCTCTATGATGCCGAACGGATTAAAATTTTACATACATCCTAGGAATCATAGTCTGAAGAAGAATCAATAATAATTTCTACAAAATTGAGCACTTTTGAAAAATATTAGGTCTTACGGGCACAAATGTAAGACTTGGGTTCGAACTTTCGATGCCATTCCCTCAGGCTTTATGTTGCCGAACGGACTGAAATTTTGCATACCTGCTAAGAATTATATTCTGAAGAAGAATCAATAACAATGTCTACAAAATGGAGCACTTTTGAAAAAATATTCATTCTTACGGGCACAAATGTATGACTTGGTTTCGAACTTGAGATGCCATTTCCTCGGGCTCTATGATACCGAATGGACTGAAATTTTGCATACATGCTAGGAATCATAGTCTGAAGAAGAATCAATAATAATATCTCAATAAAATAAGACTTTTGAAAAAAAGATTTGTTTTACGGAAACAAATGTAAGACTTGGGTTCAAACATGAGATGCCATTTTCTCAGGCTTCATGATGTCGAACAGACTAAAATTTTGCATTCATTCTAGGAATTAAAGTCTGAAGAAGAATCAATAATAATATCTCAAAAAAGGAGCTTTTTCGAAAAAGTGTTTAGTCTTACGGCACAAATGTAAGACTTGGGTTCGAACTTTGGTTACCATCTCCTCAGGCACTATGATGCCGAACGGACTGAAATTTTGCATACCTGCTAGGAATTATATTCTGAAGAAGAATCAATAATAATTTCTACAAAATTGAGCACTTTTGAAAAAATATTAGGTCTTACGGGCACAAATGTAAGACTTGGGTTCGAACTTGAGATGCCATTTACTCAGGCACTATGATGCCGAACCGACTGAAATTTTGCATACCTGCTACGAATTATATACTGAATAATAATCAATAATAATTTCTAAAAAAGGAGCACTTTTGAAAAATATTCATTCTTACGGGCACAAATGTATGACTTGGGTTCGAGCTTTAGATGCCATTTCTTCAGGCTCTATGATACCGAACGGACTTATATTTTGCATACATGCTAGGAATCATAGTCTGAAGAAGAATCAATAATAATATCTCAATAAAATAACACTTTTGAAAAAATGTTAAGACTAATCGGCACCAATGTAAGACTTGAGTTCGAACTTGAGGTGCCATTTCCTCAGGCTCCATGATGCCGAACGGACTGAAATTTTGTATTTATGCAAGGAATAATAGTCTGAAAAGAATCAATAATAAAATCTCAAAAAGAAACACTTTTGAAAAAATGTTTAGTCTTATCGGCACAAATGTAAGACTTGGGTTCGAATTTTAGATGCCATTTTTTCATGCTCTATGATGCCGAACGGACTGAAATTTTGCATATGTACTGAGAATTATATTTTAAATAAGAATGAATAATAATTTCTACAAAAAGGAGCACTTTTGAAAAAATATTCTTTCTTACGGGCACAAATGTATGACTTGGGTTCGAACTTTAGATGCCATTTACTCAGGCTCTATGATGCCGAAAGGATTGAAATTTTACATACATCCTAGGAATCATAGTCTGAAGAAGAATCGAAAATAATATATCAATAAAATAACACTTTTGAAAAAATGTTTAGTCTTACGGGCACAAATGTAAGACTTGGGTTCGAACTTTGGATGCCATTTCCTCAAGCTTCATGATGTCGAACAGACTAAAATTTAGCATTCATTCTAGGAATTAAAGTCTGAAGATGAATCGATAATAATATCTCAAAAAAAAGAACGTTTTTGAAAATGTTTTTAGTCTTACGGCCCAAATGTAAGACTTGGGTTCGAACTTTAGATGCCATTTCTTCAGGCTCTATGATACCGAACGGACTTATATTTTGCATACATGCTAGGAATCATAGTCTGAAGAAGAATCAATAATAATATCTCAATAACATAACACTTTTGAAAAAATGTTAAGACTAATCGGCACCAATGTAAGACTTGAGTTCGAACTTGAGGTGCCATTTCCTCAGGCTCCATGATGCCGAACGGACTGAAATTTTGTATTTATGCAAGGAATCATAGTCTGAAAAGAATCAATAATAAAATCTCAAAAAAGTAACACTTTTGAGAAAATGTTTAGTCTTATCGGCACAAATGTAAGACTTGGGTTCGAACTTTAGATGCCATTTCCTCAGGCTCTTTGATGCCGAACGGACTCAAATTTTGCATACCTGTTAGAAATAATTTTGTGAAGAAGAATCAATAATAATTTCTACAAAAGGAGTACTTTTAAAAAAATAGTCATTCTTACGAGCACAAATGTAAGACTTGGGTTCGAACTTAAGATGCCATTTCCTCGGGCTCTATGATACCGAACGGACTGAAATTTTGCATACATGCTAGGAATCATAGTCTGAAGAAGAATCAATAATAATATGTCAATAAAATAACACTTTTGAAAAAATGTTTTGTCTTACGGGCACAAGTAAGACTTGGGTTCGAACTTTGGATGCCATTTCCTCAAACTTCATGATGCAGAACAGACTCACATTTTGCCTTCATGCTAGGAATTAAAGTCTGAAGAAGAATCAATTATAATATCTAACAAAAGTCGCTTTTTGAAAAAGTGTCAGGTCTCACGGGCACAAATGTAAGACTTGGGTTCGAACTTGAGATGCCATTTACTCAGGCACTATGATGCCGAACCGACTGAAATTTTGCATACCTGCTACGAATTATATACTGAATAATAATCAATAATAATTTCAAAAAAAGGAGCACTTTTGAAAAAATATTCATTCTTACGGGCACAAATGTATGACTTGGGTTCGAACTTGAGATGCCATTTCCTCGGGCTCTATGATACCGAACGGACTGAAATTTTGCATACATACTAGGAATCATAGTCTGAAGAAGAATCAATAATAATATCTCAATAAAATAACACTTTTGAAAAAAAGATTTGTTTTACGGAAACAAATGTAAGACTTGGGTTCAAACTTTAGATGCTTTCTCAGGCTTCATGATGTCGAACAGACTAAAATTTTGCATTCATTCTAGGAATTAAAGTCTGAAGAAGAATCAATAATAATATCTCAAAAAAGGAGCTTTTTCGAAAAAGTGTTTAGTCTTACGGCACAAATGTAAGACTTGGGTTCGAACTTTGGTTACCATCTCCTCAGGCACTATGATGCCGAACGGACTGAAATTTTGCATACCTGCTAGGAATTATATTCTGAAGAAGAATCAATAAAAATTTCTACAAAATTGAGCACTTTTGAAAAAATATTAGGTCTTACGGGCACAAATGTAAGACTTGGGTTCGAACTTTCGATGCCATTTCCTCAGGCTCTATGTTGCCGAACGGACTGAAATTTTGCAGTCCTGCTAAGAATTATATTCTGAAGAAGAATCAATAACAATGTCTACAAAATGGAGCACTTTTGAAAAAATATTTAGTCTTAAGGCACAAATGTAAGACTTGGGTTCGAACTTTCGGGGCCAATTTCTCAGTCTCAATGATGCCGAACGGACTAAAATTTTGCATTCATGCTAGGAATCATAGTCTGAAGAAGAATCAATAATAATATCTCAAAAAAGTTTTGAAAAAATGTTTAGTCTTACCGGCACAAATGTAAGACTTGGGTTCGAATTTTAGAAGCCATTTTTTCATGCTCTATGATGCCGAACGGACTGAAATTTTGCATATGTACTGAGAATTATATTTTAAATAAGAATGAATAATAATTTCTACAAAAAAGAGCACTTTTGAAAAAATATTGTTTCTTACGGGCACAAATGTATGACTTGGGTTCGAACTTTAGATGCAGTTACTCAGGCTCTATGATGCCGAACGGATTGAAATTTTACATACATCCTAGGAATCATAGTCTGAAGAAGAATCGAAAATAATATATCAATAAAATAACACTTTTGAAAAAAAGATTTGTTTTACGGAAACAAATGTAATACTTGGGTTCAAACTTTAGATGCCATTTTCTCAGGCTTTATGATGTCGAACAGACTAAAATTTTGCATTCATTCTAGGAATTAAAGTCTGAAGAAGAATCAATAATAATATCTCAAAAAAGGAGTTTTTCGAAAAAGTGTTTAGTCTTACGGCCCAAATGTAAGACTTGGGTTCGAACTTTAGATGCCATTTCTTCAGGCTCTATGATACCGAACGGACTTATATTTTGCATACATGCTAGGAATCATAGTCTGAAGAAGAATCAATAATAATATCTCAATAAAATAACACTTTTGAAAAAATGTTAAGACTAATCGGCACCAAAGTAAGACTTGAGTTCGAACTTGAGGTGCCATTTCTTCAGGCTCCATGAAGCCGAACGGACTGAAATTTTGTATTTATGCAAGGAATCATAGTCTGAAAAGAATCAATAATAAAATCTCAAAAAAGTAACACTTTTGAAAAAATGTTTAGTCTTACGGGCACAAATGTAAGACTTGGGTTCGAACTTTGGATGCCATTTTCTCAAGCTTCACTATGTCGAACAGACTAAAATTTAGCATTCATTCGAGGAATTAAAGTTTGAAGAAGAATCGATAATAATATCTCAAAAAAGGAACGTTTTTGAAAATGTTTTTAGTCTTACGGCCCAAATGTAAGACTTGGGTTTGAACTTAAAATGCCATTTCTTAAGGCTCTATGATACCGAACGGACTTATATTTTGCATACATGCTAGGAATCATAGTCTGAAGAAGAATCAATAATAATATCTCAATAAAATAACACTTTTGAAAAAATGTTAAGACTAATCGGCACCAATGTAAGACTTGAGTTCGAACTTGAGGTGCCATTTCCTCAGGCTCTATGTTGCCGAACGGACTGAAATTTTGCATACCTGCTAAGAATTATATTCTGAAGAAGAATCAATAACAATGTCTACAAAATGGAGCACTTTTGAAAAAATATTTAGTCTTACGGGCACAAATGTAAGACTTGGGTTCGAACTTTGGATGCCATTTTCTCAAGCTTCACTATGTCGAACAGACTAAAATTTAGCATTCATTCTAGGAATTAAAGTTTGAAGAAGAATCGATAATAATATCTCAAAAAAGGAACGTTTTTGAAAATGTTTTTAGTCTTACGGCCCAAATGTAAGACTTGGGTTCGAACTTAAAATGCCATTTCTTAAGGCTTTATGATACCGAATGGACTTATATTTTGCATACATGCTAGGAATCATAGTCTGAAGAAGAATCAATAATAATATCTCAATAAAATAACACTTTTGAAAAAATGTTAAGACTAATCGGCACCAAAGTAAGACTTGAGTTCGAACTTGAGGTGCCATTTCTTCAGGCTCCATGATGCCGAACGGACTGAAATTTTGTATTTATGCAAGGAATCATAGTCTGAAAAGAATCAATAATAAAATCTCAAAAAAGTAACACTTTTGAAAAAATGTTTAGTCTTACGGGCACAAATGTAAGACTTGGGTTCGAACTTTGGATGCCATTTTCTCAAGCTTCACTATGTCGAACAGACTAAAATTTAGCATTCATTCTAGGAATTAAAGTTTGAAGAAGAATCGATAATAATATCTCAAAAAAGGAACGTTTTTGAAAATGTTTTTAGTCTTACGGCCCTAATGTAAGACTTGGGTTCGAACTTAAAATGCCATTTCTTAAGGCTTTATGATACCGAATGGACTTATATTTTGCATACATGCTAGGAATCATAGTCTGAAGAAGAATCAATAATAATATCTCAATAAAATAACACTTTTGAAAAAATGTTAAGACTAATCGGCACCAAAGTAAGACTTGAGTTCGAACTTGAGGTGCCATTTCTTCAGGCTCCATGATGCCGAACGGACTGAAATTTTGTATTTATGCAAGGAATCATAGTCTGAAAAGAATCAATAATAAAATCTCAAAAAAGTAACACTTTTGAAAAAATGTTTAGTCTTACGGGCACAAATGTAAGACTTGGGTTCGAACTTTGGATGCCATTTTCTCAAGCTTCACTATGTCGAACAGACTAAAATTTAGCATTCATTCTAGGAATTAAAGTTTGAAGAAGAATCGATAATAATATCTCAAAAAAGGAACGTTTTTGAAAATGTTTTTAGTCTTACGGCCCTAATGTAAGACTTGGGTTCGAACTTAAAATGCCATTTCTTAAGGCTCTATGATACCGAACGGACTTATATTTTGCATACATGCTAGGAATCATAGTCTGAAGAAGAATCAATAATAATATCTCAATAAAATAACACTTTTGAAAAAATGTTAAGACTAATCGGCACCAATGTAAGACTTGAGTTCGAACTTGAGGTGCCATTTCCTCAGGCTCTATGTTGCCGAACGGACTGAAATTTTGCATACCTGCTAAGAATTATATTCTGAAGAAGAATCAATAACAATGTCTACAAATTGGAGCACTTTTGAAAAAATATTTAGTCTTACGGGCACATATGTAAGACTTGGGTTCGAACTTTCGGGGCCAATTTCTCAGGCTCAATGATGCCGAACGGACTAAAATTTTGCATTCATTCTAGGAATTAAAGTTTGAAGAAGAATCGATAATAATATCTCAAAAAAGGAACGTTTTTGAAAATGTTTTTAGTCTTACGGCCCAAATGTAAGACTTGGGTTCGAACTTAAAATGCCATTTCTTAAGGCTCTATGATACCGAACGGACTTATATTTTGCATACATGCTAGGAATCATAGTCTGAAGAAGAATCAATAATAATATCTCAATAAAATAACACTTTTGAAAAAATTTTAAGACTAATCGGCACCAAAGTAAGACTTGAGTTCGAACTTGAGGTGCCATTTCTTCAGGCTCCATGATGCCGAACGGACTGAAATTTTGTATTTATGCAAGGAATCATAGTCTGAAAAGAATCAATAATAAAATCTCAAAAAAGTAACACTTTTGAAAAAATGTTTAGTCTTACGGGCACAAATGTAAGACTTGGGTTCGAACTTTGGATGCCATTTTCTCAAGCTTCACTATGTCGAACAGACTAAAATTTAGCATTCATTCTAGGAATTAAAGTTTGAAGAAGAATCGATAATAATATCTCAAAAAAGGAACGTTTTTGAAAATGTTTTTAGTCTTACGGCCCAAATGTAAGACTTGGGTTCGAACTTAAAATGCCATTTCTTAAGGCTCTATGATACCGAACGGACTTATATTTTGCATACATGCTAGGAATCATAGTCTGAAGAAGAATCAATAATAATATCTCAATAAAATAACACTTTTGAAAAAATGTTAAGACTAATCGGCACCAATGTAAGACTTGAGTTCGAACTTGAGGTGCCATTTCCTCAGGCTCTATGTTGCCGAACGGACTGAAATTTTGCATACCTGCTAAGAATTATATTCTGAAGAAGAATCAATAACAATGTCTACAAATTGGAGCACTTTTGAAAAAATATTTAGTCTTACGGGCACATATGTAAGACTTGGGTTCGAACTTTCGGGGCCAATTTCTCAGGCTCAATGATGCCGAACGGACTAAAATTTTGCATTCATTCTAGGAATTAAAGTCTGAAGAAGAATCAATAATTTCATCTCAAAAAAGGAGCTTTTTCGAAAAAGTGTTTAGTCTTACGGCACAAATGTAAGACTTGGGTTCGAACTTTGTTTACCATCTCCTCAGGCACTATGATGCCGAACGGACTTATATTTTGCATACATGCTAGGAATCATAGTCTGAAGAAGAATCAATAATAATATCTCAATAAAATAACACTTTTGAAAAAATGTTAAGACTAATCGGCACCAATGTAAGACTTGAGTTCGAACTTGAGGTGCCATTTCCTCAGGCTCCATGATGCCGAACGGACTGAAATTTTGTATTTATGCAAGGAATAATAGTCTGAAAAGAATCAATAATAAAATCTCAAAAAAGTAACACTTTTGAAAAAATGTTTAGTCTTATCGGCACAAATGTAAGACTTGGGTTCGAATTTTAGATGCCATTTTTTCATGCTCTATGATGCCGAACGGACTGAAATTTTGCATATGTACTGAGAATTATATTTTAAATAAGAATGAATAATAATTTCTACAAAAAGGAGCACTTTTGAAAAAATATTCTTTCTTACGGGCACAAATGTATGACTTGGGTTCGAACTTTAGATGCCATTTACTCAGGCTCTATGATGCCGAAAGGATTGAAATTTTACATACATCCTAGGAATCATAGTCTGAAGAAGAATCGAAAATAATATATCAATAAAATAACACTTTTGAAAAAATGTTTAGTCTTACGGGCACAAATGTAAGACTTAAGTTCGAACTTTGGATGCCATTTCCTCAAGCTTCATGATGTCGAACAGACTAAAATTTAGCATTCATTCTAGGAATTAAAGTCTGAAGAAGAATCGATAATAATATCTCAAAAAAGGAACGTTTTTGAAAATGTTTTTAGTCTTACGGCCCAAATGTAAGACTTGGGTTTGAACTTTAGATGCCATTTATTCAGGCTCTATGATACCGAACGGACTTATATTTTGCATACATGCTAGGAATCATAGTCTGAAGAAGAATCAATAATAATATCTCAATAAAATAACACTTTTGAAAAAATGTTAAGACTAATCGGCACCAATGTAAGACTTGAGTTCGAACTTGAGGTGTCATTTCCTCAGGCTCCATGATGCCGAACGGACTGAAATTTTGTATTTATGCAAGGAATCATAGTCTGAAAAGAATCAATAATAAAATCTCAAAAAAGTAACACTTTTGAAAAAATGTTTAGTCTTATCGGCACAAATGTAAGACTTGGGTTCGAACTTTAGATGCCATTTCCTCAGGCTCTTTGATGCCGAACGGACTCAAATTTTGCATACCTGTTAGAAATAATTTTGTGAAGAAGAATCAATAATAATTTCTACAAAAGGAGTACTTTTAAAAAATAGTCATTCTTACGAGCACAAATGTAAGACTTGGGTTCGAACTTAAGATGCCATTTCCTCGGGCTCTATGATACCGAACGGACTGAAATTTTGCATACATGCTAGGAATCATAGTCTGAAGAAGAATCAATAATAATATCTAAAAAAAAAACACTTTTGAAAAAATGTTTAGTCTTACGGGCACAAGTAAGACTTGGGTTCGAACTTTGGATGCCATTTCCTCAAACTTCATGATGAAGAACAGACTCACATTTTGCCTTCATGCTAGGAATTAAAGTCTGAAGAAGAATCAATTATAATATCTCACAAAAGTCGCTTTTTGAAAAAGTGTCAAGTCTCACGGGCACAAATGTAAGACTTGGGTTTGAACTTGAGATGCCATTTACTCAGGCACTATGATGCCGAACCGACTGAAATTTTGCATACCTGCTACGAATTATATACTGAATAATAATCAATAATAATTTCAAAAAAAGGAGCACTTTTGAAAAAATATTCATTCTTACGGGCACAAATGTATGACTTGGGTTCGAACTTGAGATGCCATTTCCTCGGGCTCTATGATACCGAACGGACTGAAATTTTGCATACATGCTAGGAATCATAGTCTGAAGAAGAATCAATAATAATATCTCAATAAAATAACACTTTTGAAAAAATGTTTAGTCTTACGGGCACAAGTAAGACTTGGGTTCGAACTTTGGATGCCATTTCCTCAAACTTCATGATGCAGAACAGACTCACATTTTGCCTTCATGCTAGGAATTAAAGTCTGAAGAAGAATCAATTATAATATCTAACAAAAGTCGCTTTTTGAAAAAGTGTCAAGTCTCACGGGCACAAATGTAAGACTTGGGTTCGAACTTGAGATGCCATTTACTCAGGCACTATGATGCCGAACCGACTGAAATTTTGCATACCTGCTACGAATTATATACTGAATAATAATCAATAATAATTTCAAAAAAAGGAGCACTTTTGAAAAAATATTCATTCTTACGGGCACAAATGTATGACTTGGGTTCGAACTTGAGATGCCATTTCCTCGGGCTCTATGATACCGAACGGACTGAAATTTTGCATACATACTAGGAATCATAGTCTGAAGAAGAATCAATAATAATATCTCAATAAAATAACACTTTTGAAAAAAAGATTTGTTTTACGGAAACAAATGTAAGACTTGGGTTCAAACTTTAGATGCCATTTTCTCAGGCTTCATGATGTCGAACAGACTAAAATTTTGCATTCATTCTAGGAATTAAAGTCTGAAGAAGAATCAATAATAATATCTCAAAAAAGGAGCTTTTTAAAAAAAGTGTTTAGTCTTACGGCACAAATGTAAGACTTGGGTTCGAACTTTGGTTACCATCTCCTCAGGCACTATGATGCCGAACGGACTGAAATTTTGCATACCTGCTAGGAATTATATTCTGAAGAAGAATCAATAATAATTTCTACAAAATTGAGCACTTTTGAAAAAATATTAGGTCTTACGGGCACAAATGTAAGACTTGGGTTCGAACTTGAGATGCCATTTACTCAGGCACTATGATGCCGAACCGACTGAAATTTTGCATACCTGCTACGAATTATATACTGAATAATAATCAATAATAATTCCTAAAAAAGGAGCACTTTTGAAAAAATATTCATTCTTACGGGCACAAATGTATGACTTGGGTTCGAGCTTTAGATGCCATTTCTTCAGGCTCTATGATACCGAACGGACTTATATTTTGCATACATGCTAGGAATCATAGTCTGAAGAAGAATCAATAATAATATCTCAATAAAATAACACTTTTGAAAAAATGTTAAGACTAATCGGCACCAATGTAAGACTTGAGTTCGAACTTGAGGTGCCATTTCCTCAGGCTCCATGATGCCGAACGGACTGAAATTTTGTATTTATGCAAGGAATAATAGTCTGAAAAGAATCAATAATAAAATCTCAAAAAAGTAACACTTTTGAAAAAATGTTTAGTCTTATCGGCACAAATGTAAGACTTGGGTTCGAATTTTAGATGCCATTTTTTCATGCTCTATGATGCCGAACGGACTGAAATTTTGCATATGTACTGAGAATTATATTTTAAATAAGAATGAATAATAATTTCTACAAAAAGAGCACTTTTGAAAAAATATTCTTTCTTACGGGCACAAATGTATGACTTGGGTTCGAACTTTAGATGCCATTTACTCAGGCTCTATGATGCCGAAAGGATTGAAATTTTACATACATCCTAGGAATCATAGTCTGAAGAAGAATCGAAAATAATATATCAATAAAATAACACTTTTGAAAAAATGTTTAGTCTTACGGGCACAAATGTAAGACTTAATTTCGACCTTTGGATGCCATTTCCTCAAGCTTCATGATGTCGAACAGACTAAAATTTAGCATTCATTCTAGGAATTAAAGTCTGAAGAAGAATCGATATTAATATCTCAAAAAAGGAACGTTTTTGAAAATGTTTTTAGTCTTACGGCCGAAATGTAAGACTTGGGTTTGAACTTTAGATGCCATTTATTCAGGCTCTATGATACCGAACGGACTTATATTTTGCATACATGCTAGGAATCATAGTCTGAAGAAGAATCAATAATAATATCTCAATAAAATAACACTTTTGAAAAAATGTTAAGACTAATCGGCACCAATGTAAGACTTGAGTTCGAACTTGAGGTGCCATTTCCTCAGGCTCCATGATGCCGAACGGACTGAAATTTTGTATTTATGCAAGGAATCATAGTCTGAAAAGAATCAATAATAAAATCTCAAAAAAGTAACACTTTTGAAAAAATGTTTAGTCTTATCGGCACAAATGTAAGACTTGGGTTCGAACTTTAGATGCCATTTCCTCAAGCTCTATGATGCCGAACATACAGAAATTTTGCATACCTGCTAGGAATTATATTCTGAAGAAGAATCAATAATAATTTCTACAAAAAAGAGCACTTTTGAAAAAATATTCACTCTTACGACCACGAATGTAAGATTAGGGTTCGTATTTTGGATGCCATTTTCTCAGGCTTCCTGATGTCGAACAGACTTAAACTGAGCATTTATTTTAGGAATTAAAGTCTGAAGAAGAATCGATAATAATATCTCAATAAAAGAGCGTTTTTGCAAAGTTTTTAGTCTGACGGCCAAAATGTAAGACTTGGGTTCGAACTTTGATTCCAATTTCCTCAGGCTTTATGATGCTAAACGGCCTGAAATTATGCATATATTCTATGAATTAAAGCCTGAAGTAGAATCAATAATCATTTCTTGAAAACCGAGCACTTTTGAAAAATATTCGTTCTAACGGGCCAAATGTAGGACTTGGGTTCGAATTTGGATGCCATTTCCTCGGCCTCTATGATGCCGAACGGACTTTTATTTTGCCTACATTCTTGGAATGATAGTCTGTAAAAGAATAAATAATAATATCTCAAAAACGTAACACTTTTGAAAAAATAATTTGTCTTTCGGGCACAAATGTTAGACTTGGGTTCGAACTTTAGATGCCATTAACTCAGGCTCTATGATGCCGAACGGACTGAAATTTTACATACATGCTAGGAATCATAGTCTGAAGAAGAATCAATAATAATATCTCAATAAAATAACACTTTTGAAAAAAAGATTTGTTTTACGGAAACAAATGTAAGACTTGGGTTCGAACTTTGGATGCCTTTTTCTCAGGCTTCATGATGTCGAACAGACTAAAATTTTGCATTCATTCTAGGAATTAAAGTCTGAAGAAGAATCAATAATAATATCTCAAAAAAGGAGCTTTTTCGAAAAAGTGTTTAGTCTTACGGCACAAATGTAAGACTTTGGTTCGAACTTTGGTTACCATTTCCTAAGGCACTATGATGCCGAACGGACTGAAATTTTGCATACCTGCTAAGAATTATATTCTGAAGAAGAATCAATAACAATGTCTACAAAATGGAGCACTTTTGAAAAAATATTTAGTCTTACGGGCACAAATGTAAGACTTGGGTTCGAACTTTCGATGCCAATTTCTCAGGCTCAATGATGAGGAACGGACTAAAATTTTGCATTCATGCTAGGAATCATAGTCTGAAGAAGAATCAATAATAATATCTCAAAAAAGTTTTGAAAAAATGTTTAGTCTTACCGGCACAAATGTAAGACTTGGGTTCGAATTTAAGATGCCATTTTTTCATGCTCTATGATGCCGAACGGACTGAAATTTTGCATATGTACTGAGAATTATATTTTAAATAAGAATGAATAATAATTTCTACAAAAAGGAGCACTTTTGAAAAAATATTCTTTCTTACGGGCATAAATGTATGACTTGGGTTCGAACTTTAGATGCCATTTACTCAGGCTCTATGATGCCGAACGGATTAAAATTTTACATACATCCTAGGAATCATAGTCTGAAGAAGAATCAATAATAATATCTCAATAAAATAACACTTTTGAAAAAATGTTTAGTCTTACGGGCACAAGTAAGACTTGGGTTCGAACTTTCGATGCCATTTCCTCAAGCTTCAAGATGCAGAACAGACTCACATTCTGCCTTCATGCTAGGAATTAAAGTCTGAAGAAGAATCAATTATAATATCTAACAAAAGAAGCTTTTTGAAAAAGTGTCAAGTCTCACGGGCACAAATGTTAGACTTGGGTTCGAACTTGAGATGCCATTTACTCAGGCACTATGATGCCGAACCGACTGAAATTTTGCATACCTGCTACGAATTATATACTGAATAATAATCAATAATAATTTTTAAAAAAGGAGCACTTTTGAAAAAATATTCATTCTTACGGGCACAAATGTATGACTTGGTTTCGAACTTGAGATGCCATTTCCTCGGGCTCTATGATACCGAACGGACTGAAATTTTGCATACATGCTAGGAATCATAGTCTGAAGAAGAATCAATAATAATATCTCAATAAAATAAGACTTTTGAAAAAAAGATTTGTTTTACGGAAACAAATGTAAGACTTGGGTTCAAACATGAGATGCCATTTTCTCAGGCTTCATGATGTCGAACAGACTAAAATTTTGCATTCATTCTAGGAATTAAAGTCTGAAGAAGAATCAATAATAATATCTCAAAAAAGGAGCTTTTTCGAAAAAGTGTTTAGTCTTACGGCACAAATGTAAGACTTGGGTTCGAACTTTGGTTACCATCTCCTCAGGCACTATGATGCCGAACGGACTGAAATTTTGCATACCTGCTAGGAATTATATTCTGAAGAAGAATCAATAATAATTTCTTCAAAATTGAGCACTTTTGAAAAAATATTAGGTCTTACGGGCACAAATGTAAGACTTGGGTTCGAACTTGAGATGCCATTTACTCAGGCACTATGATGCCGAACCGACTGAAATTTTGCATACCTGCTACGAATTATATACTGAATAATAATCAATAATAATTTCTAAAAAAGGAGCACTTTTGAAAAATATTCATTCTTACGGGCACAAATGTATGACTTGGGTTCGAGCTTTAGATGCCATTTCTTCAGGCTCTATGATACCGAACGGACTTATATTTTGCATACATGCTAGGAATCATAGTCTGAAGAAGAATCAATAATAATATCTCAATAAAATAACACTTTTGAAAAAATGTTAAGACTAATCGGCACCAATGTAAGACTTGAGTTCGAACTTGAGGTGCCATTTCCTCAGGCTCCATGATGCCGAACGGACTGAAATTTTGTATTTATGCAAGGAATAATAGTCTGAAAAGAATCAATAATAAAATCTCAAAAAGAAACACATTTGAAAAAATGTTTAGTCTTATCGGCACAAATGTAAGACTTGGGTTCGAATTTTAGATGCCATTTTTTCATGCTCTATGATGCCGAACGGACTGAAATTTTGCATATGTACTGAGAATTATATTTTAAATAAGAATGAATAATAATTTCTACAAAAAGGAGCACTTTTGAAAAAATATTCTTTCTTACGGGCACAAATGTATGACTTGGGTTCGAACTTTAGATGCCATTTACTCAGGCTCTATGATGCCGAAAGGACTGAAATTTTACATACATCCTAGGAATCATAGTCTGAAGAAGAATCGAAAATAATATATCAATAAAATAACACTTTTGAAAAAATGTTTAGTCTTACGGGCACAAATGTAAGACTTGGGTTCGAACTTTGGATGCCATTTCCTCAAGCTTCATGATGTCGAACAGACTAAAATTTAGCATTCATTCTAGGAATTAAAGTCTGAAGATGAATCGATAATAATATCTCAAAAAAAGGAACGTTTTTGAAAATGTTTTTAGTCTTACGGCCCAAATGTAAGACTTGGGTTCGAACTTTAGATGCCATTTCTTCAGGCTCTATGATACCGAACGGACTTATATTTTGCATACATGCTAGGAATCATAGTCTGAAGAAGAATCAATAATAATATCTCAATAAAATAACACTTTTGAAAAAATGTTAAGACTAATCGGCACCAATGTAAGACTTGAGTTCGAACTTGAGGTGCCATTTCCTCAGGCTCCATGATGCCGAACGGACTGAAATTTTGTATTTATGCAAGAAATCATAGTCTGAAAAGAATCAATAATAAAATCTCAAAAAAGTAACACTTTTGAAAAAATGTTTAGTCTTATCGGCACAAATGTAAGACTTGGGTTCGAACTTTAGATGCCATTTCCTCAGGCTCTTTGATGCCGAACGGACTCAAATTTTGCATACCCGTTAGAAATAATTTTGTGAAGAAGAATCAATAATAATTTCTAAAAAAGGAGTACTTTTAAAAAATAGTCATTCTTACGAGCACAAATGTAAGACTTGGGTTCGAACTTAAGATGCCATTTCCTCGTGCTCTATGATACCGAACGGAATGAAATTTTGCATACATGCTAGGAATCATAGTCTGAAGAAGAATCAATAATAATATCTTAATAAAATAACACTTTTGAAAAAATGTTTAGTCTTACGGGCACAAGTAAGACTTGGGTTCGAACTTTGGATGCCATTTCCTCAAACTTCATGATAAAGAACAGACTCACATTTTGCCTTCATGCTAGGAATTAAAGTCTGAAGAAGAATCAATTATAATATCTAACAAAAGTCGCTTTTTGAAAAAGTGTCAAGTCTCACGGGCACAAATGTAAGACGTGGGTTCGAACTTGAGATGCCATTTACTCAGGCACTATGATGCCGAACCGACTGAAATTTTGCATACCTGCTACGAATTATATACTGAATAATAATCAATAATAATTTCAAAAAAAGGAGCACTTTTGAAAAAAAATTCATTCTTACGGGCACAAATGTATGACTTGGGTTCAAACTTGAGATGCCATTTCCTCGGGCTCTATGATACCGAACGGACTGAAATTTTGCATACATACTAGGAATCATAGTCTGAAGAAGAATCAATAATAATATCTCAATTAAATAACATTTTTGAAAAAAAGATTTGTTTTACGGAAACAAATGTAAGACTTGGGTTCAAACTTTAGATGCCATTTTCTCAGGCTTCATGATGTCAAACAGACTAAAATTTTGCATTCATTCTAGGAATTAAAGTCTGAAGAAGAATCAATAATAATATCTCAAAAAAGGAGCTTTTTCGAAAAAGTGTTTAGTCTTACGGCACAAATGTAAGACTTGGGTTCGAACTTTGGTTACCATCTCCTCAGGCACTATGATGCCGAACGGACTGAAATTTTGCATACCTGCTAGGAATTATATTCTGAAGAAGAATCAATAATAATTTCTACAAAATTGAGCACTTTTGAAAAAATATTAGGTCTTACGGGCACAAATGTAAGACTTGTTTTCGAACTTTCGATGCCATTTCCTCAGGCTCTATGTTGCCGAACGGACTGAAATTTTGCAGTCCTGCTAAGAATTATATTCTGAAGAAGAATCAATAACAATGTCTACAAAATGGAGCACTTTTGAAAAAATATTTTGTCTTACGGGCACAAATGTAAGACTTGGGTTCGAACTTTCGGGGCCAATTTCTCAGGCTCAATGATGCCGAACGGACTAAAATTTTGCATTCATGCTAGGAATCATAGTCTGAAGAAGAATCAATAATAATATCTCAAAAAAGTTTTGAAAAAATGTTTAGTCTTACCGGCACAAATGTAAGACTTGGGTTCGAATTTTAGATGCCATTTTTTCATGCTCTATGATGCCGAACGGACTGAAATTTTTCATATGTACTGAGAATTATATTTTAAATAAGAATGAATAATAATTTCTACAAAAAGGAGCACTTTTGAAAAAATATTCTTTCTTACGGGCACAAATGTATGACTTGGGTTCGAACTTTAGATGCCATTTACTCAGGCTCTATGATGCCGAACGGATTGAAATTTTACATACATCCTAGGAATCATAGTCTGAAGAAGAATCAATAATAATATCTCAATAAAATAACAGTTTTGAAAAAATGTTTAGTCTTACGGGCACAAGTAAGACTTGGGTTCGAACTTTCGATGCCATTTCCTCAAGATTCATGATGCAGAACAGACTCACATTCTGCCTTCATGCTAGGAATTAAAGTCTGAAGAAGAATCAATTATAATATCTAACAAAAGTAGCTTTTTGAAAAAGTGTCAAGTCTCACGGGCACAAATGTAAGACTTGGGTTCGAACTTGAGATGCCATTTTCTCAGGCTTCATGATGTCAAACAGACTAAAATTTTGCATTCATTCTAGGAATTAAAGTCTGAAGAAGAATCAATAATAATATCTCAAAAAAGGAGCTTTTTCGAAAAAGTGTTTAGTCTTACGGCACAAATGTAAGACTTGGGTTCGAACTTTGGTTACCATCTCCTCAGGCACTATGATGCCGAACGGACTGAAATTTTGCATACCTGCTAGGAATTATATTCTGAAGAAGAATCAATAATAATTTCTACAAAATTGAGCACTTTTGAAAAAATATTAGGTCTTACGGGCACAAATTTAAGACTTGGGTTCGAACTTTCGATGCCATTTCCTCAGGCTCTATGTTGCCGAACGGACTGAAATTTTGCAGTCCTGCTAAGAATTATATTTTGAAGAAGAATCAATAACAATGTCTTCAAAATTGAGCACTTTTGAAAAAATATTTAGTCTTACGGGCACATATGTAAGACTTGGGTTCGAACTTTCGGGGCCAATTTCTCAGGCTCAATGATGCCGAACGGACTAAAATTTTGCATTCATGCTAGGAATCATATTCTGAAGAAGAATCAATAATAATATCTCAAAAAAGTTTTGAAAAAGTGTTTAGTCTTACCGGCACAAATGTAAGACTTGGGTTCGAATTTTAGATGCCATTTTTTCATGCTCTATGATGCCGAACGGATTGAAATTTTGCATATTTACTGAGAATTATATTTTAAATAAGAATGAATAATAATTTCTACAAAAAGGAGCACTTTTGAAAAAATATTCTTTCTTACGGGCACAAATGTATGACTTGGGTTCGAACTTTAGATGCCATTTACTCAGGCTCTATGATGCCGAACGGATTGAAATTTTACATACATCCTAGGAATCATAGTCTGAAGAAGAATCGAAATTAATATATCAATAAAATAACACTTTTGAAAAAATGTTTAATCTTACGGGCACAAATGTAAGACTTGGGTTCGAACTTTGGATGCCATTTTCTCAAGCTTCATGATGTCGAACAGACTAAAATTTAGCATTCATTCTAGGAATTAAAGTCTGAAGAAGAATCGATAATAATATCTCAAAAAAGGAACGTTTTTGAAAATGTTTTTAGTCTTACGGCCCAAATGTAAGACTTGGGTTCGAACTTAAGATGCCATTTCTTCAGGCTCTATGATACCGAACGGACTTATATTTTGCATACATGCTAGGAATCATAGTCTGAAGAAGAATCAATAATAATATCTCAATAAAATAACACTTTTGAAAAAATGTTAAGACTAATCGGCACCAATGTAAGACTTGAGTTCGAACTTGAGGTGCCATTTCTTCAGGCTCCATGATGCCGAACGGACTGAAATTTTGTATATTAATACCATTTTCAGACTATGATTCCTTGCATTAGCATAGTCTGAAAAGAATCAATAAAAAAATCTCAAAAAAGTTACACTTTTGAAAAAATGTTTAGTCTTACGGGCACAAATGTAAGACTTGGGTTCGAACTTTGGATGCCATTTTCTCAAGCTTCGCTATGTCGAACAGACTAAAATTTAGCATTCATTCTAGGAATTAAAGTCTGTAGAAGAATCGAAAATAATATCCCAAAAAAGGAACGTTTTTGAAAATGTTTTTAGTCTTACGGCCCAAATGTAAGACTTGGGTTCGAACTTTAGATGCCATTTCTTCAGGCTCTATGATACCGAACGGACTTATATTTTGCTAACATGCTAGGAATCATAGTCTGAAGAAGAATCAATAATGATATCTCAATAAAATAACACTTTTGAAAAAATGTTAAGACTAATCGGCACCAATGTAAGACTTGAGTTCGAACTTGAGGTGCCATTTCCTCAGGCTCTATGTTGCCGAACGGACTGAAATTTTGCATACCTGCTAAGTATTATATTCTGAAGAAGAATCAATAACAATGTCTACAAAATGGAGCACTTTTGAAAAAATATTTAGTCTTACGGGCACAAATGTAAGACTTGGGTTCGAACTTTCGATGCCAATTTCTCAGGCTCAATGATGCCGAACGGACTAAAATTTTGCATTCATGCTAGGAATCATAGTCTGAAGAAGAATCAATAATAATATCTCAAAAAAGGAACGTTTTTGAAAATGTTTTTAGTCTTACGGCCCAAATAAAAGACTTGGGTTCGAACTTTAGATGCCATTTCTTTAGGCTCTATGATACCGAACGGACTTATATTTTGCATACATGCTAGGAATCATAGTCTAAAGAAGAATCAATAATAATATCTCAAAAAAGAAACGTTTTTGAAAATGTTTTTAGTCTTACGGGCACAAATGTAAGACTTGGGTTCGAACTTTGGATGCCATTTTCTCAAGCTTCGCTTTGTCGAACAGACTAAAATTAAGCATTCATTCTAGGAATTAATGTCTGAAGAAGAATCGATAATAATATCTCAAAAAAGGAACGTTTTTGAAAATGTTTTTAGTCTTACGGCCCAAATGTCAGACCTGGGTTCGACCTTTGGTTACCATTTCCTCAAGCTTTATGATGCTAAACGGCCTGAAATTTTGCATACATTCTAAGAATTAAAGTCTTAAGTAGAATCAATAATCATTTCTTCAAAGCAGAGCAATTTTGAAAAAATATTCGTTCTTACGGGCCCAATAAAGGACTTGGGTTAGAACTTTGGATGCCATTTCCTCGGCCTCTATGATGCCGAACGGACTTTTATTTTGCCTACATGCTTGGAATGATAGTCTGAAGAAGAATAAATAATAATATCTCAAAAACGTAACCCTTTTGAAAAAATAATTTGTCTTACGGGCACAAATGTTAGACTTGGGTTCGAACTTTAGATGCCATTTCCTTAGGCTCTATGATGCCGAACGTAATGAAATTTTGCATACCTGCTACGAATTATATACTGAATAATAATCAATAATAATTTCTTAAAAAGGAGCTTTTTTGAAAAAATATTCATTCTTACGGGCACAAATGTATGACTCGGGTTCGAACTTTAGATGCCATTTCGTCAGGCTCTATGATGCCGAACTGACTTATATTTTGCATACATGCTAGGAATCATAGTCTGAAGAAGAATCGATAATAATATCTCAATAAAATAACACTTTTTAAAAAATGTTTTGTTTAACGGGAACAAATGTTAGACTTGGGTTCGAACTTTGGATGCCATTTCCTCAGGCTTCATGATGCCGATCAGACTCAAATTTTGCACTCATGCTTGGAATTAAAGTCTTAAGATGAATCGATAATAATATCTGACAAAAGTAGCTTTTTTGAAAAAGTGTTAAGTCTCACGGGCACAAATGTAAGACTTCGGTTCGAACTTGAGATGCCATTTACTCATGCCGAACCGACTGAAATTTTGCATACCTGCTAAGAATTATATTCTGAAGAAGAATCAATAATTATTTCTACAAAATTGAGCACTTTTGAAAAAATATTAAGTCTTACGGGCACAAATGTAAGACTTGGGTTCGAACTTTCGATGCCATTTCCTCAGGCACTATGTTAACGAACGGACTGAAATTTTGCCTACATGCTTGGAATGATAGTCTGAAGAAGAATAAATAATAATATCTCAAAAACGTAACCCTTTTGAAAAAATAATTTGTCTTACGGGCACAAATGTTAGACTTGGGTTCGAACTTTAGATGCCATTTCCTTAGGCTCTATGATGCCGAACGTACTGAAATTTTGCATACCTGCTACGAATTATATTCTGAATAATAATCAATAATAATTTCTACAAAAAGGAGCACTTTTGAAAAAATATTCACACTTACGACCACGAATGTAAGACTTGGGTTCGAACTTTGGATGGCATTTCCTCGGCCTCTATGATGCCGAACAGACTTTTATTTTGCCTACATGCTTGGAATTATAGTCTGAAGAAGAATCAATAATAATATCTCAATAAAATAACATTTTTAAAAATTTTTTTGATTAACGGGAACAAATGCTTGGGTTCGAACTTTGGATGCCATTGCCTCAGGTTTCATGATGCCGAACAGACTCAAATTTTGCACTCATGCTTGAAATTAAAGTCTTAATATGAATCAATAATAATATCTCACAAAAGTGTTTTGTCTCACGGGCACAAATGTAAGACTTGGGTTCGAACTTAAGATGCTATTTCCTCAGGCACTATGATGCCGAACGGACTGAAATTTTGCATACCTGCTAGGAATTATATTCTGCAGAAGAATCAAAAATAGTTTCTACAAAAGGAAGCACTTTTGAAAAGATAGTCACTCTTACGAGCACAAATGTAAGACTTGTGTTCGAAATTTAGATGCCATTTTCTCAGGCATTATGTTGTCGAACAGATTAAAATTATGCATTCATTCTAGGAATTTAAGTCTGAAGAAGAATCGATAATAATATCTCAAAAAAGGAGCTTTTTTGAAAAAGTGTTTAGTCTAACGGCCCAAATGTAAGACTTGGGTTCGATCTTTCTATGCCGATTTCTCAGGCTCTATAATGCCGAACGGATTAAAATTTTGCATTCATGCTAGGAATCATGTTCTAAAGAAGAATCAATAATAATATCTCAAAAAAGGAACACTTTTGAAAAAATGTTAAGACTAATCGGCACCAATGTAAGACTTGGGTTCGAACTTGAGGTGCCATTCCCTCAGGCTCTATGATGCCGAACATACAGAAATTTTACATACCTGCTTGGAATTAAATTCTGAAGAAGAATCAATAATAATTTCAACAAAAAGGAGCACTTTTGAAAAAATATTCACTCTTACGACCACAAATGTAAGACTTGCGTTCGTACTTTGTAAGCCATTTTCTCAGGCTTCCTGATGTCGAACAGACTTAAACGGAGCATTTATTCTAGGAATTAAAGTCTGAAGAAGAATCGACAGTAATATCTCAATAAAAGAGCGTTTTTGAAAAGTTTTTAGTCTGACGGGCACATATGTAAGACTTGGGTTCGAACTTTCGGTGCCAATTTCTCAGGCTCAATGATGCCGAACGGACTAAAATTTTGCATTCATTCTAGGAATTAAAGTCTGAAGAAGAATCAATAATAATATCTCAAAAAAGGAGCTTTTTCGAAAAAGTGTTTAGTCTTACGGCACAAATGTAAGACTTGGGTTCGAACTTTGGTTACCATCTCCTCAGGCACTATGATGCCGAACGGACTTATATTTTGCATACATGCTAGGAATCATAGTCTGAAGAAGAATCAATAATAATATCTCAATAAATTAACACTTTTGAAAAAATGTTAAGACTAATCGGCACCAATGTAAGACTTGGGTTCGAACTTTCGGTGCCAATTTCTCAGGCTCAATGATGCCGAACGGACTAAAATTTTGCATTCATTCTAGGAATTAAAGTCTGAAGAAGAATCAATAATAATATCTCAAAAAAGGAGCTTTTTCGAAAAAGTGTTTAGTCTTACGGCACAAATGTAAGACTTGGGTTCGAACTTTGGTTACCATCTCCTCAGGCACTATGATGCCGAACGGACTTATATTTTGCATACATGCTAGGAATCATAGTCTGAAGAAGAATCAATAATAATATCTCAATAAATTAACACTTTTGAAAAAATGTTAAGACTAATCGGCACCAATGTAAGACTTGAGTTCGAACTTGAGGTGCCATTTCCTCAGGCTCTATGTTGCCGAACGGACTGAAATTTTGCATACCTGCTAAGAATTATATTCTGAAGAAGAATCAATAACAATGTCTACAAAATGGAGCACTTTTGAAAAAATATTTAGTCTTACGGGCACAAATGTAAGACTTGGGTTCGAACTTTAGATGCCATTTCGTCAGGCTCTATGATGCCGAACTGACTTATATTTTGCATACATGCTAGGAATCATAGTCTGAAGAAGAATCGATAATAATATCTCAATAAAATAACACTTTTTAAAAAATGTTTTGTTTAACGGGAACAAATGTTAGACTTGGGTTCGAACTTTGGATGCCATTTCCTCAGGCTTCATGATGCCGATCAGACTCAAATTTTGCACTCATGCTTGGAATTAAAGTCTTAAGATGAATCGATAATAATATCTGACAAAAGTAGCTTTTTTGAAAAAGTGTTAAGTCTCACGGGCACAAATGTAAGACTTCGGTTCGAACTTGAGATGCCATTTACTCATGCCGAACCGACTGAAATTTTGCATACCTGCTAAGAATTATATTCTGAAGAAGAATCAATAATTATTTCTACAAAATTGAGCACTTTTGAAAAAATATTAAGTCTTACGGGCACAAATGTAAGACTTGGGTTCGAACTTTCGATGCCATTTCCTCAGGCACTATGTTAACGAACGGACTGAAATTTTGCCTACATGCTTGGAATGATAGTCTGAAGAAGAATAAATAATAATATCTCAAAAACGTAACCCTTTTGAAAAAATAATTTGTCTTACGGGCACAAATGTTAGACTTGGGTTCGAACTTTAGATGCCATTTCCTTAGGCTCTATGATGCCGAACGTACTGAAATTTTGCATACCTGCTACGAATTATATTCTGAATAATAATCAATAATAATTTCTACAAAAAGGAGCACTTTTGAAAAAATATTCACACTTACGACCACGAATGTAAGACTTGGGTTCGAACTTTGGATGGCATTTCCTCGGCCTCTATGATGCCGAACAGACTTTTATTTTGCCTACATGCTTGGAATTATAGTCTGAAGAAGAATCAATAATAATATCTCAATAAAATAACATTTTTAAAAATTTTTTTGATTAACGGGAACAAATGCTTGGGTTCGAACTTTGGATGCCATTGCCTCAGGTTTCATGATGCCGAACAGACTCAAATTTTGCACTCATGCTTGAAATTAAAGTCTTAATATGAATCAATAATAATATCTCACAAAAGTGTTTTGTCTCACGGGCACAAATGTAAGACTTGGGTTCGAACTTAAGATGCTATTTCCTCAGGCACTATGATGCCGAACGGACTGAAATTTTGCATACCTGCTAGGAATTATATTCTGCAGAAGAATCAAAAATAGTTTCTACAAAAGGAAGCACTTTTGAAAAGATAGTTACTCTTACGAGCACAAATGTAAGACTTGTGTTCGAAATTTAGATGCCATTTTCTCAGGCATTATGTTGTCGAACAGATTAAAATTATGCATTCATTCTAGGAATTTAAGTCTGAAGAAGAATCGATAATAATATCTCAAAAAAGGAGCTTTTTTGAAAAAGTGTTTAGTCTAACGGCCCAAATGTAAGACTTGGGTTCGAACTTTTGATGCCAATTTCTCAGGCTCAATGATGCCGAACGGACTTAAATTTTACATTCATGCTAGAAATCATAGTCTGAAGAAGAATCAATAATAATATCTCAAAAAAGGAACGTTTTTGAAAATGTTTTTAGTCTTACGGCCTAAATGTAAGACTTGGGTTCGAACTTTAGATGCCATTTCTTCAGGCTCTATGATACCGAACGGACTTATATTTTGCATACATGCTAGGAATCATAGTCTGAAGAAGAATCAATAATAATATCTCAATAAAATAACACTTTTGAAAAAATGTTAAGACTAATCGGCACCAATGTAAGACTTGAGTTCGAACTTGAGGTGCCATTTCCTCAGGCTCCATGATGCCGAACGGACTGAAATTTTGTATTTATGCAAGGAATAATAGTCTGAAAAGAATCAATAATAAAATCTCAAAAAAGTAACACTTTTGAAAAAATGTTTAGTCTTATCGGCACAAATGTAAGACTTGGGTTCGAATTTTAGATGCCATTTATTCATGCTCTATGATGCCGAACGGACTGAAATTTTGCATATGTACTGAGAATTATATTTTAAATAAGAATGAATAATAATTTCTACAAAAAGGAGCACTTTTGAAAAAATATTCTTTCTTACGGGCACAAATGTTTGACTTGGGTTCGAACTTTAGATGCCATTTACTCAGGCTCTATGATGCCGAAAGGATTGAAATTTTACATACATCCTAGGAATCATAGTCTGAAGAAGAATCGAAAATAATATATCAATAAAATAACACTTTTGAAAAAATGTTTAGTCTTACGGGCACAAATGTAAGACTTGGGTTCGAACTTTGGATGCCATTTCCTCAAGCTTCATGATGTCGAACAGACTAAAATTTAGCATTCATTCTAGGAATTAAAGTCTGAAGAAGAATCGATAATAATATCTCAAAAAAGAAACGTTTTTGAAAATGTTTTTAGTCTTACGGCCCAAATGTAAGACTTGGGTTCGGACTTTAGATGCCATTTCTTCAGGCTCTATGATACCGAACGGACTTATATTTTGCATACATGCTAGGAATCATAGTCTGAAGAAGAATCAATAATAATATCTCAATAAAATAACACTTTTGAAAAAATGTTAAGACTAATCGGCACCAATGTAAGACTTGAGTTCGAACTTGAGGTGCCATTTCCTCAGGCTCCATGATGCCGAACGGACTTAAATTTTGTATTTATGCAAGGAATCATAGTCTGAAAAGAATCAATTATAAAATCTCAAAAAAGTAACACTTTTGAAAAAATGTTTAGTCTTATCGGCACAAATGTAAGACTTGGGTTCGAACTTTAGATGCCATTTCCTCAGGCTCTTTGATGCCGAACGGACTCAAATTTTGCATACCTGTTAGAAATAATTTTGTGAAGAAGAATCAATAATAATTTCTACAAAAGGAGTACTTTTAAAAAAATAGTCATTCTTACGAGCACAAATGTAAGACTTGGGTTCGAACTTAAGATGCCATTTCCTCGGGCTCTATGATACCGAACGGACTGAAATTTTTCATACATGCTAGGAATCATAGTCTGAAGAAGAATCAATAATAATATCTCAATAAAATAACACTTTTGAAAAAATGTTTAGTCTTACGGGCACAAGTAAGACTTGGGTTCGAACTTTGGATGCCATTTCCTCAAACTTCATGATGCAGAACAGACTCACATTTTGCCTTCATGCTAGGAATTAAAGTCTGAAGAAGAATCAATTATAATATCTAACAAAAGTCGCTTTTTGAAAAAGTGTCAAGTCTCACGGGCACAAATGTAAGACTTGGGTTCGAACTTGAGATGCCATTTACTCAGGCACTATGATGCCGAACCGACTGAAATTTTGCATACCTGCTACGAATTATATACTGAATAATAATCAATTATAATTTCAAAAAAAGGAGCACTTTTGAAAAAATATTCATTCTTACGGGCACAAATGTATGACTTGGGTTCGAACTTGAGATGCCATTTCCTCGGGCTCTATGATACCGAACGGACTGAAATGTTGCATACATACTAGGAATCATAGTCTGAAGAAGAATCAATAATAATATCTCAATAAAATAACACTTTTGAAAAAAAGATTTGTTTTACGGAAACAAATGCTAGACTTGGGTTCAAACTTTAGATGCCATTTTCTCAGGCTTCATGATGTCGAACAGACTAAAATTTTGCATTCATTCTAGGAATTAAAGTCTGAAGAAGAATCAATAATAATATCTCAAAAAAGGAGCTTTTTAAAAAAAGTGTTTAGTCTTACGGCACAAATGTAAGATTTGGGTTCGAACTTTGGTTACCATCTCCTCAGGCACTATGATGCCGAACGGACTGAAATTTTGCATACCTGCTAGGAATTATATTCTGAAGAAGAATCAATAATAATTTCTACAAAATTGAGCACTTTTGAAAAAATATTAGGTCTTACGGGCACAAATGTAAGACTTGGGTTCGAACTTGAGGTGCCATTTCCTCAGGCTCTATGTTGCCGAACGGACTGAAATTTTGCATACCTGCTAAGAATTATATTTTGAAGAAGAATCAATAACAATGTCTACAAAATGGAGCACTTTTGAAAAAATATTTAGTCTTACGGGCACATATGTAAGACTTGGGTTCGAACTTTCGGGGCCAATTTCTCAGGCTCAATGATGCCGAACGGACTAAAATTTTGCATTCATTCTAGGAATTAAAGTCTGAAGAAGAATCAATAATAATATCTCAAAAAAGGAGCTTTTTCGAAAAAGTGTTTAGTCTTACGGCACAAATGTAAGACTTGGGTTCGAACTTTGGTTACCATCTCCTCAGGCACTATGATGCCGAACGGACTTATATTTTGCATACATGCTAGGAATCATAGTCTGAAGAAGAATCAATAATAATATCTCAATAAAATAACACTTTTGAAAAAATGTTAAGACTAATCGGCACCAATGTAAGACTTGAGTTCGAACTTGAGGTGCCATTTCCTCAGGCTCTATGTTGCCGAACGGACTGAAATTTTGCATACCTGCTAAGAATTATATTCTGAAGAAGAATCAATAACAATGTCTACAAAATGGAGCACTTTTGAAAAAATATTTAGTCTTACGGGCACAAATGTAAGACTTGGGTTCGAACTTTTGATGCCAATTTCTCAGGCTCAATGATGCCGAACGGACTAAAATTTTGCATTCATGCTAGGAATCATAGTCTGAAGAAGAATCAATAATAATATCTCAAAAAAGGAACGTTTTTGAAAATGTTTTTAGTCTTACGGCCCAAATGTAAGACTTGGTTTCGAACTTTAGATGCCATTTCTTCAGGCTATATGATACCGAACGGACTTATATTTTGCATACATGCTAGGAATCATAGTCTGAAGAAGAATCAATAATAATATCTCAATAAAATAACACTTTTGAAAAAATGTTAAGACTAATCGGCACCAATGTAAGACTTGAGTTCGAACTTGAGGTGCCATTTCCTCAGGCTCTATGATGCCGAACATACAGAAATTTTGCATACCTGCTAGGAATTATATTCTGAAGAAGAATCAATAATAATTTCTACAAAAAAGAGCACTTTTGAAAAAATATTCACTCTTACGACCACGAATGTTATATTAGGGTTCGTATTTTGGATGCCATTTTCTCAGGCTTCCTGATGTTGAACAGACTTAAACTGAGCATTTATTCTAGGAATTAAAGTCTGAAGAAGAATCGATAATAATATCTCAATAAAAGAGCGTTTTTGAAAAGTTTTTAGTCTGACGGCCAAAATGTAAGACTTGGGTTCGAACTTTGATTCCAATTTCCTCAGGCTTTATGATGCTAAACGGCCTGAAATTATGCATATATTCTATGAATTAAAGCCTGAAGTAGAATCAATAATCATTTCTTGAAAACCGAGCACTTTTGAAAAATATTCGTTCTAACGGGCCAAATGTAGGACTTGGGTTCGAATTTGGATGCCATTTCCTCGGCCTCTATGATGCCGAACGGACTTTTATTTTGCCTACATTCTTGGAATGATAGTCTGAAGAAGAATAAATAATAATATCTCAAAAACGTAACACTTTTGAAAAAATAATTTGTCTTACGGGCACAAATGTTAGACTTGGGTTCGAACTTTAGATGCCATTAACTCAGGCTCTATGATGCCGAACGGACTGAAATTTTACATACATGCTAGGAATCATAGTCTGAAGAAGAATCAATAATAATATCTCAATAAAATAACACTTTTGAAAAAAAGATTTGTTTTACGGAAACAAATGTAAGACTTGGGTTCGAACTTTGGATGCCATTTTCTCAGGCTTTATGTTGCCGAACAGACTAAAATTTTGCATTCATTCTAGGAATTAATGTCTGAAGAAGAATCAATAATAATATCTCAAAAAAAGGAGCTTTTCTGAAAAAGTGTTTAATCTTACGGCCCAAATGTAAGACTTGGGTTCGAACTTTGGTTACCATTTCCTCAGGTACTATGATGCCGAATAGAATGAAATTTTTTATTCATTCTAGGAATTAATGTCTGAAGAAGAATCAATAATAATATTTCGAAAAAGGAACATTTTTGAAAAAATGTTTAGTCTTACGGCCCAAGTGTAAGACTTGGGTTCGAACTTTGGTTATCATTTCTTCAGGTACTATGATGCCGAACGGACTGAAATTTTGCATACCTGCAAGGAATTATATTCTGAAGAAGAATCAATAATAATTTCTCCAAAATGGAGCACTTTAGAAAAAATAATTAGTCTTTCGGGCACAAATGTAAGACTTGGGTTCGAACTTTGGATGCCATTTCCTCAGGCTTCATGATGCCGAACAGACGCTTATTTTGCACTTATGCTTGGAATTAAGGTCTCAAGATGAATCAATAATAATATCCCACAAAAGTTGCTTTTTGGAAAAATGTTTTGTCTCACGGGAACTAATGTAAGACTTGGGTTCGAACTTAAGATGCTATTTCCACAGGCACTATGTTGCCGAACGGACTGAAATTTTTCATACCTCCTTTGAATTATATTCTGAAGAAGAAAAAATAATAATTTCTACTAAGAGGAGCACTTTTGCAAAAAGATTCGCTTTTACGAGCACAAATGTCAGACTTGGGTTCGAACTTTCGATGCCATTTTCTCAGGCTTCATGTTGTTGTACAGATTAATATTTTGCATTTGTAATCGCAAGGCAAATCAAGAATGGACTGTTAAATTAATTGTGAACTTGAAGTTGATACAACGATGGTTAGAGATGGTAAACAGGGAATAAGGAAGGAATCCGACTTACCCCTTTTATGTTCGTCAACGATGTTGATGTTGGTTCACTCACAGGAGATGATCACAAAGAGATGTTCATCACACTGGCTTCATCAATAAACTGAGTTGACAGTTAAGTTTATTGTTTTAAATGTCACACAAACGTGGGTATTGTCGGATAATGACAGGTACTTGTAGGTAATAAGATGGAAAAATATCAAGGACAATTTTAAAGGAAGATTGTTGCGTCAACATTTCCGCCCACCTAATTTTGGAACAAAATTATTAAACAAAAAATAGCCCCGGTACTGCATATGAGATCAATCAAAATATAATAAAAATTAGAAGACGCAAGCACACCGGCTGTCTTTTGGGTACAAATAGTCACGGACTATGTTATCAATCATAAAAAATAATGAATACTATTATGAGATGCAAGCATATTGGCTATCCTCTGTGTATTTATAAAAAAAAAAAAATATATATAAAAATGAAAAAAAAAATAAACATATTAATAGAGCAACCTAGTACTTGTTGCTCTATGATAAAAATGTAGCTGAGTATTGAAGTAAAATGAGTTATTCTTTGGGCAAGGGACATAATTTAACCGCTGGACGGACAAGGTTGCCCTTATTTGTTTTGAGTGTGGCAACTCGAACAATGTCATCCTTCCCCGGATGAACTGCGATAATTCGCCCTAAAGTCCATCGCTTGGGAGGAAGTCGTTCGTCCTTGACTAGCACTAATTGACCAATCTTTAAATTGGGTTGGTCGTTCAACCATTTTGCACGTTGTTGTAGAGTATTAAGGTACTCTACATTCCAACGTCACCAAAAGTGCTGAGACATCTTTTGTATGTGTTGCCAACGACTTAATCGGTTTGACTCAGTATCGGACAGGTCATATTCGGGAAGTCCCAAAAGGAATCCTCCTATCAGAAAATGGCCGGGTGTAAGGGCATCGACATTTTCTGGATCGACCGATAAGGGGCAGAGAGGGCGTGAATTTAGAATAGCTTCGATGGAAGTAAGAAGCGTGGTAAACTCCTCAAATGTTAGGGAAGTATCACCGACAACTCTTACTAAATGATGTTTTACCGATTTGATTCCGGATTCCCACAGCCCACCAAAGTGCGGACTGGCGAGATGATTAAATGTCCACAGAATGCCCTTTTGGGCAAGGTAGTCTGAAATTACTTCACGTTGAGGTGAAGAATGAAAATATTTGAATACCCCAGTTAGGTATCGTTTTGCTCCTACAAAATTTGTGCCGCAGTCACTGTAGACCTCGGAACACAAACCCCGTCGATTAGTAAGTCGGGTTAAGGATGCGATGAAAGCATCAGTGGAGAGATCTGACACGACCTCAAGGTGCAATGCCTTGGTAGCCATGCAGATAAATAGGCATAAATAAGCCTTGGTGGTTTTGGCTCCACGACGTTTATGATCCTTTAGCAGAAAAGGTCCACCAAAATCGACGCCTACACGAGAGAAGGGACGACTAGGTTGGACACGAAAGGATGGCAGATCCGCCATCATAGGTGGATGTGCGGTGGCCCTAAACTTGTAGCAAGTGACACATTTTGATAACTGGGATCGAATGACGGTACGACCGGACATAATCCAATATTTGCGTTGAATAAGAAATTGGAGAGTACGCGGTCCGACATGAAGATATGCGCGGTGATAGTAATCAATTAACAACCTGGTCAAATGACTAGATTTAGGTAGTAAAATGGGATGTTTGATTTCGGATGGAAGTGCAGAATTTGTTAGCCTACCGCCCACCCTGAGAATACCATGGTAGTCAATAAAAGGTTTCAATTTTTTAAGACCAGAAGAACACATTTGATTCGAACTTAATAGAATAAGATCGTTGTGAAAAAAGACTTCCTGTTCGAGTTTAATCATCTTCATGAGTGCATTGTCAAGTTCTTCAATAGTAAGTACCGCATGATTCAGGCTCTGTTTCGCCGTTTCGGAAACGTCAGATAGACAATTTTTTTTGAACCTAAGGATCCAAGCAATGACTTTCTTTAATTTTGATAATTAGGAATACATCGCTATAATAGAAGATGATTTTAATTCTACACTAAAAACGGTAGGTTTTGGGAATTGAATTTCCGGTAATTCACTTACTGGAATAGATGGTGGCCTCGCCGTAGGCCAATCCTCGAATGGATTACGGAGCCATGACGGACCTGAAAGCCAAGATTGATGTTCTATAAAATGAACGGGAAGGGTACCTCGGGACCCATAGTCAGCACTGTTATCCTCTGAATTAACGTGGTTCCAAATTGCTCTTGGTGTATTGTCAAGGATCTTAACAACACGGTTCGCGACGAAAGTTTTTAAGAAATGTGGTGGCGTCTTGAGCCAGGATAAGACAATCGTCGAGTCAGTAAAGAGAATAACATTTTTAATTTGCGTGGCAAAATGTACTGACGACAATATATATTTGATAAGTTTTGATAGCAGCACAGCTGCACATAACTCTAGTCTAGGGATTGTTAATGACTTTAAAGGTGCGACCTTGGATTTGGCCATCAACAAGTGGCTGAAGTTATCGTTTTTAACAACTAAATATGTCACAGCGGCATAACCTAGTTGGGATGCATCGCAAAATCCTACGAGAATACAATGACTATCTAGGTTCGTATGGTAATGACGTGGGATTCATAAATGTTGTAGCAATGGAAGTTGTTCCACAAAGCTTCTCCACGTAGAAAGGATGTGGAGTGGAACTTCGGAATCCCAGCCCACATTCAACTTCCACAATTCCTGCATAATCCTTTTTGCCGTGAAGATTACAGGAGACAACCACCCTAGCGGATCGTATATCCGAGCAAGGGTTGACAATATATTCCGTTTCGAATATACTGCCGAATTTGGTATTGAAATGTGATAAGAGAAATAATCAACTTCGGGATTCCAATACACGCCTAATATTTTAACATTCGATTGAGTTTTGTTGAAATTCATTAATGGTTGTTGAGTTTCAGAATCATGCTTGAGTAATTCTGAACAATTGCTTGCCCATTTGCTGAGCTCTAGTTTGGCTGATTTTAAAATGGCTACAATTTCATCCTTGAGGTGGCGAGCCGATTCAATGGAGTCCGCACCAGTCGCCAAATCATCAACATAAAAATTCTCTAACAGTGCCCTCGAAGCGGCAGGATAACTTTTCCTCTCATCTCTTGCCAATTGACGTAGAATCGAAATGGCCAAAAACGGAGAAGATGTTAAACCGTAGGTTACAGTTAGAAGTTCATAATCTTTCATCGGTTCATGCGGTGAATTGCGCCAAAGGATGTGCTGATATTTACGGTGATCAGGAATAATCAAAATTTGCCGGTACATTTTACAAATGTCGGCAGTAAAGACGTACTTATGAAATCTAAAATTTAATATCATGTATGGTATTTGTTTGTAGTTTTGGACCGCTATACAGCATGTCGTTTAATGACACACCGGAGGCCTTCGCAGACCCGTCAAAAACCACGCGAATTTTACCTTTTTCATTAATTACAGCGTGATGGGGTAGATAATTTGCCCCAGAGTGGGGTGTTACACGTTTCATGTGACCTAGACTTTCATATTCATCAAGAAAATCTGCATAATTTGACGCCAACGTCGCATCCCGGTTAAAACGCTTTTCCAACTTGCGCATTCGTGATTCAGCCAAGCTGTAGGTATTCTGCGGTAAATGACTGTCCGATTTTAAAAGAATCGGAACCACATATCTTCCATCTGTCTGTCTGTAATGCTCCTTCTGAAATATTTCTTCCGCTTTGGTATTATCGGGGTTCAATTCAGAAATGACCGGAGCTTCTTCAATTTCCCAGAAATTTTTCATTGTATCATTTAATGACATGTCGGACAATGTAAAAGTGACATTGGCGATGAATCGGTTGATTGACATTCAACTTTCCCGAGAATAATGTAGCCAAAAACTGTATTTAAAGCACTAGGGTTACCCCGAACGATATGCGATCGATCATCCAAAATATTTGGATACAGATCGGCGCCGAGTAGAAAATCTATTTGACCCGGCTGATCAAAACTTGGATCGGCCAACGTTAGATTGAGAAATCACGATTTCACACTTTTATCCAGTGCAACAAATGGCATCCATGAAGTAATTTCCTGAATCACTATGGGTGTCGCGGATAACGTAGGTGCTTGCTGATTAACAGGTTTGATAACACATGATGTTATACCTGTGCATGAGTTGACAGCTGTCTGTCCTAATCCATTTAATGGAATCTTATATTTTCGTATAGATAAACCTAGCCTCTTGGCACAACCCTGAGTTATAAGAGAGACTTGGCTCCCGTTATCGATAATAATTCGAATAGGTACATACTTTCCGAATTTATTTTGCATGTGAACAATTGCTGTGCTCAATAGTACAGTGTGTGCTTTATTCACATGTCCTTTTGACCTTGTGACTGCAGTCAATGACGTGGTAGTCACATTTTCACCCTTTGAGGGTGTTTCAAAATGCAACATAGAATGGTGTCGTTTGTTGCAAATTTTACAGTTAGACTGTGTTTTACATTCACCGAATCTATGCAACTTTAAACAGTTAAAACATCGATTTAACTCTTTAATCCGATTTTTCCTTTCAATTGTAGACATTTCATGAAATTTAGTACATTTATAAATGGAGTGATTTTCTCTGCATATAGCGCACAAGTCAGAGCTAGGACTTGCAGTCAATAAGGACTTTCTCGCAACCGACGCCTTTAGTTTAGGTATGTACGTAGTGATTGGGTTTGATGCTTCAAGAATTCTAATTTGATTGTGTAAAAATTCAAATAATTGAGATGTCTCCGGTAATTGTGTTCGCATAAGTGAAGTTTCGAATTGTCGTCTGGTGTCTTGATCCAGACATCGTACAATTATGAGGGCAACAAATTTACTAAATAAGTTTTCATGTTTCATTGCATTCAAGGCAGATAAATTCTCTTGAAAAGTATTTAAGAGATGTGTTAATCCGTTTATCGATTCATTAGGTAACGGTTTAAAATTCATCATCTCGTCTACATAAAATGTAAATAATAATCTACTATCTTCATGCTTCTGCAGTAGAATATTCCAAGCTATTGGATAATTTTCGGCAATTAAAGGTAATGTTTTTACTAAATTCAATGCGGTTCCCCGCAGTAACGATATTAAATGGTGGAATTTTTCAATGTCTGTGTACATCGCATTATTGTGTACCAAGCTCGCAAATAATGCATGAAAACTATGCCAATTTTTAATATTGGAATCAAAAGGTGTGATTTGAATTGCGGGTAGTTATAAGATGTTAATATTATTTGCAGAACTTGATTCTAATTTAATGTTTAAATTCTTACGGCTTTCTTTTTCAGATAAAATTTCAAAATACAAGGCATCCAATTCCCCGGAAACTGTGGTAATCTCCGAACAATCGTCTGCTTTGTCTGATTCGATTAATATAGCTTCGATTTCATTATGTAATGACTCTATATCTTCTATCCATTCAGACACTTTGTTACAACGGCTTAAAAAGATTTCCCTTTTCTTCTCATCTTGGTCTAAAAAAGGAATCAATTGATGTGTAATTTGAATTCTTGCTAACATACGATCTCAACGAGCCTTCAATATGGCGACCTTCTTATCTGCCATTTTGCTCATTAATTTGTAAGAATAATGATTTTACACAGAAAACAGCCAATACGCAACGACAATAATAATTTTGAATCTAATGAATTTAATTTCTAATTCAATCCTGCTCAAAATGGACCAAATAATATAATCGCAAGGCGAATCAAGAATGGACTGTAAAATTAATTGTGAACTTGAAGTTGACACAACGATGGTTAGAGATGGTGAACAGGGAATAAGAAAGGAATCCGACTTACCACTTTTATGTTCGTCAACGATGTTGATGTTGGTTCACTCACAGGAGATGATCACAAAGAGATGTTCATCACACTGGCTTCATCAATAAACTGATTTGACAGTTAAGTTTATTGTTGTAAATGTCACACAAACGTGGGTATTGTCGGATAATGAAAGGAACTTGTAGGTAATAGGATGGGAAAATATCAAGGACAATTTTAAAGGAAGATTGTTGCGTCAACAGCATTCATTCTAGGAATTAAAGTCTGAAGAAGAATCAATAATAATATCTCAAAAAAGGAGCTTTTTAGAAAAAGAATTTAGTCTTACGGCCCTAATGTAAGACTTGGGTTCGAACTTTGGTTACCATTTCCTTAGGCACTTTGATGCCGAACGGACTGAAATTTTGCATACCTGCTAGGAATTATATTCTGAAGAAGACTCAATTATAATTTCTACAAAATGAAGCACTTTTGAAAAAATATTTAGTCTTACGGGCACAAATGTAAGACTTGGGTTCGAACTTTGGATGCCATTTTCTCAGGCTTCATGATGTCGAACAGACTATAATTTAGCATTCATTCTAGGAATTAAAGTCTGAAAAAGAATTGATAATAATATCTCAAAAAAGGAGCTTTTTTGAAAAAGTTTTTAGTCTTACGGCCCAAATGTAAAACTTGGGTTCGAACTTTGGTTACCATCTCCTCAGGCTTTATGATACTAAACGGTCTGAAACTATGCATACATTCTATGAATTAAAGCCTGAAGTAGAATCAATAATCATTTCTTCAAAAGAGAGCACTTTTGAAAAAATATTCGTTTTTACGGGTTAAATGTAGGACTTGGGTTCGAACTTTGGATGCCATTTCCTCGGCCTCTATGATGGCGAACGGACTTTCATTTTGCCGACATGCTTGAAATTATAGTCTGAAGAAGAATAAATAATAATATCTCAAAAAAGTAACACTTTTGAAAAAATAATTTTTCTTACGGGCACAAATGTTAGACCTGGGTTCGAACTTTCGATGCCAATTTCTCAGGCTCTATGATGCCGTACGGACTGAAATTTCGCATTCATGCTAGCAATCATAGTCTGAATAAGAATCAATAATAATATCTCAAAAAAGTAAAACTTTTGAAAAAACTTTTAGACTAATCGGCACAAATGTAAGACTTGGGTTCGAACTTGAGGTGCCATTTCCTCAGGCTCTATGATGCCGAACGGACTGAATATTTACAGACCTGCAAGAAATTATATTCTGAAGATGAATCAATAATAATATCTTAAAAATGAAGCTTTTTTGAAAAAGTTTTTAGTCTTTCGGCCCAAATGTAAGACTTGGGTTCGAACCTGGGTTACCATTTCCTCAGGCTTTTTTATCCCAAACTGCCTGAAATTTTGCATATCTGCCAGAAATTATATTATGAAGAAGAATCTATTATAATTAGATTAAAAAAGTAACACTTTTGAAAAAATATTCATTCTTACGAGCACAAATGTAAGAATTGAGTTCGATCTCTGGTTACCATTTCCTCAGGCTCTGATGCTGACTGAAGTTTTGCATACCTGATAGGAATTATTTTCTGAAGAAGAATCAATAATAATTTCTACAAAAAGAAGCATTTTTGAAAAAAAATCATTCTTACGAGCACAGATTCAAGACTTGGGTTCGAAATTTGGATGTCATTTCCTCGGGCTCTATGATGCCGAACGGACTTAAATTTTGCATTCATGCTAGGAATTATATTCTGAAGAAGAATCAATAACAATTTCTACCAAAAGGAGCACTTTTGAAAAAATATTTAGTCATACGGGCACAAATGTAAGACTTGGGTTCGAACTTTGTATGCCATTTCCTCAAGCCCCATGATGCCGAACGGGCTGAAATGCATAATTGTCTGAAGATTCATCAATTACAATATTTCCAGACGATGCACTTTTGATAAAATGTTCACTCTTTCGGGCATAAATTCACAACTTGGGTTTTATTTTTGGAGGTAGTTTTCTCAGGTTCTAGAATTTTTTATGAACTCAAATTTTTCAAACGTACTATCAATTATATTCTGAACTAGAATCAATATTTATTTCTCAATAAATTACCATTTTCGAAAAAAAATCAGTTTTCGATCACTTCAGACCACCATTCGAAATCGAAACATCAAACGTATTTTTATACGTATTATGTCTTGTGACTATATCTGAATATCCAGGTCTGACGACATCTAGCTTTTTTACAAACTCGTATTTTTCCCGTTCAGCTCAACATTCTTCCCCAGATGGGGATTACATAGTATTACTGTCTCCAGATAGTTGTGACCAAAGATATTAGAAGAACGAGATGTGCTATGAGCAGTTCATACTGTGTGGAATTGTTTTGCCGATTGTCGCCGGTTTTGTTCACCAATACTACTGCACACCTTCGCTTACGCTAAGGTATCCGCACTAATACATAGAACAGATTTCTGTGCGTACACGTCCCGATACCGTTCAAAGTACCCTAATTAGGTAGTACTCCGCCTACGCCTACGGTCCGGCGGCCAACATAGCATATCTCGTTCTTCTTATATCTTTGGTTGTGACTCTGGTGTGGTTTTTACATTGAAATCATTAATTAATAATTTTTGACGACGTTTTGGTCTCTGCGTACGGACATCAAGGGTTCAATATCTGGCCAATACCTTCTTTATTAAATACCACTGGTTTTTTTCGGGTTTTATGCATGTACGTATTGTAACACGTTTCTGAGTTGAAGATATTCTCAATATCGGTCAGTTCAAAGATTACAATTCAGAATCAAATGGTCAGAGTTTCTTATTTGGTACCTTCTCTCTGAACCTTTATCTATTCATATACCTTCTTCTCTCCAACTTACGCTTGCTTACAAAATTCAACAAATTGTAATTATTTTGCTGTCGCTAGAATTTTGATACACAATATATTGTATTTGTAATAACCACGTATTATTTAGTATTTTGTATATTGATGCATATCTCCTTCAACGGAAGCAATCTTCCGAACAGGCCTTCCATTGATATGCTTGGTGTAACTATAAGTGACCAGCTCAGGTACGGGGGCTCCATCGAAGCCAGAGTAAAGTTGGCCTCTCAGAAGCTGGGCGTACTGTACAGGGCCCGCAGATACTTTAATAGTACACAACTGCTGACCCTGTACAAATCGCAAGTGCGCCCTACTGTCGAATTTGGCAGCCATCTCTGGTCCGGAGCCCCTAAATACCTGAAAAAAACCCTTGACTCTGTGCAGAAACGGGCCGTCCGTTTGATAGATTCCCCAATCTTAACAAACGGACTGCAATCTTTAGAGCACAGGCGTCAGTTAGGTATGCTGTCCTTGTTCTATCGGTATTACAATGGAAGATGCTCTGAGGAACTAACGTCATTGATCCCTTCGGCACCAGTGCGTAGTCGGGATACACGCCAAACGCGCACCCAACATTTGTACACGGTTGACATTTGTCACATGAGAACGGGTCGCTTCTACGATTCGTTCTTAAGTTCAACAGCTCGGCTGTGGAACGAACTGCCGGCCTCTGTGTTTCCTCCCTTCTACAACATGGGACTCTTCACGACCCATGTTCATTCCTTCCTCTCCACAAAAAGACCCTCCACACAGCATCCCCAAAGATGACATAGGCCTTGAGGGAAATTATTTTCTTCAGGGCCTCCTGTGTGGAGTTAATATAAAAATAAAAAAATATGAGAAACGCACCGATAAATATTTTTAGGCAAACATTTACATAAAACTAATCTCTAGAACTATGCTTGATCCACTTATATTGAAATAGGTTAATTTATATTTACCTACCAAATATACTTGTGGGAAATTCCATGCACTTTTTTTATATTCCGATAGCGAGGACTTCTGTCCATCAAAACACCCGGATAACTGAGCGACTGCTTAAGCCCCCGTATTCCCAATTTCTACAGATTTATAACAAGTATCTCTTTAGCTCTTTATGTTTTTAAGTTCCAAATAGAAAAATCTTTTTTTTTAAGATAATTTCTATACATTTTTTCATGCAGTGAATTTTTTCATGCCTATAACATATTTAATAACAGAACAAAAGGAATTTATAAATATTTAACGTTTCGGTATAACAAATGTATAGATATTATATTCAAAAATTTATTTTTATTTGAACTTAAAATCTTAAAGAGTTAATGAGAAACTTGTTATATATCGGGTATGCGGGAGCTTAAAAACAGGTAGAAATTTCAAAAACTCAGTTGAGCAATGAAATTGCATAACAGTTTCCCAAATTTTGTAAAACCAAGTTTTTTATTTGTTAATAAACTGATTTAACGCACTAAAACGAAATATTCAAACTGCTCTCCTGAGAAATGTAGTATTTTGAGATGTGCTACTGTTATTCCCGGGGTGTGAGTTATCCCAAATATAAATATTACCTGAAGCCTTCTGAACAAGCTCGAGTCTCTTCTCCCGACTTATTCCACATGAGACCGAAACTTGTGAAGGTAGGAAGGAAGGAGAGAAGGAGGCATAAAACACCAATGGATTCATGTGCTATTAAATTGGAACGAAAATCCAAGCCTGATGAGTTCAGTATACTTTAAGAAACTTTACGTGATATGGAAATATACACGAAGATGAATCTTATTTTAATTGGACAGTTACCTACAAAATTCTGAAAATCTTTTATGGACCATATTCTAACATGGAAATCTCATTTTGTTTATTTTTCATGTGATTCGCTCTAACGATGTATTTTATTTACCGATCGTAATATTAGTCATTAATATTATTTATTATACATAAGTCGTAATCATTAGTTAAATTATAACATTAAATACTAATTAGTTCAAGTCATTAAAAAAAATCTGAGAAACATTTTTTTTTCTGTTACGAAAATGTAATATTTATTTAAACCTCTCATGTATGAATTTTTGAAAATTGAAAAAGTATAAATAAATAAATTTTCAGTTTTTCTTTATGTGAAGAATATGATTAACGGCCTCGGTGGTCGAGGGGTAAGGCTCTCGGCTAGCAACTAGGTCGCTGGTTCAAATCTCGGTTTGCGCAAGTAAAATTTATTTTATTAATTTGTGTTATTTCGTTATTTGATTAATCTTTACTAAGAATCGGTTTATATTATAAGTTCCTAAAAATATGGTTTGGATAAATTAAAACTTTTTCTATCGTTTCCTTTGCTAGAATTAAAATAAAATATCCAATTATTTCATTAAAAATAAAAGCATAAAGTACAAAGCACATTAGAAATGTATGAACGCACATAAGAAAAAACTTTTTTAGAATCAAAATTTTTTGCCTTAAATTATCGGTGACAATTTCTTATGATAAACTTTTTTTCTTTTACAAAATTATTTACAAAATAAATAAAAACCACCATTGTGCTTGAAATCCAGCGTTTCTAGACTCCGTTTATCAAGCGATTTTAATGCCTATTATCTATATTCATTGCTAGGCTTCATTCTTCGAAATTCCAGAGGTTTCAAGAATATTTCAACACTAAAAATTTTGTATACATCCCTGGTTCGTAGTCAAGTCGAATATAACTCCTCGATCTGGTCCCCCCACTACAAATTACATTCAGATTCAATCGAAAAAATTCAATATAAATTCCTAAGACACATTAATTTTAAACTCGGTATTCCCATTGAAAATATAAACTATAATTACTTGATGAAAAATCTAAATTTATTAAAACTCTCAGATCGAAGAATTATACCCGACTTAATATTTATGTTCAAAATTGTAAATGGTAGTATAGACAGTCCTGATTTAATTAACCTTATTGAATTTCATACACCCACGAGAGCTACTCGTTCTAAAATTTTGTTTAAATGCAACAATATCAGGACTGAGTATTCCAAACACTCGCTTGTACCTAGGTTGCATGAAGTTAGTAATAGATACGCAGATGTGGCAGATCTATTTAACTGCACGCAAGGTAGGTACAAGAGGGCTATGCTATCAAATCTTTTCAATCAATATTAATTTTATCTAATTCTACCTTATTTGCACTATAGAAACTTATGTACTTGTATATCTTGTTTACTTACTTACTTACTCTCTAATGTCATTTCACAATCAAATGCCACATATATTTGTAATTCTTTTTTTTAAATATTTCTACGTTTTTAACTGTGACATGTTATCATTGTTTATAGTATATTTATACCGTTGATATTAAATAAATAAATAAATATTCGTGATGATTTATGGCAGAAAAAAAACATACGAATTTTTGGCTTGTGGCTTCCTCTTAAAGGTTTTTACACGCAGCAGGGGTAGAGAGGTCGTAAATAAACTTCTGATATTTTTTCTAATGTGCATTTAATAAATTGATCTGTCGATAATTAGGCATCTGAAAAGATTTCCCTGTATTTTGTGCACGGCTTTCTGAAAAATGTAAATTTCCTGTCGAACATCGAGCAAGAATTACGGCCCTTGAATATTTTTCGAGTAAAAAGCATCGAGGGAGAAGGTTACGTACGTTGAGACATGTTCGAACTAGCGTAACACAAGATTTTGAACAAATTGTGATCTACAGAAGATTACAACAATCATTTCAGCTTATTAACGGGGACGTTTTCAAATATAAAAACAAAAACAAAATGGTCACTTGATGGCAATGTAACATATGAATTTCCCCGAAACAACTGGGCCTAACAGTGATAAAGTAAAAAAACATTATATATTATCTTTTGGTTAATTTACAGAAAAATAGTAAGACACATCCAATCTATAATAAATAATAATATTCTTTTAAATTTTTTGCACATTTCTTTTAAACAAATGTCACTACACCTTAAATGAATACCTTACATGAATTAAATACCTCTGTTTATTTATATTTTTTACTGTTATTTATTTGTTTACATGTAATTGTTGGGTAATGTAATATAATGTGTATTTGTTGGGTTAGCTGGAAGAAATGGGATGTAACCTATAAGCTATACCCTTAGTACTCTTTTTGTGCAGTAAATATTTTTTTTTATTGGTGCCCTTTTTTACTCATTTAAAGTACGCTCTAGCGTGTTTAAATCGCACTTTATGGAATGCGCGTTTTTTAAAGTTACCATGGCAACATCAACAAATCAACAAAATGTGAAGTCTAAATGTCAACTTTTAACTATAAATCCAACTATTAATCTTATGTGACAGATTGCAAATTAATGTTTGTGTTTTTCATTTCCATGACAACAAGATATTGTGATGTCTCATCACGAATTCATTAATAGTTCTTATCTCCAAATTTTTAATAATAATATCAATATTTATGTTTTCAAAGTGTACCAATAAAAAAAAAATAGCGTAAAGTATTCGTGGATAGCTGGTCTTTAAAACACTTGCTTTATTTCGAGCACGGCTACGCCGTCGTGCTCGAAAAATCGCGCGTGTTTTAAAGACCTGTTTATCCACTTATACTTTAATATACTATTTTGAATTTTGAATTTTAATAATAATGCTTACCTATTTCTATTGTGGAAAATGTTAATTATTGTCTGAAAAGTCTATAAATAAGTTGACAGAATCCGGATTCATACATATAGCCAATACAGTTTGTAAGCTTTTACGAAGTTAGCTTTATGTTCCGTAACATCTGGAAATAAAGGAAATACAGAAATATTCGGTGTGGAGCCGTAAATCGGAAGTGCCTGGCCAACGATTTCCGGTTTTATGGTTTCCGGTAACCTCGGTATATTTTTAATAATCGGAAATAAACTGTTCTTCCTCGTTCACTCACTTTGCAAATGATTTTTCCATGGTTGAAGAGATAAAATTACAGGGTGGATGCTCTTACGAACTACCCTTAAGAACTAAATAGGCACTCTACTTTTCCACCAATTTGACCTCTCCTTAAATTGCTTTCTTTACTCCGTCGCTTTCACACTTGCAAACACTATATTTATTTTATTATTTTTTAACATTTTTTTTTATTATTATATTCTGAGAATCTCTAAATAGTGTAAAATAATAAAGCTATCCGCGTCTGTCTGTTTGTGCGCTTAGTTCTTCTAAACTACGGATTTTGATAGGATTTTCACTATAATTTAGAAAATTTCTTCCAAAAGGTTTACATAATATGAAACATGAATATTATAATTTGTAAAAAGTAAAGACAAGTCGATGTTTTATAATCAAGTCGTAAAAATATATTTTCGGTCACGGGCAAAACTAGCCCATGTAACTCATGAGATACATCAAAATAATTTATTACGGAATTGTATGTCTTTAAAAGGCCTACAGAAAATTCCGTTGTGATATACGTCTATCCCTCTAAGGATAACTCACAGCAACGCCTGGTACACGTTAGCTAATATAGAATAAATGTTACTTTTAACCTTTTCAAGATTTCACCGTATGTTTTTTGCGTATTGATATTGAATTTATAACAAAACAATACAATATAGAAATTTGCCATTAGCTTAGCTGGCAATGTAATGAGTAAAATAATTTTACAAATAAAAAACTTGAAGTTTAAAAAAAATAGTAAATGGAAAGGAGCCCCTACAAAATAAGTAGTTATATTATTTGCTTGTATTTGACTTTAAAAAAAACGACCTCACGCTGGTTTATTTTACACATTTCCTTCACTGTAACACCCCTTTCAATATTTTATCAACTCATATGCCCGTAAGCGATTTTTCGACATAACTTAATAAATAGTACATATTGTATAACTGTAGTATCGCCCTGGGGTAAGACTACCATTATGAATCGAAACGTAACGTGAAATGGATTTTGTCATATTTGGTGATAAACATGACAAAAAGTTCTTCTTCCCCATCTCATACCCTTCATCCTCACAATGCCCCAATTGGAAATGCTTTAGTCCCCTTGGCTCCCGACAGTTGTGAGCAGTTTGTTGTGTGATATTCAAATTTAAATAAATCTATTACTAGTTCTTTGAAATAACTAGTGACTTCGAGTAATAACTATAACTGTGAGACTTCTAGACAGGTCGCAAAGTTATTGCGCTCTGAAGGGATAAAAAAGGCACTATCAAACATCTAAACAGGATTGACCGGACACTGAACACATAAACGAATTTACATTCAGACAAAATAGTCGAGTCAAAACAGGACTTACGCTTAGTAAATAACCTATAGAGCTCGGTATTATTTTATTTTAAAATAACCTACGCTACACTAAATAACAGATTACTTGAAATCTGCTGTTATCCAACATGGCGTAACAACACCAAGGAACCCGAATACCTTAGCCAAAAATAACAGCAGATTACTTACAGTCTGCTGTTATCCAAAATGGCGTACCAACACCGAGGAACCCGAATACCTCAGCCACCAATAACAACAGATTACTTACAGTCTGCTGTTATCCAACATGGCGTTTCAACACCGAGGAACCCGAATACGTCAGCCAATGATAACAGCAGATTACTTACAGTCTGTTTTTTTTATATTATTTTTAATTTTAACAAATATGTTTGTATGTATTTTGGTTTATGACGCCACCAGGTATTTTAATAAAAAATAAACAAAATCACAACAATACCTGAAGGGTCAAATTCATCTCTTCCATCAAGTGATAATAGAAACCTTGAAATCCCAACTCATCAATCAAAATCACTCCCACCTTTGATACTCTAGAATGCATCACGCCTTTGGAATGAGCTGCTCTATGATATACAGAGTACCCTCTCAGATGTCACTTTCAGTGCCTCTGTGTTCCACCAGCTTGGTCGTACTTTTACAACCACCTCAATTCATTTCCTTAACCTAACCTATATTTATTTACTTGTTCTAGGTACAGAGAAAATAAACAAGGACTTTTTCCCACTGTACGGTTACACAGGTTCTTCCTCAATAAGTTAACTTTGGTAACAGTTCAATCATAAATATTGTACCGATGTACATTTGGAGGGTAAATTTGTAAAATTAATACAGGGTTTACCAATAAGAGGTGTTATTTTGATATTCAATCGTAAAAGATCAATGGTTTCGTTGCTGTGTGGCACGTGGCGCCGTCTTGTTGAAAGTAAACGCTGTCCAGATTAATACCATCCAATTCCGGCCATAAAAAATCATTAATCATCTCTCGATAGCGCAATCCATTTACCGTAACTGTTGCTCCAGCCTCATTTTCGAAAAAATAAGGTCCAATGACTCCCCCGGAACATAAACCGCACCAAACAGACACACGTTGAGGATAGAGAGGCTTTTTAACAATAACTCTTGGGTTTTCCGAGCCCCAGATGCGACAATTTTGCTTATTGACGAAGCCACCGAGGTGGAAATGGGCCTCATCACTCAAGATGATTTGCATTTGATTCACTCAAGTGAATTTTAATAATTTCAATGCGTTGTTGAAGCGTGTATCGTTCCATTTTTTTAATGGCGTAGTTTCTAGTTGTCAAATGTCAAAAAATGACAGCTTCAAAAGTAACATCTACCGAAATAGCGGGCTATTCAAAATAACATCTCTTATTGGAAAACCCTGTATTATGTATGATTAACTATGAACGATTTTCTTTAATCTGAAAAGCGGTTATTTCCCTGTCGTTAACTAACTAACTTGTCAGGCGGGTATGGGTACAGCCGCCCCGGGAACCACTCATTGAATTACTTCTGCCATAGGTCACTATAAATGGTTCGTGACGTTTGGTGACTTAGCAGTAGTGCCCGGGTTCACGGGATGAATTATATCCTGATCTTAGATCGGGAGAGCCGGCTAAAGGAGACCATTTGAACTATCCAGCCGACTCTCTCGACTCGTCGCCTTGCTCCGCGGTGGCGTCCGTCACTACTGGACACTCTGACATCAGCTTAATTTCCCTTCGCGTGTGGAGTGTTTGTGAAAACAAACTGACAGGTATGAGTCTATAAAGCTGCTGCCACACGCAAAGCTCACATCAACAGATAATATAAAGCACAATAGCGCTCGCCATACAATCCCATACAGACCCGACACACGTAAAAAGATAACGCGCTATAAGTGTGGTTCTGAACTTCGCTAACCGAATTTATTTTACGTAACCGCTCCCGACGCGATATTTGAAAAGTTATGCGTCCCGCTCTCCGCCGTAAAAAGGAGAGGGGGTCATTTTAATTACGGAGCTACCAACTAAGTTCCGTGTTCCCTTTGACAGCCATGACATAAGCAGCCTAATAATGCATTTCTTATTTATTATGTTAGCTCATATCGTCATGTGTGCTAGTAAATTTAGAAACATAAAAAAAAACTTTATTTGGCAAACATACTTAACATATATTTAAAATATAAATATAATCAATATTTGAATTTGAAGTAAACAAATTTTCGCCCTTTCAAAATTAATCATATTTTTAATCTCAGTATGTTTATGTAATATCATTCGGTTTTTTGATAAAAGTTGGACGGCTTGGACGAAAGTTGAGCTTATTTTACAATAATTTATTATATGTCGCTTTCGTCGATCGGCGTGCGAATTGCGAATTTCCTGATTCGACGGAGAGGTTATGTGAAAATGCGCTATTTACGCGCAGATTGTTTAAAATCTAAAAAGTTTATAAATAGCATTTATAATTATATAGTTGGCGGCATCATCATCTGAGGATGAGCTGTCCAACAGGTCCAGCAATAGGCGACAAGTATCATCCATTTCGAAAACGTGCTCAAGTTGTCAGTAAGTAAAGTTGTCACTTTGACAGATGAAATTATGTTCCTCGGCCGCTCTCGAATTCAACTGACCCCCTCTCCTACCATAGGATGAAATATTTGATAGCGTCGTGTGTCGGTAGAAAAGATGATGCGCTGTACATTAACTTTTGATGTGAGCTGAGCGTGTGGCAGCAGCATAATAAAACAACAATTTTTAAAAAATCATTTTGTGCGAAATGTAGCAACTGGAGAAATTAAACAAAAACTAAGTATGTCAATTAAAAAATATATTCATGATTTTTAAATAAATTTTACTTTAGCCCTTTAGGGTGAAAGAATTCAGAATATCTATTTAATAACTTCTCACGAAATTCTCCGAAAGGTTTTTATTGAATTAACAGATTGGTAAGAAAGACAACAGAATGTTTATACACGTCGAATTTCAACACACATGTGAACAAACTTATGTAAAGCTTTTTCTGGTATTCCACAGATGTCGGTAAAAGTCGCCAGAAACATGTATTCAATCTTTACAAAATAAGATTATAAATATATAGCAAGTACATATACGAATGATGTTATATTTTAACAGACCTTCTTAGAGGTACAATTATTCTTTAATCTGAGTTAGTTCAAGCTCTCCGTTCGTTTTTGTCGGGGTTTTCAATTAATATTCTTCGATTTGTTTGACGTATGCCATATAACTTTTATAGAAATTTCACAGATGTCGCAAAAATCATGATAAGCAACAGAAACCAACCAAACTGATTGACTGATTTTCTTCTTGTTCCCGCTTTTTTGTATTAGGCAATTCACCCTAAAAAGAGTGCTTTGTGATTCCTGCTTGTATTAGAGGTTGGCAATCTCCAACCTGCTTAACCCTTCATCCTTTAACATATTGACCGTTGTTTTTCTTAAAGAAGCTCTCAGAGAGTCGGAAAATTTGTGTGAATTTCTTTATGTCAATAAAATCCAAATAAATGGAATATTTCTAAACGTATCAAGAATAAACATATAATTTTTTTAATTATTTTAATTTTGAATGCAAACATTAAAATTTTTAAAAACATCTCGCGTTACGTTTTTTCCTCTAAACACTGAACGAAACTGAGTACCCTTACTTTCCCTGACTTACTGATATGAAAATAGTATACTAAACATTATGGCCACCTCGCTTTTTTGTCATTTCATATAAAAATAATTACTTAATAAAAAAAATATCATAAATATTTCTGAAATTACGATCGGAATTTAGTGGTTTGATAGAGGTTTACATAAAAATTGTTTTGTGTTCAACTTCTATATTTAAATAAAACGCCTGGTATTTTCTCTTTTTAACACCGTTAAGTTCACATACCTAACTACGATGGTAAAAGAGCGAAAAAAGCGAACGAATTGCCCCGAGGAGTTAAATATAAACTAGCTGGCTATTAAAGAAAATAATAAAAAAGAAAGAATCTTAACGTATAAATTAATAATTCTCTCAGGTTGGGTTATTTGTCTGAAATTTTAAACTCTATAAAAATTATTCGTATGTATTGTTACAGTATATAAAGAAACACACAAGCAGCCGCTTCTCCTGAAAATTAATAATGGATGATTCCATGGAAAGTAATCGGTTCGCACCCTCTAATGGTCTATAATACCGCCCTGACAATATTTATTTATTTATTTATTAATCTTAAGTTAGCTCACATCTTCGTGTGTGCTAATAGTTTTATAAACATATAAACATGTACATTGTTTGGCAAACATAATCTTTCTTTAAATATTTCAATAAAGTCACAATAAAAAAAACAATAATAATTGAGATAGACATATTTTCTAAATTGATTTTTGAACTTATTAATATTTTCTATCACAGCAATTTCCTTCGGGATTTTGTTATAGAGTTGAACGGCCTGGTACATCAGAGATTTTTGGGTGCTTGTTTTTTTTCTTGTTGGCAATCTAATTTGCTTAGAATTTCTCGTCCCGTGTCCGTGTATCTCGTTATTGTAATTTATTTTTCTTTTCAGTTCCTTAGACATCATCCCTAAGTTAATTTTATGTATAAAAATAAGTACATTCAAATACACAGTTTGCTTCACCGTCAAAATATTCAGCTCCTTTAACATGTCTCTTATCCAATATGTCAATTCAAATACTGTCAGGAATCAGGTTGCACATATGTAAGTCAAATAGGTCCCATAATGACACACTTATTTTCAAAAATGTGTGCCCCAGCCGTACCACTGTCGGATTGTAAGCGGACGAGCTAAATTGAAGATGATTGCTTTGATAGTTAAATTCAAATAACACGTAGACTTTTGATTATTTAGCTGAATTGAATGCTGCATCGTGATGAACATTTTCAATCAAATCAAACGCTAGATGACTTGCTGATCAAGCGATAAATATTTCGAACTTCTATCTCGAGATAACAAGTGTGTATTTGTTATACGAAGAAAATAATTTTATAACAAAATATTGATCCCTATCAGAGATTGTAATCACCTTGCCAAGGTGATTAAAATATACTTTAGGCGAGATTGTATGTCTTGGTAATGGATAGCAAGTCATTCCTTATATGATATTTTAATCACTTTGCCAAGGTGCCCTGCCTTAGGCCAGATTGTAAATCTGGGTAATGGATAGCAAGTCATTGCTTATATGATATCTTAATCGCCTTGCCAAGGTGCCCTGCCTTATTCCAGATTGTACGTCTGGGAAAGGGATAGCAAGTCATTCATTATATGATATTTTAATCACCTTGGCAAGGTGCCCTACCTTGGGCCAGATTATAAGTCTGGGTAATGGATAGCCAGTCATTCCTCGCATGATATTTCAATCAGAATAGACTTTTGTATCAAAAATAACATTCCAATGTTGCCCAGAAAAATAAGTTCGTTTATAATCAAGTATTTTAGTAATACAAAATAAGATTGTCCAAAGTTACTCAAATGTCAATTTAACTTTGGACACCCATAAAAATGGGGTTTTCCAGTACTTTAAATATTTTGAAATATACATGTTTGAACTATGTCAAAAGAAGAAAAACATTATAATGATAACGAAAACTACGAATTTTATAATAAAAACTAACATGTGTGACATTTTCTAAGGTGTCCCTAGTGAACATCTCTGAAAGCGGCGCCGAGTCTCCACCTAGATAGGAAGATAATTTCCCACATTTTCCAAAGTAGGGGAAAGTTTTAATGGACGCCGGACGTTGGCCGTGTATAATTTTCGCCCATTATTTTCAAGGAAGATTATTTTTCTCCATTCTCAATGAGACCTTCAGCCAGTTTGTCGACGAAATTTATGAAGGCTTGAAGGACGCTTGAAGACGCTTGAAGGCTTTCAGCCGAAATCATAGAGACCTCATTTTATCAGCGAGATGTGCGCCGCCCATAATTTCACAATAATATTTTGTGGTTAGTACGGTAGTAAATTATGTTACGGTAGCTTTCGTTCGATCTTTCACTGTTCTGTTGACTAAAATATATTTTTTCTCAATGCCTATCTTGGGGGATGCTGTGTGGACGGTATTTTTAAGGAAAGTCAGGGGAGGAAGTTTTAAATGGAACATGGTATGAGGGGTGGGTAGGAATCTAGGGATCAGTGTGTCCAGAAGTTACGGACTTATGAATCTATCCCTCCCGCTGCGGTGCAAGGCGTTGGATCAAGAGAGACCAGTTGGAGGGTCGAAGAGTCTCCCAAATCAGCTTTTCTCAATCTGGCACGCTACGCAACTGGTGGGCAAGCGCGAACACACCTTATTTGATGAACCCGGGTACCCCTACTAAATCACTATCAATAGTTGGTTATTCAATAAATGGTTCCCGGGGCGGCGGTACTCAAAACCACCTGCCAAATTGTGAATTACTGGATGTGGCCATTACTAAATACCATAACTTATGACATTATGTATTATATTATAATTCCATTACTTAACGTAATCTATACAGACTTCTCTAAACCATTTGATAAAATTGATCACAGTCTTCTTTTATCTAAACTTACTAGCTCTGAGAATTCACGGGGATTTGTACCAATGGTTGGTCTCCTCAAGGAGTAACTACTAATGGCTTCATATCTGAGATTGTAAATATACCTTCAGGTGTGCCCCAAGGATCTCACCTGGGACCGTTGCTGTTCACAATTTTCATCAACGACATTATAAAATGCTTTAATTATGCAAATATTCTACTCTTCGCCGACGATATGAAAATATTCTTTCCTATTAATTCTATTATTGACTGTTATAAATTACAAGAAGATCTATATAGACTTGATGACTATTGCATTATCAATCATCTCAACATGAACACCTCAAAATGTTATGTGATTACCTTCACTAGAAACAAAATAAAATTTGAACATAACTACTACATAGCCAGTCAAGTACTTAAAAAGGTTACACAAATTCGTGACCTAGGTGTTCTGCTTGACAGTAAACTTACATTCGAGGCGCATGTTGATATTATTGTGAAGAAAGCCCTTAGAATGTTAGGATTCTTATTCCGTATTGGAAAAGCATTCAATAATATTCAAACACTTAAAATATTGTATTTTTCTTATGTTCGCAGTTATCTTGAATTTGCTTCTCTCATATGGAATCCTCAATATAATATTTATGTAAAGTGCATTGAAGCCATCCAAAAAAAATTGTCAATCATTTAAATTTTAAGATGATTATTAGTAACCACGACATTAACAGCTCGATGGAATATTATGGACTAAAGCCATTAAAAACTAGAAGATACCCCGCAGATATAATATATAATCTCCATAAAATTATCAATGGTCGTATTGATTGTTCGCCCCTTTTGTCTGAGGTTAATTTTAGAGTCCCAAGCTTTAGAACTAGAGAACTTTAGAAATCATTTGTTCATCTTCAAAAATTTTCTACTAATCTCAGACAAAACGATTTTATATTCAGAGCTTGTACCATATACAATAAGAATTTTAATGATATTGACATATTTTCGTGTAGTTTAGGAACATTTAAAAAATATAAGTCAGCTATTATGAAATAATTATTAATAACATACTGCAAGTTATCATGTTGTTGATATGACCCTGTCCAGTTTCATGTGATTCATTTTATAAACATTTGTTCTGTTTAGTTGTAGGTATTTACATATATTAGTGATTATTTATTGGTGTTGTGTGAGGATAAAATTGATATATTTTAATTTATTTGTTTTCTTATATCCTATGTTATTTTTATTTTATTTAATATTTTGTATTTTTTGTAAATATTTTTTGCCCACGGGTACTGGACCCTTAGTTGGATATTATAATTTTATGTTTAAGTGAAAACCTATCATTAGATATTATTTGTATTATTTATAAGTTGATTATTTAAGAATGTGAGAAATCTGTTGGTTTTTCCACATAAATAAACTTATTTTGTATCCTTCCACTTGGATGCCACAACATTGACTACCTTGAGGACAGCATCACCACGATAAATAATGTACTATGGAATTGAGTAACTTGAAAGGCCTACAGAAAACTCCACGATGGGATATGAATATATCTCCTAAGAATAACCCCTAGTCAGTTAGTCAAATTATAAGACTAATGGTACCTATGGTTCCAGTGAAATATTATGTATACATGTTACTATAAAATGACATCCAATTAACGACGTAACGTGTAATAATGTCGAGGACAAAGAACTGGTTATATAAGTTTTCAAGACACGACGAAACTTCACGTTAGTCTTAAAGCAATTGGAAGAAAAATTATTAACTTAACTATTATCAAATAGGATTGAAACTAATCAACAACTAAAATATAAAGTAAATTATAAAAAAAAAATGTTAAAATTTTAAAATTTAGAAAAAAAAATGTAAATTCACTACGGTGTGGTAAACTCGTCTATTCCAGGATAGCATTTGTGTGGATTTCGTTGTATCAATAATAAGGAATCTCTCAACATTTGTACACTATAGTCTAAATTTCCCAATCTATTACCAAGTTTATTATATTTGTGAGCCTGATAATTTGTTTCATAATTATCGCAGAAAAATGTAGTATTTTGTCTTGTATTTCTTATCGGTGAACATAATTTTATTTTTGCGATAATATATATTATTATCCACAAAACAGTTCAGTATTTTACCAAGTGAATAGCTAGTTAATGTAGTACTTTCAATGAGTTACAGAAGTTAGAGAGTATTATTGTACTAGCGCAGACCCGTGAAAAATCACAGAGGCGCTACTATTTTGTCGAAACGTGTTCCATTATTATCACTCGAATAGCAGTGCATGGGGACCAGTTTCTGTAGTATACGGTCGTTCTTCCTTAGAGCGTTGGTGGTCAAATTAAACTTATTGGATGAAAAAAATTGAACCAATTTTTTCGCTTCGTGTCTGAGGTGATCTGAATTCTCGACAAATCAGTTCCAAGTTTTAAAATGGCAATTTAAATAGATTTGTTAAAAACGTTATATTATAATATGTAGGTAGTAGGTACGAGGTACGTTATCGCTTGCCTGAATTTTACATAAACACTTTTAATAAACACTTCCATTTTTGACAGTGAAATATAAATTCAAACCAAAAGTTTAAGAGTTCATTGAACCGGAGTTACAGATAGAATCATAATCGAAATTATTATTTTTAATTAATTCTCTCAGAATCGCCCGGTGAAAGATAACAAATCATAAATTAATTTAATTTTTAGTAGCGACCTGCACGGCTTCATGTTGGACTTTTAGTAAAAAAACGTGTTCATAAAAATCATAATATTTTCGCACTTCGTCAGTTTATTTTATACAGGGCAAACGTATATTTATAAGAAAACGGCCTTATTTCCCGTTTTTAACTGGATTTGAATAAATCAGCAATACGCTTATTATCTTCGTGTAATCTAAAACGCCAGGTGCTCGTCAACCTTCTTTTTCCTCGGTCACATTATCATCCCTTTCCCTTCCCTTTCATTCCCTTCAGTCTCACAAATAGGGGCTCTAGAAACGAACGAAGGTCCAAGATAAACCTCTATCTACCTAACGATGACTATCTTACTAGCTTACTGCAAAACCTCTCTCTTTCGGTCATAACAGTAACTACGAAAATACAAAAAAACGTTTATTTTCCAATTAAAATGCTGTGCTAGTGCGCGGTTTTTTGAGAAAAATATCAAAAACTAATCATTTGTATAAAATGTTGTGGTCATTTCACATATCCCATCAAGCTTATATCTTCATACGTGAGATAATTCACAAGTTCCAAGGTTAAATCATCATGATTAAAGTCCAACGTTATATTATTATTTGATGTGAGATAATAATGACCGACACAAAATAACAAGTTAATAACTGTACCTACCGCTACTCGCTAGTACTTTTCGTTAGTATGTAAAAAAAACTACAAAGACTTTGTCGAGAATACACTTCAAATCATTCAAAAATTTGCTCATGGTATTGTCGAAATTTCAGTTTCCAAACCAATATTTAAAATCCAAAGCCGCAAAGTACCTAATCACATCAGACAAAAATGACGTAATTTTGATTTTGATATTGATTTTATAACATTACCAAAAAAAATCAACGGTTTTAATAAAGGAAAAGGTTTATTTATACAAATAATTTCTCTTTTTCAATCCATCTAATTAATGTAAATCTTGGAGGCGGAAATTAATCCACTCCCCGATATCCATTACGCATTTTAGGTGTGATAAGTTACGGGTGTAAATTTTGTAGTAATTTTACACAGTTCAGACAGGGGCGGTCTTGTGAGGTATCACATTAAATAACACAGGCAAAATAAAAACACCGATTATTATCGACAAGAAACTAGCAAACGTAAAATAAAGGGTTAGTACTTTATTATTACTTTGGTGGGAAGTGTATCAAGAAAGCAAGAAAGTAGATGTGATATTATACAATAATATCTACGGTCCCAAATAAAAATATCGGATGTGCTAATTTGTAGTTTCGCAGTCGAGCTGTTTAGTTTTTCATTTCTGCATTTTTACTGTTTTCGATAATGTGTTTTTCCAATTAAATAAAAAGGGGTTGAAGCAATATCAAACAATCAGTAGGTACATATCTTGATGTCAAAAACAGTAAGAATGCAGAAACGAAACTTTAAACTGCTCCACTGCAACACTACAAACTTGCACATCAGACATTGTTCTTTTATAGATGGATCTAATATAATTGTAGGAAAAAACGCATTTGCAACTCATACATTTTAGGATAAATTATTTATTTGTTTACGCCCGTACATACGCAATATGAATATGAATTAATAGTTATGTCCGTACACGAACTCAATTATTTCAAGAAAGACAAATAGTTTTATACGTATACAAACACAATTCTTTCAAGAATTGTGTTTGTATACGTACGTAATTCTTTCTAAAAATAATTGATTTTTAAACTTGAATAAGTTTTTTTATTAAATTGAAATAAAATAAAATGTAACGTTTGTTCCGTTTAACGTTACAATTTGTCAGCGTATATATATTTTTAATTATTTTATTTGGTTTTACGCCCAGCCGTGTAACATTACAAATCTTCAGCGTTTATACAGGGTGTCCGGAAACTCGTAGTACAAGCGGGAAACTGGTGAATCTACATCACATTTGGAGTCGATTTTGTAGTATATTTTTTTTTGATTTGAGCCATCGTTATCGAGTAAATCGAGTTTGAAGTTGATTTTTTTTTTTAATCAAATTCTTATAAATTATTACTGAAGACCAAAGTACCCAACTAATTAAAACTATTTTAAAGTAAAACAAATGAAGAAACTCGGATTTGAAGCATTATTTTGAAATCACCCTTCATTTAACCCGGTGTAATCATAAAATATTTCTACTCTGCAGGGTTAAAACATCTGTTGTTCAACCCTAAACACCAGAAAAAACTTTTACCCTAAAATAGCCGAAAAATATTTTTTTTTTGGTTTTTTTTTTTTTTTGTGAAAATGCTCAAATAAAAAAACTTTATGTTTTTTTGGGTTCCCCATGTGGTGTAGATTCTCCAGTTTCCCGCTTGTACTACGAGTTTCCGGACACCGTGTATATATAATTATTTTATTTGGTATTACGTCCAGCCATGTAACATTACAATTCATCAGCGTTTATACTCGTATATATATAATTATTTTATTCGGTTTTACGCCCAGCTTTTCTTGTTTTCAAAGTTTCTCTTTATATCTTCATACACTTTCTTGCTTTTTATTATTATTACCCAAATATGAATACGTTAAGATTTAAAACCGTTCGCATCACAAGCTAAATTACTAAGAAGTTGTATGGACGGACGAAATACGTACTTTAATAATGTATTATTTGATGTACCTCTTCTCTTGTAATGCATTGTGTATGCCTAAATAAATAAAACTTGAAATAACAGCAATTATTATTACGAAACTGCATTATGTCTCACTTGTCTTATCTTACTTATCAAATCAACTTGAGTGATGAGGCCCATTTCCACCTCGGTGGCTTCGTCAACAAGCAAACTTGTCGCATCTGGGGCTCGGAAAACCCAAGAGTTATTGTTGAAAAGCCTCTCTATCCTCAACGTGTGACTGTTTGGTGCGGTTTATGGTCCGGCGGAGTCATTGGACCTTACTTTTTCGAAAATGAGGCTGGAGCAACAGTTACGGTGAATGGATTGCGCTATCGAGAGATGATTAATGATTTTTTATGGCCGAAATTGGATGGTGTTGATTTGGACAACGTTTACTTTCAACAAAATGGCGCTACGTGCCACACAAGCAACGAAACCATTGATCTTTTACGATTGAATATCAAAATAACACCTCTTATTGGAAAACCCTGTAGTTATCTATTAAGCACCGCGGTATTTATATAGATTAGTCACAATTAAAGTGCAATTATCAACAATTAACCAAAGTGTATACAATTAAAGTTTTAATTCTAATGTCACTAGCACAATAATATTATCAACTACGTACGTCGAATTAATAATACGTCGTAGAATTTTATTACATAATAACAAATGGTATAGTGCAAAACACGTACCTGTGAAATGTAAAATACTTTTCCAAATCCTCTTTCAGAATTCTTAAAAGTGTAAAGAAGAAAAAATTCCTACACTTACTCAAAAATCTCCACAGGCGGTTAGAAGATGAACTAAGAAAGGAACTAGAGTTAGATATATATTTTTATTTATCTACGATAGCGATCACACCGGCTACATTGTTTAGCACTTCTATCGATCTATGAATAGTACATCTAAAATTAATTAGTTATATAAATATGATAACTCAAAAATATTTAAAACTATTACTTTTGACACAATATTCAAAAACCTATAGTTAATTTTTTTATTAAAAACCCTAAGAAAAATAGTCCACTGGAGTGCTTTGCGACAATTTTTTGCAAGTATTGCGCAATATCTTAGTAGTACCTCTAGGAAGTATCCTAGAGTACTTATTGAGTCTAAAAATATGGAATAAACTGTGAAATCTAGGTGAATTCACTGGCTATAAACTGCAGTAATCATTTCATATTGTTTCTTTACTAATATTTTGAGGAATGATGTTAATTGTATCGAATGGCTGAATTGATTGCGCAACACGAAGCGCTCCAGTGGTTAGGTATTTTGCAACCTTGAAGCTTGCTTGATTTGAAGCTGGCGATTTGAAGTCTGTCCATTCCACGGAGCGATCTAGCTATCAAGAAATCATTATTTTCTTTATTTACTTGGTTGTTTAGATGCAGAGCGGTAAAGATCCTATTTTTACTTTTTCTGTTTTCTCTTTTTAAATTTATGATAAACTTGTCGAATTGCAAAGGCTCTTTAAAAAACAACATTTTGATCTCAACTTAAATACCTAATAGATACAAGTCGGAGGTTTGAGTAAACATGGACAAAATAAGTTTTTAGGCTGTTAGTTTGGGTTATTTTCATAATTTATGCGTATTTCCCAACTTTCAAACCTTAGTTCAAGTTATTTATTTTAGTGTTGTGCTATTTTAAATTTTGTGCGTATGAAGTGATTTCGTCAAGTTTATCAAATTTATATGAGAATTGCTCATATTATGTATCTGTGAGAATTTGTTTTTTATATTGTTTGTTATTTTATAACTGTCTTTATTGTCTAAGTTCTCACTGTTTTTTGTTTCAATTTAATTTTTAAAAAAAACTTCATGCTTACAATGTTGTACCATAGAAATAAAGCATCCGCCCAGCCCATTGACGTAGTATATTTAGATGAGACATGAAGTGAAAAAATATGTTCCATTTTTGTTGGTCAAATTAGTCCCATTTGGCCTCCAACGCTGCAACTTGGACCGACCGGAATCTATGTACAAAAACCGGTATACGCGCAGTGCCCATTGATTATCGTTAGTGGAACACGTTTCGACGAGATGTCAGCACTCAATGTCGCCTTTGATTGCAAAGCCCATCCCAGATTTATTCAATTGTTTGGTATTTTTCACAATTTTCCGAGAGGCCCGAAACTCAGGGGACTGCCCAAAAGGAGTGGCAACGCCACTGATTTATCTATGTCCTCTCTATGTACTGTGTGTTTAGTTAAATATGTCAACGCTTCACGGAAATTAACTGAGGAAAACAAACAATTTCAATTATTTTTAATAATATGGAACTCCTGTCTATTTTTTTATGCGCATGTGTGTGGGTGACCGGATAACTCTTCAAAATGACAATTCTACACACCTATAAAAAGTTATGAAAACTGATGAAACAAAAAAAACTAGATTGAATGGATTACATAATGTAACTATTTAACCTAGTTTTTGTTTCATCACTTATCATGACTTTATATCACCTTTTTAAGGTGGGATGAATTGTCATTTTGAGGAGTTATCATGGAGCCGTGCGCAATATTGAAAAATAAAAGATTATACAGTTATATGAAATTATACTAGAGTTTTCTTATCTTTGGAAACAGTATTTATTTATTTATAAAATGTGTGTTTAACTTTCAAGTATTTACACTTATTAAAAAGACGTGTTATCTGTAGAATCAGTGTACACTTAAGATAAATATTAATATAGGTGCATTTATAATAACACTTAACACAATTTTATTATAATTTTAATATGATAAGAACCACTTAACTGAACACTTTTCCATTGTATAATAATTCAATTTAATCTATGTTCAGAAACTTTTCTAAAACATTGAAATTGCGTATGTTCACATATTGATTTTAGGTAATTATTCGAGATCGCTGGCCACGCTTAATACGATTTTTTTTAAATAACACCTTTGATTTACCTTAATTACTATGAAAGGAAACTGTCTGCCTTTAATATCTGTTGATGACAGTTTCTAATGTTGGTATTCCTGATACCATACGAGTGGCAGGAAGAAACGTTGTTACCATTTACTCTATGCAAATTGGGTAGGTATTATTTCGACCGAACTCTGAAAATAAAATAAAATTATTTAGGCATATTTTATAAATAAATAAATATTTTACAAAACCGGTAGACCAAGTCTAATCGGCCATTAATTTCCAAGACTGCTGTAGTTGTCCTTTCCTGGCTTAGGGTGATGATTATGATCGCTTATTTCCATATTTTTGGGAAATATCCTATATAAAAACATTTCTGGAACATTTTCGTTAGTATCTCAGGGAAGCTATCATTGAAGTGTGTTAGAATATCAGACGTAATCCCATCTGCCCCAGATCATTTCTTCGGATCCATCGATGGCATCCCTTTCAGGAAACTTTTTCTCTCTTCTTTTGAGATTTGTTGCTCTTGGTTGACTGCTGTCTCTTGCGTTGCCTTTATTCTTATCTGCTTTTGTACCAGTGTTTCATTTACAATGTGTCATCTGGAAAGAAATGTTGTAGAATTTCTTTTGCAGTTTCTTCTGAGTTATCGTTTTTAAAAATTGATATTGGTTCTTTTTTTGGCGGTTCGTGAGGACTCTGTAGACGTTAGACCAGGTTGTTCCATTTGTTTGCTTTTGGAAAAAGACTTTCCAACTTCTGGTTTTTGGTATTTGGGTAAAGTTATTTAGGATCTTCTTTGCCGCAGGAAGTCTGAAGTTTAATTTTAGCGAAGATCAACCCTGATTTAATTCTGTTAGTGAATCAGACCGCCATGGGCAATTTTTCCATTTTCCTCCTGGTTTTGGAATAGACCTTTTGCAGCTTGTTTTAATAATTGCAGATATAGTCTGTAACTGTTCCACTAGAACTATTGGAGTATTGGAATAAGCGTGGTCTTCAATTTTGAAGTTAACCTTTTGCAGCATTTCTTTTGCGATCTTTTCAAATTTGGTCCAGCCTGCAAACTTTGTCCTATATCTTGAAGTGGTTGATTCAGGAGACTGGAGTCTGTCTATTATATTCATCGCTATAACATTGTGATCAGATAGTCCTATTTTTCGACTTTCCAGTTTGTAATTTTGTCCGTTATGTCATTGGAGCAGAAGGTAACGTCTATGATGATAATATTATATGTTTGCCTAATCTCCACGTTTCAAACGTTAGGGTGTTGCCGTCATTTAATATGTGAGCGTCCAGCGCTGCTATTTTTTCTGCTAGTTCTTTGCCTCGTTTGTCTGTTTTTTGACAACCCCACAACAAGCTTCTTGCGTTGAAGTCAATCCTATCAGAAATATCTAGCCTTTTTCATATTTTCTTCATTCTGTTTGATGATTGCATGTAGCTGAGGTGCTAGAGGACTATTTGTCTCAACGTACACTGATCCTAGAGTTATTGTCCCTAATCGTGTTTTTATTTCGATGTATGTGGAGTTCTCCGAAGTGATTGAGGAAATCATTGTTGCGTTAATTTTATTGCTGACTAGAATTGCTGTTTTGTTAGAGCTTTCTTTAGATCCTTTAGTAGATTGTTATAATTGCCACATTTCGTTTTGAGTTGCCCGTTGTTCCCTGTATAAGGTTCCTGTAGCAGGATGATATCAGATTTGTCCGTGTTGACCATGCCATCTGTCGCGGATTGGTATCATTTCGAGTTCAGCTGTTTGATTTTAATTTTATAAACCAATTTGTATGTATGCTGTCCCACTTTGCATTCCTGCGGAAGAATGGAATTATACAATTGTCTAGGTAGATACAGATTAAGGACCAGTGCATTTTAAAAGTATAAAATGAAAACAGCGTAAAAACTATTTGGTAGACCTAAGTAAAATGATGAGAGATGTTTTATTAATATTTAAATAACACCCTAACTATGCATTATTATCGTACAAACTTTTTTTTATATAAAAGAACCTGTAATGGACCTGTTTGGGGTAAAGGAACGTAAAGAATTTTTTTTTTCATAAATTAAAATACGTTCAGAGAATAGGGAGGAACGAACAGACTATGGACATCTTTGGGACATACTAGAAGTTTTATTATAGAAACCTACGTCGGTAATAGGTGTTAACCACGTAATAATTGAAAAGAGGCGTGATGGAGCTCAACGAATCAGATCATTCCCAAAATCAATTAAATAATTTTTCGCCAATCACGGAGACTAAGGGCGGTCTAAAGACACGAAACACTCTAGGTTGATTTACTGTTGAGCTAACCTTGGGATCCGGTCTCACGATGCGTGTAAGGGCACTTGGAGAACGACGATAAATTTGCATTCTAAGGTAGAAACGAAGCGATACCCAACCATCGATAACGAAACAGGGGGGTGACGGTTTGGCGAAAGAAGATGGTTTTTTAGAATGTTTTGGTCCAGAAGACATATTACGAGGTGATCCTCATAGAGAGAATTGTTTACGATCGCTGAGGTTCTGAGTGCTATTTCAAGTGTTGACAATGGACACGAATTTTAACTTAAGATGGGATGTTTGGCCGAAATTGCCTAATTATATTAACACGGGGGAGATGCAAGTTGGGTAATTAAGAAAAGACATAAAAGTTAATGGGTCACGAAGTCTTTGATTAACGATCAAAATTTTACGACCTTTTTTGCGCGTAAACAAAGTTACGAGGATAATATATTGAAATTCCTAGATGAAGCGAGAAAATAGTATATGGGTTGGGCTAAAACTAGACGCAAAAAAACTGTAAAAACAGGGATGTACTGGGCGTAGATCACCGAAAAGAAAGGACCAGGAATCGAAAAGAAACCCGAAAGGTAGTTTAGCTCATGATGGAAGAGGTGTCACCGACTCGGGTAGTGGACAGCGATGGATTACGAAAAATTACCAGAAGATATGCGGCGGATATCACGAAAAGAGTCAAAACAGGTAGGCGAAATTACAAAAAACGTGTCGAATCAAATTTTGGAACGAATGCCTACGTATGTCATCACCGAGAGGAAGGTATATGTGTCCTGGGATCACCCACGGATCGTGTAGACACCAATCAAATGCTAGAAGGCAGCACACAAGGAAGGATACTGGATTGCGCAAGCGCTGGACATAATAGGTGAAAAGCTTCCGTTAGTTGGGGTAATTTATCGATTATATTATCGATATCAATAGCGAATTTCTCGGAAAGATTTCGAAAGCAACGATATAGAAATGAGCTACACCTAGTCTATAGGCCGGAAATCAACCAATATTACGGACACAACACGCGTACGAGAAAAAATAATCAAATAATTTTGCGCAATAATCTACATCGCCGAAAATCATTTACGGGAGGGCGCCCGGAAGTCAGGTCACCGAGTACACGCCTGTACCCGTCTCGGCAGGGGGGTAGGTGTCTACCTCAACTCGGCAGGCGGGGGCCAAAAATCCTGAAACGGGGTTATGCAATTCTAAACTTAACGGGAAGTGAAACCTTGAATTCATAAAGGCGAAAGTCGCACAAATTTTAAGTCGATTTATTCGAAAAAACATTATTAAATAGCGTTGTTTGGAGGGAATCAGGGCTTTTTCGTTTTAACTTGGTAGGAGTCGGTCTTCGAGAACTTAACGTCGCGACAGTTTGGTGTGCTATCTTTAAACTAAACTGATAGAGTTTTAAATATAGTGAAGTTGTGGTTTTAATATTAATTGAAATAATTGAAGTGTTTTAAAATTTAATTAGATTCAACCAAAAAAAAAAGGGTAAACTCATAATTAGACGATACTAAATTCACGGGTTGGAGTCTCTTGGTTCAGACTAATATAGAACGATGAAACTCAACTGCAGTAATGTTTAATAATAACGCGTGTGCCATTAGAGGAGGAAAAAATAGAGAACCATAATAATTATCAAATGACCTGACGAAAACGGCTAAGACAAAGTTCTAAATTTATTGTGAAATTGAAGAGACAGTGTTTTCCTTGCGAGCACGGGAAGGATTTTAACGGTCTACACGATATAAGAATTTAGTGAAAAAATCGAAGTGAACGTGGCAGATAATATATGAAAGGTTCTAGGGAGGGGGAGGGAGTTTGGGTAGATCTCGGCAAATACTTACTTAGATACTCTAAAATAGTCGATAGGGAGAGATATCTAGACTAGGTACAGTGGAGGCCAACAAATACCTATGCATGTCAACTATCAACTTACGGTTAGGGAGGAAGAGATATTCTATTGAAAGAAATGATCCGCTTAAACATTCCGAATTCTAGTATCAGGTAATTTATGTGCTATCTACGGAGCGGCGTATGAAAGTAGAAATTTTAGCTAGAAAAACTAGATACAATATGGTTATAGTTTCTACCGGCGAGTAGACGGGTGACATAGAGAACCGATTTCGAATTTAATACGAACCTTTAACGGCTTAGGGGCTTCTACTCATACCTACAGTTCCTGGACGTGGATTAATGTACATGTCGTCGATATCCCGACTGGACTGGTAATATAACGATTTTGGGTGAGTGATCTTGCATGAATATATATTTCCAGAACGTTAAAATTGCGACGAAGATGGGGCTGCAACTGATAAAATAGTATCACATTTAGAACTGTTTGCTTGCTTCTAACAGCTGTGTTTAGCACGAGGCCAATGACCTACTTATTTGTAAGCAGTTAGTGGCGACACACGACCAAAAGGAAAAAAAGGGACCCCATAAATCACTCGACGTCCGTGCCTGACGACAAAAGTCGTACACTCTACCGAGTTGGCGGCCGCGCAGAGGCACCTCAAATCAACATGGAAGCGACTAGCTGCAACCAACTCGTGCTCAAAACAAATAAAAAATTAAAATTAATAATATTTGTATAACCTTATATGTTCACTAACAAATTCCTAAATACCTTTGGCCTCGGCTTAGAACTCACCGTTGGAGTATGTTGTCCGTAAGCTGTCTTGGGAAAGCACACAACTTCCTCGGCTCAGAAGATTTTCTACTTTCCTCATCACGCGATTTCGGGGCGTCAACGTTGTATGGAGAATCACGAAGAGTTCGGGAGGTCATCCCTTTTCGCGGGACCGGGTCGGATGAGAGGACACGAGAGGCAGTATGAAAATTAATGTCAAGTTGGAATGTTTGGGCCTTGGTTCGCTGCGAAGGCGTTTAATTGAACGGGCTCCAAGTCTTTCAAAATCGCGTGGAGGGGACGTCGGCGTGATGAACGAGGGTTCAAAATCGGAGGACGAACACATACTAAAGCGGGGTTTACCCGGAGGTTGATGCAACTCGACTGGAAAACCCTCGAGATCCTTTGCAGCAACCTTCGTGAGGTGGATAGTAGGCCTGGCGGCTAGTGGACGTTGAAAGCCTCACCAGAACAAACCTATTTGAAACATGCACGCGTTTAGCATCATGACAAGGGACGCAATGAAAAATTCCCCTTTTACAGTCAGTAAAGTAGTCCGTTGGAGGAAGCGGGGCGGGGTGATTTGGGATATTCCAACAGGTGCATTATCTCTCCCTCTGACGTGAGCGGTCCGGAGGTGTCAAGGCGACTATAAGAAGAAGTTAGACCAGACCTCGGGGAAAGCCAGACACGTATTGGTTCTTGGGGTTTTGCATTTGGAAGAATAGCGACCATTTCATTTGGGGCAGTGAGGTGCCGACCCAGTTTGCAAAAAAAAACCTTTTTTTCTCGTCATTTAATCCGTTCCCATCTCCTTTTCTCTCGTTTCCACTTCCATCCGCAACACCCAAAGTTTACTAACCACAGCTAAATCCATTTATCTAGTTTCAGTACATCGTTACAGAGGTCGACGAGAGAGTCCCAGTACTTATGCGGAAACAACACACTATTCAACGAAGGGTTTAATAGCCCGTACACAAGAGGGGGGGGGGGGGTACGGTTCTATGTCACAATCTAGAATTTATAAACACGGGGACATTAGGTAAGGGCGGGGATACAAGGAAATTGTAAAGATATGATATAAGCTGTTAGGTCGATTAGTAATAGGGTCCAGTATTCGAAAGTTAGGTGAGACACGTACTCGTTCCTCGTAGAACTCGCTGAGGGTCGATGGACGTTTTCCCCACGCTTTGGCTAAAAAGAACCGGGAGTTACCACAGAAAGGAGACATTAAATACCTACCACCCCATAGCGGGGGGGGCTTCGAATTAACAAATCACACAACGTGAAGTTAAGGGATTTATTGTAGATCAACCCCAAAGCGTAGGCCTTATTTTACTGTGTGCGATACCACAGGGGCGGGGAATATTCAGAGTTAGCTAGGCCCAGCACGATATCGTTTTGCAAAAGCGAAACTGAACGCTGGAGAGAATGAGGTATAAAAACCTCATTCAAGCGAGTTAGGACGATTAGGAGGTCGAGTCAACACATTTGGTGCCTTGAGAACCAGGAGCCGAGAGTTTTACAAGTTGGGGTGGCTTCATTGACCTTATAAGCGATAGAGGTACGAGTATGGTGTCTCAAGAAAAAAAAACATGTCAGGAGCGAATAGAAAAAAAATAGGTCGAAACGAATGTGGGTCAGTTGTAAAATAGTCTAGACAGGTGAACAAAAATTAAGCTGGACGCACTGTTAGACTCTAGTGTCATTTGTGATTTAATTACTTACGATGGAGACGGCGAGGCGCCGGACAATAGTGGAAAAAAAAAGGTTACCTACTCTTACGTATCTACAGCCGGTGGTAGATTTATCGCTCTGAACACGGCAGGGATGTCGGTCGGCTGTTTGTTGGGACTCGTGTGGCGCCGTTTTGGGTAAAGTCGCCTCAGGCGCGCCGTACAAATGAATAAAGAGAATTAATACACAATACGGTAGTTAGTAATGAATAATATAAATTGAGTACTTTCACGAGACTAATAATAAAAGGGAAAGGTTACACAGTTAAATGGAAAAAAAAAACGTAAGCTGATGTTAATCAACATTTCATGAGAAAAAAAAAGAGAAAATAAATAAATAGACAAGTTAATTACGGAATCTTTATTTGAGTGGAGGTTTGTATTAGTTGATATTGCGAAATGTACGCCAACCTTCGATAAGGAAAAAATATACAAATCAGTTAAATGATCATAATTTGAGAAGGGCTCGCATTTAGATGGTGAAACGTAAAGCATCTGACTAGTATTTTGTAGACCGCTTGAAAAAAAAATAATATGAAATGAATATTATTCAAACATTTTAAATGCCTTACGAAAGTGGGTAAAAACCGTACTAATATCGGTTTGTCGTTTCGAAGAGACCTATCGATGGTCACTTGAAAATTATTGCAAGCTAAAAGGAACTAATAGACCTTTTCATGATTTACAACGGTCGGGTCATAAATCTTAGAAAGAAAAAAATATCCACCGAGCATTTGCGAGACGATTTGTAGTACATAAAAACGGTTTGTTATCTTTGGATAGCGTGATATTAAGGGGAAACCTAACCGGTGAACATTTTGAAGGAAACAGCTTCGAAAATACAAGCTTTCATACAAAAGGGATCCGTCTATCCTCTTAATATAGAGTTAAACTTCGCAATGGGTGGTGATAACAGATAACAGATATTATATGAGCTTTTGTACGACGTAGTTTGGAAACGTTGTGCGTGCAGACATCGGTAGTCTCGGAATGTGTATATTACAAATGGTCGGTAGATAACGGTTTTTCGATACCTAGCAAGCAATATAAAGAGGGAGAAAGTGTGAGATGGTAATAATAATAATGAAAACCGAAGACTAGGGAGATTTGACTTGGTTACGAATCGGGACAGCCGGGATTGTGAGAGAGGGAAGATAATAATTATTTTGTTATGTTTTCGTAAAGGTTTAAATTAAACGTAGTGAGTACAACCAGGGATACAATACGTTTGCGTACCACGACGAGTTCATTGAACCTATAGTGAACATTACCGGTGATTACTATCAAAATACTTAAGTTCGTTACGTAACGGATGTTTTCGGTGAAATAAATGCAGTGTTCTTGTGAAGTGAATAGTTACAACCATTGGATATAATCTAACTAAATATTTGAATAAAGTGAAAACAGTGATATTATGAGAAAACTACAGCGTGAAATAGTGACTAAATTCTGTGAATAAGAATAAATAAATCCATTTCAATTAGTTCAACAAGTAAACAAAACACGTTCAGTACAATACGAATATTAAAACAAAAGATAGGTAGTCTCGCAAAGCTACTACTTGGATGACTTAGTCATATGTTCGTGCGGAAATTTCGATGAACATCTAGGACACATAAGTGCAGTTTTAGGGAGGTTGCGTGTCCAATTCAATAAACCAGATTTAATCCAATTCAAGTGTTGTCAATGCTTATTGATAACCAGCCGCACATACAGATTATTATTTATTAAAGAAAATGAATGAAGTCACGCGAGGAAAAAAAAAACAGAAAAAAAAAACCACATGCAAAATAGCTACGCGTTTTAAATAGATTCAAGTTGCGTGCATATAAAAGTGGAAAAAAAAAACATACAACCAAAACTTCAGTCAGGTACCCGTAGAACTTTGCTTCGACCCTTTGGGGGTGCGACAAAAACTTAGCCATAAATGTGTAGTTAAGAGGAAACACGTTTACTGACGAAGCGCCTAGAATATAAAGCAAAGTTACGAGTTTTGTGACAAATGAAACCGTGTTTCGTCTTAATGAAATCACGAGTGGTAGGAGGCGGCAGATTTATGAATGGCATTGTGCCTTACGTTTTGTTTAAAGGCATTTGAGTTAAGACACGTACAGGGGCGAACTTCGTGGGAAGCAGATAAGCCAAAAATTAACGGAAGATTGGAAAGAAAAAAAAAGGAAAAGACCCATTCTAGAATTTATTTTGCATTTAGGGAAAATAGGAACATCTCCTCTTAGGGAGGTAAGGGGTACGCAACCTTTGGAGTACGAAAAAAAAAATTTGAAAAAGGAAGAAAAATGAGTCAATCTAAACCTATTGTTAGTAATGATTTCACCAAATAAACACCAAAACGTGTTTATCCGCTATAATCCTTACTAAAGGGAGGCTGTAATGGACCTGTTTGGGGTAAAGGAACGTAAAGAATTTTTTTTTTCATAAATTAAAATACGTTCAGAGAATAGGGAGGAACGAACAGACTATGGACATCTTTGGGACATACTAGAAGTTTTATTATAGAAACCTACGTCGGTAATAGGTGTTAACCACGTAATAATTGAAAAGAGGCGTGATGGAGCTCAACGAATCAGATCATTCCCAAAATCAATTAAATAATTTTTCGCCAATCACGGAGACTAAGGGCGGTCTAAAGACACGAAACACTCTAGGTTGATTTACTGTTGAGCTAACCTTGGGATCCGGTCTCACGATGCGTGTAAGGGCACTTGGAGAACGACGATAAATTTGCATTCTAAGGTAGAAACGAAGCGATACCCAACCATCGATAACGAAACAGGGGGGTGACGGTTTGGCGAAAGAAGATGGTTTTTTAGAATGTTTTGGTCCAGAAGACATATTACGAGGTGATCCTCATAGAGAGAATTGTTTACGATCGCTGAGGTTCTGAGTGCTATTTCAAGTGTTGACAATGGACACGAATTTTAACTTAAGATGGGATGTTTGGCCGAAATTGCCTAATTATATTAACACGGGGGAGATGCAAGTTGGGTAATTAAGAAAAGACATAAAAGTTAATGGGTCACGAAGTCTTTGATTAACGATCAAAATTTTACGACCTTTTTTGCGCGTAAACAAAGTTACGAGGATAATATATTGAAATTCCTAGATGAAGCGAGAAAATAGTATATGGGTTGGGCTAAAACTAGACGCAAAAAAACTGTAAAAACAGGGATGTACTGGGCGTAGATCACCGAAAAGAAAGGACCAGGAATCGAAAAGAAACCCGAAAGGTAGTTTAGCTCATGATGGAAGAGGTGTCACCGACTCGGGTAGTGGACAGCGATGGATTACGAAAAATTACCAGAAGATATGCGGCGGATATCACGAAAAGAGTCAAAACAGGTAGGCGAAATTACAAAAAACGTGTCGAATCAAATTTTGGAACGAATGCCTACGTATGTCATCACCGAGAGGAAGGTATATGTGTCCTGGGATCACCCACGGATCGTGTAGACACCAATCAAATGCTAGAAGGCAGCACACAAGGAAGGATACTGGATTGCGCAAGCGCTGGACATAATAGGTGAAAAGCTTCCGTTAGTTGGGGTAATTTATCGATTATATTATCGATATCAATAGCGAATTTCTCGGAAAGATTTCGAAAGCAACGATATAGAAATGAGCTACACCTAGTCTATAGGCCGGAAATCAACCAATATTACGGACACAACACGCGTACGAGAAAAAATAATCAAATAATTTTGCGCAATAATCTACATCGCCGAAAATCATTTACGGGAGGGCGCCCGGAAGTCAGGTCACCGAGTACACGCCTGTACCCGTCTCGGCAGGGGGGTAGGTGTCTACCTCAACTCGGCAGGTGGGGGCCAAAAATCCTGAAACGGGGTTATGCAATTCTAAACTTAACGGGAAGTGAAACCTTGAATTCATAAAGGCGAAAGTCGCACAAATTTTAAGTCGATTTATTCGAAAAAACATTATTAAATAGCGTTGTTTGGAGGGAATCAGGGCTTTTTCGTTTTAACTTGGTAGGAGTCGGTCTTCGAGAACTTAACGTCGCGACAGTTTGGTGTGCTATCTTTAAACTAAACTGATAGAGTTTTAAATATAGTGAAGTTGTGGTTTTAATATTAATTGAAATAATTGAAGTGTTTTAAAATTTAATTAGATTCAACCAAAAAAAAAAGGGTAAACTCATAATTAGACGATACTAAATTCACGGGTTGGAGTCTCTTGGTTCAGACTAATATAGAACGATGAAACTCAACTGCAGTAATGTTTAATAATAACGCGTGTGCCATTAGAGGAGGAAAAAATAGAGAACCATAATAATTATCAAATGACCTGACGAAAACGGCTAAGACAAAGTTCTAAATTTATTGTGAAATTGAAGAGACAGTGTTTTCCTTGCGAGCACGGGAAGGATTTTAACGGTCTACACGATATAAGAATTTAGTGAAAAAATCGAAGTGAACGTGGCAGATAATATATGAAAGGTTCTAGGGAGGGGGAGGGAGTTTGGGTAGATCTCGGCAAATACTTACTTAGATACTCTAAAATAGTCGATAGGGAGAGATATCTAGACTAGGTACAGTGGAGGCCAACAAATACCTATGCATGTCAACTATCAACTTACGGTTAGGGAGGAAGAGATATTCTATTGAAAGAAATGATCCGCTTAAACATTCCGAATTCTAGTATCAGGTAATTTATGTGCTATCTACGGAGCGGCGTATGAAAGTAGAAATTTTAGCTAGAAAAACTAGATACAATATGGTTATAGTTTCTACCGGCGAGTAGACGGGTGACATAGAGAACCGATTTCGAATTTAATACGAACCTTTAACGGCTTAGGGGCTTCTACTCATACCTACAGTTCCTGGACGTGGATTAATGTACATGTCGTCGATATCCCGACTGGACTGGTAATATAACGATTTTGGGTGAGTGATCTTGCATGAATATATATTTCCAGAACGTTAAAATTGCGACGAAGATGGGGCTGCAACTGATAAAATAGTATCACATTTAGAACTGTTTGCTTGCTTCTAACAGCTGTGTTTAGCACGAGGCCAATGACCTACTTATTTGTAAGCAGTTAGTGGCGACACACGACCAAAAGGAAAAAAAGGGACCCCATAAATCACTCGACGTCCGTGCCTGACGACAAAAGTCGTACACTCTACCGAGTTGGCGGCCGCGCAGAGGCACCTCAAATCAACATGGAAGCGACTAGCTGCAACCAACTCGTGCTCAAAACAAATAAAAAATTAAAATTAATAATATTTGTATAACCTTATATGTTCACTAACAAATTCCTAAATACCTTTGGCCTCGGCTTAGAACTCACCGTTGGAGTATGTTGTCCGTAAGCTGTCTTGGGAAAGCACACAACTTCCTCGGCTCAGAAGATTTTCTACTTTCCTCATCACGCGATTTCGGGGCGTCAACGTTGTATGGAGAATCACGAAGAGTTCGGGAGGTCATCCCTTTTCGCGGGACCGGGTCGGATGAGAGGACACGAGAGGCAGTATGAAAATTAATGTCAAGTTGGAATGTTTGGGCCTTGGTTCGCTGCGAAGGCGTTTAATTGAACGGGCTCCAAGTCTTTCAAAATCGCGTGGAGGGGACGTCGGCGTGATGAACGAGGGTTCAAAATCGGAGGACGAACACATACTAAAGCGGGGTTTACCCGGAGGTTGATGCAACTCGACTGGAAAACCCTCGAGATCCTTTGCAGCAACCTTCGTGAGGTGGATAGTAGGCCTGGCGGCTAGTGGACGTTGAAAGCCTCACCAGAACAAACCTATTTGAAACATGCACGCGTTTAGCATCATGACAAGGGACGCAATGAAAAATTCCCCTTTTACAGTCAGTAAAGTAGTCCGTTGGAGGAAGCGGGGCGGGGTGATTTGGGATATTCCAACAGGTGCATTATCTCTCCCTCTGACGTGAGCGGTCCGGAGGTGTCAAGGCGACTATAAGAAGAAGTTAGACCAGACCTCGGGGAAAGCCAGACACGTATTGGTTCTTGGGGTTTTGCATTTGGAAGAATAGCGACCATTTCATTTGGGGCAGTGAGGTGCCGACCCAGTTTGCAAAAAAAAACCTTTTTTTCTCGTCATTTAATCCGTTCCCATCTCCTTTTCTCTCGTTTCCACTTCCATCCGCAACACCCAAAGTTTACTAACCACAGCTAAATCCATTTATCTAGTTTCAGTACATCGTTACAGAGGTCGACGAGAGAGTCCCAGTACTTATGCGGAAACAACACACTATTCAACGAAGGGTTTAATAGCCCGTACACAAGAGGGGGGGGGGGGGTACGGTTCTATGTCACAATCTAGAATTTATAAACACGGGGACATTAGGTAAGGGCGGGGATACAAGGAAATTGTAAAGATATGATATAAGCTGTTAGGTCGATTAGTAATAGGGTCCAGTATTCGAAAGTTAGGTGAGACACGTACTCGTTCCTCGTAGAACTCGCTGAGGGTCGATGGACGTTTTCCCCACGCTTTGGCTAAAAAGAACCGGGAGTTACCACAGAAAGGAGACATTAAATACCTACCACCCCATAGCGGGGGGGGCTTCGAATTAACAAATCACACAACGTGAAGTTAAGGGATTTATTGTAGATCAACCCCAAAGCGTAGGCCTTATTTTACTGTGTGCGATACCACAGGGGCGGGGAATATTCAGAGTTAGCTAGGCCCAGCACGATATCGTTTTGCAAAAGCGAAACTGAACGCTGGAGAGAATGAGGTATAAAAACCTCATTCAAGCGAGTTAGGACGATTAGGAGGTCGAGTCAACACAAACCTACACAAATTTTCTGAAAATACTTATTTATTTTCTTTCAGTTTCAATGATTAGTTGCATAACATGAAATAGGTATATATACCTATGTCATATTATGCAAGTAAGGTATATATACGTATGTCATGTTATTATTACATTAATTTGTATCATCAAAAGAATTGAATAAGTTGTTGCGACATTTGGGGCAGTTGGTGAGCACTGGTGCGAATTTCAAGTTGAAAGTTTTCAAATGAAAGGTTTTTTTTCGAACTTATTGCACTATTTTTAAACAGTTTCATGAAACTGATGAAACTCTTTTGCGAAACCAAAACGATTTCCGTTATTTTGAAAAATAAACTGAAACGCCTACCTATACATTGTTATGTAAATTTAAATTATATATATATATATAATTATATCAAATTATATAATATATATATATATATTTATATATTATATAATTTGAATATTATTTTTACACCAAGGGCATAGATATCATTACGAGACAGTTGATATGTTGATGAGTTGTCTTAGCTTAAATAAACACTGATAACTTGATAGACAAATCTATAAAAGCTAACATCGATAGAAAAGTATTTACAACATGCTATTGATCGATATTTTATTGAATTAGTAATCGCTAATAGTTACCTTAAAAATCATTAAACAATAACTTTATATTTAAAAAAATCATAATTTACTAAAAGATATCAGGAAAAACAAAATAAAATCCAGTTTCATTTGGAATGTTACTCATTCCGTGGGGTGAATTGTTGTAACTGTCACCATAATGATATGTGATAATGAACAATATTAGGAAGAAATAATAATTGTTTTGATATCTTAGAAAGACTATACGTTACGAATTAATTTAATTAAGGATTGTCGCTGATCAGGTGCTCTTGTATAAAATTATTAACTCAAAAGTTGACTGCCCGGAGTTGCTGAACAAAATAAATTTCGTAATTGTAAAAAGCATTCACTTTGTGGATCATCATAATTTATAATAAAAACACATAAATTTGTTTTTGACCACGATAGTTTTATTTTCACTCTACCGGTTTCGGAAGATCCCTTCCTTCGTCAGGAGAATATTTAAAACTGATCTACTACACAAAATATTGACACATAAATACAAAAATGTTAAGTGTTTGAGGGAGATGTGGACAAAGTGGAAGGGGTAATTACGGGAATTCCAGGAAGAACAGAGCGGTTAACTGGAAATATGTCAAGAATAGGACTATAAGACAGATTAATTTGGTTATTTATTAATGTTAAAATTCTTCACCGAGTAATAAAGGCAAAAAATTATGTAATTTAGAAGCACTTGAAATCAGAAAATCCCTCAATAATAACTCCAGTATAATAAATAAAATAATAAATAATGGTAGGAATATTATACGTTTATCGATTACAGGTTATTTTTATGATTACAGGTTATTTTCTGAATATATATCTGTGAACATTAATAATTGGTCTGTTTTTTAGTTATCCTCTTATGTATATTGTATTACTAAGACTGTTTATGTTCCTTAAATAAATTAATAAATAAATTAATATAACCTGACAATATTTGAAAATCTCCTACTACCACCACACTAAACGGAAAATTTTGCTTGTGTTGTGATGGAGAACTTAGCCAGCCGAGGAATTGAATACACTACGAATGGGTGGGACTGAAACGCGATGTCAACTCACATTGTTTGCGGTGTATGATAGTAAAGGTCCAGCAGGTCGTTGAGATGAAGGTCAAGAAGGTTCTCGTTCAAGAATAAGCAGATATTTAATAGATTTTTTTTAAATTACACGCTTTGTGTAGGTTCAAAGTGAACAATATAAACAAAGAAGATTTTTTTAAATCTGTTTTACATGGAAATTTTTTTTTTATCCAGTTTGATAATGATTTATTTACTCACACAATGTCAATTTTAAGGCACGATATTTTTTTATTTTCAAATCGCTTTTTTATATCCAATTTTAAACTCGTTAATGCCAAAGGAAGACAAATTTAATGGTATATAAAATGCTATAGTATTTCAATCTATAACACGAATGATTAAATAATTCATTATTCAAACTCTAAAATTGTATTATTAACCACTTTCAAATTTGTGAATTCCCAGTATCATAACAAATTCTTTCAATTATTGTAAGTTAATTTTAATTGCTAAACGGGTTTTCCCAAATAAATCCTTTAAAAATAACGTTGCAACTAAGAATAACATTCTGTATAATAATTCAATTTAATATATAATTTTTTTAACTGCAATTCCTTAATTTTGTTTGTACTTTTTATATCTGCATTATAACATTTCAATAATATGCAATACCTAGCACACAAGTTATGATATATATTTTTTCATTTTAACTATTTCAAAGCATCAACAACATTTCAATTAACAAAAATAAAGTTGCATTTCATTTTAGCACTTAAAATCAACAATAAATCACAAAATGATTGTACGCCAAGAGCGGTGTCGCGCCAAATCATTAAAATCCGCCACTGTGCGACGATTTGTCCTTCACAGTAACATGTACGGGCGGATTTGTCCACCAAGCAGATTCGTGTAAGAATTATGCGCATTTGAACCAACTAAATAAATTTATTAATATTTAGTTTATTTCTGACATATTTATATTCTTATTTTTTATAGATATAACCTAATATCTATTATGTCATTTTATGTTCATTATCTAGGTTAATTATCAATCTATTAAAGTTTGTTTGGTGCTTTAATAATAATATTATTTCTTTATAATTTCCATATATTATGCTCTGTTGAGTTGTGCAGTTTGTTCAAAATAAATAACAATTTTTGTAAATACTGTAAGCAATATATCTGTATTTTTAAATCTGTTATATGTATGAGTATACAAATTTAAAAAACGAACAGCACAAAGATATTAGAAGAACGAGATATGCTATGTTGTCCGCCGGACCGTAGGCGGAGTACTACCTAATTAGGGTACTTTGAATACTATCGGGACGTGTACGCACAGAAATCTGTTCTATGTATTAGTGAGGATACCTTAGCGTAAGCGAAGGTGTGCAGTAGTATTGGTGAAAAAAACCGGCGACACTGGGCAAAACAATTCCACACAGTATGAACTGCTCATAGCACATCTCGTTCTTCTAATATCTTTGGAACAGCATGAATTCGCATTGCTAGAGTTAGTGTTGGCGAGTGCGTACACTAAATATACACACACATAATATACAGTTCTAGATTCTTGTGCGCCGGTTCAAGGTTGTTTCATCATATCAAGTTTTTCACTAAAACAAACATTGTGGCTTAATATTTTCAAAGTGTTTAAAAGTAAGGCGGGAAATGTTTAAGTATAATCAACATGATCAGATATGTACCCATTCGCTTGAGGCGCCTTCATAATATTATATTATTTCTGTTTGAGTATACAACGTTTTTTTCATGAACTCATTAAATAATATAGTCGTCTTATTATTTACCAGTCAAAAGTAAACGTTATCAAGAATTACGATATTGGGTTATAGCAAGTAGTCATAAAACTAATTACTGTAATGGGTAACACCAACTTTATTCAACTTAGTAATCATGCGTCCTTTTCGTTTTTCGTTTTGATAAAAAATGGTATATATATTTATATTTTTTTTTTAGATTAGTACCACAGACATAGGAATTAATAGACGAGAAGATAATGGCGAGGGGTAAAATCAACTGTTGAAGAACGAAGGGGGTAAGGCTGACTGTGATTCGTCAATAAATCAATCTGACAGTAAATAGGCATCTCGCATTATAATATCACCATATAGTTCTTAAAAGTAAAATCTGCTTTTGAATGAATAGACATTTTTACATGGGAGCGCAAATTACTCGCCACGTTATGAACTAATTTGCAAAGTCCAAATTCGGCAAAGTAAGGCAGCTTCTATTTTCAGAGTCGTAGTTAGTTTCAAAGTATTTAGTTAAGACACTTTTACAAATGTTTAATAATTTACTTACCCCAGTAAACAACGATGAGCACACTTGAGAATCGCTACATTGTGATGTGATAGTATATGTTTCTAAAACTGATCCATATAATACGGTGTGAATAAGCTTAAAATAAAGTAAAATAATGCTTACTTATGGAATGTAATACGACAATTGGGTTTATTCTCTTTTTCACATCTATTTTTACAAGTTTTCATATCACAAGCCAACATTTTGCAGTGTTATTTCGTAAAATGAACCGATGATGCCTCGACCATAGTTCGCACAAGAATGATGACGTCACGTTTTCAAATTTCACTTGAGGCCATACGCGAGCACAGCCGGCGCCAATGGAACCGGTATGGGGAGTGGGGATAATACGCTTTTAATCACTTAGGGCAGGTCTACTAATATTCATATGTCTATGATTAGTCCTAATTTTTACAAAAATATGAAAAGTGATAAAACCAATTATTACACGTTCACTTATTATTTGAATTGTCCTACTTCACGTCATTGGTTTGTGTCGCTTTATTTTAACGAAATACTGTACGCACTACATACTTGTTAATATTATACTCAATCAAAAACAAGAAGGAAACATCTAATAAAGGAGTAACATTCAACGAACTTCGTTCTAGGTTTCCTTCAGGCATTGGTTTACCACTTTATTCTCTTTCCCATATCAAGATGGCAATAAGACGATGTCCGGACAATATTACACTGTCATCATTACGCATGTATAAAATTATACCTACTGGAATTCCACAAGTAAAAAAGATGTTTTTCGATAGGTTTTTAAAATTTTAGAGTATTTAAGAGTGTGCTAAATAAAAATTATATTCGAAAAAATAAAGTTAGATTAGGTTTTTTGACGTGTGTAAGTATGTAGGTATATTTTTGACAAAGAGTAATTTCCTCCATGTAATCTGGCAGTCTAATTTTGTCACGTAACCCAATGATGCGTATACATTTGCGAACCACGAATTATTTCCTATTATTCGTGGTTCGGCTTGTGTTTCGGTTGGTAAATGTATAAATAGCATTATATTGCAACTTAACAAATATAACTTTTACTATCTTTATCTTCCCGTTGCCAAAAGTGGTAACCAAAAATCTCTGAAACTACAGCAGAATTTAAAAAAGGTTCGTGTATGTTTAGTGGTGCACTATGTCGTAGGACAACTGTAGGGTAAGAGGGAACTGCAGGCAGGGTGTAACAAATTACACTGAACCAATTTGAACAACTCTCGATGTGCACAAATACCTTCAAACATGCGCTATTTAAAATGATTTGCCTGTACTCTCCTCCGATGGAGGTATCAGTAAAACAGAAAAATTGTTGTTTATTGGTGTTTTATAAAAATACAACAAACATTTTTTTCGTAGTGATCGAACAACAAAATGTAGCACCACCCATGAAAAGGATAGATATTCAAATAATATAAAATAGCAAAATGAGCGGCCCGCTAAAGTATATCTAATGGACCTAATTCAGCGAACCTACGCACGTTGTCTCAGTAACGTATCTTTACTCTATTAATTCATCTTAGGTGTGAGGAATCTACGTGACCCCTCACTGTAAAACCATTTATGTTGACAAATGAAGATAAGTTTTTAGTGTAGTATTTTAGGCAAACGTTTATTTAAAAAGTGGATAAATCTAAATATAATCATTGGTTGTACGCGCGCCTATTGGCGTGGCCTTTATCACAAGCAACATTTTATGAATTGTTTTTGTGCGTTAATAAAATCATTTAACTTCTTTTGAAATGGCAAACTACGTTTCGACTACTTGGTTCACAATGACATAATTCATTCGTTGCTTGGTTTACATGAAAGCAACTTGCTCAACACAACAATCAGTTGACGCGTAATCTTCGCTCGTGTCGCTTCATAATTCTGCAACGCGCTTGACAATTCATTTATAAATATATTATAAAATGGCCAGCCAGTTCGGAAATGGGCAAACAAGCCCGTTACTCAGTAATGAAATTAATAACATCATGTGTGAAATTGCTAAACAAGAAAACTTATTAGACTTCGAAATACAGGTTAAAGAACAAAGCTTCACAGGGGATAATTATATTGGAAGCATCACAAGAATAAAATTAGAAGCTCTTAAAGATGGCCAGAAGACAATCCACTTGATTATGAAATCAGCTCCAACGACACCTGTTACTCGAGAATCCATACCCGTGAAACAGTATTATACAAATGAAATATTTACTTACAATGTTATTTTACCCACCCTGGACAGAATACAAGCAGACAACAATATTCCAGCAAAAGATCGATTCCCTTTTGTCAAGCTCTACAAGGGTAGCACTGAAGAATTAAAGGAAATGATACTCATGAAGGATTTGTCCGCTGATGGATTCGTCTTGCACGATAAAAGGACTCCAATGAACTTCGAGCATGCATCCCTCGCAATACAGAACATCGCCCGGTTCCACGCGGCCTCGTTTGTCCTGAAAGAGAAAGATCCTGAAAAATTTTCCGTCCTGACGGAGAACCTTCCTCGTTCACAAAACTACGGAAAAGATATGGAAAAAACTTTCCTGCAAGTTATTGAAAATATTATTGAAAGTGTGGAAATAACAAATAGATCTAAAGTTGAGAGTTTTGGAAAGAATGTTACAAGATCGATTTTAAATCCTTTAGACGCCAGTTTAACTGATCCTTACAGTGTTATTTGCCACGGAGACTGCTGGAATAATAATATGCTGTTTAGAACCGAGGTAAATTCATGTATTTATATTTTCAATGCAAATTAATAAGTATATCATTATCCCAAATTGTCATTATAAGTACATATGTTTGATTTCTTATCAATTGTAATTGAATATAACAGAATTACTTTGCCATCATTTTTTATTTATAATTATAAAGTGATTTTATTTCACTATAGGCAATGATTTTTATTTAATCGTTTAAAATGTATCCACTTTAATTATTATTGCGATTACATTTTGATTGCCGATTGATTAAAGCCACTATAAAGCAAATGTTATAATGACTTTTATAGCTGAAACAGCTATTAAATTATTTTTATAAAAAATATGGAGTTCTGCAAATTGAACACAATAACAACACTTTTATTTTTTTTCTAGGATGGAAAGGTAACCGACGTTATTTTGATAGATTGGCAAATAGTGAGATTCGCCTCCCCCGTAACGGACATTGCCTACATGCTCTGCTTATCCTTGGACGAAAACCTTCTAAACCTTCATCTCGATGACCTCTTGGAACTCTACTACAGCGCTCTGCAGCAGGCTATCACACGAATGGGCTGCGACCCCAATATCTGCTACCCCGAAGAGGTGTTCAGGGAACATTTTAAAACAAACATGGTATTTGGACTCGTGATGGCTCTTGTGGCCACACCTTTTACTCTGGCAGAAGCTGGTGAAGCCAGAAATGCAGAAGATATAAGGGATGACTTGAACAAGGGAATCAATAGTATTAACGTTGGGGAAATTGCATCCAAACGATTGAATAGCGTTGTAAATTATTTTGTAAAACATGAAATTATTTAAATAATTTAGATGACTTATGTCACTCAATTTACGTTGATTTTCCTTACTGTTTTAAATTCACAGATTTTTTTACAGTTTATATTTCTGTGTCATAAACACAAAACGATGTCTTGCTAGCGAAATATTTATGAGGCATGCAACTGCCGAGCTGTTAATTTCTCGAAATGCTATTATAAAGTTGTAATCGGTTTGTTTAAATGTCCCGATTTAAAAAAGGGAAGCGTCGAAAAACTCCATAAGATGAGCTTAAGATGTAATGCATTATATTATAATGTCAATATAATGTACGGAAATAATTTTATTATTTCTGTAGCGCCGTTTTCGTAAGGAAATCACCCTGAGGGTGCTTGTACCGATATTGTACACACTGATTGGTAGGTATCTAAAAGCGACAAAATTTTGTTCTACCTACCTATATTATTAAAGTCAATTTTTAAAGATGTGAGAAACGCCCTTACATTAAAAAATCCATGATAGTATTGTGTGTAATTTATATACACTATCAAAAAAAATGTTGGTTATTTTCAATTCAAATATTCATAATTTAAATTGTAATTTTAACATTATATGCAAATCGTTTAATGTGTAGGTATATACATAAATATCGATTCAACAAAAAGTGTTATTTTTGAAATTCTATTTTTTCCGAAATTGTATTATTAAAATTTTTGGTTTTCTTATACGATCGTCATCCTTATTAGTTCAATGATTATTTTTTTTAAATAACCCGTTAAAATCAAAGTATTATTATTAAAGTAAATCTATTTTCAACTTTCGATCTACTTTCGTCATCTCTTGGACCAGCCAGTTTTCCTAAGGATTGAACCATTCTTCCTAGGGACTGGATTCAACACCGCTAATACCTAAGCAAAATCATAATCGGATAGTACCGATATTTATTTAGTGTATTAACTGCTGTAAATTCTTAAATTTAATGTCATTTAATTTCAGAAAATGCGTTTGTGCACGCGTGTGTGTGCGCATGAGAACCTTCAGTAAAAAGTTGAATGAATGCACTGTCATATAATGCACGAGTTTATCTACCGAGTTTAGTTCGATCGGATGTCGCGAAGTGGGTTAATTTCAACTTCTAGGGGTCAATTTCATTCATTTATTAATTACTCATTCAACCACGTAAACAAATCAATTTAAAGAATGAATGAATAATCAAAAAAAACTTGAAATATTTTCCAAAAAAAGGTACATATCATAGACATATGAATATTAGTAGACCTGCCCTAAGTGATTAAAAGCGTATTATTCCCCACTCCCCATACCGGTTCTATTGGAGCCGGCTGGGCTCGCGTATGGCTTCCTGTGAATCTTGAGAATGTGACGTCATCATTCTTGTTCGAACTAGCGTCGAGCTATTTTATGAAATAACACGGCAAAATAGTGGCTTGTGATATGAAAACTTGTAAAAATAGATGTGAAAAAGAGAATAAACCCAATTGTCGTATTACATTCCATATTTAAGCATCATTTTAAGCTTATTCACGTTGTATAATATGAATCAGTTGTAGAAACATATAGGTACTATCACATCGAGCCAACATTGGTCAATGTAGCGATTCTCAAGTGTGCGCATCGTTGTTACTGGGAAGTAAATTATGAACACTTATAAAAGTGTCTAAGTGTCTAACTAAATACGTAAACAAAATATTCGACTCTGAAAATAGAAGAAAATTTTTTTTGCCGAATTTGGACATGTCCTAGTACACGTGGTGTAAGATAGGCCACGTTGGATTAACTTTTATTCCAAAATGACGTAGTACACGTGGTGTAAGATAGGCCATGTTGAATTTACTTTTATTCCAACATGGCCTAGTACACGTGGTGTAAAATAGGCCATGTTATATTTTATTTTATTCCAACATGGCCTAGTATCATTGATGTAATGAGACTAGATTTGCCCTCTGGACTTAATTCCGATCTGAAAATAACGCCACCCTGGAGTAATTTCACAATACAACTCCTTTTTGAATTCCGCCGCCTTCCTTGGTAAGAAAGCCTAGATAATATAAATGCATGTTCCCTACAATCTAAAACAGAGCATGAAGTTATCCCTCAAATCCCGTAATGAAGTTTTCTCTTCCATAAGACAGTAGAAAAGCCTAAACAGCCCGCGTCAGATATGGAGACAATCCAACTTGGTGTAAACTTTGCGTACAAGCTTCTAAAGTCGTAAGCGAAACCAATGAAGAGCGTTTTTTTTTTTTTTTTTTTTTTTTTTTTTTTTTTTTTTTTTTTTTTTTTTTTTATTAAATTTAATATAATTACATTTAGTACAATATAAGATATGGGTAGTCCCACAAAGCTGTGACAATCAGCTTGTCTGTAGGTACTACCATTTAATGTTATAACATAATACACATTAGCTTAAGTTTAAATATTAATACCAAATATAATGTTTAGGATAGATAAACGTTTTGTTCATTTATTAACCACTTTTTTGTCAGTTTAGGGCAGGGTTCCTCATTATTTTTCAAGTTAAAGTTTTCGTTAAATTTGTTATAAATCACAGGTATCAAATAGTCAAGTGTTCTGCTACCATACTTATTTGATATTAGTGGAATTTTTAGGCCTTTTTTTTCAGTAAATCTTGTGTTGTGACTATGCACCAATGGCTTTTTGTACGCATTTTCTCCCGCATTATCCATAATTATAATAAACCAGAGAAGTCCTTTAATTGGGAGTAGGCCCTCAGAGCCATACAGTAATTTTAAGTTGTTTCTTTGTTTGTAAATGCTAGGCTTAACAATTTTTTTAATTATAGCAGTTTGTAGATTTTGAATGAATTTAATATTAATATTACTCGAGTGTCCCCAAGTTCGAATTCCATATCTAAGTATTGATTCGACCATAGAATGATATATAAGTTTGAGAGTACATCGAGGCAATACAAATTTTAATTTATAAAAATTACTCGCCAAACATCGGAGCTGGTTACGAATTTTGATCACACTTTTGTCCCATTTAAAGTTATTGTCTACGATTATGCCAAGGTAAGTATTTTCATTTTGTTCATTTTGTTACCGAGGTGTTGTTACAAAGCCGTCACAAAACCAACATTTTTTGCAAAACCAGGTCTGAATCAGGTAAAGAACTAATAAATAACATAAAATGATTTTTATTTTCACATTTTTACTTTTTGGATTCTGTACACTATATACTGAACCAAAACGGAAAACGTACACATATTTACTATTGGGCAAAAGTTTTATGAATTTATAAAATTATTTATATAAAATAGTATATAACTATCAAAGAAAGTGTTTACTTTGTGGCTTGACACTTTAATCAAATGAAAAGTCATTTTGTTTTTAACCACTTTGTTAGATTTATAGGACAGCATTATAGAAAACTAGTCTAGGTACAAACATTAATAATTTATAAAATATAATATTAAAATAAAGCGAGAGAAATCATATTGGACTAGGACAGAGCTTCAGAGAGGGTATGGTGGGGGTGAGCAAGGAAGGGTGTGGGTTACATGGTTATAATATCAATTTATTTTTGCCGATTAAATAAGCTTTTACATAGTGCTTTTGTTTTTCTTGTGTTTGTCTCCTATTTTTTCGAATATAGGCACAACTTTACATATCTGCGGAAAAAAATATGATTGTACCTTCCTTCCCAGGGACTCGAGTCAACCGCGCCAACAACCTTGCCAATTGCATGCCAATCGGGTAGAACCGACATTTGTTTCGTATATTATCTGCTGTAATGTCATTCGATTTCTGAGAAATGCCTACTCGGTTTATTTTTTTAGTGCCATTTTTATGAAATATATAGATTATGCTTATTTAAAGCTAGACAATAACAACCAGTTGGTATATTACATCCTCTCCTCCACACAGCAAGCTCAGAGATTACAAAGGACCTGAAGGAAATTGCAGTCTGAACGTTTGGGATGAAAATGATTTGAGCACACATGGTTTCTTGGTGATGGTACCGACAGCGTGTTGCGACATCGCGATAATTAATGTATTCGAAATTTACTAAGGACGGGTTGTTTCGGAGAATTTGAACAATTCATCAAATTTCAACGTTCATTTTCAAGTTCTGTGAAAGATTTTTTCAAGATCTGTTTTTATTTCAGTTCTGTCAAGCAACTAGCCTAAAATGATATAATAACAGAATTTGAATAGGACTTTCGCAGAACCCGTAAATGAACGTTGAAATTTGATGAATTGTTCAAATTCTCCGAAACAACCCGTCCTAAAAGTTTGACAAGAAACCTGTTAAAGGCCTGCAATCCATTTTTTTAAATAAATTAAAAATTCTCATTTTTTTCTCCGTATTTGTAAATACACAATATATAATAAATATTACCCAGTTTTTTTCACATAATTGAATCTGGATTTCTTATATCCATTTAAAAAAAAATTCTCGGTTTGTGGGGAAACCTAAGCGAAAATAAGACATTTTAAGAACAATTATCGGAATGTATATAGAAAATATTTATTCCTATATTTATACCTAACATTTTAAGCCTACATGAACGTTCCTTTTCACGTAACATATCTTCCAACACCTTCAACACCTCTACAACAATAGTAATAATTATATAAATAAATATGACAAAAAACAACACATTTTTTATAATACAACATCGCTTGTCGCTAATAGTTATTGCGCTGGTTAAGGTAATATTTAAAAATTTGCTCAATATATAATAACTTTTGTAATATATATTTTTTCAATAAAAAGAAAAATGTAATTTACATAGTACACACAAAATAAATTACTCAACGATGCGATTTTTTCATATTATTTCATCAGCAAATAATTGTGGGCGTAATACAACCCTGAATTAGACAAGCCCAAATAAATAACCCATACTTCTAAATTTTTCGCGCGTGATTCCAACACATCAATAATTATCATATGTATAAATATGTATATGTATTGGTTAATAGTGTATCACACACTGCATGACGTCAATATTGGGAGTATCGTGAAGGGTGATGTCAGAAATTTTGCTTGAAAATAGTACAATACTATTAATTTATGATATTTGCTAATACGCTGCCTTCAAGCTATATGCAAGGTACTTATATTATTTTGTATTAAGATTTTCTAAAATAAATTCCGCGATAGATACAGTCTAAAGTATTTGGAACTGGGTCATTTTTGTGATTGAAAAAATGAACTTGCCCAGCCATAGCTGGGAAGCAAAATAGGTTAACTCTAGATCAACAAAAGGCAAAATGCAATTCACAGTGCCCATTTCGCATTGCGACACAATGCGCGGGCCTTTTCATAAATGTGCACGTAAACCAAATCAAAATTGGTTTGGGGTTATTTTTTAGATGCATATGACGTGCCTAGTCATATTTGCTCTATGCCTAGTACACGTGGTGTAAGATAGGCCATGTAGGATTATACTTTTAATAATTATTAATGAGTGATGAAATGTCGAAACAATTTTTGGTTTACGTCAAATGTATTTTTTTCTTCTGCAGAAGTATTAATATATTTCCTTAATATAATTTGATCGATTGTTGACTGCTGACTGTTGCAACAATCAAATCGATTGATCAACGACCGAGGAGCCGATTGTAACAATTACCAAATTGTGCTATGCAGAGTTGTAACATATTAGATATTTCTGCTGGCTAGGTTGTATGCAAAGTGGTAACATAGTAGATTTTTCTGCTGGCTAGCTTGCATGCACAGTGGTAATATAGTAGATATTTCTGCTGGCCAGCTTGCATGCAGAGTGGTAACATAGTGGATATTTCTGCTGGCTGGGTTGCATGCAAAAGAAAAAAATCGTTTGACGTAAACCAAAAATCATACAGTCAGTAGTCAATAGGAGTAATGAAGGCATATTAATTTGTTTTGAAATAATCCCTTTATTTAAAAAAACTTTTAATTTTAACACGGTATCGATTCATTGAACATACACTTTTTGGCAAAATTGAGCTTAGAAGAATAAGAATTTGTAGTTCGTACGGATTTAATATGGTATATCTAATTATATTCCAAAGATATTTACATCTTGAAATTTATATAAATATTTACATGATGAATCATGGTAAAATTATTATTTTAAAAAGATTAAATTTTTTCAAATTCATAGATTTTATAGAGAAACAATATCTTGACTTCGAATCATCTACGAGTAAATAACTTGATTTGTTTTATTTGAAACCCAAAGCAAAACAGTAAAAACAAAAATAAAGTTTCCCTGGGTAGACATAAGAACGCCAAATAGTTTATGAGTTTTATTATGACGTCAGGCATTAATTACATATATTAGACTGAAGGGCACCCTCATCTATTCACATGGTCTTTATTAGAGCCATCAAATTCCTATTTGTAAATAGCCCCCAGAAAGCGTAAATCGACGCACGCTGCTGTACGAGCTCACATTGACACAATCTGTAGTTTATTTATAAAAGAGCAACTAGCTAACCAAATCAGTTCAAACGTAATCTTTGCCCGTCTCGTTGGTCAGTCAGCCACGCGCCTTTTGTTTGTCGACAATTGTAGATAATAATTAAAATGTCCAGTGAGTTTGGCAACGGGCCGACAAGCCAGTTACTCAGTCCTGAAATTACTAACAAAGTGTGTGAAATTGCGAAAGACGAAAACTTAAAAGAATTTGAAATACATGTAAACGAACAGAGTTTTACTGGGGATAATTACATTGGAAGCATAACAAGAATAAAATTAAAAGCTCTGAAAGATGGCCAGAAGACAATCCACTTGATTATGAAATCAGCTCCAACAACACCTGTTATTCGAGAATCCATACCCGTGAAACAGTATTATACAAATGAAATATTTACTTACAAAGTTATTTTACCCGCCCTGGACAGAGTACAAGCAGACAGCAATCTCGGAGCCGGAGAAAGATTCCCTTTTGTTAAACTCTACAAGGATAGCACTGAAGAATTTAAGGAAATGATCCTCATGAAGGATTTGTCCGCCGATGGATTCGTCTTGCACGATAAAAGGACTCCAATGAGTTTCGAGCATGCATCCCTCGCCATTCAGAACATCGCCAGGTTCCACGCGGCCTCGTTTGTTTTGAAAAAGAAAGATCCGGAAAAATTCTCTGTCCTGACGCAGAAACTTCCTCGAAAACAAAACTATGGAGAAAGCATGGAAACAATGGGTTTACAAATTGTAGAAAGAGTTATTGAAAGCGTTGAATTGGCAAATAAGTCTAAAATTGAGAGTTTGGGAAAGGATATTACAGGATTATTTATAAATTCTTTGGACGCCAGTTTAACTGATCCTTACAATGTTATTTGCCACGGAGACTGCTGGAATAATAATATGCTGTTTAGAAGTGAGGTGAAAATTAAATGATTGATTATTATTTTCAAGATCTAACAAACATCTCAATTATTTATGCACAAATAAATAATTGCATGCCGTCATTGATTTTTTCATCAACTGAAGTGTCATTTTTTTTACACTGATCATTTTTTTAAATTTAAAATAAAAAATTGCTACTGTCATCATCATGAGCAAAATTATATTAAGTAATACACTTTGATTCCAAATTGAAGTGTGAATATATTTCAATTTGGGAGGCGGGTATGGGTACCGCCGCCCCGGTAACCATTTATTGGATAACCAACCAACCAAAAGTGGTTCGTTTGGTGACTTAGCACGGGTGCCCGGGTTCATAGGTTGAGGTTTGTCTAGGTCTTGGCAGCGGATGCATTTGCCCACCTACTGCGTGGCGGGCCGGATCGGGAGAGACTGCTTAAGTTGATAATCGCATTGAATGACTTTATTATCATGAAATATTTTTTTATCGCTACAATAAAAATAAAAAATTTATTAAATATTGTGATGTGAATGATTTTATTCCATCGTTTGCATAGAATCACTATTAACTATAATTTATGTGTCACAATCAATAATACAAATAATTTGTTTTCTCTCTAATGAAAAGCAGTATTTCTATTTTCGTAACGAGGCATTAAAAAACATTTTTTTCAATTGAAAATCTAATAATCTTGTTTACAAAAATATTATGTATTTCTCAAATATACGGTTATTTCGTTTTCGAGATAATGATACACCACAAACAATTTGAAATATTTCTACAACACAAGTAATATGTACGTTTAAAAATGTTTTTTCCAGGATGGCAAGGTAACCGACGTTATTTTTATAGATTGGCAAATAGTGAGATTCGCCTCACCCATAACGGACGTTGCCTACATGCTCTGCTTATCCTTGGACGAAAACCTTCTAGACCTTCATCTCACCGAACTGCTGGACCTCTACTACAGCGCTCTCCAAAGGGCCATCACCCGTATGGGCTGCGACCCCAACATCTGCTACCCTGAAGAGGTGTTCAGGGAACACGTCAAAACTAAAATGATATTTGGATTTGTCATGGCTGTTATGGCCATGCCTTTCACTCTTGCGGAAGCCAGTGAAGCCGTAAGACCAGAACACTTTTTGGATGAAATGAACAAGGGAATCAATCGTATAAACGTTGGGCTAGTGGCAGCCAAACGGTTGAATAGCATTATCAATTATTTTGTCAAACATAATCTCATTTAGATCACAAAACAATATTGTTATTTCTTTCTAATATTAGTCATTATCACATTTCATGGAACATTTAAAAAATATACCTCAGCTATTTATTTATTTTATTTATTTATTTAACGCCCAGAGGGCTTTTACGTGATGGTAGTATAATTTTAATTTGACAGATACTTTGAAACATAAAAAATAAGAATTTGATAAAAGCTATGCAACAAGTCATACAAACACAACAAACAAAAACAGAAAATTACAGCTATTTGTAGGTTTACATGATGTGTTTAGGAGTATTGATGAAATAAAGGGTTTAAATGATCCACAACACTTTGCCAAGTTGGTATTGAATATGTCAACATCACCCAATGGTGTGAAGTCGTTGTATCGGAGAGTGGTAAATAATTATTAATAATATACTGCGAGTTATCTTGTTGTTGATATGAACCCTTTCCAGTTGCAAGTAATCATGATATAAACATTTTGTTAAGTTTAGTTGTAGGTATTTACATATATTAGTGATTATTGGTGTTGAGTGTGGATAAAATTGATTTATTGTAATTTATTTGTGTTCTTTTATCCTCTATGATTTTTAATGTATTTTATATTTTGTATTTTATTGTAAATATTTTTTGCCCACGGGTTCTGGACCCTTAGTTTGTTATTATAATCTTATGTTTATGTGGAAACCTATAATTATATATTATTTGCATTATTTATAAGTGGATTATTTAAGAATGTACAAAATCTGTTGGTTTTACAAATAAATTAACTTATTTTCTATCTTTCCACTTGGATGCCACAACACTACGGTTGTCTACCTTGAGGAAAGCATCACCACGATAAATAATGTACCACGGAAAATAAATCATTATAAAAAATGTATGGAACATTTAACGTTTATTTTTCTGATTCTGAAATTCATTGTACTAAAAATGTATAATTTTAATATTTCAATTCAAAATTATTTATTTTTAAAAAGAATCTAAAACCGCACATTCCGAAACGGTTCCAACTGGCTACAATGTCACTATGACGTAGAAACGGTTGGTAAGTCAGCTGTCACCAATGTAACCCGGCATGACGTCACGCCGCGCCGCCGAATTCACGAATAAAATCGAGCATGGAGTTTTAGCATCAAATCTAAAAAGGCACACCTTAATTCCTTATAGAATATTTATTTTACAACATAAAAACAAAATAAAAATATTTTCATTTTTTTTTAATTTAAAAAACATTGAAAATACGTTATTAGTCAAGGTAAAGAGTACAAAAATTTAATCATTACGGCACTAACATAGTAATATATAATTAGGTTAATTAATTGAGGTTAATTCTCAAGTGTCAATAAACTCTTATATTTCCCCACCTTCCTCTTCCACATCTTCTTCACCTCCGCATTACCTTCAGTCTCACTGTTGGCACCTAGCATCGTGTTACCTACGCCTTTCCTTTTGATCTCCTTTATGAAATTATTGTTGCCCGCCGACCCAACTCCTACCTCTCCTATGCCGACTTAGTTGAACTTTAGTTGAGTTGAAAAAATCGTCCTGTCAACAACGTTTGATTACGGAGCCCCTTTATCGACCGTGTCTAAACTTAAACGCCATAGTGAGCTCGCGCATTGTGGTGAAATTTTGTGATTTGTGTATGAACCAGCGCAAAAGATAGAAAACCGTGAAAGAATAGAAAAAGGTAAGTCGGCATATCCGAACTTCCCATTCCTATTGCATTTCCGCGGTGCGACGGTGCTTTTTCGTCCCCAACACTCACAACATACCCCAATTGGGCCATATGCCATAGTCTCACTGGCTCCAGACACATACAAAAAAATACATTTATGGATTAAGGAAGGTACCTATCTGTTATCTGGAAAACTAACGATATCTGTTTTAACATATATTACTAGTGCTGTTAGTTAAGGCGAAATAGGTAGACTTGACCTGAAATTTGGCATTTTTGAGGCCAGTTTTAGACGTATGGACACTTTTCTAGAAAAAAACACAAAATGATTTTTAAAGGTCGTTATTTTATCTAGTAAAGCAAGATGTTAAATTTTAAAAAATTATATTATTTTCATATCATAATAAAGTGTTACCGTTGGACGTTGCGCAGATTTGTTGCATTTTCAAAGGTGAATTTGTATTATACAACAAATATTTCAAATCATATTATAATAGAATATAAACAATCAATAAATTATCTACCAAAAGTATGTATAAGAATTTGGTTTTTATTTAAAATAAAATTACTAATAAATAAATCCGAACCAGCGTTTTGTGACGAAAATCCCTCAATTTGATTATTTATTTATTGTCTTACAAATTGGTATAGTTCAGATTTTTTTACAAAAATCATTTACCAAGACATTATTGAAACATTAAAAAAAAATTTATGACCAAAAAAAATATTCTTAAAGTATATAATAGTAATTAATTTCGATTCGCGGTTTGTGCATTTTTATTAACTCGGCGCAAGACAAAATTTTGTCATTCTCCGCGGTGACCCGGCGGCGAGCGGACGAGTAGTCTACACCGGTCTAGTTAATAACATTTTTAAAAAATTCCTCGCTTAAAAATGGGGAGGAAAATACCCTTGGAACAAAATTTTTATAAGAAAACACAAATTACGACATCAAAAACGTACGTGGGAGATATATTTTCAAAAAAAACAATGGTTAGTGATATTTAATTATCCGTGTACATTATACGTACTTATATGCTACAGGGTCGTTCGAAAGAATCAGTCAGAATAAGCACATATTTTTTATAACATTTGGCAATAATTTTGTGTTGTTTAATTTCCAGGGAAAAGAATCAACTATGGACTATCAGGAGTTTATGTCTGTGATCGATTTTTCGTGTATAAATGTTAAAACTTATGACAAAGTACGTGAAACTGTTTGTGATTGGTGGTCAAAAAGCGCCACGAGCCAAATTAATTTTGTTTCGTGATGTGCGATTCATATCATTTTATTGTTCATAATTTCTATTTTACTGTCCAATTCACTATTACATTGGTATAATTCAACATACCTATTTAATATTTTTTGTGTTACTTTTTGTCAGTTTCGTAATGTCATATTGTGAATTGAGCTTCTTGTTTTAGGAAAAAAGACGAGGTTATTTTTGACATACTAACCTATGATTTTTCAATCGAAATTTACTTCGTGAATTTAATAAAATTTCGAAAATTAAACAATAGTCAGGTTTTTCTACCTCCGTTAACCATGAAAACAAATACATGAAAGCGATACGATATTATGCAATCGCATAACTACATATGTAGTATGGTACAGTAGAAAATAGTTGGAAATAAACATAATTTTAATACATTTACTACTTCAGTTGTAAGGAATAAACCCTATTTTCAATATCATACGTATCAAATCAAGTAAAATAGGTCAAGAGTCAGGTCACTCCGTTAACCATGAAAACAAATACATGAAAGCGATAAAATATTATGCAATCGCATAACTACATATGTAGGTAGGTACCGTAGAAAATAGTTGGAATCTCGTTCTAAAAAAACATCTGATCGCGAGACCGTCTTTTAACGAAATTTGAATTCTCGTCCGCTGGTTAAGACGCCTTAAAAGCGGACAAACTCAATTTCGGTAGATATATTTTAATATTTTTTTCCAACAATGTTATATATCTCAAGAAGTCGATTTATTTCACGACTACTGAGCAAATACTCAATGTAACCTTAAAGTCTATTTAAATGCCGGCAACCCGGTTGTTTATGCAATAACATAATCAAAATTACAAACATGAAAATAACCCGCCTCGCTAGAAGATTTCTGTTCTGAGGCGGGTACATATATATGCTTACACATACACATACATTTATACAAATATATATCAATATATACATGGAGCATTCCATATTAGGCCAGTGCAATTAGCGCCAAAAAGGGGGTCGCGATCGAAGTAATTCCGGTAGTCCCAATTTTTTTATATGTTATATAAACTGATCCCCTGATGTAAAATCTGAGTTTCCGACCTTGGCGCACCTGTGCTCGCGCCGCTATTTTTAAAAAACTGGCCGAAATCGGGCAAAAATCTAGTTTTTCCCAAATATCTCATTTCCAATGCAAATTTCGGCTAAAGTATGTTAACAAGTATAATAGAACATAAAATAACCTACAACTTTTGTGCAAACAAATTTCTTCTATCTCTAATAGGTACCGAGGTAGAAAGTCGTAAAGGTTCGTATATTTTTCAAAAAACAAGTTTTTTGCGCGACTAGGTTTGGTTTTTTATAAATACCTCGTTTTCAGTGGAATTTCATGAAAATTTTATTGATACTAATTATGTAGAACATAAAATTTCAAAAAAAGCTGTGCAGTTTTTATGTTTATATAGTTTTTTTTAACGATATAAAGAATAAACAAATCTAGGTAGGTACGCACAAAAAATCTATCACGGTTTGTTATCACGTTATTAGATTTTTGTTTGCATTTTTAAATACATTCATCTATAAATTTACTAGAGGGCACTTCGGTATGGGGGGATACCCCACCACCCTTCTACTCCTCCCCACCGGTTCCCTTCACAGACAGTTCCATCCTTCGTTGGACTGCTGGATTCGTTTATCTGCATAACATTTGTGAGGGTATCGAGTCATTCTGTGGGATTGAATCTCAGAACGTCAGAGCAACATGTAAAGATGAGGCCTACAAGAATTAAGAGGGATGATCGAGACGTTAAAACTCTCATTGATTGGTTTGCTTGCCATGAACCATTTCCTAAAACAAACGTGATTATGTCTATTAGCAGTGGCACGATCGGGAATAGCAAAGTCACTTGTCACATGGCTGAAAAGATGGAGAAATTAGCTATGTCTAAAGTTATCAACCAGAACTTTGGAAACCTACACTTAAAACGTAATGATGCGATAGTTTCTCTTGCGGCGGTGACCAGCAGTGTCAAAAATCAGGGTGTGACTATGGCAATAGATTCATTAATGCTATTCAATATGAACTCTCTCCTGTACCATTGTCTCTTTTCTCAGAGGAAGGTATGCGCAAAGGAACGAAGTCTATATTTTATTCATCATTCAACCCTCTACCAAATAATACAGAACTGGGAAGCAGTAAAATACACGTAATTGATGGAGGATATTTAATGCACAAAGTTGTATGGGGTCGTGCTCAACCTTTTTCAGTAATTTTCCAGCAATATGTCAGGTATGTACAAAATCATTATGGATCCAATGCAGTAGTGGTATTCGATGGATACCCAGATTCTATGGAAAATAAAAGCACTAAAAGGGTGGAAAGAGCACGGCGTGCCAGAGTTACAACTTCTGCTGAAGTTTTGTTTTTTGAAAGCATGCACCCACAAGTGCCACAGGAAAAGTTTCTGGGAAATGAGAAGAACAAGTCTCGTTTTATTTCTCTACTCAGAACCTCATTTGCACGATCCCACATAACGACAGTACAAGCTGAAGAAGATGGTGACGTTCTCATAGTGAACACAGCAAATTCGTTGTCATCTCAACATGATGTAGTCATAATCGTTGGTCAGGATATTGATCTGCTGGTACTCCTCACAGCTCTCTCACCTTCCAACGTATATTACCAAAAAGTTGGAAAAGGTAAATCACCTAACGCGTTGTACGCGAACAAATGTTTTAAATACATTGAAATAGTTGAAAACATTTTATTCCTTCATGCCATAAGTGGTTGCGATACAACTGGAGCTCCGTTCGGTCAAGGCAAACACAAATTTTGTAATATTCTTCTCAAGAACCACTCAGTGAATGAACTTTCGTGTATTTCAAGACCCAAAAGCAAAGACAGAAACAATCACTTTGGCTGCCGAACAACAAATGAGAAATCAAATTTGGAAAATTTAAGGTACATCATTTTTGTCAAAGGAGTAAAAAAGAACAAATTCAATTTATCCAGGCTACCACCCACCAAAGATGCAGTCCAGCAACACGCTTCAAGAACATACTTGCAAGTGCAGACTTGGCTTGGTCACGATAAAGATCCGACTGAATGGGGGTGGGAAAAGGATGCTGTTGGGTTACTTACTCCAGTAACAATGTTGAAGGAAGCTGCACCTCAGGCCTTGCTGAACTTTATATCATGTCAATGCAACAAAGGTTGCGCTGGAAAGTGCACCTGCAGAAAGTCGGGTTTGAAATGTTCCCTACTCTGCATTCATTGCAATGGCAACTCCTGCGAGAATGCTGTAGAAGCCTTCGTTGATGACGATGACGAGGAATATGATGACCCAGTCGCCACAAATTTGGGTGATGAGACAGATGAAGAAGCTATTCAGGGCCAGAAGTAAGAAACTATAGTCAAGGGCTCGTACTTATGTCTAAATTGATCTACCATTAATTTTATTTTTTGTTATGCTGACAACTTAACTAATAAAGAAAAGAATGTCAATAAATGTTAATTTTACGAAAATACCATTTTTTTATCTTTTTTATGTACCTTATCATCTTAAATAATCTTAAATGTATGTTGTGATTACGTTGATAGGCATGTCAGACCAAGCTGCGAGCACAAATGTAGTGGCTTGGCCAATTTTAGTGGTCTTCCCATTGGGAATGTATGGCGACCGATATGCTGAAATAGTCCATCTACTATATTTATAGCTAGGTCTGACACAGGCATGACGATCGTTGTCAACGTATATGTTCTTAGAACAATAATTGTTAAAGAAAAATAAAATCAAGGAACGCCAAATATGATTTAAGATTTTCACGGCCAAAAGTATTTTTGTTATTTGTTTTTGGGGTATTATGCCGTGTTGCGCTAACTCCTTCTTTAGCCAACGTTTCGGACAGCATTGCCTGATGATGGACACTGCAATGCTGTCCGAAACGTTGGCTAAAGAAGGAGTTAGCGCAACACGGCATAATACCCCAAAAACAAATAACAAAAAAAAAAAAAAAAAAAAAAAAAAAAAAAAAAAAAAAAGGAACGCCAAGTTTAAAACACCTAACCTCTGTTTCAATTTTTGGCCTGGTTTTGGTGAATTAGAGTTTGGATACGTAATAGAGATAAAAAATATAAATTATATACCTATTTCTTTAACGAAATTTTATTTTATACAAAATTATTATCACTAAATTTTTCACAAAATTGTACTGGAAACGAGGTATTTATAAAAAACCAAACCTAGTCGCGCAAAAAACTTGTTTTTTCAAAAATGTACGCACCTTTACGACTTTCTACCTCGGTACCTATTAGAGATAGAAGAAATTTGTTTGTACAAAAGTTGTAGGTTATTTTATGTTCTATTATACTTGGTAAGATATTTTAGCCAAAATTTGCATTGGAAATGAGATATTTGGGAAAAACTAGATTTTGGCCCAATTTCGGCCAGCTTTTTCAAAATGGCGGCGCGAGCACAGGTGCGCCAAGGTCGGAAACTCAGATTTTACATCAGGGGATCAGTTTATATAACATATAAAAAAAATTGGGACTACCGGAATTACTTCGATCGCGAATCGCTAATTGCACTGGCCTATTAGATTACCATCGCCCTGGAGATTATTTTTAGAAAAACGGCGCTACTCAAATATATAAATCCATTGAAAATTATTAATTATAGGCTAGGTGATCACTATAATTAATAATTTTCAATGGATTTATATATTTGAGTAGCGCCGTTTTTCTAAAAATAATCTCCAGGGCGATGGTAATAATAATTTATTATAATAATTAACTGCGTTCCTAAACGTGATGTTACATATAAAATATGCATCTATAAAGGGTACCTACATTCTCAGTTATAAATTTGTCTTTGATGATTTTATGAATTGGTATCTCGATGTTTGTGTGTGTTTGTGACAGAAGGAAAGATTATTCATTTATAATACACAATACGACAAAGGAACTCTTGCCTTGTGTGTTGCAGACGAATCCGTAAATGTACGAGACATAATTTTAAGTGGAGGACAGTCCTGATCCGAAGTAATCGGAGTATCTTATGATACGTGTACATTAGCGAACTTAAACGCGAACCGAGCCACGAATTACGGGAAAGGAACGAAGCAAATGCAAGCTGCGTTTCGCGCTATTTGCGGTTGCTTCGTTCCTTTCCCATAAGTTGAGTTCAGTTCGGCAGTTCTGCTCGCATTTCTGCCCGTTCGGCAGTTCTGCCCGGAAAGGTACTGTACCCGAAATTATTGGGTAATCATCAATCCATAATACAAAGGTTGTATTGAAACACTTTATGATTATCCCAAGAATGTAGTTTCTACTTAAATTGACTTTTCCCTTGATTTATTCCATTTCTTTAAGGTCTTACCTTCGAAGAAAGCAATTATGGAGATTTGTGAAAAAATAAGTCAACAGCAAGTGTCACTTTTTTGGAAGTTAGAATTTTCTTTTCGTCGCATATAGTTCCATATTTTCGCCCCTCGTGATAATTAATATAATTAATCTCATAACAAATTTATAAAAGAGTAAAAATTATCAGCTCCAATTGAATATACATTAAGTATTGTCGTGTGTGATAAAAAATTTCGTGCTGTGAAACGGTGCTAGATGTACATCTATAAACTATAACAGCAAGATCCTTCACAATGTAAAGGCCTCTTCTTCACATTCCTAATTCTCCTCGTTAAATAAACATGAAAGTTTAATTATTTTTACCTCGTTAAAATCACAGTTCATTCACGTTCAATCACGCAACAAATTACCATTTTAATTTCCTTTTTAACATTGTGTGAAATCGGGATTTTGTATCCCCATGCTGCTTTGGACATGCAGCATTCCTGTGAAGTTCTGGCCTAAACCGAGGCCAATTCACTGCCTTAATCTGGATTTTGATATCCCCGTGCTGCTTTGGACATGCATCATTCCTGCGAAGAGGTTCTGGCCTGAACCAAGGCCAATTCACTGCCTTAATCTTTGATCGAGGATCGCCAAGATCATTTTTTAAATCCTCAAATAGTGACTGTCGCAGAAGGAACCGTGAGAAGGAACTACACTAAAGACGGGTTGTTTCGGAGAATTTGAACAATTCATCAAATGTCAACGCTCATTTTCCAGTTATGCGAAAGATTTTTTCAAGTTCTGTTTTTGTTTCAGTTCTGTCAAGCAACTAGCCTATAATGATATAATAACAGAACTTGAATAGGACTTTCACAGAACCCGGAAATGAACGTTGAAATTTGATGAATTGTTCAAATTCTCCGAAACAACCCGTCCTAAGTATCTACATTAATTTAGGATAGTTACAGTAACAATAATTATGCTAACGCGGTAAATATATCATTTTTAAACGCAATTTTGATACCTGATTTGTCTACTGTCGACTTGTCTTATATATAAAGTTAAATTTTTAAAACTAATTTAACTTTATTTTATAGTGAATTATAATTGGAAATATTCATCAAATATACACAGATCAAAAAACCTAACACAAGAAGCTTTTCACCGTGGTTTAAAATAGTTCACTTATAAAGCCCTTAAAAGAAAAGGATAAATTATTAAATTTGATCAAATTGGGAATGCCAGATAGATTGAGATGATACTCGTTACTCATATTGATGAAGAAACTTTACAGATTATCTAACTTTACTGTCTCTCCTTTGTTTTTTTGTTTCTGTTACACATACTTAGGGCCTTACTAATAAAAACCATTTACCCTACATTAATAGTTGTTTATCAACTGTGTAAAATTGAACACGTTTATCATTAAGTTGTTTTATTCCTACATGTACACCTTTATTGGATGATTCGTATTTATTCTTTGTACTTATTTTATCTTAACTATATTTTTGATTCACTGTAAATAAAATCGTTTGATGTTTACACTATAAATGTATTTAATGATTTATTTTCTGATTAGATTCAATTTTATTTATGTCATATATTATATTATAATATGAATTGCATAAATGAAATCAATCGATACAAAATCTCAATTCATTAATATGCAAAATGTAGTTGTTTGATATGACAATGTTTGTGAAGCCTTTTGTATTTCTTGTTTTTGATCCAGATATTTTAACTGTCTTTATTTTATTAGTTTATTATCTGATAATTATCGATGTTACATTTATAGATTATTAATTTTCTTACAATTATTTTTTTTTTCTTTTTGTCTTTTCTTGAACCATAAAAAATAAGTAGTTATTCTGACAACAAACAGATAGTTACCCAACTTAAGTCACCTGTAATTTGATAATAACGGTTATTTATGGTTTGTACAGATTAGCATCAATGGAAAATAATTCATAATATTTCATTAAACGTCATTTTAACTTTTTTTTCTTACCTTTTTGTATTTGTATATTTTCATACACTTTTTTCTTTGTATTTGTATCTTTATACCTATGTTAATAGTATATGTTGTTCCGTGTGTTTTTTTCTTTTACTTACCTTTTTGTATTTTTATATTTTTGTACACTTTATATTTTGTACTTGTAACTTTATATCTATGATAATGGTACATGTTGTGCCATATTTTTTTTAATAAATAAAATTTATATATTTTTTTTTAAATCCTGAACCCTTGTTTTTTTTTCTTCTCTAACAAATTAACTATTTATTGTTACAAAATACAGGATCAGATTATTATCATAAGAAACAATACAAAAACAATGTTAAAATTATAATTATGACAATAATATCCATAGTTCATAACACGTAACAGTTATTTTTTTGGAAGCTTTATTGAGTCACAGGAGTGCTAAGGAATTGGCAATTATGGCCACGATTTCTCGTGAAGTTATTGATTTTACCACAATCTCGCTCATTTTACATCAGAAATGTTGACACTATTTATCTCAGTGAAACCTGTAGTATATGAAAAATTATCGAAATACTATGATCAAAATATCAGTAAACATCTACTTACACCAATTACATACTTAAAACACATTCATAATAAAACTGAATTTATTTTAATAAGAAGAAATCAGAGATAATCACATTCAGGTCAGAATTTTTTAACGCGCGGGATCTAATACCTACATTTAATAAACTCCACGAAGAATGAAATGAAGATAGATTCTTATCCGCCACCTTCTACAATAGGACCATTGAAGAATTGAAAGAAATCATCATTTCGAAGAATATCTCTGGAGAAGGTTTGGTAATGGCTGACAAAACATTCGACTACGACCATACTGCTTTAATCCTTCAAAATATAGCCAAGATACATGCCGCCTCGTTCGTTATGAGAGAAAAACATCTCTTAGAGTTTTTGAAATTAAATAAAGTACTCCCGAAAAAAGGCTAATGTTTGGCTGTTTGATAGAATGGTCATACGAATGAATAGTTACGCAGAATTGAATAACCAAAACATATCGAAATTGGAGCCTTTTATTGGCAGAATCAAAGGAGTGTATTGGATGCTTTCTTATCAGAGCCACATAATGTTATCGGTCATGGCGACTCGTGGACTAACAATATGATGTTCAAATGCAATATGGTATATAAATTATCTTCATAAACACAGTTATCACATATTTTCCCGATTCAATTCAGGTGACTAAACAAAGCACTCAATCAGTTTCAATTAATCAATACTAATTGTTGAATATTTATTTTGCCTAGTGATTATTTTTGTTACAACTTGGTATACCGTTCATACCATCATAAATATAGCAGAGATGAATTACGAAAGAGTTGTTACGAACTAACCAAAACGTTAGTCCGATAACTGTTCTCCAAGGAGTCAAATTAATCTTCACAAGAATGCATTCTCAAGAAACTATAAAGTATCTGCAAAAATAATTGTACTAAATTTTATAGTCAACATTTTTATTATTACGTTCATTAATACTTTGTTATAATTTATTTCAGGATAAGAAGGTTGACAAAGTAGTTTTCATAGATTCAAGTAATGAGTTATGCTTGTCTTCTGACTGACATGTGTTATATGTCAATATACCAGGATCTGTTACAATCTCATCTACAAAAACTGCTAGACCTGTACTACAAGACCCTGGGATTAAGCAAGAATTAAAAGAGGTGCAGGAGACTCCAAGCCGCCAGAGAACTATGACTATGAAGAAGGACATGAGGAACGAAACGAAGTCGTTTTTTTAATGCCATATTAAAAATATGATAACCATTGATTGTTGTGTAATTGTTTCTCGTGAACGCGCTCTAAGCCGTTTTTTACCAAAAGTTATTAAAGAATCGCAAACCAAAGTCAATGAAAATTTATCTTCGATACTCAATACTTTTGTCAGTATTAGATTTGTGAGAAGAGGTGACAAGAAAATCTCCCGGCATAAAATTGAAAATTTATTACAATTCATATTCTATTAATTTATAATATTTATATTCGATGTAATTATAAATACTATCTGTAAACTTCTTTATCTTATCGAAGATAATTTTTTTTATAAGATTATATTTTTTAATGATATGTTTCGACCGTTGAACTGCATTATAAAGGTGGGTCCATTACATTTTTGGAAGAGGTGAACTGAAAAGCACAATACCCCAATGTAAAAAGATAAGTTATGTCTATAGTTATGAATTTCAGATAGGTACGAGTAGCTTCGTGGTGGCAAAGACTAAACTCAACGTAATTTTAAGACCTTATTACTTTCATAGGTCATTAACGATATTAAACATAATAACCCAACAATTATTCACGATAATACCGATAATAATAGTTAAAATCTACTCAGTTTAACAAATATCTTTTAGTCACGTAGGTCACAAAATAGTCGTAAGTCTATCCCCATGGATCTTGTATATTTCTGCTTTGTTGTATTTTCCTATCAACCTTTTCTAGGTGTATCCCTTTAATATAATTTCTAGCACGTGTGATACAGATATATTATAATATTCGGTGTTTTTTTTAATAATAATAATCATTAATACACACTTGTGAAGTACTTACGTGCTATTTGTAATTTTAACTATTTATAAAAAAAATACATAAGTTCTCTTTATGTTCTACAGATGTTATCTCTGCAATATTTTGGTGAATAACCGATTTATTGAGACTATAAATGAAAAATTAATGAAAATATAAATCATTGGAAAACGTGATCGAATATTTTTTTTTTGATAATTTTTTTTAATACATTCGCATAATTGTGATCGATAGTGATGTTGTTTAGTCTACTGCAAGGGCGAATCTCTCGGTTCTTTTATCAGCAATCTAGAATGAGTGTCAAGATTGCCACACATACAAGTATACAAATAATATGTGATTTGGTTAACGATTTACAGAGATAAAAATGCCATTAAGACGAGACAATACCATGAAAAAAGCCAAAATCTTTACGACGTAAGTGAAGCAGCCGCGCACGAAATATGCAACACGCGGCCCTGGCGTATCGGAAAGACGAAATAAATAAAATAAAGTGGAAATCTTAGCAATGTAAGTGATGAAGTCGTGTAAAAAAAATATTCAGCGCGGGGGCCGGCATAATGCAGTGCTAGAAAATCGATTCCGTGAGGTTTATTTTAATTATTTGTGATGAACGTATTACTCAAATCTAAAATGTTTCTAGAGGGATCCCTTGAAAAGTTACTAATTCATCGTCTGAAAAAATTAAATATGGTGCTTACCGGCAACTGTATAGTTTAAAACCATTTCACTTAAAATATTTTAATGGTAAGGTTCTGTTTATTAATCTTAAATACATCCGTAGGGATCCATTTAGAAACATTGGAGATTTTAGTAATACGTTCATCAGAAATAATTAAAATGTGAGCGTTGAGCAAACCCACGTTATGAGAGTCTTATGTCGCCTTAAATCTTTGACAGACTCCTTAAAAAATCTGCTGATACTCGTAGTTACTATATAAGTGGAACAGAGAGTTCATTACAATCAGTGAAATAATGTTAATAAGTGTGATATCAAATTCTTACGAAATGGCCACAAATACAGATAACGGCTCGGGAGCCCGAGTGCCTGGTGATGATTTAAGGAACCTTATCAAACTAATTGCAAGCGAAGTTCACATCAAAGACTATGAAATTGTATGTAAGCAACAAGAATTTACAGGAGACAATTATTGTGGTGAAATTTCACGTGTTCAAATAAAACCACTTCAAGGTGACCAAAAATCGCTCCACTTGATCGTGAAAACAGCACCCACTGGTCCAAACTCAAGGATAGTTTTGCCAATACACACCGTTTATGTGGCTGAAATTTTCGCCTACACCGATATAATACCAGCCTTTTACAGACTGTACGACGAATTTAATATTTCAAGTGAAGACAGATTCTCATCTGCCACTTTCTACAAAGGAATAAATGAAGAAATGAAATAAATCATCATTCTGAAAGACCTTTCCGATGACGGTTTTATCATGACTAACAAAAGATCCTCATTTGACTACGACCACACCGCTTTAGTCCTGCAAAACATGGCCAGAATACACGCCGCGTCATTTGTCATGAAAGAAAAACATCCAAATCAATTTTCCAAATTAATTGAAGAACTCCCGAAAGAAATTAATTTTGGGGAGCCCTTGATTGCGATGATTGAAAATATCGCAGTAATAATAATAGACAGAATAGAATGCCCCAAAAACAGAGCAAAATCAGAGTCTTTTGCTTGCAAAATCAGAGCAATATGTGTCGAGGCTTTGGATTCTACTTTAACAGAGCCATATAATGTTATTTGTCATGGTGACTCCTGGAATAACAATATGCTGTTCAATTACAATAAGGTAAAACAATTATCTTAATAAACATACTTATACATTCCCCAGTTTAATGTCTCTAGGACTGAATATATGTTAAGGTTTTCCTTTGTGCACATTGGTACGAGTATATTAGACGGATAATTGTTTGGTCTACCAACTATCTCTGAGGTATCAAATCCGTCCTAATTGAACTAGCAGAGTAGGATAAGTTTTTGATGTCTTTTTGTAGATGGTCCGTCCTGTCTGGCTAGAAACTACATAGTTTATAAAGTCCATCTGTCTAGAGAAAAACTTGGTTTTTGCAGGCCTCAGAAGGTCTTGTATTTTTTCATTGTTCCGAAGGCAATCTTGATGCTTTCTATTCTCAGTATCCTAGCAATTCTGTGAAGCACATTGTGAACATAAGGCAAGAAAGCGCAACCTTTTGACTATTATTTTTTAATGATAAACTAATGTTTATGAGACAAGGTTTTTATGCATACATATAATAAGCAGTAATTGTTTATTGAAGTACTAGTACATATTGAATTAATTGTCGTGTTGGAAATAAGCCGACGAAGCTCAGTAGTCCAGAGCACTTAACTGGACATCAGAAGGTGCGGGTTCAATTCCCGTCGGCAGCATTAATTTTTACTCGGTATATATTTTCAATTTGTATTGATATTTCAGGGGACTAATTATTGCTTATAATAATTTGTTATCTTTTGACATAGTATTTATTGTACGTTCATTGAATGTTTGTTCTGATTTATTACAGGATAATAAGGTTGATCAAGTGGTTTTCATAGATTGGCAAGTAGTGAGATATTCTTCTCCTCTGGCTGACGTATGTTACATGCTATGTCTGTCTACTGACAAGAATCTTTTACAAACTCACAGGGATCAACTGCTAGACCTGTATTACGATACCCTGGGATTAAGCATGAAGAACATGGGCTGTGATGTTCAAAAGTCATTTCCTAAAGAAGTGTTTATGGATCATTTCAAGAAGTTAATGCTCTTTGGACTATCCATGGTAATGGGAGTTCTACCTTTAGCCATGGGCGAGCCAGAAGACGCCAAGCAGATCGGGGACTATGACTTTAAAGAAGGACACGACGCAGAAAGGGGAATCATTTTCAGCGACTTGGCTGTAAAAAGAGTTAATGGGATGGTAGATTACTTTGTAAAAAGTGATTTGATTTAGTAAAATGTTATTAAGAATTTCAGTTTGGGCAACTGGATTCATATGATACTCAATAATAAAAGATTAATTAACTTTTAAAAACCCACTTCATCTTGTTCTTGGTGACGTTTAATTTACATAAATTGGTTCCTGTTCCAACTATCTGATATAAATTCCCACGCATTCAAATTTTGTCTGTGCAAAAACATTGGATTACGAATGCACGTAAATTATTCTATAAACTTATATTTTTTATTTTATTTTTTATTTTATTTATTAAATATTAATTTTATAAACATTTTTATTTATAGATGCTTAATATAGGTACATTTTTAAATTCACTGGGAACTACGCTGTATATTTGAATGCCTTCATACAGTAAATAATTCTGTGTTTTATTTAGGTGTAATTTATTGAAATAAAAGTAATGGACTACAATCATTTCTGAAAAAACTACTCTCTTTGATCAATGTATATGTTTGATTTTTCAGGAGAACACTGAAACTTATTTTGACTATAAATTGAAGTTGAAAAAAAAGATGAAAAATGTTTCAAAGATCACGTAAATAATTTAAGAAGATTTTTTAGATTTTAAAAATGGGTTCCAAGATAACTCAACACAGTGACAATTCAATATACCTTTAAAAAGTGATGTAAAGTCATTAAAAGCGATGAAAAAAACAAACGTGTACACTTAACCTACGTAACTATTTAACCCAGTTTTGATTTCATCACTTTTCATGACACTTGTCATTTTGATGTGTTATCCGATGACCCCAAAAAAGACATGTGTTAATGTATCACTTTATTTTTTCAAAACCAATTATTTCAGGACATACAGTGTGTGATAAAAAAAACAAACGATTCCGCTAAAGGTAACTATTTTTTTTTATGCATTGAATTCTTCAGCCCTAGGAATTTTTAAGGCGATGGAGAAAGTTGAAATGGCTAAGAAGGATTAAAAGTACAATATTGAATAATAAAATATTCAACGAAATTTTATCACAAGTTTATTAATAATATTACGGGACATTAATAATTATAATAATAAAGTTGCAATTTTTACTAATGTATCTATAAAAAAATTTGGTTATAATATAGATAGTCATAATAATGAAAATATAATCAATGTTTTATTGGATTTATTAAAACAAAAATTAGGCGTAAAAGCTAGTAGATTAAAAAGATATAATTATACGTATAATAAAAAAAATAATAACAGATTATTCCATAAAAATGAAAAAATATTTTATTCCAAACTTGACGATAAACAAAATATTATTTCGAATAATAATATTCCGTTGCCATCTGAATCAGATATGCGCGATTTTTGGACTAAAATTTGGAGTGAAGATATAAAACATAACGAGTCAAGTCCCTGGATAGAAAATGAAGAACTCAATTTTTCAGGCATTGAACAAATGAGTTTTTCTAATATATCGGTTGAATTGTTAACCAAAATTATTAAAAATACTCATAATTGGAAAGCCACGGGTTGCGATTGGATACATAATTTTTGGTACAAACGTCTAACTACTTTACATTCTCTTTTGGCAAAAAATCTTTCAAAATTTGTCAGTCAACCACAAAATTTTCCAAATTTTCTAACTAAGGGCATTACTTATATGTTGCCCAAAAGCGAAAATATTAATAATCCCTCTCAGTACAGACCCATTACATGTTTACCGACAATATACAAAATATTAACCTCTTGCTTGACAGATTTAATATATACTCATTTAGATGAAAAAAATATTTTATCTGAACAACAAAAAGGTTGTCGCAGAAAACATATGGGATGTAAAGAACAATTAGTTATTGATTCTGTAATTCTAAAACAGATTCAAACTCGAAAACGTAATTTACATACTTGCTATATAGACTACCAAAAGGCTTTCGATAGTGTCTCGCACTCGTGGCTGATCAAAGTATTAAATATATATAAAATTAACCCCATTATTATTAGCTTTTTGTAAAATATTATGTCTGTAGAGTCGAGAAAAATCTACATTAAATAATTAATAATAAACCGCTCGACCTACTTAGTACCTACTCCCGAATTATGTACCTGCATCGCATCGTAAACAAAGTATGCAGGGACCTACTTGTCTACTCGCGACAATACTATCGCGCACTCAGTCTGGGACATTACGAGAACTCGTCAGGAGGTTCGAGTCTTCCGCCTATGCATAATTGCCACGCTGTCGAAGGTTCCCGAAACACACAGTCTGTGCGAGTGCCTAGAATTTAGTTGCCATCCATCTACCTACTGCTACCGTCGGCCGTGTAGTATAAATAAGCCCGACGCAGCGAGTCAGTCAGTCAGTCATCAACCTGCCGCCAACGATGTACTAATCTCACGAGTGACGGTGCGCCCCCGCGCCCCCCGCGAAGGACAACATATACCCGGCTTCGCCCGTACCATCATGGACTCTATCGGGACATCATCATAGCGCCTTGTCCAGATCGCCGTTCCTGGCCAGCGCTACTCGGATTACAAGCGCCCTGGTTCCAGTGTCTCTGACCAGCGCTTCTTCCACGCTACCATGACCACCACGAGAACACGCAGCATCCTCACTGGTCACACCGTTCCCGTTCAACCGCCTACAAGGTCCGCCGCACCTTCGGCCGTCTCGTCAGCACTGGAGTGCCTGAAGACCTACGTTCTTCGCCAGTGCCTGACCTTCATTGAGTCCCGGTCACCAGCGCCCGGCGTCGACTCACTGACCCGCGCTTGACCTGCCATCACAGCCAGCATCCGGTGTATTCTTCTGTCCAGCGTCAACTCTCGTTACGGCTACACTGACTCACCAATAAACACATGTGACCTTCACAACTTTCTTTCATTTCGTGCCTTCACCATTGATCCCCAAATGTCCTTTTGGAACACCAATTTTCTTATCAATTTAAAAGGTAAGAAAATAGTAATACGGGCATTTCAATTAAAAGAGGAATTTTTCAAGGAGACTCATTGAGTCCTCTTTGGTTTTGTTTAGCATTGAATCCTCTATCTAAAATGTTAATTAAAAGCAAGTTTGGAATAAAAGTTAAGGGTAATACAAGGGAGAGTAGTATAATTTCGCATTTATTATATATGGATGACATAAAATTATTTTCGAATTCTGAACAAAATTTAGAGAAAATGATCGAGGTAGTTAAAAACTTTTCAGATGATATCAAAATGACTTTTGGTTAAGATAAATGTAGAACGATCCATATAGAGAAAGGCAAAATTGTAGATGGGGACGAGAGTATATTTAGAAATTTCCAAATTACTAGTATGAAAAGGGATGAGGTTTATAAGTATTTAGGATACCCACAATCAAATAGATTAGACCATAGTAGTATTAAAAATTATATTAGGATTAAATTTCAAACTAGGATCAGGAAAATTTTAAAATGCAATCTGTCTGCTAAAAATTTAGTAAAAGCAATAAATACTTGGGCAATACCTCTATTAACGTACTCATTTGGCATAATTAAATGGTCTAATACAGATTTAGATAACTTAGAAAGATTAATTAGAACTACGCTAACAAAGTTTAATTGCCATCATCCAAATTCAGCTATAGAACGAGTTAATTTGCCTAGAAATTTGGGAGGTAGAGGTATAGTCAAAATAACTTCTTTGAAACATAATCAGGTAGAAATGCTAAGAACTTTTTTCCATAGGAAAGCTCATAGCTCAGAAATGCACAAAATAATTTGCAAGGCAGATATAAATATTACACCTTTAAATTTATACGATGAGAATGCCAACATTTTTATTAATTCCAACCAGGAATTATTAGATTCCTGGTCAAATAAAATTTTACACGCAAAACACTTCAATTATCTCAACCAAACGTATGTTGACAAAACTTCGTCAAACAAATGGTTGAGTATTGGAGAGTTGAGCGCAGAAATAGAAGGATTTATGCTTGCCATTCAGGATAGAGTCATTAATACTAAAAATTATAGAAAGCATATAATCAAAGATACAAATCAAATTGATGATTTGTGTAGAAAATGTTTGGCTTTTCCGGAAACTATAGAACATATTATATCGGGATGTTCTATATTAGCACCGTCCGAGTATACATTTAGGCACAATCAAGTTTTAAAAATAATTCACCAAAATTTGGTAACTAAACATAACTTGATTGACTGCCGTAATGTAGTACCATATTATGAATACGAACCAAATTCATTTTTAGAAAACGAATTTTATAAAATATATTATGATAAAACTATACTAACAGACCGAGCGATTAGTCATAATAGACCCGATATAGTTTTACATGAAAAAATTAAAAAAATAACTTATATCATTGATGTCGCTATTCCAAATTCCTGTAATATTCAAAAATCTGTTAGTGAAAAAATAAGAAAATACACAGATTTAGGAAATGAAATAAAAAGAATTTGGCATTCTCAGACTATAAAAATATTACCATTCGTTATTTGGGCTACTGGCATTATACCTAGCTCTCTAATTAATTTAGGCGTATTAGATCTATCAAAAAAATTATATATAAAGATGCAAAAGTCGGTCATTTTGAATACATGTAGGATAACAAAAGATTTTTTAAATATTTATGTTGAGGGATCAGTAGGATTTATAGGCCCTGTTAGAAGTTCTACCGAGCCGAACCCTCTGATATGAAAATATCTGGAGTCGGTGAATTATTTTCCCATTTGATCTCTGGTGAATTGACGTGTTGTTCTTGTATTGTTTTGTATTTATTTTGCTTATATAATGCACTTACATAATGTTGATTGACTAGATGATCATTTGTGGAAAAGTGAGTGGAAGGGTTAAGTTTTTCCTTTGGGGAAGATTTAACCCGGACAACTAAATCGGAAGTTAAAAAAAATAAATAAATAAAGAAGAGATTGATTTGTATATGAATCTTCAGTTTTGTTCCGAGGTTGATCAAATATTGCATACTTGACCTTCAAACAGAGGAATGTCATGTAAAATGGTCATGGTCTGTGTAAAAGATACTTCAGATAATGTGAATAACAGACAGTGATGAGAATGCACAGCAGATAAATAAGAAATAATTCATTTCCAAGATGTCGCTGCCTTAAAGCTTCTGGAAGACGAAGCATTTCCTTATTTAACGACCGAATTTACCGACATTATATTGAATAATTTTTTACTTGACTCAACTTTATTTTTAAAGTTCTTATTTAATGTACATTTAACATGTGGTATAAAATAAATTCTTTTGTATTTACAGTCCTCATCACAAATTGTTTGAATTTAAAAATATTTTTGTAATTTTGTATTTATCCTGTCTTCATAATTTGTGTAATTTCAACATCTCCATGCCAACCCAAAGACATAATGTTGATATTTTGCACAAAAACGGCACTATACAAATAATCCAAATATTATTATTATTTTTTTATATTCGTGATATTATTTATTTCATTCTTAATTTTATGAGCGCCATCTTTGAATACAATTCAAAAGCTTGTTTGAATTTTTACACCACATGCCTCTAAAGCTATGATTTGATTTCAACAATTTTTCCAAAATTTACAAAAAACATTCCCAGGCATACAAAGAATATGTGTTGAAAGTATAAAAATTTTAAAGTAGTTATTTTTACGTACTCTTTTTTACAATAATAAATTTATCATCGTTTATTTTATTTATCACCTCTAAAACAATGTTATAATATTGTTTGATTTATATCAACCGAACGATGGGTACAATACTCTGATGAAAAGAACAGAAAGGTATGTACAATACTTTAATGAAAACTACAGATCAGGGGGTACAATGCTCTGATGAAAACTACAGAACGGTGGGTACCATGCTCTGATAAAAAAAAAACAGAAAGGTGGTTACAATGCTCTGATGAAAACTACAGAATGATGAGTACAATAGTCTGATGAAAAGAATAGAAAGATGGGTACAATGCTCTGACGAAAAGTTCAGAACGATGGGTACAATACTCTGATGAAAAGAACAGAAAGAAGGGTATAATGATCTGATGAAAACTCTACACTATGAATGATTTGACAAAATAATACAAAAGTAAGAAATAACAATAATAAAAATATAGATAAACTAGTTTTTAATTTTATTTTTATTTATTTTTTTATATTTACTCCACACAGGAGGCCCTGAAGAAAATAATTTCCCTCAGGGCCTATGTCATCTTTGGGGATGCTGTGTGGAGGGTCTTTTTGTGGAGAGGAGGGAGTGAACATGGGTCTTGAAGAGTCCCATGTTGTCCTAAAGAAGGTTGAGTGCAACCGAAACCGGTCGACCTATAAAAATCCAATAAAGTGATTTAAAAAAAGGTAAAAAAAAAAATTATATTGCGCTCACAGCTTTGCTGCTAAGTTTTAAAAGCTTTTTTTTTTCAATTCGCGACGTCACAAGGAGCCGTGTGACGTCACAAGACGCTTACTTTTTTTATTAACAAAGTCAATCCAGTACTAAACTGTGAAACTCATAATATAGTGTTTTTATTTCCTCTTGTATTACGGTGGGATATATTAGAAAGAGGTAACACCACGTTTTGTATCAGCATCTAAAAGCTTCCAAATAATTGCAATATATTCCTAAGGGCCATTGACCGTTAAGTTTTAGTGTTTAAGTTTATGCTAAAAATCTGTCGATGTTTGTAATTTTTTTTTAAATGATATGAAAAAAAAAGTTTTGGGATAAAATAACCTTCATAATACTTCTGTGTAATTTTTTTTTTTAGTTTTACATTAAGTGGTATTTCTACAGTTTACAAGAAAAAACAATCAGTAAGCGACAAAAAAAAGCTCATACGCAATATAAAATTCGTTTTCAAAAATAATAATTATTTTTATTTTTGGTACACATTGAAATACAAAAAATCTGTAAGATTCACAAATTTCTAACAAAACATAAAAAATTTCATACAATACCAGATTTAAAACCCGTGAAGAGCGTATCAAGTTTTGAAGGGAAAGTATTTTATTCATATTCAAATAACAATTTATTATTTCTACGTATAATTTAGATATTATTAAACTTACATGTTAAGAATCAGCCTTTGTTGACCTGTATGAATATATATTTTCAAGCAATAATATTTTTAATTATTGAAGACAATCGCTAGATTACTAAACGAAAATCTGAAACCGAAAAACTTCTAGAAGCTCTTAACCCTTGCCTTGACGGGGCACCGCTCTAACAACTGAACTAATGGGACCCTATATCCTTTGGTCATATTTAACTGTATCATACTTCGAATAAGAACTACCAACATTTTCTTCATTTTCTCACCTCATATTTTATTGGCAACTATCTTTATAAATGATCGCAAGATTCAACCCGAACTAAATGCAATCTAGACAGTGTCTTTAGATAAACGTATCTTATTTTAATTTTAATGTGCGATATACTTTTCTGCAAGTCTAGGATGAATATTTATTTTTTGGAATATCTTAATGAGTAAAACCTCAAATTGTAATATTCAATTATTAAAGAAAATATTAGCGATTCCTGACCGAGTTAGTATTTTATTCGGAATTCATATTCTGACACTCAATATCTCAGGTTCACACCAATGGCAGATAGAACCTCGTTGTTTGAAGGGAACCAGTTCCGGATATCTAAAATTATGTTCTTCCTAAAACAAGCGTCGATGACTAAAACATGGTCTAAATTAAATTATTTTCGATAAAATAATCCACCATTCCATTAATCCTTCTGGCAGCTAAGTCACTGATAACCATATCTTTTCCTGCACTATTTCCATCGAAGTCGTATTCCCCTAACTGCTTAGCATCTGCTGGATCAGCCAGGGCCATTGGAAGTCCCCCCAAAAGCATTGACAGTCCAAAAGACATAAACTTTCTAAAGTGCTCCATAAATGCATCTTTAGGGAACGACTTTTCCACATCACAGTCCATGTTTTTCATGCTTGTTCCCAGGGTCTCGTAGTACAGGTTGATAAGTTGGTCCAGGTGAGATCGTAAAAGATGCTGTTCCGATGAAAGACAGAGCACGTAGCACACATCCGATAGGGGTGAAGCGTATCTTACTACTTGCCAGTCTATTAACACCATTTCTTCCAACTTTTTATCCTGCAAAAAAAGAAAAAAAATCACAGTAACGTTTCAACGTAATTATCACAATTAGTTAAAAGACCTTTTGTGACCTAGTATTAAAGTTGTTTTCATTTCCTTATAACTTATAACAATTGTCTTGATTTTCAAAACCAGGACGGTAGACGGTACATGTTGCAAGGATTGATTAATATAGCCGACCACCAAAAAAGCTTATCTTTAATTCATATACTCTTGTATGACAGAATTACTGGATGTCCTAGACCCTAGACGGCCTAGACTATGTTGGCTATATAGTGTGGAGTATGGAAGCTAACTTAGCTAACACCACAATCTTTAGCTCGAGAAACTGGAGAGAATCATCCGGAGACTGATATTCCTACTGAGTAGGAGCGTTTCTTGAAAGCGGTCTAGACCCTCCAAGGATTATGGCGTCAAAGTACGGGTAAGACACCCAATGAGGCCAACATTACTGGATTGTACTATGAAATGTAAAATATTGTAAATTTTGACGTTTCGGTTTGTTCTCAACTATTTTCAGGTTCTGCCAACTGTTATGGTTACGTGGTGGTACAATGCAGTTTGCAAAGACATCATACCAAAACAATATGCTTGACACATTAATGAAAAATCGATTTTTTGTAAACGTTATTAGTTGTAACTATGACGTTGGTAATGGAATAATAATAATTTTTGATTAGAAAATGTATCTCAAATTCATGAAAAACTGGAATTTACGTAGATTAGATCATTATTTCTATATTATTAAGTCATTACATTATTACATAAGAGTACATAATTTTTTTATTTATTATTTTTCAACTTACTTGTATCATGATTATAAAAATACAAATACAATTATATAATAAAATTATATAATAAATACAATATAAATATATATATATAGAATATAAGACAGCATAAACGAAATTGAAATAAACCACCCCCAAATAATTATTCAATACATAGTTTCTTTATATTTGGGATGGAAAATTGAGGGCTTTCTAATAGGCATCTACAACTTAAAACTTCTAAAAAATTAAGTTATAGTAATATGTTTCTGTTATAAAAGCGAAAAGCATTTACCTTATTGTATCTGAACAGCATATTGTTATTCCAGGAGTCTCCGTGACATATAACATTATATGGCTCCGATAATGAGGCATCCAAAGCGCCAAAGCACTTCACCCTCATTTCCTCAACAAAGGGTCCAACTATCGCTCTGTTTTTAGGGTTCTCTATTCTAGCTACAGATGCACGAGCGACATTTTCCATCATCGTCATCAAGTTCTCACCAAAAATCGGTTTCTTCGAGAGATTGTCAGTTATTTTGTAAAACTGTTCTGGATGTTTTTCCTTCATGACGAATGAAGCGGCATGTATCCTGGCCAAGGTTTGAAGGACTAAAGCGGCGTGATCGTAGTCAAATGAAGATCTTTTGTCGAACATGATAAAACCATCTTCAGAGAGATCCTTGAGAATGAGAATTTCTTTACATTCTTCGATGATTCCTTTGTAAAAGGTAGCGGTTAAGAATCTACCTTCATTCGGAATATTATATTCATCGTATAGTCTATAGAGTGCAGGTATTACATCTGTATAGGCGAACACTTCTGCAACATAAACTGTTTGTACTGGAATGGCAGTCCTTGTCTTGGCATCCGTGGGTGCTGTTTTCGCAATCAAGTGTAGTGTGTTTTGGTAATTATTACCTTCACGCGGTATTATTTGAACGCGTGTAATTTCACCACAGTAATTATCTCCTGTAAACTCTTGTTGCTTAAATGCAATTTCGTAGTCTTTAATGTGAACTTCACTAGCTATATGATTTAGTAGGCTCTTTAAATAATCACTGGGTAATTGGGCCACCAAGCCGTTATCGAGGTTTGTGGACATTTTGTTAATAAGTGAACTAGCACTGCGAACATGTAACTTGTTCTGATATCGATGAACACTTTGGTCTTCTTATATAATAACTTTGGGTGACAGCAGATAAGTAATAAACCAAGTTAACTAAAATTGATATTTATTATCAAGTATTTTGTTTCGAGTGTATTACGGCAGTACTATGTGATTTCCGTTGGCAGCAGAATTATTTATTATGAGTGTTATTATGTAAAGACTAGTTTCCACTATGCGGCTTGCAGAGTGCGCTACTGACTGAGCGAAGTTTATAATATTTTCGGCCGCAAAGGGACTGAAATAGAACCAGAACACCGGTACGGCCGACCGTACGCAGGGTTTAATTCACGTAGGTCTTTTATAAAGCAAAGCTGGTCTCGCGGTCGACTAGCGATCCGGAGGTCGCAAGTTTAAATCACAATGTATATATATTTGCAGCACATTCCAGAGTGGAAGATACTCTCAGTATTTCCCTTGTGTAAGACCACGATTCAGAATCGAAACGTTGCTTGAAATGGCTTTACTTCTCATTCTTCCTTTATCTCCATCTCCTACCCCTCCCAATTACCTTCAACACATCCACAGACATATGAATATTAATAGACTAGAAATTAAGGATGAGGGGTAAAATCAACTGTTGAAGAACGAAGAGGGTAAAGCTGACTGTGATTCGTCAATAAATCAATCTGATAGTATATAGGCATCTCGCCTTATAATATCACCATTTAGTTCTTAAAATCTGCTTTTGAATGAATAGACATTTTTACATGGGAGCGCAAATTACTCGCCACGTTATGAACAAATTTGTGAAGTCCAAATTCGGCAAAATAAATTTCTTCTATTTTCTGAGTCGAATATTTCGTTTATGTATTTAGTTCGACACTTTTATAAATGTTCATAATTTACTTCCCAGCAACCAACCAGCTTTGTGTTTCACGTCCAGACGTGTCTCGATGTGATAGTATTTATGTTTCTACAACTTATCCATATTATACGATGTGAATATGCTTAAAATAAAGTAAAATAATGCTTATATATGGAATGTAATACGACAATTGGGTTTATTCTCTTTTTCACATCTATTTTTACAAGTTTTCATAGTACAAGTCACCATTTTGCCGTGTTATTTCGTAAAATGAACCGATGATGCCTCGACCATAGTTCGCACAAGAATGATGATGTCACGTTTTCTAAATTCACTTGAGGCCATACGCGAGCACAGCCGGCTCCAATGGAACCGGTATGAGGAGTGGGGAATAATACGCTTTTAATCACTTAGGGCAGGTCTACTAATATTCATATACATTTATCTACTAATATTCACATACACATCCCTATTAGGGATGCAATGATCTCACTGGCTAACAGACTCGTGGGAGCGGTTGGTACTCTTGTACGGTATTCTCATGAAATAAGTTGAATGTTTATTTAATAACAACTACGAGAGTTTTAAACTACAGAATTTCAAATGATATATCAATCAAAACAAGTTTTCAGTCTGAAGTTAATTTATGTTCATGGCCAAACGCATGTTTGCTTCTACTAACCTAATGAGGCTAGTAGAAGGTACATATATTATTATGCAGAAATACGAGTAAATGATTTGCTCATATAAACATTAACAACGAGTAATAGTAACAATTTAGATTTAATGTTTGTTAAAGAAATATGAAATTGCCTTCTTTAATTAACATTCTGTGAAGTTAATTACATCAGCTAGGTTCCTCTGCAAATGTATTACCTCTTAATTAATCTGGGTATTAGTATCTAAATTACCCAAATCAAATATTATTGTTCCAACGTGGAAACCTCTTGTGCTTCTTGTCTAGTATAAATAGAAATAGATATTCTAGTAAAAATATAATGCAGTGGGAAATTTAGCACTAACAAAGCCTTTCCTACAAAAATATATTTGGTTGTTTACAGGTGAAAAAAAAATAATAATCAGTGATTGTTGATGAAGTACTAGTACATATTGAATTATTTGTCGTGTTAGAAATAAGCCGACGTGGCTCAGTGGTCCAGAGCATCTGACCGGACATCATAATTCGATAGATATTTTCAATTTATATTGATATATCAGGCGACTAATTATTGCTTATAATAATTTGTTACCAATTTTATTAATACATACCTATAAACCAAAAATCTAGAAGCATAAAATATCATGACGTTGAACATGAAAGAATTTAGACGTAGCTTCCCTATCTACCGGATGCCATAATAGTAAAATTACCGATATTACAGATTGCGTGGGTTGACTGCTAAAAATCGATATGTGTGAAGATCGTACAAGTTACGTCTCAAATAAATGCCTGATGTAATATTGTTCTCTGCGTTCTTAGTGTTTTTTCTAAAAAGGTAAGCTATTTAGTCATGTTCATATGTTATATATTTATCAATCAAATGCACAGTAAACAGAATTAAAGCGCAATAAATTGAATTTTGTATGTTTTTTTTACTTAATTTTGAGTAAATATCATATTGATAAATGTGAGGTTAAACGGACCGACGGTGGGGGGGCTATTTGGATCATATTTTAGTGCGTTTAAAATTCGATGCGTTAATTGTTTTATATTTTTATTTGAAACAGATGGTGCGCAACTATGTGAAAAAGACAACTAATCAATTATGGTCGAAAATTGCAATGGGTGAAGCCGTTGGGAAAGTAAAATCCGGTGAAATGGGATTACGCAGTGCTGCTGTGAGCCACGGAATCCCATACACGACATTACAAGACATACGACTTCAATCACCGGGATCATCTCTAATCCAGGAGCAAGACCTGCAATAGATATTGAATCTGAAAAACAGTTTGCGGAAAGGTTGGTTTATTTATCTAAACGTGGATTCGGCATTACTCCAAAAATGGTCAGGAAATACGCTTTTGATTATTGTAATCGTCTTGGTAATCAAGCTCAACGAAGATTTAATTCAGATGTTGGAATGGCAGGTCAAGATTGATTTCATCGTTTTTTTACGCGTCATCTATACCTCCCCATGAGAAAACCAGAAGGACTATCTCGAGCAAGGATTAACGGAATGGATCCAGACAAAATTTCAAATTTTTATGACACACTGGAAAACGTAATAAGAGACTGTCGATTACAAGGAAGGCCAGAATGCATTTATAATATGGACGAAACCGGCATGCCCCTAAATAATCGTCCACCGCACATTATTGCTGAAAAGAGAAGTCGTGAAGTGGTATCAATGACAATTGTCGAGTGATGTCAAAATATAACTATTTTGGCTTATATGAATTCAGTTGGATCATTCATACCTCCATTTGTCCTGTATAAGGGTAAACGTAAGAAGGATGAATTAATGATTGAAATGCCACCAAAAACCGCCCAAAATTACAGTTCAAAGGAAAAGGTACCCCGGTACTTAAAGTTAAAAAATCTTCCATAACAGCTTCTTCATCGGCTGGGGCTTTAAGAAAGTGGTTTTGCATTTATTGCAATGAAGAGGATGTACAAACATCCTCCAAAGGAAGATTGGATTCAATGTTCTTCTTGCGAAGAATGGTGCCACAAAAATGTTACGACAAGAAAGTGTTTAATAAAGTTTTTATTTGTGCGGTGTGTAAGCCAATAAGAGTGTAATAAGTGTCATGATATTCTCATATAAGTTATGGGTTCTAAAACCTATTTTTGGTTTTTGTTTTTTTTTCATACTTAACTATTTCTTCGGGTTTGATCCGAGTATATATATGTGGTGATTCGGATCAGTGGAGAGGTCTACAGTAATACGTTTTAAAATGTCAAATGCTTAATATTAAATAAATAAAAATTTCGAAAATGCATTAGTTTTAATTTTTTTCAAGAAAAGATAAAAAATGATCCGAATAGCCTCGGTCTACCCTACTCTAAGAACAAAAGCCTCAAATCTTCCTCCGTTTTTTCCAAACGAACGCACTCGAATTTCAGTGTTCTTGCTATTTCGCTAAATATCAAATCCTTTTCCAGAGATAGGAAGGAACTGGATAAATGACATTCCAGTAAGAACTATGCATATTTTCATTTCAAAACCAAACCGGGGTTACTGATTGGATTCTTACACGCCCGTTCACCGTTGGTAAGGTAAAGCCGGCCTTAGGTCAAGTTTTCCACTGCTCCCCATACGCCGCGTGATGAATACTCCACGTTTTTCAATAAGTCTATATGTATTTTAATTGTCATTAATAAAATATGAAAATTATTGTGATGAAATTTCACGTCTTAAAATAATACCACGTGAATAAAACACAGACCGAAAAGTACTACTACAAGTGAAAACTGATTCTTTTCCGCCACCTTCAATAGGGGAATTAACAAAGATTTTAAAGAAATCGTTATTTTGGAAGATCTCTCTGAAGACGGTTTTATCATGTATGATACAAAAACCACATTTGACTTCAACAACGTTGCTATAGTCCTTCAAATCATGGCCAGCACATATGCCGTGTCATTTGCCATGAAAGAAAAATGTCCGAAACAGTTTTCCAAATTAATTTGCTCTCACCCTTCAAGGGAGTTCCAGGCCATCATTTTGAATTATGAAGAAGGGAAAGGTGAATTTACATATTAATTTTGTTTAAATGGGCAAATTTCAAAATGAAGCCATCATGTACTTGAGGAAATGCCAGAAAACACCTGACTTCAACATCTAATTGGGAGGACACGCCATTAAATGGAATGTTGAAATCACATATCTGGGCCTGACCATGGACTCGTGCCTCAACTGGAAATCTCACCAAGCCAAGATGTGTACGCGACAAGAGATCGGTACGATGAAGCCGATTATCAACAGACGAAGCCTGCTACTTCCCAAAACCAAACTCCTAGTCTACTACTCGCTCATTCGTCTGGTGCGATTCCCGTATGGAACAGTGTCTCACATACAGACCACACGAAACTACAGACGCTTCAAAATATCTGCATTAAAATCACATGCAACGCGAGACTCATAACAAACTTGAAGAGTCTACATGACCGAGAACAAATACCGACTTTGTACGAATTTACAATTAATAATTTGTGACTGAACGGTTTTACAAATCAGTCAGACTTAGTAAAAAGAAACTCATACGAGACATCGGACAATACAATTCCCTGAGCAACTTTACATTTAGATACACACACAGACTCTCTAAACACATCCTGATGGACCACGACCATACCTGGTCCGAATCATACTCAGACGCGGAGGAATAAGCAGCGAGCAGTAGGTACCTATTTCCTAATCTCCCGACTCCCTTCCCAAATAAATAATGTTTAAGTATCTATTTATATAATATAATCTAATTTATAATTTGTCTATATATGTTTATTCTCTATCTTCCCATAAATATTTGTTAACATAAAAACAGACACACACACACACACCTCAAAATTCAGGACATCATATACCGATGTCACTGAAGGCCGCCCCTGGTTCAAGTTGACAGAACGGCCGTTTCTTCCTGGATATCGGTTTTCTGCGATTTTCAATATTCCCACAGACAAATGCGGAGGAATTCCCCCAATAAAGCGCAGCTGAATTTCCCCCCCGATCCCAACATACATGTATAAAGTATATGGCCGCTGTCGGTTGCTGGTGATGCTGATGCTGGAAAAATATGTAATTTTATTAGGGTTTTTGGGTAAACAATTTTTTTCTCTTCCGAGAAAACACAAGGCCTCTATGTCTATAATAGCCAGGTAACGTTAAAAACACCCATATGACGTAAACATTGTGAGGCGTATATGACGTCGTTCTATTTGTATAAAGAACATTAACTTTACATTCAGTAAATTTAAATGATTCACCACTTCATGGAAAATAAGAATCTATAAAAAAATAACCCTTCACATCTGCTAAAGAAGAGGGTAGCGCAACACGGCATAATACCCCAAAAGCAAATCACTGTAATATTTTAATCTCAAATCACTGTTGTTGGAGGATGTTGAAGAAGAGCTGGTGAGGACTGTGAGGTCGACCCGAAAGACTTTCTATACTTAAAGGAGCCATTGCTCTAATTATCAATATCAGTGTTAAATGTGTATTGCATTTTTTCCACCTTTCTTTAGAGATATTTGACACGTATCTTATTACGAAAAACTATTCTCAGCTTAGGGCATATTTCGTTCCAAAGAAATGTTGTAACTCGGTAGTTAAAAGTGAAAGATGTTTTATTTAACATCGGTGAATTTAAAAAAATATATTATATAGAAATATTTCTGGTCTTTTGATATAATGCATGCAAGAAGAGAAATTCCAAAATAGGAATTTTTAGAATGGTCATTACTAATAAGCTTGATTGAAGCATCTTTGTTAAAACTTAGGACGGGTTGCTTCACAGAATTTGAACTATTCATCAAATTTCGAAATTGATTTCAAGTTCGGTAAAGGTTTTATTCTGTGAAAGAACCCGTCCTAAATATAAACATATTGCACACATACATAGGTATTGCTTTAAATATTAGTTATTAAATCAACAAGAGTTTTATGGGGTAAGGAGGGCTAAACTTCCTTTTTTTAGTTGAAGTTAGAACGACAGATTCACTGTCTGAAATTTCTGTATTTTCACCATCTGGGGGGGTCAGGGGGACTCTGGGGGCTTTGCAGGAGGTCCAAGAAGGAATTTTTCAACAAAATCCTTCTACATTATTCACAAAATTACTAACAATTTCAACAACAAGAGACAGCAGAAAGAAAACTTTACAAATACCTTTTTTGGATTATTTTTCGAAGAAGCAAAACAAAGCAAACTGGTGACGGCCAAATGTTATCATTGCAATCGGTGGGCCTAATTGAATGCCCGAAAACGGAGCTAAAGTTGACTATCTTGCTGGAAATATCTGAGGAATATGTACTGAAAATATGATGCTGGCTTATCCGAGCCATTAAATCAATATAATGTTATGGAGACTCGTGGAGTTGTTCAAATACAATAAGGTACACAAATCGACCAAATATTTTTTTAGATACCAAGATATTAACATTATATTTATCAATTTAATCATTCGAAGCAAGTTGTTTGCAACCATAGAATAGATGTGTCATATTTCGTTAAGTAACACATAAAACCTTTACCAATATAATAAATTACACGTTTTTATTATGAGCACTGAATGCGACTAATAATTGAAGTTCCAAAATCCTACTCAAAAAGATACTAACTCAAAATTATACTTCCCAGACATAACTTTGTTTTTTTTTTAAATAGTTGTTTTTTTACACCCAGCTGAACTTTTACCCGGATTATAAGAACAGAACATAATTTTTAAAATGTTTTTAAACCTATTAATGTTATGCTTTTTTACAGGATGGGAAGGTGGATGGGAAGGTACCTGTCTGGACGAGTAGCTTCAGTAACTTTCAATAAATATACATCACCTGAAACTCCCATCGAATTTGGAGTTCCCCAGGGTTCTGTACTGGGTCCCATTCTCTTCATTCTATATACTAATCGTCTCGAACGACTCATTCACTCAGCTGGCTTTGAATCACAAGGCTACGCGGATGATCGTTTGATTTTCAAGTTTTGCTCCCCGGATGAAAAAGACGTCCTTAAAAACGAGGTGGTTAGTTTCATTGACACGGTTTCAAGTTGGATGTCTGTTAATAAACTCAAACTTAATCCGACAAAGACGGAATTTATTTGGATAGCTTCTCCTGGAAGACAAGCCCTCATCGACTCCAGTCCAATCCGTATTCAGAATACAAATATAATCCCTTCTACGGAAATAAAATTTCTAGGTTTCACTTTAGACAATTGTCTTTCTCTTGAATTGCAAGTTTCAAAAACTGTAAGTGCTGGCTTTTTCCATCTAAGGCAGATAAAATCAATTGGGAGATGCCTTCCCTTTGATGGAGCAAAATCACTCATTAATTCGTTCGTTGTCTCACGTATGGACTATTGTAATAGTGCATATGCTGGCCTACCTAAAAAACAATTCAACAGAATCCAGTCCGTTTTCAATGCTGCGGCGAGAATGATTTTTGGTGAATCTAAGCATTGTCGTATAACCCCGCTTCTAAGGGATCGTCTTCATTGGCTTCGATGCCCTGAAAGAATAGAGTTCAAGATCTGCTTAATGACCTTCAAAGCATTGCAGGGAATGGCGCCAGCCTATATATCGGAATTATGTGTCCGACAAAACCTAAGCGATAGACAGCTTACTCTGAGGTCAGCAGATCTAGATGTTACCAATCGTTTAATCGAACTTTCTCGGTCAAATCGAGCTGTTTACTATGATCGCTCTTTTCGTGTAGCTGGCCCACTCATTTGGAATAAACTTCCCCCAGCCCTTACCAATATACAAAATTTGGCTGAATTTAAACGGGTTTTAAAAACAAAATTATTCAAAAAATCATATTTAATAATTTAAAATCATTTATATTCTCATGAATCTAAGCTTCTTTTTAATATACTATAAAAAGCCAGGTTTTGAAGTTTTCCGGTAATTGTTTGGTTTCGGTTTCCTCCTTATTGTACTTTTATGTTTAATGTCCACCTATTATATAATATTTTAATGTTTTCCTGTTTTATATAATATTTTAATTTTAAAGTTCTTATTTTTCGTGCACTGTCACTGTCTTTTATTGTTGTCCACTACTAAAATGGCACTGTTATTGTTAAATTTTATTCTCTGCTTTTGTGTAAACCGTTTATTCTTTATTTCATGTTATGTAATTAATTTTTTTTAAAGGAACACAGTAGGAAATTTTATTTTAAGTTTATTATAGTTAAGCGCACTTGAAGTGAAATAACACAAAACTGCGCTATATAAATGTTATGTTATTATTATTATTATTATTATTATAAGGTGTTTATAGACTGGCAAAGAGTAAGATATTGTTGTCCATTAACTGAAGTATGCTATACTCTATGCATGTCAAAAGACCAATTGCTTGATCTCTACTACAAGACCCTGGGATTAAACACGAAAGGCATGGACTATGATGTTCAAAAATCCTTTCCCAAAATAGTGTTTATGAAAAAAATTAGAAATGTTGTTTTTGGACTATCGATCACAGTCACGGGAGCTCTACATATGATCATATTATGCGAGTCAGTAGACTTCAAACGGGAGAATATCAATCAAATGAAGAAAATAATATATCCAGGGAATTACACATTAGCGGTCTAGCTTTCAGAAGAGTCAACGAAATGGTTGATTTCTTTGAAAAAAATGATTTCATTTGAGCAATTTTTAAGTCTGCGAAGTACGACGAAGAAAATGTAAAGTGACTGAATGCATTTGATATTATTCTCAATTACCTTTTTTGATTCTCTCATTATACTTACACTATGTGTTTCATTATATTTATTCTACTCTTCCGGATATACTGTTTTATAAAATGTGGGTATTAAAAATGTTTAAAAGAAAGTTATTTGGTTTCTAAAAACATCGTTTGTCTAGTAAAATATAAGGCTGTTATATATATTTTTACTTATTTATCTTAATTTTTGATATTACTACACGGGTGATGTATAACTTGCCTATCTTACTAGGAAACCCTGTGTTGAGTGCAGGCGCTAGTTCTAAGTAGACGTTTGCGTATACCGACCTACCTCGTAATATATTTATTAACATTTACCCCACGCAAGAGGCTCTGATGAAAATAATTTCCCTCAGGGCATATGTCATCTTTTGGGATGCTTTGTAGGTGGTTTTTTTTAATGAAAAGGAGGAAGAGAAGTTCTGAGAAAGTGGAAGGTATGAGGATTGGGTAGGAAACTAGGGATCAGTATGTTGAGTGATGATCAGTATATTAATAAATATCTCCCACTGCGGCCCAAGGCGATGGGTCGATGGCTCTCATATCTTACTTCACCTTTCTACAAATTCTATTCGCCCGATAGGAAAACACCATAATATACACTCGTTTAATATTACACTGCTGTTATACTGTCTAATTGTAAATAAAATTCCAAAATATCACACAACATACTTCCAGCTATCTCTAAAAACTTTCAATGTGTTATTAAAGAAAGACTATTGAAATATCTCGAACACAACAAAATTCTAAAGTCAAAACAATACGGTTTCAGAAGACAGTCTTACACTAAATGTGCAGCTTTCGATTTCATTTCGAATATACAGAAACACATTGAATGTGGTGATTTTACGGGGCAATATTTATTGATCAAAAGAAGGCTTTTGACACAGTGGATCATAACGTATTGATCGAAAAACTGAAACATTTGGGCATTGTTGGCACTCCCCTGGAACTTTTCTTATCTTACCAATAGAATCGCTTTTGGCAGTAGAATTGAGTGGAGTCACGAGTAACTTAGGTAAAATAATATGTGGAGTGCCCCAGGGATCAATTCTTGAACCGTTGCTGTTCCTAATCTATGTTAATAGCATAACAAAGTTGGGTATTGAAGGAACTCTACAGCTTTATGCGGACGATACAGTAATTTTTGATAAAAAACCGAATATGGCGGAGCTTGAAACGGAAATTAATGTTGATGTTTCCCATCCCACAAGCTGGTTGAGAATAAACAAACTGAAAATAAAACGAACACAATATCCCCATAAATCATGTGAATTTAATAAAAGAAAATTCCTCCTATAACTGGTGTACTATGTAGGCTTCAAGGATTACTACCCATTCATTTACTATTTTTGGTGTATTATGCCATGGTTCATTCACACCTATCCTATCTCTGCTGTATCTGTGGTTTTACCTCAAAGAAACTGATAGCTGACATGCAGGTGGTCCGAAACCGAGCTATCAGAAATGTTCTTGCTCTTCCTCAGTTTCCAGTATCCTTCCAATCACAGTCCTTCACAAACATGAAATCACGAACACCATCCTACAAATTATCCAACAATCTGTAACAGTTATATTTGCCACGCCTGCAACCTATTAAGATAGAACTGTTACTGAATCTCGGCTGGCCACAAACACTTGCACCAGGCTTCTTGCGCCACACTTGGTATTGTTAAATTTAAAGAATAAGTTTGGAACGCGGGGGCCCGATGGTTTTAACCTAAACTGGCTAAACTCAGTTTTCAGCGGGCGAGCGGCAGGGGTGGACATTTTGTATTTTCTGGCGGGAGATCTCTTGACGAAATGGCTACGCGTCAATTAATCTTTTTATACTGGACACTGTTTCCTTAATTACTTTTATTTTGTAAGAGGAAGAGTAAGAGGAAGGATATGACAATCATATCTACATGGCGCCCTACTCTGTTACTAAGGTTAGTTGATCTCTTGTGTTACAATGTCACTTTTACGAACCTAATTTGTAACACCGTAAATTCCATGCTGCCAGAGTTTCCTCATCGAACCTGGCACATGGCCCTGAGATATTGAATCCATTAAATAATAGAGTCTCATGTTAAATTGCTTGATAATAAATATTTGTTAACCTTATCATTACTTTATTCTTTTATCATTGCAATCATTTCTAATAGCTATACAACCTTTATACAATGGCGCCCAAAGCATTTATTTTGCAAATTAATAAAATCATTACAATGGCGCACCAACATGTCTTTTATGATTAGTTTACCTTCTTTATTGTTTATTACAAATCAACCCACACTATCAAGCTTATTTAGAATCAAGACATCCACAGCCACAATACTCGTCATAGCAATAAAATCCGCATTCCTCTTACACACACTACAAAATATTGAATAATGTCTCTTAACTATATTACCTACACACTCTATAACTCTCTTCCAGATATGAATAAAAACAGCCAGCATATAAAAAAATTTAAAGTACTTAACGCTTTAAAAGAATATTTTTTTAAACAGATAAAAATTAAAATACCTATTCTTGTCGTGTTGTGTTTTGTCTTGTTTCTTTCTCTCTCCTTTTCTATCCCCTGTTTTTGCAATCGAGCATAATCTATTTTTACCCATGTATTAGTAGGTAACTACCTTTTTGTAAATTCCTACCTTGGCTTTGTGCTTACGTGTATATCCTTGTTTGTTTCTTTTTTGGTTTTTTCGTTTGTTCTTCTTGTCCTACCTTTATTTATTTTTGTACTGTTTTGTATGTGCAACTAATAATTTTGATATCAAAATGCCAATGTAAAATTGTACCTATTAACTTCCACAATGGCTACTCTCTTCTCGTTTATTGTTTTCTTAATCATTATTGGTGTGTGCAATATGTGGGTACACATACAAAACACATAATGTGTTAAGTATATCAAATAAATAAAATAAGATAAGATAAAACTTTCGTCGGTAATACACAGCACACTCTTGTTATCTTTTCTGCTGATACTCGAAGTAATAAGTACTTAACATAGGTCTCATCCAAATCATACTTTTTTACAAAACGAAAGTTGAAATATTTACCAAAATGTCTAAAAATTCTGATAACCAAATTGTGTCTCAAATATCCAGTGATTTAAGGGGCCTCATCGACCAAATTGCGAGTGAAGTTCACATCAAGGGCTATGAAATTACATGTAAGCAACAACAATTTACAGGAGATAATTTTTGTGGAGAAATTTCACGTGTTCAGATAACACCACATAAAGGAAACAGTGACCAAAAAGTACTCAATTTATTTGTGAAAACAGCACCCACGGATTCGATCTCAAGAAACGCTTTACCAATACATAATATTTACGTTGCTGAAGTATTCGCCTATACCAAAATAATACCTGCCTTCTACAGACTCCACGATGAATTAAACATTTTGAGAGAAAATCGATTCTTATCCGCCACTTTCTACAAGGGTATCGATAAAGAATTCAAAGAAATTGTTATTCTGGAAGATCTCTCCGAGAACGGTTTTATCATGACTGATAAAAAATCCACATTTGACTACGACCACACTGCTTTAGTCCTTAAAAACATGGCTAGGATACATGCCGCGTCATTCGTCATGAAAGAAAAACACCCGGAACAGTTTTCCGAGTTAACAGACCATCTTTCAAAAGAAAATAATATTGGGGAGCACTTGATATCAATGATTGAAAATATTGCTGCTACAACAGTAACTCATATTGAATGCCCGAAGAACAGAGCGAAAGTAGACTGTTTTACTGGAAAAATCAGAGGAATATATACGGAATTACTTGATGCCGCTTTATCTGAGCCATATAATGTTGTATGTCACGGTGACTCGTGGAGTAACAACATGCTGTTCAAATATAATAAGGTAAACAAAATTATCTTAACATTTTTATTTTAAATTTTTAAGATTTTTACAATAAATATGAAAATACTCGTAAAACATGTTCACAGTGCATTATAAAATAAAATCATAGTAGCTTTTCCTCACCATAAAGAGACAAGTCTCGTGTGTTTGGTGAGGGAATTCAATCTCAGATTATAAAATCAAATGTAAGTAAGTATTAAGTAATCCAAACAATAATAATAACAGAAAATATTTAAGGAAAAAACCAAAGTTTATCGAAAACAAAAAAAATAACATTTTTAAAAAAGAATCTTCCAAGATTGAACGAAAGGAGAATGTATGACGTAGAAGTGAATGGTAGAAATTGAGGATGCCTGAAAAATATTTGACATGTATCAAACGAATCAAATACCTATGTGTAGTAAAATGAGGCGTTTGTGATGAACAAAGAATGGAGTGTAAAATTTATGGCGGGATCAAGGGAAACAAATACTTTAATTTATTTTATTTTCACCTAAAACTACACCCAGTTTTTAGTTACCTACATTAGAGTTCACAACCTCAAAACTTTAATCCAAACATTTAATGCTGGGTGTCAGCTAGTAATATATGTATATGTTTTCATCATGAAACCAAAGCTTAAAAAGTACTGAAATCAGCTTTGATTTTGTGGTTGAATTTTTTTTTAATTTTCTTCACTATCATCCATAAAATTTCAACGAAATTTAGATCAAGAGAGTCCCTTGACATTTAAAAATACTCATTTGGCTTTATTCACTCGAGCAATAGAGATTTCCGTGTGTTCGGTTTTCGATTCAGCCATTTGATTTAACCTCCAAATATTAATACGAAACTGCTAAGTGTGGTTTAAGGCCAACGAATCCACCTAGATTTCACTGTTTTTCCTAAATTTTCAGGTTTTTAAATTTATAAATGATTAAAATCACCCACCTAAATTTGGGTAGCCATCGTTCGAATGGTTCAAATACTTTTTGTTTTTTATTAGATCTTTGGTACGGGCCCAAGGACTTGTTGAAAAATCCATTTTTCGTGTATTGTATTTGTATGTGTATTCCTTTTTGAAGTACTAGTTATAACTGAAAAATTTGAAAATTACCTCTTCTGTCAATAAAATTCTGAAATGTCTGAAAAATGCTCGACCCAATTAATTCGCTTACCACTGTACCTATGTTTCTCCTTCGCTCTGCTTTCTTATCTTTTTTTCTCTACCTAAGTACATCTCTGATTATAATCAATGACTGTAATGTTATGTTCTTTTGGTGTAAGTATGTCTCCGTTTACGATAATTATTATCGAAGAAAAAAAGGTTTTTTTTAAATTTTATTTTTAAGCTATTTTGTTACACTGTACAATAACCCGAACGCCACAACACGGCCATGTGCCTAGACTGGTAAATTCGTAAGACACCTGTTGAAACAAACTCCGTATTATGCTGAATACATTTTTTTGAATAGCAAGCTTTGTTATTAGACTAGGTCGCAATATCCGACGAACTAATTGATTTTCTTCCCGGCTCCAAAAAAACATTATTTATTTACGAAGTGTTTGAGGATCAAGAGCACTAACTTCAGAAGGTGATGATACATGATTATACAGGGATTTCCAATAAGAGCTGTTATTTTGAATAACCCGTTATTTCGGTAGATGTTACTTTTGAAGCTGTCATTTTTTGACATTTGACAAGTAGAAACTACGTCATTTATAAAAATGGAACGATACACGCTTCAACAACGCATTGAAATTATTAAAATTCACTTGAGTGAACCAAATGCAAATCATCTTGAGTGATGAGGCACATTTCCACCTCGGTGGCTTCGTCAACAAGCAAAATTGTCGCATCTGGGGCTCGGAAAACCCAAGAGTTATTGTTGAAAAGCCTCTTATTCTTCAACGTGTGACTGTTTGGTGCGGTTTATGGTCCGGCGGAGTCATTGGACCTTACTTTTTAGAAAATGAGGCTACAGCAACAGTTACGGTGAATGGATGGCGCTATCGAGAGATGATTAATGATTTTTTATGGCCGAAATTGGATGGTATTGATCTGGTTAGCGTTTACTTTCAACGAAACCACACAAGCAACGAAACCATTGATCTTTTACGATTGAATATCAAAATAACACATCTTATTGGAAAACCCTATAGAAGTAAAAAAAAATTCATTGTTTTTCCTACACAAAAATAGTTTTCTACAAAATAATCTTTTCCGTGCATACAATTCAACGTTGGAATCTCGAAAACGTTATTTATCTTTTTTACTAACTATCATGTAGAATCACCTGCTTAAGTTAGTGCACTTAACTCGAACATCTTGTATAGATAACAAAAATCTATATTTTTTTTAAAGTTCGTTCGTTCAAAATCTTAAATCTCTGAAAGTTCTTCACTGATTGCTTTGAAATTTTGACACAACGTTGCATTCGATTACGCATACCCTCCACACAGCATCCCCAAAGATGACATAGACCCTGAGGGAAATTATTTTCATCAGGGCCTCCTGTGTGGAGTTAATATAAAAAAAAAATTATAAAAAAAAAATAATTAAAAAAAAAAAATTTAAAAAAAAATGTGTTTTATATACTTACCTATATTATGTATATGTCACCTGTGACAGGTAAAAACATGCTTTTTTTAAAAACATCATCATCTGTTGGGCAAACACGCTCTTTTTTAAACAGCGCCATCTGTTGAAAGTAAAAGCAACACTCGCTATTGTTTATCTATCTGCACAGAAAGACTGCGCCATGGCAACACGTGGCGGGGTACCGCTAGTTATTAATTCAATGTTTGTTCTAAGATCATCATTTTGTTTTTTTACAGGAAGGGAAGGTGAACCAGGTAGTGTTCATTGACTGGCAAATAGTAAGATATTCTTCTCCACTGGCTGACATATGCTACATGCTCTGCGTGTCAACAGATCAATACCTGTTAAATACTCACCTGCACCAATTGCTGGGCCTATACTACGAGACGCTGAGATTGAGCATGCAAGAAATGAGCTGCGATGTTGAAAAATCCTTCCCTAAAGATGTATTTATGGAACATTTCAGAAAGTTTATGCTTTTCGGACTAACGATGGTTTTGGGAGTTATTCCATTAGGCATGTGTGACTCTGAAGACGTCAAGCCGATAGGAGACTATGAGTTTACGAATGGAAATAACTCAACAAAAGCTTTACAAATTAGTGATTTGGGTGTCAGCAGAATAAATGGAATAGTTGATTTCTTTGTGAAAAATCATTATATTTAGGAAAATTTTCACTCTACACTCCCTACATTCTATATTATAATTTTCTTCAATAAGTCAAAACACCATTACCTGTTTTTTTACTTACTAGTCCTTTATTCACTATAATACCAGTCAACTATATTTTCTTAGTAAATACACTGAATTTCGAAAAAATATAAAGTTTTTACAGTTAAGAAGAAATTGTTATCAATTACTGTTTTATTCTAGGCACTATAGCACCAGATTGAAAATTCTAACGATGGCCCTAAATAGGATCCTTGTGATTTTTTCTGTATTTAATAATAAAATGTATTCTACTTGTATGTAGACTATCTCAAAACATCGAATTGTTATCTAAATTTGATGAATTTTAACAATTCATCAAATTACAAAGTTGATTTCCAAGTTCTGTGAAGGTTCTATTCAAGTTCTGTTATTATTTTAGTTTTTTGAAACAACTAACCAATAATGATATAATAACAGAATTATAATAGCACCTTCACTGTACTTGAAAATTAACTTCGAAATTTGGTGAATTGTTGAAATTCTCTGGAACAACCCATCCTAAGTATTATTCCATACTATAGAACATTGTTATGTGTTTTAAGGGGTGAACTCTCAACTAGAGTACACGTACTAACTAGTATATGATATGTGTTGTGTCTCCGGAGTTTCTCACAAACTCTCTCATTAAATAAAACTCCGGCTTCAATAAAACACTTGGTCTTTTAACGTAGGCGGCTCTAGGCTACATTCAACATCGATAAAAGCATAGAGAATTATTCCAAACCTTTCCTGAACTGTCCCAATTGAAAAACCACCATTGTTCTACACACCACAAGCGTGTAAAATGAAAAACCGACATATGTCACCATCTCTTTAAAACATCTAATATTCATCGTGATGTCTCCCTCACGGCCATGACCTAATCGCCCCTTATACTCCGTTCAAAAATGGCGATGTTGGTTGATCAACCTCTGTTGAATGACACTTTAAAGCTAATCGATAATTGTAAACAACCTTTCAACAGAGTTGATCAAGTTTTTAGCCTGAAAAAACAATTAACAATGAACAGCAAATACATTTTGGAAAACCATTGCAACCGGATAGTTAGTTAACACGCAAGCAATTCTACCCCAGCCCTAACTAAATGTGAACACCAAATATCGCGTTCATAAAGTAGTTATAAAAATAATCCAAGAATTTCAATAAAGGAAAAATAAATAAGATCCGAAGTTTGATTAACAAACCCATTCTAAATAACTAACAGCCACAATTGTCTCGCGGATTCAGAAATCGTGAGAAACTCCGTCAGAAGGAAGACAATGGCAGAAGATGGACAGCGGGAACATCATATAGGGCCCCAGAACAGAGACGAGAACATACCCCATCGCTTTCAATAAATGTCAGGTACCTTTAAAAAATATAATTTCACGGAGCCCGTAACTTCTAGCAAACAATTGTTCCATGCAACACGTTTAATATTATTTCGTAATAACATGCATAACTATGTTATCGATAAATGGTACATCACTAATATCTGTAAATAGTGTTTTCAATTGAGATGATTCCTTAAAAGATGGCCCATACCCCGCTGAGCGTTTACAAAATGGCTGCCGGCAATCAGACACGAGAGAATGGCTTAGGTAAATATTAATGTGTTTATACTGTTTATGTGTTTAATTTTCCTTTCTGCTCGCACACTGTTAATCTAACTATCTCGTGAATAGCACAATTATATGTTATTTATTATAGCCTCGCCATAATATAACAAGTTGAGGGACTAAAGTTAAAAGCCCGTCCACTTTTGCTGTTTAAGTGCGAGTCAACGTTTGAGTTTTACACCGAATGTTATATTATATTATGTTATATTATATTATATAATGTTATAGACATAGAAATAAGATATTTTGATTCGGTGGATACTGCAGACAAGCTGGCATGTGAAAGCTTTGTTGGTCTACCTATTTTGTTAAATAAATTTTTAAAAAATAAAATAAAATTTAAAAAATAAAAAAATCGACGTGTCTGAACACATGTTTCAACTCACTTGCGATTTTTAGTTCATTGCGTCCCCTAGTGAAATAAGGCGTTTATATTTAATGTCTGTAGGTCACCATTTATATATTTATCTTCCATATTTCCAGAATGGAAGATACTCTTAGTATCACCCTGATGTAAGAATTGTAATGTAATGAAATCAAAAAAGTGGAGACTTTAAAATGAAATTTCCAGTGTCAGATATCTTAATGATATTTCTAGTCTATTTTTTTAAATAAATTTTTGATGAGGGTAAAGTTGTCGAATTCCGCTGCACGCTTAGTTTGCAAAATTTAAAAAAAAATTACATTTGGATTTGATTTAATTACCCACTACAAGAAACAACTGTTTTGTTTACGGGGGAGATGGTAAAGATGCATTAAAGTGCCATATTTACTCAATCGCGTTCTGGGTTAATTTTGAAGGTTAGGAAACACGCTTAAATTCTTTCGATAAACAAAACAAATAATCTATTGTGTGCATTTATTTCCATATTCCCCGACTTAAATTGTTGTTTCTAGTAGTAATTAAGTTGAAATCAAATATTGTTATTTATATATAAATGCGTATTATGCATGCCATGCAGCGGAATTCGGCAACTTACCAAATTGTTTATCATAAATGATTTCAATACCCTTCAGTATCTTTTAGTACTGTAATGCCATCTCTCTCAAAATACTATCACATTCACCTAATTCGAATCTTCTTGGAATAGATTTTCTAACCCAAATATGACGTTTTTGTGCTTTTTCAATGACATGTTCTCAAGATCGTTCCGCAAAACAATTTCAGTTGACGCCATCTTGATTATTAATATCGGTTCAAGTGAAACGTCTGAACGAAATCTTGTTCAAGTTTTGACGTTCAGTTAAAGTCGTTCAACTAAAATCGCACCGTCTGAAACCGCCATAAGCTTTTTTCGGAACCCAATTTTTACTTAGACGAAAGACATAGTGCCATCTCGTTTATTCTATGACGCGCATAGGGACAGAAGATGCCAAAGCCTTCTTCATTCCTTATGTATATCTGTTTGATTTCTAAACATAATAACATGAAATAAACAAATATTTCTTGCGTTATTGTTTCTATTTCTATTTGTTGGTACCTAATTATGAAAAAAAATATTTGAACTAACCCAAATATTCCAGCATGTTTTTTTTATTTTTTTTTTAGGCCAATAAGCGTACCCAGTTTTTTTTATTATCTTTCCTCCCCATTGTATAAAACTAAGAATAAAAAAAAAACGATTACACGTTAACTGATTTTAGTTGAAAAAATTTCACAGAACAGAGTGGCACTAAGATAAAGAACGTCTTCATACCGCCGCGCCAGCACCATAAATAAACCAGCCAGCACTAGGCGGTAACTAAATACAAAAGCGTGCAACCCTTATGGGACTGGGACACGGTCAAGCGGCTTGATCGCAAGCACGTAGTTTATTGTCTATGGCACTTTGTGTCAAGCATTTTGACCGTGTACCGAAGCTGGCTTGCAAGCATTGCGCAATTCTACGTGCTTGCGGCGAGGCTTGATGCGAATTTATATTTTTGTGGGAATAGACAAACGACAATAGACAAATAAATATCACGTATCATAAACAATGATATAAATTGAATAAAATTGTTATAAAATAGGTACTTAGTTATTGTTTTTGTGTTCAATTTGTAGAAATCCATCTAATTTAAAAATTTTGGAAGTATTTTAGTATTTTTTAATAATTATGACAGCGGTTTTCAAGGTCATTAATAATCAAACTGTAGAATAAATAATTTTCTGAATTTTCAATGGAGAAAACATATTGTTTGTATGAATACCGCACAAGATATTCATACAAAAAATAGCTGTAGCCTGTAATACACTTTGCAAATGCTCATGGGTAAAGCGGTACCTTAACTTGTACCATTCTTGACACCAAATTCGTTTATTTTTATTATTTTATTCAAACATAAAGCTAATGGGACTTGGACACGGTCAAGCGGCTTGATCGCAAGCACGTAGTTTATTGTCTATGGCACTTTGTGTCAAGCATTTTGACCGTGTACCGAAGCTGGCTTGCAAGCATTGCGCAATTCTACGTGCTTGCGGCGAGGCTTGATGCGAATTTATATTTTTGTGGGAATAGACAAACGACAATAGACAAATAAATATCACGTATCATAAACAATGATATAAATTGAATAAAATTGTTATAAAATAGGTACTTAGTTATTGTTTTTGTGTTCAATTTGTAGAAATCCATCTAATTTAAAAATTTTGGAAGTATTTTAGTATTTTTTAATAATTATGACAGCGGTTTTCAAGGTCATTAATAATCAAACTGTAGAATAAATAATTTTCTGAATTTTCAATGGAGAAAACATATTGTTTGTATGAATACCGCACAAGATATTCATACAAAAAATAGCTGTAGCCTGTAATACACTTTGCAAATGCTCATGGGTAAAGCGGTACCTTAACTTGTACCATTCTTGACACCAAATTCGTTTATTTTTATTATTTTATTCAAACATAAAGCTAACGTAAGAGCCAAGAACGCTTTGTCTTTGACAGATTCCATTTTGCCGCGAGTCACGAAATGACAGGAAGGCATAGAAGTACATATACATAGACCACCACGAAATCACAGGAAGGCGTGGCCATGCTTGACGGAGAGGCTTGATGCGGGCTGTCAAGCCGCTAAGCATAGACAATAATAGACAACAATAGACAACAATAGACAAAAAAACTACGTGCTTGCGATCAAGCCGCTTGACCGTGTCCCAGTCCCTTAACGTAATGGGACTTGGACACGGTCAAGCGGCTTGATCGCAAGCACGTAGTTTTTTTGTCTATTGTTGTCTATTGTTGTCTATTATTGTCTATGCTTAGCGGCTTGACAGCCCGCATCAAGCCTCTCCGTCAAGCATGGCCACGCCTTCCTGTGATTTCGTGGTGGTCTATGTATATGTACTTCTATGCCTTCCTGTCATTTCGTGACTCGCGGCAAAATGGAATCTGTCAAAGACGCGTTCTTGGCTCTTACGTTATGGGACTTGGACACGGTCAAGCGGCTTGATCGCAAGCACGTAGTTTTTTTGTCTATTGTTGTCTATTGTTTTCTATTATTGTCTATGCTTAGCGGCTTGACAGCCCGCATCAAGCCTCTCCGTCAAGCATGGCCACGCCTTCCTGTGATTTCGTGGTGGTCTATGTATATGTACTTCTATGCCTTCCTGTCATTTCGTGACTCGCGGCAAAATGGAATCTGTCAAAGACAAAGCGTTCTTGGCTCTTACGTTAGCTTTATGTTTGAATAAAATAATAAAAAGAAACGAATTTGGTGTCAAGAATGGTACAAGTTAAGGTACCGCTTTACCCATGAGCATTTGCAAAGTGTATTACAGGCTACAGCTATTTTTTGTATGAATATCTTGTGCGGTATTCATACAAAAAATATGTTTTCTCCATTGAAAATTCAGAAAATTATTTATTCTACAGTTTGATTATTAATGACCTTGAAAACCGCTGTCATAATTATTAAAAAATACTAAAATACTTCCAAAAATTTTAAATTAGATGGATTTCTACAAATTGAACACAAAAACAATAACTAAGTACCTATTTTATAACAATTTTATTCAATTTATATCATTGTTTATGATACGTGATATTTATTTGTCTATTGTCGTTTGTCTATTCCCACAAAAATATAAATTCGCATCAAGCCTCGCCGCAAGCACGTAGAATTGCGCAATGCTTGCAAGCCAGCTTCGGTACACGGTCAAAATGCTTGACACAAAGTGCCATAGACAATAAACTACGTGCTTGCGATCAAGCCGCTTGACCGTGTCCACGTCCCTTTAGCTTTATGTTTGAATAAAATAATAAAAAGAAACGAATTTGGTGTCAAGAATGGTACAAGTTAAGGTACCGCTTTACCCATGAGCATTTGCAAAGTGTATTACAGGCTACAGCTATTTTTTGTATGAATATCTTGTGCGGTATTCATACAAAAAATATGTTTTCTCCATTGAAAATTCAGAAAATTATTTATTCTACAGTTTGATTATTAATGACCTTGAAAACCGCTGTCATAATTATTAAAAAATACTAAAATACTTCCAAAAATTTTAAATTAGATGGATTTCTACAAATTGAACACAAAAACAATAACTAAGTACCTATTTTATAACAATTTTATTCAATTTATATCATTGTTTATGATACGTGATATTTATTTGTCTATTGTCGTTTGTCTATTCCCACAAAAATATAAATTCGCATCAAGCCTCGCCGCAAGCACGTAGAATTGCGCAATGCTTGCAAGCCAGCTTCGGTACACGGTCAAAATGCTTGACACAAAGTGCCATAGACAATAAACTACGTGCTTGCGATCAAGCCGCTTGACCGTGTCCAAGTCCCATAAGAGCCAAGAACGCTTTGTCTTTGACAGATTCCATTTTGCCGCGAGTCACGAAATGACAGAAAGGCATAGAAGTACATATACATAGACCACCACGAAATCACAGGAAGGCGTGGCCATGCTTGACGGAGAGGCTTGATGCGGGCTGTCAAGCCGCTAAGCATAGACAATAATAGACAACAATAGACAAAAAAAACTACGTGCTTGCGATCAAGCCGCTTGACCGTGTCCCAGTCCCTTTACGTAGGTAGGATAGGGGTTATTTCACAATGGCAAATTCAATGTTTACCTCCCCGAAAATCGATCAATATTCGTGTAAAAATAAACAACACAAAAAGGAATGTTTTGTTTTATTTTGTGAAGTTCTGGTACATATATGAAAATTTCCTCCCATTGTCGAATAAAAAAATGAATTCCCCACATTATACAATAAAAAAAATTCTGAAAATGGGTTCGTAAATGGAATATTTTACACTAGACAGTTTTTTTTTAGGCCTGACACTTTATTTTTTTCTAGGCTTATAAAAGGTCTTATCAAGAAAATAATCGTTTTCTGATAAGGCCAAGATGTGTTCTACTTGCACTATTTAATTAAAGCATCTGTAGTATTTCTAAGCAATCATATTTTCAAACCAAAAACATCTGATTTTGCGTTACTTGATATTGGAGCGCCTTAAATTGACCCAGCGAATTGTATGTACTTGTGAATGACAGCTTCTATTAAAGACAATAGATGTCACTGCTCAGTGCTCGTCAATCGCCGTCGCCCCGCTATTTAGCGGCACGTTTTAAATAAATTAAGAATAATACCAGTTGTTTTGATGCAGTAATTTATTATTGTTGTTGTCTTATAATTTGCGGGAGGCTAAAAACCAATTGACCTAAGGGAAGAACCGCCCCTAACTTTTAATGTTATATATTGAAAATGGGGTTCTGAAATCTTAAAAAAACAATATAGATCCTGACCATGAGGTTTCCCTCTTATTTATTATCCACTTGGTCTCTACAATACTCGATAGCTAAAGCCATCTATGGGTAACCTAATAAACTACTACTAGTGCCTTCTATGGATCTACATCTAATATCAGTGAAATGTAAACTTTTGCTGACAAACTACTCTAGTAGTTTACAGGGTTATTTTTTTAATGAAGAATTAAATAAATAAATAAATTATATACATTTAAGGCGATGCACTACGTCGTGTAGTATTTTAAATTTAGCCGCTATCAATAACAACCCTTACGTAGATGGCGATAAGGTTTAAATTCCCGTTTAACACCATCCGCCTGTTTTGATTTATGCAAGAAAAAAACATGGCCAAAAAGTGCCTTTTATTTTATTTTGTGGATGTTCAGGCATAAATATTTAAATTTTTTTCGATCATTTTATAATTTACTTAATTTGTCACATTATACAATAAAATTATAACCGAAAATGGGTTCGTAAGTAGGAGATTTTGAACTTTAAAGCAGTTTTCATTGGCCTTATACATTATTTTTTTCTGGGCTTATAAAAAGACTTATCTAAAAAATACTCGATTTTTTTACAGGCCAAGATGTACTTTACTCGCAGTGTTTAATTAGAGCATTTGAAACATTTCTAGGCGACCAATTTTCAAACCAAAAACACATGATTTTGCATTACTACGTATGGCATCGCCTTAATGAACATATCCAACTTAGTATAAACCACTATACCTTCAATAAAAATTATGAACATATATTTCAAAACCAAAGTATGCTTTGTATCCTGCACAGAGAAACATTAGTATTATATTTATATTTATTAAGATTCTGTTAAAAATGTGATGTTAGGTCAATTCCTAATAAACTATTAGTAGGTACTTGCATAATATATCTGAACACGCAGCTACGTTTATTCTGTTATTATATAACGACGAAATGCGTAATTTAATAACACTTGTACCGGAATTGTTTATTAGGAAATCTGTCAAATCACTCGTTAAAGGCCTGCAGTCGTGTTTTTAACAGGAATACGAACAATTCGAGGAGATTTTAATAAATTTTCATTATTTGATAGCTGTAAGATTTCTCCGTGTTTTGAAGAATCCTTTGGTTTTGAAACATTTAATAATTTGTTGGTAAAAATTGTGGTTATTTTCATTTTATTTAAAACTAGCTGTACTCGCCACGCGTTGCTGTTGCTCAGTCTATCTGTGCAGAAAGATAAACAATAGTGCTTGTTGATTTTACGTCCAACAGATGGCGCTGCATATATATATTTTTTTAAATGTTATTTCAACAGAGGCACTTTTTTTAAAGCATGTTTTCACCTATCAAAGGTTACATCTATAGGCATATAAAAACCTAGGCGTATTTGAATGAAGTGTTTTATCAAAATTTCAAAGCAATCGGTGAAGAAATTTTGGAGATTTCAGATTTTGAACAAACGAACATTTACATTTGTATTTATATAGATTGCAAGAACTCCTTGTTTTTAATTCAGTTTTAAAAATAAAATGTTATTATTATTTGGTTACAATTTTTTTTATAAGTGTCACTGAACAGATTTAAAACAGCGTTTATTTCTTCTTAGGTGAAAACGTATGTGCACCGTATTAATTGTGCGTATTTGATAAAATAGGAAAACGTTTTTTCGTGCGTTTCCCTAATTTATTTTGTTTGAATACTAAAGACTATTTCAGTATTTTCTTTTCATCTATGGTTTCAATAGATATGTTTTAAGGTTATGTATTGGACAGCAAGTACGAATCTTGTCATCAATCCAGACACTTGACAATGGCAAAACATAATACGACCTCAATAATAAATACCAATTTTTAAACATCATCGCTTATTACATGCAACACGTTCATAACATTTCTGCTGTCATCCATAATTACAATGTAAGAAGAATAAAGAGTTTATCAAGTGTCAGTACAATATTATACTTATTCACAGCGCGAGTTCAAATATTTACTAAAAATTCCACAAAACTTGGAAATGGCACCGTGATCCAAAAACCCACTGATGATTTGAATAGTTTAATCAACCTTATAGCCAGGGATGTTTAAATGGAAGACATTGAATTGAAGCAACAATAATTTACGATAGATAATTATTGTGGTGAAATTATAGGCTTTCAAATAATACCACTTGAAGGTAATAATCACCAAAAAACACTACGTTTGGTGGTGAAAACGGTACCCATGTTTTTGTTGCTGAAGTGACGTTTATAATACCTGATGTAAAATAGCTGCACTCCACAGATTATACGATGAATAGAACATTTCAAACGAAGGTAGATTCTTAACAGCCATTTTCTACAAGTTTGAGTCATGTCCATCACCATATGTGTGTGTCTTAGGAGGCTGGAGCATAGGGCGGCTAGAATGGTGTAGAGCTGATCTCCTGCGTACCTAATGTGCTCAATACAAATGGAGTCGTACCCTGAACTTTTACCTAGGACGGTTTGTTTAAACGTGCCTAAAACCACACGGAGAAAACATACTAGTATAATATATTGCTAATTTTTAATTATTCTCTTCAAATTATTCGTAATCTTGTTAAAAAGGGACTGCAGGCCCTTAACGAATGAATTGATAGGTTTAATGTTAAACTTTTAGTGGAAAAGGAATGTACTATCGCGACGTAGGAGCACATGTTCATAAAAAAATCATTATATTTTCACATATCGTCATTATTTATTAACAGCGCAAATGGAAGAGCATAAACGATTCGGAAAGTACTAAAATTTGATACCCTGTTTTTAACAGGATTTTAATAGAGATACTCATTTTTCCCCATTTATTTCAGGGGTGAAATTCATGACCAGGTCATCATTGGATCCATGTCTATGTCAAGCTATGAGCACTGTGTCATTCGCAAAAGACATTATTTTTTCAGTTGTTTTTAGTATAAATTGCCGAGATTATTGATGTATTTATCAGGAAATATTCGGAATTTACCTCTCGTCCGGTGCTAGGTACCTCTTGTTGAAAGGAATTTGATGGTTTTTTTGTGTGTGAAATGTTTCACAAATACTTTTTAAAAATATCAAAAATTGTTAGTTACTCAGGAGTCTTTAATTTTATGATACAAAACATTTGCAAATATGAATCCATAAATGCTGTCAGAGTACAAATTATTAGGAAGCTAAATAATTATAAAATATCACTCTATCTTCGTCTTGCTGGACAGACCGAATTGAAGATGATTGCTTTGATCATTTTGTAACACGTAAACTCAGACCATTTAACTGAATTGGATACTGCATAGTAACCAAAGTCTATAACATAATGAGACCCACAGCTTCCTATTCAAAATTGGGAAAAAAACACATATTTTCTCAAATACCGTGAAAGAAGCCTTAGTAATGTGGTTTTGGTTTCAGAGCTGAAAATCCGTATGCTTTTATTGAAATAAATCTTCCCATCATGCATCCATAACTGTAAATATTATGGGATTATTTAGGCTTTGAATAAAACAACGTGCTTGTCTAGGCTGACAAAACGGAAGGATTTTATTACTTTTCCTAGATACTACAAGTGTACACTTCTATTTTATAGGTGGCATGTTAAGACATAGTATTTTGAGCATATTACAACAATTACACTTAAAACTCCTGAACGATGAAGTGTAGCAACAATTGCAAAATTTGATTAACTTTTCTACTTTAATTTTTTAGGTCAATGCATCTAATTTAAGCTGCTTTAGTATAATTATCTCAGAAATATAAATTTAAGTGGAATTTAAATAAAACTTTGATAAGTTAAAAAGGGTGTGCAAGCTACGCGAAGTATGGTAGTATCAATTAAATTATTGATCTAGTGAATTTTTTTCTGGTAGCACTGCCAGTAGGACACTGCCACAGCAGGATACACATGCAACTGTTGGAAGTGGAATTAAGAGAAAATGAATAAAAAATGCGAAGAGGGTGACGAAACTTTTATAGAGCTCTGGTGCCAATGGCTCGCCTTGATGGGAAAAAGTCTTAGATATCTGGAAGACTCTTTGTGGGACCGAGAAACGTAGTTGGATACCCAATTACAGCCCGGCAACAACAGTTTGTTTAAAGGGACTGAGATACTCTCAAGGGAATACGGTAAAATGAGAGATGCACAGAGGGTATATGGTGCTATGAGTGCTTACCTATGTAGAGAGTATACTTATTATAGTAATAGTCAGGCTATGCAAAAAGAAAACAACAAACTACAACGACTCGTTGTGGAACCAGAAGACTTAGATGAATACCCAATTACAACCCAGCAACAACAGTTATATTAAAGGAACTAAGTTACTCCCAAAGTAATAAAGTAAAAATGGGAGATGCACAAGGAGAGTCTACTTATAATAGTAACAGTCAGACTAGGCTATAAAAAAGAAAATATTCAACCACATCTGCTAGGATGGTGGACACTGCGAGATTGTCTAAAACGTTGGATAAAGGGGGAAGAAACGATATAATACCCCAAAATTCAATCAAGATAAAAAAAATATTGATCTAATGAGAGATCCTCGACCAACTTTTTCAATAACTGAGATATACTATAAAATTTTCATCATTTAACGTGGGAAAAATCTAAGCCCACAAGGCTAAATCATGATTGTAGTCCAGCGAATATGATTTTAGATACTAATGATCATCACATATGAAAAAAGTCATCAATTTGTTCATAAGTGGTTCTAGTTCGTGGTAGAAACATCCACAAGGGGTTAAAATTTGACAAGATGATTGTCAGGTCAACCTAGTTTGAATTCAACATTCAATTTCGGTTGCGTTCATCAATCTAAACCAATCGCCAAGTTTGGAATATTTTTAACCTAATAGTTTTTCGATCACAAAGTGCCAATATTATTTTTACTGTTACTAAGTGTTCTCTCAATATAGACACAAGACAATATCGAGGGTTTGCTCGAGGCTAACATTTTAATTAATTCTGACGAAATCGTAACGATAATATATATTTAGAGCGATCCCTATGGATCAAAATTATTTGATTTAAGATTAATATAAACAGTTCCATACAATTCAAATACTTTATGTAAAGCGATTTGAAAAATTTATAAAAAGTTTTCCTACTATAAAATTAGCGGTAAGCACAAGATTTTTCTAGACGATGAATTTGTAACTTCCCGAGGGATTCCTTTAGAAACATCTGAGATTTTAGTAATACGTTCATCAAAAATAATAAAAAGAAACCCCATGGAAGGACCAATTTTCTAGGCCAACCTGGGCAAATTCGACCGCAGGTCCCATCCATTACGCGGGCCGTGCGCAGAATATTGTTTGTACTCTACTTCATCACTCGTATCGTTAAGATTGCCACTTTGTTTTAATGATTTGCTAGGGCAAATTCAACTGCAAGTCTGTCCACTACACAAGGGCCGCGCGTCGGATATTTTCGAGCATGGCTTCTTCACGATACCGATTTTATTTTAGGATATTGTCTGGTCGTAACCTGAATCAGTATTTCAATAATATTACCTTTCCTCTTATGTTTTAATTAGGATTCAAAGGTGTTAATGTTTTTTAGTGTTCAAAAGCCTTTCTTGAAACTAAATAAAATTGTTGTATAAAATTACAAAATGTATTAGTTTATTTGAAAGTTTTATAATTCAGCACTTTTTAACGCACGTGACAAACGAAGTGTTTTAACTAACTATATTAATTAAAGATAATAAATAAATATAATAATAAAATACACTACCTATTAGTATATTTGGGTTCTTTCTTTCTTTTTATCTAGAAGCAAGCACAGTTTTACAGCATCCACGGATTGTACCATAACGAACTACTGACGAACTGAAAAAATCGTCAGAAGAGGCATGTGGGCAAACTATAAGATACCTTATTACGTGTTACCATGCGCTAAATTAGTTAAGTAACGTCTTTTGAGTGGCAAATATGCATAATCATGCTTACTCAAGATAATGTTATTATTTGTGGTATTCCGCTGATATTTTTTTATAATTTTTCTTTATGAAATTTCAAAAGCAAGTATCAAATTTCACAAGATACTGGAATAGGGATGTGTAAAAATGGTTAACTATTATATAAATTGACATTTAAATATAGCTATTATAAGGGCACGAATGATATTTCAATATTTTATGGTTTTTGTGCATTTCCAAAGTCACCTGTGTCCATCCTAAAACAAACGTACCTAAGCATCAAATACCCATGGACAAAGAACATTCCATTTAAATATGTTACCTACTAAAATTAAAAATAGAGTATACATAAAATAGTTAATGAATTTTTTTAAGACTTGACTAGCTGAAAGAAATTGTTTGTGTTGTTTTATTTAAATTATTTTAATTAAATGTTTTATTTTATACGTTTATATCTTACTTAAGCTATACACGGTGTCCGGAAACTCGTAGTACAAGCGGGAAACTGGAGAATCTACACCACATGGGGAACCCAAAAAACCATAAAGTTTTTTGATTTGAGCATTTTCAAAAAAAAAAAAAACCAAAAAAAAATATTTTTCGGCTATTTTAGGGTTAAAGTTTTTTCTGGTGTTTAGGGTTGAATAACAGATGTTTTAACCCTGCAGAGCAGAAATATTTTATGATTACACCGGGTTAAATGAAGGGTGATTTCAAAATAATGCTTCAAATCCGAGTTTCTTCATTTGTTTTACTTTCAAATAGTTTTAATTAGTTGGGTACTTTGATCTTCAGTAATAATTTATATGAATTTGATTAAAAAAAAAAAAAAAAAAAAAACTTCAAACTCGATTTACTCGATAACGAAAGCTCAAATAAAAAAAAATATACCACAAAATCGACTCCAAATGTGATGTAGATTCACCAGTTTCCCGCTTGTACTACGAGTTTCCGGACACCCTGTATACTTATAATATCAGTATAATATATTATAATCTTATAATTTGTAAAACAAAACTTAATAGTCAGACTAAAAAAAGGAGACATGTTTTGAGGTTTTCACCGTCCAAAATTATTTTTGGGGTATTTTGCCGTTTTGTGCTACCTCCTTCTTTAGCTAACGTTTGTAATGCTATCCGATAATACCAAAATCTTAATTTTTAACTTAACTTAACTTAACTTTTGCATAAAGGTGATAAACTAAATCATAAGTATGCAGTGGACATATATGGAACCCCTAAATTCATAGTGGACTTTGATTAAAGTGCGATACACTCAATTCCTTATTTATTTACTAATATCAACTTCTTATAAATATAATTATTGTTGAATAGTTACATATTTGTTTTTAAAAATCGAGTAGCCCGTAATCGAGTAATCAGTATTGTTAATTTGTTAATTGTATATATTTGTATGCTTCGTGTATTGGGTTGTGGGTTGACTCAACCTATTTATACTCTGATAAACACTGTGTTGTCCTAAGCTATGTCTTTCTATTGTAATTGAGTATGCCTATGTAAATACCTATGAGTATGTTTGAGAGTGAGTATGCGAAGTATGCTTATATACGAGTATCTTCGTAATGCACTTAAAACTTTACTTGAGTATTCAAATTGTTATAATTCGTGTTTTATACTAAAGCAAAGCATATAATATACCTACCAATATAAATTGGTAGGTATATCATATATCAATTACTTTAACTTTAAATTACCTTCTTATAATTCTAGCCCACAGATCATATACAAGTAAACGAAAATGTGTCCTACGTGCATAATATAACAATATGTTCTACTTGAATTGCATTCTTGCAGTCCGTTGGTATTAGAATACAAATGAAAAAATGTTTCAAAAATGCAAATCGATTCAATGCCGACTGCGCATTTAACACTAACATTTACACATTGCATACAAACCAGTTTGTTTGTTGTGAAATTTTGTGTGCAATACAGTGAGTGACAGCCCTTCGTATTACGTAAGAATATTAAATCCTTCTTGTGTCTCGTTTTGGACGTTGAAAAACGCACTTATTTATTTATAGTTGTCATTTTACGCGCGACAGGTTCACCTTCCGAGAGGAATATTACATTGCACGGAGAAAACTCACAGATGTATTAAGAATCTCTACAAATTATTCAAAATCCTGTTAAAAAAGAGACTGTAGGCCCTTAATAAATGAATTGATAGGTTTCAAGTTAAAATTTTAGTAAAAAATGAACGAATTAACGCGACGTAGCAACAGGTGTTCAAAAAAATCATAATATTTTAATATTTCGTCGTTATGTAACTAAATAAATGTAATGCATTTTAATAAGTCAATATAATTACATATATATTTAAATAATTTGTAACTATTCAATACTCATTTTTCTCTATTATAATACGTATAAGTAATTAAATGATGCTCTACAAAATGTGAACAAAAACAATACATAAATATATGCTGTACTTCTATACTGAAGTTATAAATTTGTAACTATTCATATAGTCGAGATAATAGTCATTATAAAAATATAAAATTATAGTGTATTTATTTCTCATTTGTTCTACGTTTTTATGACATTTCATTTTTACATTCAAGATTGCCAGCTACTGAGAAGATAATATTGACCGATAGTGTTGCATCGTCAGGATGAATATTCTTTCAAAGAACGACATTTATAATTCCCCGCTATAATAACTTACAATCAAATATTTATCTCCGCTGTATATATAATTACTGCACTTGTATTTACTTATTGTAATGACACATTAATCGCCAACCACACCTGTAATAATGAATTAATGACTTGGATGTTAAAACTTCAATGACAACGGTCATCAGTCATACCTTTGACAAGGAAGGGAGGCTAATATTTTCTTTAATAATTAAATAAAATAAAAAGTTTTTCTGACAAAATTTATTTTTGTATTTTGGAGAACATAATTTCAAGTTTTAAACCGTGCTGTTAAGGCCTTTGTACGCCATGGATTGAGAATGACTAATCATTGGTGAATAATTTCAATAATGTTTTCCCAATTCGAGAACGTTTGGATAAAAACATTAAATACAACATATTCCAGGTACCGCTTTAAGAATATGGTTAAACACGTAATTCAGAAAAAAGTAATACAACATATTCCAGACACATGTTATAAAAATATGGTGAAACATGTACACATACTTTATTCAGACAAATTGTAATACAACGTATTCCAGACACTAAAATACTTTTAAGACTATGGTGGAATATGTACACAATACAAAAGTCTAACAAAACGAGGGGATGTTTGGACCAATGACCAGAGTGGTAGGTACTGTCTATATCGCCTTGGTGAAAGCCATCCATTCAAGATCGAAACATTATCGTTTCTTAAAATGGCAAAAGTCCAAATCTGAATAGTCAGGCTCTTCCCAATCTTCCTGTTCCCCCATATCCTTCCCTTCCCTGCTCGCTTCAGCCACACAAATATCCCGATGGAGGGTGCCACGGCCCCACTAGCTCCGGACATTCGGGAATCACGTGCGAAATTTGCATTAAAAGGCAAGAATTAAAACTTTTTTCAGAAAATATTTTCAAGGGAACCATTTTTTTACCTTTATTTTATTTTCAAGATTTAAGCTCTCCATTAAAAATCAGATTTAAGGCGATGCACTACGTCGTGTAATATTTTTAATTGAACCGCTATCAATAACAACCCTTACGTAGATGGCGATAAGGTTTAAATTCCCGCTTAACACCATCCGCCTGTTTTGATTCATGCAAGAAAAACACATGGCCAAAAAGTGCCTTTTATTTTATTTTGTGGATGTTCAGGCATAAATATTTAATTTTTTTTGTATCATTTTATAAATAACTTAATTTGCCACATTATACAATAAAATCATAACCGAAAATGGGTTCGTAAGTAGGAGATTTTGAACTTTAAAGCAGTTTTCATAGGCCTTATACATTATTTTTTTCTGGGCTTATAAAAAGATTTATCTAAAAAATACTCGATTGTTTCAAAGGCCAAGATGTATTCTACTCGCCGTATTTAATTAAAGCATCTGAAACATTTCTAGGCGACCAAATTTTCAAACCAAAAACACATGATTTTGCATTACTACGTTTGGCATCGCCTTAACAGGTGTGTAATAATATTGTTTTAAGGTAGAGAGCAATTGCGGTTAGTGCAATGAGGCTAAAAAAGTAGAGGAGAAAAGGGTAAAAATATACACATATCCATATATCCAAAATATAACATAACTTCAATTTAAATTTTCTCAATTTATGTATTGTGTAATTTCAAAAGTTACTTCAATTTAATTGTTATGTTATAATATGCTCAAAATACCATGTAATTAGGTTCTTGTCTCAGACGGTGTAAACTTGTCTATGACACGAAATAAAAACTCTTCCATTTTGTCAGCCTTGCCAAGCACGTTGTTTCATTCAGAATCTAATTAATGTCGTATTATTAATAGTTACTCATCAATATTTTCTTATTTCACTAGGACTGGTTGTCTTTATGTAACTCATCATTCCAGTGTGACGCGGCCGTCCACCGTGGATTTCCGCTCGCTCAGCAAACTAAGCAACGCAGTACAGTAATACATTTGTGAGGCAGAGACCAGTCCCGCTTCCGAGAGCCGTTCATTTCATGTGGGTGGAGGGGTGTGGAAGTCGCATGAAACCATAGACATATGAATATTAGTAGACCTGCCCTAAGTGATTAAAAGCGTATTATCCCCACTCCCCATACCGGTTCCATTGGAGCCGGCTGTGCTCGCGTATGGCCTCAAGTGAAATTTGAAAACGTGACGTCATCATTCTTGTGCGAACTATGGTCGAGGCATCATCGGTTCATTTTACGAAATAACACGGCAAAATGTTGACTTGTGCTATGAAAACTTGTAAAAATAGATGTGAAAAAGAGAATAAACCCAATTGTCTTATTACATTCTATATATCCTTTTTTTTTCTTTATTTTAAGCATATTCACATCGTATAATATGGATCAGTTGTAGAAACATATTCTATCACATCGAGAAACGTCTGGACGCCAAACACAAAGCTGGTTGGTTTGCTGGGAAGTAAATTATGAACATTTATAAAATTGTCTTAACTAAATACTTAAACGAAATATTCGACTCTGAAAATAGAAGAATTTTTTTGCCGAATTTGGACTTCGCAAATTTGTTCATAACGTGGCGAGTAATTTGCGCTCCCATGTAAAAATGTCTATTCATTCAAAAGCAGATTTTACTTTTAAGAACTAAATGGTGATATTATAATGCGAGATGCCTATTTACTGTCAGATTGCTTTATTGACGAATCGCAGTCAGCTTTACCCCCTTCGTTCTTCAACAGTTGATTTTACCCCTCGCCATTATCTTCTCGTCTATTAATTCCTATGTCTGTGCATGAAACGGTAGCTGACATGGTCGCGCGTTGTTTAGTATGAGGCGCGCCGCAAACTAAGAACACTTCCGAAGTTGAAGTTTCAGTTTGACGGGGTCTATCTTGTGTTTGTGTCTAGTAATTAACGTGTTATTATTATTATAATTTTTACGTAGGTAATAGTTTGCAGATATAATGCTTTTAAAAATGTTTGTGTCTTCGCACTATTTGACCCCACAAACCGCCACTGTTAAGAAAGATAATATAAGTGGCTGGACTAGAATACTAAAATAATATACATGTCTCTATGCATGGCCCTGTAGATATGCATTCTATCACGCAATTGTATTTACTATACAAGACTAAACCTACATCCGTTAATAGATAATAATTGCAATGTTACGATGTTTCCAAAGGCAAGGACAAATGTCCTTATTTCATAGAGTTATGAAAACGATTCACGTTTGTGCATAGTATTGTGCAGAGTATTTAAACGGGGTAGGCAGTAGGAAAACAGCGCATTTTTAGCTTTAAGGCGAAGCTTAGTGCCAAATCACTATTTTGATTAATCTTTATAACGAATTGGTGTACATTATGAAAACCAAAAAATATGTTTTAGTTTAATTGAAGGTTTTCCTATCGCTTCGCTTGAGTAGAATACAAATAAAAAAATAAATTAGTCAATAAAAAATATAAATGCAAATTACTACAAAAAATATTTTCTCAATAGAAATGTATGAACGCATAAAGGAAGCAACTTTTAAAAAATATAGTTTTATAGCTAAGATTATCTGTGACATTTTCACTTGATTAACTTTTTTGCTTTCTAATAAAATTATTTACAACATAAGTAAAAACCAGTTTTTTGCTTGAAATCGAACGTTTCTAGACTTCGTTTGTCGAGCGATTTTAATGCCTATTACCTACGATATAAGGTATACCAAGAATATACAATTTTTTGTCTTGTAGCTCCCTCTTACTAGACGTTTGATTGGGATGGATTACAGATTTTTTATTTATTTCTTTCATTTGCGAGACACACCTTTTACAGGGTTTTCCAATAAGAGGTGTTATTTTGATATTCAATCGTAAAAGATCAATGGTTTGGTTGCTTGTGTGGCACGTAGCGCCGTCTTGTTGAAAGTAAACGTTGTCCAGATCAATACCATCTAATTCCGGCCATAAAAAATCATTAATCATCTCTCGATAGCGCAATCCATTCACCGTAACTGTTGCTCCAGCCTTATCTTCGAAAAAGTAAGGTCCAATGACTCCGCCGGACCATAAACCGCACCAAACAGTCACACGTTGAGAGGCTTTTCAACAATAACTCTTGGGTTTTCCGAGCCCCAGATGCGACAATTTTGCTTGTTGACAATGGGCCTCGTCACTCGAGATGATTTGCATTTGATTCACTCAAGTTAATTTTAATAATTTAAATGCGTTGTTGAAGCGTGTATCCTTCCATTTTTATTAATAACGTAGTTTCTACTTGTCAAATGTTAAAAAATAACAGCTTTAAAAGTAACATCTACCGAAAAAGCGGGCTATTCAAAATAACACCTCTTATTGGAAAACCCTGTATATTTATTTATCAAAAAATTATACACATAATATATTATATTTTTGACATATTACATAAGTTACATTTGACATATTACATATTTTTTATAACAAACTAAGTGTTAATGTATAATGTTATTAATAGCAGCCCAATTGAGAATAACTCGTTTTAAATGAGAGATGAAATATCCAAAAAAAGCTACATTTATGCAAATTACAACTCAATTACTGGATAATATATGTTTTTAAGAAAGCCAACGTAATATCAAGGACAATCATTTCGTTGATGAAATTTTAATAATTAAAAATAATCTTGTAATAACAGTAATTAATATAGGTACCAACAAATGGCACTGATTCCTACATTTGTGATTTTTACCAAAAAGTTCGATCTTTTTCGACACTAAAACAAAAGAGTCCCTTGAATGCGCATTGCGCACATGTGTTCATTTTTGGTTAGAATACAATCCAATTTTTTTTTAACATTATATGTTCTTCATTTTGCATACTGTGAGTAATTAAGGGTGGGCAGTGCTTATGTACCTAGGTGGAAAGCACGTTTTAACCTAATAGGTTATAAGCACAACCATGTTTCCTCCACTGCATTATAACAACAGTACTAATTGTTAAGCTAAGCTGCTCTATATATATATATGCTGCTATGAAAAAATAGCTGTTTCTAATTTTGAAATGTTATGTTAGGGCGGTCACTTGATTCGTAGCCGGAACTTCGCGCGTATTTTGGTAGGTGGAATGCACAACCATGTTTCCTCCACTGCATTATAGCAACAGTACTAATTGCTAAACTAAGCTGCTATCTATATATATATATTTCTAAACTAAGCTGCTATGTAAAAAAAATAGCTGTTTCTTACATATATAATAGCCTAATCTGCCCTAGAATGTGGCCCGCGAGGCTTTTGATGTGGACCGCGAGCATTTTTTAAAAAAGGGCTAAAAAAATTACTTACCATTCATTTTCTTTTTTTTTCGCGGTTTTCTTTCACGATGTTTCAGATACATTTTTAAGATATTATTACAAAACCCAGAAATAAGTATAACATGGCTGACAGCTACTTACAAATGAACTTACTTTACTAGAAAGCAGTTTAGACACAAATAAATAGGTGGTAATAAGAAATTAAATGTGTTATAAAAATGTATAACAGCAATGCTAATTAATCTGGGGACTCGCCCACAAATTAAATTACAATTGTAGATTCATCTGCAGGCGCATTTTAAAAGTAAACCATTATTGTATTTGAAGTGCAGTCATAAAAATTCTAGTCACAAACTATGAGCTGCAAAAATTGGAGGAAACCATTTTCGTATTCTTGATGTAGTTTTAATTAAAGTTGGGAACTCGCACAAATATTCAGTCTTAAATTAAAAGCAGTTCTGTCTTCTCTTATATTCTACTCTTATATTATGTTTTATACTTACATTATGTACAAACTGTGACACTATTCTTATATTACGCTTTATACTTACATCATGTACAAACTGTGACACTACTCTTATATGATGCTTTATACTAACATCATGTACAAACTGTGACACTACTCTCATATTATGCTTTATACTTACATCATGTACAAACTGTGACACTACTCTTATATTATGCGTTATACTTACATCATGTACAAACTGTGACACTACTCTTATATTATGCTTTATACTTTCATCATGTAAATACTGTGACTTATATTTTGTTTTATACTTACATCATGTACAAACTATGACACTACTATTAAATTATGCTTTACACTTACATCATGTACAAACTTTGCCATAGAAACTAATGGCAAGGCATGGTCCTGGGATTAAATTTACATTAAATTAAGAAAAAAAGAGTTGCGTTTGAACGGATGTATTTTATAATTTATTTGAATAGATCATTTTAAAAACTAAATCATTTGACGTTTTACACAATATTTCACCAAGCTATTTAATCGTTTGCCTGCAAGATTTCCAACGTTCACACCACTGGCTCCACTGTTAATGTCCGCTAATAAATCATCCATACTTTTAGCTTCATTGGCTTCTGAAAGAGTAAATGGAATTACAACTAGAGCCATCACTAGTCCAAACACCATCTTCGTTTTGCAGTGTTCCCTGAACACCTCTTCAGGGTAGCATACGTTGGGGTCGCAGCCCATCAGGGTGATGTTCTTCTGTAGGGTGCTATAGTAAAGGTCAAGGAGGTCATCGAAATGAAGGTCCAAAAGTTCTTCATCCATAGCCAAGAAGAGCATGTAGGCAATATCAGTAACTGTTGAAGCGAATCTAATCACTTGCCAATCTATCAATATAACATCGGTCACCTTCCCTTCCTGGAAAAGATAAATTAAATTACATTAGAAATTTTATACTTTTTTTAAGTTCTGGTCTTGTAAAACTGTTTCAAGCACAATTTTCAATTAATTATTGTGTTGACAACCATTACTCTAAATGGTTAGTTATCGGTTTTGTAGGGTTTGAAACACGTTTATTAGTAAGATCCAAAATCTTATATTATAATGTTAGCACTTTATACAAAATAACTATAATGTATTGTCACCATGAAACAGGCAGTTGCCTAGTATGATGATTCAAAGTATCCTTGTCTTGTAAACTTCAATTAAATACCACGTATTTTATAAATAAATAAAAAAATAATATGACTTTTTTTTAATTTAATTAAAATCAAATTAAAAAAATATAATTTTTAAGTTCTGCAAGTATTTTTTGGTTTTTGTTATTGTTACAGCTGTTTCGGCTTTCAAGGCCATTTTCAAACTATGGTTTTAGCCACGTTTAGACGACTTATTAATGTGACTTTCTTTCTCTCTTTCTTTCTTTCTCAACCAGATTCAAAGAACATTTAAGATGTTATAATAATAAAAAGCACTTTTTCGAAATTCGCAGAACATCTCTTAGTAAATAATCACGTCCCGCTTGACAACAATGAACTTAAACCCTTGCATATAGAAAGAATGGGCCTTAGATTAAATTTACTTGAGCAATTAGAAATCAATAAAAGAACCAATGACCCTAATATAACATTAATTAATAAAGTAAGGAAAATTATTTATTCCCCGCTTCTAAGTATGTTCACAAAACCTAAACAATATAACACATTTAAATAAATTAATAACTGCTACATCATTATTAAACAATTAAGATAACATTAATGTGGGGAAAACAGACTTTAAAATACCCCCACAGAATATAAATTCTATTGTCCAATTATTTTATCAGTAAATTGGTTTAACAGGTAATAAATCATTTTAAATTGGGAAGGGGTAAAATAGAATCATAAAAATAAGTCGTCTAAACGTGGCTAAAACCACAGTTTAAAAATGGCCCTGAAAGCTGAAACAGCTGTAACAATAACAAAAACCCCAAAAAATACTTGCAGAACTTCATAATTATATTATTTAATTTGATTTTAATAATTTTAAAAAAAAATGGAGTTCTTAGAATTAAACACAAAAACAATAAATATAATAATATGACGACCTCCGTGGTCGAGGGGTTAAGTTCTCGACTAGCAAGCCGGAGGTCGTCTTGTCACTTGTCTCATTTAAGGCGATGTAATATTTTAAATTGAGCCGCTATCAATAACAACCCTTACGTAGATGGCGATAAGGTTTAAATTCCCGCTTAACACCATCCGCCTGTTTTGATTTATGCAAGAAAAAAACATGGCCAAAAAGTGCCTTTTATTTTATTTTGTGGATGTTCAGGCATAAATATCTTTTTTTTCCTATCATTTTATAAATAACTTAATTTTCCACATTATACATTAAATCATTACCGAAAATGGGTTCGTAAGTAGGAGATTTTGAACTTTAAAGCAGTTTTCATAGGCCTATACATTATTTTTTCTGGGCTTATAAAAAGACTTATTTAAAAAATACTCGATTATTTCAAAGGCCAAGATGTATTCTACTCGTATTTAATTAAAGCATCTGAAACATTTCTAGGCGACCAAATTTTCAAACCAAAGACACATGATTTTGCATTACTACGTATGTCATCGCCTTAAATAATATATAGTATATTTGCGGTGTTGTAAGAGTATCTTATGAAGATCAGAGTGGAAGATACTCTCAGTGTCGCCATGGTGAAGGAATACCGTTCAGAATTGAAACGTTACTTGAATTGGCTTTAGCATTTTTTGTTGACCAGATCTGAATAGCCAGGTACTTCCTCACCTTCCTCTCCCCCATTAACTCAACCAACCTTCAACCTCACAACATACAATTAGGGATGCAATGATCTCACTGGCTAACAGATGCTTGAGAGCAGTTGGGACTCTTGTGCAGTATTCACATAAAAAACAACAATCTTTTTAAAGAAAGACGAAAGTTCCCGGGTTACGAATAACCTTTCAATAGTTAAAAAACTCCTACCATCGTTAAAAGCGGAAAATGTTGCTTGTGCAATGATGGAGAACTTGACTGGTAGAGGAATGTCCCAAAAATAATTAAAGCAAAATATGGTAAGTGGTTATGGGATGGAACTTACTTACCAAGATGAAAATTGAAATTTTTTTGTTTATATAAATAATCGCCTGCAATATACAGGGTGTATCGGCACGTACCCGACAAACTTTAACCAGCTATTCCTTAGCACATTTGGAGTAAAAAATGTTATGGGTGCTTTGCTGTCTGGTAACATTTTTTTTAATAAAAAATTTACTATTCATATTTTCACCACATGTCACCAATGTTTTATCCTTTGTCAAAGTTTGAAAACCCATCTGGCAATATTTTGTTTGAGTTTCGTTGAATAATGTACGTACGTACCTACGCTGGCGCGCTTTTACAATCACAACGAAATGGCACGGCACCATTCGTTTCATTTTTAACTATTATTATTTAGTGTGTACGAAAGAGCGAGGACACTTTTTGACACACTTGCTAATAACAGCTGTTGAACACGAGATTCAATGCAAATGACAGTGACGGAGTTTGGATTTTTTATTTATTTTTGTGTTTTTAAGGGAAAAAAAATGTTACCGGACAGCAAAGCGCCCATAACATTTTTTACTCCAAATGTGCTGAGGAATAGCTGGTTAAAGTTTGTCGGGTTCTTGCCGATACACCCTGTATGTAATAGATGGGTTATTTGGATTTGAATAATGTACACCTATGAATTATTTAATACCTAGGAACATCAAGTCAAATTTGAAAATGTCACACTCATATTTGCTTATTAACATCAGAATATCATCATTTAAATAATATATATTACTTTAAAATATCTACAAATGTTTACGTCTCTAGAAATATTAAGTACCCTAGAGATGATATTTCACAAAAATGGCCCTATAAAGATTATCCTAGTATTATTGTAGGAAAAAAGAACAACACTTCAGTGCAATCACGTCATGATAACTTTATATATAGTTATAATTTATATAATATATTATTATTATACAACCATGATAATGCGTTAAATACGAATATGCCACACGTAATGGTAGATAATAATTATTTATACATTAAAAATAAAACATTTTAAGAACGATAAGTAATTGGTGCAGTAAAGCTCAATGTCCGTTTGATACTATAATAATATTTGAACACGATATAACACTTCTCTCATCACTAAATGTATGTGCATACATTTCGTTAGTGTTAATGACACCAAATGAGTAAGTAAAAAAATTTTGAAAATACCTCCATATTCAAAACAAAATATATAGAAATTATGATTGTCTCATGGAATGGAAAACCATCTTTAATCGCATTTGATTGGTCTTTTTTAGATGCGTAATAGATATCAAAATATGACAAAATTACTACAAACTCCCCTGAAAATAATTAGCTTACCGTTTTTATTTTTATTTTATAGAACTCTGTTATATTTATGCTTTATTTTAACTATAAACGATGATTTTAAAACGCGTGACAAACATTATCAACACAGCTAGTTCGAGGATGCCTTCTCATGGCCAACGAGTTGTCCCTTGAAATAGTAACATTAAATAGCAGAACTTTTTATAAATCGTCGATATTATTTTTTTTTTGTTTACATTAATGAGAAAAAAATTTATAAATTCTCAATGCACAGAACAACAAATATATATGACCGCCACATGATTGCTTCATTATAATTATAATATTGCGCATATTGTATAAATATTATGAACTAAATAATAGTTTAATTCAATTTACCGAGATGTGTACAATATAATATTTGTTTTATTTACCTCGTATTTGAATAGCATATTGTTATTCCAGCAGTCTCCGTGGCAAATAACATTGTAAGGATCAGTTAAACTGGCGTCTAAAGAATTAATCAATGGTCTGCCGATATCCTTTCCAAAACTCTCAACTTTTGGTCTATTTTTTGGTTCTATGCTGGAAATAATCGTTTCTATCGTGTGCCCAGCAATTTCTGACATTCGTTCTCCGTAGTTTTGTGAATGGGGAAGTTGATCAGTCATGGAAGAGAATTTAGCAGGATCTTTTTCTTTCAAGACGAATGAAGTAGCGTGGAACCTGGCGAGATTTTTAATGACCAAGGAGAGGTGTTCGAAGTCCATCGACGTCCTTTTATTGTGCATGACGAATCCATCATCAGACAAGTCTTTCATGAGCATCATCTCTTGGAATTCTTCCATGCTGCTTTTGTAGAGTTTGGCGAAAGCGAATCGGTCTTCCGCTGGGATGCTGTACTCTTCTTGTATCTTATCCAGAGTGGGTAAAACATCTGTGTACGAATAAATCTCATTCTTATAAAACGAGGATATGGGTATTGATTCACGAGTACCAGGTGTAACTGGGGCTGTTTTCATAATCAAGTTGATTGTCTTTTGGCCATTTTTCAGTGCTTCTATTTTGATCCTGGTTATTTTTCCAATATAATTATCCCCAGTGAAAGCGTCTTCTTTAAACTTAACTTCAAAATCTTTTAAGTTTGCGTTCTTAGCAATTTCATCGACAATCCTTTGTACATCATTGCTGAGGCTTGATGGAACGCTTTCGCGATTAGTAGTCATCTTGTATAATGGATGGGTGAACGATATAACCGAGCGAGACGAACGAATATTATATTGCAACTGATTGGAGAATCGCCTGTGTCTCTTTTATATAAACGGAAATCACGACGTGGAGCACATCAGTTTAGAGGCACACAAACATAGTTTTATTTTATAACATACATAAACGTATCTTATAAAATGAAACTATTTTTAGCATTGATAAGAGAGATCAGAAGTTTGTGCAGCTTTTGTCTTCCATTGGTACTGAAATTTTAATACGCGTTCAAACCGTTCAGTCAGTGAACATTAATATCTTCAATTGGGGGACCTCAGAAAGCAAAAAAAAAAGAAAGCAAACCTTCGATGCCAACGGCTTGTTTTTTTAGCAAATTCGTTAATGTTATGAGTCGCATTGTATCTCGTCCAACTGAAATGTCTGTGTGAAACATCAAATTAATACATAATTATTTTTTATTAAAACACAAATAACATTGTTTACATCACTTTATTTCGATACAAAATCTCAACATGTTTCATGAACCAAGTTCACTTCATCAAAGTTATAACTTTAGTATACTTGTGCTCCTGATGAAGTGAACTTGGTTCATGAAACATGTTGAGATTTTGTATCGAAATAAAGTGATGTAAACAATGTTATTTGTGTTTTAATAAAAAATAAATAATGCCATCACAAAGTGAAAAGCAGTTAGAAGAAGTTTTCTTCGAAAAACATAATTATTTATTAGCATTTCGTCGGGCGTTAAAACCGTTACATCGGGATCTGGGTCCTGAGTCAAATATCTTACCGCTCTGCCAACTCAGTATGTATAGATATGAACAAAATGGCTGAAAGCAGGATCTTAAACAAATAACAGCTTATTAATTGCAAATATGCGTATGACTATATTATAAAATGATTACAAGATAATGGCGATAAAATATATCAATACATTTATCTTGAGTAGTAATTTATAAATGCTTTCTTTATTTGATATCAAATTTCTTCTTGAATGATTTTCATCAGTGTTTTCATTTATTTTCGAGTGTGTTCGCGTGATTATTTATCGCACTCAATGGAATTATTGTTCGAAATGAGTCTTATAATTCAATTTTCAGCCGCAACCAACTCGTGCGTCAGTTTTTTGTCTTGTAACCGACTTATACCAGTTACTTTACATGGAAAAAATGTAGGTGAGAAAAGATGAATGTGCACAAAAGACATCCAGTTGTGGGTTATAATAGAGTAACATTCAGAGAGCAATAGATTGTGATCTGAAGAGATCTAAATCAGGGGCGGATTAACTATTAGTTAATCTGAACGCGCAAAATCGGGCCCCGCTGTGACTAGGGCGCAATAAAATATATTATTCAACAGATAATCACATACTTTACCACACAAACGTGCTCTCACTTTGAAGCCGTTTCGGACACTAAAGATAAATAACTTGCGTCGTGGTTTATATAATGCGGTGATGCAAGTAACAATATCTAGCTATTAAAAAACTGTTTTTATTTATTTAAGCATTGTTTTAATACTTTTTAAACTGATTTTATTCTCTAATCGTTTAAACGACATTGACGTGGTGATAATTTTTATATTTAAAATTCTCCTGTATTTAGAATTAAAGAATATAATCGAACTTTAAGCTATTTTTAGAGGTTCTGTAAATATTTTTTTACGCAATTGTTTCAAACATTTTAAGATGTTTTGTTTTCTCATTGTTTGGAAGAATAAATTATTTGTTCAAAACATAATATTATTTTCAAATAAACAATACAGAAATTTCTAAAAACTGCTTCAAAAACCGCAATTATGCTGCGCTTGCGATAATATCCCCTTAACTACTTACGTTGTCGAATTACTCGGTCATGGGTACCTTAATACAACACGTTCAAATTTTGTTTTATGATTATTTTGCATTGAAATATTTATTCAAAAATAATTATTATTTTACTAATTATATTTTCAGAATGTACAAGAGAATAAACGGAAATAGATACGAAATGAATTTGTTTAATTCACATCCTATCTACTTATGGTTACCAATAAATGACAACTGTGACTATTGGTATGTATATTGAAAAACGGTGTCAGAAGTACAGTCACTCGCATGCAAACAAAAATCTCTTATTATTTCAATAAATATGTGTAATGCATAAAGCCGGGAATACACATGCCTGTAGCTGGCACACTTGCATGCAAGCTCTTGCACATGCCAGCTACTATCATGTGTATACGCTAACTTGCATGCCTGTACCTGCCTTGCAAGTAGATTGCACAACATTTGATTTACTGGCATGCAAGTTGAGGGAGGGGACGAGGGGGGCTATGAAACCGGCATGTGTGAACGTCGCGTCAGGTACGGGCATGCCAGTAGCTTTTCTCTCATTAAATTAGCCACACATTGTACTGCCAATTGCAATACGATGATATTTAATTCACTTCGAATGTTTTCCATTGCCAAAAAGCTTGAGACTACTCAGTCTCAGAGTGATTTGAGACACGTACTGTCTAGTGACTGGCATGTGTATACGTCTTGCAAATACAGGCATGCAAGGACGCAACTTGCATGCAAGTTTAACTTGCATGTGTATTCTCATTGCGCCAGTAACTTGTACATGCCATTAACATGCATGCAAGCTACTGTTCCATTTTACAGGCATGTGTATCGCCGCCTTAACGTTCACAATAATAAATCTTTTAAATAATTAATACCGTATTTGAGGTTTTTAAAGAAAACAAATTTAAACAGTAAAAAATATGTGTATTTTGAGAATAATAAATAGGTAAAAGCACAGTCATAAAATATAATACAAATCACGAAACAATTGCGAAAGTATAAATAAATGATAAAAAATAGCTTAAAAATAATCAAAACAATCATTATTACTAATTTAGGAAAACAATTTTAGTAATATTTAACAGAACTTAATAAAAACAAGCATTAGTTGCAGAAATTACAGTCAGAAAATAAAATAATAACATCAAAAGTTAAACAAGAACAGTAACGAAACAAAAAATTATAACTTATCTAATAAAGTGCTATCTGAGTCATTTGCGGCGAGAGAAATTAACTGCATATAAACATCATTAATTTTTTTAAGACAGAGTAATGGACCAATAGATTCGTGAGAAAGTGCTTAAACATAATCCTTATTGAAACTAGATGCTATCTGAGTTATGTTCAGAGGAGTCATCAAATCGCAAACATTGTGTTCTTGACTCGGAATTGGGTGGAACAAGTAAATTTAACACTTCAGAGGGAAGTGAGCTCGATTTTTTTTCTTGGAACTTCTCTAAAACTATTTATTATTGGATCTGATGTAATTAATAGCATGGTTAACATATCTCTGTTTGTTGATGTTCGGTTGATTTTTCTGGTGTGCCTAAATCTTCTACAGTCTTTATTTCGCGCCTCTTCTGACAGCTGCCCAATAGGTACAATGCACGAACTAATCACATCAAATGAATGGTATAATAGTTTATGAACAGTTGGTGGCATGGTATACCAATCATATAGGTTAAGATATAACTCCTTAGTGTCATTTTTATTTATTTTATTTTTGTTTATTGCAGAACTTCAGCTTTTCTTTTGTAATGTTAATAAGAGCCGATGAGTACCACGCTGGGAAGTTGGTTGGTTTCAGAACTTTCTTTGGAACAAAGTCATCTATCAAGGCGTCGATGAGTAGGTAAAAGCTGTTAACCGCCGTGTTAACGTCCTGTGCGTTTAAAACAGAAGACCAGTCAGTTTTTGACAGAGCGTCATTGACTAGGTCATAGTTGACTTTATTGAATAACTTGATCGTCTGGGGTGAGGAAGTGGTTGTGGGGGCGTAAATATTGAGTTCAATTATTAAGGATGTGTGATGTGCATCTTCCGGAACCAGAGGAGAGTCAGCAGGAGAGACGCAGACTGTGGTGTTACAGAGCACTAGGTCAAGTGTTCTACCGTACCTGTTTGGAATGTGGTTGTATTGTTTTAAATCCGAATAAGATAGACAGTTAAGGAGGGTGGTGGAGCAGATGTCAGTACCACGGGGATGATATGCGGTGTTCCAGCTGATGTTAGGCATGTTGTAATCGCCAATTAATAGAAAGATATCGTTTGGATAGTTTGTGGTTAAGTCGGAAATTCTGGACGTATGACTGTTGAGAAAGGATAAACGCTGAGTATTTGATAGCTTTGGACCGACTCCGGGTAAGTACGAACAACAGATGTGAATATTGGATTTACGGCGTTTTGGGTCTTTTAATGCTAGTGAAATCCAAATTTCTTCAGCTTCCGAGCTCCACGACTCGCGTGAGTGAACAGTAAATTCTTTTTTTATAGCAATTGCGACACCACCTCCTTTGATTTTACCCGTTAGGGGCGTGTCTCTATATTTTCTGTAAATATTATACCTGGGGTCGAAGAGCTCGTTGTCAGATATGCTGTCTACTAACCATGTTTCAGTAATTAAAATTATATCGAATTCATTTGACAAAACATTATGATAAAACTCTTTCGTTTTACTACAAAGGCCACGCGCGTTTTGATAAAAAATTATTAATTTTTCTGACATAAGAGGGCGAAGTAAATTACCGATTTATTGTTGTCTGCCACAAGTCCACTGGGATATGCATTAGGCGAGTGTAACGCTTGATAATATATTGAATGTGCAAGTGTGTAGGTATGATTGTTAAACATTTTAGCGGCTGTTATGGATAGAATGAGTGTGTTGTTGTGATGTGTTGTGAGCGTGGGAGTAAAGGATGGATAGTTATGATTTAATGAGTTATAAAAGAAGTAAGTAGACAAGGTAGAGGGTTTTGTAGTTATAACAAGTTTGATAATTGAGCCAGGCCAGATATTAGGATTGCGGGAGAGGCATCGTTCTTCCTTATGTATATTTTGGAGTTTCGCACCCATAAAAAATTGAAATTGTTAGCGTTTTTAAACTCTTTCGCGGAACGTAATAGATATTTATTTTTTCTTGTAAGTTGGTCGTTAATAAATATTTTCCCTCCGGCTAAACCTATGCTACTGCAATCGAGTCCTTTCTTCTTCTTGATGGCGGCAATCAGTTCGTCCTTCAGTTTCTTGCTAACAAGTTTGGCCACAATGTTTCGGGGGCGGGTATCGCGAGGAGTAGCAAGTCCGGAACCATCGGGTAGAGGATGTAGGCGTATTTTTACCCTGCTGGCGTAAACAATGTCTTCTCTGTTTATCTTTTGTCCCACTTTGGTTGCAATTTTAATAATCGTGTCGGCAATGTCTTCGTTGGTATTTTCAGAGATGCCGAAGATTTCGATGTTGTTTTCGAGCAGCTGTTGGTCGTGGTTATTATTCCTTTTGTCTAGGTGGTTAACTATTCTCGTAAGCTCCGCAATCTCGCCTTCGAGCCTAACTGATTTTGTTTTTTCTTCTTTAAGGTCCAGGTCCATTGTTTTTAGTTTTCCTTCATAATCATCGATTTTTTTTGACATGTAGTCTATTGTTTTTATGAGGTCCCTTATTTCGGATTTAAAAGACATTTGAAAACTATCACATTTTAAGTCGATGTGCTTCAGTATTTCGGAGTCCTCGGACTGCAGCTTCTTAGGAGGCATTGCAAGTTATTTAAATATTTTGGAATTTGTTTACCTCAGTCACGGCCAATAGGAGTGAGCAACAACAGCAGTAAGCCAATAACGAGGCAGCAGAAGAAATGGCGGCGATTACACCCAATCACAGCTGTCAAAACAAGAGTGACAGTTAGTTTTACACGGATCACTGATATTAGGTTATAAATGCTGAGTTTAGATTTGAATTAAAAGCAATTTTTTCTGCACAGAGTCCGTGGATAACAGTCACACTTATGGATTGCACTTAGCACTATTCGTTTTACTGGAACTAGATTCCGATGGTGTAGAAATGAACAATATTAACGGTTAATACAACAGGTGTAACTTGAGCCGGTAAATGTATCTATGGACTCATGCACATACTGTTCAAAATGTTCGATGTTAATGCTATACCCAGAAGCTATTGTACTCAAAATTGTGCAAAACTCACTTGCAAATTAGGGTTAGAGTAGAACCCGAACGAAATCTTTCTTTTATAACTTGCGATTGAACACTAATCAAACGTTCCACAGTGTGATTTAAGATCGCCTGTAATTGAATTTCTGCACGAGTTTCGCTAATTGTGATGAATTCCTCGCTCGGACCACATGCTTCTTTTGCTTTCCTCAAGCTATAAAATGACGGATATAGGTAATGACCGGCTTTAATGGCGTTTTTACGCATGACTTTGTATGAATGCGAAGTTAGTTTGCAATCTACATAAACACTTAGCGCTTATTCGATGGTTAATGTGCGCTGTTCCTTTAATTGTCGACGATCCCTCCATACTTTTGCCACTTCATCAGAAAAAATTTCCGAGATTTCCTTCAAGAGATCGGCAACGGTACGTTTTCCAGTTGCACGAACTGACATCTGTGCGGCAAACGAAAGTTCGACAAAGGTCCTCGTATTCACTAAGTTACACACTTTCATTATTTTATTTCAATCACTGCACGCCTCAAAATCCTTGGCGGGCCTTCCAGTGGATGTAGATGGCTGATTTCTGTCCAATTGAGAATTTTAACGTAAATCTTCAATTACAAAAACGTTTTCACTGCCTTGAAGCCACTCACCAAATTTAACAACAAATCTTTTGAGAATCCGAGAGGCTGCGATCCACTTTTTGGTTATATTCAAAGATATTAACTGTACTTGGGTTTTCAATTTTTTTTCACAGCTTGCACTGAGATTTTGACGTTCAAATTTACTTAAAATATGATTATATTCCCTGAAACCTTTCTTTCTTAGGTAAACTTCTCCACGTCTCGAAAAATTCCTGCCTGGAAATCTGGTATGTGGTGCCTGTGAAATGACAAAATATGATTGGTGAGCATTAATGAGCAAAAATATCGAAACTGATTTCAATAGAAAATTAATTGTTCAATCCATAAAAATAAAATCACGGAACCTTATTCATACTTTATCCGAAATAAATTCTCGTAGTTAGAGAGAAATAAGAATTAAGAAGTTAGAAATTAAATATTTTTAAACCACAAAAAATACACAAGTTAAACATTATTTAAAAAATAAACTGTAATATTTTTTATTAAAATTTTACAATTATAATATACTGCATACCTTCCAAAGTAGCCTCCATTTTTTTAGAACCAAAATAAAATACTTTAAACACATTAACAACCTTACAGCTCCCGCGACAAGATGCGAATAAAAGCAACTGATAATTCATTAATTAATTTACCTAACTTTGGGGCTCTGGTATGAGTCAACCCGTGCATTAATTACCCCAATTACAAAAGCATTTGTCACACTAACTACCTGTTCATACCCCCATGACGTCATTTTTCAAGAATTCCAAAGTGAGTTTTTTTCCGTCTAGCTGTATTAAACGAAACACAGTGCGGCGTCGCGAGGAGGTAAGAGAAACGAGGGGCGTTCATAATTATATAGTCGTTTCACCCATACAATAATATTATTTGAATGTGTTTCTAATGCGTTCTGTTCATTTGACTATGTATAAAGTTATTTGTAGTCATTTTATTTATTCGCACTAATTTGTTGTGGTAACCCATTTCTCATGCGTTTCGTTATTCGATTTAAATCTAGAAATAGGATCATACCATATTTTTTGTTTGATTAGTGTGACATGTCAATGAAGCATAGCTAGTTCTGTACCAATAGGTGGCCAATACTATGTTGTATTTCAATGCTCTTGACATTTACATTACGTCAGACACACACACACACACACCCTCACACACACACACACACACACACACACACACACACACCCACACACACACACACACACACACACACACACACACACACACACACACACCCTCACACACACACACACACACACACACACACACACACACACACACACACACCCTCACACACACACACACACACACACACACACACACACACACACACACACACACACACACACCCCCTCTCATACTCGGACACACACAAAAGCGGAGATGTATACCATTGTTAGATAATTATATGTAACTTGTTATCAACCTTATATTCACAATAAAATACCCGCGTCATCGTGATAAGATAAATATCAATTTAAAACTTGACAGATAAATAAAACTGGTTTTCAGGGGCGTGCCGTGATTTTTAAAATAAATAATCAGAAACACAAATAATTTGGCAACATTTCGTGCGAAAATTACATAAGTTCATGAACTTGGAATTCATAAAATTTGCAATCAAAGTAGAAATCTCTAAAGAATTATTTTTATTACCTAGTTTTGTTTTAGTAATGGCATTTGAAGATACATTTATTTTGGAATATTTTTATGTTGTTAAAAACGTTTTTTTTATTTAAAATCAACAAAGTTTCTCTACGACGCTGTTTATTATAAATAGGCCGTTATCTTGATTATCAGTACACAAAATACGTGGTTAGGTACTTTTTCTGTAAGTAAGTAATTAGATAAGAACATTATGTTTTTAAATGTTTTGGTTTTATTTTATTTAAAATATATTAATGTTCTTTTGATGCTTCAAGAGCGCATTGCATTTCAAGGAATCTTTCTGAAAAGGATTGTATTTAATATATAGTATAACTGTATTTAAAATATATTATAATTATATAATAAATAATTCACATAATTGACTGTTTTCCAAATTTAGTCATTAATTTATTTTATTAAATCTAAACATGAAATAGAACAACATGCAGAAAATTAATTTGACATGATTTAAATAATTTAATTATACATGCTTTTAATTCCCAATGTCCGAATAATCACCTGACATTAGCGGAACGTCCCTGCTGTTGATAAACGTTATGTTTATATTTAAAAAGAGCGGATAGCTAATCAAAACCAGTTGAAGATAAACAGCAATGCGGGGCGCACGCTATTGAATATTTGCTAAAATGGCCAATAACCTAGATAATGGTTCCGCGGCTCCGTTAACCAGTGAAGATATAAAAAACCTTATCGAACAAATTGCTAGTGAAGTTCAAATCAAAGACTATGAAATTGTATTTAAGGAACAAGAATTCACAGGAGATAACTATTTGGGGGAAATTACACGCGTTCAAATAAAACCGGTAAACAATGGCCAAAAAGGACTTCATTTGGTTGTGAAAAAAGCGCCCACAGAAGGAACCTCCAGATCCACGATGCCAATACACGACGTTTATGTTACAGAAATGTTCGCCTACACCGATATCATCCCTGCTTTTTATAGGCTCGATGATCAGTTTAACATTCCAAGTGAAGATAGATTCCTAACCGCTCATTTCTACAAGGGACTCAACGAAGAATTTAAAGAAATCATCATTTTGAAGGATGTTTTCGATGACGGTTTTGTCATGAGCAACAAAAGAACTCCTTTAGATTACGACCACGTTGCTTTAGTCCTTAAAAACTTGGCCAGGATACACGCAGGCTCTTTTGTCATGAGAGAAAAATACCCAGAACAATTTTCCAAATTAACTGACCATATTCCGAAAGTGGCTAACTTTGGAGAGCAAATGATGTCGATGCTAGAGAACATTGCTCGCACGTACATCCACAGGATAGAGTGTCCCAAAAACAAAGCTAAGTTAATATCTTTCCTTGGAAAAACGAAAGAAAGATTTTATGAAAAACTGGACTCCAACTTATCAGAACCGTATAATATTATTTGTCACGGGGATACGTGGAATAACAATATGCTATTTAAATACAACAAGGTAAATAATTTTCTTATTTTCAAATTAGTATTTATTACATTACATTTGTAACATGTTATCATATTTTCCTACTTGCTACGCTAGCTTCACCGCGTTGTAGCAAGTAGTCTTCGACTTTTTTTAGTAAAATCACAAAAGGTATTAAAACAGATTCTCTATCATAGTCAATAAAATTATCATCATTTATTATCTGGCCATTTAGGCCGTTGGAGAACCGCTTATTAAGTAACGCCATTACACGCAATATTGCGAATTCGACTCATTGTACTCATGCATACATACTCATACATACACCGGTCGGTGGCCGAGTTGACATCGCGCTTGGCGTAGTGTGTTCAATTCCTCGGCTGGCTAAGTCCTCCATCACAACACAAGCAACTTTTTCAGCTTACTGTGGTGGTAGTAGGAGATTTTCAAATATTGTTACGTAACCCGGGAATGTTTGTCTTTCTTTAAAAAAAAAAATACATACGAGTGATTGTGAAGTGTTTAGATGGTGTTTAACCTTTACTCGATAACTACATAAGCATAAGATCATTCTCTCGTCAGTTTCTTTTTGCTGCTTACCAGAGCCAGCCGACACAAGTAGCAAACTGGCGCCAAGATATGGGACTACGATATTTTGGTATTTAGTATATAATATCATTTAATGTTGACTTTTTAAAAATTAAAAATTAATTGTATTATAAATTTTGACATTAATAATTTTTATATTGATAATTTTTTTACTGGAATATAATTTAAGAATTCTAGAATAAAGAATTTTTGAATTCTTTATTAAGAATTTTAAAAATCTCCATACCAAATACCCTACCCACAGGTATCGTTCAGAGCAATGATAACGTCACGCACCCCTCCGCCTCTTACCGCTCGAATTGCGGTCGTGTTGGCGGGTAAAAAAATTAACTTTAATTAATTTAACTGTGAAAACGAACTTAAAAAGTAAAACAAAAAATGCTCGAATTTAAGTTTTAATATCGATATTGATTGAAATAATTGTCTCAAATCCCTTATTGTCTTGGCCATCAATAATCTTGCAGGACAAGGTGTTGGCCGTGAATTGTTTCGTGTTCCGTCAAAATTGCAGTAGGTACAAATAAAACAAATTCACAACACAAAAAAAACTCCCGCAATAAATCCGCCAAACTTGTAAAAACTTGAACAAAAATCTCGAAATTATTTATTAATATTAATAGCGCTCGATATTGTGAAAATTTTGGTAGCGAGTAGGTGTCAAACAAAGATTTTGGATTGAATCATCGATACAGTAATGTATTTTTACAGACAAAATTATTTATTCATATTCATATTGAAATTTTAAAGCATAAATTGCAAAAAGTGTATTTTCATAAAATAATTAAATATACGCCATCTATGAACGCGTTAGTTATAACGATCGTTGCGTTTATTTTGATCGTTATGTTTATTGATGCACCAAAAGACAACCTTACGATAACGGATTACTTTACACAATAAAGAAGTTACAATATTTTACATTGCGTGTTTACTAAATCATTGTAACGATTTATTGCAGGATAACAAAGTGGAGCAAGTGGTGTTCATAGACTGGCAAATAGTGAGATTTGCTTCTCCCTTGGCTGACGTATGCTACATGTTCTGCATGTCAACAGATCAACAGCTGCTAGACTCTCACCTGAACCAACTTCTGGATCTCTACTATGAGGCCCTCGGACTGAGAATGAAGAACATGGGTTGTGACGTTGAAAAATCCCTACCTAGAGAAGTTTTCATGGAACATTTCAGAAGTTACATGCCTTTTGGTCTGGCGATGGCAACTGGAGGTCTACCAATAGCCCTGAGCGATCCAGGAGATGCCAAGCCAATAGGAGACTATGAAATTAAAGATGGAATAGTCGAAGTTAGCGATACACCTCTTAATGAGGTCACTTTCCAAAGAATCTCTGGATTGGTAGATTTCTTCGTGAAACACGATTTGATGTAAGACTTACTTTACCTGCAGCAGTAGGACAATGTATTTATTTAACCTGTTCATCCCCGCATAATGTTTCCACAAATAGAGAATATTATGTGATAACACCTTAGATAGTTATTTGATTTTTTTTGTATAATTTTATTTTGCTCTGTAGTTTATTTATTATTAATAATTGTGTTTAATTCGAAAAACTCAATTTAATTTTCACTAAACAATAATGGTTATAAAATTTAATAATGTTATTATTAAGTTCTGCAAGTATTTTAGTCTTAATTATATGATCATATAATAGGTCGTCTCAACGTGGCCTAGCCACAGTTTGAAAATGACCTTGATTGCCGAAACAGCTGTCACAATAATAAAAACTAAAATACTTGCAGATCTTAATAATAATATTATTAAATAAAATTTCTATAAAAATAATATATTTATTTATTTAGTTTATTTTATATGAATAGTACAAATTATACTGTATTTATTATACATAATTAAAGTGCCTCAGTAACAATCTTTTGTATTTTTAAGTGATAAATTGAAGATGCCCACTAACTCGATATAATTATTTAACTCCATAAGTATTCTGAGTAATGAAGAATACATATGGTAGTTAGTCCTTAGTTAATTTCTGCACTGAAATAAATCCCGTCTTTTAGTGTTAAGTAGTGGAATCCGAACACAACATTTATAAAAAACATCAAAAGTACATAAACAATACACAAGACAACATAATAAACTATACACACATTCAGCAAATACTGAAAGTGGTAAAAGAAACATAGGCCACGAGGGTGTACACTGTACACATATACAATCTCCTTCCCACTAGCTTGACATCAGTAAATAGAATGAATATATTTAAGAAAAAACTGTTTGCTCCTAAGATCAGCGAGCTAAATTAAAATGTACTTATGTAAGTTAATAAAAAGGTAGTAAACCGTAATATTTAAATTTTTGTTTTTAATGTGTACTTTTAAGTTAAGAAAGTGAAATCTGTATATTTATTTTAACTTTAAATAAAGCCAATGAATGCAAACAGTTTTGGACTATTAAATGCATCATTTTGAATTTTATGTAGAAATACTAAGGACGGGTTGTTTCGGAGAATTTGAACAATTCATCAAATTTCAACGTTCATTTTCGGGTTCTGTGAAAGTCCTATTCAAGTTCTGTTATTAAATCATTGTAGGCTAGTTGCTTGACAAAACTGAAATAAAAACAGAACTTGAAAAAATCTTTCACAGAGCTTGAAATTGAACGTTGAAATTTGATGAATTGTTCAAATTCTCCGAAACCACCCGACACCCACCCACACCCACACCACACCCACTTAAAAATTTAAAAATTGTACACCCACTTAAAAATTTAGGCGTATTAGATCTATCAAAAAATTTATATATAAAGATGCAAAAGTCGGTCATTTTGAATACATGTAGGATAACAAAAGATTTTTTAAATATTTATGTTGAGGGATCAGTAGGATTTATAGGCCCTGTTAGAAGTTCTACCGAGCCGAACCCTCTGATATGAAAATATCTGGAGACGGTGAATTTTTTTTCCCATTTGATATCTGGTGATTTGACGTGTTGTTGTTCTTGTATTGTTTTGTATTTATTTTACTTATATAATGCACTTACATAGTGTTGATTGACTAGCTGATCATTTGTGGAAAAGTGAGTGGAAGGGTTAAGTTTTTCCTTTGGGGAAGACTTAACCCGGACAACTAAATCGGAAGTTTAAAAAAAAAAAAAAAAAAAAAAAAATAATATATGATAATTATTAAAATATATATTATAATTTTAATTATATTAAAATATTATTATTATTAAATTATATGATATTATACCATATTTTTAAAAATTAAATATTAATAATATGATAATATTTTGGAATCAAAGAAAAGACTGCGATTGACTTGTACGAGGAAAGATACAAGGTAAAAGTGTCGCCATGTGGTATTTTTGTGAAAAAGGAATGGCCATACTTGGGGGCAAGTCCAGATGGATTGGTTGGAGAAAATGGTATAGCGGAAGTAAAATGCCTGCCCTCAATCGGAAACAAAACTATTTTTGACGCAGCTCTGGAAGATAATATCTTCGTTGCCGTGCAGAATGGAATACTTGTGTTGAAGAAGTCACATAATTATTCATTTCAAGTTCAAGGACAATTATTCATTACAAGAAAGGACTTCTGTGACATTATAATTTATTCTGAAAGTGGAGTAGAAGTAATAAGAATATATCCTGACAATGAATTTGAGCTAAAAGTGTTACCACGCCTGACAAAGTTTTTCAACGAATCACTTTTGCCAGAGTTAGCGGATAGCCGAATTCAACGCGGTATGAAAATTAGAGAACCTGACCATGTTGTCAATGCTCTACAAGCCATATATGATAATATTTTGTAATCCTACATGTATTTAAAATGACTGACTTTTGCATTTTTATATACAAATTTTTTGATAGATCTAATACGCCTAAATTTTTTATAAGAGAGCTAGGTATAATGCCAGTAGCCGAAATTACAAATGGTAATATTTTTATAGTGAGAATGCCAAATTCTTTTGAACTCATTTCCCAAATCTGTGTATTTTATTATTTTTTCAAAAACAGATCTTTCGTTGAAACGTTGCTTGAAATGGCTTTAGCCGTGTTTGGTGACCAAATCTGCAAATAGCCAGGTAGATTCACTTATTCAATAAATAATACCCGTTCTGCGGTCTAAATTTAAATAATGATGTTAAAATTGTACTACCTACATGTAAAACCCCTCAGGGCTAAATAAGTAGATTTTTTTTTTCTAAATATTTATTACGATAACCATGGTTTACCGAGATTAACCAAGGTCAACCATGGGGCAGGACCACAATGATATTTTTTCCGTGGCCCAGGAGACACGCTTGTACACCCACTTCCAGTTATATTATTTTTTTCTTCTACTTTTTACGTCTAGCAGTACATTTTTGAATTGAATACCACACAAGAGTCTCAATCGCTCCCGTCTGGAGTCAGTGAGACTATGGCCTATCCCCAATTGGAGAATGTTGCGAGACTGAAGGTAGGTGAGGGGAATGAGACGAGGAAGAGGAAGGTGGGGAAGTACCAGGATATTCAGTTCTGGTCACCAAACACTAAATAAATAATATATGATAATTATGAACTATAATTATGATAAGGTCACCAAACACGGCCAAAGCCATTCCAAGCTAGCTTAATATTCTGAATGGTGGTTTTACACCAGGGCGATACTGAGAGTATCTTGCACTATGGCCACAAATATTCTATATATTATATTTAATTAAATTGTGAAATAACACCAAATAATCAAATAAAATTTATTTGCACATTCCGGAATTTGAACCCGCGTCCTTCGGATTGCTTTTCGAGAGCCTTACTCCTCGACCACGGAGACCGTCGAAGTAATAATGAAAAAATCTGGTCATGAAAAAAAAACATTCACAGACCTTTTACCGTTATTTGTCCTAACTTGGAGTTTTTTCTACAAAATTGGCTCGTCTATATTTTCAGGTTCTATAAGTACTCTAGGACGTACCTAATAGTATTACTAAGATGTTTTGCAAACACGCCATATTTGTATGCCAAAAAATTCTCGAGTGTTTAAAACAAATTTAAAAATTAAATAAACATACCAAGCTCTGCTTATTTAAACAAACATCTGACACCTTGATTAAGAATAGGTAGATAAAACAATTAAAAAAATAGATTTAATAAAAAAAACTCTTCCCTCGTGCCCTTCGGGGTCTTGTAAAACAAAAATCTATCATGAACTGTTTTGTCATCCGCGTAGTAATGAATTGGTGAACATGGTAAAAGATCGATGATTTGCAATAAAACAAAGTAGTAAAGGGATGTTATGCTGTAAAAATGTAATTGTATATTACAAAGAAATTAAAATCAACCAGCTATGATTAAAGGAAGGGGGGGGGGGTAAATTAACGGTACTCATGGTGAGGCACTCTTCACTCGATGATTTTCTAAGTAAATCGGTTTTTAATTTCATCGTCATTTCACTGTTGAAAATATTACTGCGTATCGACAGAAGACAAAGGGCGCGGCTTCAGTTGGATTTCTTACTTCCAAGGGCGTAGGGACGCGGGGGTTGTGCAGCGGGGTTGCAGGAATCGCCAGATGATTCTCTTGTAAGGGCGATGGTCTTTGGCGATTCAGTGACGGAAACACGGACAGGCTATATGGCCCACATATGTCTATAACGGCGGCGGTGAAGGCGAGAATGGTGGCGGCTTATCTATTGTCTATCTCAAGTAGGGAAAGCAATAAATCTCCAACATTATATGGCTGCTTAAAATGAGAAGTGTTGAAGTCCCACCCGCTCCGCTATAGGTGTCACCAAAGATAAAATGTAAAATGTTGTATGAAAAAGTGACAGTATTAATTTATAAACACATTGAAACGAAAGGAAAGAAGCAACCGCAAGCAGCGTTATGCGTTGTTTGCGGTTGCTTCATTCCTTTCTCAAAGACAAATAAATAGCACTATCTTTTTTATGTCAATACAAACATGGGATGCTAGGAAGAGGAATGTAGGTATATTTTTTACAATGCGTAATAATACAAAAAATAGTGCAATCTGGTAACTGAAATTCATAACTTTTATAACGATGATAACGAAGATTTACATTACCGCCATCTTACTGTTTTCAGGCAAACGTTTTTAAAATAAATTCTAGTTAGAAAAAATATTGTTTTGGAAATGAACAACAGAGTTCTTGTGTGTCGAAAATAGTTGATTTTGACAGGTCTACACTCGGCCTTAAGAGTGATTGTATACCTAACAAAATCAACTATTTTCGACACACACGAACTCTGTTGTTCATTTCCAAAACAATATTTTTTCTAACTAGAATTTATTTTAAAAACGTTTGCCTGAAAACAGTAAGATGGCGGTAATGTAAATCTTCGTTATAAAAGTTATGAATTTCAGTTACCAGATGGCACTATTTTTTTGTATTATTTATTTAATTAGAATATAAACGAATATATACAAGGTAACATTTAATTTAATTGTATGTATTTTAATATTTTTACAGAAAGCCTGACATTTTTTTTTTTTATGCTTCCGATTTTGTTGTCCGGGTTAAATCTTCCCCATAGGAAAAACTAAACCCTTCCACTCACTTTTCCACAAATGATCATCTAGTCCAGGGGTCTCCAAACTTTTCAGCCGGCGGGCCACATTGACTACTTCAGTGAGTTCAGAGGGCCAAAACCGTTTTAATTTCTAGACACTCATATTTTCTGTCCTAGGGATGGGGGGGGGGGTAGACAATAGATTTTTCAGGGATGAAAAAATAGCTTTAGATAACGTAGCTTTGAAGATAATTTTTGATACTCGTTTCTCAGACCTTGATATCTTTGCGAATCAAATAAAGATTTTTCAAAAAAATCCTCTCGATATATTCGCGCGATACTTGTGGACGCAATGTATTGGTGCCAAGTACCTCGCCAACGAGCATATTTATTTATTCGCACGAAAAAATTCGCGGAGTTTTCGCCCCTTCTGAGCAAGGTCTTAGCCATTAGCTGTCACGGGTCCTTGATGACACTGGTCATAAGATGTCGCGGGCCGGATGGAAGACACTGGCGGGCCGGATACGGCCCGCGGGCCGTAGTTTGGAGACCCCTGATCTAGTCAATCAACACTATGCAAGTGCATTATATAAGCAAAATAAATACAAAACAATACAAGAACAACACTTCAACTCACAAAAGATCAAATGGGAAAATAATTCACCGACTCCAGATATTTTCATATCAGAGGGTTCGGCTCGGTAGAACTTCTAACAGGGCCTATAAATCCTACTGATCCCTCAACATAAATATTTAAAAAATCTTTTGTTATCCTACATGTATTCAAAATGACCGACTTTTGCATCTTTATATATAATTTTTTTGAAAGATCTAATAAGCCTAAATTTTTAATTAGAGAGCTAGGTATAATGCCAGTAGCCGAAATAACGAATGGTAATATTTTTATAGTCTGAGAATGCCAAATTCTTTTTATTTCATTTCCTAAATCTGTGTATTTTCTTATTTTTTCGCTAACAGATTTTTGAATATTACAGGAATTTGGTATAGCGACATCAATGATATAAGTTAATTTTTTTAATTTTTTCATGTAAAACTATATCGGGTCTATTATGACTAATCGCTTATATTATTATTATTTCTTCATATATCTTTAGTCCTGATTTTCCATATTATGACATGTATGATGATGTATGTGCCAATTTCTTAATTATGTATATCTCTATTAAAAACATTTTGGCATTTGGTTTTACATAGTTTTATGCACAATAATTAACACATTAAATTCAATAGATAACAATGAATTAAATGAAATAATATAAATAAATAATTTTTTAAGTACTTAAAATTTTAAATACCAAAATACTTTTAACAAAATAAAATTTTATTGATTCTGTGGTCCAGAATAAATATCTAGGTTCAGATATAAATGCTAATACTTCTTTATTTGCGTACACCGGGTTCGAACCCGCGACCTTCGGAATGGGAGTCCAAAGCCTCACCCCGGACTACGCCGGCCGTCAGATGCACGCATTGTAAAAAATATGCCTACATCTGGTCAAAAAACAGAGTACCTGTGTTCGTTCTACCTCGGTCAACAAAAACCGTTATAAATAACATTATTGTTTTCTAAGGCCCACAGAAACGCCATCGGGCCCAAAATTCGCTTGTATTCAACAGTCCTTTGTGAAGCAAAACGCCAGATTTGGCAACATTCAGTTCATTTACAACAATGCCACTCAGCACTCAGAACTAAAAAGCGCCTTGCGCGGGTGGACATTTTTGTAAGTTGTTTTACAGTGGACGGTAAATTGATATCCCGACCTAAAAATGTCCGACCGCCCTCTGCAATGGAGCGAACTGGCGCGTTATGAAATGATACATTTTTACTAAGGATATCGGTGTAAAAAAATTGTCGCACGCCTGCGCCCAGTAGGTACGTTTGTATACAAGATGCAACAAGATATTCATTCAAACTTCTCACTTTCAATAGACAGTTTGTTGTCAGGTCTGGTATGTTTCTGGATGTCAAAAAAATAAAACATATTTTTTATATACCGCACAAGAGTCTCAACCGCTCCCGTCTGGAACAGCGAGACTGTGGCATCCCCAATCTGAGTACTAGGGTGAAGGTATTGGGGAGGGGAAGAAGATGGGAAGACAAATGTAGAAAAGTACCTGGCTATTTATATCCGGTCACTAAACACGGCAAAAGCTTAGAAATAACGTTTCCATTCGGAATGGTGGTCTCACACCAGGGCGATACTGAGAGTAAATTTCACTCTGGATCGTGCTGCAAACACACTTTATATTATGTTTAATGTATTAATTGTGAAATAACACAAACAAATAAAAATTTATTTGCGCACGCCGGGTTTGACCGTCAGATGACCTTTATGAGCGTTGACTCACACTTGCACCATAATCACGTGGCACTAGCAATTACGCTTGCTCGCTTAGACTTTCAAAATACTCTAGCCACAAAATATGGCAGTCAGGTTATTTGTGTTTGGTCTTTTCATTCATGTTTTTTTAGAATAATTTACAAAAACAATAATAAATATCGAGATATGGCCCGACTCAACAGGATGACGACCTCCGTGACGTCGCGGGTTACAATCTTGGCGTGCACGAGTACCAACCTACATTTTATTTTAATAATTTGTGTTATTTCACAATGTACATAAGTATTATATTTGCGGCATTTTCCAGAGCGTTAGATACTGTCAGTATCGCCCCGATGAAAGACCACAAATCATTATTTAAATTTAGACCGCAGAACGGGTATTATTTATTGAATAAGTGAATCTACCTGGCTATTCAGATTTGGTCACCAAACACGGCTAAAGCCATTCCAAGCAACGTTTCAATTCTGAATGGTGGTCTTACACCAGGCGATACTGAGAGTATCTTTCACTATGGAACGTACCGCGCATATACCATACGTATATTAATTCATTAATTGTGAATAACACAAATTAACCAAATAAAATTTACTTGCCCACCCCGATATTCGATCCCGCAAACTTCGAGGCGAGAGTTTTACAGTATAGTGTACAGAATAGCATAACCTAAGCCAGTGGCCGTTTGGCTTGAATAACTGAAACCGATTTATACATTGAATATTGGCGGACATGGGAAGAGTCGATAGCGAACCATGATAGCGCCATCTGTTGGGATATTTAAAAGAAGCTTTTAGTTCGATGTTCTACCGTATTTAAAATTTCAAATAGGCGCCAGCAGACGGCCTATTTTAAAATTAAATTAAAAATCTTAGTGTTCTTTCTTAAATTGTAGTATAAAAAATATTAAATTAACTTCAAAAAATGGAAAAATATAATACCAATAATTTTTCGTTTAGTTTTGTTAAATAAACGTATCCAAAGTTTTATAATCTGCATTTTAAAAACAAGTACAATTAGTGTTTATGAAAAAATTAAACTACGAACCTATTTTATTTATTTTTTAGTTTTTTTTTCGTACATTTAAAGAAAACCCCTTCAGGTATTTTTTGACGATATTCAGCCTTTAATAGTATTTTTTAAAACGCACGTATTACGGTCTGAAAAAGGTCATATTTTCGATTTGATTTTAATAATTACTAAGCCTATGTTAATTTAAAAAATATATTTAAAAAAATTTACTTGTTGAAAACACTATCATAATCGATTTGCTTAATAATATAATCATTATTTTAAATTAATAAAAAACTACACTCGGCCTTAAGTAAGGTCTGTTTTCATTGCACCAAATTAACAATTTGTTGATATTATCTTGAAGAATATTAGAATGATAAATATTTTGAAGAATTCTCAGAAATGTTGAGGTCATCGGCCAAAAGTAAAAACCCGTCCTTAGATAATAAACAACGTGATCGTCATCTCCTTGTATGCGTTCACAGTTCGTAACAAATGCATAAAAAAACAATATTTTTTTAAAAGAGCTAAAAGTGTTTGGAAATGTGCAACACAGATGTCACTGGGTACTGTATTGGTGATTTTTAGACCCAGTGACATCTGTGTTGCACATTTCCAAACACTTTTAGCTCTTTTAAAAAAAATATTGTTTTTCTATGCATTTGTTACGAACTGTGAACGTATACAAGGAGATGACGATCACGTTGTATAAATTGTTGATGTGTTTAAAGCAAGTCTATTAAAACGAGCACACTAGAAACTTATGTGAACACAAGATGTCAAAAAGTATGCTCTGTAATTATTCTAAAAATAAAATTTATGTTATAGCTGAAAACAAAAATAGCCATTTCAGTTATAAATGATTTATTGTAAAATTAATTATAAAATAATCATAAAATGTGTTGAACAAATGAATTCAAAATATAATAATGTTGAAAAATATTCCTAGTTCTAGATTCAAAATGTTATTAAAATTGTAAAAATGTATTTCTGTCATATTAAAAAATTTAAAATTAGTAATTCTAAGACACATAAAAAAACTCGAGACAAACAATAACATTAATTAATACACTCAAAAATAATTATTGTAAATGCTTGCGTGAAAAAAAAAATATGGTTAAAAATTAAATCTAAATCATGTCAACGAAATTTGATCTAAGTCGGAAGACAATTTGTCAAATTCACCACTTATATCTAGTCATATTTTATCTCATAACCTTATTTTTTTCTGGAGCGTCAATATAATGAAAAAATGTAACATAAAAATAGAGAAGAAGAAAATAATGGTTGAAAAAATATTTGTTTGAATGTTTGTTATGGAAAATTATCTGAAATTAAATGAGGTTACGTTTCACGAAATAATTCAATATGCCATTCATCCTGGCCTTGGTTTCTGGACTCACGTGTATCATTTTCTCAGCTGAATCAAAATCAGCGTCTAACTTCCTGGCCTCTCCGGGTTCCTTCAACACAAATGGCAAAGCCATGAGCTCCATGACGAGCCCAAATAGCTTGGTCTTTTCAAAGTGTGCCATGAACACTTCTTCGGGGTAGCACTGTTTCACATCGCACTCCATGCTGGCCAGGGTGAGCTTGAGGGTTCTGTAGTAGACATTCAGGAGGAATTGCAGGTTCTTCTCGATGCTTTCTCCGTCCATCAACATGAAGAACATGTGGGCCAGGTCTGTGCAGGGACTGGCGTACCTGGAGATCTGCCAGTCAACCATGATCACTTCGATCACCCTTCTGCCCTGAAAATCAATAATATTATATTTTATTTCACTGGAAAGAATGAAATACGTGTTTTATATTACACTATCCATATTCAATACAACAAAGACACTAGAAGAGATATTGGTGAATCGATTAGTTCTTCTCCCATTTTGACACAGTTACTTGTTTCATTTTAATCTTATCCGGCACTCCATCTAGTTATAAAATACGCTTCGTTGTCAGTTTGTTTATGACTCCATTATTAATTTATTGATACAGGTTAGATATTAATAAAATAAATATTTCAGTAAACCCATGCAAACTCTCTGCATATAACGAACACAATTAGTAAATACATAAAGAGGGTTGTTTAGATCTCCATCAAAGGTATTTCTTATTGTGTTGGATTAAATATTTATACCAAGTCAGTGGGCATCTTCAATTTATGACTAAACAAATACAAAATATTGTTACTGAGGTAGTTCAGTTATGTATACAACTGTATAATTTTTACTATTCAGATGTTAAAGTTCCTAAAAATGGCGTTAATGAATAAATAAATGTTTCCCAAAATTAGAATAAATGTTGTGTTTACCGAATAGTGAAAGAGCATATTGTTGCCCCAACAGTCTCCATGGCAGATGACATTGTAAGGAACAGTTTGAGATGCATCTAAAGCTCTATCCATTATATCTCCTGATTTTGCAGCAAAATCCTCCAATTTCTTTCTGGTTACGGGGTCGTCGACAATGCACAACGTTTTTAGAATAGTTGCCGGGACGGACTCTCGCACTTTCACCCCATAGTTCATGGAGTTGCAAATGTTTTCGATGAATTTAGAAAATACTGTTGGTTCCTTTTCCTTCAACGCAAATGAACCGGCGTGCACTTTGGCTAAGTATTGCACGATTTTAGAGGTGTGCTCCATGTTAAATGGCTTCCTCTTGTCCCACATCATAAAACCTTCGCAGGAGAGGTCCTGCATAATGATCTTCTCTTTAAATTCGTCGGTTATCGCTTTGTAACATTTTGCGGTCCTGAATCGTTGGTTCGCTGGAATCTTATAGTCTTCCTGGAGTCTGTGAAAGGTCGGCAGGACCTTGTTGTACATATAAGCTTCAGTCCGGTAGAATTGCGCAATGGGGTTGATCTCTCTCGCAATCGGGCAGACGGGTGCGTGCTTCATGAAAAGACCGATGGATTTCAGTGCACTGGCTTTTGCAGGTTTAATTTTAACCCTGGTTATGTCTCCCATAAAATTGTCTCCCGTAAATAAATCTTCCTTGGCACTTATTTCACAATTCTCCAATCCATACTCCCTTGCGATTTCTGCAATCATTTTGAGAAACTTTACACTAAAACTGTCCATGGTGGGATTTTTTTCGAAAGAGTGCTGAATGTTTTAACAAATCTTATATATGATATAGGTATTTCAATAATGGCGACTCTCTTATGAACAGAGACAACCAAAAAATATAGATCGTTATTTGAATTGGGCTTATTTTTATTTATAAATATGAACAATTTTATTCATTACAAAGGCTTAAAAAAATGGCATTTAATAAAAATCGATAAATATTTATAATGACAACTTACGTTTCCTCAGTGCTTTTTTCATTGCTATAAGCCTGGAAAGTCTGCCTTGAAAAGACATTTTGAGTTCCTTAAATAATTTCCTGTCAATCACTTCACTTATTTAATGGCTTTTCTATATTTTATGTCCAATTTAACAACACAAATAATGTATTACAGTCAAGAATTTAAATCGGACAGCAATAACCTAGTGAATAAATCACATAAAACGTTCCTACCATGAATAAAATTATCCAAACTTGCAGCAATGGTCTTAATCATATATTAACGCCGTAATATTTATGTAGGTACTTCTTATGATCAACAAAATGCAACAATCAAAATTTCAGAGGGTAGGTATCTATTACAAAGCGATAATTTTAAATTCTACAATCTCTTCCAGTATCCTACAGAGGTTTGTTTTTGTTTTGGGGAACATTCCATTGAAATGCATTTGAAACAGACACAACATCTTCAGGGGGCCTTGTGTAAAATTTTGCAAATTTTAGATACGAAAATTTAACACATTCTTTGCGGGAAACGAGAAAACTCGTCATACGCCTTTTTACAGTAAGACGCGGGAGAAGAGTTTACTCGTTTTGTTGTGCAAAGCGGTAAGGAGCGGGAATCTTGTAAACAAGGGCTTCTAAATGGGTGCGTGGTCATGTGTTTTGTCGGCGGTACCCGATCTATCTACCTGTCAATACAATGAGTTTGAAACACAACAAAAAAATTAAATCGTTGTCGCGTATGTTCCGCTCACAAACTACGCAGTGAAACGCGGTACATGTGCAAGTTTTGCAATGTGCCCCTGCATAAAGGAAAGTGTTTCGAACGCTATCACACATTGAATCACTATTAGGTTATAGTTTTCTTTTTATATGTATTGAAAATTTATAAATAATCTTGTAATTTTGTATGAATTAATTTCGATATGTTATTTCGATTGCGAAATACTGATTTTTTTATGATTCCAAAGAAGGTAGAAAGTTTTTGTTCATAAAAAAGGGTATTACACATACATTGCTAAGTAAATAAATAGAGACATCTTTTTCAAGTAAAACACTGAAAGTTTCATCGAAAAATATCAAATAGATCATAAGATATTAATATTTTGCGGAAAGTCTAATTTTGGCGCTAAAATTTAAAAAAACACCCGCGCTTCGCCCCCAATTTGGCGGTAAAATGCCCAACCATATAGTGTTAACAGCACAGACATAGGAATTAATAGACGAGAAGATAATGGCGAGGGGTAAAATCAACTGTTGAAGAACGAAGGGGGTTAAGCTGACTGTGATTCGTCAATAAATCAATCTGACAGTAAATAGGCATCTCGCATTATAATATCACCATTTAGTTCTTAAAAGTAAAATCTGCTTTTGAATGAATAGACATTTTTACATGGGAGCGCAAATTACTCGCCACGTTATGAACTAATTTGCGAAGTCCAAATTCGGCAAAGTAAATTTCTTCTGTTTGCAGAGTCGTAGTTAGTTTCAGAGTATTTAGTTAAGACACTTTTACAAATGTTTCATAATTTACTTACCCCAGTAAACAACGATGAGCACACTTGAGAATCGCTACATTGTGATGTGATAGTATATGTTTCTAAAACTGATCCATATAATACGGTGTGAATAAGCTTAAAATAAAGTAAAATAATGCTTACTTATGGAATGTAATACGACAATTGGGTTTATTCTCTTTTTCACATCTATTTTTACAAGTTTTCATATCACAAGTCAAAATTTTGCCGTGTTATTTCGTAAAATGAACCGATGATGCCTCGACCATAGTTCGCACAAGAATGATGACGTCACGTTTTCAAATTTCACTTGAGGCCATACGCGAGCCCAGCCGGCTCCAATGGAACCGGTATGGGGAGTGGGGATAATACGCTTTTAATCACTTGGGCAGGTCTACTAATATTCATATGAGGCAGTCTTTCTAACAGGGAAAGATTTTTTTCAGATCGGTTTCTAGGCTTCATGTCTCCAGGCCATAGGTGGCTAACATGCTCTAATCCCAATGTAAGGCGCACTTGCGTCAATATCAATACAGAGTAAACATATTATAATATTATCAGAGTGCTCAGTATAGTAATTTCTTGATTTATTCAAACATTCGATTTGGAAAATATATCAAATTAATCAGACATCCTTGGAGTTGGCAGTTGTGTAATAAAACATCAGTAAATTGATCCTCATTATATGTTCTAAGAAATATCACCAACACAATGCTGTTGGATCAACACGTCCATTAAGTCGCTAATTATTATCAATTAAATGACCATCAGTATTTTTAGTTAATCATAATTTATTATGCGTTCCGTCATGCATGCATAAAATACCTAATAGCTTATTCTGTAAGTGTGTTGAGGCGTGATAAACATTTTAACAAGAGGGCTGCATTTTAGCATTTTAAAATAGTTATCGTAGACGTCATTTATAAACATCTAAGACTGCTGTCATCTTAAATGTGTTGCATTTTTATTAAATATGGTATTAAATGTTGTTCATTTTTATTAAATATAGTATTAAATGTGTTGAATTTTTATTAAATATGGTATTAAATATGCTGTATTTTTTGTGTAAAAATAAAGGTAGCTAAATTTTTTCGAGGGTTTATTACATAGGTAACATGCTATAATACATTTAATAAATGTTAAATAACATACATGAAATGTTAAATACTACACATTAAATATTAAATACTATACATGAAATATTAATTTAGTAACTAAATAAAATATAGTTACTTGAAATAAACAGGACAATGAAATTTATAATCTGTTTACGTAAAAATTTCTATTATTGAAAATATTTGACAAATTTCACGAGAACTAAATAATAATAATATTTGGCTAATTTATATAGCGCCGTTTTCGTGAGAAATCACCTCAAGGGCGCTGTACAAATATATTTCTTAAATAGGTACCTAATGCTAGAACTACTGACTTATCTCGACTTATATCTAGTGATTTACGACTAAGGCCTATAGAAACAAATAGTTTTCTTCGGGCACACAGAAACACCCACAACACATTTCTGAGAGTTTATACATTTGGTTACAAATATTGTATAACAATAGATTTAAATTAATTAAGAATTAACAATTTTTAAAATTTTAATTTTTAGACGGAATCATTTGATAAGAATTGATAACAATTTGACCAGATCTGTGGACACACAATCCACGTAATGATATGTTTTTTACCATTCTGGCATTAAAAAATCCACTTTGAAAGATGCATCAGATTCACGACATTATTACACATTTTTGCTAGTCACTCGTATCATTTCAATAAACTTGTGTCATTTTTTTACAACACAATACAATAACTCTACAACAATGGATATCTAGTTGGACTAGAAATAATAACCATCATGGTGATCCAAGGTCGGTATAATCTCAATTACAAGACCCAAATAAAGTATACGAGTAAAGTGTAACTCTAATGAATGTATTGTGGCATGACAAGTATTTTATAGCGCTTTTTTAACATTTATTTATTTTGTTACTTTGTTGACACCAAATGATGTTTGATGATTTTAACCTCGACTTGAATACCGGAGACATTGTTTTACATGATTTATTGGTGTTTGCCAAAATTATACTTAAGGCGAAGCTTAATGCAAAATCACTATTTTGATTAATCTTTATAACGAATTGGTGTACATTATGAATACCACAAAGTATGCTTTAGATAAATTGAAGGTTTTCCTATCGCTTCGCTTGAGTAGAATACAAATAAAAAAATAAATTACTCAATAAAAAATATAAATGCAAACTACTAAAAAAAATATTTTTTCAATAGAAATGTATGAACGCATAAAGGAAACAACTTTTCAAAAATACAGTATTATAGCTAAGATTATCTGTGACAGTTTCACTTGATTAACTTTTTTACTTTCTTATAAAATTATTCACAAAATAAATAAATACCAGTTTTTTGCTTGAAATCGAACGTCTCTAGACTCCGTTTGTCAAGCGATTTTAATGCCTATTACCTACGATATAAGGTGTATACCAAAAATATACACATTTTTGGCTTGTAGCTTCCTCTTAATTTCACGTTCCTCTAAATAATGTTAAATTAATAAAACTGATGCATTACTTGTTAGATTTGGTAAAATATACGAAGTCTGTTCTATATTATTTATACCGGGTGTTAAGATACGTACCTGAGTATTCCTATGTAAAAGTAACCAGAAAAGGCGTTCTAAAATAAATAAATATGGTCACGGATTGGAACTAACAAATTCTTTACCAGAAATGATAAACTTGATTTTTTTAACTCTTGACAGGCAAGATGCCAACCAAAACGTCTGTAACCAAGTGGGTCTTCCGACGACCCCTTGCATTTTTATGTCATATTGGCTTTTAAACAATAGAAATCCCAAGTATTCAGTCAATTATTATTGGAAATTATGTATTTGCGCAGAAATACGTAAAATACTAAAATGATATGTCAAGTATTTAAGCTAATATAAGGAGGATAGTAATTTTGGGTACTACCTACACCCCCACTTGGCTGCGGGATAGTTAATGTTGGTCCAAATTAATGTAAAAACTGAATATTTTAACATCCGGAATCACGGGTTAAATAAGTCAGATACGCCTCTTAACTCTTAACACCCTGTATAGAAAGTTATTGATGTCACCTAACCTAATACAAACTAACTAACCTAGTACTTTTTTCCTTTTTGTGCATTGACATCCAATAATAATGGGTGTTCATATTATGAGCAAGAAAGAATTTATGTCGAAATTAGCATAAAATTGGGTATATTTAAACATTTTTGGATGATTTATTAGTACCTATTTCTGAACCATTGCATCTATAATTTGAGAAAAAAAATTGCGAATAAACCTTCTTTTGAATAAATGGGTAAACCAAAATCTCATTTTCGCAGTTACATTTTCAAAGACTTAAAAAGTTATTTTTACGCCTCCGTGGAACGTATCATTTGCGTATCCAATATATTATCAATCTTATTTTATTCTAGGGATGACCAACTACCATTCAGTAGAATTTTATTTTTATTTTAATTAATGATCATGTATTGAACACTGAGATTCTAACATAAAACAACCTATTTGTGCCTGAATACCATATTCGTGGATGTCACCACAACTTTTTGTATTGTCGAACGAGTGGTTAAAATCTGTATCTGGTCCTCGATTCTCGACGAAGTCATCCCACTCGAACATCGAGTGGTTCGACCCACTCGTTTGAGTGGAATGACTTATGTAATGGAATAACTTATGGAATGGCGTATGTAACGTCGACAAGATTTGAGAATAAGAATTTCGATCAATGTATGTACTTTCGACGGCGATTGCGAGCGGCCTGGATTGGAGAATCGATAACCTAAACTCATCTATGGGGATATCGACCCGCTATCTGAATGACAAATTCGAAATATTCTTTGAAACCCTCATTAAGTTTACAAGATTTTTCGCACCACATCCTAATAATGTATCAATAGTACTTTTACAATAAATAAGGTAATATTAAATAACCTGTAATGTTGTAATATTATTTATATTATATAATGTAAGTACATGAATAAAATCAAATAAATGAAATGTTAATAACACGAAATTTATCGTTTATTGAGTAAAGCAGTTCCCACAATGTAAATTCCTATTTCTAAAAATTGAATAGCGTATGTAATACAATTTTAGAATCTCTATTAACCCTTAAGGAACTTTTGTTAATCCAATTTTTTGGCTTATTAACCTATCATGTGGATTTAAATAAATAGGGGAAAATATTTTTTTCAATGTGATTTATCAAAGATATTGATATAGTTATTACAAAGTAACACTGCTCCAGTTGCATTTTTTTATGGAAGCAGTTTTGCAGATCTGAAAGACATGTAACCCAACTTTACAAGCGGATTCCCATTTCTGACTGTCTATCCATGACCGATATGCGGTGCCTTTCCATCTGGAAGTACATCAAAATAACTTTATATTGACAAAATACAGTAACACAAATGTAAATTTAGGGTCAGTGAAGGTTTCTCTAGTGGACTTGTGGTAAGCTTGAAGTAACACAAGGTAAATTTAGGGTCAATGAAGGTTTCTCTAGTGGACTTGTGGTAAGCTTGAAGTAACACAAGGTAAATTTAGGGTCAGTGAAGGTTTCTCTAGTGGACTTGTGGTAAGCTTGAAGTAACACAAGGTAAATTTAGGGTCAGTGAAGGTTTCTCTAGTGGACTTGTGGTAAGCTTGAAGTAACACAAAGTAAATTTAGGGTCAGTGAAGGTTTCTCTAGTGGACTTGTGGTACGCTTAAAGTAACACAAGGTAAACTTAGGGTCAGTGAAGGTTTCTCTAGTTGACTTGTGTTACGCTTGAAGTAACACAAGCATGTCTTTGTCCGGTTATTATGACGGTAGTAGGAGTTGTTTCAAACATCTACATATTCATTGTCAGGTTATTCGTATCCCGAGAATTTTTTCTTTCATTTTGTCTTTTTATTGTTGAAAAGGATGCATAAATTTTATTTTAATAATATGTATATCTATATGGGACGTCTGGGATCGCACTAACCTCCCCACATCCTGTAATAAAAAATATTATTATATTTATGTAAAACAATGTTTAAAATGATTGTAACTTTCCATTGATATAGCTTAGTTTGAGTAAAAATACATGTTACAGATAACAGTATTTTTTTTCTTTATTAAATAATTATTCAATTAAGTAAAATCATTAATGTTAACAAAAATAATTCATAAAATTAATTTTCACTTCTCTTGATTTTTAATGTTTCTCTTCTATAGAAGCTGGCGCTTGTGTCTAGAAGAGTGGTGAGCATCAAGATGAAGAATATTTAGGACGGGTTGTTTCGGAGAATTTGAACAATTCATCAAATTTCAACGTCCATTTTCGGGTTCTGTGAAAGACTTATCCAAGTTCCGTTTTTATATCATTGTAGGCTAGTTGCTTGACAAAACTGAAATAAAAACAGAACTTGAAAAAATCTTTCACAGAACTTGAAAATGAACGTTGAAATTTGATGAATTGTTCAGATTCTCCGAAACAACCCGTCCTTAGTGTTTGTAGTTATGATTTAATGAAATATGAATATTAAAATTTACAATTAACTAAGAAGATAGTTTCATCATTTTGGTGTTTTTACGTTGACTTTCTCTTTAATCGCTTTTAGTAGGTGTTTATCGTTTTCGATTGTTTTGATATTTTCGGGTAGGCTGTTGAAGTATTTTTTCCCTAGATATATGTAATGATGTTGAGCAAAAGAGGAATGAAAAAAGTAATGGATTCATTCATAGAAGCTCTAAACAGCAACAATAACAGCAAATGTGAATAATAACGGGATTTCTTTGTAATTGTGTTTTTAAACGTGTATATAATTAACATTTATTGATTTGATATATTGATTCATAGAGATACAAGGATCACTAAATTACAAATAATTATATACATTTTGAAGTTTCAAGCTCATTAAAAAAATGTTTGTTATTTTTTAAGATAAAATCTTTACATTTGTAAAGCCGGAACGGTAATTATACGAAATTCCCTCTACAAAAAAAATACAAAAATCACAAAGTTCACCCCGAAAATTATTAAAAATATATTTTGTTCTATTGTTTAACATGCGTTAGGTATGAACAAATTCACAGTGTTTCTTTAAATGCTGCTTTAGATATTTGTTAAGAGATTTCTGCTCTATTTTAAATATTTCACGTTTTATTAAATATTTTCGTTACAACAGAGCCTAAATAGGCTACAAAGTAAAATCTTTACTTAAAATCACAACTTTTCTAATTTTTATATGTATAGACTGTTCTCGTCAGGCTATATATGTATGTATACGTATATCTTCAATAGTAACGGAAAAAATATTATTTTTAAAATATAATGAAAACTTATTCACATCAAGTAATTCCTATACTGTTAACAATAAAACAGTATACCTCTTACAAATAAACTTTTTTTTTATTCTACGCAACTAATAAAAAAAACCACTTACCATAAATTAATGGTTATATAAGAGTTGTGTAAAATTGTAAACATTTTTATTAGTAAGGCCCTATATGTATTATTTGTATTAATATAATGAGAAAATCAATAATTAGTTTCTCAGTGAAGTAAATTGCACATAACCATATTGTAAACTGTTGATTTCCCAAAAATGAAATAAATATTTTAATTTATTGAGAAATTGTCGGTATGGCAAGAAAACTATGGCTAAATTACTCTACTTATATTTAAAAACGAAATTATCAATGTTTGTAATGTATCTCAATGGGTACATATTCAATAAATATGTAGAAGGTGAAAACTATTAAAATTGAACCAATTAACTAAAGGGCTAGTCTGCTTATGAAAAGTAGGTAGCAATTTTAATTATATTAGGTGCATAATAGCACTTTTATTCACTTACTGTACTGTACTTCTACAAATTCAACTGTTATATTTCTGTAGTACCAAATGTATTGAAATCTATTATTTGGGAAAATAAATACCTCGTTAAAAACAATATTTAACATTAAAATGTTGGCGCTATTCCAGAATCACGGTAACAGCCAGAGTTGTATATTCACTAAAGAGGAAATGGTCGGCCATTGAAGATCAGCACAAAGCCGTTGTTAAACAATTAAATAATACATATAAACAATTGACCTCGATGGTGGACCAAACAGCCTTCCATACCCGACCCGCTTTGGCCAGGGCCTGCGGTCTGCTGGTGGCTATTTTAACCTAACACACTTACTACACAACTGACGCATAACTAGTAATTCTTTAAACAGTAAAACACGCTTCCAAAAAGTGTGTTTCTATTTCCTCCTATTTGATAAATCAAAACCAAAACTTCCCTCAATCATGAGAATTGTAAGTAGTTACTTAAATATCTATCTACTTAATTGTAAATCATATATTGTATGTAATTTTTTTTATTTAATTTAAGAATAAGGAATTGTACAACTTTTTTAACTCTGTCCAAAGACTCTTTTAAAGAATGCGGCGCTTCCCTCCAGTCACCTAAATCTGGATCTATCTGTACTTATTCACTCTGGTAACCGGATAAATCATCACATCTTTAAAAAGTTATATAAAGTCATGGAAAGCGATGAAACAAAAACTTTACTAACTGGGTTATGTAGGTTAGGTTAGGTTAGGTTAGGTTAAAAAAAATTCATCGTTTCTAATGACTTTATATCAATTTTTAAAAGTGTGTTGAATTGTCACTGTGTTGAGTTATTATGGAACCGTTTCCGCGTTTATTGTATTTTTATATGTATTATAAAATTAAAAGTATACTTTTCATAAATACGGAGATAATAGATAAATTTGACAACCCTGCCTCGTGGATTGATGAAACGTCAGCAAAATAATTATTTAATGCAATGGTTACGTAACCAACCTATGTATCTTCACGATAGCTCCAAAACGTTAGTGGGACGTGAGAAACATAGCACGTTAGACCGCGCGCTGCACACCGACAAAATATCTACAATAGTTCCGGTACTAACAAATATAAAATATTTGGACTAGCTTGTTGTGAAGTTGTGGACTCATCATCATGCATTCCCAAGAATCTGTCGAGATCCCCGGAGAGCATTTCACAAGTGTTATCCGCGATGTAATTGAAAAGGAAAACATCACTGACTATACAACGTTTGTGACTTCTGCTTCAGCCAAAGGAGAAAACTATATTGGACTACTCTTTAGAATCAAAATAGTTGGACTTAAAAATGGGGAAAAAATTAAACTGTCTTTGGTACTGAAAATTCCCCCACAGTCAATTCTCATGAGGGAGAAATTCCCTTTGGAAGCTGTTTATATAAGAGAAGCCAAAGTTTACAATGTGCTTCTTCCAGAATTGTGCTCTTTACAAGATAAGTTCAACGTTCCACAATCAGAAAGATTCAAACCTGTCAAATGTTATAGAGCTGAATCGGAAACACTAAAAGAAATGTTACTTCTCGAGGACATGTGTGACAGGGGTTACAGAATGATAAATAGAAGAGAATCATTGGACTGCAAACATCTAAAACTGATACTTAAGAAACTAGCCAGTTACCACGCCTTGTCGTTTGTGCTAAAGAAAGTGGACCTAGAAAAGTTCAAGGAATTATCGAAGATGGCCTCAGGGATGGAGGACTACAATCCCAAGTTCAGATACTTTCTGGAGCTCAGTAGGAACAGAGCCATAGAAGCGTTGGACGATCCCTACATGGTGGAGAAAGTAACGGAATGGGGTGCTGAACTTGTTGACAAAATGGCGTTTTTTATTTCCCCTGAGAATGTCGATCCCTACTCCGTGATGTGCCATGGAGACTGCTGGATCAATAACACTTTGTTCCGATTTGAGGTAATTTACTTATTTATTTGTATCTTTAATTTGTTTACCTTCAAAGAAATACTCAACTACTACTATTAACAATGATGTTTGTACTTTTACCTTATCCACAAGAAACAATAATGTTAAAATTTTACTTGTATTAAAATATTGTATTTATTATTTTCTACGCATATAAATCAGATAAGGAACAACATCAAAAATGTAGTTTTAAAAACATAACCAATCGAAATTATTGTTCAACTCTCGTCTCACATTATAAACAGAAATCAGAATCCGTTAAAATTATTGTTCAACTCTCGGCTCACAATTTAAACAAAAATCGGAATCCATTAAAATTATTGTTCAACTCCCGGCTCACATCATAAACAGAAATCGGAATCCATTAAAATTATTGTTCAACTCTCGGCTCACATTATAAACAGAAATCAGAATCCATTAAAATTACTGTTCATCTCTCGGCTCACATCATATACAGAAATCAGAATCCATTAAAATTATTGGTCAACTCTCGGCTGACATTATAAACAGAAATCATAATCCATCAAAATATCCATTTAAATCAAGTGCAACTTTTCACAACATCTAAATTACATCTATTTTTCCAAGAGAAGGGGACTTTTTGGACCGTAGCTCAGTATGTAATTGTTTCAAAAAGTCAGTGTGACTGTCAGAAAAACCTGTAGGTATGTGATAATATGTAGGTACCCATGTCATAAATAATTATATATGTCTACCTACCTATTTTGAATTGGCTTCGAATTTTAGTAGTATTAACAAATTAACAGATGAGTGGGTATATGTGTGTGAGACTATATATTATAAATGTGAATGAAGCAAAAAGTGTGAGCCGAGACAGAGTTGTGTGGTGATTTATCATTTGTGCGTGTCCCTGGAGCGAACGCTGGATAGTTAGTTAGTTATTTATCTTCTTTGTGAAAAATTATAATTGGTTTAGTGTTCATAATTATGTAAAGATAACTTCAGTAAGAAAACACTGTAAATTTATGAATTAAATAAATAAAACAATACGTATATAAAAATGAGGGTAGATAAGAAAGGCAAATACTGGTATGTGACAACAATATAATTAACGGCGGTAATTCTTAATTACATAAACCATAGTTAAATTTTGAGAATTTTATTTCAAATTTATTTTAAGGAACAATTAAAACAGTAATGAACATATTAAAATATGTTTATACAAAATAATTCACGCCCATCTTGATACTGCATTATATTTTAGCAATATTGAAATAAATGTTCCTGATTCTCAGTTTTTAAGACGCCACAGCATATTTCACCTGAATACATTAAAAAATAATATCGCCTAGTTTAGCCCTCTGTCCCAAATGTTTCGACTATATAATAAGATGGAGTGTGCTGAGGTACACATTTTGGTTGATAATTTAAATGGATTCAGAAAAAATAATTCTGCCATTGCTAAAAAATATGTTGCGCTGATTATATTATATATTATCTATTCGTATCTCTATTTTTTTCTCTTGTGTATTTATATATAAACCTTTTGGAAGAAATTTAATGATCGTGAACACCCTATCAACATCCGTTGAGTAGTTTAGAAGAACTAAGCGCACAAACAGGCAGACGCGGATAGTGACTTACACTCTTTATTGGTAGATATGTATTTTCTTATTCTTAGTGAACAATAATTTGAAATAATAAAAATATATCTGTAGATCTTCATCGGTCAGCATTTTTAGACGTTTCTGTAGAAAAAAACTGTTGCATTCACTTCCACTATCTGACAAAAATGAGCCATTTTTATTAAGCCAGAGCTCATTCTTTTCGTAAAGACAAATTTCATAGGTCGAGCTTACCACGAAAATAATGACAAAAGAGCCTTCCGCATAGTAAATATTTACTTAAAATAATGACAAAAGAGCCTTCCGCATAGTAAATATTTACTTAAAATAATGACAAAAGAGCCTTCCGCGTAGCAAATATTTACTTAAAATTATGACAAAAGAGCCTTCCGCATAACTTACTTACTTAAAATTTAAATTATGAAAATAACAGGGAATATTACGAATTTACACCAAAACTCACAAATCTACAGCCGAAGATACACCTTGCTTATAAAGATTTCTCTCCTTATTTATGTATAAATAAATTTGGTGTTCCAGTAGGTCTTTTTGTGTGAAACCGCACAAGAGTTCCAACTGCTCCCAACCGTCTGGAGCCAGTGTGACTATGGTATCCCCAATTGGGGTATGTTGTGAGGCTGAAGGTAGCGGGGAAGGAGAAGAGGAAGGAGGTGGGGAAGTACCTGGCTATCCAGACATGGTCACCAAACATGACTTAAGCCATTTCAAGCAACGTATCAATTCTGAATGGTGGTCTTACACTAGGGCGATACTGAGAGTATATTTAACTCTGGGACGTGCCGCAAATACACTATTTATTATTTTTATTAAATAAATTGTGAAATATCACAAATTTATCAAATAAAATTTACTTGCGCACGCCGGGATTTGAACCCGCGACCTCCAGATTGCTAGACGAGAGCCTTTCCTCTCGACCACAGAGGGCGATTGATTAATTGATTTTTCTTCATAATCTGCAATAAACGCAACTTCTATAAAAAAATCTTCCCAACAAATTATGAACATTACAAAATAATACAAATTTAATTTCGTAAAATGGCTTGCAAAGTATGTACTTTCAAGTAGTTAGATTATTAGCAAAATATATATGCACCTACTCTTACTGAGTATTGAGGTCAACCACTGTATGAATAATCTTTAAAGTTATAATTTGCGACAGTTAAAAAAATTATAAAATATTTCTGAGCTACCAAAAATTACGAGCATTAAATACCGTTTTACAAGTTAGATTTTATTGTGTTTTCTTTCGAATGATTTTTTATACAGAAATTCTAGACGTGTTTAATTTCTGTGTTACTATCAACTAAATCAGAGTAATTTTAATTAAAACAAAAAAACTATTGAGTCGCCCGCACCATCTAAAATAAATAAAGAATTTCAGCCGTGAGGACATATTTTTTATTCGTCTTTTAAATTCCAATTTATGGAAAAAAAAACTGAGAAACGAGAGTTTTATCAAGTATTTTGCAATTCTTTTTTTCCACAGTAATTTGTTTGTAATATACATATAATTGTACTAATTATCTTTTTAAACTATTGTAATTTTTATTTATGCATTGCATAGTATTGTCTTTCAGTATTACTTTAAATTTTTATATAATTTATTAATTCTTCTCCGCCAATATTTTTCTAAATTTAACATTTCCTAAATCTGTCACTATCATGTAAATGAAATATTTTTACTATATATTCCTGTTCAAATACCCAAGAATATTAATAATACGTCTAACTCCAGTAAAATACTGGCAGTATTGACTTGTTATGGCTGACAACTCTGGCCGCTAGTGTAGCACGGCGCAAACTTGCACAAAATACATTAAAATGTTTGAAAGAAAACCAAGCCTCAGAACTCTTGCCGTTAGGAGGCGCTAGCGTAGCATACTGCCATCAGAATGCATGGGAAATGTCAAATGTTGGAATTACTATAATTGTTCTACAGTATTTGCTTTCACCTACCTCAGAACAGGTTATACCTAGTGAGGTATGTAAAGTAAAGTATTCAATCAAATTACATAGAAAATTATTCATGGTAACCATTAATACCGTTGTTCTCTTTTTTTGGAAGTCGAATAAAAATTAAAAATATTAAATACATATCTAACAGAAATGGGTACTAATAAGTGTTTATTTAAATACATTTCCGACAGCGGTATTAAATTTTGGTGTTGTAAATTTAACTGTAGGTAAACTGAAAGTAGCAATAACCTCATAAAAGAAAAACATCTAAGAATAAGAATTTTAATACGATACTTAATTTGTAAACATTCTTGATAAGCAAAAGTTGAGTCTCCTCGGTTCATTTTATTGTTTTTTTTTTCGCTTTTAGCAACCCTGTTATAGAGGTGCATACGTGTAGTTAAAAATGTTAATGCTCGATAAAGGTGTTGAAGTGTGACAGTTTATCATCAGATTGTGTACCAAAACGTTATTACAACAGTTACAGTCATATCCCAGTGTTTACAACCATTTTTCGTGTCGGTTTAAGTTACAATGGAAAATCACGATGGTGTTGATATTCCAGAACAATACCTCGGTGCTATCAGTGATGTTATTAAACAAAAAAGAATAAAAGAATTTTCAGTGAGTGCATCGCCCGCTTCAAAAAAAGGTGAAAATTTCCTCGGCCTTCTTTACAGGTTAAAAGTTGAAGGCATTACAGAAAACGGCGAAGTAACTGATTTTAGTCTGATCTTAAAAGTACCCTTTCAATCTCCGATAATGCGGGAAAGATTTCCTTTATCAGAAATCTACACGAGAGAAGTTAATGTTTACAATATTATACTTCCAGAATTATCTGCCTTGCAGGAAGAATTCGATATTCCTGAAAGTGAAAGATTTCACCACGTCAAATGCTTTAAGGCAGACTATAAATTAATGGAAGAAATGTTGCTGCTAGAAGATATGGTAGAAAAAGGTTTCAAATTAGCGGACAGGAGAAAATCTTTGGACATCAAATACCTGAAACTGGCTTTGAAAAGCTTGGCAAGCTTTCATTCTTTGTCTTTCGTCCTGAAAAAGCAGAACCCTAAAAGATTTCTTGATTTGGTTAAGTACACCGGCGGAATAAGTGATTACGATAAAGACTATATGTATTTCTTTGAACTGTCGCGAGACAGAGCAATAAAAGCAATGGAAGATCGCCTTCACATTGAAAAATTACAGGATTACGGAGTCGACATGCACAAAAAGCTGGAATATTATCTCAGTTCGGATACCGTGGAGCCTTATTCGGTCATCTGCCATGGAGATGTTTGGAATAATAACTTATTGTTTAGAATTGAGGTAAACAACTATTATATGAAATCCTATGCCCGGACTGGTGCGATTCTAATTATTTTCAATAATAATATTATTGAGTTAAATCCAAAAGCTGAAATCATTTAAATCTATCCTCGCGCTGCATCCGATGTTATAATAATTTGTTCAATACAGTAACACAAACCTGAATCTTTACTTTACAAATGTTGCGTTATACTTGTCTATTAATACAATATTGTATTTTCTAATAACTCCATCTTCATTTGTAACTTTGTTAACCCCTCCAGCGTTTGAAGGTCATATATGACCAGCGTTTGAAGGTCATATATGACCAGCGTTTGAAGGTCATATATGACCGGGCGTCCATATTTTAAAAAAGTAGTTTTATCTTTTTTTCTATCATACAGATATACAAAAAAAAATGACGTTAGAAAGAAAAATAATTACTCTTTCCAGTTTGCCTCAAATATTTATACTGGAAACAATTAATAAAATCCTAATAATAGGCAAAATGAATAATCCATATTTCGCGCCGCTATCGCACATATCGGTTTAATTATAAAAATTAATTCTTTTTTTTTTAACGAGATATAAGTGAATGAACAGTTACGAATTGCCCAAACAAAACGAATTTGTTTTTGAAATATCGAGTTCTGTCAATTTTTTATGATTGGAGTAAAAAGTCAAGTAAAAATGTAGACATTTTTCACGTTTGATATTAATATTTTATTATTTTGAAATAGTATAACTTTTATTTTAAATGCATCCACCGGAAAGATAAATTTGTCTTGTTTCTAAAACAGTATTTTTTTTTACGGAAAATTGAAAAATTAAGATATATCGCATTTGAAATACACAAAAACCTTGCAAATTGAACAAATGTGATGAAAGTACTGAAGGGTTAACTATAAAATGTTATAATTAGTTTGATATTAAAATTAGAGCCAAAAACATTACAAGCAAATAACTGTATTGTTTAGATTAGTATGTTATACAATACTAGCTGTACCCCCTAAGCGTTGCTGTGGCTCATTCTGTCTGTGCAGATACAGAAACAATAGCGCGTGTTGCCTCTACGTCCAACAGATAGCGTTGTTTTTCAAAAAAGCATGTTTTTTCCTGTCACAGGTGACATCTATATAATATAAAAACACACGATCATTCGAATGCAAATTGCAAAGAAATCGGTAAAAAACTTTCGGAGATTTTAAACAAACGAACATATTTACTTTTGTATTTATAAAAAAAGAAAAACGAAATTTCCCACTAATGCTTATTCTGTACGACTAATAAAATATGTGTAATTAATAATTACAGGAAGACGAGCCCGTGGACGTTGTTCTCCTGGACTGGCAAATTACCCGCCACTGCTCTCCTCTCACTGACATAGCCTACCTCTTCTTCAGCGGCACGGACTATGATCTGAGAAAGAACCACTTCCAAGAGTTGTTGGACTATTACCATGACTGCCTGGCCAAGAGTCTCAGCTACATGGATTGTGACATTGAAGAACACTTCCCAAAGTCTATTTTTGTGGAGCACCAGAAGAAGATACTTCCTTACGGGCTGTTCATGTCCTTCATGCTTCTTCCAGCTGTCCTGGGAGAAGCTGAAGATGTCCCAGACATGGACGCGTTATTGGCAAAGGAAGAAATTCTTCAAAGTGATCTGAAGTTTGAAAATAAGCAGGCTTCGAATCGCTATCAGATGCGCATGAGAGGGGTGGTTCAAACATGCCTTGACATGAATTTAATATGAATAATTACTGATTATTTTCTACAAAGTGATCTGAAGTTTGAAAATAAGCAGGCTTCAAATCGCTATCAGATGCGCATGAGTGGGGTGGTTCAAACATGCCTTGACATGAATTTAATATCAATAATTACTGATTATTTTCGATTAGCACAAATTGCAGCACGCCAAATTAAAATTGGAAATTAATTTATTTAAATATTTTAGTATAACGTAAAACAATGTATTATGTTTTTAGGTACTTGTTGTATTTTATAAAATTATTTGTATTTTAGTTTTATTGAATTTCATAAATAATATTATATTAGTCTAAATTATTGGCTCAATCTCTAATTTGAATGAATAGAATGAAGATACAGGTAAACAGAAAACAGGGACGATTTACGCACATTTTATTTTTTAGTATTTAGATAATAATGAGAGGTAAGTATTTCAGTTTCCAGAAAAATAAAATAAATTTTAGTAGCTATTTCATTAAAAACGGATAATTTGACGTATTTTCTTCACATCATGTTTTGACATAATTATGTTAAAATAGTTATTTTTAAATTATTTCTCAAGTAAACATAAACTAAGAACCTATTATAGGAACACAGTATCATATTTTGGGTTACCTAAATAAAAAAGAAAAAAATTAAACTTAAAAATTTCGCACCAATAACAATGGCCGCCAAGTGAACAATCGATTTTAAATTTAACGAAATAACTATGTATTATTTTCACTAGTACAACGTGTTTTTTTTTAATATAAAGATACATATTAAGCGTGTCTCTATTTTCTGCATATTTACCAAGATTCTACTAAGAAAACGCTCGTTTTTTCCCTGAACTAGGTCCGGTGGACATTTTTCAGTGGGTCATTCATGTGGCTATTTCATGAGTAGGTATAAAAATTCTTTGAATGGTTATCCTTCTCATGAGAGGTGCTAATGAACATTGTGTGTCTAATGTTATTATATAGTTGCTCAATCTATCAATTATATCTATCAATTATCTTTATTTATCTATCAATTATATAGTTGCTCAATCTCATATGTAATTCACAATTAATACCAACACATGATATTTTCTTATTAACACTGTCAAAAGTTATAAAAAGCAAATAATTATACATTAGCTTAGATTACCCAAGGTTCACACAAAAAGTTAAAATATGTGTGGATAGTGTGTGTAGAGTTTGACAGATAAAAGCCTATTTTAGTTTTTTGCATCAGGCATGATAATATACTTTGTGGCAATCGATTTATCGTATTATATGTTTTTTCATGAGGATGATAATATACTTTGTGGCAATCGATTTATCGTATTTTATGTTTTTTCATGAGGCATGATAATATACTTTGTGGCAATCGATTAATCGTATTTTATGTTTTTTCATGAGGCATTATAATATACTTTGTGGCAATCGATTTATCGTATTTTATGTTTTTTCATGAGGCATGATAACATACTTTGTGGCAATCGATTTATCGTATTTTATGTTTTTTCATGAGGCATAATAATATACTTTGTGGCAATCGATTTATCGTATTATATGTTTTTTCATGAGGCATGATAATATACTTTGTGGCAATCGATTTATCATATTTTATGTTTTTTCATGCAGTATGATAATATACTTTGTGGCAATCGATTTATTGTATTTTATGTTCTGACTTACCATTGCGTGCGAATTGGTGTACTGAATGGATCAAAAAAATATATTTATCAATGATTTAGTATATTAGTATATTAATATATTTAATAATTTTGTTTTTGTCAGGAAACATCGCTACTAATTCAGTATCTTTGGGCATTTTCGGGGTAAGAGGGGACTGCGGGCAGGTGTTCCAAATAAGGTCGAAAAACTTTTTTTGAATTTTCGATACTAGTGGTGTGCACAAATACATTCAAACGTGTCCTCTTTAAAATAATTTGCCTTAAATTCTTATTATTAGTAACATACATGTAACTTGTTATTTCCAATTACCTGTTGTATTATACTAACATGTTATTTCCAATTACCTGTTACATTACACTAACTTGTTATTTCCGATTACCTGTTGTGTTACACTAACATGTTATTTTCGTACACTATGACTTAAATAAAGCATTTTTTAATTAAGGAAATTATAAATCTTTTCTTACATTATTTGTTTGCTAATTTATTAAATTAGAAAAGGAAAAGTCCGCCAGAGAGACGAAAGACGAGTGGACGTATTTTAATAAGTTAGACATGTGAGTATGAAAATTATTTAATAGTTGATAAATAATAAAGTTACTAAATGAATTTACATGCATTTATTTCTAAGAAAGACAAATATTCTCGGGTTACGAATAACCTGGCAATATTTTAAAATATCCTACTACCATCACAGTAAGCAGTAAATATTGCTCGTATTGTGGTGGGGGACTTAGCCAGCCGGGGAATTGAGCATACGAAGCTGGGGTGGGACTAGGGCTGCCACCTCTCCGGGTTTGACCCGAAGTCTACGGGTTTGCATGGTGCATGTCGGGGCTACGGGTTTAACACCGATATATCCGGGTCAGACCGGGCGGTGGCAGCGAAGCGAAAGACGACCATCACGGCGCGGACCAAAAAATTAATGAGAAATATTCTGACACCAAAGTCGTTAAAGCAAATTGTAATTGTCACGTTATTCACAACGCTGGAAGAATTCGCATGAAAGCTTTAACATACGACGTGGAAAACTTGATTATAAAAGTGTATGCGGAATATTCGAACAGTGCAAAATGCACGAGAGAATTACAAACATTTTATGAGGAGTTCGAAATTGAATACTGAAAAGTTTTAAGACATGGGCCAACTAGATGAATTAAAAAAAGCCAATGAGGTTTACAGGAGAATTCTTGAATACATACAGAAATATTATGATTTTGAGGATTCTGTATTCAAATTTTTTTCCAAATTCGATCTAATAAGTGCACTAAGTTACGAAGTGAAGTGTGGAAGCTGTATTAGAAGTATTTCCTCAGTTCGTACAATCTAGTGATTCTACATTGCCTGTTGATTTACGATGGGTTCAGTTATTCAAAGTCACCTTAACCTTCACCGAACTGCCAAAAATAATTGGAAAAAAAATTTCAATCCCCATAAGCAATGCTTTTGTTGAACGCGTCTTTTCTTTAATGGGAAATTTGTAGACATACGAGCGAAACTCCTTGTCAGTGGACATGGCAAAGTCAGAGTTAATTGTGAAGATTAATTACAATATGAATTGCAAAGAATTTTTTAAGTTTTTGAAGAAACCTGAGCAAGAAAAGATGCTTAAACAATCCCTACAGAATGAAAAATATGGTTTCAAGTGCTATGTTTTTTCTTGCTTTTCAAGTCAGTTTAGCACTAGCTAGGTCATTTATATTTAAAAAAAAACATTACGAATAGTAATTTACCATGATATTTTGCCTTAATTAAATAATTCATACTAAAAAAGTTTTATTTTAATTAAATAAACTATATTTATAAAATCTCCGGGTCTACTGTTTTTTAAAGGTGGCAGCCCTAGGTGGGACCCAAACGCGATGCCAACTCAGCCAGTGACCTGTCATATTGGTACCTATAAGTTCTGATTAAAGGCGATTTATAGATCACATCTTCGATTTAATCATAGATCATGCAATTTTTTATGTGAATTTGGATTTTTATTCAGTTTTCCATACAATCCGGTAATCCGTCGCCATTAACTCTCAAATTGTGTCAGAAAGGCGTGATTCTACTGTTTTTACTTTATTTTGATTTATTTATATGAATTAAAATGGAAAAGAATAGTATTGGGTGTTAGGATGGAAAATAAAATAATGTATTTGTTTGTATACTTTGATAATAATAATTGTCTTTATTCTGGAAAATGGGGAGGTTAGTTTCATTTATCCCATGGGCCAGACGCAGATTGGATTGGGCCAATGTAGCTTTAGCTAAGTTTTGGAATTTAAAATAGAAGGCCGTAAAGCCATGACACTTTTGAACGCGAAGATGACCAAAAACCGAAAACATTTCCATCAATAAAAAAAACATTTCAATAAAACAACAAAAGATTAAATTATTATTATAAACCGCCCACCACACAAAACTGTCAGGGCAGAATCAAAAAATTACATTTCGACAAAAGTAAATTGCACTGAACTGGGTTCAGCGGACAAACTGGTGATTTACTGCGTTTAGTATCGCACATAAGTATATTTATGAGCCCATATTTCAGACAAGTTATCAGCTGCTGCCAAAAACACATCACTCTAGGCTCTTGGTGAAAAAAATGCCTTCCTCTGCTTTTGAGATGTGTACAAATCATTATCGAGCAAAAACCAAATCCGGTGGAGTTTCTTTCTATTCGCATGTACTTAAAAATCACTTATTATTTCAATAAATGAAATTATTCACAATGACTTTCGAATAAAATAAAGTGAAACAGCGAACGCAGAAACACATAAGACTTGAAGGACAACCTAGTGACAGTACGTCGTATTCTACTACTCTGCTCGCTCGTTTGTTCCTCAAGATCGGGGGTAAAAGCGACCCACCAGGTGAGTGGTTTATTTATGCGGCCCACTGACGGGTGAGCAGTCTGAGTAAGCATGACGTCGCTCGCTTCGACGTCATCGACGTCATGCTTACCGCGGACATGCTCGTCGCTCGCTAGTGGGCCGTGGTGTCGCGAGGAGGCAAGAGAAACGAGGGGCATAATTATAATATAGCCGTTTCACCCGTACGCATATTCTTTCATTGGCTACCTCTTCCTAATGCGTTCCGTTCGTTTATTTTTGGCATGGAACGCATTATAGTATTTTAAATGGATTTATATGGGAAAAATTGATTCGCTTAACGAGTGTTTCATCTAACAAGTAAGATTCTGGAACGAATTAAGCTCGTTATGAGAGGTCCCAGTGTATGTGTAATAACTTTAATCAATAGTAATGGAAAATAAAATCTTATATTTAAGTCGTCTCATAAGTGGCATAACCTCAGTTTAAACAGCTGTCACAATTACTGTAAAACCCAAAATACTTGCGGAACTTAATAATAACATTATTAAATTTGATAACAAGTCCATTATGACTTGAGGTGTTTATAGAGTCCGCTTCAGGTTCAACAGTAGAGCCAGCTCACAAAGTTTTTTTTTAAATTATCGTCTATCGTTGCTTTTTACCATATGACCAGTCCATTCCCATTCAATTTAGCGATGCTTTCAGCAACATCTTGGGTATTCGATTGTTCAGTTTTGAAAGACAACCATTTATTAACAGAAATGAGACAAACTCCCCAGATTTCACTTGTAAACATTTACTGTAATGATCATCCACGATAAAAATTGCTAATAAATTTTTTTTTTCCTTTTTCCAATACATGGATAATATTTTCCGATACTTACCCGTTAAAAGGAAGCTACAAGCCAAAAATGTGTATATTCTTAGTATACCTTATATTGTAGGTAATAGGAATTAAAATCGCTTGACAAACGGAGTCTAGAAACGTTTGATTTCAAGCACAAAACTGTTTTTTATTTAATTTGTAAATAATTTTATAAGAAAGCAAAAAAGTTAATCAAATGAAACTGTCACAGATAATCTTAGCTATAATACTGTGTTAATTTTTTTAAGTCGTTTCCTTTATGCGTTCAAACATTTCTATTGAAAAATATTTTTTTTAGTAGTTTACATTTATGTTTTTTATTGAGTAATTTATTTTTTATTTGTATTCTACTCAAGCAAAACGATGGAAAACCTTCAATTTATCTAAAGCATATTTTTTGATATTCATAATGTACACCAATTCGTTATAAAGATTAATCAAAATAGTGATTTGGCATTGCTTCGCCTTATATCTTTGGCATCTGTGTATAATCATTATCTCTGTCAGTGGATTTCTTTAGAATAACTATGGTTAAGGCACGGGGCAACGTTCGAACACGGTGCTTGCTTGGTTGGTTTCAGGCTCCCTCGTTGTGTGAATTTCCGTACAACGTGAAGGTAGCAGTTAAAGATAAAATCATCGCAAACAAACGTCAAGAAGAGTGAACGTAGAAAGAAACATGGCGGATGTGTAAATTGTTCGTTGTTGCTACTTGGCAAACTTACATCAGTGATTGTTACTAAAATATTAAGTGTGTATTTAGATTTTATTAATACCTCCGTAAAATGGCGGAAGCTGCCGTTGAAGGCAGGCCACCTCCGGCCCGGTTCTTTTGTCACAAATGCAATATTGAATTTGAACATGATGTTTTACAGGTATTAAATAAAATCAATATTCAATATTTTTCATATTTTACTCTATATCTAGTAAACTGAAGAATCAGTTATTATAAATGTCATTTAAAGCAGAGTTTTGTCATTTCGTGCTGCCTATTGTCCGTTATATGTATTAGTTCAGACAACGCAATTCCATCAAAACATGACAGGGTTTGAATTGACGTAACCTTGTGAAATCTGTATTTTTATCATTGAAGAGCAAATTGTTTAATCTCGCAATAGCCCGATGTGCGTAATCTAGTTATTAGGTAGTCACCTGTTTTATCTGCTTCGAAAAACAAATAAAAGTAATTGGGTTTGGGTGTATTTATAGAATATCATTAGATTCCCAATTCGTAAATATAAATTATTACATTTTAACGTAGTACCTGTTTGTTGGCAGACCACTGCCGTGACTTTTGACATTTAATTAAATGTTATCAAATTGTTGACTAAGCTCTGTCCACTTGTGTTTATAAATAATACATCATCTAGTATTTCTGTTGCAAAGTTCAGACAAAATGGTATTTGCATTCGGTATAGTTGAAGGCAGTGAAAGAAGGGGACAAAAGGTGAAATCTTAGCCTGAATTTATACAAATACACGAAACAATGATTTGCAATTCAATCTAAAATTGTACGAAAATAAATCTTTATTTTGTGCAGTGCGTTTATTTCTGTCGGTATTATATTTCATTGAGCAATTAACACCCATTTCAAAGGCATTATTTGCAACGCATTTTTTATATACTTGCAGTGGGCCATTATGTTTTAGAAATAAACTATTTTCAACACTTGTGCAATCAAAATTGATGTGTAATAATGAATATTTTATTATTGAGGAAGTGCCCTGCTAATCTCAAATGAGTGTCAGTGGTTCATTTATAGGTTTGATTCGTTTTTAAAGGAACGCGATTCCTATGTGTGTACATTATCATATCTGAGAATGAATGTGGATTTTAATACCTATCTTTCTATCTTATCTTGCTCACAATATAAACGATACAACTTTTAACCTTTGGAATACCAGATTCCCATAGCTACAACTTCCGTCGTGAGGGGAATGAAGGTGCTCTGCGCGCCGTGCGCTTGCTAACTGTAATTTCGTATTAACTCTAGTCTTTTACAAATGTTTTTGTAAGTAATTGAAGAACTCGGGCGCAGATAATGTCTACCTTCATTTTTGTCACTATTGAATTGAGTATGCCCTCTTTGACAAAACAAAATAAGCTATCTGTCTTTCGAACAACCATCGCATTTGGTTGATCGGTTGGATCCCTGGCCATAATTGGTTGATCGGTTGGATCCTTGGCCATCATTGATTGATCGGTTGGATCCCTGGCCTTCATTGTTTGGCAAAGAAACCCATGAAAAGGTATTGCTTGATATATGACATATCCAACTCACAGTGGATACAAATCTTGCTTTGCCGATAGGGATCTTTGGAACCAGAGGTTAATATGTATATTTATTATCGTTGTTATTTTTAGTGTGAAGAGCACTTGAGGTGAACCTTCACAAAACTGCGCTACAGAAATTAACTATATAATTATCAAATAATAGCCACACCTCTAACTTATGATATTTCCCATACATTCTGATGGCAGTATACTATACAAACCTTGGGTTCTGCGGTTTGGTTTTCTATAATTTTTTTTTACAGTTTTTGTGTGAAATATTTTCTTTGTTTTACGTTAATAAATTATAGAAATCGAAAATTAAAAAAATATATATTTGGTAACCTGCGTAGACCTTACTCCTTTTTTCATATTTAACTACATATGTTTTATTAATATTGATCAAAATGCAAATTAGAAAGTGCACTTGCCACCAAGAACTACATAAATTCAACTATTTGCCGCCATTCTCCGGAAGGCATTCCAACATACTACACTAGCGCCTCTAGTGGCCAGCGTTGAGTATTGCCAATTGTATAATAATATTTTACTGGATTTGGTGAATTATTATTATTATTTTTCTGAGGAATTTGTTTATTATCTAGTAAGCCACAGCAGCGATTAATTTTTTTTATCATCACCACCACCTTTCATTTTGTTTGTATTGCATTGTGACTGATATCTTTAAAAAAACACATTTTTCAGATCTTTTAGTATCTATATTGTTTTTTTATGAATCAAAATGCACCTTATCTGTAAACCATAAAACCAATCTCAATACCTTGACAAATAGAACACATGAAAAAGAATAATAAAAGCTAACATTCATATTTAGTTATAAGGTATGTTATTATAGCCTTCTTGAAACTAAATTCCGTGCAGTTAAACACATCTACTATTTATGAGAAAGTATTGCAAAATGCAAGCAATCTAGGTACAAGTTAGCATCTAAATGACTCATTCCTCATATTGTTGTTGCAATTAAAAATATGTTTTTAGTATTTCTAATTGGTGTATGGAACGTAATTATACTAAGGGGGTATTTCACTATCTCTGATTATGTTCTGACTAAGCACTAATCCGCGGATTAGTCATTTTTTCGTTTTCACTATATCTGAATAATGCTAACGCTCGGGTCAAAGTTCGATTTGACTAATCAGTGCTCGAACCTCACGTTAGGCGCTATTCCTCGAATCAAAGATGGCGTCAAAACATTCCGAGTTTGACAGCGGAGAAGTGAGTCGAATTTTGTTGAATGAATTTGAATGCTTGTATGATCCATCCTGAATTATGTGATTGTGTTCAAAATAAGAAACAATGTATTAATTCGACACGAATCTATCTAAAATGACCTGATAATCAACATAACATAACCGAAAAAATGCACACTTTGCGGTGTGCGGACTGTGACGCATGACAGCCGTGGCAGTAGATGGAGTAACTGCAAACATTTTGCGATGTTGCCAGCCTATTTCGAGTGTTATCTATCCGGAAGCTCGGCAACAATGGTGAAACGGTCGCCGTTGAATAACGAAGTTATTCTGATCTTTAAAGCTAGCCAACGGATAGCTAGTCAGATATTTAGCCCGACATAGTGAAATACCCCCTAAGTGAATCAGGGCTCTCCATAATACCATTCACATTTTTAAAAATAAATGTTAAGTCCTATGCAAGTCTTCTATCTGAGAGTTTTAATAATTTTAATTCTTTCATTAAGGGCGGCTTGCACAAACTATTGCAAATTTTATTTAACGAAACGAATTTAAGACCCTAAATACACTCAACTTAAATGCGTTTAGTTGCGTCCTGCACCACGCAGTTGGGTGGCAATTCTAGTTAAACGTCATTAACGCATCGGTAAAACAGTTACCGCGTGGTTACCGCCATTAACGCGTCGATAAAACAGCTACGATGTTTCATTTTACTTGAAGTGTCAAAATATTTTGTGATTGTGTGTGGTTTAATAGTGTGTTCATTTATTTTACGAAGAAAAAGTTAAAGCAAATAGACATAATGATGAAATAAGACAAAAAGAGCTTCTGTTGTTGGAATTAAAAATAAAACAATTATCCGAGTAATTTTTTTTTTTTTATTTCTTTTACATATTACATTGTTTTAAAGTATTATAAGAATGCTGTAGGTATGATTAGAAGTTTACAACCTTGCAAAGTACTCCTCGATAAGGAGTGTTAGCTCCAAATTACGAGCATCTCGCTGATGTTTTTATTGGTGTTGAATTTTAACTGAGGTTCAATTTCTTGCACTAATAATGATGTAATTTCTTTACTGAGACGAAATCTTCTTTGAAACTATTTGGCACTAAGTGTTTCAAATAAATTTGTTCTTGTGTTTATTTCTCCGACTAAAACGGTCTACTTATATATCTCGTATATTTAAGTATAATTTATTTATCATAATATGTCTATCTATAATTTATTTGTCATTATAGTCAGAATACAAATCCCAAATGTTCATTGTGAATTCAAGTTAAAATGGGATAGATTTTAACCACAATCAGAAATCGAAGAGATAACCTAAAAAAAAATTGACAGTACTGCTTTACGAGTAGGGCTAAACACGTTTAACTCGGTTAAACAGCCCCTTTTGGGTATTTAACTTTGATAGTTCTTTAAACGCATTTAACGACTCAAATTTTTTGATGCAAGACGCCAAGTCGACTTAAATCAAATAATGTGTTTAAAATGATATTTAAACCAAATTTAACTTATGGTGGAAGCCGCCCTAAGTGGTTATAATTTATGTTTTTATGCTGAATAATTTCAATGGAATCAGAGTGGGTTTTAAAGAGAGGGGGCCAGATAGAAGAATTATATTCAACTTGACTTTAAACTAAAAAAAATATATATAAAAATATTCTGCCATTACGGCGCTCTGCCACTACGGGGAATGAAGCCAAGCATTTTTAATCCTTTATTTTTTACTATATTAAATTTGATGTATGTGAGAAATCCAACAAATCAAATCCAAACAAATCATTTTTTTTATTATTATTATTTTAATATAGATCATATAGGTTACATTAATACATACATATTTTGCAAAATATAATATTTAGGTTCATAATTGGTCATGTATTATCCACCCTCTTGTATGTTTTCACCCTGTATGATTACATTTTGAGAAATGGTTATAATACATACATATTTTGCAAAATATAATATTTAGGTTCATAATTGGTCATGTATTATCCACCCTCTTGTATGTTTTCACCCTGTATGATTACATTTTGAGAAATGGTTATTTTTATACACACCTCTAGATATGTCAGCTTAGAATAGAAAATCAAATATTGATAAAAAAGATCTAAAATATCTACTTTTTGAAATAATATATCATTTTTCCCGTCTTCATATTTTGATCATTACTTATTTGCAAAAAAGTTATGGAGGAACAAGTTCTACCCATTTCAAGATAAAAAAAATTTATGCATTCGAAATATATACCGTTTATAAAGTTTAGTTAGTCGGTTTATAGCAATCGACCTGTTATGCTTATAATTATTATGTTGGAAAGGATAAATGGCTAAGACGTCATATAACAGTATGACACTTTACCCATATACCCTTTCCATCGTCTATATAGTGACCGTACAAATATATATTTTTAAATTGTGCTCATGATTTGTTATTTTAAAACTTGATAATTATATTTAACTTATCACCATCGGAAAATAAGTTTCTCTAAGGGTAATTAAAGTCAAACATACTAATTTCAGTTGTCTGTGATGTGCATTATTCCTGCTTGAAATTGATCTCGTCCAATGAACTCAAATTTGCTTTGAATTTAAGTGTTCATTTAAAGTTGGAGCTGTTTGTGTGAAGAATAATTCAGACAAGCAATAAAGTAGGAACCTACCTATTATATAATATTTTAACTGTAAATTATTTGAATTGTCTTTTCCCAAATTGGAATTGCTAGTATGATTGTGTAAAAGGGAATGATTGTGAGCATTATGCACATAATTATACTACTCAGAATGTTGTCATTGTGAGATAAGAAATTGACATGGAAGGATTATTTACTGGCGTCAAGTAAAATGTCACTATGCGTTTCTTGTAGGATGAGCAAACGTTTAGACTTAATATATCATTCTCAAAAGATATCAATTCTTGGACAAAATACACCTAGAGATAACCAACAGATAAGAATCGATAGATATTTCCAAGCAGTTTTTCAGATGATGATTTATATCAGGGCTATCCAACTGTTGGTAGTCTGAGGACCACATCTAAAGCCCTACCATTAGAGTTAGGATTTTCAAAATTTCATAGAAGAGAAAAGTCACAATGCTTTTAAGGTTTTACTAGAGAAATCTTTGTAAATTTATAAAACAGTCAAATCATTTCTTATGTCTACGTAAATAGCCTAAAATTATTCTTTTCGAAAATCAATAAAAGATTCGAAGATATGATGGTTTCCCAATTAAAGTCACAAAGTGCTGGAGATGCTGAAAAACTTTTCATGCAGCTGTTGGTAACACTGTTGTGTTCGTTGCTTCCCCCCTCCCAAACAAGTTTACTCCCACCTCACTGGAAACAACAGTCTTGGCTTGGCAGTAGTTTGTAATGGAGCTCCCGCTGTGTGTTCGTTCAGTTATTCAGCTGATGGCAACACTGTTGTGTCTGTTGCTTCCCCCCTCCCAAACAAGTTTACTCCCACCTCACTGGAAACAACAGTCTTGGCTTGGCAGTAGTTTGTAATGGAGCTCCCGCTGTGTGTTCGTTCAGTTATTCAGCTGATGGCAACACTGTTGTGTCTGTTGCTTCCCCCCCTCCCAAACAAGTTTACTCCCACCTCACTGGAAACAACAGTCTTGGCTTGGCAGTAGTTTGTAATGGAGCTCCCGCTGTGTGTTCGTTCAGTTATTCAGCTGATGGCAACACTGTTGTGTCTGTTGCTTCCCCCCCTCCCAAACAAGTTTACTCCCACCTCACTGGAAACAACAGTCTTGGCTTGGCAGTAGTTTGTAATGGAGCTCCCGTTGTGTGTTCATTCAGTTATTCAGCTGATGGCAACACTGTTGTGTTTGTTGCTTCCCCCGCTCCCAAACAAGTTTACTCCCACCTCACTGGAAACAACAGTCTTGGCTTGGCAGTAGTTTGTAATGGAGCTCCCGCTGTGTGTTCATTCAGTTATTCAGCTGATGGCAACACTGTTGTGTTTGTTGCTTCCCCCGCTCCCAAACAAGTTTACTCCCACCTCACTGGAAACAACAGTCTTGCCTTGGCAGTAGTTTGTAATGGAGCTCCCGCTGTGTGTTCATTCAGTTATTCAGCTGATGGCAACACTGTTGTGTTTGTTGCTTCCCCCGCTCCCAAACAAGTTTACTCCCACCTCACTGGAAACAACAGTCTTGGCTTGGCAGTAGTTTGTAATGGAGCTCCCGCTGTGTGTTCATTCAGTTATTCAGCTGATGGCAACACTGTTGTGTTTGTTGCTTCCCCCGCTCCCAAACAAGTTTACTCCCACCTCACTGGGAACAACAGTCTTGGCTTGGCAGTAGTTTGTAATGGAGCTCCCGCTGTGTGTTCGTTCAGTTATTCAGCTGATGGCAACACTGTTGTGTTTGTTGCTTCCCCCGCTCCCAAACAAGTTTACTCCCACCTCACTTGAAACAACAGTCTTGCCACAGTGCATACAAAAATGCATTGACCTAAATGGCGAATACGTAGAAAAATATTCAAACTTTAAAAATGTAAAAATTAATTTTTTCTGTATTTCTAAAAAATGGGAAACTTTCTTTGGGAGTACCCTCTTACTGTGGAAATAATGTTGGAACATTATTAACCTTTCCTTATCTGTGGTGTGTATTTACTACACATTGCTTCTAATAACTCTATTACTATAATAAATTCTGGGTTCAGATTTTAGGTATTCCTCTGTTATACATTTATGCACTGAATTAAAAAATAATATTTTACATAGTTTTCAAATTCAATTAAAAATCAGAGTGTTACACCAATATAATCAACCGTGTGACACTGCTACGCGAAGAGTGTGCGAGGAAATGACACGCTATTGATGTCCCGCTTTAGTTCGCTATGCAGGAACATCAGAAATCCACACGTCCGCAGTTTTACGTCCAGCGCCCATCCAGCACCTGCAGCCAGTCGGTCGCGGACCGTCGTTAGATAAGGACTCCTTGCACGTTTGTTTAGCATCTGCCGATGGTTTTTTCATGTTTTCAGCAATTAAATTACAATTATTATCACTTTTGATATAAAATATAATAAACATAAGCGATTAACTATGAATGTTCATATTTTTCCCATATTAAATCGCTTATTTTGAGATGTGTATTGACTACACAGCACCGGAACGCGTGGATTTTTTTAGCACTAGATTGTTTAGAAGATAATGAATGATTCATTGGTATTGCAGAGATCAACAACCAATATATCTATTGCACATTAAAATTGTTCATTATAGTTTTTTTAAAAATGTATGCATCCAACCCAAAAACTGCAAGAATGTACAATCTTCATTTTTGCAAAGCTAATTAAGTGAAAAATGGGAGATGTATTATTCGGTGACCTGATAAATCATCAAAATGATAATTCATCACATCTTTAAAAAGTTATATAAAGTCATGGAAAGTGATGAAACAAAAAAAAATTATTAACTGGGTTAAGTAGGTTAGGTTAAATTTTTTTCTTTTCATCATTTCTAATGACTTTATATCACTTTTTAAAGGTGTGTTGAATTGTCGATGTGTTGATTTATCATGGAACCGTATTATTCCATGTTTATTTAACGCCCAGAGGACTTGTACATGTAGGTGGTACAATTTTAATGACAGACAGTTTTGAAACATGAGAAAGAAATAATAAAAATAAAATTACATTAAAAAATAATATATGCACGAAACAAAATTAAAAATAACAAGAACATAAATTAAAAAATACAGCAATTTGACTGGTTTACAAAAATATAACTTCCATTTAGGAATAGTGTTGAAATAAGTCTTTTACGTGATCCACAAAATTTGCAAAGTTAATATTAAATATATCAGATGGAATATTATTGATTTCCCATAGTGTGAAACCGTTGTATTGGGGAGTTCGCAATGTAATTGCGCTTATGTGTGTTGCAGTGGAATAGTGTATTTTGTCTTGTTGTTATTGTAGGTATTCGTAAGTTTATGAGTTGCAGAAGTTCGCAACAGTCGAATTTAGAATCTTGAATAAAAAAGTTAGGTCATTTATTTTATGCCTGTCTTCCAATGTGTGTATTTAATAAGAAATGATATTATAAAGTACGTGTGTATTCAATTCCCAACAGTGCTAAATGTATTAAGATTAATTTTAAAATTGATATTTGGGTGCTACATGCTATCAATGACTTTGTTAAATTTAAGGTTAAACGCAACGCTCGTTGTATTCTACGTGTTCACAGATGGCGTTAATTAAAGAATTTTGTTTAAATACGCTTTTGCAAGGTATTGCTTTTCAGTATTAAGACAAATTATTTGTTTGCGCCCTCATATATGCAATATGAATATGAATAAATAGTTTTGTCCATATAAAAACTCAATTCTATCGAGAAAGGCATACAAATACAATATTGGATTGAATCATCGGTAAAATATTGTATTTGTGTGCCTTTCTCGAAAGAATTAAGTCTTTAAACGAACAAAACTATTGATTCATATTCATATTGCGTATATACGGGCGCAACAAATGATTTGTCTTAATATTGTAAAGCAATACCTTGTAAAAGCGTATTTAAACAAAATTAATTGATTAACGCCATCTGTGAACACGTAGAATACAACGAGCGTTGCGTTTAACCTTAACAGGGTTTTAAAAAAACACTTTAGATTTTATAAAGAACATAGATAAATAAATAAACTACGTGGAAAACAGTGTTGTCGAAACAATCGTTTTTATGCAAATCCATTCAAATTATTCTCCTTCACAGCAAAAATCGTTTTAAAATCTCAAATCACATATGTATGTACATAGCCTATGGTGACAGCCAGACTTCATTGAAACCGACGGTTTGTGGGATCGTTGCTTAGCATATTTGTCATAATTATGGTGATATGGTTTTATTTTCTCATTTTTTCATTTGTTAGTAATGTTGCAACATGTCTGGAATTTTCTAATTGTATGCAAATTTTTGATAGTAAAATGAAAAAATATAGATTTATGGAGAAATGGAATTTTTTTCTCTCTTGCGTGGATTGTACTCAAAACTTATGAATGATTTGATTAAAATACAGAAATACCTTCTTACTTATTACATATAAATTTATTTGACTTTCATTGTGCGAAGGCTCACTGCAGTCAAATGAAATGCTTAACAGCTCATGTCTCAGAACTCAGACTGCCAGTTTTTTTTCCACGTAAGGGCTCAATTACCAAATTTGAGCCTCCAGACTGCCGATCTATCGACGTCCTTAGACTGTGCTAAAATTCAATATAATAGACAATGAGCATTATAAAACAAAAATGTCGGTCAGAGTAACCTTTTGCCATCTGAACAAATGTCGGTCAGAGTAAACTTTTGCCATCTGAACAAATGTCGGTCAGAGTAACCTTTTGCCATCTAAACAAATGTCGGTCAGAGTAACCTTTTGCCATCTGAACAAATGTCGGTCAGAGTAACCTTTTGCCATCTGAACAAATTCCATCCATTCATCCATTTGTGATCAGATTTCTCTTGAAAGTTCTTTTTTGTTGTTACTGAAACATGGCTCAAGTCAAAAGAGTTACGAGTGCTTTAAATTATATCTTTTCCCGTACATATTCCCTACAGATAATCTGGTTCATCTGATCATCCGTATGGTTTCGGTATGATAAATAGAAAATTCTATTGTTCTGCACCGATTATCGTAGTGTCAAAATATAAATATTGTTCAAAAGACAATCAAGAAGACCAGATTATGTTTATTACTTATTGTGGACATGCGTTACTCTTCGGTATTGTGAATGTCATGTGTATTTGTGATTTTTTGTTGAAATTTTTTGACAAATACTTTCACTATACCATCCCAAAATATTATTTCTTCTTGTAACTTTAATACCCTTTCCGTATGGGGATCGGTACGAAAATAAGTGTCGTGTAAAGCTAGCTTTAATATCAGTTTTGTCTCAATTTTAGGATTACACCTGTCCATTTTGTTCTGGAGGTTTCATAGAGCAATTAGAAGACACGGATCCATCCCGCGGACCCCCGCCCGCCAGGACTGGCAGCACCCGGAGACCCTCTACCTCCGTCGATGACCCCAACGTCATAGATATGACCAATCTAGACGATTCCGAAGAATTCTCACAAGTAAGCATCAAACCAATTGGCATCTTAATCTGATTGTTCTCCTTGCAGATTTATGCCGGGTCTAAACGCATGTAATATGTAATCTAACGCAAATTTTTTGTATTTGTGGCGCTATGGTCCTTGCAGATAATGTCCGTGATGACAATTACACTGATCCATCGCCTATCAGTTTTGCAGTGCACGTTTTGCCGGCTGTCATAACGGGTGGTGTGTTTGGTTGGCATTTCAATTCGCGTTGTGTGCATCCATAAGCTTCGCGTTTTCATTTTTTTAACTGAAAGTTTTTGAAACATGGAATAGTTATTATAAAAATAGAAATGAAGTGTGATATGTACCAAAAAAATCCTACAACAGCAAAGCCTGTAGACTTTTTCTTTTTATAAGATAAATGTTATAAAAATTTAAAAAAAAAACAGTAATGTGACTTTCTCCGTGGAAGTTTTAACAAAACTTTAAAATATGTTATTAATATATTATTAATCTTTTCTAAATAACAAATGTAGATCCTAGGAAATAAATTGTACAGCGCCCTTGAGGTGATTTTTCACAAAAACGGCGCTCTACAAATTATCCAATTATTATTATTATTGTTTTGAAAAGTAATTAATTGTTATTGGTACAATACGATTTTAAAAATAAAATAAACAAAGGTATGAATATATATTCTAGATACTCTCAGTATCGTCCTGATATAAGACCACCATTCAAAATAGAAACGTTGCTTGAAATGGCTTTGGCCGTGTTTGGTGACCAGATCTGAATAGCCAGGTACTTCCCCACCTCCCCCTCCCTACTACCGTCAGCCTCACAACTTACCCCGATTGGGGATGCCATAGTCTCACTGGCTCTAGACGGTTGGGAGCAGACTATTGTGTGGTTTAACATAAAAATGAACGTATGTAATTGCACAAGTGCTGTAAGTAAATATGTATTACTACAGATGACTCTTGATTAAATTAGAAAAATATATCTATTTCAGCCAAGTGTATTTTAGCCAAGATTTGATAAATTTTTAATAATAGTTAGGTACATTATATTACACTCGTCTAGACCTGCAATTACCTAATAGCGGATAGGAAGAATTGTTCAAAGGCAACGAGCCCAACTATAAGGAATTTGTAAAATGCAAGGCAAAGGATGACATTTTTCTAATACCAATTTGGCTACAATTTAATTACAGTGCCGTTAAGAACAAATGCGGCTCGCTATTATTATGGTGCAGGTGTATACTGTATAGTAGACTAGTAGACTCTGGACTGTCTAAGTCTGCTTTTACCAGGTTCCAGATTTTATCCAGGTTTTATCTCCCTGTTACGTGTACAGCTTCGATCCTTTTTTTTACTAAAATGCTCTGTTGGGTCCAGCTAACATTGCAGTGATTAAATAATATATTTGCAATATATGTCGGAAAACATATTTGTGACATTGAATAATAATAATTTGATGATTTATATAGGGCCGTTTTTGTGCAAAATCACCTCAAGGACGCTGTACAAATATATACATAATACTACACTTCTACAATGATCTACTAACTATATATGGTGATAATATACAGTACTATACTTACCTGGTAGGTCACTTGAGATTAACACATAAATAACATTAACTAATTGTTTATTAGCGAAATTTAGATACACGATTTATTTATTTATTCATTTTCACGAAATCGACAGTTTACATTTAATCAGTTTGTTTTCATAAGTATTATATAGTAAAATATAACCAATTATGGATTTCCTCCTTGTGACTTTAACTGAGACAGCATAATATGGAATAAGTTATTTAAATAAATTATACATTATTTAGGACTTAATTGGATATAATTGAACTTTCTCTCAGGAATGGCATATTTAATTTAAGTGTATGACAGCTTAAAAAGGTAAGTTTTTAGTTTAGACCTGAATTCTGTTGGAATTGTTATGGATCTTAGTTCCGGTAGGAGTTTATTCCAAGCCTTCGGCCCAGATTCTCCGAAAGCGCGATCACCAAACATAGTATTTGGCTTGCGCTTAGGTTCCATCAGTCTGCCTATAGCTGATGATGTTGCTGATCTAAGAGTTGACTGCCTCATACCAGTGTTTTCTGGGACGCATAGTTTAGAGATGTAGGGTGGGGCTATTTCATTGATGGATTTAAACAACATCCAGCACAATTTGTACTGTATTCTTTCAGGACACTTGAGCCAGTAAAGTTTACGAAGGTATTCTGAAATGTACAAATATTTAGAAACCCAGGTTATGAGCCGTGCTGCTGCATTAAACACTGATTGAAGTTTGTCAATTTGATATTTTGGTATATATTTATACATCTACATATAACAATATTTTCATTTGTTTTGTGAAGCCGTCACAAAAGATTAGAAGATTAATTAGATTAGATAATTAATTTTTTAATAAATTATATTATTATTTTTATAAGCAATAATTGTTCGCCTGAAACACTCATCCACATTGAAAAAATCTCCTGATAAAAAATACATGACGCCAACGGGACTCGAACCCGTGTCAAACACGGGTTCGAGTCCCGTTGGCGTCATGTATTTTTTATCAGGAGATTTTTTCAATGTGGATGAGTGTTTCAGGCGAACAATTATTGCTTATAAAAATAATTGTTATCCTTTGTGCTATGCATAAATAAAATCTTGTCTTTAAAAACATTAATTTATCAAAAAAAAAATAATAATTAATTATATTATTGTTGAATTTTTATTATAATAATTAATATTTATTATATTTTACTGAACATAAAAAAATTATTAACTTAATATAATCTACATTAATGTAATTCTTTAGATTACATTTAGTAAATAAACCGGTTTTTAAATTTGGTAACTTTTGATACAAAATAAACTGAACATCCAAGGGCCTAATTCTTCCTAAACAATTAAGGACTTGCATTTATGTAAATGCTCCAAATTGTATGTTGTTGTTGTTTTCTTTACTTCTCAAGTTGTATGTAAGTTTTCATTGTTTCCAACGTTTTTCACCATTTTTTCATGACATGTTAATGTTATAGACACTAAATAGATGATAATACGCACTTGAAACACATTCCGTAGATTTTAATGAAAACCGATGTCACCACTGACTTTGACCTTAGCACGCGCTTTGTGCTTTCTATATTGTCATTCTATTTGATCGAAATGAAAATTTCATAATAATGATGGAACGAATTTCTGTATTTAAAATTTAAGCAAAGAATTGTCAGAATTTTTGATTTCTTGTATCGGACATCGTATTTCTTTATGGTTCTTTTATTCTTCTTTATTTCATAAAACTAGTAGTATCGTCCTACGCGTATGTTTCTCTAATCCTTGTTATAAAAAAGTCTAAATCAGACACTGTTAGACTGGATCATATTGGTTACTGTGAGGACCAGTCTAAATTATGTGTATAAATGATACATCAATGGCAAAACCACTCCAATCTGCTAACAAAGAAACCAAAAGCCACAAAAATAAAATTGTCTTCATTGAAAGCATAATATTAATTTGTTTATTCACTTGTACTGTGTGGCATGAATGGGAAATTTTTATCAAATTAAAATATATAAATTTCCATACTGCTACGACAAAAAAAATACAAATTAAAAAACACTCTTTAACATTTCTCGATCTGAATACAATTTGAATTGGAATGGATTTTACAATAAATTGAAGACTTTTACCACTGAGAATATCTTCCACTCTAGAACGTGCCACAAATATATTACAATATACTATTTTTAATTAATAACTTGTGAAAATAACACAAATTAATCAAATAAAATTTACTTGTTCACTCTGGGATTTGAACCGGCGACCATCGGATTGCTAGTCAAGAGCCTTAGCTCTCGACCATAGAGTCCATCGACTCTACCTGTAGTGAAAACAGAAATCTGTTTTTGACATATCAAATATTGTCTCTGAATATTGAGGGAACATCTCACTCAAAAGTGGATTTCCTACATACTCGCCAAATATTTGGATAATAAATCATTATGATTGCTAATATCATATTTCCACTGGGGAACTGCAGCTCGCAAGTCGAGTGAAGTATTTTTAGCACAAAAAGGGCACAAAGAGGAGTGTATATTAAATATTTATTAAATTAAATAAATGAGATTATTTTAGTAAGAATGATATTAGCCTTCTCATTAAAACTCAACTTTTATATGTGACAGTTATACCACAGTAGTTGACAATTCCGTCAATATAATACTACCGCGAGAAGTACTGTTTTGTCTTTTTAATTCAATTTTTATTTAATTTTGGACAATTCTTTGATATGTACTATTATCGATCGTGGTTTACACTTTGCAGCTGCAAAAACTGCACTGTGATTAAAATTAATTTAACCCATTAAATATTGATAATGTAATTGTCGATTAATGATGAGTGACTCTGGAATTTTTCATTTTGCCACAGTTTTGCTGTGTACTAATTATTACATTCTCAGAGACTTGAAAGACGTTTGACAGTCCGACAAGTAAGTTGTAATAATTACTCCATTACACAAAATGCCAATATTTACCCCCTCGAGCGACTGCCCACTCATTCGATAAGCCACTGTATTAATATTTTTATGACCGATAGTATTTTTTTATCATTCTGTATTTGACCTAATAAAAAACCCATTTGTCTCAATACACCCTCCAATTTAACTCATAACGAGGATTAATCATATGGGGGGCTAATTTAACTCACCTATAACTCTAATAAAATTGGTTATAAAGACTACCTTATGACTTGGTTAGTAATGGTATCTATAAAGGAATCCATTTATTATTACTCTGTAATCGAGTTTTCAATAAATATGGTTCCTTATCAGCATTTTCCTGTCACAGTTGTTGTGAAAGAATGTTTTTTTATCCAATGGAGTTATCAATGCAATAATTAAATTAATAAAAAGCTTGATGCCTAAATATAGGAAACTAACTAACCATCGTGCCATTTTCACGCAGGGTATGCAGAGAGGACGGACCGCCAAACAACTCGGTCTTGGCACACACTTCTTGCCTCATTCACATTCATACATACTCTTCTATTATTCTGACTCTTGACATGGTCCTACTCGAGTATCTGATTCACTTGATCGTGCCATGTCTTCCTTTGGCATCACCGACTTCTGCTACCATTCGCATTTGCATCATATATCCTCCTTACACTCCTTTCTTCGCTCATTTGCTCTACATGCCTAAACCATCTAAGCGTCCCTTTCTTAATCTTACTCACTACGCTTACATCAACCTTGCACTCTTTGCTGATCTCCACATTCCTCACACGATCATACATGGTTTTACTACACATACGCCTCAGGGATCTCATTTCAACAGCATTCAATCTACTTTCATCCTTTCTTTGCCAGTTCCATGCCTCACTTCCATACATCAGGGTAGGTACCAGCACTCCATTGTGGACTGCTAACTTAGCTTCTTTGGACATTTTTTTGTTAGCGACAACTGCGTTCAGTCCTCCGCCTAAATATAGAAAACTAATACTAAGCAAAAATCGTATCATCGATACAATAAAAAAAGATTTAAATTAAATTTTGTACATGATAGGAAATTACGCAGAAACTTTGATGAAGTTTGTCTTTTTCTGAGAAAAATTATGCGTTTTTTTATTTAACCTTTTGAACGCGTTAATTCGCTCCGTTTTATCTATATCCGTACGCGGTACATATTTTCAAATACCTATGCATGCAATTAAATGTCAAATTATAGCATTCTGGCATGATTTATTGGACTATATAGACAGAACAGATTATTCTCCACAATATGAAAACAAATCCTCGTGTGTCAACACTCTTAGATGTTTATAAAAACAAAAACATAAATTTTCATACAAAGACGTACCGTATCTTTTGAATGTGGTCCCGCCATTCACTCGGCGTCATAAATAAACCACTCTCGGTGTGTGTGTACTTAGGCCACTGTGTTTATAGACACAAGTGGGACACCATGATCACTTATCATTCTTAGTTATGAAAAGTTGTGAATGACAAACTAGTACTAACGCCATCCGTTGACAAAAATGTAAACTAAAGGACTAAAAGGCGCGAAGAGGCGCACTTGGTTATCGATCTTTTTTTATGAAATACAATTTTATTTTTGAGAAATTCTTGTAGATGTCAGCATCGTGATAGTTCTACAAATGTCCAAGTGAGCAAGAAATACATTTATGACGAAAGAGAGCGGGAATATCGGCCGTCAAAGTTGCCGTATCAACTGTTGATACAGCCGCGTGTGAGTATAGACTTTTTGCCGTAACAACAGTTGATACGGCCGCGTGCAAAGAGTTAAATTATGCAAATACGGAAAAAAATATAAACACTTTAAATTTACATCTCAGTATCAAAATGTTATACTTTGACAAGGTTCAAGTATTTTTCTTGCATGTGATAAAAGATCAGGGGTATGTGTTCATACTGAAAAGCTGTGCTTGCTCCAAAAAACAGATAAAAGAAATTATTCATTTCTCTCAATTTTATGTAAATACAGTAAAACTTGGTTGTAACGAGTACCAGGGGGACTGACTAAATTTACTTGTTTTAGCCATTAATCGTTATATCCAAAATAGGTTTTTTAAAAGTCTTATGTTCCTACCTACTCTCTCGAGGAGGTATTATTTCAAAAATAATTTTTTTACTCAAATTTACTGTCAATGATTGTTTTAAAGATTTTGCTGTCATGCTTCTCAATTTCTTCTTCAATACAACCAACGCATTATAACTATCATCACCTGGTTCAAGGCTTCCAAGAAATATATCACCAAAATGGTCTATCTTATTATCACTACCTTGTGCTTTTAAAACCGCACTTGTCATAAATAACTATCTTCCGGGATTCTTTTGGTTTTCAGCTGTAAAATTTTACTGCCACAAACCAGTGATCCACAACTTGCTGCCCCATTCTTGAGGCCCGCATGTCAATTTCATATGGCCCACTTGTCTATAAAGAAAAATCTACATGTTTGGGGTAATTCTTAAAAACACTGGCTGAGAACATTTTTTTATAGAGTTTTGGTTAATTTATGCTGCATTTCCAAAATTTAACCAAATTTAAAGAACCGGTTTGCATAACACGAAATCAAAATCAACAGAAACCTTAAGGCGAAATAGGTAGACTCAACCTGAAATTTGTCATTTTTAGGCCAATTTTAGACGTATGGACACTTTTCTACAAAAACACACTAATTGATTTCGAAAGATCGTTATTTCATCTACTAAAGCAAGACGTTAAATTTTGAAAAATAATATTATTTTCTTATCACAATAAAGGGTTACCGTTGGTCGATGCGCAGATTTGTTACATTTTCAAAGGTGAATTTGTATTATACAAAAAATATTTCAAATCATATAATTATGCAGTATGAACAATCGATAAATTATCGATTATAAGAATTTAGTTTTTGCTTCAAATAAAATTACTAATAAATAAATCCGAGCACGCGTTTTGTGACGAAAATCCCTCAATTTGACTGTTTATTTATGGTCTTACAAATTGGTTAGTTCAGATTTTTTACAAAAATAATTTATTAAGACATTATTGAAACATAAGAAATAATTTATGACCAAAAAATATATTTTTAAAGTATATAATAGTAATTAATTTCTATTCGCGTTTGTGCATTTTTTTGCCGAAAATTTTTTAATAATATTTTTTTAAAGTATATAATAGTAACTAATTTCGATTCGCGTTTGTGCATTCTTATTAACTCGGCGCAAGCTGAAATTTTTTTTAAGAAATTCCTCGCTTAAAAATGGGGAGGAAAATACCTTTGGAAAAAAGTTTTATTAGAAATCACAAATTAGGACATCAAAAATGTATGTGGGAGATATATTTTCAGAAAAACAAAGGTTAGTGATATTTAATTATCCATGTACATTGTACGTACTTTATATGCTACAGGGTCATTCGAACAAATCAGTCAGAATACGCATATATTTTTTATAACATTTAGCAATAATTTTGTGTTGTTTATTTTCCGGGAAAAGGATCAACTATGGACTACCAGGATTTTATGTCTGTCATCGATGTTCCATGTATAAATTTTAAACTTATGCCAAAGTACATGAAACTGTTTGTGATTGGTGGTCAAAAAGTGCCACGAACCAAATGAATTTTGATTTGTGATGTGCGATTCAAATCATGTTTTTGCTGATAATTTCTATTCTATTGTCCAATTCAACATATTTCATATCTTTTGTGTTGCTTTTTGTCAGTTTCATAATGTCATATTGTGAATTGAGCCTCTCGTTTTAGGAAAATAAACAAGGTTATTTTTGACTTACTTACCTATGATTTTTCAATTGAAATTTACCTCGTGAATTTAATAACATTTCGAAAATTAAACAATAGTCAGGTCTTTCTACCTCCGTTATCCATGAAAACAAATACATGAAAGCGATACAATATTATGCAATCGCATAACTACATATGTAGTATGGTACCATAGAAAATAGTTGGAAATAAACCTAATTTTAATACATATACTACTTCAGTTGTAAGGAATAAACCCTATTTTCAATATCATACGTATCAAATCAAGTAAAACTTTAAAGATAAGTATTACAAATAAAACTTACTTGTAATACCTATCGTACAGACGAATAAATATGTAAAACGAGAGATTTTTACTCACTTTTGTAAAACCTATGTAAAAATATATTTTTTTAAACAAATGAATAACAATATTTGAAAAAAAAATTATAAAATATATATTCATATACCTACCTATTTTGTATCTACTATGTCAACGCACTGCATTTGTATTTATTTAAGTTTACGCACTCTGATGTATAATTTACAAATATGTATGTAACTACTTATTAGGAAGAAAGCTACATCCGAGAATTCAACAACAATAATTGTTATTTCATCGGAACCATGCTGTAGGCTTCGTAAGACGCGCGGGGTGTACGGCTCGCAGTGAAATGAATACGGAATCTCTATCTCGTTATAGAAAAACGTCCAATCCCGAGACCGTCTTTTGACGAAATTTGAATTCTCAGCCGCTAGTTAAGACGTCTTAACACTTGAATTTTGCTGTCAACCCCCTCCCCCTCAACCCCCTCCCCCTCAACGAAAACAAAAAATAATCCGCTTGTAGGTCGCGGACTGTTAATGTTATTAAAAATAGGCAAAGCGGCCCCTCTGCTGAAAAAGTTGTGCATCACTATCATAAATTTACCCCGTGCAAGGATGTAGGTACTCGTAACTAGGTACCTTCATAAACAAATTTATTGGTTTTTAAAACAAAATTGACAATGAGTTGTAATACAAAAGAAGACGTAAAAAGGGAACAAATTTGCGAAGCTCAATTTTCGCACGACTTTCCGCAGATTTCGTGTCAATTTACATTGTGCCTGATGTATAGCAATGATTCACATAGCCGACAATCTTACTCAGGTAGTGCCATAAAAATATGAATCCATCCCTAACGGGATAGGGAATTCGTGAATAATTCCCAACTATTTTTTCAGATCCAACGACCCATTCGTATATTCAGGTTGTGATGACAAAATGATTTCCTCGGTGTATCAGTGAATCGACCTCGTTATAACAGTCAACAATCATATGAAGAAGGCTGAACTAAAACATTGTTTTGTAATTGCTCATTATTGCCGTGATCGTTATAACCACTTTCGATAGTATGTGAATTCATTTTTTCTATTCTTGAGGCATGCACAACTTCTATGCACTTCACACCCCTGTAATTGATGTATTGTCTGTTAGGTAAAATCACCAAACCACAAATATAACTTTTGAGATAATCATATTTGAATGCTTTTAAATTTTTTGTCGCTATGCAGGTAACTTAAAAGCTAACTTAAAATTTGCATTATTGAAACTTTAAAAACATACAAATCTGATTTTACCCTTTAATTGCGGTATTCATTAACACTGGAACATAAGTAGTATGTATGTGAAAGATATTTTCTTGCAGAGGAATGAGGATAACCGCTGGGCACACTGGCAGCCTCCGTGGAACTATAGAGATGAGAATACACCGAGAGTCAGTTCCTTGCCAATATATATTTACAGCCTGAAATGTGTCTCGTGTTCTTTGAACCATAAAATTGCTTAGTTTTAATTAATGAACCATTTTGAAATATCAATCATCATTTCCTACTCTATGACTAAGGCCCGGTTTTTCATCACCAAATGTTTCCTTCAAATATTTAATTCCACATGTTTCCTTGAAATCGGGCAGCCAAATCGGATAAGTCTGCATTCCGTTTTATCATTTTTATTTAATGTTACAATATCGGAGGTACTTCAAAATACTAGTATAATTGCTAATGCATAAATGTAACAGTCTGCATGAGAGAAATATATTCAAATCGGCTATGCTCGGGACACGCAGTGGTGGTCTGCATCCGCCTCTCCGCAGTCAATGTGTTAGAACTGCATACTTTTTGTGGTCTCGGTGGATATGAAGGCTCTCTGATTAAACTTAATCTACAACTTTTGCAAATCATGAACTCAATTTCCCTCTTACATGAAATGAAATGTTGGATAACATAATATGAAATGTTGTATAACATAATATGAAATGTTGTATAACATTATATGAAAAGTGAATTCTTGAATATCGGTTTACACAACCGTTAACATTATCAACCGGTTTTAAGAAACATGTGAATAATGGGCTTGATTTAAGCAAAGAACGGTCGAGCCAAATCAGTCAAATTGACAGTGGCAGTATATCGCATTTCAAATCTTAAGTTAGCTATCAGCTGGTGACTAAAGAGACTTCCGTAATGTGTCAAATAGATAGGCTAAGCCTAAAAGCTATCATTTTTATAATTAGTCCAGCAAAGAAGAGCAATGAAAAACCGGGCCTAAATCCATTAATGCCTCCGCAATGCATGCCTAGTAAGAGAAATATAAATCACATATGAGTCGATCATTTCTTTTGCTATGTTCAACTAAAATAAAACCTTTCATATTGTGGTTTGATTGCTGCCAAAAGTCACCAAAGGGGAAGCCGTGTGGTTCGGCAATAAAGATATTTTGTTTCTTTTCAAATAAATTTTGGTTTGTACTATTATTTTTGATTTTTTTTTTCATGTTTTGATTTTTTGTGACTTCTTGTGTTAAAAATATACTTTGAATAATGTACTTTTTCAAGAGATTCAAATAATCTATAAAAAAAGGTTAGTTGGTGACTTTGCAGCAAGGCGAGAATTTGTTAATAACAATATTTAGTATTAATGTTTGGATCATTTCTACAGCACCGTTTTTGTGAGAAAATGTCCTAAAGGGTGCTTGCACAGATGATACAAAAAAAGGAGAACCAACGGCCATACGAACATCTTTCACACATACCACTGCAAATCGCATCTATGTACAGTGGCGTCCCGCCTTTGTTTTTACCTACACACAAAAAAAAGCGTAACTTTCATTGGCTCTGCTGCTTTGATAGTTCATGCAGTTTGATTGTAGCTCGGTGGCAGTTGGCACGCTTCCATGCCATATCTCCCTCTGTTTCTATTACAGATCTTATAGATCTTGAATAATTAAATATACATGTTTGATATATTTAGTTAATATAAAGTTACGAATAGAAGGAAACGCTCTAGTATCATTTAACTACAAAAATACTCATTATGTATAGCAATTTTTAATCAATATCCAATTCGCTGAAGAGAGAACCCCTAACAATTTTTTTTTTTACTGTATTATGTATTTATTTAGCAAATAACACAAATTCAAATTTACGCAAACATAAATCATCAGTTACTATTATGTTATTAGTAATTTTGTGACTCAAAGAACTTTGACATTTTGTGAAATCAATTATGTAAAAAAGATAAAAAATTGTTAGTAGGTTATCAACTTTCGTGGTCAACTAAATTCTATACAATGTCATTTCAGACATGTCATTTGTTAATTTAGTGTCTCTTGCATTTTTATATTAATGTACAGTACTCTCTCTCTCTCTCTCTCTCTCTAATCTACCACCCCAAAAAGCAGTGAAAGCTCAGATTATAGTGCAATACATACAAAATATGTTAAAAATTACAACAAACATTTTGTAAAAACAAACAAACACCGCCATCGATCTTTCGTAAGCATTGAGTGGTTAAAGTTGAGGTGTCATGTTTACGCTTACAGGACTTTTGTAAATTTATTCAAACAAAGAACATGGCAGAACGAAACTTACAGAGTACTAACCAAAATGTCCTAGAACAACAATAAACAACCCTTATGACTGGTAAAATGGTCAACGAGAGCAAGCTAGATGGCAATATAGTAATTGAGTGTGTTCAAGTAGGATAACTCATAAGCTTGGCTCGAGTCTAGGCACGCTGCAGACTACTGAATTTGACATATAAATACCGACGAATTATAGAGCTTGATTTTGGCCTTCAACTGGTAAAAATAATGGCAGATTATAGTAGTTGTCAGATAATCGAGCTGCGTATTGCTGAGATAGTACTGGATTTATTTTGTATGTGTGATGTTTACCTATTATTGCCCATTTAATAAAATCAATGGAAATAATTGAACATTGTACAGGGTATATCAGGATGTAACCGATATGACATGCACCATAGTTACCGTCCAATGCTGTGGGAACTGGACGGCGTACATTATTTGATGACAAACATTAGTTTCCTGTCACGGGCAACGGATTAAAGAAATAAAGTTGTTTTGTTCACCAGAGACCAAAATGCCATCTTTTTTTGTCCAAAAAAGCTCGTTAAAGTATTTTAGTTCATCCTTATACACCCTGTATGCATTGATTTATGGTGATTCCTGGTTGTTGCAGTTCTACTACATACATAGCAGTTTTCATGCAGCCAATCTTTGATTTTAAATATAAATGTTTTGTATTTCTTTCTTGATGTGTTTTGTTGTTAATACTGTGTGTCAACCCTATTAAAATTGCCTAAAAATATAACAATTTAATAATTAAATAGTAATGTGTACTGTATTTTATTTTCTAGGAAACACCACAGTTAGGCTTAGGACATGATTTAGCATTCCTGATGTACAATAATCAAATAAGGTAAAAACATTCATAACATTTTTATTTCGTCATATCATGGGTTAACTCCGAAATCAGCTTTTTCCAGATACACACAAAACCATACCCTTATATCCTCCTCCATGTGTGCCATAATATATGTACACACATATTATGTGTTTCTGGCTTACATGTGCGAGGAAATAAAGATATGGTTTTCTGTGTAGCTCGTAGAAGCTGATTTCAGAGTTACCTACTTGAAGTAATTACCCCGCGATAAAACCACACATTTTTAAAAAGGATAACTTAAATAATACTCTTGTGGTCACTGTATTATTATAAACAAAATATTATTATCTTTTTGCATTATGCAATGTTAGAACTCACCTTTATTGATAGTTAATGTTTTCCTTGAATATTATTGTGGGTTCCATGATAACTCAACACAGTGACAATTCAACACACTTTTAAAAAATGATATAAAGTCATTATAAATGATGAAAAACAAAATTAAACCTAACCTAACCTAACCTACTTAACCCAGTTAATAAAGTTTTTGTTTCATCACTTTCCATGACTTTATATAACTTTTTAAAGATGTGATGATTTATCATTTTGACGAGTTATCGGTCACCATTATTGTGATTTAAAAATAACTTTTGTTCCCGTGTGGCCACCTGAATACGTTTTTTGTTCGCATCAGACCTTAAATGTAACCGAGTTTCATAGTCTAGGATCCCGGTACAACAAACCCTGCGTCACCGAGTACACATGGTTTGTTATACCGGGATCCTAGACTATGAAGTTTTCATTTAACTAAGATACAAAGTGGCTTCATAGGTAGAAACATAAATAGATATTATGTGTTGAAGATTTTGATTTAATTTATTTGTGCTTTAAAACTAAAAGAGGTTAAAATAATTTTATCAACCATTATCTTGTGTTTCAAATCATATATATTATTTTATTTTGACATTTAAAATTTTCTGAAATTACAACACAGATAATAAACTGCCCTCCATAACTTAAGAGATTGTTGATTAGTTTTATCAGTACAATTTCTAAAGCAAAATACAAATTAAATTAATAAAACAATAAACGGTTGTGATAGATTTTTAGGTTAATAATGCAGCCAACCATTAAAACTTCAGAAACGTTGACAATGCTGTCAGCACTTTCTCTTGCTTTGCAAACATATGCCTAAAATATTAAAGAATGCATTAGAGACTACTACAAATAAATGCGTGGTGCAATTTCGAAGTCACTGCAAGATATTTTTGTTGAGATTCCAGAACCGCCGCCCAGCTATATTATATCCTGTGCACAGATGAGATAAGCTTTGCGAAGTTGGTGAAACACCCAAACTAGGATATTTGAGAACACGTCAAAACGAAATGTAGTGTGTTGCAGGGTGAAAGGGACTTCATATTACATAGTAAAATTTTAATCAATATTGTATTACATACGAGTTACTTTTATTCAGATTCCAGAATTGCTATTTAGTTCACGATCTGTTTTCTATAATAAGCATAGTTCTGGGGTTAATGCTAGAAGTCCCCATATCAGTTTTTGGTAATTTTATTAGGTATCAGAAAATACTCTACTATGGCAGAGGTGCTCTAGATTAATACTCTAAAATATTTTTTTACGTCAAGAAATCGATAAACAATCTTTATTACTGAGCGATTCACACATTTTATTTGACATAGGCACTTCTAGCGTTACACCAGAGTTAAACTAAACTTTGTGAAGTTGGCATAAAACATGAACTCTTAAACTATAAGAATTTCTCAGACTTGCAAACTATTAGATTTATTGTTTTTGTAATGCTTTACTAATTAAATAACTTCATCAACATCCGACAGACTTCCAAATTCCAGTCCGCTGAACATCAGCGGCTCTGAGTCCCGCCTGCTGCAGCTGATGGAGCACCTGACTGGCAACATGGGGGGGGCAGGCTCGCCAATGGTGCTGGTGGGGGGCGCTCCAGGAGACTTAGTTGTGTCGGGCGAGGGGCTGGACGCCGTCATGTCACAGCTGTTGTGGCAGGCGGAGACTGACGGGCCCCCGCCACTGGGGGCGGAGGCCATCGCCAGCCTGCCAGAGGTGGTGGTGTCGGAGCAGCAGGAACAGCAGAGTATGCAGTGCTCCGTGTGCTGGGAGGCTTTTGTTAAGGGTAGGCATTTAGCTTTTTCTAATTTCATTTATTATTGCAGATTTCTATGTATGTATGTGTTATAAAACCACTGTTACGAACGGGGCGCCAGTGTTAAGAACCACGTAGGGCGCCAGTGTTATGGGCCGCGTGGGGCGCCAGTGCCGGCTTTGGCAGCGTCAGTGGGTAGAATCATGGGACTCTAATTATTCAGCTCAGGTTTGGGTCGGCAAGAAATACCTTTACACGGGGAACATTCAACAATCTAGACTCCACTTCCCTCGTCAAATGAAACTCCTATGGGAATGATAAATGAGTGAGTGTGTATTTACAGTCAACAGGTGCATAGAATAACACAAAATGAGGACACAGTATACATCCTAAATTATTTCCTGGCTGATTGAATTGAACAATCTCTTTCTCATATTTGCTCTGTCTGGCAGACGTGTTTAACAGACATTAAAAGAAGGGACATAATGAGGCAAAGGTTTGGTATACGCTTACATGAGTTGTCCCGTTGTTACGGGGATACAGGAGTTGCGAGGCCAGCGAGGTGTTACTCCCAAGGTTGTGATCGTCTACACGCGCAAAACGGGCGCGTGCTAGACTTTGGTAATGTTGCGGGACCAGGGTCCGGCGCTCAGCGTCCGAGACCGGTTTTGGAGTTGCGAACCGCACGTGTTGTTGAGACCAAGGCTAGAGTTGGAATGGCGATCGCCACCGGTCACAAAAACCGTTGGGGTTTTGGCGTTGATGCGCAGTAGAATGCGCGTCGCTCTGCGCTGCCAGGATCTACGTTGAATTTAGTTTCGCGGGATTTTTAAAATGCGTTTGAGAGATCTGCTTCGTGACACCACATATAACCGTTCTATGAATGTGGAGATATGGAATGAAAGTAAGGTTATATTTTACGACCAGCCGGGTTTGGATTTTAAGAACAGATTATACCTAGTGAGCTATTGAATATTATATACAAAGTGTGAAATAATGTTAATCTGATATACTGAATATGAAACGATAGTAGTAAAACATGTAAAAGTAACAGAAAATAATATAGAAACTAGAACAATACTACATATAATACAAATCACTAAAACTACATTACCAACGCTACTATAATTTGGAGGATAGTGAGGTTAGTTAGTGTGTCTGATAATTGGTTGTGTTGCAGAAGAATGTTACATTTTGTCTTGTGTTCCTAGTCGGCACATGGAATTTAACTGTGGCAACGATGGCGGGGATAACCAGTGGCGGCTCGTAACTTGTGGGTGTACTGGAGTGCTAATATTATAAAAAATGGTATTATTGATGTTGTTGTAGCCGAAAACGTCTTCTTTTTTTTTAGAAAATTCGATTTTTTTATATGAGGATTTAAAACTGTCTTTTTCAATCACCACTAATAAGTCACAGGGTCAAACATTTAATGTTGCAGGTTTAGATTTGAGAGTTGAGTGTTTTTCACATGGACAAACTTATGTAGCCTTTTCGCATGTAACTTCTAAGCAAAATCTATTTGTCCAATGAAAAAACAGCTGTAAATATTGTACATAAAGACATTCTGTAGTTACTGGTAGTATAGTCCGATTTAAGATAAATATTTGATCTTTACAGCTATTATAACGTAATAATGTAAATAATAGTAAACTGTGCAAAAATTGTATAATTACAATAAAAAACCAAACACATTATTTATACATTATCTTTTTAAACTATTGATAAAAGAACTTTTTGGAACTATAAACTGTAAATGTCAATGTGCCAAAAAATGGATTGGATAGTACTTGTGTATAAACCGCTCGGATACTTATGACACATTAGTACATTGCACCCGTGCCAAGCCTTAGCGGGGCGCTAGTTATAGTATTTTTAAGGTAGAAACACACCGGATCGACGTACGCTGCGTAAGAAACGCATTAAGAAATCTGGATTAATTACAATCCATACATTTTTTGTGGAAATAAATGCTTTATCACACGCATCGCAAACCCACGCTTCCATCACTGCGTTGATCTGGGCTGTCCAGATCAGCGTTGGGACATGTAAAGATAGAGGAGGAGGCGTCACGCCTCCAACGAGTTAATTTCTCATCTACGAGTGGTATTATCTATGTATCTACTGTTATGTTTAGTATATCTATGGTTGTTTGTTTTGACAGTTGGCTTATCAAAATTAATAAACTAAGTAAATCGTCTTCAAATTCACTCTCTGAATCGCAAGACATGACAAAGCTATGAATTACCCTTGCTTACCCTTCTTTCTTTTCTCTTCCACTTTAGCCACATAACATTCCCCTAATCAATATGCCATGGTCCCGCTGCCTTTGGGTTATTGGGACTACTTATTGTTCTATCTGTTTGTGTAATTAATGATGTGGACGATTGTTTTCAGATGAGAAGGTACGCGAGCTGCTGTGTGGTCATCTGTACCACCAGGCCTGCATCACCCCCTGGCTGACGCTGCACGCCACCTGCCCCATCTGCAGGAAGAGCCTGTCTCCGGAGGGGGCCAGGCCCGCTACCCCCACCGCCGATCTCGGTGAGAACCACCCTCCTTTATCATATGGGACTGTGCACACCAGAAGATGTAGCACGGTCAATTCGATCAACTTAACAATATCGAATTGTTAGGGTTAACTGACAATGATTTTTTATCGATTTCCCAAGCACGGTTGCTATTTTTAGGCATGTCGATAGCCAAGCCGATATTGACCATGAAATAAATAAGAAATCACCCTACAATAGCAACACTGGTGGGTATTGTCTTTTATTGTGAATTTATTCATTTATATATAATTAACGCCTTTCGGCTATTACTACTAATTGCTGACCTTGCTCGCACATACCACCCACTTAATATTTTTTACATTTAAAAAAATGTATTTATTAATTTTATTTTAGCCATTTATACATACAAGGTTACAAAAGTCTGATTTATTATTAAGCAAACATTATTACATTTTTATTATTTACTAGCTGTACCCCGCCACGTGTTTCTCTGGCTTAGTCTATCTGGGCAGATAAGGCGTTTTGCTTTTACGTCCAACAGATGGAGCTGTTTTTTTTTGTTAAACATGTTTTTACCTGTCACAGGTGACATCTGTATAATATAGGTATATAAAAACACATGCGTATTTGAATGCAATGTTGTATCAAAATTTCAAAGATATTTCGGAGATTTAATATTTTGAACAAATGAACATTTACATTTTTATTTATGTAGATTACATTTTCTTTTAATTAATATGGCTCCTTCAATCCAGCTTGAATCTTGTTGAATATCAGTTGGTTCAAACTTAATACCAGTCTTTCAGACTTAATGTCCAGGCAGTTTTTATAGGCAGCGCTTTATAATATTGCATTCCTTTGTATAGTGCAAATGTGAATGGTAGCAGAAGTCGGAGACGCCCGAGGAAGACATGGCACGACCAAGTGAATCAGATACTTGAGTCGGGCCATGTCAAGAGTTAGAAAAATAGAAGAGTATGTATGAACGTGAATGAGGCAAGGAGTGTGTGCCGAGACCGAGTTGTTTGGCGGTCCGTCCTCTCTGCCTACCCCTGCGGAGAAACACCGTGGTGGTTAGTTAGTTAGTTTAGTTTTGTATGGTAAACTATTTTGTGTATTGGCTTTGTCCTCTTTTGGTAGCCTAATTTCATTGCACATTCTTGTGTTATGTCTGTGAATAGCATATATGATGGATTTAGTCAATATCGTATTTGAGTTTTTTCATTTCAATGATATTTTAGATAACTCTTCACTTTTCTGCCTTAGAATTTATCTTTGATTTACCTTGCATGTTGATTTCACTGTACATTATGTAATTCGGCTAATTTAAAAAATTTCAGGCACGCAGCACGGCCTATCATTCCTTTTTCGCGCATGCGGTGTGCCTTTGCCACCCGGCGTGTCGGGGCAGACGGCCGCCCCAGCTTCCGCCGCCCCCGGGGCACCTGCCCCACCGCCTGCCGGCATCGCCTCTGTGTCCTGGACGGCCAGCGACCCCGCCGCCCGCATCATGCGCCCCGTGCTGTCCCTGCTGCGCTCCATGTCCGGCCCCACCACCTCCTCTGGCAACCCCGAGCAGAGGCCCCGCCCCCCCCCGCCCCCGTCCAACTACGACATGGACCTCGAGTTCGACTAATTACTGTCATTGTTAAATTATTATTGTTAATTCATTATTGTCTCTTTCCGGGAATTTTTCAGAATTGAATGAATTTCACCAAAATTGGTTTGGAGGTACGGTATTCGGATAAACATCAAAAGTTTTGCATTCTAATTCAGGGGCATAATTTAAACGTATTGGTCAAATCCACTGAAAGGATGAACAATGAAAATAAGTCCGTTATGGGCGTGTGTGTGTGCCTAAAGTAAGTTAAATTTTTCCTTGCTCCCGGTGAAATTTTCAAATATCGAAATTCTTTCTTGAACAGTTTATCAATTTCATTTGCCGGCCTAGGAGTCGAAAGTTCCAATTCGAGTTCAGTCTTGAAGATTTAATTCAAACACCAATCGCCGAAACTAGTTCCTAGAAACTAACAAAAAATTCCGAGATAATTATAAAGTAATTTTAACTGTTTTGTTTTTTGTTTTATTGTTTAGCAGCATAGAATAAAGAAGACCGCTAGAAATTACTTCCATATAGGTTTGAATGGAAATCAATGTCACCACTGACTTAGTACCTTTTGGTCCTAGCCCATTTAGCACGCGCTCCGTCTATCTAAGTAAAGAATGTTCAAACTTATAAAGAACTTTCTACATGAATATATGATGTAGTCAACAATAATGTGTTAATTGTTGTAAAGTTAGTTTTTGATATCATACCCCTGAATTAATGATTACATGCTTATAATCTGAATGAAATTTTCGATTGATTGTATGCAACTCGCTTGCAGTTTGTGATTTTATGCAATCACATATATTTTTTTCTTACACTTTTGATGCGACCCAATCTTATCTTTTACTTACTTATCTTGACTCTGATACCCATTTTAAAGCCTTGTTAATATTTCTGCAATACATATGTTTACAGGGAAACTCTCTTTTAAGGTTTTCCAAGGACCTGGAAAATATTCTTACGTGTAATATGTGGGATTCTTTGGGCAATTTTTGCATTTCAGTCTCCAAGAAAGATAAAACTTCTAAAGCATGGAATCTTTCTTGTAGGAACTCTATAAATGGGTTTCATAGTAACTTCTACAATACGCAATCATCTTCTAGGACAAGAAGTAAATTCTTTTTATAGGTTGTAAACTACTTTCTTCTAGTAAGATAAATACATAATGAAAAATCTGCGCTTACGATAATGAATTTCCCAAACTGGAAGATTAGAATTTGAATAATTTACATTTGACACTGATGGTCGACGTTTAATCAAAGTAAAGCATAAATAAATGATTCTTAAGTTCGATAATGCTCCTAGATTGCTTGCAACTTGTCTAGAATTTCAAGTATGTACAGCTGGAAGAGAAACTGAAAATTCAATTTATGATATAAAGTGGTGATGGGACAAATGACAAATGACAGATGGTAAAAATGATATTCTAAACATTATTCTCAAGGTATTGACATTCCTGGACTTTGGAAACCTATAGAAAGTGAAGATGATTTCAGCATTAGTCTGTTGTCAAGCTAGATCCAATTTGTATGCAATCAAGATTTGGAAGTTAAATTCTGGTTGCATTACTTCTTTATTATTATTTACTGTATCAATTTTGTACGTTTTGGTTATTTTTATGACGACTAGTTAGAAGTTGTAATGATGGTTGTTGAATAATGTGGTTGTTGTGTTAAAGCAACATTGAGTTATGGAGTGAACTCCGTTCCCAGGATGATGAAATTTGTGTATAGAAGTCAGATATGTTCTAATTATGTCGTATTCCTGGAATTTGTTTTAGATTTAATATTAAAAAGTCAAATATATTATTAGACGGGTGCAGGACTATAGCCAAATTTGTAAGGGTTAAATGTGTCATGTTTTGTTTTTCACATTTATTGTCCAATCAATCTTTCTATGGGTGTCACATACAAGTGGTTTTGTCAAAATCTTTTGCAGGCTCTAAGTTTTGTACATTTACTCTGGAACCTGTGGAATTTTAATGTAAAAATGTGAAAAAACGCTTTGATGACAAATTGTGATTGAAACCAATGTTTCATTGTAATTGGAACATTAGTGTACCCTTTGTCTTAAATATTATATTATACTGGAAACTATGCATTATTGCAAGCTGTATGGGCGTGCCGCTGATAACTCCGCCGTAACCTCTCTCTCTTTCTCACGATCATTGCATGTAACAGAAAGAAAGTTTGCAAAGGAACACTAAGCAGCAGGACTATACCATTCTCAAAGGTTCTTCGGTCAGACATTCTTGGTGTGCTGGAACTTTGTGTTTTTCTTTAATTTGACTTTAAATTAACAGTTATAGCACTATAGCCACTGCTGGAATGACAACATCACTTATATTGGAAAACAAGCGTGCAAGGTCCAACTTGAGAGTGCCGTTGCCACGCGTCCGGGATATATTGTACATACACCAGTAGCGCTAGTGTATTGTTATTAGGTGTTTTTGTCTGTGGTCCAGCAGTAGCTACAGCACTTTACATTGAGAGAATCATAATTGAGAAAGTACCGCATAATAACTTTGTCCATTGATTGCAGATTATGTTATAATATTTAAACCATTCTAGCCGTAATAATGTCGTCCACCCAAAAAACCTACTTATTATGCTTTCAACTGCAATGTGATAACTAAAATCAGAATTTGCAATAATGATTAATGTAGCTTTTTATTTTTGTTTTTTTAAAAGACCTAGTGAAGAACTCGATACTAAATTTGACCTAATTATGTAAATAAATGCTATGTAACCCATGGGTATATATGTAGGTAACTTAGAACCAAAATCAAAAATGCTGAGTTTAACAATCTAGAGTTTTTAACTTTATCTTGAAATACATAATAATATAAATTGTAATATTGTCACTTCCATTCATTATAATATATTATTAAATAATTTATTGTACTCATTTTAAACGCAATAGCTCCCGATAGTATTATGTTTTAAGTTGGGTTATTGTAAATTGTATATTTTTAATGAATACAAGTGAAAAGTTAAAGCAAATTTTAAAGTGTTTTTCTTTGCCATATATGTATATCGTTGCAGAAAAGTGATTCTGCTGCATCCGCCACTACCTATGAGCATATTTATGTTTCCTACTTCATTTCATAAGAAACCTTTTCAGTCTATTTTTTATAAATCATAATAAAATAAAAATAAAGTAATTAACATTTATTAATTGTGTAATTTCTGTTCAGTTGTTCTACCAAGACAGAATTTTAAAGTACTCAGTACGGATGGAGTTCTGTGAATGAAGCCAGTAGGACTATTAATGGGATCCTCAAGAGACAAAACATCAAAATCTGTAATGAGATGTAATCTGCTCCGGGTGCCAACTTATTAAGGCGCCAAGGCTCTAATAATACCTAAGACAGCGCCCTTGAAGTTTTTACTAGCGCAAGGCCCTTTGATTCAGGGTCGGCCCTGATGGGAAGAAGGCTCAGACATACGAGGGTGGTCTGAAAAGATGGCGGTACTCGTCAATAAAAGCAAGTGAATAGAGTTGTGCATCTTTTGACAGTTACTCACCAAAGTTTCAGCCATTTTGGACGCGCAGTTTTTAGATGTGAGTCGATGTGTGTGTTTTTGTGAAAATGGAAAAATTGAGTATCGAGCTGTTATTAATTTTTTTTTATTTTTGACAGGCAATACGCCTACGCCAATCAAAGATGAGTTGGACTCTGTATATGGGGACTCTGCACCATCATTTACCACAGTGAAATTTTGGGCTGCTGAATTTAAACGTGGCCGTAGGAGCTTGGACGACGATGAACGTTCGGGACGTCCAAAAACTGTAACTACTGACGATAACATTGCTAAACTTCACCAAATAGTGTTAGACAACCGCCGAATTAAAATGAGAGAGATAGCAGAGGTTATGAAAATGTCCAAAGAACGTGTCTATGACATATTAAATCAAGATTTAGACATGAGAAAGCTGTTCGCGCGTTGGGTGCCGCGTTTGCTCACGTTTGACCAAACACGTGTTCGAATGAACATTTCCAACGCTCTGTTGGCGCAGTTTAGGCGCAATAAATCCAAGCTTTGGCGCCGATTAATTACTGTGGATGAAACTTGGATACACTATTATATACCCGAAACAAAAATACAGTCAAAACAATGGACTGCAAAGGGGGAACCGGCTCCAAAAAAAGCATGGGATAGTCACGGAGTTATCTTAATTGATTATCTTCAAAAAGGAAAAAATATAACAGGAGCATACTACGCATCATTACTTGACAAGCTGAAGGCAGAAATTGCTGAAAAACGGCCACATTTGCAGAAAAAGAAAATCCTGTTTCACCAAGACAACGCGCCGTCTCACACCTCAGCGGTTGCCATGGCAAAAATCCACAAATTACGGTTTGAACTGCTTGACTATCCGCCTTACTCACCAGATCTAGCCCCAAGCAACTTTTTGTTTCCTAATCTAAAAACTGCGCTCGGAGGACAGAGATTTTCGTCAAATGAGGAGGCAATCACCTTTGTGAACAATTATTTTGCAGAAAAAAACGCCGAGTACTATTTGGACGGGTTAGAGAGATGGGAGCATCTCTGGGAGAAGTGTGTAGAGTTACAAGGAGACTATGTAGAAAAATAAATAAAAAAAACTTAAGAAACGAATTCTTGTGTCATTGTTAGTTCGGAAACTTTTCAGACCACCCTCGTATATGGTTTATAATTGAGTATGTAGGCATTTAAGGCGATGCACTACGTCGTGTAATATTTTAAATTGAGCTGCTATCAATAACAACCCTTATGTAGATGACGATAAGGTTTAAATTCCCGCTTAACACCATCTGCCTGTTTTGATTTATGCAAGAAAAAAACATGGCCAAAAAGTGCCTTTTATTTTATTTTGTGGATGTTCAGGCATAAATATTTAATTTTTTTTCCAATCATTTTATAAATAACTTAATTTGCCACATTATACAATAAAATCATAACCGAAAATGGGTTCGTAAGTAGGAGATTTTGAACTTTAAAGCAGTTTTCATAGGCCTTTACATTATTTTTTTCTGGGCTTATAAAAACTTATCTAAAAAATACTCGATTATTTCAAAGGCCAAGATGTATTCTACTCGCAGTATTTAATTAAAGCATCTGAAACATTTCTAGGCAACCAAATTTTCAAACCGAAATCACATGATTTTGCATTACTACGTATGGCATCGCCTTAAGTAGAAGTACAGTGAAATCTCGATCAATCATTCCTCGAAGGATCATTTTTTCGCATTTATGGTTTATTTCTTTCAGTCCTGAATTTACGTCATACAAAAAAGGTTATATCGATCATTTCTTTATGCATCGTTTTATGGCATTCGTTGCTTAAATCACGCAGTTTTTTGTACATATTTTACTCGATCGATCGTTTTTAAAATATAATCTTACATTTTAAAACCATATTTCGTAGCTCAACGCTTGGATTGGATCAACGGTATCCTAAACAATGAGTGGAACATTCGAAAGAGAGAGAGATAACGTCTTATTCGTTATGCCCGCGGCGGCCGCCTCTTGACATTACATCGCTCTAGTTCATTTTTGTCCAAAAGACCATTTTTGGCGAAATTGAGTTAAGTATGCAGTTGTTCTCAGAAATCATTTATTTATACGATACAAATGAAAAAAAAAAAATTGAATTATTTTTAATGTGTTTTCAAGACGCAGTTTGTCTTAATTCCACCAAAATTAAACAACATTCCAAGTGTGTTTATCCAACACTGAATCCTACAATCAATTTAAAAACGTGTTTTCTGCGTAATTTAAAACATTTGGAACGAATTGTACTTAAAAATAATAATTTCTATCACTTTAAATCATTTTAGTTAGCTTACAATGAGCTAATTTCATTGTAGCGTTTTTCGTCAAAAAAAACTTTGAAGCGCTATTTCTCCCGATTTGTTGGTCTGTTTTATAAAAACGAACTAGAGCGACGATTAGTATTGTTGTCATCAAACATTTGAACACAGCGGTAGTGCGCACATGCAATATTTTTACTTATCTAGGTTTCAAATGTTTCAAAATGAACAAACAAACTAAGTATAGTACATATTTTAAATTTCGATTAAACTTTACAAATTACACGAATTAAAAATTATGCCTCCTATATGTTGAATTAAAAATATTTTTTAATAAACAAATTCAGTTACATTTATGAGAAAATAGTATCGTTTTATAGAATATTAAACATTTAAGCATGTGTAATGTTAAGCACGCCACTGATGTAAAATTCGAGTTGTCACTGCTATTGCTCAAGCTGGAGAGGCTTTTGTTAGGTTATGTATCACTGGTACCAACAGTAACATACAATATACACAGTGACTAGTAAATATATCTATGAATTTTGCTCATTACATACAAACGGTTAAGATACGCGCTGCGGATGCGAATGGTAGAAGTAGGAGCGCGCATGGAAGACATGGCACAATCAAGTTAATCATATACTTGAGTCCGGTCAAGAGTCAGAATAACAGAAGACATATGTATGAATATACATGAAGCAAGGAGTGTGAACATAAAACAAGTTTAAGGCGTAAAACATGCATACAGAATATTATTTTTTATTAAATAAGAGTATAACAATAATTTGTAAATAAAAACTTTTAAAGGGAGTTCTACATAATATTAATGTTAAAAATTGGAAATAAAACATGCTTTTTTTAAAAAAGAACTAACCTCCACGTTACTTATATTTTAAATGAAATGTTTAAGAATCTCAGAAACAAAACACGTGTGCTCTTCAAAAAGGTAATAACTGCCAACGCCCTTTACCTACAACCAATTTAAACTCATGATGAAAGAGAAAGGGGCCTTTTTGGCCCAGAGCTCTGCATGCCAGTATTTAAAAAAGTCAATATCAAAAGATTTTGATATTTGACCGGTCGGTGGCTGAGTTGACATCGCGCTTGGGTCCCACTCATGCGTAGTGTGTTCAATTTCTCGGCTGGCTAAGTCGTCCATCACAACACAAGCAACATTTTCAGCTTACTGTGGTGGTAGTAGGAGATTTTCAAATATTGTTAAGTTATTCGTAACCCAGGAATGTTTGTCTTTCTTTTTAAAAATTAAAATAATTAATTAATCTGAACTACGAGAAACAAATGCAGCGAGTAATTGGCGGAAAGTACGCATAACAGTATAACTGTCTCGCTCCTTCGCATCTGTGGTATGGGCTATACCGCGTAGCTATCTGGGTGTGTTAAACTGAAATAAATAAAATGACACAAAAACATAAAGAAAAGACGAGAAGAATGGTATCGAAAGCTGAACGATACACTAGCGGACAACGCGATTTGTACTAGTGTACGTTTGCTTTGAATAAAAGAAAAAACATGTTCAAGTTAAGGATTTAAAATAATATGAATGAAATTTTACAATTAATTTTCGAGATATCGTGTATAAGATGGACCGTGTAGATTTTGCATAACCCTCTTCAGGTAGGGTGACATGAATAAACCGCTCTCAGGGTGGGTTAAAGACCATGATTGTTGATTTATCAAAATGTTTAATACAAACATAGAGATTTTTGATTCCAGAGAAGAAAGAATCTTACAAAGCCGTTTTTCCATAGAACATCAGTTTTCGGAAGGGCAAATGTGGATACACTTCCATGTTGTGAGCAGTACCTAATCACACTGCAACACCTTCCCATCTTGTTCTTGTAAATCGCCTGAAATAAAACAACAACGAAATAAGGCACAGGTATTTAAATATGCAAAAAGGTTCAATTCCTGATAGCGTCAACACGATTAGTATATGTAAGCTCTATTGGATTCACATTTGGAGAGAAGAAAGGACTTAAGGCCCGAACAAACCGCCGCGATCAAAGCGCGTCCGCGATCCCGTGCACGGTGGCGATCAGATGTTGTGTATGAACTTGTAGCAACGTGTTCACATCGAAGCGTTCTCTGATTGGCCGCGGCGTCCTGTGCAGCGTCTGGACGCGGCGATCGCTCGCGTCCGCGATCAGTTGCTGCTTGCAGGATCTGCACGCTGCACGCAACGTAATTATCTCTGAGTTTGTGGTATTTCTCATGATGTCGGATACAAATACAGAGAGAATGATCAACGAATTTAGCAAGCATCGTTTACTTTATGACACTTCACATCCAGAATATAAAAATAATAGAAAGAAGTATCATGTTTGGAAAGAAATAGGAGAATTATTGGGATTAAGTGGTAAGTTTTAGAAAAAATACATTTATTTTTATAGGACATACGTTTTTATGAATTAATATTTTCACGAATTAACATTTTCTGTTTTCACCTAGCGATATTTGTTTATACTTGAGTAAATATCAATATTATATCAGTGAACAAAACTACAAAAAACATTAAAAACACGCTTCTTTTAGAAATTATTAAGTATAAATAAATATAATATACTGACACAATCATACCGTGCATTACTATCTTCATCATCTGCAATAGCCGCTAGAAGTAATAATTCTTCTTCAGATTCGTCTCCAAACATGATTATGATTATTTAAATGGTTCCCGCTCCGAGCTATACCTACCACACAACCGACACGAACGTACGAGTTCCACGGACGCCAGCTGATCGCTAGTTTGGTGTGAACGGTTCTGCACGCACACAGGACGCTCACCGTGCACGCCATCGCGGACGCATAATGATCGCGGCGGTTTGGTCTTGCCTTTAGTTCAAACTTAAAACAACTAAATTACTGTCAAACTTGTTGTGAAATCAGATATGAGCGCATCAGCCGAATGCTGCCTGCTCATTACATAATAATAATAATAAAGTACTCGCAGTTCTCATGGGCAAGGTCACTATATTCTCGTTTCACTAGTTGTGAACTTTGATAGTAGTCAGGCACCTTGCAAGTCACAACACTCCTATTATAACATGCATGGTTTTCTCATTCACTATGAAGATTTGCATTAGAATATTGTACAGCCATGTGACTCATTAGACCAATGATACTCAACCTTTTTTTTCTTCAGGCCACGTACACATATTTGTAAAGTAACGCGGGCCATACGTGTATCCACTACTGGTGTACGAGACAATTAACCGTCCGTACAATTACTGTATATACGTAGGAGGCTGGGTACACTTGTCAACGTTTCAGTCTCGGCGAGTGTGGTGAAAGCTTGTAGAGAAGTTTGAAGCCAAGTTCAGAAAGGAATTTATTTCCAAATCTGAGCTGACGAAAAGAATTTATTACTGGCAAAAACTGAATTAAGTACCGAGTAAAACACTTGAAAATATTTCCTGAGACTTGATAATGGTTCTTCAGTAGAGAGGATTCCCTCTCAGAGGTAGTTGTTGAACTGACTTTGTATGGAATTCGGTTCTCTATTTATAGAACAAATTCAAATCGGGCCCTCTCGGAGGAGATTTTCCTCTTTAGTGAGGAGTAAATTGGTTAGGTATTTTTCCTCTCCGTAATTAGTTTGCTGAGAGGAAAGTAATATGTTGATATGATACCTTTAACCATGTCAGTTCAATCTACCAAAACCATCTCCCCCAGTCTCGTTTATTTATTTTATAATAAATTATACATATTTTTATATTGGGTTTGAAGTTAAATATCTTTGGTATGAACATTTCCCAAAGAGTAACAAATATATTTAGGTATAATTTTTCATGTTATTATGTTAGCTTATAATCATTTCTTGATGTTGATATTTATTCCGTGGTTATATTTTCAATGATTTTCCCGTAAATTGAGTCTGATGTTATCACAAATAGTCACATTTGAATTTGTAATCATTGTTTGATTAAAATCTCAATGGAATATGCTGGGCTGTGATTGGTTGAAGACGGCGGCCATCATGGAATTCCCTCTGGTGAGTAGTGGAGGGGGATCAACGTAAATACTGAGTCGGTTCCTTAGCGGAGGTCATTTCGTGGATTGGTGGCTCCGAGTGAGGTGGTGGATGGTTATTTTCAGATGTGTTTCAGGTTCTGCTGCTATATCGCTATGTAATTATCTTGATTAAACACATATAGCATATCATTTGATGTAAAGATTTTAAATTGTGTCGGCGACACGGTATCAAGCGGTTTCGGGGTTTGAGTGTTCTTGCAGTTTTTACGTAAATATGAATTTTCTTGAAAATTCTTGGATATCTGGATACGTATGATACAACTGGTATGATGAAAAAAATCATGAAACCCTCCCTCTTTTACAAAACACTTTTGAGAATTTAAAAATTATAAAGTAAAATAGAATAATAATAGTACATATCTGTTCGTCATAGTGAAAAAAGTAATGTGTATCCAATTGATTATTTCAAAATTAATGTAATTTTAGACATTGAGATAAATTTTCAACAGTTTTAGACAAATCGGGTTTATAATTGTTGCATGCTACCCTCAATACGTTATAAGATGAGAATCAGTAAGTCGATTCCTGTATATACGTTTTTTGCATATTTCATTTTGTATATATTAATACGATCAAGATACAGAGCCCTATTTGGCCTCCCCTGGCGATGCAGCGCCTCACAGATGTTCACCGAAGGAAGGGTGCATGGGTTCGCTGCTTTGATGCGCCACAGAATAGCCGGGACGAGTCAGCGCTACCAGAGATCGGACAACACTCTTGTCCAGGCCGTTGCCCAGTGGCAGGGAGCGCCTCTACACCAGAGATGGAGAATTTCACTCAAGCCACCATAAAGTCCTAATGTGCTCATCAATGTATTGATTATTTTTATTTATTTCTTTATTCATTTTATTTTTATGTATTAACTTAAATGTAAACTTTTATGGCAGGCAGAGCATTGCACACACCGCTCTGTCCAGCTGAAATAAACATTATTATTATTATTATTTTATAAAATGGTCCGAGGTGATCTATGTGCAGAGTGTGCATCAATTTGTCGGGCTTTGGTATAGCGTTAAGCTTACCTTCCCATTTCCCATATTGACCTTAACATATGCACAATTTATGCAGGCCGCCACATACTTCCTGATGAAACGAGTCATCTTGGGGAACTAAACTTCACTATATATCAGATTCTCACACTGTTCGAAACCTGGATGACCAATGTCATCATATTTCCTTACTAACATCCATTTAGCATTATTTGGAACTATCATTTCTGATGCAGAAATCATTTGTCAAGTCCTTATTATGGAAAGCCACTCTTAAGCTGCTCCACGATAGATGTAATCTTTAGATCCTGAAGTTGCAAGGAAAAGCAGCCAATGATCTGTTTCTACTATTGAAACATTCACCTAGAGGGGTGAAGGATTGTGACTCAGAGCATCTACATGTTTCATATGGTCACCGGGACGTTATACTATACTCATATCGTACTCCTGTATGGTGAGCCACCATCTAGCTATCCTAGGAATCATATCCTTCTTAACCAGTGTTACCCGGACAGCAGTGACAGCAATCTGTCACAACAGTGAAATGTATGCCAAACAAATAGATGTGGAACCTTTTAACCGATTCAACTACAGCTAAGGTCTCATCAACTCATAGCTGTGAATTATTCCTCCTTCGAAGTCACACAACTGAAATAAGAGGCTTGGGCCGCTTGTAACACCTGGTAGTGTCCACTCTTGCCACAGTGCCGGCAATCCTCCGCCTTCTTCAAGCAGTTGGCTGCATAATGGCCCCACTTCCCGCACCTATAAAACGTCTTGTCGGCTTTGGCACCATCCTGCTGGTCCTGTTTTTCCCAGCGGTGAGGCTTCAATGCTGATGGGGCACGTACCGTCGCAGGTCTATCTGATCTGGAGGAACCGCCTTCGTGGGACTGGTAATTTTCTTGGGACGCCAGGAATCCCACATTCAGTTCCTTGGGGTAGAGCACCTAAAGCTTCTGACGTGCGCCTGGAGTTCTGACGGAAGACCAGCGAGATGGCATCCCTGTCATCCAATCGGCAACTCTTTATTATCATCCGATTCTCGTGATAATAGTGGGTCATAGTCTCCCAGCCTTGCTTCTTCCGCTGCATCAACTCCTCCATCATGTCAGCGTACTCCGTATGCCGCGGGAAGGCTCGCTCCAGTGATGATTTCTTCTCCGGCCACGACATCTCGTAATTATCAAGGTGGTCGTAACACTTTCGGGCCGATCCACGCAGCCGCGTCTGCATGTAGCACGCCTTTGTGTACTCATCCCATCCGTGCACCCTTCGCAGGACCTCGAACTTCTGCAGCCACACCACTGCCGTGACCGCCTTGTCCTAAGGATCAAAAAACGGGATTATCTCCGATTTAACCATTGAGCCGCTGCTCCGCGCCGACGAAGGTCTCGGTCCATCTTGACGGCTGAAGCCGGAACTCCCATCCCTAGCCCTGAAGTCATTCCCTCAAGTTTTGACTCGAGCAATCTTTCCAAGACCACACGTGAAGGCTCCATTGTTGTATCTTCCAAATCGCTCGGGCTTTGGCTTTGAAACATTTTCTTTTTTCGCGCTAAATGTTGAACACAAACAAAATGGCGGCAATGGTGTAACGTGTGTTATTATTCTATCAACATACGATCCCCACTGAAGCAATCTCAAGAAGATGGATCATTCTTAAAATCAGAAGGAAAGAGAAAGGAAGGGACTCCAGGAGGATTTGAAACAAAATACTATACGCTAATGAATCTTAACACTAATCTTTTTTTAACGCTTCTGTTTGAGGAACGAGCTTCGCTATTCCGTACTACCGTGATTGGAATTGCAACTTCACGGAAATGACGCAGCGAGCTATGGATGATTCGGGGACGGACCTTTGACACACACAGAAGGAAGCCGAGGATCACATTCACCTCAATCCTGTCATAATTTGCGTATGTTAATATAAAATTATCTCCAAATGATTAGCACTCTCTCTCTCTCTTACTTGGCATAGTTTTAAGTTTTGTCAGACATAATAATGTATTTTAACACATTCTTTGCGGGAAACGAGAAAAATCGTCATACGCCTATTTACAGTAAGACGCGGGAGATGAGTTTACTCGTTTTGTTGCGCGAAGCGGTAAGGAGCGGGAAACTTGTAAACAAGGGGTTCTAAATGGGTGCGGGGTCATGTGTTTTCTATTGTCGGCGGTACCCGATCTATCTACCTGTCAATAAAAAGAGTTTGAAACACAACAAAAAATAACAAGGGTAAAAATAAACAGTCAGAACATTGCAATTATTTTATTACCTGATAATTTTAACAAACGATTATGTTTTTGCATTTTCGTTCGTCTCGCCAGCAACTGCTTTATACCGCTTTCGTACAGACGTCTTGTATTCGTGTTTCTGAGTTCATTTTGCTTTTATTACACATTTTTGGATATTAAATTTTCGTATTAAATACCTAAGAACTATTTTGTGTTGGTGAAAAATCTCAAGTTTTTTTTAACTGCCTCTTGTTTCTTGAGTGATATTGTTTTTGATAAATATTATTTTTGAATGTTATACATAATTTAACTTTCCTAAAGATTATAATTTTACTTTCCCCGAAAATGAATCAAGATACATACGAGAGTGACGATGAATTGTTTGATGAGTGATGATGAAGGTAGTGTTATCTCCGTATGCAGATTTATGGCACTATGTGTATATGGATAACTATTATAACAGTGTTCAAAACAGTGAGATTCTTTTGAAGAAAAAAATAAGAATTTGTGGTACAATACGGAAAAATAGAGGACTTCCGGACTCTCTGAAAACGGTTTATCTGAAAAATCCTGTCCTGTTTTTCCCAGCGGTGAGGCTTCAATGCTGATGGGGCACGTACCGTCGCAGGTCTATCTGATCTGAAGGAACCGCCTTCTTGGTCGTGGTCGTCTATTGTGTCAAGAGCTTTCTTGAATTCTATGAATAAAGCCAGACATTTTTTCCCAGCGTCTATATCCCTTATGGCTACTCTTGTTAAATTTTCTATAGCATCAGTGGTATGTACTTAGATTTTCACTTAACTGTAGTTTCTATTTCACCTAAAAGAACATTCTTGGACGTCCTGAAAGTTTTGTTTTGTTTGATGAATTGTTTTACGGTGGTGTAGCGAATTTCAAAACTAACACCGTTCCGAAGAAGACAGCAAACCAAGCCCACCAGGTTATACCTATACCTATGTAAAATACCTCCTCTTCGCTGATGATATTAAACTTTTCAAAGCTATTAAAAGTCACATCGATTCTGTTCTTCAGCAGAATGATATTGATGACATCTACAAGATACAGGACACATTCCACACGGTTTTACCATGTCCTAGAAATAGAAAGAGTACAAAAGAGGTTGATATGTGAGACCTGTATATGTGTGAATATACATACTATCCATACATGTATCCATCCTTGATATTGATATTTAGGAATGCTTGATTTCTACACCTTAGTCCACCAAAAAATATTTTTAGGTAAACATTTTTTTAAAGTTAATCTCTTGTACTATACATACTTGGGATGGGTTGTTTCGGAGAATTTGAACAACTCTTCAAATTTTTAAGTTAATTTTCAAGTTCTGTGAAAGATTTTTTCAAGTTCTGTTACTATTTCAGTTGTGTCAAGCAACTAGCCTATAATGATATAATAACAGAACTGGAATGGGACTTTCACAGAACCCGTAAATGAATGTTGAAATTTGAAGAATTGTTCAAAATCTCTGAAACAACCCGTCCCTAGTCCACCGATTTTGAAAGAGGTTGGTTTATATGTGCCTAACAAGTACACATGTGGGAGATCATGTATTCTTTTTTTATGCTCCGAAAGCTAGGATTTCTGCCAATCAACAGAGCGGCTCAACAATTCTGCTTAACCAACGACATTTGCAATGTCACTTAAGCAACTATCTTTCGATGCATGTCACAAAATAGTTAAGCCTAAGACACATTACGCTATATGCATTATAATAATAATGCATCAACACTTATGTAGCTTATGACGTGGACTATGCAGATTATATGTTGAATGGTCACTATATGCTATAATCTTCCTCGGGAGAGGGGGTCAGATCAATTGCTGCAGAATATCATGTTTGTATGGGATCTGTCACCTGACAGCATAATCACGGCACTCTGCAAATAGATCTGACCCCTGCCATAGGTGGGAGAGGGTGTTCATTTTCAAGTATCGCCGGGCCACAGCGTATCATCGTCGCCACTCCCACACTTATAACACATCATCTGTGTTATAACCGTGTCGCTACCCTTAAAGTACCCTGATGCAGAGGCGGCTCTAGGGGTCCAGAAGTGGAAGGTCAATCGAAATAAAATGAAATGTTAATACGTATTGCTAATGTGTAGTGAATATTATAAAAACGCCAATGTAAGTAATTATCAAATATTTTCCAACAACCATAATACTCATGAGGAAAGAGAAAGGGGCCTTTTTGTCAATGTAATTAATTAATTTTCCAGTACCTACTTATTCTGAAGCTGGTAGCACAATATTGTTTAATTTAAGATATACACATATAATTAATTAAGGTTTTTTTTTTTAAGAGTTTTTCCTATAAGTTTTTTAATCACTAACTCCATTGTTTAATTAAAGTAATAGTACCTATACATTCATTTTATTGCGCCCGCAAATCCACTGATAAAAATTATAACTTTTGTTTTTAATGACTTTATTTTTCTCTCTTGTAACTAATTGTCACTTTATTTGAATATGTTTGTAATAATCCAATGAATTGTTTGCGATTTCTTTCGATACGATATCCACAGAATTTGACATTTTAAATTATTTCATGCAAATTACGTCAACAATGATAAACATAATTTTGCGAACTAATATTCAAGTTCAAGATGGCTATCGTTTATCACACAAAAAAACTTTCGTAAGCATACGTTAGACATGACAGTGTACACCGCCTTTGTCTTTATAGCAAAGAGAAAGAAAGGAGATAGTTTGTGGACAAAATTTAAAGTGAACCAATGGTAAGTACATAGAGCAGCTTCTCATTTGGACGCTAGATGGCACTGGAACCCGCTATTACAGTACGAATATTGAAACTAAATTATTTTATCAGGTGGTTTGTTAAAAAAAAATATATATTAATACTAATGCATATTTTGGAAGGTCATTACCACACTGCCCCATGACTTTTTATGCTCCAAGTACCTCAAATTTGTCATTTTCTCTGCAATATATTTTTGAATAGCCGTTTTATGGAGAACATGAAATAGAAAGACAACGGTCACAACTAGGATCCATTTTCTTACTAGGACAGGTGTCTTAAACCACTCGACCATTAAGATCTATTTATTAAACGTCATATTTGTCTACATCATATTTCAAATTCAGTATTAACAATATCATCTTGAAAGTTTTTAGATTCTCACGGCCAAAAGCATTTTTGTTGTTTGTTTTTGGGGTGTTATGCCGTGTTGCACACATCTTCGGATCTACCGGATCTGCCCTGATGATGGACACTGCAACGCTGTCCGAAACGTCGGCTAAAGAAGGAGTTAGCGCAACACGGCATAACACCCCAAAAACAAACAACAAAAATATCATCTTGAAACTAACTTTTCCCACATTTTTGACAGTAACCTTTTTCAAATGATTACAAAGTTTCTAATGAAATTGGTTTGTAACCTAGATAGTTTCTTGAATAAACAGATCCATTTTTTATTTATATCTCCATAATAAATAATACACCTTGAAGTATGAAGAAGTAATCGAATGAGAAACTTCAGAACTGTCAATCTCTTCAAATGCTGGGCAATGACACTTTGATTTGTTTGTTTTTAAATCACCTTTCAAAATCGATTTGTTCACTTATTGCACAAATGTGTAATAAATAATAAAAGTTACATAATATTTAGAATCAACATCCGTTGTTCTGTATTACCTGAATATATTTTTCATTAGAAGAGTATGTAAGAGGCGATGTAAGAATGTGAATGAGCCGCTGCGAAGGAAACTTAGTTAGTTCTTATTGGGTGCAAACAATTAAAACAAACGAAATGTTGGCCAGATAAAGATTTATTGTTTTCCGTTTAGGTGGACCATTTTAGCACATATAAAATAATATGATAGTTTACTTAAGGGGAATGAACCTAGAGCTGTGGGTGGCACCAATACCGGGCCGACCGTGCTTTACGAGTTTGTAGGTCACAGAGAACTCCCCCAGGTAGTGACCGATCATCTCAGGCTTGATTTCAACCTGGAAATAAACAAATAAACCTCATTACACACAATGTACACACTTCAGATATTTATTTTACCGATTTGTTTGCAGGAAATACGAGGAACCTGACTATTGTAAAGTTATCCATAACTTGAGATGGGGTCTTTCTTTAACTTTTCCCTAACTGTGCTAAAAAAATACTCGCATTCCGGTGCTGTGTAGTCAATACACATCTCAAAATAAGCGATTTAATATCGGAAAAATATTAATATTCATAGCTAATCGATTACGTTTATTATATTTTATATCAAAAGTGATAATAATTGTAATTTAATTGCTGAAAACATGAAAAAAACCATCGGCAGAAGCTAAAGAAACGTGCGAGGGATCCACATCTAACTACGGTTCGCGGCCAACTGGCTAGCGGCTGACGGCTGGCACAAACACAGCTGTGCGGTCGTAGGTATCGATGGTCTAAATCAAAAACTACAACTGCAGAAGTGTGGATGTCTCATGTTCCCACATAGCGAATTAAAGCGGGACATCAATAGCGTGTCATTTCCTCACACACTCTTCACGTATTAGTATCACACGGTTGATTGTATTGGTGTATTTGTTCCCGATTTTTAACAAAAAAACTCTGATTTTTAATTGAATTTGAAAACTATGTAAAATATTATTTTTTAATTCAGTGCATAAATGTATAACGGAGGAATACCTAAAATCTGAACCCAGAATTTATTTTATTTATAGTTATTAAAGTTATTCAAAGCAATGTGTAGTAAATACACACCACAGATTAGGAAAGGTTAAAATCTTCTTTCTCATTGATATAATAATCTATACACGGTGTCCGGAAACTCGTAGTACAAGCGGGAAACTGGAGAATCTACACCACATGGGGAACCCAAAAAACATAGTTTTTTGATCTGAGCATTTTCAAAAAAAAATAAAAAGTGGGTGTGTCAAGCCTACGCAAGACAGAAGTGAAACTTCTTTTGTTAAACCGTATGAACCACAATCAATTACGTATTTCACTCGTATTACACTCACGACGCAGTATACTAACCAAGCAGCTGATGCTTGGCGTGGCGCAGTTCGCTGGTGTCTGAGAGAGAGGAAAGAAGAGAAGAGAGAGAACGTTCGTGAGCGGCTCCCCCACCTCAACAAGCGCATATGGTGAGAGAGGGACAGTGAACGGTGAGCGGTGGTGGGGGTACCCGCATTTTCGTGTCGATCCTGACTCGGTTTTACTCCGTCCCCGAATTACGCGCCTAAAGAAGTTTCACTTCAATATAATATATTTTTAAAAATAATGTACAATGTACAGAAATAGAATCCCACACAAGATCGCGTAGTGCGCTCTAGCGAACGGATATTTTATCAGAGGGAGATAGTTTTAATTTTTTTTCTGTAAATTATTACATATTATCAAAATAAATAAATTAATTAAATAAATGTAATACAATTATCATAATATACGGATTAGATAATAATTTTAATCCAACACAATAACGCAAAGCGCGCTCTAGCGGAGTAATGTTTTATCACAGTGAGATAAGTGTTTTTATTATTTTGCAATATTATTTTCTTTTAAAAAATGTTCTGACCTACTAAAAAATAAGATATTGAATGAAAAAGGCGTTAAAAACAAAAAAATAATGTGCGATGGCCGAGAATCGAACTCGGATCAACTGCTTGGAAGGCAACTATGCTGACCATTACACCACCAACGCCAGTTGTCGGGATGAGCTAAGAAGCATTTATATGTTACTTCAAAACTTTGAAAATTATTACATATTATCAAAATAAATAAATTAATTAAATAAATGTAATACAATTATCATAATATACGGATTAGATAATAATTTTAATCCAACACAATAACGCAAAGCGCGCTCTAGCGGAGTAATGTTTTATCACAGTGAGATAAGTGTTTTTATTATTTTGCAATATTATTTTCTTTTAAAAAATGTTCTGACCTACTAAAAAATAAGATATTGAATGAAAAAGGCGTTAAAAACAAAAAAATAATGTGCGATGGCCGAGAATCGAACTCGGATCAACTGCTTGGAAGGCAACTATGCTGACCATTACACCACCAACGCCAGTTGTCGGGATGAGCTAAGAAGCATTTATATGTTACTTCAAAACTTTGACTAGATCAAATGAACTTTAATCGGTGGTGGGGGTACCCGCATTTTCGTTTCGATCGTGACTCGGTTTTACTCCGTCCCCGAAAATTCATTACGCGCCTAAAGAAGTTTCACTTCAAAAAAAACCAAAAAAAAATATTTTTCGGCTATTTTAGGGTTAAAGTTTTTTCTGGTGTTTAGGGTTGAATAACAGATGTTTTAACCCTGCAGAGCAGAAATATTTTATGATTACACCGGGTTAAATGAAGGGTGATTTCAAAATAATGCTTCAAATCCGAGTTTCTTCATTTGTTTTACCATCAAATAGTTTTATTTAGTTGGGTACTTTGATCTTCAGTAATAATTTATAAGAATTTGATTAAAAAAAAAAAAAAAAAAAAAATCAACTTCAAACTCGATTTACTCGATAACGAAAGCTCAAATAAAAAAAAATATACTACAAAATCGACTCCAAATGTGATGTAGATTCACCAGTTTCCCGCTTGTACTACGAGTTTCCGGACACCCTGTATAAACAAAAACCTAAATGTTTTTTATTCCAAATCTTAAATCTCTTAAAACTTCTTAAATGATTGCTTTACAATTTAACATTTCAATATGCATGTTTTTATATACCTATATTATATAGATGTCAACTGTGACAGGTAAAAACATGTTTTTTTTATTTTTAAATAGCGCCATCTGTTGGACATAAAAGCAATTATTTCTCTATGTGCACAGACTGTGCCACAGCAAAGCACGGTGAGGTATAGCTAGTTACAAATAAAGCACTTTAATGTCTCGGTTTTGTATTAAGATCGTCCAAAGACCTAATATATATATTAATACAACCAAAATGCGGTACAACGCTAGTCAGAAGCATTCTTGAATATAATTCCTCTTCCTAATCTGGTAACCTTTATACAATATACATTCACATAAAATTGAAAGATTATAGCATTAATTTTTAATACTTATACTCTTTCAATCATATGTAAAATTGAAAGAGTATAGCATTAATTTTTAAGGCACATAAATTATAATTTACATATTGATAATATAAATTATAAAGATTTAATGCAATTTACAACTACCCGAATTGTCACAGCGAAGAAATATTTGTGGATGTTTATTGTTACATATTTAAAATCATTAATGGACATTTAGACCGCCTTGCCCTGGTGGGTGATTAATTATCATGTACCCAATAAATACATATAACATTAGCCTTCCTGCTCCATTCAATGTAGTTGCTTCTCGCACCAATTTTATGTACAATTCTTGCTCTCGGAGATCGTGTGGGGAACGAATCTTGCTCTGTCGACATATATATAAAAAGCATATATACATGCAATCCTTAACCCCTCAAGCCAATTTGTTCACTTTTGGGAACAAACAGCCAACAAAACACCACTCTTTACATTCAAATCAAGAAGTTAACCACAAAAGAATTACAATGTACAACTTTATGAAACCAAAGGTTTAGAAATCAAAAAGTTAAGAATAATTTATGAAATTTTTTATTAATTTTTTTTAAAGTGAAAAGATAAAAAAAGTGGGGTGACAATGATGTTTGTATTATACTTGTCTACTAAAATATGTATTACTTTTTTCGTTATCATTAATTTTTTTTATTTAAAAATTATATTTATTTTTTGATAATAAACTTCAAAAACGTACTTCATCACCTTTTAAAAAACAGTGTTTGGTTTTTGGATACATTCAGAAATATTCCATTTATTTGGATTTTATTGCAAAACGGAAACTCACACAAATTTTCCAACCTTCTAACGGTGTCTTTAAGAAATATAATGGTCAATATGCCAGAGGTCTGAGGGGGTTAACTGTATCAGCTTGTTATTACTATGTTATGAGATTTTTATAAAAATTGTAAAATTTGTGTAAAAACCCAATGCCGTCAAAATAAATAAATGATCATTAGTCGATTAATCTCCTGTGCAATGAATGGCCTCAGAGGTCACCATTTAAGGGCCATATTTCACCGGGATAATGCGGTGGAACAAACAGTTGGGCTACCACGATGTCCGAGTGAGCGAGTCGCCACACGCTAGCACTAAACTCTTTACTGGTTGGCATGCTTCGATGACGTAGCCGATTCAGCCTCCAGATTGTAGCAGGGATCCTCCATAGAGCTCTATACATCTGGTTTAGTGTTCCAGTTATGATACAACATATTAGATAGTTACCTGATTGAAGGTCTTGCCGTTGTACACACCAACGATGGATCCGACCATCTCGGGGACAATGAGCATGTTCCTGAGGTGAGTCTTCACGATCTCAGGCTTCTCATTTGGTGGGGCCTCTTTCTTGGCCTCGCGCAGCTTCTTCACCAACGCCATCGGCTTGCGCTTCAGTCCGCGGGAGAACCGCCTGCGAGCACGCGAGTGCATCAGCTCCATAAGCTGCTCACTGAAACAGGAGGAATACCATTAGAAATCTATCTGTTGATAGCTTAGCAAAGAGTTATTACTACGAAGCTCTCAGCAGCATGACAGTAGTGACAACAAATGTACAGTAAAATGCAACATTATACATAATCTAATAGAGGATTTTACTAGCAGGCGTCTACCATAATAATACTTATTAACTCGTCATATGTTGGGACCGCATATGTGAGTGCTGCACATTATCTACGAATTTAAAAAAAAAAAAAAATTATGTGCGATTTTGACCCTTATGTATAAGGAATTAGTATGAAGAACAAGGTCACAATCGCTTGGGCTATTCTCGTTCTTTACGCAGCAAATACCGGAATGACTTCTAGCTTTTCAGATTTTTTACAAAGAATTTTTCTGTGGAATGCCAACGAAATATTTGCCGCGTTTTTAGTGTCAAAGCGTCTTCTTTCATTATTTTTGATATAAATTGATTGTGGAAATAATAGATTTGAGGTATCATCAGAAAGATAGTTTTATCTACATTATTTTGATGTAATTTTTATAATATTTCACCCAAGAAAAGTGATGAAAATTAACTTCGTAAGAAATGTCAAAATATTTACGTCATAATGAATAATTAAATTTTTAGCATTATTTATTTACAGGTTTCTTGTACAAAATAATATTATTAGTAACAGTTGTATAAACTACCGAAATCTGGAAGAATTGTTATCATATACTTATTTAATGCGACACAAAAAAAATTTAAGTGGACACTTGACGTTTGATTTTGGAATTAAATTGAGCTTGGAATTTCCTGGCACACCACAGGTTAAAGATAATAGAAATTCTTAAAACTTCCGTATTTCCCTTATTTGTTAACACACTTTGGTAAGTGTAGTTCTACATTTTATGCTGGTCCTACTTAACGAGTGGAACACCGATCATGCTTCAGAGACATTTTCTCTTTGAGACCGCTCCAATATCATCCGCGCTATGCGATTTAAACCATTATGCTTCAAAATCACTTAATGTATCTTCTACCATCTCCCCCATAAATAGCTGTTTCTTCTGTTTCCCCTGAAGAGTTGTTTTCCATTAAGTAATCAAGTTAAAATCGAGTGTTATTTTTTTTCAATATATTAGTGAGGCTTTACCTAAATTTAGACAGCCATCGCTAAGGCCTAGAGTGATGCGACATAAACATGGGTAGCCATTGTTCGACTAGTAAGAGGTAAATAATGTAGTAATTAAAAAATAGCAAATTGTCGAGCTTATTAGCTTTTGTCAAAACATGTGTAGTTTTTATTCCGATATTTGAGCAAAACTCAAAAGGGCAATTTTTGCACAGCTCTGCGTATTTTCATCCAGCAATGGAGATCATTCTGAGGATTATCTGCTACGGCTTTCAACATGTTAATTAAACCCAAACTAAGAACCTATTTTGTTAAAATAGTTTGTATTTCTTAAAAAGAATCATTGTTTATGATAATGATAAATATGCAGAAAAGTGGGACCCGGATAATAGGCACATTTTATTTTAAAAACACTTCATACCAGTATAAAGTAGATAACAATAATAATGCATAGCTATAACCAATAGCTATTTATTATTGTATCACTACAATGTAAGGATGCAAGAAATGTGGCATATTTCAAATATTGAAGTACTTTCTAAATTATAACCCGCAAAATGAGTTACAAAAAGAATTTACACGGCTGCACTTTAACACTGAAGGCATAAGTTGTCCATTTTTCAACAGTTCAAGAATAACACCAGGAAAAGATAAACACAGGCCATGGTACACTGAATTTGGAGGTACAAAAATAAAAGTTAAATACTACTTAAACTATATTTACACTTTAACCACTCACTGCCGAATAAAAGATTAATGCAGATAAACTAACGAAACCACAAACCTCTCTATGAGGAAACACTACAGAATGGCATTTGAAAACTTGTTTGTATTCCACTTCAATTTCATTTTATGTCACAATTTATCACTTTTCACTTCATAAATTAAAACATATTTATATAGTATGATCATACTCATGTTAAGGTTTGAAATTAGGCAACCATTCAAGATGAACTAAGTTAATTTAATTTAAGCTGACAAGAAGCAGTGAATTGATGAGTTAGGCCTTAGGAACTATTTAGACAGGAAACAAAACATTATTTTACCTCTTGAGAAATGCAGCTAAGCCAAAAATAGGTTTTCATAACAGTGCAACTCACGAAAGTAAGCCATCTATCCACTAAAGAATGATAATGGTATTTGATAAGGAAGGAAAATGGTTGTATTTAAAAGTTAGGTTAAGTCATGGCACTCACTGTGGCATATCCAGAAGCTGGTCCAGGTCGACGCCTCGGAAGGTAAACTTCCTGAAAGCGCGCCTTTTCTTTTGCTGATCTTCGATCTATAAGAAAAACGAAAATAAGGAATGATACGAAATTTGTGACGTTCATTTTACAACAGTATTCAAATGTCAATAACAAATTAAGTTCGTAAATAGAATATCATCGGTTTCACAGGTCGACGTAAAATAACAATACGAAATGTTTGATGTAGAATTTACATAAGATTACACAGATACATGGCGATTTTTGAACAAAATACAAGAATACTCACATCGGCCATGTTTTCTAACCAAACGACAATTCAAGAGAAAGAGAAAAAGAGCCGCTGTCAAACTACCATTTCCGGCGATGCGTTTTAATGTGTATCGAAAAAATCATAAATGGCCAGTTAAGTGGGTTGTTGTAAATAATAAAAAGAAAAGTAATTTAAGATGACAAACGTTACCAAAAACTGTATTAAATTTTTTTATTATAATAGGATTGTAATTAATATTATGAAAAAGATATAAAATGATGTATTTAAAAAACAAATATTTAAGATGTGACTGGAAATTCTTTCATTTTTTACGCTTTGATCTTTGCTACACGGTATCACTTTATTAAGTTAATGACACGCCAACCGGTTTCAACCATCATTGTTTATATCAGATTCTGTCCATGATCTTAAACGATGGTACTGTGGTGTTCGTTGGCGTATTATTAAAAAGTTAATAATGCATATAAAATTCCGGCGTATCATTTTAAAACGTTTATCAATTTTAGGAGCATAGGGAGTGGGGCTAACGGATCACTCAAGAAGTGGAAACACGACTTGCCACCCCAAGTCCCAAGTAGAGGTGAGGCGTATTTATCTTACCCAGTAAAAGTACCGGGTATTTCCGTGCGATACTTTGAACTTGTGACAGATCTCCAAAATACCTAGTTCCAAAATACTCATGAGTATTTTATACCGGGACTAAATATTTTTAATACGTACTTTTACCAGGTATTTTTGATGGGTATTTTTAGTAGGTATTTTGATGGGTATTTTTAGTAGGTATTTTTCATAGGAATTTTCGATGGGTAATTTTGATGGGTATCTTTAGCAGGTATTTTTGAGGGGTATATCTTATTGGTATTTGCGACGAGAAAAATGTATTTCGAAATGATGGAATTCCGTAGCCACCCCCCCCCCCCCATGGAATTCGAAAAACAAATATTTCGTGGGGAGTTATGTTTTACAGAAATTCTCTAACAACCCCCCCCCCCTCAAGGATTTCGAATAATGAAAGAGGGAATCAAGCTCAAGTAGAATGTTTGTGGGGAATATGTGGGCAGAATTTATGCGATTAGAATTACTCATTCTGAATCAATCCTCAAGTCGGGATTAAATACTTCTGAGTATTTTGTCACCGGTATTTTTACGAGGTATTTTCCTGTACCTTTACTCATTGTACCCAGTAACGAAAAGTACTCATAGGACCTACCTCTAGTCCCAAGCCAAAATGTGAGCTACCATGCTCAGGCTGAATTATAATAGAGAACAGTATTACGAACGGTGCCTCCGAGATACAGGGTCGCGTCTCAGAAATGTATACCTTACCTTAGCACTCTGGAGTATGCCGGAGTGGATATTCCATTTGCCTAAATACTCGTAGGATAAAAAAATTGACCATTCAAACAAACTAGGGGCCTAGGTGAGCGGAGACTCACCTCTGTGGACTCTTCCCTCGTGGGTTCTTCAAGGAGAAACCGAGGATGAGTTGAGAAGAGAGCTGAGGCCACCTGCGTGGACTCTTCCCTAGTGGGGCCTTCAAATAACCAAGGGAGAGTGGACTCAGGTTCATCATATAAAGAAAAAAACAAAGATTAATGACTGGTGCAATTTAATGGAAGGACCATCCCCAGTAAATACTTAATTGAAATGCTTGGAGTAATGCAGAGATCACACGAGGAAAGTACAATACTGTTTTGTCCCAGCTACGGACTCACTGTCCTAGTGTGAACAATAGTTTGGAAGACAGAACAACGAACCAAAACACTGTCCCAGAGATAGACGGGCAAGTTATCTCCACGGGATAGTGTCTTACACCAAAACCTACTAGATCACAAGTACGCAACACTCATTCAAAGCAGCCTCCTAATTTGTATGAGATGAACTAAATTCGTTTTATTTTGTTTTTATTTATCAAAACATTTTTAAATGTGTGAGTTAATTTTTAAAAAGAAATTAAAATACTTTTTTTCATTTCTCATACAAGTAAGGAGGCTGATTTGATTCAGTGTCCCGTTGTGATGTAGAAGGTTTTGCTTACACCCTTTGCCTTTGCCGTTTTTATGAAATAAGTTCCTTCGGGGACGTGGTAAGGAGACGAATGAAAGAGAAACTTTTCAAAATGCTTTGTATACGAAGTGTTATTATTGCTAATAAATTATTTTATTTTATTTTAATGCAATGATTACGGCTTACGATTTTTTTAGGAATTTGATGAGACGGGGAATGGGATAGGTACGCTATTAAAAACTAAGCAAGTTTTGATATTTTTCGTATATCTTCCCCCTCAGTCTCACAAGAACCCCTTCAATTAAATTATAGAGAAAAAAATTGTTTTCCTATGGGTTTACGCCTTTCGAAATGGCCCCTTCACGACTTAAGACTGCCCTGTTCATAACCCGAGCAACGCCGGGTACAAATCTGCTTGTATTTGAACATTTCAAGTGTATTCTCATTACTTCCTTCTTCATTCCCTGTAAGCTAGCTTCCTAGCTTGAAAGCTGGCGACACCCCTGGTAAGCGTATCAGACCGGCTCAAGTGGCTCTGTAGAAGCCCGAGTAAATTTCGCCTCCAATAAACTGGAAGTCTTGTATAGGGCTAGCATATTCTTCAGTAGTGACCACCTGCTGCCCTTATATAAATCTCAAGTACGCCCAACAATTGAATTTCGGAGTCACCTCTTGGCTGGAGCCCCACAATACTTGTTAAACCTACTTGATTCTCTGCAAAGGAGGGAAGTCCATCTGATTGACAATCCATTGTTAACAGACCGATTACCATCTCTAATGCACAGACGCATTGTGGGAATTCTGAGTCTGTTCTACAAGTATTTCAATGAAGTCTGTTCTAAGGAGCTAGCAGCATTGATTCCCAGTGCACCGGTGAACGTGCGTGAAACTTGACGTACACGAGCGGAATACTCGTGCACAGTTGATGTTGGCTTCATGAGAACGAACCGCTTCTTCGATTCGACTTTTGTGTAAGACGGCTCGTATGTGAATCGAGCTACTGGCATCTGTTTTTTCTTTTTCATATAATCCGTTCATACAGCCCCTACCTTAACCCGCCTCACAACGCTATCCAACTGGGTGGCGACATTATAGCTCCCCTGCCCTTACACTGTAAATACAGGGGCGCTCGTGGCGCTCTTGTGAGGTGGAAAAAAAATAAAGGAAAAAGACGTTTCACGTTTTCAAGTCAAAATGTGTCAATATCCAGATATGATTTTTTTTTTAACAAAGATTGGTATTAATAATATGTTGTTCAATGGTTCAATTCATGTTCATGGCGAATGTGGCCATCATAAATAAACCAGTGGCCATTTTGCTCATTATTAGGGTTGCCATCCGTCCCGATATATCGGGACTGTCACTTTTATTGAGCTATCTGTCCCGACGTCCCTTAGATGCCTTAAATGTCCCGATTGAAATTACGCAATGCAAATTTTAATTTTCCGTGCGTCCCATAGCCCGTACGTGCCGTGAAGTGCCGTTGGACGGGCGCAGGCGGCCGGTGGTGGCAGGTAGGGGGGAGAGAGATAGACGAGAGCGCCGCTTCGCCGCTAGTTAGTCGCTCTTTGAATTTTGAATGCCAGCCGTATAGAACGATTGTTTTGATTTTGAACCGCGCAGTGTGTGAGTTTATTCATTTATTTACGAAAATGTTTGCAGTAAGAAAGAGGAAGTGCCATTTTTCGGACGACTATACAAAAGAGTGGAGTTTTATAAAGAAAGGACGTGCGAATGAAGAAGCGTTCTGTGTTACGTGTAATAGTTTTATATCAATTACTCTTGGAGGTAAGGCTAACGTAAAGCACCACATTTCTACGACCAATCACAAAAAAGGTTCGCTGTTATATCTACATCAAGGCCTATATCCGGATTTATAATTAAAGAAGATACTCAAGAAGAATTGCTTATTGCGGTGGCGGAACTAACGACAGCTTATAAAGTTGTCAAACATCATCAATCTTTCAGTTCACTTGACTGTAACGTAAAACTGAATGCTACAATGTATCCCGACTCTAAAATCGCAGCAAAATAGTCCACAGCAAGAACCAATGCTACAGCAATTGTTAAAAATATTCTCGCTCCACATTCTGTGTCACAAACAAAAGAAAAATTGCAAGAAGTTTCGTATTATCGAATAGGCACCGACGCGTCCAATCACAAAGCTGAAAAGATGTTTCCTTTACTTGTTAAATATTTCACTGAAAACGATGGTATCCAACACAGAAACTATTGAAGTTTGATTCTTTAAAAGATGAAACATCGGACACTATTTCCAAATATTGTCTCGACACTTTAAGACAATTGCAGATTCCACTAGATAAGCTGATCGCTTTTTGTGGTCACAATACTAATACCAACTTCGGAGGGTTTGAAAGACGCGGCCGGTGCAATGTTTTTCATAAAATAAAAGAAGATTTGGAAAAACCTATAGAAGGAATTGGATGTTCAGCCCATATTCTGCACAATACTATATCAACCGCTGCTGGAATCTTGTCTCAGATGTCGAAGTTATCGTCCTCAAAATATTTAATTATTTTTCAATATACACTGTTAGGACAGAGAAGCTGAAAGAGTTCTGTTCGTATGTTAATATTAATCGTCAGACTCTTTTGTCACACTCAAGAACAAGATGGTTATCATTAATGCGCGCGGTTGAAAGAATCCTGAAACTATGGACACCACTCAAAAGTTTTTTTGATTCGGAGGAAAATCCACCTAAAATAATTTCAGATTTCTTTAAAAGTCCGATCAGTGAAATTTTATTTCCTCTTTCTGCATTCCAACTTGAGTTTGTTTCAAAATAACATAAAAAGCGTTGAAAAGAACAAGGTGTCTATAGTTGAAATCAGAAAAATATTAAACAAAACGCATAACACCCTGATTGAAAAGAAATCTGCCAAATTTATTGGCATGCAAACCAAAATCCAAATGAACAAACTTAAAAATTAGAATCCAACTCCTGAAACAACAGTTTTGATTTCAAGATTTGAAGAGGAAGCTGTAGCATTTCATAATACAGCTTCCGAGTATCTGAAAAAGTGGTCTGTTTCGTTTGATAAATAAGAGGTGTTCGATTGGAAGACACTATCTGAAATCCCAGAATGGGGAAAAATCAAAAACACTATTTTATACCTGAATAGTAATGGTGTGAAGACTTTCAGCGATAATCTCTCTGAGCAACATAATTATCTTAAGAGCTTTCTAGAGGCTAAGCTTGGTTCGGAAGAATGGAATTCGATCGATTCGGTTGCAGAGAAGTGGCTTTACTTTTTCAAAGAAACTGAAAATCCGGAAAGAAAATGCCTTCTCTTGAAATTATGCGAGTATTTATTTTCTATTCCTGCTCACAACGCCACAGTAGAAAGAGTTTTTTCATTAATGTCGGCCCAGTGGACTCATGAACGAAATCGCCTGCTCTCAGAGACTGTGGAGTCAATTTTACAGTGTCAAGTCAATTATAACATGACTTGTACAGAGTTCTACAATTATTTTAAAAGGTACCCAGAATTGTTGAGAAAAGCGAAATCTTCTGAAAAGTATGGCCAGCCAAGTACTTCTGCAAGTACCAATTAAAGTAACCTATAAAACAAACATATTTACTTACTGATTATAAAATAAAGAAATTGTTTAAGTATTACAAAATTTTTACTTGCTCCATCCTGAAACGTCCCCGACGAGACCCTGGCCGAATATGGCAACCCTACTCATTATGCAACTGTGCCATCACTATTTATCCGAGTGGTATATTTATGCCATAGAGATAGTTGATTTATGTGCCATAGTCGAGAGTGGTTTATTTATGGGTTTATTTATGGTCCATAGAAAACTTCATCCTGATAACCTCGAAAATAAAATATTTTAATTTTTTATCTGTCAGTTGGATTCGAGGGATGGAAAATTATTGTAAATAATGTCTTCCCTCGTCAAACTTGTGCAAAGACTCTCCATAACATCAACCATCACCAAGATCACGAAATGCGACACGAATTTGACCCATTTAAGGTTCATACATAAGCCTCATCTCAATGTGAAACCGAAACCTGGTTTTGGAGTTGCCTACAGAAGAGTAGTTCACTATCCTGAAGATTACACCGTTAAACCTCTAGAAGTAACTAATTTAGCGGGAAGAGATCCCGTATCTGGTAAATACGTATTTATTTGTACGGTTCTTACAGATATTCCCTCTTACATACACAACAATCCAGTTATAAAAATTCAGTTCAACAAACAACTTCTTACATAAAAACTCACCCAAACAACAAAAACTCACTCAAAAGAGAAGCAAGAAACAGAAAAGACTCAAGTGATACAAAATATGGTAAACTGCATGCAAACTCTCTTTAAAAAAGCACTTGATTTCGACACATCGACGAATTGAGACAACTATTTAGGTCGGGAGTCTAAGTAAACATGCACAAAATTGTTTTTAGGGTTTAGTTAGGGTTATTTTAATAATTTGTGCGTATTTCTTAACCTAAAAGCCTAACTTTGATTTAGAAAAATTGGATTATTTCTTTTAGTAATTAAGTTGAAACCAAGTGCTGTTTATATTTTTTGCGTATTAAGCGTGCAGGGGAATTCAACAAGATTAATCATATTATAATTTGCTCAACAATTGAAACTTATTTGAAACTATAAATTGTTGAGCAACTACTTCAGCACATTCTATCTTATTAAATACTCGACACAGTTGGGTCAGAGGGCTAAAATAGGCGATATTATTTTTAAATATATTTAGGTGAAACAGAGTGGAAGATACTACCAGTATCGCCCTGGCGTAAGACCACCATTCAGAATTGAAACGTTGCTCCAAATGGCTTTAGCCGTGTTTAGTGACTAGATCTGAATAGCCAGGTACTTCCCCACCTTCCTCTTTCTCTTCCCCACTTACCTTCAGCCTCACAACATCCCCCAATTGGGGATGCCATAGTCTCACTGGCTCCAGACGGGAGCAGTTGGGACTCTTGTGAGGTATTCACTATAAAAAAAAAAAAAGTTACATATTTATCCTCATTTAGCCTACTTACTTTATGTTATACTGATAAAATCAGGTGCTTGACTCTGTCAGTGTAGAGCGACACAAATAATAAATAATAAGGATTTATTCCAGAATGTGTTCAGGGGTAGTGCAATGCCATACAATCCATATTTTGAAATTATAAATAAAGTAATTAAAATAAGAAAAAATAATAGTACATAGTTAGGCACAAAAAATGCAGAATTTAAGTGAAAAAAGATAAACACAAAAATGTGTGTAAACAGCCGTTTATTGAGGATATTTGGACATCTCCCGTCTCCAGAGGGCCATCAGGGGGAACTCCATCCAGGCAACCATGGCAGTGATGATTGTGTTACTTGATTGGCGTAGTCTGCGCCATAAACTTCCCATGTGGTGGCGGAGAAGCGCTCTGAAAGAGTGGACTCGTCCCTCCAGGAACATTTCCGTAGCGCTGCAGTATCTGTAGGCGGAATAGTTGGCGATAAGCATTATTGACGCGATATTATTGTAGCGACTTTTAGCTTATGCCATTGTGATGCATTGTAATCCACCCGTAGTTCTGACGTGTACAGTGAAGTGCAGAATGCGTTGAAAAGTATCTTTTTTACTTTTGTACTGCAAAAGTGAAAACGTCTTGACAGCAAACCTGCTCTAATGGATATCGCTCTTCTTTGCCTTTCCATATCCTCGATGTCTTTCAGGTCGTCTGTGATAATATGTCCCAGGTATTTGACGCTACGACTAACATCCATTATCCTTCCGTCTCGCCGTACTGAAGGTGTTAGCATGTTTTCGTTTTCGCATTTGAAAACAATAACGATTGATTTGGACGAATTATATACAACGTTATGATTTTTTGCAAAATCTTCACATGTTTTGAGTAGTTTCATTAGTGCCCTAAGTGACGGTGCTAGAAGAACCATATCATCTGCGTAATCTTATTATTTACACATACTCCTTGAACATGGCAACCTATTTTAGTGTTATTAAGTCTTTGAATTAGTTTTCTTTTTTTTTTTGTATTAGGCAATTCACCCTAAAAAGAGTGCTATGTTTTGAATTAGTTCATCAGTGTATATATTGAAGAGTGCTGGAGACATGCTTCCTCCTTGCCTTATGCCAATTTTAAAATAAAATGGGTTGGAAAACTCGCTAGACCATTTCACCACATTTTCTTTCTGTGTGTGCCAAATATCTTCCGAAACTGCTCTTTTCCTAAGTTTTTCCTAGAGTTTATTGAGACAACTGCTTTGCTTAGATCTAGAAAGCAGGTATAGATTGCTTGTTTATGTTTTTCTTAGTTTATAATAGCTGATGGTTTCTTAAGGAATATATTGCCATAGATGTTGACAGTGCAGATTTGAATCTGAACTGGTTATCCTCTGTCTTGATGGTCTGTTACGACCGTCGATAAAATTTTTTCAAACAATCTTGCCAAGGCGATTGAGAGTGAAATTGGTCGGTAGTTATTGATCACGGATGGATCAAGTTTTGTTGATTTAATTATGGGAATAATTACCGTCTTCGTCATTTCATTCGGGATGTACCTATAACGCATAATATTTGAAAATAATTTTGCAAGGATAATGTGAATCGCTGGCCCCGCATAGTTAATGTGCTCAAGAGCTATTGAGTCATGTCCTGTTGCTTTTCCTGTAGCCACTTTTCTTACAGCTCTTTCTACCATATGTGGAGTAATGCTGTTAGTGGTAATGTTACCTTCGGTTTTCAAACTAAAATTTACATTCAGAGATTTTTCTGCTATTTCTTCACCCGCCATGGAAAGGAAGTTACGAAATTCATTAGCGACATTTTCCCTTCCTTTTACTCCATTCACACAGAGAGGAATTTTTAATTCTGAAGAGGTTTTTTGCCAAAATTTATAGAAATCTTTATTTATTATTGAGGTGGCAATACCACCCATTCGCTGTTGAATTTCTCTTTGAAAATCGTTCGGTACTTCTTTCTGTCTTCGATAGCCGGCGTTGAGGCTGGTTTTCCGGCCTCGAGCCATGAAATAGATTATATTGTATAAAAGCCCATGTTTTAGTATGATCGCACATCTCAGCTCGCAACTAGTATCCACATATCCATAATGTTTGCACTCGGTTAACAATAAACGAAGTAATCAATCCCGTAGTATCATTATATGAATCTCTCCCAGAACCTTATACTAATAGTGGTACAGCAGACAACCATACAATAACAGTATAAAAGTTTATAGAAACAGATTAAGATTAGTTTTTATTTTAACTTAATTACCTGTGTGTTTGGTTCTCTGAGATAAGTGATGTGTACATTACGGGCTGATCCCGCTCAAATTTCTTTACAATGTGGATTATAGTTTGCGTACAAGTGTTGTTGTTCCAAAGAGATTTTACTAAGCCATTTTAAATTATTTTTAGGGCGTGTTGTGGCGAAGGGCATTGGCGGTGGCATCAAACACAAGTTCCATTGGATTCGTTGGATTCGAGATGGACCCGAAGAAGGTCCTCCCCGGGAGGAGAAAGTCATTGAGGTATTATTAAGAAGACTATTTACTTACAACCAGAGATGTGCAAAATGGGTACCCAAAACCATTTGAAATGCAAAATGGAAATGGGTCAAAACTTTTCCATTTGAAAATGCAAAATGGTTTTTAGAAAAGCATTTCAAATGCAAAATACCTATTCTCAAAATGCATTGAAAATGCAAAATGGTTTATCAGGTCAAACAATTAAAATAATTATAGAATTTTTAAACAATTTTGTCATTTAATAATGGACATCAATGTAGAACAAACATATTACATGATGGTAAATCCAAAAACACCACGACTACAGATTATGAAACCACAAAAAATTTGTGCGGGACTAATGTTGCCAACGTAAAAACATAGAAACTGCTATCTAACATTTAATATTACAGCGTCATGGCCCCATGTTCAGTATTTGAATCAGTATTTTTTGTAATGGTATCACTCAATTGCCAGGGCTCCTACCAGGGAGCAACTTGACAAATGTAAATTATCTCTCATATCGATGTTGAGGACCGACTGATATTTGGGGCTTATGAAAAAAAGATGAGTGGAGATAGTAGGAAGAATGTTGCAAAAAGCATTTAAAATGGAAAATGCATTGAGAAAAGCAATTAAAATGCAAAATGGTTTTTAGAAAAGCATTTAAAATGGAAAATACCCATTTTGCATTTTGCATTTCCATTTGAAATAATGCACATCTCTGCTTACAACATACTATAAATTAAACTTATTAGGTTGGCCACACACAAAAAAAAAGATAGTTTTGCCCGCAAAGTAACTACTATTCTGGTTTTGGCTTCTGATGTGATGGGATCACAGCGGTCTGCTAGAATGTTGTCTGTAGTTCCACGCAGCGCAGAAGCGTGATGAGTGAAGGCATCTGGTTCATCAGGGCAATTGAAGTGGGGGTCACGATTCTCAGCACCATACTATTTATACCATACATCATTTTGTGCCTCTTTTGCTATTCGGATCGGGGCCTGTCGCTTCGATGGGTGCCTCGAGGTGTACTACTCCATTAACTGAAAGTAAAGTCACTGGTGGCCATTTGTTTTATTTGTAAAATATGTACTATTTTATAACATTACAAAAAAAAATGTTTTTGCAAATATCATTACAAAAAATACTCTCCGGTACGATAACTGTAAACTGTAAATTACCTGTTCTGTGGGTTTAAATATGGTTTCCTTTTGATAAAATATATGTCCACACAAAAGACAAGAATTAGAAGATGGGGAAGGCTTGGTTCACATTTTTAAATTCATACATATTCATATAGTTGGGACCCTTACAAAGAGATTGATATAAAATTATTGTAGAGCAATGCCTTTGCCGCCATTCAAGTAGGACCGGCGTAAAAGGTAGTACTACCCTTCCCGCCCGAAGTGTGTTAATATATTTATGATATTTTATGTATTTTTTACTTGCTTTCAAATGAATTTTTTATGTAATCATATTTTTTAAACAATGTGTAAAATTACACATTGTTACTTGTTACGCGCGACAAACTCTAGAAGTATTGGTTATTTATTTGGGCTTGTCTATTTCTGGATTGTATTACGTCCTCAATTATTTGCGGAATAATTTATATAAAAAAATGGCGTCATTCAGTAATTTATTTTGTATGTACTGTGGGCATGTTAATTACATTTTTGTTTTTATTGAAAAATGTATTTAAATTATAACAACAACTCGGTAACAAAATGAACGCTCTTCTCTGGTTTCGCTTACGACTTTAGAAGCTTATACGCAAAGTTTACGCCAAGTTGGATTGTTAAGTTCGTCTCCATATCTTTTGACGCTGACTGATTAGACTTTCCTATTGGTCGATAGATGAGCAAACTACATTACGCAGATTTGAGGGTAACTTCGTGCTCTGTTTTATATTTTAGGAAATATGCATTTATATTATCTAGGCTTTCTAAGCGAGGCGGCGGAATTCGAAGAGGAGTTGTATTGTGAAATTACTCCAAGGTGGGGTTATTTTCAGATTGGAATTAACTTTAGAGGGCAAATCAACTCATTAATCATGATTTGAAAAATTTTCTTTTTTTAGTATTCAATATTTATGTTTAATTTAAAATATATCACTCCGAGAAAGACAATATTGGTGAATTATTTGTAAAATCAACGTTGGAAGATTGAATTTTAGAAGAATCTTTATATAATATTACACCGTTCTCAACATTTGTTTCGTTTTTAAGCCACATTTTGTGGTAGCCCTAGTATTTTAGTAGGAAAGGATGTTGGCAGCCCGCAAGCTTGCAGGTGTTCAGAGTATTGCCATTTAAATAAAAATAACCCATAATAAAGGGATTTTATATTTTCTTACATACCTATATAATATTTCCAGGAATATTAGTTAGCATCTTATCTTAATTTAGCACTGCGTACTAGATACTAGATACTAAATGCGCAGGAAGTGGGAAGATGCTGGTTTGTTTTAGATGTTTGTTTACTTTTATTCGATTTAAATTTACAAATACAGATTTGTAGTGTTCACTTTGCAAAAATCGCACAATTTATATTAAAAATTGATCAACATCAATGAGCATAGAATTAATTGTTTAAATTAAAATTTTCACATAATTTTTTTTTTCAAAACAATAATTGGGAATTAGAAGGGAAAATTTCCCAAATTCTAGGGAAAACCGGCATTCGACTGAATTAGCGATCCACGAAAACGGTCGACGATATCTTTAATATACCATTTTATTTTATTTGGTTTTACGCCCAGCCAGGCTTTTACATGGATTTTAAGAACAGAATATACCTAGCGAGCTATCGAAAATTTTACACAAAATTTTGAATGCATGAAATAACAGTAAACCGATAAACTGAATATCTTATTCTTTTATATATTTTTAAGTCGTCAGCAAATAGAAGGACTTCTACATTATTCAATTGGTCAACAATGTCAATGATGAATAATAAGAAAAATATTTGGCCAAGGTGGGACCTTTGAGGAACCGCACTTGTGGCCTCAAATATGTAAGATTGTACAGAATTAATCCTTACGATAAGTACCCTTTTGCTAAGATAACTAACAATCCAACTCAATAATTTAACTTTGATGCCCAACAATCGGAGTTTATTGTATATAAGTATGTGATATCGATTGTCAAAAGCTTTACTAAAATCAGTGTATATTCTGTCCACTTGTTATTTGAGACCAATGGATTCAGACGTGTAATTTTCATAAATTATTCATTAATAATAATAATAATACGAGAAGAGAGAAAAAAAACATTTGAAAAATATTATTATTTTCAACTTTCTAGAAAGCTTGGCCTGTTCCCAATTGATAAAATTACCAATGACACAACAATAATATCAAATGCACTAACAGCCATAAACTCAACCATCACTAAAGACAGCATCACAACCTTTTATCTGGGGATAAAAAAAACGGCCAACCCAGACCTCTAAAAGTTATACTTGACAACCCAAACCAATGACATACTGAAAAAAAGAAACAGCATAACTGAGTACCCTGGTATTAAAATTTATTACGACCAAACTCCAGCCCAAAGAAACTATCTCTCAAAGTTACGACTAACCCTAGACTGAAGAACCTAAGACGGTGAAACAGGTCTCACAATTAAATACAAAAACAATAAACCTGTAATAGTAAGTACTAATTGAAAAAACTAAAACCTATTACGGGGTACTACCAGAATATTAGAGGCTGTCGCACCAAACTTACTGAACTAAGATCATCGATTACAATCCATCCCTTCCACGTATATTTCCTGACTGAAACTTGGTTGGATCCGTCTATCAACACAGAAGAATTAGGCTTCACTTCTCACAACACATACCGCTGCGATAGAAGTATCTCCACCAGCATCAAATCAAGAGGAGGGGGTGTAATAATATCTGTCACAAAAACTATAATTTCATCCAGACTAAAATATAAACACAAAAATATAGAACAACTTTACCTACTACTCAAGACGAACCTAAGAAAAATTATTCTTGGATGTGTTTATATTCCACCCGGATCAATTACACAAATTTACGAAAACCACTTTGAAGATGTAGAGGCCCTCCAACTCAAATATCCGGAAGCTAGAATGCTGCTAATCGGTGAGCACAGTATTCCAAATGTAGACTGGACTACCCTATGTAATAACCAAACAGTTACAAACAACTAAATACGTCAGCTAATGCTCGTGAAATTATAAAGATGTCAAATTTCCTCGGTCATAAACAAATTAATAATGTATTTAATTCAAATCACCACCTGCTAGACCTTGCATTTAGTAGCGATCCTTCATTAAAATTAAGTAAATCAATAAACCCCCTTCCCCCCACAAATTCCCACCATCCTCCATTAAACATCACCATTATGAACAACTTTCTTAATACTTAATGTAACACTGTTCCTAATTATTCATACCACTTTGCAAAAGCAGATTATCCACTGATAATAAAAAACTTAGAAAGTGCAGACTATCTTTTTTAGACAAAAACACAAATGTCAATCATAATCTAGAATCTATTTACTCCATCGTCAACACGGCTATCAAAAAATATGTACCCTCAACCCAAATCAAGTCATCAAAATTTCCTAAATGGTTTAATAATTACTTAAAATACTTAACAAAAAAATCTGGCACAAAAATTTCAATGAGAGCAACTCTATCTCTGACTACAAAATATTTCATAAATACAGAACTGACTGTAAAATACTCGTCAATAAATTATATCAAACATTCATACTTACTACAGAAAAGTCTATTCCTTCAGATATCAAAAACTCTTTTAAACACATAAACTCACTAAGAAAAAATAAACCCAGCCTACCCACTTACATGTATTTCGAGGGGAAAAGTAATAGTGACACTAATGACATTGTCAATTTCTTTGCCAATTTCTTCAAAAGTGTTTACAATACAGATATCCCAAATGATCAAATTCCACCCTTTCATCCAAATGAATCGATCCTCATTCCCACTTTACATATATCGTCGCATTAATTCGTAGACTGCGTAACTCCAAATTTTTCGAAAATACGTTTTTAATGCCATCTGGTGTGAAATTAGACCCGCATCGACTAGTAAAACTCGAAAATTTAAAAAAAAAATTAACCTTTTAGATAAACACAAATTAGGAAACTGCGTAAAATTATGGTGCCATTTTTACTCGCGAATACTTCGTAACTCCTTAATTCAGTATTGGCCGGTGAGCCGTGCACGCTTGTTGTGTTTTTGACTGAGGAAATTATTTACGGTGTAATAGTTTTACCGTGAATTTAACTGAGATAAGTTTATTAATCAATTTTGAACATTTTATAACCTTAATTTTAATTGTGAAGTCACGAATAGTGTTTTGTATCTGTAGTCTAAACTGACGTCTTCTGCACCGTGTGACGCTCTGCCGTAGCTCTCTTGTTTTATGTGCCTCTGCGGTTTCGTAAATACCTAATAGGTCTTTGTTCTGTGATTATCTCTTCTTCAAGGTCACCATCTCTTTGCAAGTGGATCTCCTCCTGATGCATATCCGGATCCGGTTCTTCACTGTCCTCTTCAAACAAACCCAAAATATTTACGGTGGAACGTGCGGCAATTCCATCTCGTCTCTCCTCAGACACAGTCCGTTCTCTGTCAGGCATCTTCCGCGGGTCAAGCACATGTCTTGGTATGCCATCTACTTCGATGTTGTTGACTGAAGTAAGTCCTGTCACCCTTCCATGCACGATGTGCATCTCCCATCTACTGGTTTAACCGCAAGAAGATCGCCCACTTAGAGCTCAGTCAATACTTCCTCTTCTATATTCACTTGCGCAGAAGGGTGTCTCCACGAGTGTGAAGTGTGAACTATACTAGACAGCGCAATACCTCGATCATCCTGACTTTTTGCAGCCAAAGATTGTACCGAAACACTGCCTGCAGGGGATCGCTTCCACTTCTGGCTGCAGTTCTCTTTATTGTTTGATGATGTCGTTCAACTATACCGTTTCCAGCTGGTCGGTATGCCGCGTAGTATCGTAGTACCGTAGTGTAGATCTCACCCAGCACAAAACCGTCGCCGAATCTGTAATGATCTCCAGAGTTTGAAGATTTCACTTGAGAGTCAGATTTAATCCCTTAAGGAAGGAAAAGTACCAGCATTTACAAGACTTAAAACAGATATTAGAAAAGGATTACCACTCCTTTAACGATAACCTTCCGCATCATTAAAATGCATCTAAATAGACTGCCTCGACATACACATACATTTTTGTGTTTTATTTTGTAAATGTAAAATTCCTATCTCCCAAATTTTCCGCTAGGTTGTTCATAAAACTGTTCGCAGAAAAGTATGTATCTTTTGTAAAATGCGTATCTCCATTCTCGGTTTTTACGTAAACTTCCTAACTCCGATTTGAAATAGAAAGCCTTAACTTACAAAAGTTTAATGATTGAAAATAAATTTCCAAATATATTATATGTTCGAAACATAAATAAAAAGAATAAGCCGTCTTTCATTTTTTTTCACTACGAGGTTTTTTGTGCCTCCTGTAAAATTTTACATTTGGGAGTTACGCATTCTACGAATTAATGCGACGATATGTTCCTGATGTTATACACAAAATAAAATCACTCAATATAAATAAATAAGCAGGTCCTGACAAAATTAATCCAGCTTTTCTTATTAACTGTGTATTTGCCAAGACACTATTTCAAATATTTAACCAATCACTAAACTCTGGCTGCTTCCCTGATCTATGGAAAAATTGTTATCTAACATCTGCATTCAAAAAGGGAGATATTCATGATGTCACAAATTATCGACCCATTTGCATGCTCTCAACTATCCCCAAATTATTTGAAAAACTTATTCTTGACAAAATCTCCCTACATATCAATAAAATCATTGTACCAAATCAACATGGCTTTATGCCGGGCAGATCCACTCTATCAAATCTCTCTTTGTATGAACAATTTATAGCTAGTTCGCTTGAAAATAAAGCCCAAGTCGACTCAATATATACAGACTTCGTAAAAGCTTTTGACAAAGTTAATCACAAAATTCTTCTCAACAAACTTAGAAAAATTGGAATAGAGGATCAACTATTGGAATGGATAAAAAGCTACTTAATTAAAGTAAAAAACAACTCGAATTTATCACACAAATTCATGGCTACTAGCGGTGTACCCCAAGGGTCGCATTTAGGCCCAATACTTTTCTTACTTTTTATAAACGATATTGTCGCTTTTTTTTTTTTTTTTTGTTATTTGTTTTTGGGGTATTATGCCGTGTTGCGCTAACTCCTTCTTTAGCCAACGTTTCGGACAGCATTGCAGTGTCCATCATCAGGGCAGATGTCTTATTTGAAATAAGACATCTGCCCTGATGATGGACACTGCAATGCTGTCCGAAACGTTGGCTAAAGAAGGAGTTAGCGCAACACGGCATAATACCCCAAAAACAAATAACAAAAATACTTTTGGCCGTGAAAATCTTAAATCATATTTGATATTGTCGCTGTTTTCGATAATAATGTCGAAGTATTGCTTTTCGCCGATGATTTAAAACTATTATAAATTATAAACACAATAATTGACTGTATTCTCATTCAAATAAACTTAATCAAATTATTAGATTGGTGCAAACTTAACAAACTTTATCTTAACATTAATAAACGCTACATACATTTTTCAGAATAACTGAACCTTTCAAACCTTTTACCAATATAAAATCAACAATGTTCCCCTCACCTCAGACAGTGAAATTAATGATTCTAAATTTAACTTCCTTTCACATATAAATTCAGTTTCATTCTTCGAAATGGCAGAGACTTTCGAAATATTTCAACATTAAAAATCTTATATTCTTCTTTAGTTCGAAGTCAAGGTGAATATAATTCTTCTATCTGGTCCCCTCACTTCAAAATCCACTCTGACTCCATTGAAAAAAAACTGCATAAATTCCTAAGATTCATTAACTATAAACTCGGTCTACCAATTGAAACAATAAACTACAATCATTTGATGAAAGAACTAAACTTATTAAAACTCTCAAATAAAAGACTTGTTTCTGAATTGATTTTTATTTTTAAAATTGTTAATGGTATTATAGACAGCCCTGATTTATTAAGTCTAATTACCTTCCATATACCTACAAGAACTAGGCGATCCAAAATTCTTTTTAATTGCGACAACAATATCAGGACTGAGTCATTTAGATACTCCCTTATACATAGATTGCATGCAGTTGGCAATGTTTTCTCAGAAGTAGTAGATGTTTTCAACTGCACGGAATCTAGTTATAAGAAGTCTATGATAATATTTATGTTCAAAATTGTAAATGGTAGTATAGACAGTCCTGATTTAACTAACCTCATTGAATTTCATATACCCACGAGAGCTACTCGTTCTAAAATTTCACCTCAAGGGCGCGCTGTGTTCATTAATTTCAAAATCCAATTACTTAAGCTAGAGCGACCTTTGATGAAGCCATGTTGGTTAGGAACAATAATGTTGTTGATAGGTTTTACAATGATATCTAGAACTAATTTCTCAAAAAGTTTCCGTAAAGCAGACATTATAAAAATTGGTCTGTAGTTTGATATTTAGCTTTTATCGCCTCTTTTATGAATAGGTGTTAAATAATTCTTTTTTAACTGAGCTGGAAGACCCAGAACATAAAGACTTGTTAAAGAGTTTATATAGAGGATATATCAGACAAACTAACACAAGTTATGAAAAATATTGGAGGAATTCCGTCCGGTCCAACAGATTTATTGTTATCTAATTCTTTCATGCTTTTTTTTTCTATAGCTTCTATTTTGATGAAACATTGGCTTAGATTTAAAGATTCTTCCACTGAAATACCGGGAACAGTATTGACAGTAATATCTGTGTCGTAAACACTTTAAATTTATTTATTTATTTATTTACACATATACGGCACAACACGTGCCATTAACATAATTGACATACTTATAATAGTACAACAACATGAAGAATAACAGTATAAATGTTAGTAAAATTTAAGAAAATAGGTAAAAAGTAAGGTAAAAAGTAAGGTAATAAGTAGTGTATAAAAACTATAATGTATAAAAGTAAATTGTAAAGTGAATAGTTTAAAATATAAAGTATTAAAGTACAAACCATAATTTATTAGGAAAAAGTAAAAATAAAAATAAAAATTTAAAGATTGAAATAAAACAATAAAATGTACCAATAAGATACCTATCTCAAGGTACCGACAATGATTTAACCTTTTCACCGCGATCAAATGTACCGAAAATTACACTCGTACGCGGTACTCACTTTGAAAATCAAAACCTACCACTTTAAACAGCTATAAATCTCTTATTTCTTGACAGATTTATGATTTGCTTATCTTAAAAGCTTTATTAATTCTCTTGAAGTTTGTTGAAACACATAAATAAACAATAAACCACAGGATACAGATATAATATTATAAACAGTGACGCATCACAAGAAATCAACAAGAACTGTCGCCATTCGCATGCACACTGCTATATTGTTTATAGTAGTTACTTACCCGGTCTGATGGGATTTGGACCACTGCGCCGATATCATCAAAACACAATTATTTTTATAATTATATCTACTAACAAATAAAGTTTTAATAAAAAGTTAACACGAGGAGAAATATTTACAAATTTTGTTTTTCATGGTAGTTTCTAAAACATGGCCATACACACAATGTCACATTACACTCTGGGCATTTATACTGGGACATTTTCCTTTTTTTAGAAATGGCGCATACTCGGCAGGCTCCGTGTAGTTTTTGACTATTATTTCCCTTTATTGGGTGGGGCATATGTTTTGCTAATGCCTTAGCAGTTAGTCTCAGAGGTAGATCGTGTGAAGAGCGAGAATGAGGCTCAGATCGGGAAGTTTCATGATATTTTTGCAACAATTGTCGTATTACGGCTAATTGGAAATCTGCTAAACTAACATTTTTATTTGTAATTGATTTAAAAGCTATATGAGAGTTCAATAAATATAGATCAATAATATGGAAGGCCACTTTTTTATACCACTTAATTGTTTTTCGCAGGCAATTAATACTACTTAACATCAAGTCCACTTTGTCAACAGAACCCATACACTTATTATAGTCTAGAACGCACTTGGGTTTCATAATTGGTTGACGAGTTTTCCAATCAACTTTTCCCGTCATGTCCATAGAGTCGTCATGTAAGGTTGTTAGCATGTGAACTTCTCTTTTATCGCACCACTTTAAAGCCAACAGAGGTCCACGATGTTGTGCTTTCATTTCACCCTTTTTAAGTTTATTAAATTTTGCCATGCCTTTTCGTGTCTTCCGCACCGTACCACATGCATTGGTTTTGTTCGCATGGAGAAAATCATATAGTTGAGGGCTACTGTACCAATTATCAATAAAAAGATTATGTCCTTTATTTAAATAATCTTGAAGTAGTGTCGTTACTACAGCCCCCGAAACCCCGAGACATTCAGAGTCAGTTATGTCAGTCCCTTCGCCACAATAAATAATGAAGTCTAATATAAAACCCGTCTTCACGTCACACAATACAAACATTTTAATTCCAAACCGGTGACGTTTGGATGGTATATATTGTTTGAAAATTAAACGCCCTTTGAAAACAATTATGCTCTCATCGATGCATAAATTTTCATAAGGTATCAAAGTTTTTTTGAACAATTTTCGGGTATGGTCAATTAGGATTTTAATTTTGTAAATTCGGTCACCAGGAATTTGTGTGTCGGGGTTTGAGAAGTGTAACATTCGCAATATAATTTCGTAACGATCCCTAGACATGGTTTTTCCGAAAATTGTACTAGCGAGCAATGGGTCAGTGGACCAGTGTTCTTCGATAGTAAGATGTCAGTTTCTAGTCATTAACATTAACAGTGCAAAAAAAATGTACATTTCTTCGACAGATGTGTCAACCCATTTACGAAGTCTGGATTTTTGGGAAGGTTCTTCTTTTGATATGGTGGCTATATAATATCGATTAGTTTCGATCACTATTTTTGTCACTATTTCTTTGTTCAAGAAGTAATCAAAAAAGTCAATTTCCAATGAATTACCAGAAAATAAAGTGGATGGATCAAAACCTGACACAAATTCATCAAATTCATGAACTATTGGAATAAATGGACCAGAGGTCCAAGAAGAAAAGCAGTCTGCATTTACGGTATAGTCTAAGTTAGGTGTACGAGAGTCATGATCTTGGCTTGTCCCGGGGGCGTTTATTTCACTGTCACTAACTTCTTCATTAATTGGTATATCTTGATCATCTTCACTTATTTCTAAATCAGAGTCAATGTCTAAAAATGTTTCATAAATTTCGTCTTCCGTAAGATTGCGGTTTGCCATTTTTAAGGGAGTTCAATTTTGATATATAAAAGGTAAGCCCATAAATATAGACAGATATATTACAATTTAGGTTGTCCACAAAATTTTGAAATAAAATCACAAAAGAAAGTCACTCAAAAAGTCTTGAGTAAAATAACTATTTTTAAAACACTTCACGTCACTTAAGTTCACAAACAAACTAATATACCACAGAAAAATAAATTACTTAAAAAGATTCGCAAAATAGAAATCGGTCAATATTTTACATCGACGCATAAGTCCATCAAAGCAGACTGGATCACCTTAGAAATACTATGGATGACACAACGGTTCAGCGGCGCGACATTCAAATGACTGAATGAAGATTTAACGAATCATCGCCTTCACAATGTTTTATGTAAACAATTTATTATATTTTAACCAGCAAACGCCAGATGTCAGTAAGATAAAGGATTGAACTAATTTTTGGTTCAGTTTTCTGCTAAATTCGTCGCATATTTACGTAGTATACAGCCGCTAAAGTCAAACGCATGATTTGATGCGCGTAGCGCTGGGGGCACGAATTATTTTCGCATGAATTGATGCGCGTAGCGGCGAAAAAGTTAAATATAAAAAGTAATAAATCCTGGATTATGTTAACCGATATGATAAATTTTACAAGTACTTATGATTTCAAGTGCATTAATAGTTTTAGAAGTATAAATAGATATGAATCGGCAAATAGATTAATAATAATAATAAATAATAAATAATAATAATAATAATAATATCTTGCAAGGCAGATAGAAATATTACACCTTTAAATTTATACGATGAGAATGTCAACATTTTTATAAATCCCAACCAGGAATTATTAGATTCCTGGTCAAATAAAATTTTACACGCAAAACACTTCAATTATCTCAACCAAACGTATGTTGACAAAATTTCGTCAAACAAATGGTTGAGTATTGGAGAGTTGAGCGCAGAAATAGAAGGATTTATGCTTGCCATTCAGGATAGAGTCATTAATACTAAAAATTATAGAAAGCATATAATCAAAGATACAAATCAAATTGATGATTTGTGTAGAAAATGTTTGGCTTTTCCGGAAACTATAGAACATATTATATCGGGATGTTCTATATTAGCACCGTCCGAGTATACATTTAGGCACAATCAAGTTTTAAAAATAATTCACCAAAATTTGGTAATTAAACATAACTTGATTGACTGCCGTAATGTAGTACCATATTATGAATACGAACCAAATTCATTTTTAGAAAACGAATTTTATAAAATATATTATGATAAAACTATACTAACAGACCGAGCGATTAGTCATAATAGACCCGATATAGTTTTACATGACAAAATTAAAAAAATAACTTATATCATTGATGTCGCTATTCCAAATTCCTGTAATATTCAAAAATCTGTTAGTGAAAAAATAAGAAAATACACAGATTTAGGAAATGAAATAAAAAGAATTTGGCATTCTCAGACTATAAAAATATTACCATTCGTTATTTCGGCTACTGGCATTATACCTAGCTCTCTAATTAAAAATTTAGGCGTATTAGATCTATCAAAAAAATTATATATAAAGATGCAAAAGTCGGTCATTTTGAATACATGTAGGATAACAAAAGATTTTTTAAATATTTATGTTGAGGGATCAGTAGGATTTATAGGCCCTGTTAGAAGTTCTACCGAGCCGAACCCTCTGATATGAAAATATCTGGAGACGGTGAATTATTTTCCCATTTGATCTCTGGTGATTTGACGTGTTGTTCTTGTATTGTTTTGTATTTATTTTGCTTATATAATGCACTTACATAATGTTGATTGACTAGATGATCATTTGTGGAAAAGTGAGTGGAAGGGTTAAGTTTTTCTTTTGGGGAAGACTTAACCCGGACAACTAAATCGGAAGTTTAAAAAAAAAAAAAAAAAAATAATAATAATAATAATAACAAGCTCTCTCATTAAAAATTTAGGCGTATAGCTCTCTCATTAAAAATTTAGGCGTATTAGATCTATCAAAAAATTTATATATAAAGATGCAAAAGTCGGTCATTTTGAATACATGTAGGATAACGAAAGATTTTTTAAATATTTATGTTGAGGGATCAGTAGGATTTATAGGCCCTGTTAGAAGTACTACCGAGCCGAACCCTCTGATATGAAAATATCTGGAGACGGTGAATTTTTTTCCCATTTGATCTCTGGTGAGTTGACGTGTTGTTGTTCTTGTATTGTTTTGTATTTATTTTGCTTATATAATGCACTTACATAATGTTGATTGACTAGATGATCATTTGTGGAAAAGTGAGTGGAAGGGTTAAGTTTTTCCTTTGGGGAAGATTTAACCCGGACAACTAAATCGGAAGTTTAAAAATAAAATAAATAAATAATAATAATAATAATAATCGGCAAATAGATTAACTATACCTTCGATGCTGTCGGCACATTTTTCTTTTGTTATTGGGAAATCCACAATGATTTTTTGTTGAGATTTAGAAAACTCTATAATTTTTTAACATTTTGGTTTGACCTCTTTTTCTATTATGCTAACATAATCTCTATAGCATTTTATTGAAAATTTACATTTACATCATACAATTCTTTACAATCTTTTTGTAATTTAGTAAAAGTTATGTAATCATTAGGATTTCTGGTATGTTTATATTTTCTGTGATTTTTTTTTAAATTCCCTTGTAAACCATTTGGGATAGTTGGTGTGAAGTTGATCCGTAGTTTTGAATATGTTCAGGAATGTCCGTTTGAACAATGAGATTTTCTGATGAGAGGATGCAAATCATTTTAAGCAATGATTGAAAATATTTTTGGCGGAATTGTCTTCAAAATGTGCTGAGACAAAAATTCGTGTGACAAAAATTATAACTATTTGACTGGATTTCCTTATTGTTGCTACTCGTCTCAGAACAGATATTGTCTAGTGAGGCCGTAACGTACATGCACAAGTATATTATTTAATGCCAATAAAATTGCCCGAATATTTAATGCCCGGATTGCTGGCAATGAAATTAAAATTATTGTTATATTTTCCAGATAATTGAAGATGGTTGCAGAACATCTCACATTGCTTTGGTAGCAGTTGACAAGGATCTTAAATACATTTTAGCCACCGAAAACATGAAAGCTGGAGACATCATCAAGACCTCAAGACATTTGTCCAGAATTCCAGGTGAGAAACACTTTTTTTAAACGTCTTCTAAACACAATCAATCTGATATTATTACTTATGTATTCACTAATCTAATAATGATAATTTTTCTAGTGCGGGCTTCAGAAGGAGATGCCTATCCCCTGGGATCGCTTCCTTTCGGTACTTTAGTAAACTGTGTGGAGAAATCTCCAGGTATGTTAAAAACCTTCTTTGAACGATACATACATAGAAGGTAGCTTAATGTCAATAACATCAATCTGTTTTTAAATATTAAACACCTTTGAAAATCTCAATTTGACTGTTTAGCATCCAGTCTAAAGTAGTTTTTGCTATTTCGGTACAATCAATTAAATGAAAATTGAGAATTGCGGTTTTTTCACATTTTAAAACAAATTTTATAGAATTATGGCTGCCATCTTTGATTTATTGTGCATTATTTTTGAAGGTATAATGAGGATTCTATTGATTTTAAGGTTATGGTGGACTTTACGTTCACGCAGCTGGAACTTCCGCAAAGATATTGAAGAGGGTGGATGACAGGATAATCCTCCAAATGCCATCCAAACACACGTTCAGTTTCGATCCCCTGTGTATGGCTACAGTCGGTAAGCTATAATGTTTTATTTGGGTAATGAGCAGTGGCGGCTAGCTCTAAAGAGCATTGGAACAACACACTCCCAAAGTTTCAGTCATTCGAAAAATAATCATTATCAACCGATAATAATATCATCGAAAATCAAAGCAAATAAGAGTAATAAAATTATCAAGTTAAATTCAACCGGCTCGAATTTTCATTCTTTCTATCACGTGTCATAAGGGGCCGTTCAAGTATTATGTAAGCACTACAGGGGGGTCTTTGATTTGCTTATTTTTGATGACATGGGGGGGGTGGGGGGGTCGAGATAGCGATTATGTCAGCACTGCTCAGCAGTAGTTTTTTTTTACACATTGGCAACCCAAACATTGTCTATGTTTGAAAACCGAATACATATTCGGGGATTCCCACAAATAATTAATACGTTTAGGTACTCGCTTAAAAAACAGAATACATTAACAGAAAAATGCATATAGGTACCAATTTTTACGTAAGCATGGGAGGGGGGGGGGTAAGAGCTTTGCTTACTTTTGGTGACAAGGGGGAAGAGGGGGTAAATAATTGTAATAAATCTGCTTACGTAATACTTGAACGGCCCCTAAGTCACGTGGTGCGAGCGAATTCCATATCGCTCATCGAGAAATGTGATCCCGGAACATCAATTGTCTATAAGTGCAGAGCGTGGATGTCTACCATAGTAATGAAATTTCTCCGAAACGTAAACGGCGCTCGCCAATGCCTTTTAAACTCTTCGGTGAGATGACGCCATTTTAGTTTGCAGTTTGCATACCGATCATCTGGCAGGGCGGTATAAGCTTCAAAATTGGTAATTGCTAGTATCTTTTACCGCTGAAAATTTACCTGACCCGACGTAGGAATAAATTGGCAATATCTTTAGCGCACTACCTATTTTTGTGAGTACAAGCCGTCGTTGGTAATGAGTCCATTTTTGAACGGCAGATAATCTAGAAAGCTCGAAGCAGATGGCGCTGATATGGTGTGGTGTTCATTTGCATGATATGACAGCTTTGTGATACGGTTTAGAAGTGAGTTTGTACTAGCTCGTCTTGATACTTGAAACAACTAGTACAAGTAAGAATAAATACTTATTCCAAATACCTAGTATTTCACACTTGTACTTACCTACCTAGCGTACACGTCGCCCGTACCAAATACTGCGACGAGACGTGTGCTGGCACTTAATGGGACAAATATTTGGGAATAGATCAATAAGTGAAAGGAAAAATATGAATTTAGAAGGTTTTTAATGTTTTATGTAAATAGCGCCCAAGAGTCCCAACTGCTCCCTGTATCATAACTGAGTCTGGAAACTGTGAGACAATGGCATCCCCAAATGGGGTGTCTTGTAAGGCTGAAGGTAGTGGGGGGGGGAAGAGAGTGGGGAAGTGCGTGTCTAGTTGGATCTGATTACTAAACTCGGCTAAAGCTATTTCAAGCAGCACTTCAATTCTGAATGGTGGTCTTACACCATGGAGATAATGAGAGCATCTTCCACTCTGAAATAATATCAATATTTCCAACTAATAAATTGTGAAATAACACTATTAGCCACACAGCATCCCCAAAGATGACATAGGCTCTGAGAGAAATAATTTTCCTCAGGGTCTCCTGTGTGGAGCTAATATAAAAATAAATACCCCTGGGGTTGATAATAAACTAAAGTTACATATTACGTTATAAAAAAACAAAATTTTACACTGAAGCCTTAAAAGAAAGTCTTATTTTACATAAACATATTCAGCACAATATTTAACCTTGTCCAGAAAATGATCCCATGCAATGCAACACTACAAAATGAAGCCATTTTTAAGAACTAATATTTAAATGAAATCTTAATGAACTAAAGGGTTTTCCAGTAAGAGGTGTTATTTTGATATTCAATCGTAAAAGATCAATGGTTTCGTTGCTTATGTGGCACGTAGCGCCGTCTTGTTGATAGTAAACGTTGTCCAGATCAATACCAACCAATTCCGGCCATAAAAAATCATTAATCATCTATCGATAGCGCAATCCATTCACCTTAACTGTTGCTCCAGCCTCATTTTCGAAAAAGTAAGGTCCAATGACTCTGCCGGACCATAAACCGCACCAAACAGTCACACGTTGAGGATAGAGAGGCTTTTCAACAATAACTCTTGGGTTTTCCGAGCCCCAGATGCGACAATTTTGCTTGTTGACAAAGCCACCGAGGTGGAAATGGTCCTCATCATTCAAGATGATTTGCATTTGATTCACTCAAGTGAATTTGAATAATTTCAATGCGTTGTTGAAGCGTGTATCGTTCCATTTTTATTAATGGCGTAGTTTCTACTTGTCAAATGTCAAAAAAATGACAGCTTCAAAATTAGCATCTACCGAAATAGCGGGCTATTCAAAATAACACCTCTTATTGGAAAACCCTGTGTATTATTAAGCATTCAAAAATACAAATTTACGATAACCCTAGACTGTGCCATATTTGAACTCTTTGAGAATCTCCCAACCTAGATACGCCTGACTTCTGAATATTCATATTAATAAAGTATAATACTTCTTATTCTTTTTTACTAGTTGTTATTAAAATACTTGTACTTCGAGCTTTGAAAACTTTACAGGTGTCCCAAGTATTTGGATTAGGGAAACACTTTTCTTTGGTGGGCGAGTAAGTGAGAAAGAGTACTGAGACTTTTGGCTCTAAGTTCAGTATCACCAGAATACCTTTCTGGCTTACTCGCCTACATAAGGAGAGTGTTTCCCTAGTATTCAAATACTAGGGAATCACAAAGGCACAATAGAACATTGAGGCATTGTCTGAGTCAATAACAATGGCATTCATAGTGAAAATATATTAAGATTTAAACACTTTTAAAGCAATTCCCAAAAAAGATATCAAGGAAAAAGTAAAGGGCGTTTGTTCATATAATACTAAAACATTTTCAAAATAATGCACTTATATAAATTTTGTTAGCAGGAGCTCACATCAGCACAACCGTAATGTAGAAAATAAAAATCATAATTGTTAAATTGTGTTATTTGACAATTTGTTCATTCAAAACAATATATTATATAGTATATTTGTGGCACGTTCCAGAGAGGGAGATAATTTCCATATCCTAGTGAAAGACCACCATTAGAAATCGAAAAGTTGCTTGAAATTAATAAATAACACACATTAAATAGCTTGAAGAAAAACACAAATTGAGGAGCGGGATGCAATGACAACTAATGATGAAAATTTTAGTTTTGAGTAAAAGACAATCAAAGTTTTATTGAAATGTGTAATATTCACTTGTAACTTGTAACTAGTGTTGTAAATTTTACGTGTTGTTCCATCTGTGTAATATCTACATAATAACTGTAATATTTATGTTGTAATATGGCAATGAAATAACATTCAGTTGGTAACACTACATGAACATGAAGTAGGTGTCAAAAGTGTAAGTCTCTGTAATGGCTGTAATGTGTGTGCTCTGCTACAATAAACGTTATTTTGGTTAAAAGATCACCATCTATTATTTATCAAGACTACAATTTATAATAACAAAAAGGTTATGGGAGCAAAAACAGCTTGTGTGCGTTTAACCTGCTATTGCATTCGGCTCCTCAATTTATACATAACGCACAATCGGAGCATTTGGTTCCTTAGAACAGGCAATCGGCCCAGTTAGGAACTAATATCGACCCGACAAGATAAAATAGCACTTTTATACATTTAAAATATTTTCAGTTATCATGCAATATTATTATTGTTATTTTTGCTGTATAAATTTATCTAATTATTAAGTCATTAGTAAGATTTAATAATTATGCAGAGGCAGCTTCATACTTTAAAATTGATTCACTGAGTGTACGGAGGCATCATAAGGATGCACTATTCATGTATAAAGTAGTTAACAATAATATTCAATGCCCAGAGTTGCTAAACAAGATTTCATTCAATGTACCTGCGCATTCAACACGCTCTTGTGTCCTATTCAGGGTTGATCAAAGCAAAACAAACTCTAAGCAGAATTCTTGCCTGAACAGACTATGCAATAATTACAATAGCGTATTATCCAAGGTTGATATTTTCAGTTGCGAACTTACCAAATACAAGAGGTCCATAAAAGAATATTTCTCTGATGGTTTGTCTCTATTGTTTATATCTCTATTATGATTTGATTTATATCTACAACCTCTCCATGGCTATAAATGTATTGTTTTGCAAATTTTTCGTTTTATACACGGTGTCCGGAAACTCGTAGTACAAGCGGGAAACTGGAGAATCTACACCACATGGGGAACCCAAAAAAACATAAAGTTTTTTTTTTTGAACATTTTCAAAAAAAAAAAAAAAAAAACCAAAAAAAAATATTTTTCGGCTATTTTAGGGTTAAAGTTTTTTCTGGTGTTTAGGGTTGAATAACAGATGTTTTAACCCTGCAGAGCAGAAATATTTTATGATTACACCGGGTTAAATGAAGGGTGATTTCAAAACAATGCTTCAAATCCGAGTTTCTTCATTTGTTTTACTTTCAAATAGTTTTAATTAGTTGGGTACTTTGATCTTCAGTAATAATTTATAAGAATTTGATTAAAAAAAAAAAAAAAAAAATCAACTTCAAAGTCGATTTACTCGATAACGAAAGCTCAAATAAAAAAAAAATATACTACAAAATCGACTCCAAATGTGATGTAGATTCACCAGTTTCCCGCTTGTACTACGAGTTTCCGGACACCCTGTATAATCTTTTGTTTTGTATAATTTTTTTAATTCATATTCCTTTCTCACAAATTTAAATAACTTATTCCATATTATGCTGTCTCATAACAGATTAAATGTAAACTGTCAATTTCCCAAAAATGAATAAATAAATAAGTAATAAAATAAAAATGGGTTTAGCCGTGTTTGGTGATCTGAATAACCAGGTACTTCCACACCTTCCTCTTCTCCTCCCCACTACCTTTAGCCACACAACATACCCTAATTATGGATGCCTTAGTCTGACTGGCTCCAGACATTTAGGAGCAGTTGGGACTCTATTGCCATATTCACATAAGTAAAGCGGAACAATGTTATTAAATATATATTCCTTGGTTCCCCAGTTCGATGCTTATCATTTCCTAAATTTGTACACTATATCCCCTCTACTTATAAACGCGGCTTACTTATAAGGTCAGAATAGTGAAAATTTTTTACTTATTGTGAATGTAATTTGTGTTGATTTAATCTGTCTTCCAGGTCGTCTGTCCAATGTGCTCCACGGAGTAACGCACATTGGTTCTCCTCAGAGAAACCGGTGGCTGGGGAACAGACCCCGCTCCGGTCTTTGGCACAGGAAAGATGGTCGCCACGGAAGGAAAATCCGCCCGCCAAAGCCAACCAAGTTGATCGAACATCCCAAAACTCCCAAGGGAGTACCCATCGTCTTTACAATGCACGTTTGAGCATTTCTTGTTGCAATTCTTACCATTAAATTAATTTAGTTACATTTGTGTTTTTAATTGTTTCACATCCTGTACTGTATGATTGTATAACTGCCTTAAACACAGTGTTCCTCATTCATACTGCTAAACTTTTTTTTTCATTAATGCCCAAATAAATTTCTTATTTTTTGTGTGGTTTACAAAGTATTCCCTTTCACACCCCTTAATAATAGTTATTTCTTTCCACTCCGTCAGCTGTTCTATTTAAGATTTGAAATGTGAGGGTGTCCACTAGCCTGGGCCGCAACTGTATGGCGGAAAAAAAATTGACTTATTTCAATAAGCGCTACCGATAAAAAGTTGTCTTAGGTCTTTATTGTTAATAAAAAATAAAAAAAGTCATTGAATGATATCATTTTTAGGTTCCATTTTGCGATCGAAAATTGATTAAAATACATTTTTTGTGAATTATTCCCAAGTGATAAGGTAATGAAAGAGTTATAATTACAATTTTCACAATAATTTATTTAGTATTAAATGCTGTTTCAACATTAAGAATTTAACTCATAAATATTACAGATATCGTATAGAAATAAACGTAATCAATTATTCCGGTATGAAATCACGCTTAGTTTCACTTTTTGGCATATTTTTTCTGGAGATTATGGTGGTAGTAATAAGGCCTTCCCTGTTCTTCTTGCCACACACTTTCGAAGATGCTTCAGTTACAACCTTCACACAGCGTTCTACAGATTGTGTGTGACAGGGGAGTTTCTCAAATTTTATGAAAATTTAACTGATTTCTGAAGTTAGGTTAAGATCCCCGAGGTCTTGTTTTGTTACACCTTCTAAAATGGGAGGATATGTGATCGGCGTATCTTGCCAAGATATCATAGCAATATAGCATTGTGTATTAAAATTCAATATTGGTACTTTAAATGTTCGGAGCTCTGTCCGGGAAAACTCTCTGGCTTTCAACAAACGTCTTATCCCAAGTTCTTTGATGATAGGCGATTCATCGGTTATCATTGATAAGACTAAATTTTCCGGATGAGCGTAGTAAGCATTTCGCTGTATTAGGGGATAAATGATGGCTTTTAATTCGTCCGGAAGATAGCGCGAATAGTTAATCATATTATAAAATGCCTCGCACCATCTTTGCACGACCCATGTAGTTTTATATCAAACCACATGGGAACATATACCCTCATGATAAATGTGGTTAATATGACCAGATTTTCTGATGGCGTTGCGCATCCAATATACAGTCGTAGGATACGACTCGCTGTAGTAAGCCATCGTGCATGTGACATCACTCCTGGGTTTATTCTGGCAATATCAGGATGACGTCCGCTGGGAACTGTTTTGAAAATATCAAGCAAGTATTTTTGATCGGTGCTTAAATCAGCATGCAGGACATCGGTCGAGTACTCCACATCAATATTTAAAAAAGATTAAACCGGCAAATTATGACAATTATGAAGAGCCGAACCTACGGGGCCGGAAAAAGCACGAAGTCCAGTAGTTGTGCCATCCAACTTAATAATCAAATGGCGTAGAAGCAGCTCGTTGCAATGAAAAAGACAGATCAGCAACTGTACTGGATTTAAGTCTCTCTCCATCGTTCGAATCACACCACCAGTTGTTCCCGTGTTAACATTTGTACCATGACAACCAATTGCTTTTAAATGGTCAAGTGAAATGTTTTGACAAGCAAAGTATTCTATAATTGCTTTGGTTATATTAACGGCAGTGCCTGATCTAGGGGTAATATGGGTCAAGAAATGAGATCCTGGTTCCACGATTAACGATACGTATTCTTCAAGTACCGTGCTTTTATAATATTTCTGTCCTTTTTTTATACTAACCAAAGTCTTGTCCTTTCGACTATCAAAAAATAATCCACTTACTTTATCCCAAGTTTTTGATTTCATGAGTATAGATCTGGTACGCAGACATGCGTGACGCAGTCTATTTTTATCTATTACTTTATTAGTATTATCCTGCGTTATTATGTTGCAATCATTAAAAACAGCAGAAGCGATTGCTGCACCAGCTCGATCCGATATCCTGAACCTGTCACAGATCTTGGAGAGAAATATAAAAGATGGAGATTTGCTGGTCGTCGGAAAAGCAGTGGTAGGTATTAGTCTTAAGTAACCTACTTGATTTTGCGATTGGAGAAGATGATTTTTATATTGAAGTGGAAGATAATGATACAGTGTCTACAAATTATTTTTTTTCACACACCTGGTCTTTTATTTTAGTGAGATCTTTTCTCTTTCTCTTCATAAATTTTTCCATTTGTTTCGTAGTCGGTGTATCAACACTGCCGATGAACATTTTTCTCTCACCTCTTTGGTGTTCGAAAAACTGTTTTTCTTTAAGGGAAACTTTCCTTGCTTTCGAACAAGTACAATAATTGTCTTTATAACAGTCGGGAGCTTGTTTCCTTAAATTGAGCTACTTTTTTTTTTGAAACAGGAACTGCGGGCGGGAACTTTTTGTGTCGTATTACTACAAAAATAATAAGATTCTAGTTATATACAGTAAAGCTTCATACTTTATTAAAGAAGATTTCATAAATGCACATGATTAAACTGATCCAGAATACTTTATAATGAGACTGAAAAAAACTAATTTTTAGCATATTTTCTCCAACTTTAAAGGCAAAGTGGAGCCTTAAGATATTTTTTGATTTTTTTAAAAGTATATTATTTTGATGTTTTAGATACAAAGACAACTTTTTATAAGTAGCGTCAAATGGAATTCTGAAGAAAAAAAAATCGGCCCACACTAGTGTCCACTTTGTCATTGAACAAGTGCATTACTCGCAAAAGTAAAACTACAATTGCATGGAACAATTTTTTATAATTGGAATTGCTTTGTTTAACAAACTTTTAGATAAATTAGATTAGATTTTTTTCTAGAGATTATCACAAATCCTCCTAAAGTTTCGCAGTACGAGTGTGGAACATGATGTATAGCAAATCCTGGGTGAGTAGCAGTAGCGGCTAGCTCCAAGGAGCGTTGGAGCAACGCACTCCCAAAATTTCGGTCAATCTAAAAATAATTATTATCAACCGTCATATATATAAATGTATCACTACAAATAACTAAACTAACTAATAAAAATCAAAGCTAATAACAGTAATACTTTATTGTTACTCTAAGAATACTATTAGAATTATGTTAAATTCAACCGGCTCAAATTTTCATTCTTTGTATCATGTGTCCTAAGTCACGTGGTACGAGCGAATTCCATATCGCTCATTGAGAAACGTCACCTGAGAACACCAATTATCTATACGCGCAGAGTGAGGATGCTGACCATAGCATTGAAATTTCTTTGAAATGTGAACGGCGCTCGCCGATGCCTCTTAAAGTCAATGGCGCCACATTAGTTTCCAGCTCGCACACCGATCACTCCAGCAGGTCAGTACAACGTTCAAAATTGCTAATTGCTAGTGACCTTCACCGCTGTAGGTTTACCTGACCTGACGTAGAAATAGACTGGCAATATTTTTAGCGCACCACCCATTTTTGTGAGTACAAGCCGCCACTGGTGAGTAGGATGGCTGTAGTTATGAAAATGGGGTAAAAATATTAGTTATATTTAAATAAAAATGCATTTTTGTATTGTTACTTTATTTGCTTAAAACAATGAGTAATGAAATGATGATACATAGACGTTTAAATTCCAGTAATACGATGTACAAAACAGGTAAAAATGTATGTAAATTTGGACAAATATTTCTGGTTGCGTAAATTAAATAAATAATATTATGAAAAGTGAAAAACGAGAAGGCATATATGTTTATACTTTTACAAGTTCAACTGAATTGTTCAATCTTTTCTTGGCTATCTCAACATCAAATACATGTTCACCGGTTGGGTTTTCCAAGATAAAGGTAACTTGTTTACCTCCATTCTCGGCATTTGCGAATTTACAAAATGGTGCAGAGGATGGGACATCTTTGTTAGATGGTTTCGTTGAAGAGATGATTATAGTTTTACCCACTGCTTTTGGTAGATCTTCGTTAGTCAAGGATTTCTCTCCAAACCATAAACTGAAGTTTATTCCATACAGTCCAAATATAATGGTTACTTCTTGGTGAAGAGAGTCAACTGTGACACTCTTTCCTTTGAAATCTTTTAAGAGAACCATTCCTTTAATAGAAGTAGCACCATATCTTGGGCATAAACCAGAAAGTTCCACATTTGCCCATGGGAGAACTGGTAAGACAGTTTCGACTCGAGTTGTTATGATCAGGTTCAACTTTACACCCTTCAGTTCCTGGACTTCTTCTATTATGGTGCTGTAAGCGTTCTTGGTTAGTGGCAGAAGGGGAGCCTTGATTACGTTTTCAATAAATTCTTTGTGTGAAGCTGCAATGCGGTGAATGTCACTCTTCACATCGTTTACCGAATAGTAGACGTTAACTTCGTCAGTAGGAACAAGGTGAGCCTTCTTTCGTAGTTTCTGAACTCTGTTGATGATTTCTCGGGCGATTCCTTCGTCCATCATCTCTTGATCGGGAGATACATCCAGTAGTATAAGTACATCATTGTCGCTGTGTGCCTCGTATCTCTCATTTGACCCAGTCATTTGGAAGATAAATCTTATTTCGGCTAAATCAATTTTGTGTCCTAATATTTCAGCAAAGCCTTGAGATATAATGGCTTGACATTGTTCATCTGATAAACCCTTGATTTCCTGGGTAATCGCCTTGAAGTCACCCTTGAGTCGTGCTCCCAGTGTTTTATGGTCGGGTTCTGCCCTCAGAGTTACTCCATATTTAACCTTATCCGAACTCACCGTGATCTTTCGTACATTCATCTCTTCGATTATATATTTTTCAAGGGACAAGATGTCTGTTAAATATTCAGGGTCTTGATGAATAATCACAAGCTCGGGTAAAGGATATTTGATGGGGATGGTTTTCCTGTCTCTTAAAACTCGTCCCAACTCAATAGTACTTTGCATCCTTTGGACGGCTCGTTCAATGTTAAGATCAACTAATTCTGGACAAGCATTAGGAAGCATAATGTAGTGAATACTGTCAACTCCCTTCCCTAAAGTAATTTTGCTTAGGGTTTGATACATCAGCTCTGTCAAGAACGGGGTGAAAGGAGCCATGAGACTGATCATATTCAAAAGTACACTGCACAGGGTGTCCAGAGAGATCTGGCAATCCCGCGGTGATATTTCACCCTTCAACCTTTTACGATTCATTCGCACGTACCAATTAGTCAAGTTAGAAATGAACTTGGTCAAACGGGGAACTACCGTGTAGAGCCTGTATGCGGCCATCTCCTGCTTGACAAAGGTGAGCAAGGATTGTGTGAATGACAGAATCCATTTATCCATTACATTTTCAGATTTGTGACTTGTGGACACGAGCTTTGCATCGAAAACGTAATCTATTTTATCTTCTTGAACGATTCTCTCAACATTCTGCATTAAAAATCTGAAGGCATTATACCAAGGCAGGAAAACATCCTTTATGACATCTCTCACACCCTCCTCTTTGAATCTCAGATTTTCGGCTCTAACGACCGGAGAGTTAATGAGGTAAAGACGTAAAGCATCAGCCCCATACTTGTGGACAACTTCCAGAGGATCTGGATAATTCTTCTTTCTCTTTGACATTTTCTGACCATCAGATGCCAGAACCAGTCCATTAGCAATAAGATTCTTGAAAGGAGGTTTGTTGAACAGTGATGTAGAGATAACTAACAAAGTGTAGAACCAGCCCCTTGTTTGATCAATACCCTCGGCAATGAAATCAGCTGGGAAACAATCCTCAAACTCCTTCACATTCTCAAATGGATAATGCTGCTGGGCGTAAGGCATAGAACCTGACTCGAACCAGCAGTCAAACACTTCAGAAACCCTCTTCAATGGAGGCATTCCGGGTCTGCTGGATGGTATTTCCAGATGGTCGATGCTCTCTCTGTGGATATCAGTAATGGTAGCTCCTGTCAGCTTTGATAACTCGGCAATACTTCCGATGCACACAATTTCTTCACCATCTGGCGACATCCACAACGGGATGGGAGTTCCCCAGTATCTGTTACGGCTGATGGCCCAGTCTCGAGCATCCCGAAGCCAGTTACCAAATCGTTTTTCCTTTACAAACTCGGGAACCCAATAAGTGGACGCATTAGTTTCCAACAGATTTTTAGACATGTGTTCTACACGCAAAAACCAAGATGGGACAGCTTTGTAAATAAGCGGCGTTTCCGATCTCCAGCAGTACGGATAACTATGTTTAACTTGTCCACTTTGGATAAGTCTACCGCTGCTTTTCAACAGCGCAATGATGTTTTTGTCGGCATCCTTAACATGTTGGCCGACAAAGTCTTTCACGGGTAGAGTAAACCTACCGCTTGCATCTACCGGGCAAATTGGTTCCTGATCTCGGGAGATGATTCCAGCTGCGAGGCACACTCTGAAATCGTCCTCTCCAAAGTAAGGAGCTTGATGTACTATTCCGGTACCTGAATCATCGGTAACATAAGTGTCTGTCAAGACCTGGAATGCTCCTTTAACAGTTTGATCCAAGAAGTAATCAAACAGAGGCTTGTACTTCAGACCTTTCAATTTGGTTCCGGGGAAGGTGTCGAGAATTGTGTAGTTATCGACACTCTTAAAAATGGCTTCAGCTCGTTTTTCTTGAAGTATGTAGACTTTGTCTGTTGCCTTTTCTTTGATCTTGACATAGACAAGATTAGGGTTAACGCAGAGTGCCATATTGCTGGGAAGAGTCCAGGGAGTGGTGGTCCATGCCAAGATGCTGGATCCATCGTCCAGGGGGAAGGCCACAACCACTGCAGGGTCTACAACCTCCTTGTAGTTTTGCCCGGACTCAAAGTTAGACAGGGGAGTGGTGCAAGCAGTCGAGTAAGGCATTACCTTGACTCCTTTGTAAACTAAGCCTTTGTTGAACAGTTCCTTGAATACCCACCAGACGGACTCCATAAACCATGGATATAAGGTTTTGTAATCATTCTTGAAATCTGTAATGAAAATTAACCGGAGTATACTAAACAATAAAGTTAAACTACAACATTTTTACATTTACATTACATTTTTGGAGGCTCTTGTATGACTTTTTCTCTTTGTATTTTTTTTGAGCATAACAGACGTTTGTCAATTTATAATGCACATGTACTTATTTAACATTTACAATAAGATAAACTACATATTAAAAAAAATAAACTTAAAATAGGTCTTTTTTTTTTTTTTTTTTTTTTTTTTTTGTCACAATAATAAAAAACTAAAACACTTGCAGAACTTAATAATAATATTATCAAATTTAATCTAAATTAAATTTATAAAAAAATTAAATGGAGTTCTACGAATTAAACACAAAAACAATAAATAAATTAAAATAGGTCAATATTTATAATGTGTAATGAATGACGACATTTCCATGCCCCTTGAATCCTTTAAGGCAAGGCTGCCCAACCTTTTTAACAGTTGGGCGAAATTGACGATTTTTAATCACTGGCGGGCCACTGAATACCTGACGGTTCCTATTTCCATGGGGGGGGGGTTGTTACGGAACTTCGCTGAGAAAAAATTCCGCGCACCCAAAACCATCATTTTTCGTCGCTGATTCTCGTTCTGAGTAGCCTAAATAGCGATAAATCGCCTTCGTTGGCAACACTGGTGACCGCGCGCAAGCTGCACATTGTTTTACCGCGGGCCCGCGACACTTTTTCAAATTGGCGGGTTTTTTGAAAATGGTTCACGCGGGCCACTTATAATTCGTTCGCGGGCCACATTGTGGCCCGCGGGCCTGGGGTTGGGCAGCCTTGCTTTAAGGCTACTGTTAAAATCTAAATAAAATTAATAATAATCATGTATTGTTTCATAGTGCTTTCACACAAACGAAGTATTGAATTCCGTAAGTCTAAACATAAACTTTATATTTAAATAAAATAATTTTTCAATAAACATTATTCGCAGATAAAAAGTTTGGTCATGCCATATTTAGCATCATTACTGAATATGTAATTTAAGAGTAAAGACCATTACCGATCCATCTGCCCATCCGGGCGATGATCCTCTCCCAGTCGTCAGCGTATCTCATGACAATCTTCCGGCACTCGGCGTTGTAGTTGCCGATGCCCATCTTGTTGACGTCATCGGGACCCTTGATGCCCAGATCCTTGTCGATCTCAAACTCAACTGGAAGGCCGTGGCAATCCCAACCGAAGCGCCTCTCCACATGAAAACCCTGGGGAAAATATTATTGATAAGTCATTCATTCTTTGTGTGCTGGAAGTGCTTATATTTGTTCCCGTTGGCACATACTTTTTTTTCATGGAATTTTGCATTGTAAAACATATTCATTAAGGGGACGGTATCAAATCTCGACTTCAGTAAAGTTAGGTATTATTGCTACTTGTAAACGATTCAGTCGGCCACCAGAACAGCTGCGCTTTCAAAACAAACACCTGCATATTTTGAGTAGATAGGGGGATGATTGACACGGTTTTTATAAATCAGTCAGCATTTTGATAAAATACGAAATAAAAATACACGTGCTTTATAAAATTTATATTTATTTACTAAATAATGGATACAACTTGACAGAATAAAAATCATATTAGCAAAATAATGGATATATAGTCACATCTTTAACGCCCTGGACCTTTTTTGACATCTCATTTTTTTACTCAAAGTCACATAGAATCTAATCGTGTTTTGACTTGGAAAAGATTTTTGGTTCATAAATTTGATTGTATGGTTTGTGTAATGACAATAACTGTTTTTTTAAATATAATATTACCAGAAAGCAATGGGTGTGAAAAAAGGGAAAACGTAAAATTAAGTTACGATCAATATTTTTTGATTATATATTAAGTGCGATAGAAATGGAAAAAAGTTTATTTGTAAATCATGAATGTAATTTGAAAATTTATTTCAATGTTTTTTTCGTACTCGGGAAAGAATATATTTTACAATATTAACTTAGATATACAAAAAAGTAGAATGAAGTACATAAAATGTGACAATAATATCTAAAAAAAAAAACTAAACTGACTCCAGGTCAATCGATAATTCCAAACATCCACAAAACTACATAATTTTAAAGTTTTAGATGTTCCGGATTCAATATTTTTATTGAATTATTACATGCGAATTATTCAGGTAATAAACACATGAGATAATAATTTCCATTATATCAACAAATTTCCAAAACAATCAGTAATAAAAAGCCTGGCATGACAATGTTAACCAACCACACACTGCCATGCTAATCATTACCCCTAATGACTACATTCAAAGCGCGTGTCATCCTTTCTTTCCTCTCTTCCATAGCTTTTAGAATATATGATGGATTTCGAATTTCCATCGAACGAGGAATACGTGGGTCTACCAATTCTGGAAGCATACAATCCATATAAAATTTAACAAGTTTAGTTTCCATTTTCGACTCCCAAAATTGGTCATCTCGGCAAATGGTGTAAACTTTCATAGGTCTTTCCTTACCAAACCAGATGCCAAGCATGCAGACGTCCTCATTGGTAATATGCAATTGACCCTGAATTTGAAAATACCAGTTGTGAGCTTTATTTACCACATAACTATTGTTTGTTTTGTCAAATTTCCAAAACGGGTGTTTTTTCATTCCATCTTCAAAGTCAAGAGTGGTCAAAGAAGATGGACATTTAATTTCGACTATGCCATCTGCATATTTGCCATCCGGTGTGGTTCCGAAGAATTGTTTATTTTCATCAACGAACAAACCACAACTTATTATACTGATATTTTCCTGTTTTTCCAGTTGCTTAATTGCGGTTTCTTCATTATCTATACCATAACGTACAGCAGGAATGGTAGAGAGATTACCACCATACATGATATTTTTGACAAGAGAAGCGCAACTGGTTGTAACTCTTCTCTTGCAAACTTCACCGAAATTGGAAGATGTGAGTAATTTTCTCCTCCTGCTGATCCACTCTGCGCTGGTCCTCTGCAAAATCGTCCCTCTTTCAAGCATCTCACGTTCATCACAAGACAACTTTAATTCATTTAGGAAGGTTGTTTTCTCTTCCTCAAACACCTCTGGACTCATGTCGGGTTGTTGACAGTTTGATCCATAATGGGGGTCTTTTGATACAGAATTATGGAGTCTTTTAGGTTTTGATTTCTTTTTCGCAATTTCTACTAGATGTTTCCGAAAACGCTCCACGTTCGCGATCAAATCATTCGGTTTACTATTGAAAACAGCTTCATGGGTCGAAGTGTGAAGCGTTCCTGTATTAAAAAACACAACAGCAGCAGCGCAACGGGCTGCATAAGAACGACGTTGCGAGAAATTTATTCGCTTGCCTCCAACATACTTGGCAACCTGTGAATTGAAGCTTTCAACCAAATTGCTAGTACAGTTAGAAATTAAACTTCGCGAATGGTAGGAAAGTTTGCGGCATAGACTTTCAATGGCAAGCATCAGCCCCGACCCAACTAAAGCCGACATAATTGTCATAGGCTCAGAACGTCGAGTCTCTGGTTTGCAGAAATAATTATTACAATTTTGGTGGTTGCCAAATACGTGTTGAGGACCATTTAGGATGTCTTTTTTCAGATTGGAAATTTTTTCTTCGGATGTTAAGTTTTGTGCAACCCAATATTTTATCGCGCAAGCTACACCCTTTCGCAAACGTAAATATCTCTCTTTTACGTATCTCCGTACGTTGCTCGGGTATATTGTGTCATTTGACAATTTTACAAAAGCGTTACAAAAATTACGTAAAAGATGATTTTTACATTCGATTTTTTCAACAATTAGGTCACCATACGGACGCGAATCTAAAATGCGTTTATATGTACTGGAATCGCCGTCAGCTACAAACCGATTATAAATAATTCCATAGTCGGCTACGGAATTTTTGAAACCCTCAACAATAATGGTCGATTCCATCGCGGTAGACGATCCTGAATAGTTTTTGAAGCACACGTGCTCCCGAGGCTGTTCCTTCTTATTAGCAGCTCGTGAACAGATTATGCAAAATTTATTCTTGACACCTAAGAAAACGACTTTACCAAATTTTAAGCCCACTATTGCGGCTGCTCCTGACAGTGCAGAATAGTTTTTTCCGTAGGATCGTTTTGACCAGCAACCGTCGAGGGCAACAGCCACCAGCGGGGCTCCGTTTTTGTCAACATTTCCAACGGAGATTGCATAATCTGCCTCTTCCTTGGCAGCTTTGGTCATGGAGTGCGCTGCTGCTGTTTCCCACCAATCGAAAACTTTGTCTTGAATTGATAAATATAGTGATTTGTAAATTCCGGGTAAATCAATGGCGGCCGTAATGGTTTTCAAATGTGTATAGCCCGACCCACATGATATAACAGCGGAAACTAATTCACTATTTACATCCATTCTATCCTTTTTTTCTTCGATCAATCTCACTGTAAACTTACGCTCACACATTCTGCATTTAAATATTAGTTTTGAGTCCAGTCCTTTCCGACGTTCGGAAATAATTTCAAGGCAATTGAAATTACATCCGAACTGCGGAGCATGGTCACTTATAATTTGTAATTGCTGCATAAAAAAGCTTAAATCCACTATTCGGCGACCTCTGATTGCTTTTTTGGCTGGAACTTGCTCCTCCGTCGAATATTCCAGCGAAAAGATATTATCTTCATCCTATGCACAAAAAAAAAATACAATAAAAAAGTGTAGTAAGTCAATGCAGCAATTTTTTTATGTAAATGGCCAATATCTTAGTATAGGTATTAAAAATCCACAGATTTGCTACTAATTTAGTCTGTCTATTTTTTAGGAAAAAAACTTACATGTTCACTAATAGTTTCTGGGTTAACGACGTCATTTATGGCGCTTGTGGGACTTACAGCCAAGACATCCCTAAAATAAATAAAATTTATTTAAAACAATAATAATCTAATTTTCTTAAATATGAAAATGAACAAGACACAGAAAAATAATAAAAGATAACGGTCGCAACTAGGACTCGAGCCCAGAACCTCTCGTCTTACCGGAATAAACGCTTTAACCAATTCAGCCATTACCACCTATTGTGAAACTGTCGTTTTTGTCAAACTCATATTTAAAATTTTGGATTTAACAATACTATCTTCGACCTATGTTTTTTCAATATTATTGGCAGCTTCCTTTTTTCACTAAATATGGAAAAAACATTAGTCGAAGATAATATTGTTGATTCTGAAATTTGAAATAAGAGTTTTACAAATACGACAGTTTCATAATAGGTGGCAATAGCTGAATTGGTTAAGCGTTTGTCCCGGTAAGAAGATAGGTTCTGGGTTCGAGTCCCAGTTGCGACCGTTATCTTTTATTATTTTTCTGTGTCTTGTTCATTATAATATATCTTTTTAAAATTATTATTGTTATCTTCTGCTTCAATGATATATTACATTAATAGGAACAACCTTCAAACGTTAAAAAGAGATTTTTAAGTAAAAAAAAAAAATTATATATATAATTTTTTTTTAATAATTTATTTATAATACTACTACCCGGAATTAGCCATCAACGAAATTCAGTGCATTTATCAATGGATCTGATAGACATTGTTCCCAATCTTAGCGACAGTTTGAAAGGAATCGCTAGAATCGTTGAAAGCACCTTCACACTAGTCTCGCATAAGTCCATCTCCAAACTCCGTAATCCAGATTTTGCACCAAATCGGCAGAAAACTCAAGAAATTCAAGCTGGATGCTGAAGTTATGACATAAGATCCGAGTTCAGTGCACATCCAAACTCCTTAATCCCGATTTTGAACCAAATCAGTAGAAAACTCGAGAAATTCTAAATGGATGCCAACATTATGTTTTTTGAGGTTAGATTCGAGTTCAGTGCATATCCAAACTCCCTAATCCCGATTTTGAACTAAATCGGTAGAGAACTGAAGAAATCCAAGATGGATGCTGAAATTATGCATTTTGACATTAGATCCGAGTTCAGTGCACATCCAAACTCCCTAATCCCGATTTTGAACTAAATCGGTAGAGAACCGAAGAAATCCAAGATGGATGCTGAAATTATGCATTTTGACATTAGATCCGAGTTCAGTGCACATCCAAACTCCCTAATCCCGATTTTGAACTAAATCGGTAGAGAACTGAAGAAATCCAAGATGGATGCTGAAATTATGCATTTTGACATTAGATCCGAGTTCAGTGCACATCCAAACTCCCTAATCCCGATTTTGAACTAAATCGGTAGAGAACTGAAGAAATCCAAGATGGATGCTGAAATTATGCATTTTGACATTAGATCCGAGTTCAGTGCACATCCAAACTCCCTGATCCCGATTTTGAACTAAATCGGTAGAGAACTGAAGAAATTCAAGATGGATGCTGAAATTATGCATTTTGACATTAGATCCGAGTTCAGTGCACATCCAAACTCCCTAATCCCGATTTTGAACTAAATCGATAGAGAACTGAAGAAATCCAAGATGGATGCTGAAATTATGCATTTTGACATTAGATCCGAGTTCAGTGCACATCCAAACTCCCTGATCCCGATTTTGAACTAAATCGGTAGAGAACTGAAGAAATTCAAGATGGATGCTGAAATTATGCATTTTGACATTAGATCCGAGTTCAGTGCACATCCAAACTCCCTAATCCCGATTTTGAACTAAATCGGTAGAGAACTGGAGAAATTTATGATTGATGCCGAAATAATGCATTTTGAAATTAGATCCGAGTTCAAGCCACCACCTACTCCGTTTTACAGACTTCGATAGAAGTCGGTAAAAATTTATAGAAAACGTGTCCATCGGACTGATGTATTTTGACAAACCTTATTCTTCTTTTCCTCCAGTGGAGCGGTCTCTTTCTTAAGGCGCTGTAAGCGCGAGTCCCTTTATTATTTCCCATTTATGTGCCCCTTTATTATTTACGTATTGGTACCTGAAAAAGGTAAAAAAAAAATTGAGACCGTAAAACAAGTTTCAAATTATATATTAGATAATAAATAATATTTAATTTCCACTTACCCCTTGGCTATAGCACCAATCTCCTCTGGATTCCTATTAGAAATTTGAAAGTTGGCTGAGGACTGGAGAATAAACAAAATTTGCGTGCTCTCACTTCCGAATTCACCTCGAGACTGGCATTGACTGGCGGTGTTCGGTCAAGCAATGGATAATGATTTCATCCATAGGATTTTGTATGACGGAAAATAATTGAAATATTCGGGAAGTTTAATTGAATCACAACAAAAATCCATATATGTTAAAGTGTTTTTTATTTATTTAAAATGACCTGTATCATATTTACTTTGAGATTACCGATGGATTTAAAAAAAAAATCTCTCTGATAGGAGCTATTTCCCTACCAGCGAAGGCATTTTTTAGGGTTTTACGTAAAGTTGCAATGTGTATTTCATATAGAATAAAAAAGTTTACGATAAAAAAATTTAATTCACTGATAACATAAGACATTTTTCTAACTACTTCTATAGAATTTTTAGATAAATTATTAGTGGTATTCCTTTTACTAGGTAAATACAAAGTGATGTTTAGCGCTATTTATGATACTTCCCCCTTAAAAAAATAAATCTTATTCGATTGGCAACAAATTAAACAATGATTTAAGGGTTCTTGCTTTTTATTTCGTAAAGAGCAGCTATCTTAAAATAATAGCCAAGTTACTTCTGTGTCATTCTTCACGCGCCCGCCCGCCTTATGCGAAGTTGATGTAGTTTGTTTTCTTATGGAAAACATAATAAAACTTCCAAGAATATTTTCATATTCCTTTGAAATATTTTTTTATAACATAGAGAGAAAAAAAAACATTTCTCTGAATATAAGTAGCTATTCTAGGGAAACTACTTATGTTAGATTATGTACTATTTTTATAAATATATAAACACTTTATTTGGTAAGACGGTACAATTTACAAAAACATGATTTTGCAAAAAACAAGTTACGTATTTGTAAAAAGCATTAACTTTGTGGCACATCATAATTTACAATAAAAACACAGGACACGGGTTAAAATTCTTCACCGTAATAATGAAGGCAAAAAATTAGATAATTTAAAAACACCCGAAATCAGAAAATCCCTAAATTATAACTCTAGTATAATGAATAAACAAATGAATCTATTTTTTAGTCCCATTCTAGATACATTTCCAGGTAATTACCCCTTCCACTTTGTTCACCTCCCCCTCAAACACCTAATTTTTTTTGTATAAATCTGTCAATATTTTCTATCGTAGATTAGTTTTTAATATTCTCCTGATGGAGGAAGGTTCTTCCGAAACCGGTAGTATAAGTAAACGTAAAGTGGTCAACAACAAATTTATGTTTTTATTGTAAACAAGTAAGTTATTACGAAAATAGAATCGGCTGGCGGACGGTGGGATGTGTGAAAATTTTGCCAGAAATTGATGGAGGAATTAGGTTGCGGGAGCTCGTCGTTCCAAAGTTTAAGAACTCCATCATAATATTCCTTAACAACCAACATTATACAAAGCAGACATGTGAGATCCATCTAAACAATTTACCTTCAAACTACGACATATAGTCTATAAGACAATATTTTATGAGCTAAATATTATCCACAAAATAGGAGTTTTTTGGGCCATGCAAAACATTGTCCTCGCGGTTGATTCGTGTATTGGGCAGACGTGCGTTATCCATCAACAGGGCAGATATGAATTGTAAGTCTGACCGAAATGTTTGGCCTAAGACACAGCTTGAAAGCATATTAAGTCTCACAGTAAAATTTTTACTTCACAAATAAGATCAGTTTATAAATTATCAGATTTTGAATAAGACACATAAGATGGCAACAAAGGCACTAACGGAGAATGTCCTAATTACAGAGGCATAACACTTTTACCAGCTTACGCAAGATGTTGTCTTATATACCCCATAACTCATACATGCTGAAGATAATTTGGGTGGTTTTCAGGGACAGGAAGTACGGAATAACAATTCACATATCCCTTAGAAAAGGACATATTCGCAAACGAGCTAACGACGGAACACACAGAGACGAGGTGTGAAATACTGGCATAATAGTTTGTTCGTGTATTATTACGGAAAATTACATCAGTCGTATCGCAAAATATTTACTTACTTGCTGATGGGCATATCTTGTGACAATATCTTTAATGGTTCCTGCCAAAATGTGTCCATAATGAGGAAGCCCGGTGGCGAAAGGAGGTCCATCATAGAAAGAATACCTGAAAATCAAGAAGAGAGGTTATGATTTTGTAACGCAATAAGATTGGCAAGATATCATTAAAACAGAAACATACCTCGGTTTCCCTTTGGATTGTTTCAGACACGAGTGGAACACATCAATTTTCTTCCAGTGGTCGAGAATGCGCTCTTCTTCCTGAGGGAAATTTATATTTTCCGGAACCCTGTCCACCTGGACCGGCATGATGAAAATTTGCACTAAGTTTTTGACTTTTTGACGTGTGGCGTTCAATGTTGTCGTCAACGTCAACCGAATATACCAAAGACAAAATATAAGATAATATAATTCAAATAAATGCAAAATATAATCAGTCCTGAACAAAATCATTACTTGACACTGGCTAGAACACTCCTTTGGGGTGAAAAGCCATAAAATTTATTTTTAAAAAAATCCTGAACAAAAGGCGCAGGTTTTACGCAAAGCTTTTGACATAAGATGTACAGTAATATGAACGACAAGTGTGTAAAATATATTTTTAAGATGTCTCAGTTACTTTAATAAAGGTGTGTAAAATATCTCAGTTATTTTCATTTAAGTGTTTTATATTTGTCTGTTTATTTATGCTTTTTTTCTTTATGTAACATAAATTTTATGTGGAAACTTCACTGGTTAATACAAACATTTAAAATGTAATTATTTATTTAAAATTCTAAAACTGTTTGTTTCCCTAATAAACTAAAACAAAAATAAATATATCATAAAAAACAAAGCTAAGCCACCCTCCCCAGACTATCTTTACGTGTATGTTTGTAGACGGGTAGGAAATTGTTTTGACGGCCTCCGTGGTCGAGGGTTAAAGCTTTCGACTAGCAAACCGAGGGTCGCGGGTTCAAATCCCGAGTTGAGGTGATTTTGCACAAAAATGGAGCTATACAAATCAACCAAATATTATTATTGTTATTAATATAATTTTTTATCGATATTTCGGTGACGGAGTTCGGTTTCAGAATGTCCCTCCCTACGTCATATATACATTATTTTAATTGTTTATTAAAATGGCGGCTGAGGTGAGTGGTTTATTTATGCGGCTAGGTATACTTCAGGGGAATATAACTCCGGTCTGGCCTTGAAACCCATTTGAAACCGACACGCCCAACTCCGTTTTCTTATAGAAAAAAATATTGTGGCTGAAAGCTCAGATTTAATTGGCTTCGAGTTTGACATTTCGCTCGAGGTCACGCGGGAAACTACATGGTCTTCGAAATTCGTGAAATAATTTTAAAAACGTTTCGTGTCTAAAATATTGCTTGTTAAAGTTCTTCGTGATAAAAATATAAAGCTAGTGTAATGTTAGCAAGTTAGAAACATATATTCTTGTTGACCTAAATGTACTAACTACGTAAGTTCAAGTTTAAAGTAAATTGACAGATTTTAGGTTATTCCGACGTTAATTACTCGTAACAACAATCGCCAAAGACGTAATCGTTAAGAAAGAAACATATATTCTTGTTGACCTAAAATGTACTAAATACGTAGGTTCAAGTTTAAAGTAAATTAGATTTTAGGTTATTCCGACGTTAATTACTCGTAACAATCGCCAAAGACTTAATCGTTAAAAAGTGCTTCATACCAACGCCTTCTTGTCATATATCTTCCTCCACAACGTATAAGTGTTATTTATTACATCGATCAACTTATTCATGTTATCGATTAATGATTATCCTGTTTTATCTTATTATTTTTGTGAAATTAAAAAAAAGTTCAAACATAATATGTAACTGAAAAAAATACAAAAAATATACTTATATTATACTTTAAACCTACATAATGTACAAATGTTGCTATTGATATTAATAAAAAAAAAATAAAAAAAACTATGAGTTTTTCCATTTTTCAAAATAAGCAGAACAATGTCGAAATTTATCTGTCGTGTATAAGCACAATCATGTTTTGCGAATTTTCTTCAGCGATCTTTTGTTTTTCATTTATTCAAATTTCTTGTTTCTAAAACTAACTAATAATAAGTACGGGTTGTTTCGGAGAATTTGAACAATTCATCAAATTTCAACGTTCATTTTTGGGTTCTGTGAAAGTCCTATTCAAGTTCTGTTATTATATCATTGTAGGCTAGTTGCTTGACAAAACTGAAATAAAAACAGAACTTGAAAAAATCTTTCACAGAACTTGAAAATGAAAGTTGAAATTTGATGAATTGTTCAAATTCTCCGAAACAACCCGTCCTAACTAACTAACTTCAAATTTCAAGTCATTTTGGGTTTTTTGTCTCAGATTAAAAAGTTTCACTGACAAAGTCATCTTGAGAAAATGAGCTGCAAAAGTTCGTTATCTAAGGGCCCGTTCCCACTTCCGTTTTAAAAACGGAGGCGGGTCCCGTTTTAAAATCGGATGCCCTAGCTGCTGTAGTGGATGTATGGAGCTGTTCACACTTGTCCGACACGATTTTATAACGGATCCGGCATTTTTTGTCGGATGGATCGCCAGAGCAGCGCGTCCGTTTTAAAATCGTGTCGGAAATCGCTCGCTCATAGTTTTGTATGGAGCTCTTCACACTTGCCGCCTAGTCATTCCGGCAGAGTCCCCGCCACACCCCGACCCCTCCACTATTTGGTTATTTTATTAAGTAAATAAATTAAAACAATAATAATGGATAAGGAAATAAATCCCGAACATTTAATCCCAATGGTCGAAGAAAGAGTTGTGCTGTGGGATAAAACTACAGAAGGGTAAAAATAATTCATTAAAATTATCGGCTTGGCGAGAAGTTTGCTGTTTATTCATGCCGAATTTTGAGAAACTAGAAGAAAACAAAGAAAAGATTTTGGTTAATTATCAACTTGTTCCAAAATATATTTTTTAAAATTTTTTAGAGATTAAATGAGATGCACGATGCACAGAATAGCGTATTAGTTTAATAAATACATAATAAAAAATATTTGAGTTGTTATTGTTTGCTTACCTTAAAAATATCGATAGCCTTTCTTCAGGACAAATAATGCACTCTCTAAATTTTGTATTTTGATATGTTGCTCTGTGAAAGCCGTTCCAGTAGATGGTTAAAGGAAGTGATTGACATTCTAAAATAATTAAAGAACTTTAGTTCATTACTTCTCAACTCACCAATTAACACTTGGAAAGTTCCTACAAAAAATATTTCAGCTATGATTGGGTGAACAGAATTTTTTTTTCACTTTTTTCCTACTTTTTAATAAGTACCACATGACAAGAAGAGCTTCATCGTCGTAAATTCATGTGCGCAATGGCGCACGATCGTCTACCGAAAAATGAGCAAATAAAATGTTTTGGTTGAATCGACATTTTTTTTTTCGTAGAGTAGGATCCGATTTTGAAACGGATCCGTTTTTAAAACGGAGGTGTGAACAGGGCCATAGGGCATTCGATTTTAAAACGGGACCCGCCTCCGATTTGAAAGTGGGAATGGGCCCTTAGTCAGATTGGTCAGATGAACCTTACCCTCAGGAAACATTTCGATATTTTTCTGCTCCAAGGACATTTAATTTTGAAAGTAGTTTTTTGGGCTAAATAAGGAATTGCTGAGAGCAATTATATCGTCTATGGTTGCACGTTTTTTTTAAATGGCCTTGAGTTTCTCTACCTTGTCTATCATCACCGCTCCGTCGGCGATATCTGTGGTTAAGTAGTGTGCAAACTTTTTCCATACAAAAAGCCCGAAGATATCGATCTAATGAGTGGTTTATTTATGGTATACTTGCTAGTGTCACTCAAAAACTTTTTTCATTGTTTTTCAAGTTAAATCGTAAAAATGGGTGAATCCGACCTTATGTACGGCACTTCTCTTTCCCTAGAATCAATGAAAGTAATAGCCGAAAGCATCGGAGTGGGATTTTTGTCTGACGAAGCCGCGAAAGATTTGGCGGATGACGTTTCATACAGGTTAAAAACAGTAATTCAAGATGCCGCCAAATTCATGCACCACTCCAAAAGGCAAAAACTATCCACTGATGACACGGATCATGCTTTAAAAATTAAGAATATAGAGGTTCGATCAATATACTTTAATTTGTGTAATGTTTATTTTCAGAGACGTTCTAAACAATACATGGGTGTTGTAAACACTGCCAAACTACTTTTCTATAAAGTAAAATTAAGTGATATTTCTATATTTTCAGCCCCAGTATGGATTTTATCAAGTGGATTCCCTTCCGTTTCGTTTTGCATCGGGTGGAGGAAGAGAACTCCATTTTATCGAAGAGAAGGAGTTAGACTTGAATGAAATCCTGTCTGGAGCCGCTCCTAAAGTTCCTTTAGAAGCCTCATTACGCGCCCATTGGCTGTGTGTTGACGGAGTACAGCCAACTGTTCCAGAAAATCCCCCACCTCTCAGTAAAGAAGTCCAAAAACTGGAATCGGTGGACCCCATCTCTAAACTCAACAAGACAAATGACAAGGATGCTGCAGGTAAATCATTATATTATTGTTTGATGCCATTTATCAATGCTGAAACTAGGGACGAATTTACTTATCAGCAAAATCAGCTAATCTAGTAGGCCTAATTAACTAACCATCACGCAGGTTCTCCAAAGGGGTAGGCAGAAAGGACGGACCGCCAAACAACTCCATCTTAGCACACAATCCTTGTCTCATTCACGTTCATACATTTCTCATGTACAGGGTGACCGGGGGTAAAGTGAACAAACTTCAGGAGGTAGAATTATTTAATAAATATATTTGTACAGCGCCCTTGAGGTGATTTTTCACGAAAAGGCGCTATACAAATTAGCCAAATATGACTATTATTAAATGATAGTAAAAGTTAAAAAAAAGTGACTTTTTTCGAAATTCTGTTGTTTTTTCCATACAAAAATATTTTTTCATGGAAGATTAATATTTTCTTCATACAAACAATTAAACTTTTTTTCCTGAAAACTACATCAAAATTTTGAAATTTCGAAATTTTACTTATGTAGAATCACCTCCTGAAGTTAGCGCACTTTTCCCCTGGAAACCCTGTATACTCTTCTATTATTCTGACTCTTGACATAGCCTGACTCCAGTATCTGGTTCACTTGATCGTGCCATGTCTTCCTCGGGCGTCCCCGACTTCTATCATTCACATTTGCCTCATGTATTCTCCTTACGCTCCTTTCTTCGTTCATTCGCTTTAGACGTCATAACTATCTGAGCGTCCTTTTCTTAATCTTACTCATTACTCTTACATCAGCCTTGCATACTGCATAAGCCAAATACTAAGTTTGATGATCGCGCTTTCGGAGTATCTGGGCCTAAGGCTTGGAATAAACTCCCTCCAGAACTAAGATCCATAACAAGTCCAACAGAATTCAGATCTAAACTAAAAACTTACCTTTTTAAGCTGTCATATCCTTAAATTAAATATACCATTCCTGAGAAAAAGTCCAGTTATATCCAATTATGTCCTAAATCCTGTATCTAAATTTCGCTAATAAAAAATTAGTTAATATTAATTAAGTGTTAATCTCATGTTACCTACCGGGTAAGTATTGTACTGTATATTATATCCAAATATAGTTAGTAATAACATAGATCATAGTAGAAATGTATTATATACTTGTACAGCGCCCTTGAGGTGATTTTGCACAAAAACGGTGCTATGAAAATCATACAAATATTATTATTATTTGGGTATCTCATGGATCTACATAGTTTTACCACACATACGCCTCAGACATTCAGTCTACTTTTATCCTACCTCTGCCAGTTACATGCCTCACTGCCATACATCACGGTAGGTACCAGCACTCCATTGTCGACTGTTAGCTTAGCTTCTTTGGGCAATTTTTTGTTATCATCAACTGCAAATAAAGTTGGTTGTTTACAGGTGGAAAAAAAAATAAGCAGTAATTGTTGATTGAAGTACTAGTACATATTGAATTATTTGGCGTGTTGGAAATAAGCCGACGTAGCTCAGTGGTCCAGAGCACCTGACCGGACATCAGAAGGTGCGGGTTCATTTCCCGTCGGCGACATGTATTTTTACTTGGGAGAAATTTTCAATTTGTATGGATATTTCGGGTGACTAATTATTGCTTATAATAATTTGTTATCATCAACTGCGTTTAGTCCTTCATAAATGAATTTACCCTTCTTTCAATTTCACTATGCATCAGCCTTCCCATCTCTCATAAACATACTTACCAAATACACAAACTCATTCACCTGTTCCAAGTATTCACTATTCATATATTGCTCTGTTGCACACTGTTTTCGTACTCTCTCTTTCAAACACCCTTTAGACTTACTTACATTCATTTATTTAATATCAACGGTATAAATATACCATAAACAATGATAACATGTCACAGTTAAAATCGTAGAAATATTTAAAAAAAAGAATTACAAATATATGTGGCATTTGATTGTGAAATGACATTAGAGAGTAAGTAAGTAAGTAAACAAGAGATACAAGTACATAAGTTTCTATAGTGCAAATAAGGTTGAATTAGATTAAATTAATATTGATTGAAAAGATTTGATAGCATAGCCCTCTTGTACCTACCTTGAGTGCAGTTAAATAGATCTGCCACATCTGAATATCTATTACTAACTTCATGCAACCCAGGTACAAGCGAGTGTTTGGAATACTCAGTCCTGATATTGTTGCATTTAAACAAAATTTTAAAATTTTATTTTTATTTTATTTTTAACGAGTAGCTCTCGTGGGTATATGAAATTCAATGAGGTTAATTAAATCAGGACTGTCTATACTACCATTTACAATTTTGAACATAAATATTAAGTCGGATATAATTCTTCGATCTGAGAGTTTTAATAAATTTAGATTTTTCATCAAGTAATTATAATTTATATTTTCAATGGGAATACCGAGTTTAAAATTAATGTGTCTTAGGAATTTATGTTGAATTTTTTCGATTGAATCTGAATGTAATTTGTAGTGGGGGGACCATATTGAGGAGTTATATTCGACTTGACTACGAACCAGGGATGTATACAAAATTTTTAATGTTGAAATATTCTTGAAACCTCTGGAATTTCGAAGAATGAAGCCTAGCATTTTCATTCCTTTATTATTAATATTATTTATATGCGATATAAAGTTTAATTTAGAGTCGAAAGTTATCCCCAGGTCATTAATTTCTTCGACAGAGGTAAGGATTGAGTTATTGAGTTTATATGAATGAATAATTGGTTGATTTATTCTGTAAAATTTAATTGAATAACACTTATTTATGTTCAGATGAAGTTTGTTAAGAGAACACCAATTAATTAACCTGTTCAAATTATTTTGTAGACAGATACAATCTTCAGCGCTTTTGATTATTTTAAATATTTTTAAATCATCTGCGAAAAGTAACGTATTAATATCTTCATCAAATATATTTACAATATCATTTATGAACAGTAAAAATAATATTGGGCCTAAATGAGACCCCTGTGGTCAGAGGCGGTTCCTTGGTACGTGCATTTGTGCATTGCACTGCTTGTCTTCAATCTCCACATAACAAATTACCACGACATCTGTGCCCCAGTGATCGATGTAAGAAATTCGTAATTCAAGTCAGGTCATTATTTGAGCTATCTTCTAGTAAAAAAATCCCGCGCAAGAGCAAGCGGTCGTGCATACCCCGATATGCACAGAACCAACTTTTACCATACTACTAAAACATCATCGGGCGGTATCGAGACAGCCCGAAGTAGCCGAAACGGTGACATGAGCGAGACAGATTACACTCTTAACGTCAAATTACGTGTTAGAGCAGTGCAGATACATAACCCATCCGTGCATTATCGAAGTGCTTTGACGGCGAGTGAATTTTGCATCACTTTGATCATGCGTAATCCAATGCGTTTGGAATGGATTCGCTTAGAAATACTAATGTTCAATGTTAACGCAACAACATTAACACATTGGAACTCTTTCGCGGTGAAATTAAACGGTTTCGCTATATTTTCAACGATGAATTGAGTGTCCTTTATTTTCAAGATAATTTTGTATTATTTAATCAGTTATTTTACAAATATAACTTAGAAGATAGAATGAATTGCAGTAGGTGTTCCCATTCATTAATTTGCTCCACCTAAATTACAGACTAGGTACATTTTAAAAGTGAAATGCACTGCTGGTAATTACAGTCACGGGCCGCGTCTGCCTGTGGTACACCACTGGTAGCTATAAATTGATTGGAAATGAACAAATTGATTTTTACAAGTAAAACTCTATCAGTTAGATAGCTAGCAAACCATTGTAAAAGTTTTCCGTCAATACCGAGCTTACGTAGTTTGATCAGGAGAATTTTATGGCATACTTTGTCAAAGGCCTTGATAAAGTCCGTATATATGGAATCGACTTGAGTTCTGTTAGCTAATGCGTTTGATATATAGTTTTCATATAACGAGAGATTTGTCAGAGTTGATCTACCCGACAAAAATCCGTGTTGATTCTGAACAATGAGATGGTTAATACATGGTGAAATTTTATCAAGTAATAGTTTTTCAAAAAGTTTAGGAATTACAGATAGCTTACATATTGCTCTATAGTTAACTAAACCAGGCAATTTGGCTGTCCTAAAACGGGAAAATTTCCTAGTTGGACAGCCAAAGCTTCCTTAATATGTATGTAATTATTTGTATCTAATAAATAAAATAAAAAAATAAAAGTTAGTAACATCACTTTTATTACCCTTTTTAAATATAGGAGTTAGATAACAACGTTTCCAAATATCAGGGAAGCACCCTGTGTCAAGGGATTGATTAAACAATAGAAAAATCGGCTCAGCCAGTGAAGTAATGCAATTTATCAGGATATTGGGATGTACATTATCAGGTCCAGCCTTTTTGTTTTTGTCTAAGGATTTGATTTTACTTATAACGTCGTTTATGTTGATGTGTATGGCAGGGATATGTATGCTCTCGTTAAGCGACGAAGGTGGTATATAATTGTCTGGGATATCTTCGTCATAGACGCTTTTAAAATAATCAGCAAAATAGTTAACTTTTACATTCATGTCAGTACTACTCTTTTCTTTGAAGTGCATTGAAAGGGGTAAACCTTGTTTATTTTTTCTAAGAGAGTTAACGTGAGTGAAAATGTTTTGAATATTAGAAGGTAAAGAGTTTTCAATTCCATTTATATAATTGAAATATGAATTTCTTGATAGTTTTTTACATTGAGTTCTATAGTTGTGAAATATCTTGTAGTCGATAAGAGAGTTCGATTCTTTAAAGTTTTTGTGTGCAATTTTTTTACAGATAACTAGGTTAATTAGCTCGCCACTGAACCATTTTGGGAACTTCGCTTCCTTGAAGTGTGAAAGTGGTACAAAGCTTTCAATGGCCTTATTAATAATTTTGTAAAATAATTCAAGATTATAGTTAATGGTATTATTATGGTGAAGAAATGACCAGTCTTCATTTGCAAGATATTGATTGATGTTAGAATAGTCAGCTTTGGAGAAATTATAAGTTAGGTTAGGAAGAACAGTTGTGTCATCTGGTGAGTTATTAGTAGTGATGGTTATGCTTAGGGCGGGGTGATGGCAGTCTAGGGGGAGACGCTCGTCAACTGATTTAACAATATGGACTGAGGTATCACTGCAGAATACTAAATCCAGCAGCCGATTATTGGTATTGTAGGCTTGATTGACTTGATGTAGAGAGAGTAAGTTCGTCATATCTATTATTTCGCGGGCATTTTCTGGTAGGCTTAAGTTATTATAAGAGTCCTTATTCATCCAATCAATGCAAGGGGTATTATTCGTCATTAATTCGTTCTTCTTACATACTTCGTTCATCCTAGACAAGAGTCTGTAGATCTTCCATACTGTTAGAAATCAGCACCGCGTCATCAGTATATAACATGCAACATACTTTCAGATTACTCAGTTCCGCACAAATCTGGCACCGGCTGTGTTTTAACTGTGTATTATATTCCTCACTGTCCAGAATACTTATGGAGCAAAATAATTATACCACCAAGTCAGTGGACATCTTTAATTTGTCACTTAACAAACGCAAAAGATTGTTATTGAGGCAGTTTATATATAGCTATATACAGAGATGTGCTTTATTTCAAATAAATCCATTTCAAATGGAAATGCAAAATGGGTATTTTCCATTTTGCATTTTAAATGCTTTTCTAAAAACCATTTTACATTTTAAATACTTTTCTCAATGCATTTTCCATTTTAAATGCTTTTTTGCAACATTTTTCCTACTTTCTCCACTCATCTTTTTTTCATAAGCCCCAAATATCAGTCGGTCCTCAACCTTGCTCCCTGGTAGGAGCCCTGGCAATTGAGTGATACCATTACAAAAAATACTGAACATGGGGCCATGACGCTGTAATATTAAATGTTAGATAGCAGTTTCTATGTTTTTACGTTGGCAACATTAGTCCCGCGCAAATTTTTTGTGGTTTCATAATCTGTAGTCGTGGTGTTTTTGGATTTACCATCATGTAATATGTTTGTTCTACATTGATGTCCATTATTAAATGACAAAATTGTTTAAAAATTATATTTATTTTGATTGTTTGACCTGAGAAACCATTTTGAATTTTCAATGCATTTTGAAAATAGGTATTTTGCATTTTCCATTTGAAATGCTTTTCTAAAATTTTGCATTTTGCATTTTCAAATGGAAAAGTTTTGACCCATTTCCATTTTGCATTTCAAATGGTTTTGGGTACCCATTTTGCACATCTCTGGCTATCTATAATAAATATTTACTGTATTAACACATTTCATAGGGTATTTTTTTGGCTGGCGCTACGCTGTCTCAAGGTCCCACGTGAATTTCTTTGATTTGTTTTAAATCACTGTCTTATATTTTAATAAAAATTTCTACATAGTAACTCAGCATACCCAAGCTATAAAAGTCCCCCTATCGGTATTTGCCCATACCTGCTTTCTTTAAATACGCCCGACATCTCTCGCTCGTTTGCAAATTGTAGTTGAGTGGGTGCAAAAAGAGATAGAGATCCAAATCGGGTTTCACGGTCATAAAAACCCTAATTCTAGGAATTGAATTTATAATAACAAATAATATACTCTCCTTTTGTTGAAATACCGATGCAAACGAAAGGCACGAAGATAAATATAAATAGAAGACTTGCGTTGCGATTCGATAATTATGTACATATAGTTGGGACCTTTACAAAGATATTTGTATATAATATTCATAACCCTAATTCCAGGAATTGAATTTATAATAACAAATAATATACTCTCCTTTTAGTGAAATACCGATGCAAACGAAAGGCACGAAGATAAATATAAATAGAAGACTTGCGTTGCGATTCGATAATTATGTACATATAGTTGGGACCTTTACAAAGATATTGGTTTATAATATTCATATAAAAACATAATTCCGTCTTTTCTGCCATTGAAATGAGGCCGACGCAAAAGGTAGAACTTCCCTTCCCGCCGTTAAGCATTAATCGACCAAACGGGTAGACTACCTTTCCCGAAGTGTGTTAATAAATAATTTTTACTATTCACATGTAAAAGGCCTCTAAAAGGGGTGTTAATTACTTAATAACTTATTTTTAATGATAAACTAAAGTTTATAAGACAAGATTTTTTATGCGAGCACAAAGGATAACAAATTATTATAAGCAATAATTATTCGCGAAATACCCATACAAATTGAAAATATCTCTAAAAATAAATGTCACAGACGGGAAATAAATGCCACCGCCGCCCATCGGCGTCATTTGTTTTTACTCGGGGAGATATTTTCAATTTATATGGGTATTTCAGGCTAATAATTATACTTCATATTATGTAAATTAATAACTGTTTAACAACTACGTATGTATTCAGTTTGTCAATCTGATGGCTTTTGGGAAAAGTTATTGGTTTTAAATTAATAACTGTTTATTTTGTGAACTAGTTTTGCTTTTACATTCTGATAGGTAGAAATATCAATTATTGTTTTTACAGGTAAACCAGGAAGTGGTAAGATGCACAAACTCCGCAACGTTGAAACTGTCCACGTCAAGCAGCTGGCCACGCACGAACTGAGTGTGGAGCAGCAACTCTATTACAAAGAAATTACTGAAGCTTGTGTCGGCTCCGATGAAGCCAGAAGAGCGGTATGTTGCTTACAATTATTCTATAATTCTGGTATTGTCCTAAACATCGATACTCTTTGAAATGAATTTCTTTAAAAGCGATAACAATCCCATCAATGAAAAATCAATTTAGTATTGGATTTATGAACAGTTTAATTAAATGCAATAAAAAATTTTTATAAATTAAAACAAACGTCCTACGGGAAAGGTAGTTCTAACTTTTATGCTGGTCCAACTTGAATAGCGGGAAAGGCATTGCTGTGGGATAATTATATATGAATATTGTATGCAAAACTCTTTTGTAAGGGTCCCAACCAGGGACAGCTCTTGACTTTTTTGAGCTAGATTGGTATGGTTAAAAAATTCGACATTATTGATGTTGTAGCTGAAAATATATTTTTTGTTGAAAGTTTCATTTTTTTTTACGAAGATTTTTCAGGCACAGCCTCCCCAAACTACCCAACTAAATCTTATACAGGAGTACACTTTAAAGCTTAACGTTGCTTTAGTTTGCCAAATTTTTGTTGTACAAAATATTTTTTGAACATTTGCAATATTGAGTAAAAAAAATTCCGATGCACAACTATAACGTAATCATGGCATATTCTTTTATCTTTTACAATCTAACCACAATAAATATTATGTTTACATGCATGCAACAATACAATCATGAAATATAAACCTACAAAATACAGATATGTATATATACTAACATACAATGCAGCACACAGTATCAGATTAATAATTAATACTGAAATACATGTGTTATCAAAGTGATTAAATAACGTCCATTGTAATATTTAGACACCTGCTCTTGTGGGCGCCGTGGCTTAGTTGGTTAAAGCGCCTGTCTAGTAAACAGGAGATCATGAGTTCGAATCTCGTCGGGGCCTAGGAGGAATTACATTAAATCTTCCTTGAATATATTTTTCCCAATTTGTTTTTTTTATTTTTAATCAAAATTTTGTTTTTGTTTTTATGGTGTAATGTTTTTTTCTTTAAATATTGTAAAGCAACGTGTTCGACTCAATCTATTCAAACAACATTCATAGATATATAGATGTTATAATAAAAAATAATTTCTTATTATTGAATTTTATGAAATGTAAAAAAATTATGAGTACGTGATTCAAGAAATTTTATTCAATTATTTGAAAGTAGTCCATTATTTTCTTCATTTTCCACCTACTAACTTTATCCTATTATTTTCTTGACACCATTCTAAATAGGTGACATTCATAGACATATGAATATTAGTAGACCTGCCCTAAGTGATTAAAAACGTATTATCCCCACTCCCCATACCGGTTCCATTGGAGCCGGCTGTGCTCGCGTATGGCCTCAAGTGAAATTTGAAAACGTGACGTCATCATTCTTGTGCAAACTATGGTCGAGGCATCATCGGTTCATTTTACGAAATAACACGGCAAAATGTTGACTTGTACTATGAAAACTTGTAAAAATAGATGTGAAAAAGAGAATAAACCCAATTGTCGTATTACATTCCATATATAAGCATTATTTTACTTTATTTTAAGCATATTCACATCGTATAATATGAATCAGTTGTTACTATCACATCGAGAAACGTCTGGACGCGAAACACAAAGCTGGTTGGTTGCTGGGAAGTAAATTATGAACATTTATAAAAGTGTCTTTACTAAATACTTAAACGAAATATTCGACTCTGAACATAGAACCGAATTTTTTTGGCAAATTTGTTCATAACGTGGCGAGTAATTTGCGCTCCCATGTAAAAATGTCTATTCATTCAAAAGCAGATTTTACTTTTAAGAAGTAAATGGTGATATTATAATGCGAGATGCCTATTTACTGTCAGATTGATTTATTGACGAATCACAGTCAGCTTCACTCCCTTCGTTCTTCAACAGTTGATTTTACCCCTCGCCATTATCTTCTCGTCTATTAATTCCTATGTCTGTGGTGACATTTGTTTTTACACCTTCATACTATTTTCGGTTTGATAAGGAAAACTGTTTATACATCTTCTATTATTCTTTTTTTGGTATCAATTTCATACTTATGCACTGATCATAAATGTTTTTTGTCAGAACCAGAGCTTTACGCACCCCAAAATAATGGCAGAAGGTTGAAAGAACCTGACTATTCAGATAAACCAACTAACCCCACACGCGTCGGCAGAGAGGATGTGTTTGATTCACTTAACGGTGCCATGTCTTCCTCGGACGTTTCCAACTTGTTGTACCATTTTATTTCAGGAAGCCCTGCAATCCCTGGCCTGCGATCCTGGCCTCCACGAGATGCTGCCGAGGATGTGCACCTTCATCTCTGAGGGGGTGAAAGTCAATGTGGTGCAGAATAACCTCGCACTCCTCATTTACCTAATGAGGATGGTGAAGGCACTGCTCGACAATCAGACGTTGTACCTGGAAAAATATGTAAGTTTTCTTTTTTTATTTCAAAGAAAACTTACATTGGAAGATACATTTTTAATGTTATTTCAACCGCCATGCTAGGAATGTAGGGATGCCCCTTTGTTATGGCGGGTGAAGTTTACAGATTGAAGATTTTCATAATATACATAATAGTTGGTAAATTATACAATTCTGATTTAGGTAATATTTTATTTGACAAATAATTATTAATAAGTTAATAATTAATAAAACATTGATAAGTAATATATTTTAATTTTTTATTTAATTAAGTCAATTGAGGAATGTGAGAGATGTATGGATGGAGATTAGGGGGTTAAGTATAGGTAGAATGTATGGGTGTTGTAATTGAAATGTATTGCAGAAGTTCGGATCCAAAGAGTTATTTTGTTTTGAAAGTATGGAGTTGAGTTTCTTTTTATAGGATATCAGGGAGAAAGTTGAAGGTTTTGGGAGCTAGGTTGGTGAATTATCTTTGTGCTGAGGTTTAGGTACATTGTAGTGTTGTTTGGTTATATTTCTGGTGGTGTGATTGTTTTGTAAGATTTATTTTATTTTATTTGTACAAGAAAAGTGTTTATTTTAAATGGAGTTGACAAATCTTTAAGACATTATACTCGATAAAAAGTTGGATTGAGGAATAAAATTTATAAATCTTTAAATTTAACATGTCTCGACTGGTTCTATGACAAAACAAATGACTGTTTGTAAAATTAACAACAGTCAAAAATAGGTTTCAGCTGAGTGAAAATAAGATTTTCGAGAAGTTTTGTAAAGATCTTGGGGCCATCGCTAAATGTCCGGAATCTTGCCGCTACAGTGATGTTATATAATAATAAATGTTTTATTGTTTTTTTTTTGTGTAGTATACAGGGTGTATCGGCACATACCCGACAAACTTTAACCAGCTATTCCTTAGCACATTTGGAGTAAAAAATGTTATAGGCACTTTGCTGTCCGGTAACATTTTTTTTTAATAAAAAATTTACTATTCATATTGTATCATACGTATCCAGACCTCCAGAATATTTCAAGAATATTCATATTTACGCAAAAATCACAAGAACCCCCAACCCCGAAACCGCTTGATACCGTATCGCCGACACATTTGGAAATCTTTACATCAAAATAACTCAATCAAATGATGTATTATATGTGATTAATCAAGATAATTACATAGCAATATAATAGCAGAACCTGAAACACATCTAAAAATAACCATCAACCACCTCCCTCGGAGCCGCCAACCTACGAAGTGACCTCCGCCTAGGAAGCAACTCAGTATTTACGTCGACCCCCCTCTCTACCACCCGGAAGAAATTCCATGATGGCCGCCGAACTTTCGACCAATCACAGCACGGCATATCTCTTTAGGATTCTTATCAAACATTGATAAATAATGCAACTAATTGTGATAACATCAAGCTCAATTTACAAGAAAATGATGGAAGATTCAACCCCGGAATAAATATCAACACGAAGAAATAATTATATGCTAATATAATGACATAAAAAATCATACCTAAATATGTTTGTTACTCTTTGGGAAATGTTCAAACCAAAGATATTTAACTTCAAACCCAATATGAAAATTTGTATAATTTATTAAACAATAAATAAACGAGACTGGGGGAGATGGTTTTGGTAGACTGAACTGACTTGGTTAAAGGTATCATATTAAAATATAACTTTCCTCTCAACAAGATAATTGCAGAGAGGAAAAATACCTAACCACTTTACTCCTCACGAAAGAGGATAGAACGCCTCCGAGAGGGTTCGATTTGAAAACGTTCTATAAATAGAGAACCGAATTCCATACAAAGTCAGTTCAACAACCACCTCTGAAAGGGAATCCTCTCTCCTGAAAAACCATCTCCAAGTCTCCAAAGTCTCAAGAATTATTTTCAAGTGTTTTTATTCAGTAGTAAATTCAGTTTTTTGCCAGTAATAAATTCTTTTCGTCAGCTCAGATCTGGAAATAAATTCCTCTCTGATCGTGGCTTTAAACTCCACTACAAGCCTCTACAGCATCTACCAAGACTGAAAACGCTGAAAAGTGTACCCAGCTACCTTCGTATCTACAGTTATTGTACGGACGGTATATTGTCTCGTACACATATTTTCACCACATGTCACCAATGTTTTATCCTTTGTCAAAGTTTGAAAACCCGTCTGGCAATATTTTGTTCAATTTTCGTTGAATAATGTACGTACGTACCTACGTTGGCGCGCTTTTACAATCACAACGAAATGGCGCGGCACCATTTGTCTCATTTTTAACTATTATTATTTAGTGTGTATGAAAGAGCGAGGACACTTTTTGACACACTTGCTAATAACAGCTTTTGAAAACGAGAAACAATGCAAATGACAGTGACGGAGTGTGGATTTTTTTATTTATTTTTTGTTTTTAATGGAAAAAAAATGTTACCGGACACCAAAGCACCCATAACATTTTTTACTCCAAATGTGCTGAGGAATAGCTGGTTAAAGTTTGTCAGGTACTTGCCGATACACCCTGTATAGTCGACACACATTCACATTCCATTATTTTATTTTTGTATAGTATATATATATTGACACATTCAAACAACAGGATGGGAGAAGGTTAGGTTTGTTCCTTGGAAAGGAATATAGAAAGTTTCGGGATTTCTTAGTACATAGTCCGTGATCTATGGAGTTTTGGAATATACATTGAACTATCAAAAGCTAAGACACATTTGTCTATGTCTTTAAATTTTTCCACAATAATTCATGAATTATTTTTTTACATATTATCAAAGAGTTTTATACATATTATCTTGCATAAATAAATGAAGGAAACACCAATTCTAATCCTTTGTTTGTTTCCGCAACAGCTTCACGAGTTGATACCGTCGGTGTCAACCTGCATAGTATCCCGCCAGCTGTGCATGAGACCAGAGATGGACAACCATTGGGCTCTGAGAGATTTTGCCTCCCGTCTTATGGCTCAGATTTGCAAGAACTTCAATACTTCAACTAATAATGTACAAACAAGAGTCACAAGGTAAATATATGTAATAATTTCTTAATTAGTTAAACAATGTGATGCACAACTATATGTAATAATTTCTTAATTAGTTTAACAATGTGATGCACAACTTGATAGCTGATTTGTAAACATCTTAAAAAACCATGTTTTGGATCGAAATTTTAAATTTATATATTACAAATTTTGTGTTCCAACGTAAATAGTTAATTTGTAATTTAAATTCAAGCCCAAATGCTTTTTTAATAATTATTTATATTTCATTTCATTATATTTACGTAGGGCAATTAAAAAAAATAATAATTATCATTAACTCACAAATAATGAATAATAATAATAATAAAATCAAGAGAAACTGATTTCTTTAAAGGCACTTTATTCTAGATAATTGCTACACATTTTAATTTTAAAAAATGTTATTTAGTTTGGTCGAGTGTCAAATCCAAATTTAAGTTTTGTATGAAAGAGGCCGCGCTGCCGTTCCTCTTAACACAATGTACTATCTCAGATGACAGGTGATAATAAAGAGAGACCAGACAACCATGTAAACTCTTTGTATACCTACAGTTGTCCCGTTTTCATGTTGTTTCTCTCATGCAAGACTTCATTCGCACATTCATTACAGTTATTAATGTTAATTTTATTTGTTTATTCACAGGCTATTTAGCAGAGCTCTCAATCCCCCGCCAGCGCCAGTAATTGAGGGCTCAGCTGCAAAAGATCTGACCTCTGCTGAGAAACTCCTGCAGCAGAATGAGCGAGCTCCTTTAGCCTCTTTATACGGAGCCATTCATGGACTCTCTGAATTGGGACCTGAAGTTATCAAAGTATGCTAATTTGTAACTATACAAGTACAATCTAGCGCATTTATCTCGCACTCCATCTCGTTCCAGCAGCACCGTATAGTAGTTAGGAAGCATGTACACATCAAGGGGGTGACAGATTACACGTTAAGTTCAAAGCGTTTTATATAATTCCATATTCCTCACCATACAATCCCATACAGACCTGTCACATCTGAAAAGATGATGTGCTATAAGTGTGGACGTGGCGATGATATGCGCTGTGATCTGTTAGCCAGGCTATATTTGACATACGGCAGGAAAAGGGGTCAGAACAATTTCTGGAGCGTCGTAATTACGCGTCTGTCAAAGTTTTAGCTCCCACACAAAGAAATGAAATTCCGCAGCAGTACCCCAATTGATCTGACACCATCTCCTGGGGAAGATTATAGTGTAGTGTGTCACTCCAACATATGATACGTACATGTCACGCCCAATTTATGCACGCATAAAGTAGCGTAATGTGGCTTTATCCGTTACGACGTGTAGCACTACGATCAGTGGCGACATGTAAAATGACACCTATATTTTTTACTCTAAATAAGCTCAAGAATCGCTGGTTAACCCGTAGGCCGCCGGCAAAAAACTTCAATAAATAAAAAGATATTCTTGTTAACCCTAGATAACTAAACTGTTTTCATTGTTTCATTGTAACTACACTTTCGTCGAGTGGACTACGCAATAAAACACTAGAAATAAATCAAAAATATCTAATTAAGATAGGAACTTGTTACATGGCACAAAAGTAAGGTTTATAATGAACAAATTAAGTATAAATTAATATCAAAATATAAGTCTACACAGTGAGCACACATGTCAACATTATGTGGACCACAAATAGCCTTTCTACATCTGGTGCAACGGTGTTTGGTCATCCTCCGGGCCTTGGATGGACACAGGTAGCAAATTTTAGGCACATTTGACATAGATGGAACTGGAGCTTCTACTGTAGAAGATTCGCCAACATTAACAATAAATATAAGAATATACGAATGTACGTACCTTAAAAATAAAAATTGTTGTTGTAACTAAACTTTCGTCCAGCGGACGACGAGATGGTCATAGGGCACGTACGTCCTAGTATGCTTGTGGCCGCAATCGCGTCTTGTGCAGCACTGTTTACTCAAATTAGGAAGGTAATGAAAGAGTCAAGGTCAGTGAGCGGGGAAGGAGGTGATTTCGAATTTCGCCGAGTAGCGCGTCGTCGCCTCGACGAGCGATTAGTTATCTAGGGTTAAAGCCAAAATTTGGACAATACCATTCTTGATAAAGTGACATTTTAATTTTTGTAAAAAAAAAATTATATTTATGTTACCCAACTAACTAACCCAGTAGAGGTAATATCCGAAGGCAAAATGAACATATAAGGTTGACACTGCAATTGCAGCGTTTCATACTGTGCATGGGTACAATTCTTCAACACTGCAGATGCAAGGGTCCAGCCCTTAGGGGTTAAGGTCTGCCGGTTATGTGCTGATACATAAAAATGATAAATAAATATTCATGATAGTAGGTGCATACTGACTTGACCACCATTCATCTCATAATTAACTTGACTACTAATTTGTCAGGTATTCATAATTCCCCGCGTGAAATGGATCGGGGAGAGGATAGAGGCCAACATCGATGCACCAACAAACGCAGACAGATTAGCCGCTGGACACATCAAACATCTCCTGGTCAAAGTTCTGGCTCCCGTACTGAAGACCTTGAGAAATCCTCCCGACAATATCGATGATTACAGGTAAAAAACTTGATATTTATTTATTTTGGTTCAAGCGGTACCCCTTATTTGTCTATTATTATGTACTCCGTACGTTGCGAGTTCCCGTTGTGTGCAAGTAAATTTTATTTGATTAGTTTGACCGTATGCGGCCTGCCGGCCGTGGGTTGAGAATGGCTGGTCTGTGACCACCGGATGTATGCAATGTTGTTATGCGTAATAAATAATATATTTTTTTATTGTGATATAAAAAATATGGGTTATATTTTACAAAATATTATATTTAAAGTCATTATGACCTTAAGGCTCAGCATACCATCTTTCGAATTTTAAATGGGCAACGCCCACCTCTATTAGTTTTCATAGGGTTCGTATAGGGTTACCACGGTCGTTTAAATATAAGCGAATTTAAATCTACGATCTCTTACATTTGTTGACAATTATTGAAAACAACCAATGAGTTGTAAAAAGTCTCCATGTGACATGTAATTAACAAAAGTCGCTATGCATTTAACATCTACACGTAGTAAGAGTTGAAGAGCAGCGTCCGTGGTTAGTTATTTGGCACTTGATAAATACACTTTTTATCTCGGTGGATGAAAATACTAGCAATGTGGATTTTGGCGCGCAGACCATTATTGCCGGTAATTCTCAACCTGTGAGATAATATTATTTTATTTTATTATTATATTATAATGTAACTCATATATGTATATTTTATACTTTTTATCAAATGAATACATATTTAAAAATTTCAATCGAATTTTAATGATATTTCTCTTATAAAGTTATCAAAATGAATTTAGGTTTTTCTTGTAAGGTTATCAATATAATATGTTATCTTATGTATTAAAATATCTACTTTCGTACATTTATACAAATTGTATACCCTTATATTATAATAATAATATTTGGCTAATTTATATAGCGCCGTTTTCGTGAGAAATTACCTCAAGGGCGCTGTGTATTATGTATACTTATAATAAATATCTATTATGAAGATAGATAAATCTGTTGGTTTTCCTAAATAAACAAAATAAAAATAAAAGATAATTTATAACAACACTAAGTCAATTTATATTGTTTTAAGGTTTTCTTCTATCAAAAGGATTTGAACCCTCGGTACAGCAAAACAGACTGCAGTTTGAAGGGCTACATTCAAATAATATTTTCGACATTAGGCCAACTATTTGCTCTGACTTGACAATAAGGTTTCCAAATCCTCAACCAAGAGATCAGATATGGATTGCAGTTGGTTAACCACTCAATGCTAGGGTTTTTTAATAAAATTATTTTTTTAAAATCAGGTTTTTCATTAACGAAATAAGCAGCTCAAAAACACGACCGATCTCAACTGCAGGCAAATTCAAACTGAGTAAAATACATCGCTAATTTTCACGAGCGTTACTCGTGTTAAAAATAGATCGCTGCAAGTCGAAACCGGCAAGCGTCACTCGGGCGAACAGAAATTGGAACGCATTTAGCGGGCGAGCGTGACTAGTTAAAAAGCATTAAGGGGTTAATAAAAAAGAAGAAAAGTCGACGATGCATCTTTCTTCTCCTCCTTCTACTGCATCATTTTTGTCCAACCTAGAAAAGCAAAAGCAGCATCAAAAGTGGAGAAGTATTAACTGAAAATATAAACATTAAAAGAGATTTAAATCCCAATATAACTATTAAAGATTGTCAAAATGTTTGAGTTAGCCGAATGTAGATTTTTTCATATGAAGCAGAAACTTCATAATTATTTGCTGACTTCTGTATTTCCTCCCTTTTTCAACATGGATCTCTTCAAGACCCAGTTTCATTCCTTCCTTTCCTCAAAAAGAACCTCGACGTAGCATCCTTAAAGATGACACAGGCTCTGAGGGAAATGATTTTCTTCACGATGATCGTGTGAAGTTACTCAAAATAACATCATTATCATTCAAAGCGAACTTACTCGGTTTTTCCAGTTATCAATTCATTAAATATATCTTCAAATGGACGCATTCTTAAATAAATAAAGTATGTGTAACTATAAAATAATAAAAAAAACATAATTTTTACTAGAATAATACTTTTTTTTTACAGAATTGTCCTTTAGCGATAATTTCTAATACTGGGGTTTCTTTGTTGATTTATATAGCGTTTTTCCTTAACTATAATTTCTAATACTCAGGTTTGTTTGTTGATTTTTTTGCTTTGACAGTTTTTTTTTAAATTTAAGTAAAAAATTAACTTTATAAAGATATATGTAAGTACCCGATGTGTTTTTGTGAAAAAAGCGATAGCCTGTTTTGCACATTTTCATAAATTTGGTTTTCAAGTGGATATTTCTGTAAAAGTTAATTCCTATTATTAAAAAACTCCAGGTGGTATTTAACCACTCAGAACATTAGAACGTCAAAAGACGTAAATATGATAAAAGCGGTCAAGACATTAGAACGTCTTTTCACGTAAACGCGCGAGATTTTACAAAAATCGATTTATTTCCATCACTAGTATACGGATTGCCATGATTTAAAAAACAGAGTATCTGTTTTCAACACTGTATTCAAGAATATCTATGGAATGTAGAGGTGCATTATCTAAGTCGATTGGATCTGTCATCTTGTTCGTTCATAATTTATTGCGTTTCTAAATAATTTATTAAAAATATTTTAGTTTGGACGGTTAATATTTTGAGGTGACTAATAGTTTTTAATTATATTTCTTCAATATATAAAGTGTTATTTCTTTATGATACTCAGAAAAAAGTACATTTTTCACAGCTTTGAAATAATGGTGAGCGATTTTTACATAGTTTTGACGTTTTCAGAAAATGTATATTTAGAAACGCAAATATTTACGTATAACAATACAATACGATAGTGAATTTCATAATCTTTCCAAAACATTTTTTAGAATGAGGCTACGTTTCCCAAAACGTGAGTTATGAAGCTTTTAACAAAACTCGTAAATATCACAAAAATTTTCACGTTTTGACAGTTCGCAAAGGAACACAAAGTAAATAAAAGTCTTTGTCTGAGAGGTTAAGAATTGGCATTGGTACAGCGGCAGATAATATTTATCGAAACATTCATTTTACCAAAAACTGTTTTTGTTGGAAAAAATATATTAATCATGACCTAAAATATACTTATAGAAAGATTGGAGCTAGTAGTATTATGGTTCTCTTTCAGAATATAGAACGTACCATAATGTTATTTACCTGCGCTAATGCAGGCCATTCCATTTCATTTTAAGAACATGACCACTAATACTAAATTGCCGTTTTTAAACTGCGCTATATAAATGCTACGTTATTATACTGGCAATCGGACATTGAAAGTTTGCAAGTAAAACATTCGTTGTACAATTTAAAAAAAAAAAAGTATTTATTTGGAGTAAAAAATGTATTGTAACATAATATATTGTATATCGTATATTAATATCTATGTAAAATGTAATGGGCTCAGTAGCAAAAAGCTACCATCCCAAACCTCTCGACAATGTCTCGAAAAGCATTTAATGAAAGACTGAATTTTTTCGTACCTCCAATGTGTTAAATAACAGAACAAACCCTTTTTTTAATTTTTGAGGCATATTTTGCGATTTTTTTCTATCATTTTTTTTAGCACAACAAACGTACGAAGATTATCTTAAAGAAAAACATATATTTTTTGAAGAACTTGAAAACTCAAAGTGTTAAGGGAACTTGTTATAGTTCGGTAGGAATTCAGAATGGCGGGTCTTGACATAAAATTGGAACACTTGTGTCTGATGAGGGAGCCTCGATTCTTACTTTGGTTGTCCATATGTTATAATATGTTTTAAGGTTTAATTTTATTTATTTGTTCTGATAGGTTGATAATACAGTGCAATTCAGAAGGAAGATTACTGTAGTTTTTTATGGCTCGGTAAAGATATGCTTTTAGTTGTTACTTAATTTATCTATTGCTTCTTACAGAAATAATCGTTTTTTTTTTAAATTTTATTATTTTAATATTACATTTAATTACAGTAATGACGTTTTGCCCATTAATACAGTAATTATTATAAATTGTTCATATATCGACAGTTAAATGACCCAGATGCAATGATAGCCGTGTTCGATGATGGCATTATAAGAAGTAAGCTGGAGTATGCTAGTGGTGTATGGACTTTGCACCAAACTAAATGTATAAAAATGCTTGAGCAAAAAATTCTTCAGGTATTTCTATATGCGGACGTATGGAACTTATCCAAGGTCCATGCACCATAAAGTCCATACGAGGCAACAAATAGATTTAGCCTGGAAACCAAACGTTCTGCAAATCTTGCAACCCTTAGTTTTAATGTAATTCATAACTCTATTGATAGCCTATTCCTCTTGGTATGCTATGGCTTATATGTGCCTGAAATCTTTAGGCTCCGTCGTTAACACAATTTGTTCAAGATACCACACTGCAGAACAGATGTCCTAGCACAGCATATTAAGAGGAATAGTTAAAGAAATTTCTAAAACAGTGTATATATATATATATATATATATATATATATATATTCATAAATATATTTACTCTTTAAATAATCTTAAAATTTTTCTTGTATAACTGTCTTCCCAAATGTTAAGAATGTTAATATAATAAATCGTGTACTATCTGCCGTACAATAATTTTTTTAATAATTTATATGTATATGTTAACTGTTTCTGTATTGATCTGTTAATGATTTCAGACGAGAATACGGCTACCTGGGAGCCACCCTTCACTCCACGGTGGCTAAGTCCCGAGGGAGCGCAGGGGGGGCAGCCTCCATCCCCGCAGCGCCCTCCACCCCAACCACCCCCACCACCCCCCTAGCCGTGACGGTGGTGGCTTCAACACCTGCCATTCAGACGCCCATCAGCCGCCCCACTACATATACCCCAGCGGGTTGGTACCCACATCATTTTATTTGTAGACATATACCACTTTATTATGGGTTCTATGACAATACAGAATAAACCGAACATTAACTTATCATTGAAGAAGAAGATAATACTAAAATATCTAAACGAAGCAGAACAAGATATAGCAAAATAAAAAAGGTTACGGTCAAAGGTAACGACTGGGAATCAAACCCAGGATCTACGCATTTATTTTACCTAATTTCTGTCGATTTCATATTAGAGATCGACAAAAATGACGTAAAATAATTAGGTGTGATTAGGGGCATTGTCCCGGTAAGACAGAGATCCTGGGGTCAATTCCCAGTTGAGACCGTTGCCTTTTAATTTTTCTGTGTCCTGTTCCGTTTCATTTTTTGTTTAAATTCATTAGTATTATCTTCGTCTTTAATGATGTACTACTTTGATGGGTATAACCTTCAAAGCTATGAATAAAGAAGTTCCAATAAAAAATACATATTTAAATTCCAATAAAATACATATATTAATGTCGGTCGCGCAAAAAATTAAGATAGGGTCTGCGGGCAAAAAACAACCGCTCCGTCCCTTAATTTTAATCGACCGTTAGGTTCATTTTGTCACAAGGTACCGTGCCGAAGATGTATAAAAAATCGTATGGAAAATTTTGCCAATATTCGGTGTTCATTTCTTTCGACGAGTTCGAGGTGGTTCGCAAAAGTTGACCTCCGTCGCCCGTATTTTAGACGACCTCAAGTTGCACTTAAAGTTACCACGTTTCGCTTCTGAGCCGCTAGCTCTCAAGCGGGTCACGTGGTGTGATGTGATTGTTTTTTTTTTCAAAATCACTATCGTTCCCTTGGTGATGAAATCCCGTCCGAAACGCAGACTCTGCCGTTAAATTTTTGGAAAAAATTTTGTCCGAAGGTTTAGAAACGTTAATCAGCCATCATAAATATAGCTATTCGTTAAAAATGTCCCACAATACCAGGCCAAATTTTGACGTTTGCGATTTCGTATTTTGATTTTCATTTTGATTTCAAAAGAAAAATGCCATTTCAGGAAAATATTCAGTTTGGCTACATTTCCGTAGTAGACATCTAGCGGAGGGGAACGGAAGTACGCATAATTCGCAAAGAAAACTCTCAAATGCTTCCAATACAGCCGTAGTTCTATGTCAATCCGTTCAAATTGTCGCTGATGTGCCGTCTTCTTTTTTCCGTTTCAGTTTCAAAATTTATCACCGCTTAAAAAAATATTAATTAATTTTTTGCTAATTTTATTAACTAAATTTATTTCCGAAAATCACGTCTGTCGGTTTCGGGAAACGTTTAAACGTTTATGAAATATTTCTCAAATTACGAAGTGTAGAATTTTTGTGTTTTTCAATACATCTATCGTTATGAATAATTATTTATTGTAAAAATAGTATCGGCGTTCGTGAATTCAAAAGATGGCACTTGATTGAGGTCATTTTCAGAAAAATAATTTTAAAAAAGACGATTTTAAAAAAAGGGTTATATTTTTAATTAGTTTAACACTATATGGTCGGGCATTTTCCCGCCAAATCATGGCGTAGCGTGGATGTTTTTTTAAATTTTAGCGATAAAATTAGACTTTCCGCAAAATATTCATATCTTATGATCTGATATTTTTCAATGAAACTTTCATTGTTTTGCTTTAAAAAGATGTCTCTTTTTATTTATTTAGCAATGTATGCGTAATTCCTTTTTTTTTAAGAACAAAAACATTCTACTTTCTTGGGAATCATAGAAAAAACAGTATTTCACAATCGAAATAATTTTATTCATACAAAATTACAAGATTATTTAGAAAGTTTCAATACATATAAAAAAAACTATAACCTAATAGTGCTTCAATGTGTGATAGCGTTCGAAACACTTTCCTTTATGCAGGGGCACATTGCAAAACTTGCACATGTACCGCGTTTCACTGCGTAGTTTGTGAGCGGAACATACGCGACAACGACGTAAAACGTTTTTATTTTTGCCGGTTCCGACTAGCGGTTAATAACGGTTTGATTCCTCTACAAGGAACGAAAACAAATTGTCGTCGATAAACAAATTTACGGCATCTACCACGCTGTCAGGAACGTCCTCGGTATTTATTCCTGGCTGCCCTAGAAACTCCTCCAAAACTGGTGGAGTATCTCTTGATGACCATTCTTTGCCATGGTCTAAATCAGAACTAAATGATGAACTTATTCTTCTTCGTGTAAACGTTGATGGAAGAGGAATAACATCTTCTTCACATCGTAATCGGATAAACTTTCTATGTCACTTTGGCAGGAACAATTAGATAAATTGTCAGCAAACAATTCATCGTCACTCCCGTATGTATCTTGATTCATTTTCGGGGAAAGTAAAATTATAATCTTTAGGAAAGTTAAATTATGTATAACATTCAAAAATAATATTTATCAAAAACAATATCACTCAAGAAACAAGAGGCAGTTCAAAAAAACTTGAGATTTTTCACCAACACAAAATAGTTCATAGGTATTTAATACGAAAATTTAATATCCAAAAATGTGTAATAAAAGCAAAATGAACTCAGAAACACGAAATATAAGACGTCTGTATGAAAGCGATACAAAGCAGTTACTGGCGAGACGAACGAAAATGCAAAAACAAAATCCTTTGTTAAAATTATCTGGTATATCAGGTAATAAAATAATTGAAATGTTCTAACTGTTTATTTTTACCCTTGTTATTTTTTGTTGTGTTTCGAACTCATTGTATTGACAGGTAGACAGATCGGGTACCGCCGACAATAGAAAACCCTTGTTTACAAGTTTCCTGCTCCTTACCGTTTTGCGCAACAAAACGAGTAAACTCGTCTTCCGCGTCTTACAGTAAAAAGGGGTATGATGAGTTTTCTCATTTCCCGAAAAGAATGTGTTAAAAAGTTTACGGCGGGCCCAATCAGAGCCCGGACCATAGGGATGTGAAAGCGGTAGAATTAAAGAGACGATAAAATCTGTGTTGGTACATACTTACTTAGGTACTTCATCTCTTTAAAAATCACAAAAATTTTATTATTTTAAACAAAAAAGTAACCTCGGATGGTTCAACCTGTATGTGTATGAGTGGCTAGTTTAAAAATAGAATACTAGAAAAATACGTCGATTATGCTTTTGAACGAAATAAAATTATTTTGATTTTAATAATTTTTTTTCTCAATAATTATTTTTGTATGTATTTTAGTGAAAAACTACATCAATAGCGTCGCGCAAATTTGTAAATTATACCAGGAAAGCAGAAGTTTGAAGCGTTATTATAGAAAAATTGATTTATTTTAATAGAAAGCAGGTTGAAGCAAAGTTTTTTTTTGTAAAATAATTTTTTTTTAATTAAAAATGTTTATAATAATCAATAAATTTGGAAGGCAGGCATGAGTACCGTCGCCCCAGAAACCATTCATTGGGTGAGGTAATATTATGTTTTTCCCTTCAAATATGATATATTTAAATTAGGTACTTGGTAGGTAGGTTGGTACTAATAGTGTGTTAGAAATTTTAAATGTTAACGGCCCTCGCTACTAAATGTTTCTAGCGCGAATTCGAATATCTAACTCGCTGCACCTGGCAGCTGGCCGGTGCGTTCCATTCAATACAAGACACGCACAGAGCAAAACAAATTATTATTAATTAAAGATATTGTGATTATGAAAATTATGTTAACATATATTTTAGAATGTAATGCAATATTACAATAGCTTGATTCATGGAGGAGGTTCTCAGTAACAACATTTAATATAACTTTACAATTACAAAGAGTTACAAAAGGCTTCCCTTTGTTCCAGCCTGGTTTCGCAGTGCGGCGGGGCACTGTTAATACTAAAGTGTATGGTTTAATTTGAGGTCACGGGTTCAAAAGCCGGCGAGGACAAAACAAATTTAATTTAATTTATATAAGTATGTCATATTATAGAATTAAAATAAATTTTATATAGTTACATATAATGAATCTGTACCTCGTTCAAAAGTGGAAGATACGTTCAGTATCACCCTGGTGAGAGACCATAATTCAGGATTGAAAGTTGCTTGAGAACGGCGTAGATATGTTTAGTGACTAGATCTGAATAGCCTGGAACTTTCCAACCCCCCATCTTCCCTATCTCTAAAAATGTAGACCACATACATAAGGAATATAAATGAAATTTCTTTTCAGGACACTTCAATGAAAATGTTATTGATCTTCTTAAAAATTCTTACATGTTTTGGTTTTAACTGAAACCAATTTTACTTTACTTCTTTTCGGTATTATGCACTTTGAATTACTCAGGATTTATAATAGGCATGCAGCGATTATGTCCAGGATCAATTAATTCGGGTAGCATGCAAAAATTGTAAAAGCGATTCAGCTGTTCAACCATATTAGTCTGCCGAAATTCGTCATCCCGTAAATTTTTTTCGATTTTTATCCGAGTTCAGTCCATACAACAAACATACAAATAGCTTTTTTTGTTACATGTAATTGGCCCTGAACCTGGTAAAACCAATCGTGAGATGTATTTACCAGAATTTCTCCATTTTTGCTAACATAATTTTTTTGGATTTTACTGCTTCTTATATGAGCATGCTGCGTGCTGCGAAAGGACATTTAATTTCAATCATGGTGTATTCAGAAGAAATTCCATTTGGTGTCGCACCCATATACGGATACTCTTCATGTATGAAAAGACCACACTTTTCTATGGTAATGCTTTCTAGTTCTGCAAGCTCCTTCAGGACATTGTATTCATGTTTGACTTTGACTTTGGACAATACCCTCAACACTACATCACTTGTTCCTGTATTCTCTCTGAAACCAAACTGATTGCTAGAGAGTATATTATATGTTTCTAAGAATGATACCAATCTCGACATAGCTAATCTCTCTATTACTTTTGAAAGAGTATTGAGTAAGAATATAGGTCTGTAATTATTAACATCTAGACGATCTCCATATTTAAAAAGGGGAATTACTTTAGCTTTCTTACAATGAGAAGGGAACATCCCACTCTCGAAGCTAATACAGTGTTTTCCAATAAGAGGTGTTATTTTGAATAGCCCGCTATTTCGGTAGATATTACTTTTGAAGCTGTCATTTTTTGACATTTGACAAGTAGAAACAACGCCATTAATAAAATGGAACGATACACGCTTCAACAACGCATTGAACTTATTAAAATTCACTTGAGTGAATCAAATGCAAATCATTTTGAGTGATGAGGCCCATTTCCACCTCGGTGGCTTCGTCAACACGCAAAATCGTCGCATCTGAGGCTCGAAAAACCCAAGAGTTATTGTTAAAAAGCCTCTTTACACTCAACGTGTGACTGTTTGGTGCGGTTTATGGTCCGGCGGAGTCATTGGACCTTACTTTTTTGAAAATGAGGCTGGAGCAACAGAATGGACAACAGTGAATGGACTGCGCTACTGAAAAAAAAATAATGATGTTTTATGGCCGGAATCGGATGGTATTAATCTGGACAACGTTTACTTTCAACAAGACGGCGCTACGTGCCACACAAGCAACGAAACCATTGATATTTTACGATTAAATATCAAAATTACACCTCTTATTGGAAAACTCCTGTATTTACAAGGTGAGATATGAGACAAGCTAATTCGGATACATGCATTTTATACACCATAACACTTAAAGAATCAATACCGCACGAGAAAGACATTTTTAAATCATTTATCACATTTGTGACTTCAGAAATGCTAGTTGGTTTAAAATAAAAATTGTCCCCTGTAACGTGAAGTTCAGATTTAAAATCATTCACCAGACACATCTCAATAGTTTTATTAGCACTGCACAAATTACTAGCGAAGCTTGGACCAATGTCACTGAAGAAGTAATTTATATGATTAGTAATTATATTTGGACTCTCTTCTATTGAAGTAATAATACTATTAATTTTCAATTTTTTAAGGTAGTTTGTTTCTTTAGTTGTTTAGTGACTAGATCTGAATAGCCAGGAACTTTCCAACCCTCCTTTTCCCTATTTCTAAAAATGTGGACTACATACATTGGGAATATAAATGAAATTTCTTCTGAAGACACTTCAATGAAATAAAATGTTATTGATTTCTTCGAAACAATTCCTTTTTACATGTTTTGGTTTTAGCTGAAACCAATTTTACTTTGTTTCTTTTCGCTATTATGCACTTTTCTAAATACTCAGGATTTCTAATAGGCATGCAGCGATTGTGTCGAGGATCAATTAATTCGGGTAGCATGCAAAAATTGTAAAAGCGTCTCTTGACATTATCAAGCTCGAAGTCATATTGGGTACGTAATTAGTGTCGCCAGTATCCCGTTTGCAAAAGTATGCCCGTTCCTTGCATAGTGAGTGGTCTCCAAATACATGTTTTGGACTATTCAATATATCCAAATAAAACTGTTTTATTTTTCCTAATTCAAAGTCTTCCGGTACGTTATTGCACAACGTACAGCCGTTCTCAGGCGTAAAATACGGCTTGACACAATCTTCCTCAATGCTAAGGGATACTTCTAACAGTGATTTAAGTTTTTTGCAATAATTTCGAAGTAAGTGATTTCGGCATTCGATCTTTTCGACTGAAACATTTTTATACGATGTGCTTCTTTTATTTTATTGTAAGTGCTGGAATATTTTATATACTTTTATATTTTAAAAACATCAAATTGTTTATTACTATATTTATTAGAAACCCAAAAAAAAGTTAACAATAAATTAATTCTTAATAATATGAAATTGTTTATTACCTAGAAACCCGAAAAAATGTTAACAATATATTAATTCTTAATAATATTAAATTGTTTATTACCTAGAAACCCAAAAAAATGTTAACAATAAATTGATTCTTAATAATACTATTTGACACTACACAGCTTCGACGGAAACGCACAGATGAAACATAAAAAAGGCGACACACTATTATAGTCCCTACGCGCAACGCATAGAGTGGAATATTGTTGAAACGTCTCATGGAAGTGTAATAATTACGCGGAATTTCGAACTTTGAAAAAATATTGACACGACGGACCGTAGAAAGCGTGCATTCACGGCCACCTCATAGAGCCGAATGAGTAGGAGAATTCTTCGATGTTCATTATATAGTATTTAACGAAAATAAATTGTTAGTAAAAACATATATCTCGACAGAAAAATGTATTTATGATAGCCTAGCGTGGCTACATTATCGATATTTTGACGATTAATAACTTAGATTGTCGTTTGAATCTGACAATTCATGATTCTTCATACAACGATTGAGATCGCTAGTAAGGAAGGCCCTTAAAGAGTTTTCATTTAGGATGGGTTGTTTCGGAGAATTTGAAGAATTCATCAAATTTTAACGTTCATTTTCAAGTTCTGCGTAAGATTATTTTAAGTTCTGTTTTTATTTTAGTTCTGTCAAGCAACTAGCCAATAATGATATGGTAACAGAACTTGAATAGGACTTTCACAGAACCCGAAAATTAATGTTCAAATTTGATGAATTGTTCAAATTCTTCTAAACAACCCGTCCTTAGGAATGTGAAAATAAATAAATTCAAATGAAGATAATTTCTGAGTAAGTATGTATCTACTACAAATATGTATTGTGAATTTAATAATATTAAATAAAAATGAATTTGCATATAATTCCGATGCCAACTTCTGGGAAAATGTATTACTTATTCTGGTAATGATGTATTTGCTTGATGAGCTTATTTTTCACAAGAAACGGATACAAGTGTAAATTTGAACCATCCCTACGCTTCAGGATGCTGTTTCGTCTAAGGTTTATCCATTTCTTTCCGATCGAAGTTTCCCTTAGAAAAGTCATTAAATCATTAAAGATTATAAATTAATATATTTTAAATTTATAATGTCTGAATTTACTGACTAGTATTCCTGGTCCCAGTTGTACGCGTGATTCCAATATCATATATATCCAGTGATTCCAATATCATATATCTGTTTCCTCCGAAGAAAAAATACAACATTAGGAGGAAGCAGACATTCATTGTGTATCTCATCGTTTGTCTCGCCATTAATTAGTATGTAAGAAAGAGCTGCAGCATTATTGTGATAAGGAACGAAAGCTTATTGTCTTTTTTGTGCCTTTGCCGCGCCGTAACCGTGCAAATAATGAAAGTAGGTATTAGTTGCCTGCAACAGATAAAAGACTAAGTGTAGTCACACAATCCTTGCTTCATCCACATTCAAACATCAAACCGCTTAGTACTCTAACCTATTACATAGTTGCCTGCAACGGGCAAAACAGCTAGTAGAAAATTAATTCTTTAACCCGTAGGAGCCGGCAAGAATATTTAGTGAATAAAAATACATTTTTGTTAATGCCGACATGAAGACGATGACATAAGTGATGCTAGGTGCCCCTGTATAATTTGATATTTGTTCACGGTATAGCCGTGTTCAAAATAATTTGGTTGGATCTGGTGATTAATTAAACAAAGATTATTATTTCATACCAAAAGATTTTCAAACATTTGTATTTGTTACAATAAAAGACAAACAAAGATCTCAGTATAAACAAGTTGGCAGAAGCATAAAAATATAAATTTAGCTAAAATTCAGTGAAGAAAAAACAGGGGGCTCCCGAAATATCCATTAAGATAGGCAACTGCAACATAAATCACATACGCATTCGTAAATTGTTAAGCCCTCGCTTTCCAAATTTCTACTGATTTATTAGTACATATTTCTCCTATACACCTTAAGTTTTTAAATTCCTAAAAAAGTATGTGTTGTTTTTGAAGATAATATCTGTACAATCGTAGAGCCGAAACGATAATTATATGAAATTCCCTCGATAGAAAAAACTTGGAAAGTGTGCTCCGAAAAAAAAATTATGTTCTGTAATTTAACATTAGTGCGCCCTACTGTCGAATTTGGCAGCCATCTCTGGTCCGGAACCCCAAAATACCTGAAAAAAACCCTTGACTCTGTGCAGAAACGGGCGGTCCGTTTGATAGATTCCCCAATCTTAACAAACGGACTGCAATCTTTAGAGCACAGGCGTCAGGTAGGTATGCTGTCCTTGTTCTATCGGTATTACAATGGAAGATGCTCTGAGAAACTAGCGTCAATGATCCCTTCGGCACCGGTGCGTAGTCGGGATACACGCCAAACGCGCGCCCAACATTTGTACACGGTTGACATTTGTCAGCTCGGCTGTGGAACGAGCTGCCGGCCTCTGTGTTTCCTCCCTCCTACAACATGGGACTCTTCAAGACCCATGTTAACTCCTTCCTCTCCACAAAAAGACCCTCCACACAGCATCCCCAAAGATGACATAGGCCCTGAGGGAAATTATTTTCTTCAGGGCCTCCTGTGTGGAGTTAATATAAAAAAAAAAATACAGTGTGTGGCAAGCCTACGCACGACTGAAGTGAAACTTTTAGTATTCTTCTCTCTCTCTTTTCATTTCATATTATTATTATTCAGAATGCTGTACATTATAGTTTTAAAAAGCATAAATTTATTTATAGGCGTGTTGTTAACAAATGAACGTTTAACTAGATTCCTAATATTGACATATTTATAAGTATAATAATAATAATAATAAGCCTTTTTTTCTGATCTTCTGTTAGGTACATTAATATTAGAAATGTTTTCTTTATTATAATATATCCCGAAGCTCAGTTTGCCTCTTGGCATAGGCCTCCTCTAACAATTTCCATTGGGCCCTGTCACGCGCTACTCTTCTCCATTGATGTCCAGCAGTGAGTTTTAGGTCGTCTTCCCATCTCATGTGTTGACGTCCTCTACTTCTTCTTATTTATAAGTAGCATGTGATAAAAAAAATTAAAAGTTATAAAAATATGGGATTCGAACCCGGGTCCTGCATAACGAGTGTCGAACGCTCTGCCTCTAGACCGCGAAGAGAGGTATCTCGCGCGACGAGAACCGCGTATACAACGTGTACTCCTATCACATAACGTCTCGTTAACGCTTTATATAGGGTTGAATCGAAGATATATCGGCAGTGTGAAGTCATATCTGTCGTTTTTCAAAATATTTCCGTATATTTGTCCGTTTTGGAAAAGATCTATCGTGTTTTAACAGTCTCATACCCGTATGGAGTCTGAATTTGAAAAACATTTCTAAATTTTGAAAAACTCACTTACGGCTGTGTTTTTTACTAAAAAAACTTGTCACGCACGTCTGCGAGGGTAATTAGTCGCGTTATCGGCCTTGATTAGTAATTTTAATGATTCAAAATAAAAATAATTAATCAAAATACCGAGCGCCTCTACCGGCTCGATTTGTAACCTATATTTCGACCAAAATATCATATAGTCCAAATATCTAAAAGTCGCAGCACGAGAGCATTTTATCACTTTTCCTCGTATTAAAAAAATCACAAAAAGAAAAAAAAAATTAGTTAAAGCGGGGATCGAACCTCGGTTCTTCACGACGATAGTCGGGCGCTCTGCCTCTAGACCGCGAAGCTGAGTTTGGAGAGTGACCTAAACACGGTGTCCGGAAACTCGTAGTACAAGCGGGAAACTGGAGAATCTACATCACATGGGGAACCCAAAAAAACATAAAGTTTTTTGATTTGAGCATTTTCAAAAAAAAAAAAAACCAAAAAAAAATATTTTTCGGCTATTTTAGGGTTAAAGTTTTTTCTAGTGTTTGAATAAGTTTGAATAACAGATGTTTTAACCCTGCAGAGCAGAAATATTTTATGATTACACCGGGTTAAATGAAGGGTGATTTCAAAATAACGCTTCAAATCCGAGTTTCTTCATTTGTTTTACTTTCAAATACTTTTAATTAGTTGGGTACTTTGATCTTCAGTAATAATTTATAAGAATTTGATTAAAAAAAAAAAAAAAAAAAAAAAAAAACAACTTCAAACTCGATTTACTCGATAACGAAAGCTCAAATAAAAAAAAAATATACTACAAAATCGACTCCAAATGTGATGTAGATTCACCAGTTTCCCGCTTGTACTACGAGTTTCCGGACACCCTGTATAATATTAGCTAGGCTCCTATAGCGAAATGATCACGGTTTGAATGAAAAAATTCAAAATGGAATGAAAAAATTCACCATTTATCTTTGAATGCAACTTAGGCATTTGTCAAGAGATTTCTGCTCTATTTTAAGGCGTGTTTTATAAAAAAAAAAAAAATTTCGCTTAATTATTATCCATTTTTTATTATATTAGCGCTTCCTCTAACATTTGTATTTACATATATCCCTTTCTGACCATTTTCTTCTTCTTATTAAATGCATGAATTACTACGGAGCCTTAAACTGCTAACGTCGGAAACGTATTAAAAAAAACATTATTTTTGTAATGTTTTCTTTCAGTATAAGAATTCATATAAGTATTTTCTTAATAAAATATAACATTTTGATTTTACTTTCCAACACGTAGTTTTATTACAGCTAATAATTTTTTTTCTTCTTAATTTAATTCCAGCGAGTGCTAACACACCTGGCCGTGCCGTGGTTGTGGGCCCACAAACACCATCGATAAGCCGAGCGCTCGCAACTGCTGCGGCCAGCGCGATACAAGCTCCCACCCCCAAATACGTATTTGTCACGCAAAAACCCGCGGGCACCAATCAACAACAACAGCAGCAACAGGTGGTGCAGCAAATACAGCAACCGACTCAGCAAATAGTTATGCAGCAGCAACCGAGCCAGCAAATCATTATGCAGCAACAGCCGAATATTAATCAGCTTCAGCAAGTTATAGGTCAGCAACAAGGCATCTTCAGCAACATGGCGGGACAGCAAACTATTGTGAGGCAGCAACAGCAACAGGTGAGAAATTCACAAACATTTTATTAGTTTAAAGTTTATTTGTGAACATTTTATTAGTGTTAACTTTATTAGTACACATTTTATTAGCGTAGTACTATGTGAATTGAACATTTTTATTTGTTTACCACCTTATTAATTTTGTGTTACTTATGAATAAAGGGTGGGCCATAAAGACAAACGATTTTAATTTCACCATTGCATCCGAACGGTGTATGGGAGAGGTGCACGGGTGGTAGGAACTGTTAGCTCGGTTCTTGGAAATTCAGTTGCGATGGAGCATTTCACAGGTGCGTATTGTGTAAAGAACTTTCACAAAATCGTGATACGTGAACTGTTATTATGCGTTTATTTCGCTCTGAGTTCAGTTTGCACGGTCTAAATCATTGTCCCAGTGAATATGTGATTAGGTCGTGGGTCAGAAAGTTCAAAGGAAAACTCATATCGAGAGGATATTCACGGCCCCACAGGATTTCAGATCTGACTACCTCCCTTTACCTAACTACCCTTGACCACTTTTTTATTGGGATACATTAAACGTCGAGTTTACTGCAATAATCCAACCGCAAATGCCCTATTGAAGTCCTACTAGTAGCTACTATTCCAAGCACAGTGTACCAGCAAGTTTCTACAAATTTTTCAACTCCACCCTACTTTATGGCCCACCCTGTATAATTAAGTATTTTGAAATAATGTAGCATCATTTTCTAGGCTTCGAATAATTATTCCTGAAATGAATTATTTTTAATATACGAGGTGTATCCAGAAAGTAAGTGTACTGAATTTTTGTAGGTTACAAATCTTTTTATTGAAAAAAAAAAATTACATGATTACCGTAGTACATATGTAAGCTATTTTTAGACATAGTCGTCATTCCTCTCAATGCAGGTGGTGAACGGGGTATCAATTTTTGATGCCTTCCTTGAAGAAGTTTCCCGCCAACCCCTTCGTCCACTTCTCCACCTCCTCCTTTACCTCCTCGTCGGTTGAAAACCTTTTTCCACCCATGTACAGCTTCAGGGAGGTAAAGAGATAATAATCTGAAGGTGCTAGGTTAAGGGAATGCGCGGGGTGGTTCAGGATATCCCATTTAAACGAAGCAAGCAGTTCCTTCGTGGCGTTGGCCGTGTGTGGTCTGGCATTGTCGTGCAGCAGGCTGACTCCCTTTGTCAGCATGCCTCTCCTCTTGTTATGAATCGCCTTCCGCAATTTTTTTAGGGTCTCACAGTATCTTGCAGAGTTGATGGTCTCCACTTGAGGCAGATATTCAATCAAAATTATGCCTTGACAGTCCCAAAACACGGATGCCACGATTTTCTTGGCTGAAATTGTGGTTTTGAACTTTTTGGTGGAGGGTGAAGAGGTGAGAACCGTTTTTAAACTCGCGATACCACTTGTACACACTCGTACAATTCATAGCTTTATCACCATATGCAGTTTTAACCTCATTATAAACCTCAAACGGAGGTTTTTCCTTCCAAACGAGATAACGGATGACGCCGCGTATTTCGCATTTGGCGGGAGATTGGATTGACATTTTTCACGAAACGTGTTGTCGCGTTGACACTTCTCAACGTACTGACTTTGAACAGGTCTCGTTGCGGAGGGGAAGAGTCAGGTTACACGTAAGTGTAGCCAACATATCGAAAATAAAATTCATTCGGTCGTGAGAGCCTCAGTACACTTACTTTCTGGATATGCCTCGTATATATATTTTCAATCCCATTGTGATAGTAATATTCTGTTTGAGCTGTTATAGTGTTTTAACCCATTGGCATCCAATATTCTGACTAAAATTGATTTGCTAGCTGCCAGAATGGAGTACAATTTTCTAACAGCGCAATAATAAATAAAATTATTCTACACAAGTTTTATATATTGTATCAACTTGTCCTGTCAGCCTAAAGGACGGTACAGACGACTGGTTTGCCCAGGTACTAACTGAAGCCACCGCAACGAAAGGCTCAACCCTCTTACCGTCCTTTCCTTAACTCAAGCCTATTGTTGATCCCTTTCCACATGTTTTAAAAACACTCGTCTGCAAGTAACAATTAAGGATTTACATATAATGCAATTAATGCTTGTAGAATAGCAGATGTCTTTGGGTTAATAATATTTGAATTAAATTTAATTTTTTGAGCAATTTTCAAATACGTTTGATAAATAATATTTCAAACTCTTTAGTTTTTACATATTAAAGAAAAATAGTATTGACATATTTTTTTTTGTAACATGTAATAGTTTATAGGCACATACTAAAGTGATTACATGTATTGATCATAGTTTTAATGCTAAAGTTATTACATGTATTGACAATAGTTTTTAAAAAAAATTTTGTCTGTTTTGCATGCATTATGAGTGATAATTAACTAAATGAATTGATTTTTATGCTAGACATTTATAAAAAATAAGTTGTTTGTTTATGTAATAACATTGTTTGTTCGTTTTAATATCTAATTTCGTAATGTAATATAATTTGATAAAAAATTGATTTGTTTTAAATGTGTGTGTCAAATAATAATATGTAAAAAAAAATAATTTTTCAAATCCCGCACAGGTGCGAGAGTGAGCTGTGAAAGGGTTAATTATTTATAAAACTCGATTTTGTGATATTTCACCTCATTTGTCCTCACCTCATTGAAATTAGTTTGTCATGGCACGGAAATAATTTTATTAAAGCTGCGTTCAAACGGGAATCAAAAAACTTTTCAAATGAGAGTGCTTGCTTAGCCGAACGAACTCTTTATTTTATCGTGATTTTCAATCATTATTTAGAGTTGATCTGACTTCAGTTTCTAGGGTTTTTTTTATTCGTCACATACTCAAATATCACCAGGCTAGAACGCTAGGCTAACTAGAAATTGAATCTCTCCCATCAGTATCCTTTTCAGAATGATATTTTATTATGTAAGTTAGTTTCTTTCATTACTAGTTAAGTCATGTAAAGCTGCGTATGCATCTGCGAGCCGAGGGAAAGGAACGAACCAACCGCGATCTGTGCGAACCACCAGCAGTCAAAGTTGAATAACAATTGCAAATTAATTGACTAATATTATCAATTATGAAGCCGGTTACATACATGTGAGTGTCATAAGATATGATTACAAAAAGTGTGTACGACTTAACCTCCTGAACGCCAGCGTATCCTTGAGGATACATTTAAAAAATCATTTCTCTGAATATAACTAGCTATTCTGGGGAAACTTCGATAGATTATATGAATCCTATAATTTCTATATCCGATTTTTTGACAAAATGATCTGAGTATGATATCTTGTTCACATTTGTGCAAGCAACAAGAGGAGCCTAAAATTGAGTTTCAAAACCCTCCTTATCACGACCAAAAACCATGTTAAAACTGCGAGTGAGAAACCAAATCCGCTATATCATACAGAAAGTTACTATCAAAACGCGCTATATCGGATTCAACCAATCACAAGCAGTTATTTTGCCAAAATACAATATGGCCGCCGCTCTGACGCCACGCTCGTGTGTCAAAATGATCTACGCGTGTGTTTCTAAACCCGCCATGTCTGCTCAGTTGACTTTCAAAAGCCTCTATATCACGAAGTGAGTATCAAAATCCGCTTTATCCATTTTATTTATCGAAATTAATTAATTATTGCTAAACATATATAGAAAAATAAATGCTTTTCGAAATTTTATTACTCCAATTCATTATATAAAAAATTGTAATGCAATTACTTATGTACGCTAGAGATGTGACAGTTTTTTGCGGTTTTCTCCAAATCAATGAAAGTTGATATAGCGGGTATAGAAATTACACGACTCATATACTGTTTTTATAAATATATAAACACATTGTCTGGTAAGACGATACAATTTAAAAAAGTTTTGCTTCAGTACACCAAGAGTTAAATATAATAATAAAACGTTTTCTAGACTAGTCTTAATGTTCGTAATATTGTTATTACATATATTTTATAATTATTAATTGATTACTTTGTAATTGAAATTGAATTACATACTGACATCAAATTAAAAATCAAAGTGGTCTTATGTATTCCTATAACCAAATATCAATGAGTTTCATCATTTTTCTCCCCGACTGCTCCATGATTAAATAAATAAAATCAATACTTACAAAACTAAATGGACGACTGGAGGTTCTCGAGCAGACGTAAAAACGCATCCCTAATGTGTACCACGAATTGATTTGTGTTTGTCAAAAACTGACAGGAAGCGGATCGCCCTGAGCAGTCGACGTGCAGTTTGTTCGGCGTTCAAAACCTCGTTCCGATCTCGAACTGCTCGCGGATGTAAACGCACCTTCGTAACATTACATAGTCAAATATTTCACACAAGTTATTTTAGTAACCAAGATTACCTTGTATATACATACTCAATAAGTAGAGAAGTTTGTTTCCGTTTACTTTAATTCCACACAAATTCAGTCAATAATGATTAGGGTCGATTGTTAATGTACAACCATTTAATGCAATTTTATTTCAGCCAACGTTGTTTGGAGATGAAAAGAGCTGTTAGATTTATCATATTAACTGTTTGGAAAACTGATCATGTTTTTTATTTTTTTTTTTTGTGTTTTGATAACAATGATTTTAGAAATATTAAGTTGGCAGGCACCATTCTTATTTGTGTGTGTGTTTTTTTATACTACCACCATCGATTTCAGACCGTTTGGAACCCTTACATTCATTTGTTAGTCGTGTTACAGTGCTTTCCTAGTCAATTTGTGTCACATGGGTAGGTCCAGTTAATAAATAATCCGGCTTACTTATTAGATTCTTTTGCGCTGGTTCAAAAGTGGTATGGGTCCTCAAGCCTGGTTTAAGGCCGTTTTAACCATACACACACCTTGGTAATAAGTCATGTTTTCACTGTTTTGACTTAATGCACTGCGTTATACTTACACCGCGTTTATAAGTAAGGGGAATCATGTATAGTCAAGTCGTTTAACAAAGCTGTAAAATAAGGAGTGCTTACCTAGTAAATTTATGGCACATTGATTAGTCCTATTCACAAGTTTATTAGAGATGTGTCACAGTCAATGGGTGTACTAGAGTGCTAATACTACAAAAAATGGCATTATGGATGTTGTAGCTGAAAATGTCTTTTTTAATTCGGTTTTTTGTATGAAGTTTTTTTAGGAAATCCGTGTGGCATAAATGAAATTTACTGAAAATGTTTGTACAAAAAAATCGAATTTACGAAGAAAAAAAAATCGTTTTGGACTAAACAACATCCATAATTTCGAATTTTTCAAACTTATCACAATCAAAAGTCACGAGCCTCCACTGGTCACAGTAACTTTGTTAAATCATGTAACAGCGATCAGTAAAAGTTGTTTTGTATTCAGTCTAACGCCAGTTCTCCCCAGGCGTCGGTGGTTAAAACCGTAGGTGCGGTGACATCTGGTGGCATTGGACAAAAGCTCGTCGTTGTGAGTATGCCATCGAATCCCCTGCCCCAAACCACTACCGTTGTGAGCCAGGTAAATCCACAACGAAGTTATTAATTCAATGGGCGCTTCCCTTCCTCCTATTCATATTCTTCTATATAGCGTACACTAAATGAGATTTATTTGTTTACTCACCGGTAAACAAATAAATTAAATTTAATAAAAATGATTTTTTCATTGGTCTTGTGTCATAATTTTATGATGCAAATGTCATTTTGTGTATTCTATATCTATGGTTTGATCGGACATGCTTTTATTTTCTCTTTTAATTTTTTTTGCTTACTATGTTTTATTGGCTTTTTTATGCTTATGTTTTTTTGTTTGGTGTTTTTGTATTTGTTTTTAAATTTTCATCATCTGTGTAATACATCCTATTAGCATAATAATAAAGAATTTAATATTATTTGTCCTCTTTTCCTACTTCATCCTTCTTTATATTTTCACTTTGTCAACTACAATCTTTAAATGTTTTCATATAAATCTATACATATTATAATGTATTTTTACAAGAGCAATCATTTTTTTCGTTCTTAAGCCTTTTTGTTGATTAAAATTTTAACAATTTATTATTTTACCCTCTGATCTACTTCAAGTGACTATTAACATTATATCGCTGGCGGTCACTAAGAGGTGTTTACAACGCACTTCAAATTTACTTTATTTTTGATAATAATTTCTGACAGATCTAGAGATCTGTGTGTATTCTTGAAGTGCGATCTAAACGACAAGAGAGTGACCACTAGAAGGTTAATCAACTTGCCTATTTGCCTATTCAGCTGCTATTTTATTAGGTGGGTAGGTAATGAATATTTTGTCAATATGAATTGCATATTTATCATTTAACCCTTTGTTCACCAGAATGAATGAATATACTATTCTGGAGAAACTACTTATGATAGATTATATATGGGTCATTCTCCCAAGCAACCCCAAATTGTAGGCAATGTTCAATATTTGAAAAATGTTGTTATTATAATGTTCAGAATAGTACAAAGAATCTAGGCATAATAATACACAAGAACCAAAGTGACGCCATTGTCCACAGAATGAACAAAATTAACAGAAAATCAATATTATATGTTATAACTAAAACACAAACCGGGCATTCTAACTGCGAGAGAGTATCATCAATTCAAGATAAAAAATGGTTCCTTATAATATAATTTGTATATACAAAAAAAAAATCAGATGTATGACCACAGAAGTGATTGCTCGCATATGTGGTCTAGGTGTTCAGAGGGCGAACATTACCATATTTTGGGAATGTTTACAGTTTCGAATGTGTAGTGCTGTCTATTATCGATGGGAAGGATCTCCAGCACCTCATGTACCTCACATATTTTGACGTCAGCAATGTCATCTACCTCTGGGAAGACCAACTTTTCACCAGAACTCTGACCATCATTGAGTTGTCCTCATTGTTGGATATGATTATTCCGATGAACTCTTTAGCAGCATTACAAGCACATGCGAGGATATGAACCAGCAGTTTGAATGTTGCTAGATTACTAGATTTGAAGAATACACCTCGACTATCGGAAAGTTAGACTAGGGGTGAAGAGATAGCTATCTGTCCAATTCATAATGTTGGCATACTTTATTTGATATACACACATTGCAGCTTAGTCTAGGTGCGTGAATAATGTTTTTTTCATTGGTCCATGTTACCGTGTGAATCGCCTGCGTACCTATGAACGTTTTTATCTCTGGCTTTCAAAATAAGTTCAATTATTGGGATCTCCGTATCATTAATTGCTATTACATTTATTCCTATGCAGTTATCTTTCAGGGAGATTAGTAAGGTATTAATGTCAGGATTATCCATTCCGTGAGCAACCAGGGAATCTGCTTTGCGTTTTAGGCTATTATGTTTTACTGTATTAATACATTACTGCACAAATTTTTTAGACAAATTTATTTACGTGTAGTTATTTCTTTAACATGTTAATTCCGTGGACATGAATCACTCCTTTAGACATATCATTCCACAGGAGTGACGTCTACCAAAGTGAGGAAATGAAGGTAAGATCAATTTGTACATTTAACTTATGACATTACCAATTATAGGCCGCAGTTCCCTTTGAAATATGTAGTAGGAATATTTATTAAAAGCTTACTTACCCAAAATATAGATTCCACTGGAGTGATGCAGTGATTTCGTTACACACCAGTGTCATACTTGAAAGCAGCACAGCACCCAATACAATTATGCTCCGAATGCATTCAGACTCGTAATCACAATAGTAACAAGTAGCGAAGTCTATTTTGATTTTTAAGAACTTTTGTGAGACTATAGATTTTTAGTGCATTTCCGCGTTGGAGTAATATCGTCATGTTTTAAGTACGCTTGAAAATAAAAACCATAAAGTTTACAATAATATTTACAGATTTCAAACATGGATCAGAGTATTATCTTTAATTTTGATTTTTTTTAAATAACCATAAACTTTATTACCTACTATGTGAACAGTCCACTGAAGTGATTTTTCTACCACAAAATTGATTATTTCGGATAGTTTAAAAGATTTTCAAATGAAACTTTAAACTTAGTTAGTTCTTTAGTAATGCCACAAATTAAAGCCACTTATTCTCATAATAAAGTAAATATTTAACATGAAAATCGCGCTAACACTTTTTGATCTGCTCGGGGGAATGACCCATGTATTATTTTTATAAATATATAAACACATTATCTGGTAAGATGGATCATTTATCGACGATGATAATTTTGCATCAGCAATCAAGAAGTCAAGGCATTGAAAATAATATGAGGGGTGACTATTTAAATAATGGTGCTGGTAATTTAAATTAAACATAAGTAGGTACGTAATATAAAAATCTGACAATTTTTATTTCATTGAAATTTATTTTTCTTCTTTTCTTGGGATATTCTCAGTTTCAAATCATCTATGGTCTATACATCCTTGCCTATGAAAAAAATCAAAACCCGCAAGAGTGTCGTATAGTTAATATGCAATGATATTCCAGTTAATAACTTTACAAGGTGGTCGGAGGTAAAGTGCACTAACTTGAGGTGATTCTACATGATAGGACAAGCCATTCAAAAATATAAATACTATTTTCCTAAATTCCAACGTTTTAAGATAGTTTTCTGGTAAAAAAGTTGAATCATTTGGATGGAAATAAAAAATATATTTTTCAATATATTGGGAAAAAACGATGAAATTTGAAAAAGAGTTATTTATATTTTTTACCTCTTGTACTGTTGTGTAGAATCACCTCCCAAAGTTAGTGTACTTTACCTCCGGATACCTTGTATTCAACAGTTAGTGCACTTTACCCCTGGCCACCTTGTATACAACAGTTATAGATTTAAAAAGAAGATAATATGACCATAAACTTTAATGAGGTTATTTATTATTTCAAGATATACAATTTGACCCATCACCTTTCACTGCGCGTACAACACAGATTAAAAATAAAAACATTGACATTTTTTTTTACAAAAATCTACAATGGGTTGTGACAAAACTCAGATGAACTCATATACTGAAATACATGAAATGCTTTAATGTATTTCAGTGTATGGAGTGATACACATTTAACTGGCAAAATGGTATTTGTTATCCGTTTTCCCGTCATCAATATTTATTATTTTCTGGAAGAAGAAATGCGGTGATGAATGCATAATCAGATATCAGGAGACTCTGATAAATGCTCTTTCAAGTCTCCAGATTGGATTACTGTGATAGTTAGTATGCTGGTCTGCCAAATGTACATTTGATCAGACTGCCCAGCGCCTTGTCTGATATGAGACAACAAGATTCTATCTGCCAGTTTTAAGAAACTAAAAGCAATATGCGATATTGTTTCTCTATCTGCAAAGAAAGAATGGACCACAGCAACGAGTGGCGGGGTTCAGCTAGTAAAATAATAAAAATTAATATGAAGAATGTACATATTATAATTGAACTATCTCTATGTTTCATGACATTCCATGTAAAAAACGTGGCATTTAGCTCAAAAACTTAAGGCGATCCACTACGTCGTGTAATATTTTAAATTGAGCCGCTATCAATAGCAACCCTTACGTAGATGGCGATAAGGTTTAAACTCCCGCTTAACACCGTCCGCCTGTTTTGATTTATGCAAGAAAAAAACATGGCCAAAAAGTGCCTTTTATGTTATTTTGTGGATGTTTAGGCATAAATATTTAATTTTTTTTGATCATTTTATAAATAACTTAATTTTCCACATTATACAATAAAATTATAACCGAAAATGTGTTTGTAAGTAGGAGATTTTGAACTTTAAAGCAGTTTTCATAGGCCTTATACATTATTTTTTTCTGGGCTTATAAAAAGACTTATCTAAAAAATACTCGATTATTTCAAAGGCCAAGATGTATTCTACTCGCAGTATTTAATTAAAGCATCTGAAACATTTCTAGGCGACCAAATTTTCAAACCAAAAACACATGATTTTGCATCACTACGTATGGCATCGCCTTAAGCAAAAAAAATAACTAGATAGAACCTTGTTGCTTTAAAAATCAGCTAAACCCAGAGCAACCGGGTTCTATATGATTATTAAATAAATAAAAAAATTGGCTAAATGCCTACATAGAATGTTCCAAAACTTAAAGATAATTCTGACAAAGAGACTCAGTTTGGTTTAAACCTCGTATTAATGCTGCTAAATTTGGGAATAGAGCTTTCACTGAACACTGGGTCCACATTATTGGAATCATACTTGACTGATCTCTGCATGAGGGACAATCTTGATATCAGTCAAATCTGATGCACCAAACAAACTGGTCGAACCCTCATGTAAATGTTGCTAAATTTGGAAATAGAGCTTTTAACACACTGGGTCCACGTTCATGGAATGACCTACCATTTAGTTTAAGGTCAGAAACTGGTTTTGAAAAACATACTACTTGAACCCCTAGAATCTATATATTTTGCAATGTATTTCTCTTATAAGCGAACCTTATATCAAAATAAAATACTGTTTTTGAAAGCAGATGAAAGACTCTTTCTATTTTAGTTTTACATACATATCAACATATGCATTTAAAAATATTAAAAACATAGATAAAGTTGCTTACTGATAGTTTTTATTGTGTAAACTGTAATTACCACTTTACACATAACTAAAACATACTTAATTAGAAAAAAGTATTATAAAATTTATTGTCAAAAAATTATTAAAAAAATTGCAAACCTTAAAAATATTTTTCAAATAAATGTGGTTTCATAGAATTATTCAAAAAATTTCGAGAGTGTTGTAAACTTTCAAATGCATATATTATTTAAAGGCCATATTCTGTGAAGAGATTAAGAAATTATAGTATTTCCACTGGAAAATCCAAATAAATGGAATATTTCTGAATATTCTGAGTATCAGAAAACTAAAAAGTGTTTTTAAATGGTGATGAAATATGTATTCAAATATTATTATACGCATATTTTTTGAAATATAAAATATAAATAAAAATTGATTTTATGCTTTTTGTAACTAAATTACTGATAGCAAAAAAATATTTAAAAACTCACGCATTTTATCAGAAATGTATTACAATGTTTGTTTGTAATATATATATATATATTTTTTTTCAATGTATTACAATTTTTCATCATTTGTTACCTCACTTTTTTGTTGTTTCATATAAAAATAATTCATAAAAAGTTTAATAATTTTTTTTTCAAATTACGATCTTTGGTTTCATAGAGGTGTACATTTTAATTCTTCTGTGGTTAACCTCTAGATTTGAATATATAGCTTGGTACTTTTTAATTCTTCTGTGGTTAACCTCTAGATTTGAATATATAGCTTGGTACTTTTTAATTCTTCTGTGGTTAACCTCTAGATTTGAATATATAACTTGGTACTTTTTAATTCTTCTGTGGTTAACCTCTAGATTTGAATATATAGCTTGGTACTTTTTAATTCTTCTGTGGTTAACCTCTAGATTTGAATATATAGCTTGGTACTTTTTAATTCTTCTGTGGTTAACCTCTAGATTTGAATATATAGCTTGGTACTTTTTAATTCTTCTGTGGTTAACCTCTAGATTTGAATATATAGCTTGGTACTTTTTAATTCTTCTGTGGTTAACCTCTAGATTTGAATATATAGCTTGGTATTTTTTCTTTCTAATACCATTTAGATTATATTTCTCACCATGACAATAAGGGAAATACATACAAGGATTTCTGTGAGACCATGTGAGTTGTTCCCAAAAGCAAACAAATTAGCCTTTAATTATCATTATTTTGATGTGTTGATATTGAACTGTTTATCACGTTGCAGGCCCCAGTGACGGTGGTGCCAAAGCCCATCTTCATTGGGCAGGGCTGTGCCCCACCTCCGCCTGAGCTGGATGATCTGTCCCATCTTGCTTGATCTTCGGAGAAAAACTAATCCTCCCTCTCCAGTAGTATGCCTTTTCAGGTTTGTTTTTACATCTGAAGAAATATTACAAATTTGTCATCCTTACCCACCCTCATCTATTCCATATTCTTCCCCCTCCCCCCCTCCACCACCTTCAGCTACACAGCATACCCCAATGGGGTATTTTCACAAACTATGAATACCGTTAAATATGTGTGGAAGATTAAGGACCAGTTGTTTCATATAATTTGAACAATTCGTCCAATTTCAAAGTGAATTTTCAAGTTCCCAGAAAGTTCTATTCAAGTTTTGTTATTATTTCAATTCTGTGAAGCAACTGACCCATAGTGATGTATGTAGTAACAGAACTTGAATAGGACTTTCACAGAACTTGAAAATTAACGTTGTAATTTGGTGAATTGTTCAAATTCTGTGAAACAACCTGTCCTTAAAGTTTATTTTTATGATTGAGATTATTGTACTACAAACATAAAATTTGAATATTTTCATTCATAATTATTGATTTCAAAAATGATCTAAAGCCACACATTCCGAAACGGTTTCAACTGGCTACCATGTCATTATGACATAGAAATGGCCAATGTCTGGTAAGACGGCTGTCACCAACTACGCCCAGAGTGATCTTAACACCGTCAAATTCACAAATAAAAACGAACATGTCGTTTTTGCCGCAAATCGTAATATTTTTCTAAAATAACGAAAAATAGTGGAAATGTCCTATTTGGGATGCCGTAGTCTCTCTGGTTTCAGATGATTGGGAACCGTGGTCTCTTTCAGTGGTGGCTCGTGACTATTGGGTGTACTAGAGTGCTAATACTACAAAAAAGGCATTATGATGTTGTTGTAGTCGAAAACGTTTTTTATTTCTTCGAAAATTCGGTTTTTTATGAAGATTTTCAGAACTTCCGTGCGGCGCCTGGTCAAACTGAAATTTCCTCTAAATCTTCATACAAAAATCGAATTCTCGGAGAAAAAAAAATCGTTTTGGACTAAACAACATCAATAATGTCAAATTTTTCAAACATAGCACTCTATCACACTCAAAAGTCACGAGCCGCCACTGGTCTCTCTTTTTTCTTTTGTAAATTGGAGATATAAGTTTTCTTTCATAGCGGTATAGATCACAAATCTAGGATTATCTGTTCAGTGCCTCAGACCCTCTATACAGCATCCCCAAAGATGACCTCTGATAAAATATTTCTTTAACCACTCGATCGATAGAGATTTCTGGCTGTTTGGTTTTCGATTTGGTCATTCAATTTAATTAATATCATACCTCCAAATATTAATATGGAAACATGTGAACTGGCTTAAAGCCAATGAATCCACCTAGATTTGACCATTTATACCATATTTTTAGGTTTTATAAAAAAACCAACATCCTAAATTTTAGTACCTATCTCTCGAGTGGCTAAGGGAGTTAAAAAAAAAGCCGCACATATTCCTTTTTTGGAGCATATAAAAAATTGTAGTTAATGTCCATTTTCCTACTGACCCAAACTTATAACCAATACTTGCAAATTAAAAATTAACCCGCGGGGCCGGCAAGAAACTTCAATAAATAAAAATACATTTTTGTTAAAGCCAACATGAAGACATTGATAAAGTGACATTTTTATTTTTGTCTTTAATTAACCTAATAGAAGTAATATCCAAAGGCAAAATAAATGTATAAGGTTGACACTGTATTGCAGTGCTTCCTACCGTGCTTGGGCACAATTTTCCAACACTGCAAATGCAGTGCTCCGTCCCTAATAGGTTAATATGCATTTTTCTATGTAAATAATTCATGAGATTGTTTGAAAGAAAATTATTCAAAATGAAGCTCTTGAAAGGGGCGTTTTTAAAGAATTAATTTCTGCCGTAGAAAAAATATTAAAAAAAACAAATTTATAATAAAAACTTTTTTTATTTTCCTTGGTATGTTATTTCTACCCCTGATAATGTTTTGCTCAACCTGTCTACAAGGCGTTTCTATATATCGTCGTTCTAGTTCGTTTTTGTCCAACAGACCATTTTTGGTGAAATTGAGTTAAGTATGCAGTTCTTCGAATGCATTTATTTATACGATACAAGTGAAAAAAAATATTTTTAATGTATTTTCAAGACGCTGTTTGTCTTTTTTTTTATTTATTTTTTTTATATTAACTCCACACAGGAGGCCCTGAAGAAAATAATTTCCCTCAGGGCCTATGTCATCTTTGGGGATGCTGTGTGGAGGGTCTTTTTGTGGAGAGGAAGGAGTGAACATGGGTCTTGAAGAGTCATGTTGTAGGAAGGAGGAAACACAGAGGCCGGCAGTTCGTTCCACAGCCGAGCTGTTGAACTTAAGAACGAATCGTAGAAGCGACCCGTTCTCATGTGACAAATGTCAACCGTGTACAAATGTTGGGCGCGCGTTTGGCGTGTATCCCGACTACGCACCGCTGCCGAAGGGATCAATGACGCTAGTTCCTCAGAGCATCTTCCATTGTAATACCGATAGAACAAGGACAGCATACCTACCTGACGCCTGTGCTCTAAAGATTGCAGTCCGTTTGTTAAGATTGGGGAATTTATCAAACGGACCGCCCGTTTTTGCACAGAGTCAAGGGTTTTTTTCAGATATTTAGGGGCTCCGGACCAGAGATGGCTGCCAAATTCGACAGTAGGGCGCACTTGCGATTTGTACAGGGTCAGCAGTTGTGTACTATTAAAGTATCTGCGGGCCCTGTACAGCACGCCCAGCTTCTGAGAGGCCAGCTTTATTAGGCTTAGGCTTATTTCTTAGGCTTCGATGGAGCCCCCGTACCTGAGCTGGTCACTTATAGTTACACCAAGCATATCAATGGAAGGCCTGTTCGGAAGATTGCTTCCGTTGAAGGACACTAGGTTAGCATTTAGATCCCTTTTAGACGTAATCAGACAGGATTGGGTCTTTGAAACATTAAATTGGACGAGATTATTTTTACCCCAGGAGGAAATACTCTTGAGATAACCGTCCATTCTCTGCTTCAAAGCCCTCCGAGCCGTTGGAGTTTGTGTGCCCTTTGGGGGCTTGTCAAACAAAAAGCTATCATGAACTGTACTGTCATCCGCGTAACAATGAATCGGTGCACATGTCAAAAGGTCATTGATGTGCAACAAAAACAAAGTCGGAGACAGAACCGATCCCTGTGGGACGCCAGCATTTATAGAGTGTGAGGATGAGGTGAAACCGTCAGCAACTGCCTGAATCGACCTATCCCTTAAAAAGTCAGCAATCCACGTACACAGGGATGCGGGAAGTCCGTAAGAAGGCAATTTGTTGACAAGTCCTCGGTGCCAGACCCGGTCAAAGGCCTTGGATATGTCTTAATTCCACTAAAATTAAACAACATTCCGAGCGTGTTTATCCAACACTGTGTCCTACATCCAAATTAAAAACGTATTTTTTGCGTAATTTTAAACATTTGGAAAGAACTTTAATCAAAAATAATAATTTATATTACTTTGAATCATTTTAGTGAGCTTAGAATGAGCTAATTTCATTGTATATGTGGTCTGTTGGACAAAAACGAACTAGAGTGACGATATGTAATGCCAAGAAAGAAGTCAAATCTACAAGAATTACTGAAGTAATTTTTCTGGAAATTACAATAATTATGCTCCTTTTACAGATTTATTATTAGCGCGCCTAACTACTGCAAATCAAGGATTAGTGATACCACAATGGCTCCATATTTACCCGTGGAGTGGTGCTATTGCATGCGGACATATCATCAAACGCCAACTATTTTACAGTTTACGGATGGCGCTTGTTAATTTTGCGTAGTGAACTTTACTTTCAAATATAATGGTTTGTTTGCATTTGAAGTACACAGTGCAGTACACTTTATTACATAGATATTATATTTCTGATGTAAATGATAGACAAATTTTGAGTGTTTTAAGATATTTAGCTCAAATGTAAGTCGATTAGTTTTCAGTTACAACTCATTGTTAGTACATATGTTTTTTTTAAATTCATCAGGTATTCTTGAATTTAGTCATTTACAACAATAAATTGACTTTAAATTGAATTTGTTACTAGCGTCATGTATTCATGGTCTCACAAGATCAGGTAGATACAAGCCGATTGGCACCGAACTAGGAGCAAACTGCACTGACTATCAAAGCGGCAGAGCCAATGAAAGTTATGCGTTTGGTATTCAGGTAGAAACAAAGTAGTGCTGTGCGTAGATGCGATTTGCAGTAGTATGTGTGAACGATGTTGGCGACATAGATCATGGGCCACCTCTCTTACTTCTATTATCTTTGAACCAGAGTAATCGAAATGAGTCATTTTTGGTGCGCTAAAGACCAAACCTCTGTACTATATTATGTCAATGACCTAAAAGCAAAAATTTTAAGTTATTTATTTAAGATAAATTTTATAATGAACGCTTGTGTGTAGCATGATAATATATTATTAAAGATAAGAACATATATGATTCAGATAAAATGATGTGCTTTGGAAACCTAACTCATGTTAGATGGGTGCTTTATTAAAATTTATGTACAGTACACTTAATTCTGTTATTACATGGGAATACGTTCCATCACACACCGTGTAAAAAAATTACATTTTCATTTGTATTGTAAATTGGGAGATTTTCACCCATCAAAGAAACACATACAGCATTAAGGGTAAGGAGAAGAAACTAAAATGAGCGGTACAGTGGGTACCTTTCAATGATTTGAGAAAAAATATATCTGCCAGTCTACAGGCAACTCGCATTGCAGAAAGTATTTTAGTCTTCGTTAATGAAATCTGCTTATGGACAGCCGTCTCTTTTTACAATGGTGTGCGAATTCCTTGCTGTACTCAGTCATAACAAAAAAGGTTTTAGTTACTTATACAAACCAAATATTTTGTAAGAGTAAATAGTTTACCCATTTGCAGTTATCACATAGTTTTCTCACCTCACTAAACTATAATTTTGTATTTTGCTCTGCTCTACTTATATTTTGATAGTATTTGTGTCACACGCTGCCGTTTTGAAATCAGTTCCTGAAAAAGCTTTAAATTAATAAAATAACGTTTATCTGTGGAGTGCAATGCGATATTAGTGATTATTGTCTTTACCATTTATATATTTACACAGTTTGAATGCACAGGAAACCATCATTGCCAAATTTTTCTGCAAAATGTTCCAATGTACGCGCGTCTAAATACAAACGATGACGTATTCTATTCAGTAAATGTCCAAGCCCAGTTGATGCCGAAATAGGTGGTCACATGGTTGCCTCAAGGCTGTCCAAATGGTATTATGATTTATTTATGTGTTCAGATATATCAGTGGAGAATTATAATAAGAATGGATATTTCCATTACATTTTGTTCACTATGTTAAAACAGAATTGACTGTAAAAGACGTTTTTTGGTGATTTATCTAATTAAATCAACAGTACTTTGTAATTTTAATGATTGCATATATTGTTTCTATTGAGTTGTTATTCTGTACTATGAAGTTAAGATTGTAGAATTTGTATGTAAATAATAATTTTATAAACATTACTGATCTTTTGTATTGCACAGCCTGTACTGAGACTATTGTTTTGTTCTTCTGTATATCATAGAATTATGTATTAAATTAATTTAGTATTATTATAAATGTTGTTTTTATTTTATCCAATCCTCTTTGTGGGGCCGGCCCTGAGCCAATTAAATAAACGGCGCCCAACGCGACGCTACTTGTAAATACCAGAAGATGTTTAGGTACCTAGGTGGGTGATCGCTGTAGTCAATCCTATTTGCGGGGCTGGCCTTGAGCGAAACGGTACCCGGCACGATGTAACTTGTCAATACCAGAAGATGTCTAGTTACCTAGGTGGGTGATCGCTGTAGTCAATCCTATTTGCGGGGCTGGCCTTGAGCGAAACGGTACCCGGCACGATGTAACTTGTCAATACCAGAAGATGTCTAGTTACCTAGGTGGGTGATCGCTGTAGTCAATCCTATTTGCGGGGCTGGCCTTGAGCGAAACGGTACCCGGCACGATGTAACTTGTCAATACCAGAAGATGTCTAGTTACCTAGGTGGGTGATCGCTGTAGTCAATCCTATTTGCGGGGCTGGCCTTGAGCGAAACGGTACCCGGCACGATGTAACTTGTCAATACCAGAAGATGTCTAGTTACCTAGGTGGGTGATCGCTGTAGTCAATCCTATTTGCGGGGCTGGCCTTGAGCGAAACGGTACCCGGCACGATGTAACTTGTCAATACCAGAAGATGTCTAGTTACCTAGGTGGGTGATCGCTGTAGTCAATCCTATTTGCGGGGCTGGCCTTGAGCGAAACGGTACCCGGCACGATGTAACTTGTCAATACCAGAAGATGTCTAGTTACCTAGGTGGGTGATCGCTGTAGTCAATCCTATTTGCGGGGCTGGCCTTGAGCGAAACGGTACCCGGCACGATGTAACTTGTCAATACCAGAAGATGTCTAGTTACCTAGGTGGGTGATCGCTGTAGTCAATCCTATTTGCGGGGCTGGCCTTGAGCGAAACGGTACCCGGCACGATGTAACTTGTCAATACCAGAAGATGTCTAGTTACCTAGGTGGGTGATCGCTGTAGTCAATCCTATTTGCGGGGCTGGCCTTGAGCGAAACGGTACCCGGCACGATGCTACTTGTCAATACCAGAAGATGTCTAGGTACCTAGGTGGGTGATCGCTGTAGTCAATCCTATTTGCGGGGCTGGCCTTGAGCCAAACGGCGCCTGGCCTAGTAGACGCGTAGGCGGGTAGTAGGTGATCGCTGTAATTAATAATATTTGGATGATTGTATTCTTGTGCAGCGCGGATTTGATGAAAAATAATCTTAAGGTCGGTGTGTTAGGTTAGTATTATCAGCGCTTAGGGCCGGCCCTGCCTCGTTGAATTATTGGTTTGTTTTGTTATGTTATCATCTCTGATTGTTATATACAATAATATGTATAACTAAGCTACAGATGTATTTGCGTTCACAATTATACATTATGTTCTCAGTGGTAAAATAAGTTCTTTAAAAATAACTCAACCCGATAGTAAATTTCTCCAAGGATTCCAAAAATGTTTTTCATTTAATTTTGATTGAAATGTTTATGATTCATGGTATCTATTATGTAAATTTATTTAATCTAGAAAAATCTAAATGCGAAAAGAATATTACTTGCAATACTAAGGACGGGTTGTTTCGGAGAATTTGAACAATTCATCAAATTTCAACGTTCATTTTCGGGTTCTGTGAAAGACTTATTCAAGTTCTGTTTTTATATCATTGTAGGCTAGTTGCTTGACAAAACTGAAATAAAAACAGAACTTGAAAAAATCTTTCACAGAACTTGAAAATGAACGTTGAAATTTGATGAATTGTTCAGATTCTCCGAAACAACCCGTCCTAATACTTTTCTGACATAATTTGGACTTTTGAAGTATTGATTTCTTGGGTTATTACATATTTTTTTAATATAACATGGCGCCCTTGATATTTCTAGGGCGCCATATTCTTAGGTAATTTTTCACAAAACAACGCTTTACAAATATCCATCATCCATTATTTTTGCTATATTATTTATCACTCTGATTTAGTAATTATTGAGATTTCTTGATTTAGACTTAAAAACAGAAAATTTCTTTGTATGTCCCACTACAACAAAACTCTCAAATGGTTAAGCATGAAATTCGCCCAGCTTTTTCTGTCTAGAATATCTAGGCCCGTCATGAACTTTGATATATCCATTAAGGCCCCGTAAGCGTTCAAAGATGATTTGAAAGGGAGATATGGAAATACGAATGTTAGAGGGAGAGCGCTACTGAAAATATTTAATAAAACACGACTTGTTTGAAATAGTGCAAAAATCTCTCGAAAAATGCTTTAGTTGCATTTAAAGATACACTGCGAATTTTTTTATGCCTATAACATTTTAAATAACAGAACAAAACAATTTTAAATAACTTTCGGAACTTATTTCCGATTTTTTTCTATCGATGGAATTTCATATAATTAACGTTTTGGTATAACAAATGTATAGATATTATCTTCAAAAATAACATATTTTTTGTTGAACTTAAAAACTGAAAGAGTTAACAAGAAACTTCTTTAAAATCGGTAAAAATTATGTATGTGGGGGCTTAAACTGTCAACACTGTGTTGAAACCTTGGCAAATCCAGGTAGTAACTAGAGATAAAGCGATAGAAGCATGTTGCGGGCTTGTAGGTGTGCCCGAAGTAACATGAATTTTATCTTTTTTTTTCAAATATGGAAATAAACAAATAATCAATTTCATTGAATTGTCTGGGGCCTAGGAGTCGAAACGGCATGTGTAAATCGGTGACCTCAGTTTTAAATCACGCCTTTATTTATTTTCTGTTCCGTGAGATAAATTCAACAGAATTTTGAAAATTGATTTTAAAAAGTATTCTATGTAATAAAATTTATTATGTAATATAAATATCAACAGTTGAGAAACAGTGATATAATGTTTTCAACATCCCGCAGACGTTATCTCCACACTTTTAGATTAGAAAATTATAAAATAAACACTTGATTTTAGTTAGTGCTAATTATTCCACGACAAAATGAAGGTGGCAATTATTGGTGGGGGGGTTTCTGGGTTTGGTTCTGCAGTTAGGATCAAAGAAGCTTTTCCAGCTTTCGAGGTATGTTAAATATCCTTTATTATATAACTTATTTACACTATATAAAAGTTTTTTATTCAAAAATTCGTATCAAAATAGAATTCCACCATCTGTTTAAAATTAGAAATAATATGTTATCGCGTGATTGTCAGCAAATGCACTAGGCCGGCCATACAAGTACACGAGCTGAAAACTTTTGAAGCTGAAGCCGATCAAGTATACTTGAAGACAAGTATACTTGATCGGCCTTATGACAACACACCACACAAGCATACTCAAGTCAGTTAATGATAATAACTCAACGGCGGAATAACAGATGAAGGTGATTTTGTTGTGCCATGCAGAGATGTGCAAAATGGGTACCCAAAACCATTTGAAATGCAAAATGGAAATGGGTCAAAATTTTTCCATTTGAAAATGCAAAATGCAAAATGGTTTTTAGAAAAGCATTTCAAATGCAAAATGCAAAATACCTATTTTCAAAATGCATTGAAAATGCAAAATGGTTTCTCAGGTCAAAAAATTAAAATAATTGTAGAATTTTTAAACAATTTTGTCATTTAACCCTCCGTCAGGCACACCTATGGGCGAACCGAAATCGGGCGCTACCGGCCTGAGAGGCCACCAATATATTTTTAGCCCCCACCTTCCACTATATTAATTCTAATACAAAATACTTGTCGGGTAGTCTTTACTAGGATCTATAGAAAGGAATTAAACCAAATATAACACAAAATAACCAGTTTATTAAACATTACCAACCATAAACTAAAATAAACAATTTTCCAAAAACAGTGTTCAAAATAATTGGTCAAACCGAGCTCCATAAAAGTAATAAAAATTTAAAAGTAAGGTAGGTGGTAGTCTCTACTGACTGCAGCCGTAGCCAGATATGGACGTTGAGGTTCCCAAATCAGCAGCCGAAAAACAAGTTTGGCACAGCGCGTTTACGTGGAGTAAACAGATCGGTTGATGACAACCTAAGCATTTGTAATTCATCATCCTCCTAAATCCTGATTCAAACACGCATATTCCACACTTTTGCCTTTTTTGAGGTGATGTAGGGGATGTGTTTTATTGGAAGCGAGTTTGCAACTGAATCGGCATTCCACTTGTATTCAGACTTCGCCGAGCTAGTTGTCCGATGTCGCTCTCATCGCCTAAATCTTCAACCAAAGCTGGATCTTCAAAAGCATCATCATCGAGAAGAAACGTCACCATATCATCAGCATCATTGCGTTGAGAGAGATCATCTTTTCTGGCCATTTCGGCAGAAACATATGTATATAAAATGCCTAAAACTGAAATTATAATTCAATCGGGCGCACTCTGCCTGAAAGGCCAGGGTCCAATACAGAACTTATTTCTCAAGATACTGATAAACTTCATACAGAACAGGCATAATTGAGTGTAATGAACAACTGCAAATAAAAATATCCTGAAAAAGGTCACCTTCAAAATTGTGATGCAATCGGGCGCAGACGGCCTGTGAAGCTGAGTGTAAGGTGTAAGTGAGCTGCGTAAAGACCGACGACTGACTGAAGACGGGCGCCATGTAAGGTTCCTAAAGTTAGGCGAGTAAAATGAGGGAAGGGTGGGAGGCCGCCTTTGAGAATTGGAGAGGGAAAAAATGTCTTTTGTTGGCCTCTGAGGCCGGCTGCGCCCGACGGAGGGTTAATAATGGACATCAATGTAGAACAAACATATTACATGATGGTAAATTCAAAAACACCACGACTACAGATTATGAAACCACAAAAAATTTGCGCGGGACTAATGTTGCCAACGTAAAAACATAGAAACTGCTATCTAACATTTAATATTACAGCGTCATGGCCATGTTCAGTATTTGAATCAGTATTTTTTGTAATGGTATCACTCAATTGACAAATGTAAATTATCTCTCATAGCGAGGTTGAGGACCGACTGATATTTGGCGCTTATGAAAAAAAGATGAGTGGAGATAGTAGGAAGAATGTTGCAAAAAAGCATTTAAAATGGAAAATGCATTGAGAAAAGCATTTAAAATGCAAAATGCAAAATGGTTTTTAGAAAAGCATTTAAAATGCAAAATGCAAAATACCCATTGCATTTTGCATTTCCATTTGAAATGGATTTATTTGAAATAAAGCACATCTCTGGTGCCATGCCATCAATTTAATCCATGGCGTCCACTGATGACGCTTCGGCTGTCATTGCACTAATGTAAGCTATTGAAAAAAGGCAGAAAACAATGCACTATTTGGTGTAAAGATTGGTGAAAACAAGATAACATACAAGGTAAGTTTTTAGATTCTCACGGCCAAAAGCATTTTTGTTGTTTGTTTTTGGGGTGATGTGGATCATCTTCGGATCTACCGGATCTGCCCTGATGATGGACACTGCAACGCTGTCCGAAACGTCGGCTAAAGAAGGAGTTAGCGCAACACGGCATAACACCCCAAAAACAAACAACAAAAAAGATAACATACGAGTTTAAATTAAATCAGTGAATAGAAATTCGTTTATAAAGACTGGCACAATTATTTGCATATGCGTAACTTGTGCAATATTCATCCTACTCACACTCAAGTATACTTGCCTCAAGTATACTTGCGCAAGTTTCTGCTCAAGTATACTTAACACCGGCCTTAAACTATTCCATCCAAAGTTATTTTGATTGAAACTGAATATGTATTAAATTTTTTCCCTAGTTTATTAATGTAGAAATGGCCGCACGAATTCATTTTTTAATATTAAAATTTTTAATAATGCAGTATATTATTTGCGTTAAACTAAACATTTTGGCGAGAGTCATAAATTATAGCGGCCCTAAATTGTGGCATCTCGGAGGGAATGGGTTAAGTCAATGATAATAAGGTGAGTATTAAATTGTTTGGGTTTCTTAGGTTTCAGTCGTCACTAAGGATGTAACCCCAAACACTACTGGTGATGGATCAGCTGGGATATGGGGACCTTATATCCTTGGAAGTACCCCACCAGAAAAAATTATGTAAGATCTCAAAAAACTTATACAGTATGTACCCGAATGATTTTAATCAGCGATTCCTAAGCATATTTAGAGTTAAAAATGTAGATGTCATTTTGCTGTCCGATGATGATGTTGCCAGCTGACCAAGAAAAGTTGTGCAAATTTCATGATGCCAGAGCTCACTGTTACTGACAGTTTTTTCCTGCTCGAGAAAATGCTTTTCTTTCCCATAGATAAGATTACCCTAATGGTAAAACAATTCTCAATTAGAATTTTTTTTTTTTTATCAATTACCAAAAATGTGTAAAAAAATTAATTTGTGTTTCGATTTGGTATTTTAGAAAATGGAGTGGCGAATCGCACAAATTTTTCCACGAATTATGGCGCCAAGGGCTGGGCGGGGCGACACTCATGCCCGTTTTGGAAATGGGCACAACTCCAAATAAAGAACTTCCAATATGGAAAGATCTTGTTTACGGATTTAAAGTTCTGTCAAGTAAGGAACTTGAACTATGGAACAAAACATTTGTGAAGGATTACAAGTAAGCAATCTTATTATACTGCTACAGGTATTGCAGCAAATGTTGATGCGAACACAGTTTCAAACTTATTATTCGACTTCAGAAGAGAAAATTACTGTCAATTTGTTTTTATTGTAACTAAAAGAAAATAGCATAGACGTCCAAATTGATAGACTTGCCGTAACATGAAATCTGGGTATCATTTCGAAGAGCTGGAGGCTAACCAAGTGTCATAATCATCATATCCATCTCCTTACCAGGAGGGTTTGGGAATGCTTTAATTACTCTACCACTGAGTGCACATTGAAATAATTAGTCCCTGTGCCCAAAAGTTAAGTTTGCTGAAGTAAGGCAACGGTTTGCAGCGCAGTCCATTGTGAGACGTTTTTGCGCAGAATTGAAATGTTTGTCTTCAAATCGGTATGTAGCAGTCTGAGTGAAGCAGTAAATTATATTACATTTGTAGTGTGTGTCTTAACCCTTTAGGCCTCTGGCTTATTGTCAGAAAGTTGTAGAATTTCTGTGTATTTCCGCTTCTCAAAAAAATCCAAAAGTGTAAATTTTGGATTAAAAAAATTTGTGCCCCCATATTTACCATTTTGCATTACCATCTGTTTCGTATCTTAAAAACAGTTATTGCAAATATATTTTTTAAACATGCATTATTATATGGAAAGGATAAATAGGGTGTGACCATAGACATATGAATATTAGTAGACCTGCCCTAAGTGATTAAAAGCGTATTATTCCCCACTCCCCATACCGGTTCCATTGGAGCCGGCTGGGCTCGCGTATGGCTTCCCGTGAATCTTGAGAATGTGACGTCATCATTCTTGTTCGAACTAGCGTCGAGCTATGGTCGAGGCATTTTACGAAATAACACGGCAAAATGGTGGCTTAGCTATGAAAACTTGTAAAAATAGATGTGAAAAAGAGAATAAACCCAATTGTATTACATTCCATATGTAAGCATTATTTTAAGCGTAATTACATCGTATAATATGGATCAGTTTGTAGAAACATATACTATCACATCGAGATATATCTGTACGCATCGTTGGTTACTGGGAACTAAATTATGAACACTTATAAAAGTGTCTTAACTAAATACGTAAACTAAATATTCGACTCTGAAAATAGTAGAAATCTTTTTTTGCCGAATTTGGACTTCGCAAATTTGTTCATAACGTGGCGAGTAATTTGCGCTCCCATGTAAAAATGTCTATTCATTCAAAAGCAGATTTTACTTTTAAGAACTAAATGGTGATATTATAATGCGAGATGCCTATATACTGTCAGATTGATTTATTGACGAATCACAGTCAGCTTTACCCCCTTCGTTCTTCAACAGTTGATTTTACCCCTCACCTTTAATTTCTAGTCTATATATTCATATGTCTGTGGGTGTGACCCATTTCATATTTCTGAGATCAAAGAATGCTTCTATGAGAGGAAATAAAATTCATTGCTTTCAGATTACAGATTTTGATAGATACAAATTTTTCGTATTCGATGGTTGGGTACTTTTGGCGCTTGAGAAGTTAAACAATGACAGATTAAAGTCAATAATCGGAGGTTACTAGTGATCATTCAAAATGTCAAAAACTTCAAAAGTGCTGAATGCCGATTTGTGCGGGCATCAAATGTGAGAAGGGTTTAAACACTTTTAAGTCTAAAGTAACAAGTCTAAATCGTAATTAATTGTTGATTATCAAAATTTATTTATTTACAAAATTATATAGACATTTTCATATCTTGCCTCCTAATAATTATCTAGTAGTTTATCTCCATTATTGAAATTCTTAGCATCCCTGATCCAATTGCTTTACAAAACTTGTTTTTAGATCAGCTTTCCATTACATCACCTTTACTTGTGAACCCACAATCCTTTTACCATATTTGATGGACCGTTTCTACAAGGCCGGTGGGAAAGTTATCAAGCAGGAGGTAGAATCCCTGACTGAATTCTCCGAGAGTGGGTATGACGTGATTGTAAACTGCACGGGGCTGGCATCCAGGAAGATTGTGCCTGATGAGAATGTATATCCCACTAGGGGACAAGTGGCACGGGTAAGTAATATGTTCTACAAAACAATTTTAATTTACTAATCAAAATAATTTTAATAATAATTAAAAAAATTATAATTTCGGTTGTGTGTTCAACAAACTCTAAAACTAGAATTTGCTTTGAATTTAAGTGTCATCATTTTCAATATTGGAAGTGTTTGTTTGGAGAATTCAGACAAGCGATAAAGAACCTACCTATAATATTAATATAAAGTATTTTAAACATAAAATTATTTTGATTGCCATTTTCAATGTTGGAACTGATTTGTTAAGAATTCAGACTCTCCGTGATTTTTAACAGGTCTGCGCTAGTAAACAACATAGTTTCCTTTGTGAGCAAGTATGGCCACCCGCAGACCAGAGACTTTAGTTGCGGCGACATTTGGAAACCATTCCGAAATTCATACAAATTCGAAAAAAGTCTCCATACTATCATATTCATATTGCGTATGTACGTAAGCAAACAAATAATTCATCATAATATTTTAAAGCAGAACTTGCAAAAAGAGTATTTTCGTAAAATAATTAAATTAACGCCATCTATGAACGCGTAGATTATAACGTATGCTACGTTTACCCTTAAAGTAATAAATAATAATATAGGGCTGGTAAAAACCTCAAGGGCGCGGTGTTAGGTGTTAGGTATTATCAGCACCTTAGCTTCTTAGCTCCTTGGCAAGTCGGCGCACGGAGCAGACTGCTCCAATTTCTCTGCATAGGACTGGCCCTAGCACATATGATTTTCAAGCACAGAAAACTGCGCTAATTTTATATGGCCTGAGCTCTTTGGGAGGTTTTTGTACGTACAGATTTTTGTTTTATACGTATAAGATTTAAAACAATGTATTCACATTTGTTCTGTCTCAGTTAAAAAGAATACAGCATTTGTCTTGTTATTCAACACGATTGAATTTTATTTCTAATCGGTTGTTTTTGTGTTTAACATAACATTTGAAATAAACTTTTACAATATTGTTAATTATTTGTAACTTTCATGTTTTAAGGTTAGAACCCCGTGGATGTACAACTGTTATTTCTGTGATGGAAACTACATCATTCCAAAGTAAGTTAAAATAAAAGTATTAAAACGGCGTAAGTGCTGATTTAGTAAAAATGAGTTAAACATACAGTTTTGATTATACTGTTAAAATATAATATAACAATACTGTATGATTAATTTATTTCCCGCATCGATATCAGTCTTTCCTTTCTTAATAAGTTGAGGGAAAAGTTTTTTTTTCTGAGAATGTCTCTGAGATATGCAAATTTTAATTTCTTGACCGAGAAAGTAAGTTCTCTTTTTCCTCATTATGCATTTGTTCCGTTCGGTATATATTTAGCTTTCTTCTATAAGTTTTTTGCATTTCAAAAGCCCTCTTTTAGATAAACCTGTAAAATCTGCGAGTTCTTCCAACCTTCTACTGATGAATTGTTTTTTTTTTTCTAGCAATTTCAGTGTGGTCCTTGGTGGAACTAGTCAAGCTAACGATTATAATACAAATGTTTCCGAGATCGACAGGAAGTTTATTAACGATGGATGCCGTGCGATTGTCCCTGGACTAGAGGTAAAAAATATGTACCTCTTTGTTGTATGTATAATACAAACAGAAACCAAACCCATAAATTGTGTCAAATGGTCAAATCTTGTATAAGGAGAAATGAGTTGTGAAGTTGCAAAATCCGAAATATTTTAAAAATATGGATATAGTCACAAACTTAGGGGAATATAAGGGATATACATTTTATGCTAAACTAACTGTACCCCTCCACACATTGCTGTGGCTCAGTTTATCTGTGCAGATAGAGAAAAAATAGACTGTTTTGCTTTTACATCCAACAGATAGGGCTGTTTTTCAAAAAAAGCATGTTTTTTTCCTGTCAAAGGTTACATCTATATAATAAATTTTCAAAATTTTAAAGCAATCTATGGAGAACTTTCGGAGATTTAAGATTTTGAACAAACGAACATTTTTATTTATTTAGATTTCTAACCAACTACCTACGTTTATATTACTCTTCTGATATTTTGCGAAAAATACTTTTTTATTGTGATATTATTTATGCACTCGTCGAGGGCACCCATCACTTCTCCAAACCGTTTTAAGGACCAAATGGTTCCTTCTATCGGTTCTCACGTCAAGACTATACTTTTGTTTAAATGATTCTAAAAACCTCCGACTGTTCCTATGCGGCACAACATACATTTATACATATCAAAAACATTTAAGTGTTCTCATCCAAGGTAGTTTGTTCCTGTTATTGAAGCTAGTGGAGACACAACATTTATAAAGAAGAACAAAGGAAAGAGAAAGAATAAGCAAATTTAAACATGTTCTCATGGCAGCAAACAACACAAGAACAGCCTTAGCTTCTGGAGAACCACAAGCAGTCCCGGCGAGAGACAATGAGCAGTGGGATGGGAAGGATGAAGACGGTAGGATAGTGGAGAAGAGACTTCTGAAGAACCCTGGGGACTAAGTGACTCACTCCAGAGACCAAGTAACTCACTCCAGAGAACTGGAGATCAGGGTCGAAGGGAACCTTCCCTTTCACTGCTACCGCTACGTCAGGGGTGGTGCACTGAACAGTGCAGGAAACTAAGCGACAATAAGACTACCTGTGCCAGGCAGGGACAAGGGGCTGTTCCTCTCCCTTATGGGGAGGGTGTAATAATACAGACAAAGAAGCAGTATAATTCTAGCCAGTAAAATGAAGTAAAATACTAAACAGATTCCAGTATCATTTCCAGAAAACATAAACGAAAGCAAAGAAGTTCATAATGTTATAACATATTTTATATTACCAGGGCGATAAGTACATAAATAAAAACCATTTATACAATATGCAGCTACTAAGTCAATACATTATTTTTATGTACTTACTATCAAAACCATTAGAAATTTCTAGAATGGGTTTGCAACTCCATAACTCATAATAATATATTACGTAGATTGCGTTGAAAAGGTTGGCGTTGTAAAGGTTAACCATTTTTAAATTTGAACTGCTCAGGTGTAAACCGTATGCCTTGATTTTATATTTGAATTATTTTATTATTATTTACCTGAAAGAGCCACGAAACATAACATACACTTAATTATTTTTAGTCGTTCTCGTTACATAGTTAGGTCCGGTTTGGCTAGAAGTCAGTCAATCGATCAGTTCGATACTCATAGGCACCAACTGACTTCCTTTTCTTTTTTTTTTATTTTTCTTTTTTTTATAGGTGGTGTTTACTATGTCTAGGTTTCCATGGAGTATTTTTGTTTAAAAAAATTTTTTTAAAAAAATATTTTTTTTAGAATGCTGAGACATTATTTGAATGGGTCGGTTTGAGGCCATCTCGCCAAGGGACTGTTCGCCTCGAGCGTTCAGACATCAAGACCAAAGACAGGAAGAAAATCGTTGTCATCCACAACTACGGTCACGGAGGCAGTGGAGTCACATTGTGCTGGGGCTGTGCTGGTGAAGTCTTGGACATATTCAAGACTGTAGTCGCTGAGAAGTCACATTCCAAACTGTAAATGTGTGTGTACTACATCACTTTTAATAATAATCAAAAGTAATGACGAAGGAAAATAATCTCTCCTATATCCACATACAAAGGGGAAGGGAAAGGGAAAAAAAAGATAACAACCTATCGTTTTTATTTGTTTCCCTCTCATCTCATCTTCTTCCCCTGTGCTATTTCGGCGGCCTCCATCCACAGTACGCCCACCCTGTCCCCGCGCAGCCTCTGGAGTCGCTTCTCCTAACTTTGTCTGTGGATTAATTTGTTTACCAAATAAAAAATAGATTGGAAGACATTGCGGTTATGGAAATAATTCATAAGTTTCAGACATTAATTTGTTCGCTCTTGGGAACAACTCATATGGTCTGATAGAAATCGTTGTGTCTCCCTTACTCTCATGGTTAGAAATGTGATCTAAATGGTGTAAGAAAGAGAAAACACCATGCTTTATATTCAAATGTAGAAGTTAACCACAAACCTAAATTGTACACCGCTATGAAACCAAAGGTTTCGACAGCAATTTGAAAAAAAATTGTGAAACTTAGTGAATTTTTTATTAATTATTTTTATATGAAATGACAAAAGAAGTGAGGTGACAATAACGTTTGTAATACATTTGTCTAGTAAAATTTGTGTTTTTTTTTTCGTTATCAGTAATTTTAGTTGCACAAAAGGAAGGGGAGCCATTTTTTTATGTATGCATTCAAAATTTTAATATTTCAAAAGTTATTAATAAAATTTCAAAGCGTATTTTATCACCTTTCAAATACAATTTTTAGTTTTCGGATACATTCAGAAATATTCCATTTATTTAGATTTTACTGTAAAGCGGAAATAATATCTCCTGACAGAATATGCCAGAGACCTGAGGAGTTGGTTTAAGAACTCTTATTAAATTTTCCCAAGAAGATTTTCAAACTTTTTTATATGAAAAAAATCATTTGTTTTCCTCTTTATGATTGACGAGTATTATGAATTATTATTATTATTATGTGTATAAAAATAGATATTGAATAATTATGTTCCATTTTATTTGCACTTCCCTGGTTTTTGACCCCCTGACCTGTAAGCTAAGAAAGTTTTGAAAACTCTGTAAATGAGCTTATCAAAATGAAAATAGTTCATATAAAAAATTCTTATTGAAAGATTGGTAAGTAATTTGTGACTTTACAATCAAATGGTATTAAAATTTAACTCCTCAAACACCTCACAAGAGCGCCCCTGTCTGTACAGTATAAGGAACTTTTTCACCGCCCGGTTGGGCAGCGTTGTGAGGCGGGTTAAGGTGGGAGCTGTAGGGAGGGATTTGTTAATGCGGGTCTTGAAGAGGCTTGGATTATATGAAGGAGGAAATACAGTTATGAATTTACATCACATAGAGAACCAAAACAAACTTTTTTGTTCGATCTGAGAATTATTGTAATGTTTTTTTACTACTTTTTCTATTTTTTCTGCAACAAAAGAGTACAATAAAGACTAACACTAGAAGTGCCTTCCATAGAAATTTAAATGGAAAAATTTAGCCAAATCGCCCAACGCTCCGTCTCACTTATTCTCGCCTGAAATAGGAACTTCTTGTGTTATTATTTATGCTATGGCTTCGACGCATAAGGGTGCTTATAAATACGCGAGCCAAACTACCGAGCTGAACCACGACTTATGTGAATGGAACGAAGCGACCGCGAATGGCGCTAAACGCCGCTTGCGGTTGCTTTGTTCCTTTCCCATAATTTGTAGATCGGCTAGCGCGTTTTTTCTCGTGACTATAAGCAGCATATTAAAGGATATTAAACAGCTATTAGTTATTAACCCCCTAGTGTTCAGCGTTGGGAATGTGGCGAACACATCGCTCAGGGAGTTTAAACAATAGTTATACCAAGCTAAGGTGTGAGTTACCGCGCTTAGGCTGAATGACCTGGGGAACAGTGTCATAAACGGTGCCTCCGAGAAACAGGGTCGCATCTCGGAGCATTTGGAACCAAGGGGGATTGGAGAGGAGAGATGAGATCTGGGAAGACACATTGTGAACCAGAAGACATAGCCACATATACAATGACAACCCTGGTGAAAAAAGGGACTGGGTGACTGTGAAAGTAATGGGGTAAACTGGAAGATAGCACAATGGGCCTATGGCCTTAGTTCTCACGAGAACTATATGTAAACCGTCTCCGCCCTATAAATAAAATAAAAATAAATAAAACCCCCGAGTGACCGATCTTTTTCAAATTTGATCTAAAAAATTCCAACTTTGGACTCGATTTCCTCGACAACGAACACTTAAATCAAAAAATTTATACTACAAATTGACTCCAAATGTGATGTGGATTTACCAGTGTCCCACTTGTACTAACAGTTTTCGGACACGGTGTACATTGTACAACGATTATTTTTTTGTTGTTTCCGCTGAATAAAGTTGAAAATATGTAATACAAGATAAATACGACATAAAGTTAAAGTAGATACGGTTCGAGAATTTTTTTTATGTTACCATCTACGATTTAGCAGGTGAGTATTTAGTATATGATCCCGAAAAAGGCAACTAATTTTACTTCAATTTGAGTTTTGAAATATTATTTGTTCCTGAAAATATTTTTAGTCTAGTCTCTTCAACCTAAAATAAATACACTTAGAAGGCCTTTTCAAGCTTGTGCGTGCTGCAAAATCAATAAAAAATATTGTTATTATCTGTAACTCAAATTCCGCTGAAATAACCAAAGAGAAGAATTTCATACATTGTGGTTGTTACAAAAGTAAAGATTTATGTTTTAATTTGTTTTTGGTAACTTCCGTTTCATAAATCTCGATATATCTGGCGACTATTTAAGCACAAGTGCAATAGTTATTATATTACAACCACGCCGGTGTAGTTTGTTTTAAATTTATTTTAAAACTATAAGAAATACATATTTTTCAACTAACTTATTTTTATCAACCCACATGTTTATTAGTTTTTACTTACTAAACGATTTTGGAAGTAACCAAAATAATTATTAACAACTGGTAACACCAAATTCTTTAACACGTTTTGGAGTTGGCGCGTACTGCACCTCTAGTAACCGTTGTCGCGAAACTTCACATTAACAATTTAAGATATATTCTGTATATCAATTAATTCACAATGTTTTGGGGTAAGTAATTATAAATATCTAATTATTACGTTTGTTTTCCGACAACTTTTTTGCCGAGACAGATATAGATAACTACATCAACCGGTATAATAATATCCAACCTCAACATTTTGGCCATGCTTTTTGCGCATTTAACATAGTAAATTGTTAGTTTATTAACTCACAACCTATTTTTAAATGCTTTCGACCGAAAATGGCATGATTGTGCTTATTTTAACACGTGTTGGAATACGGAAGTGTCAAAATTGTTGATAATGTTCCGTTCAACCATTCTTCCGAAAATGTCGATGTAGGTCGTTTGCCGGTTTAAATATTTATATTATAAATATACTTGTTTTTCGTTTTACTAGTAGAAAAAACAAAATCAATTGAATTCCTGTATCCTTTTAGTTCAACAATACTCATTAGTATTTAACTTTCAATTGATTGTGAAATATTTATATTGAAAAACGAAAGTAAATACCGTCCCGAATTCTTTTAAAATTTACTTTCAATCTATAATATTATTATCTTCGATACGAACTTCCCAGGGTTCTGTAAATTTCTTTGTTAACTAAAAATTTACACATGTGTTTTCTTGCGCCAATCGTCGACGAAAGTGTGTCAAAGAATAGTTAAACTATGTACGGTTTAATATAAACCTTAAAAATCCAGTGATATGATGCAATGAAAAGTGATGACAAAACACATGTTTTCATACGAGTGCTATTATTTTGTATTAGTATTTTGTACCTACTTTATAATGGATTATATCTATACAGGGTGTATCGGCACGTACCCGACAAACTTTAACCAGCTATTCCTTAGCACATTTGGAGTAAAAAATGTTATGGGCACTTTGCTGTCCGGTAACATTTTTTTTAATAAAAAAATTATTCATATTTTCACCACATGTCACCAATGTTTTATCCTTTGTCAAAGTTTGAAAACCCGTCTGGCAATATTTTGTTCCGAGTTTCGTTGAATAATGTACGTACGTACCTACGTTGGCGCGCTTTTACAATCACAACGAAATGGCACAGAACCATTCGTCTCATTTTTAACTATTATTATTTAGTGTGTACGAAAGAGCGAGGACACTTTTTGACGCACTTGCTAATAACAGCTGTTGAATGCGAGAAACAAGGCAAATGACAGTGACGGAGTGTGGATTTTTTTATTTACTTTTTGTTTTTAATGGAAAAAAAAATGTTACCAGACAGCAAAGCGCCCATAACATTTTTTACTCCAAATGTGCTGAGGAATAGCTGGTTAAAGTTTCTCGGGTACTTGCCGATACACCCTGTATATACTGTTAGTATTTCCTATATAATACAGCAGGTGCAGAATGTGATTTTTTTTTTCAAAAACGGCGCTGTAAAACTAATATTATTAAAAGACATCATGCATATTATCGTCCCGTTTCTGTGTACGCACAACAAACGACACGATACAAACAGCGCGGGCGAGTCTAAATACACATACATTCTCAAATACTGTGAAACGCGGAAAACGGTTCCACGATTTTTCATTAAAATGACAATTATACACATCTTTAAAAAGTGATGAAACAAAAAGTAGGTTAAATAGTTACCTATGTAACCTATTTAACCTAGTTTTTGTTTCATCACTTTTCATGACTTTATCTCACTTTTTGTAGGTGTGTTGAACTGTCATTTTGATGAGATACCCGCTCACCGCGTAAAACACACGTATACAAGCAATAATACTGTGGTGTGGAAGCAATCTGTAAACCGTATCCAAAATGCTAGAACATAAATTCTTTCCGCGCATGCGCACTGAGACCCGCAAGCCAATATCTTCGTCAACTTTATACAATATTAATGACAGCATCCAACGTACAAAAACCGTCTTTAATGCTCATATGTATAATGCACAGAATCGCATACTCTATTACTAATCAATTGGATTGTATGCGCGCGCTGCTTTGATAGTTTGCTTTGAGCTTGAATACTGAAGTCTAATTCTTATTGAATATTATTAACCTGCGATTTACTTTTTAATCATAATTTAAATAAATAAAAATGAATTCCCAAAATAAAAATGATACTTCGCCAACGTGTTCTAAATGATAATAGTGAATTGTGTGGTTGTATAATTGAATTATTAATGCAAAAAAGTTTTGTGTCTCGGCCATTTGCGGAAAAAAAACTTATTCTGGATACTGGGAATATTGAGTTATGGAGCTTAACGGTTTTATGAAGATAATTTTAGACGGTACCTACTTGTATCTTGTTCGTGGGCTAGCGTTTAGATGTGCATATTTGATATCAAGTACGTAGTAAGTTCGAGTATAAACATTTGATGTCCAACATCCCTTCTACGAAAAGTCACTGACCGACACTGTAATACAGATATTCTCCTATGTAAACTGAATCATGTATCACTGTTATGTAAAAGCCTTTTGAGGCATATAAATAAATAAATTATTTAGTATGTTTATTGATAATGCTCATTTCATAAAATACCAAGAGCTCTGAAAGATCTACGATACGAAGATAGACTCAAGGAACTAAGATTACCAACCTTACAAGAAAGAAGAGAAAGGGGTGACTTGATCGAGACTTTCAAAATTTTATCTGGACATTACAGTTGCCCTAGCATCCAAGAAATCTTCACTACTAATAAAAATATAAATCTCCGTGGACACTCAAAAAAAAATTACCAAAACGCCTTTTGCATCTAATCCTAGAAAACACTTCCTTGCAAATAGAGTAGTGGATGCTTGGAACAAACTCCCACAACATGTCATCGATGCAACAAATATAAATCAATTCAAAGCTCTATTGGATTCACATTTGGAGAGAAGAAAGGACTTAATTCAAACTTAAAACTACTCAATTACTGTCAAACTTGTTGTGAAATCAGATATGAACGCATCAGCAGAATGCTGCCTGCTCATTACATAATAATAATAATTATTATTATTATTCCTGGAAACGAACCATTTTTTAATACAAATAAAATGCGAAGGGTGCGCTTGTCTTTCTATAACTCCATTGAAGTGCTTGGAGTAAGTATATCAGACCGGCTCACGTATCAGGTCTCCACAGAAGCCCGAGTATATCCGGCTTCCAACAAATGTGCATCTTGTATGGCTAGCAGATTCTTCAATAGTGACCAGACCATCTGCTAACCCTGTCAAATCTCATGTACGTCCAACTATTGAATTTGGGAGCCATTTCTGCTCAGGAACACCAAAATGTGTGCAAAGGAGGGCGGTCCGTCTGTTGACAATCCATTGTTAACAGACCGATTGCCATCTCTAATGTCGCCCGTGTCTTTACACTATACAGACAAGCAAGCGCTTTTGTGAGGTGTCTAGAAAAACAAACTAATATACAGGGTGTATCGGCACTAACCCGACAAACTTTAACCAGCTATTCCTTAGCACATTTGGAGTAAAAAATGTTATGGGCACTTTGCTGTCCGGTAGCATTTTTTTTTCAATTAAAAACAAAAAAAATAAAAATTTCCACACTACATCACTGTCATTGGCATTGCTTTTCGTGTTCAACAGCTGTTATAAGCAAGTATGTCGAAAAGCGTCTTCGCTCTTTCGCACTCACTAAATAATAATAGTTAAAAATGAGACGAATGGTGCCGTGCCATTTCGTTGTGATTGTAAAAGCGCGCCAATATAGGTACACACGTACATTATTTAACGGAACTCGAATAAAATATTGCCAGATGGGTTTTCAAACTTTGACAAAGGATAAAACAGTGGTGACATGTGGTGAAAATATGAATAGTAAATTTTTTATTAAAAAAACACGTTAACGGACAGCAAAGTGCACATAAGATTTTTTACTCCAAATATGCTAAGGAATAGCTGGTTAAAGTTTGTCGGGTACGTGCCGATACACCCTGTATAACTATCTAAAAAAAAAAAAAAATTTATCGAACCTTGTGTTATGAGTCATCTTCAAATTTTAGTTTGTTTCTATATTTCGTTTTATCACGAAGAAAAGAAAGTTCAAATTGTGATATTTATGAGAAGTGCATTTATAAAAAATAAATGGGGCAACCCGTGCATATGAAATTTTTAAATTATAATATTTTTTTTAATGCCTATAAAAAGTTTGAAAACCGCTGCTCCAATGTCAGTTTCCCAGCAAACACTAGTTTATTCAAGTCAATTAGATTCCATCTAACCGTAAATTTTAATGAATATTTTGTTGTTACAGGACTAATAATGGAGCCGCAGAAGCGGTACTCGCAGAGCGTGAAGAAGTCCTTCCACATCTCGCACGCAGCCATGGACACAGCTACCGGGGACAATGACAAGTGCCAGGTCATGGTGGTGGTGGATGGGCAGAACTTCCTCATCTGCACGCTGCAGAAGGGCAAGACCATCCAGACCCCTCTGGACCTGTTCTTCCGCGAGGGAGAGGTCATCTCTTTTATTACCAATGGTAAGAGCTTTAAATTGAATTGAATTGACCAATCGAAATTTTCACAACAAAGGCGTCTGATCAGGGGCAGATCTAACCGCCAGCCACCCCCCCCCTGCTGTTTTGTCTCTTCTCTATGGGCACGCTTCAAAAATTTCAAAAGGATTAATGTGAGTCATTCGCAATTTCACGTCAAGTTTTTTTTTATGTCACTATATTTCCTCTGTAACTAAAAACACAGTGTTCCTTGAGTCTCTCCCCCCCCTTTCCAACCCCTTCAGGGCCCCTTGGATATGTTTGCTGACTGCCTTTTGAGTCTTATATCTGCCTCTGGTGGGAATGCTGTTTGTTTTATGAGGTATTTTAATGGAAGATATTCTGGAGACCTAATATCTATAATTCCTCATTCAATAGCTATTGATTTATGCTTGTTAACACTTATATAGCTCATGCATCCAACGTTTCTCGGAGTCTGGGTGAAAATGGGTGTTTTTTTACTCATTCTTTTGATCGACAGTTCGAATGTGGAATGATTTGCCAGCTTTTGTGTTTCCTCTCTTACAATATGGGTGTCTTAAAGAGCCAGATTCACTACTTAAGTTGTGATTAATGTATTTATTTTCCAGGTAAGTGTCATATCCACCTGACGGGCTACTTAGACTTGGACTACGACGATATGGACGGAGAAGAGGAAGAGGATGAAGAAGGTGAATCCTCGGATGAGGAGGTCCCAGAGCTGGTAGAAGAAGTCAGCTCCAAGAAGATCAAGAGGAAATCGGAGGAAGCCTCACCTGAAATTGGCCACCTTAGTAAAAAACAAAAGGTAGGAATTGCTTCATAACTTACTAAACATTTTGCCGTTTCTCCACAGTGGTATGCAAACTCTGTCTTGGCACACACTCCACGCTTAATCCACAGTCATACATACCTGTCTGTTATTCTGACTCTTGACTTAGTACTACTCAAAAGTATTTGGTTCATTTGATCATGCCATGTCTTCCTCGGACGTCCCCCACTTCTTCTACCATTTACTTTCCCGTCATATATTCTCCTTACTTCATTCATCTGCTCTACGTGTAAAAACTATCTAAGCATCCCTTTCTTAATCTTTTCCTTATTTTTAACACTGTCATACAAAGATTTACCACACGTATGCTAGTTTCGCTGATCTGCATTTTCAGCTAAGCCATTAATGTTTTCTGTAATTTTTACTTCTACATTGCCTTTTTTCCCTTTATAATACGTGGGAACGTTCGAAGTTCGCGGAATGGGGGTAAGGAGTGGAAATAAAAATCCAAATTTATTTTTCCTTTTCAATATATTCACCAGCTACCGTAATCCATTTTTCGGATCTTTCAATTAACTTATGTATACCCTCAAAAAAAGATTTGTCTTTGTCTAAAAATACGCCGAAACTGCACCTTCACTTCTTCATCACTTGAAAACTTTTCCCACAAAGTTCTTTTTTCAAGTTTGGAAAAAGGTAATAATCACTGGGAGCCAGGTCAGGACTGTAGGGTGGATGTGGCAAAATTTCAAAGCCCATCTTCTGCAGGGCAGCCATCACAACGTGGCTCTTGTGAACAGGCGCATTGTCAGGAGGACACCTTTGGTCAATTTTCCCCTTCTTTTCTCCTTGATGGCTTCCTTTAATTGCTCTAGAATTGAAGCGTAGTAAACTCCGGTTATGGAAATACCTTTATCTTTGTAATCGATCAACAGGATTCCTTCTGAGTCCCAAAAGACTGTCGCCATGATTTTCCCAGCCTATTGTGACACCTTAAACTTCTCGGGTGGTGGTGTGACTTTCTTGTGCCACTGCATAGAGTCCTGTTTAGACTCAGGTTCTACCCAAGTTTTATCACCAGTAACAATTTGATCCAACACTCCATATTTGTATTCCCTACAGAGGTCCAAAAATGCACGAGAACACTCCACACGCTGTTGTTTTTGAGGCGGTGTGAGCATTCTCGGCACCTATCTTGCGCTGACTTTAGTCATGCCAAGATGGTTGTGAAGAATTTTGAAAATGGTTGTATCTGATACTCCAACCATTTCTGCGAGCTGTTTTTTTTTATTTAGGGATCTTCTATTTTGACTTTTTGAATAATTTCCAGAGTGGTCACCTCGATAGGCCTTCCTGGCCGTGGGTCGTCTTTAAGCGACTCCCTGCCTTGTTTAAAGAGGGTATGCCACTTGTAAACCATAGTTTTTCTTGGACAAGAGTCCCCATAAACGGATGACATCTCATCATTATGATCTGAACTGATTTTCCTTGCTTGGGAAGGAATTTTATAACAGCGCAGAACTCGATTTTCTCCATATTCACAATTCTTCCCTTGATTGACTTGTTTGGTCGACGATAGCTCAAAGACTAATGACCTGATTATGATAAAACTCGGTATTTATATTAATAATGAGTTGCTCAATTAGTACCTTATTCAGCGACACCCCCACTAATCACCTACCTACCCATTCCACAAACTTAATTACGCCCCCTCGTACTTTTGATCCTTGTTCTTCACACTTATGTATATTTATTTTGAGCTGTCTTCTTTTCAAATCCCTCTAGATGAGTTTTTATTGAAAAGTTGGTATGTGCCTGTTTTGAATTCCAGTCCCAATTAAAGTCACAGTGTTCAATTAGCATGAGATTCGAACCATTAAAGTCACAGTGTTCAATTAGCGTGAGATTCGAACCATTAAAGTCACAGTGTTCAATTAGCGTGAGATTCGAACCATTAAAGTCACAGTGTTCAATTAGCGTGAGATTCGAACCATTAAAGTCACAGTGTTCAATTAGCGTGAGATTCAAACCATTAAAGTCACAGTGTTCAATTAGCATGAGATTCGAACCATTAAAGTCACAGTGTTCAATTAGCATGAGATTAGAACCATTAAAGTCACAGTGTTCAATTAGCGTGAGATTCGAACCATTAAAGTCGCAGTGTTCAATTAGCGTGGGATTCGAACCATTCAATGTGCGCAGGCATATTACCGATTAGTTGAAATTAGGGACTACTTCTTAGTTACAGATCTGTGGTCAGTGAAATGGAACATCCTTATTGGCTAATTGAAATAAAATTCATCCAAAGCATGTTGTAGAAAAAACTCCCTTATTCCTAGTTTGTTTCCAACGGCTTTTTCTTATCAACACAGCATAAATGTGCACAAAATTTGATTAACGTATTTTATTGCAGAAAGAGTTGAAGAAGAAAGAGCAGGAGGCCAAGAAGGTGCAGGAGGCTAACAGTGACGACAGCTCCGACGATGACTCTGTGGACATTCAGAAACTCCTGGAGGAAGATGAAACTGACGAAGCAGATGATTCTTACATGCCCAATGATGTCTCCATGGAGAAACTGGCAGAAGATGACGATGATGATGAGAGGTAATTATCTTGCAAACATAAAGGGCCTTACTAATAAAAATGTGTTATTAATTTTACACAACCTAACCTAACCTATAAACTAAACTTCTTAAGAGGTCTGTTTTCACGGCCCGAAATATGCATTTTAAAAGATTGTCTACTGTACTCTATCCCTCTCTAACGAAGTAAACGATCCGGGGTATGTACCGGGTAGCAGGGGGTAGTTCTGGGCTCTTGTCCGACAGCGCGAGCGACAAAAAAGTTATATAAGGCAGTGGTCCCCAACCCCTGCGTCCCGGGGGTTTGGGACATACACCAAATGGTACTGGGCCGCGCCGCCTGCTTAAAAATAAAATTAATTTTTAAAAAATCGTGAATTATATAGCTTAAAATAATTATTCCATTAAAAACCCCTTCACGCTAAGTTACCATCTACATAATACCTTCGAAGTAAAACAACACCACACTGCCATAATATGCATGCCAAATGCGAAGTCGTTTTTTGTCAAACTGGTTCCTCCTTGACTCCGAAGGCGGTCTTGTCGTAACTTAGATAAGGCAAATTGTATTTAAACACATCATCGATGTCAAAAGTCGTCCTCTGTCGATTGAAGATCGGAGTCGAGACGACTATCGATCGAGATTCGAGACCTTATTTATACTTCAAAATTGAAAACCGGGGCATACAGCGTATTAATGGAAGTATTTGAGTTAATTTAACCAGTGATTCCTGAAGTTATTTGAAGCAAAAAATGTTAAAGAATTTTTTTTTTTTTTTCAATTCCTCTATACAAATGATAGTATTTTATACGAGTTTGAAGCTGAGAGAATGAAAAAAATGTCGCCGCTGGAAAAATTCATTAAAATTTTTTGCTCCGAATATCCTCAGGAGTCACTAGTTAAAATAAGTCAAGTGCGCCCATTAACACCCTGTGTATGTACTTAACTGTTGGAAACTTCCTTATAGGTACGGGACGTGACTCTTCCATTTCGATTTCGATTTGTATACAAATAATAAATGATATTGTACCCTGGAATCTGGCAGAGCGAAAGTAAAAACAATTTTTTTTTTGTTATATTTTTAATTTCTTAAATATTAGAAATTGTATTTAAAGTGACATTTAGGCCTAAATAGTTTAAACTGTTTTTATCGTTATGTTCTAATGTTAATTTAAAATTCACATGAAGGTTGTTAATGAATGTAAGAAATATATTTAATTGCCTGTTGCTACCTGACCGAATAACGAAGATATTATCAACATATCTAATCAAAACAAAAACATTAGAAAATACGGAAAGTCCACAGTCGAAAAGTTTGTTTTCAATAGAATCCATAAATATTTCAGCAAACAAAGGAGAAACGGGATTACCCATAAGCAAGCCGTAATCACGTTAAGTATTGTTTAGTGATAAGTAATAAATTAATGATAAGTAATGGGTGTCCAGGAAGCGTGGACGACTCTATTATTGGTTTATCCAAATTGGAATTATTTAATTATGTTTCAAATCAGTAGCTCTGTATCTTCGGTGGAGAGAAGGTGTTTGTCATTCTTCTATCTGTTTACCGGTACTTTCTCGCGTTTAACAGTGTTTAGTGTATGACGTACGGTGTACGTGTATATAGTGTTTGCTTAAATTTAACCCACAAATTCGTAAAAATGAATACGAAAGAGACGTCATTAGAAAAATTCCTTGGTAAATAAAAAGGCACAGTGAAGAGTCTGAAGAAGCGCCTTCAACATCAAAGAAATATAATTGTTTTAAGAAAAAAAATTTGCAGGAGTTCTACTTGAAATATGGATTTATCAAGACAGGTGATTCCCACTTTGCCCCCCGCTTTGCTTAGTTTGCGGCGACCAGCTCCCTAATGAGGCAATGAAACCTTCAAAATGCTTCGCCACTTGAATTTAAAGCACCCTCGATTAAAAGACAAGCCACCGGAGTATTTTGAAAGAATGAAACAGAAATACGAAGGACAGAAGCAATTTATGAAGGCCACCACACCAATAAATGAGAATGCGTTGAGAGCATCATATTTGGTGGCAAACCGTATTACTAAGGAAAAAAGCCATTCACTATCGGTGAAGAATTGATTTTGCCCGCCACTAAAGATATTTGGGGATCTGGTGAGACAAATGAAAGATGCATGTTTTGTTGTGTCACAGCGTTTATTCGAGTCAGTTAAGTTGCGCAGTTGCGAGATGACTGGGACCGATGATGATGACACCAGGTGTAGACGGCGGTAGAATGGTCGAGAACGGGGGTCAGTGCAGACTGGACTTGTGGGCGTGTTCAGGACTGGTGAAGACGTGGGGTCTTCCGGGTACTCCAGTATGAATGTGGTAACCGAAGGTGCGATGGACCTGTCGGCAGATGAGCGGGAGATGCAGGCCGGCGAAGATATCATGGGGCCGAGGCGCAGACCGGCGAAGTGGTTGCAGGGTCTAGGCGCGTGAGATCAGCGCTGGCCAAGAACAGTGGCCCAATCCCAAGTGATCCCAAGTAGTCCATAATAATTGTATACCGTGCAATGCCGGGTGTAGGTGTGCAGGTCCTGTAAAGGTGTGGTGAAGAAGGAGCGGGACGCGACGTGCGGGAAACCGGCGGTGAGAGTCGGCCGCTTCCTTAGTACGCGGCGAGCAGTAGCGGCGCTTGCTAGTTGGTCACTCGTAAAACTGCCAATTAAAGACTGGCTAAGTACTTCTGGGCGCGCCTCATTAAATAGGCGACCAGAAGTACTTAGTAAACTGTAGGAAGTGGAACGCCGAACACTCGCATTGCGACTAGAGTGTTCCCGCTAGAATGCATTTTGTATGAGTGAGCATTCTAGATAAATCTTGTAGCATCACTACAGATATTTGCCGTGAACTTCTAGGAGAGGATGCTGTGACAGTCCCAGGTTTGGGCTGCCGAAAAAGACGGAAAACAGAAACGACATTTTAGTTGTATGCGTGAGTATATTTGCATCAAAACGGGAATCACCATTTTGTTTAGTTCATTCAAATTAGCGGAGAAATGTATTGTTGTAGGAGATACGGATATTTATAATTTATGATGATGCATGTTGCTGTAGCAGACAAAATAACAATAATATTATTGTACTAATAGACTTTGGCAGCAGGGTTGGAATGTCTAGGGAAATAAAAATCCTTGTGGGATATGTTTACATTTTTTTTATATTTCCTTCTATTTTATAACTATTCCAATTTGTTGTACATAAACAGGTTGGACAAAATTTGTCTATTTTGATATATTTGATGGATTTATTTAATTTAAGGATTGAATTTTTCTTGAATCTACACACTTGAATACATAAATTGTAACAAAACCAGTAAAGATTATCTGTAATTTTTTAATAATAATTTGGTTGATTTCAGTGTCAGCATGATGTCTGATAATAAGTGTATAATTTTTTTTAGTGATGATGAAGACGACGAAGAGGATGAGGATGAATCAGAAGAAGAAGAAGAAGAGAAAAGCACACCCGAACCTGCCGCAGCCAAAAAGGACAAGAAAGAAAAGAACAAGAAGCAGCCCACAACTCCCCAGATCAATGGACACTCTGAAAAGAAAAATAAGGTAATTATTTGTCCATTCCTCTGCATTTTGTATATTTTGTATTCTCGTGCTGTTGAATTTAAGGCCATACCAATAATAAAAAGTGATGATAATAAAAATCACTGTTTTATATATAATAAAAACCAACTGCTTTCAGTGTTCTAAAGGTTGTGGGAACCTAGTTATTAATAACATTTTTTCTCTTATTTTTTTTTGCTTGGTATCAACGATGTATAATAAGAGGGATGATACCTAAAATTTGTGCCAAAACAGGTAACTGAGAAAAGGGTTAAAGATGTCTAAAATCACTTCAAGCAACATTTGAATTCCAAATGCTAAAAATTTGATCCTTCTGAGATATTTCCTTAAAATTGAATGGAGAAATTCAGAATGTCCATATTTATTGTGTAGTAGTATGTATTAGGGTTTTTCTATTTCAGAATAAAGAGAATGAGCAGAAGGTACAGGAAGCCAAGACTCCCGTGACTCCCCAGAAGGAAAAGAAGGTGCTCACAGGAAATGTTGCCATCGAAGACTTGAGAGTGGGAACCGGCGCCACAGCTAAGGCTGGAAAAATGGTCCAGGTTTGTACACTTCTGATATTATTCTCAGCTCAGCGGACGCTTGCAGCTATTATGAGTGGAAAGCATTAATAGCTGTGGGAGATGTGAAGAGGATGAAGAAAAAAAAAAAAAAAAAATGAAAAAAAAAAAAATACATACAGAAAAGCATTCAGTAACAAAACATTACCTGTAATGAAAGAAACGACATTTAATGTTATTCATTTTATGTCAATTCCTTAATCACAATCACGATAGCAATTACAAATTATTTCCATCAATCTGTCATGTCACAACCCATAGATTATTTTTATTATGTCACCATAAACTACGAAATATCGAGTCGACTGTGTAGGTACTGTGGCGCACATCCAGCCAGTGACAGTCCACGACACACACAGCCACAATGACGAGACAAGCTCGGCATTGCATTGAATTAAAGAAAATTATATTTTTCTTTACATCTCACCCCCTAGGGAAGACAATAAACCCTACCTATTAAGTATCCTCTTTTTGGTTCATTAATGCAGGTACTGGAGTTAACTTTGAGATGTGGAAAAAATTTGATTCTGATTTTTGTCGACCAGTGTTTATCTTGTAAATTGAGTTTGATAATTTTTCTATAATTTTGTAGGGTCCGATTCTCAATTCGTCTAGCTTCTTCCTATTAAGTTTGTTTCCATTCTCCACCCATTCATCTTTGCTGTCGATGTCTTGCATACCTTGATGGGAGGATGGCTCAGATGTCGGGGAGCCATGAGACTTTATTAAAGGACGCCATCTTCTGTGTCAACAGTCTGTTATGTCAACATAACAACTCATAAAAAAAAATTTTTTTTTTCAGGTTTTGTATGAAGGACGTTTGAAGAGCAACAATAAAATGTTCGACAGTTGCCAGAAGACCCCCGGCTTCAAGTTCCGCCTTGGCAAGAATGAAGTCATTAAGGCCTGGGATGTTGGAGTAGTAGGAATGAAGATCGGAGGAAAGAGAAGGATTGTGTGCCCACCTGGGATGGCGTAAGTTATCTATTTCACCGTTGTCCTACTTCAGCCGCCTCTGGAACTACTTTCCCCAGCTTAATCTTTCTTCTGGAATTCGCTTTACTGGTTTTCTGAGCAGATGTTCAAGCTACCTCACTTTTCTATAGGTTCGATGTCAAGCACATCTATATATATATATCTATCGACAGTCCTGAAGAACAACGTCAGCTCTACTGCAAAACTACAAATTTGCACATCTGACATTGTTCTTTGGGACTGTAAAAAATATTACGAAAAAGAATCAGCTGGCGCTTGGTGAATTTTTGCACACTTTGTGTTCAAAATAAGAGGAAAAGTGGTATCTACATCATACATGATTTTGCAAAAGTGTGCGCAAAGCCCGGACAACGCTGAGGGTGGGGACTTCAACTAGTCTCTTATAAATGTGTGCGCAAGAACGGGCAACGCTGCGAGTGGGGACTTCTACTAGTCTCTTATAAATGATGTAATTGAATTATTTTATGTTTGTATCTGCACAATGATACTTGAATTTAAGATGATTTGTCTAATAATTGATATTGTTTTTCCAGCTATGGCAACAAGGGCTCCCCACCACTAATTCCAGCTAACTCAACACTAGTTTTCGATGTAGAATTGAAGGGAGTGAACTAAATGTCTTAAGAATAAGAACAGTGTGATGCCATTTATCATGAAGCCTACAATGTGTGAGTTCCCATCAGAGCAGGAAGGTGTTGATAATAAAAATTTAATCATAAATTGTTTCTCATATTATTCTCTAAAGGATGATACAAATAATATCTTGTTTTTTATTATACAATAAAATTTTCTGTGGAAATGTTCCTTTAATGTTCGGTTTTTGAGATGCTGTTTTAAGTGTACAAACTTTAAATAATTTTTTTTTTATTGATATTTGATATGGTTGCCAGATAACAAAATTTTATCCCTAGTTTATAATCTTGTTGATTTTTCATTATCCATTTACTAAGACATTTTTATTACCAACTCGGTGTAAATAATCTGGCAGCCTTTCCCATTTGGACATATGTAGTTAATTTTTGCAAAACTTGTCCTTAAGAAAGTAATTTTTTCAATACTCGGGATATTTTGAATCTGATTTACTTCAATTATTTGTATTATAATGGTGCAGTGACCTAGATTTAATATTGCTGTTTGCACGTCATGATTGAATTATGTTCCAATTGCAGTTTATACGAATTCAAGAATAATTGTTTTCACTTAGACTCGTGGTAGGTTTATCAGAATTTCCAGTGATCTGAAATATATTTTGTTTGTTTATCAACTTTAAACCATTGTTTACTTTGCTCACACGTATTGTTACATTTAAGTTTATCTATCGCCTATGTGTCAGATCGGCATCGCCCGCTTCATTTCACTAGCTTGCCTCGAGCCGTTACGATGCTGATTAGTGTGTGTTACAACATGGAGTTTCAAACAAAGAATTCTGAACGGCTCGAGCTGAGGTAATGCTGATCTGTTGCCGGGGTGATATGTGTGCGATAACTTTAACACTATAGATAAAATGTTGCTGCATGATTTTTGTTTATAAATTTTGTATTCCTGATATATATAATTAACATTAATAGTACATCTTTGATTATTCCCTCTTGTCTTAAAAAACTCCATATGGATATTTGAAATGTACATGCCTTGTTGACTATCAGTATGTGATGATTTTAATTGGGGAAATATTATTTTAAGATTAATGTTTTTCAGTAGATTAGGAATGAGTGTGCTGCATATCTTTTTTGTATGATTGTAAAAAGCGACAATATTTTTTCTAATCTATGATATTATATTTCACAGCAGCAAGATGGAATGTTTGCATTCAGCGTATATCATCGTAAAGCAAATTTCGGCATTAGTTAATGCAGACTGAAAATTTAATTATTTTTTTGATTTACGTGAATGAAATTTTTTAAATATGTATTGTTAAATGTGTAGGGCGAGGTTTATAATAATAAAAAGAACTGCATATTGTTTAAACATTTATGCTATAAATTCAACTTTCCATAGTTTTATTTTATTCATTAACAAACATAATGAGCGACAATTTTTGAACTTTTGTTTCATGTTGTATTATTTTCATATCCATTTTCAAATAAAGATCTTAATTTTGTAACATGAATTTTATTTTGAAAACACCTTTGATTCGTTACCTGAGGCATTGTCTAGCAAACTAATGGTTTGATATAGATGCATAATAATATTATGAATTCATATCAAACCCTCTGATTTTGTAATTAGATTTTAGCAGTGAAGTTTTACGCTGCTGACTGATCTTTGGCAGCCGTGGTGTGCAGTTCAGAGTGGCTGAAAACTGTGTCCTACTGGGTGGGGGCTTAACTTTAATGTTTATGAAGTTTAACTTTTTAGGATGTTGGAATTCTGTGAGCTTAAAAAAAGAAGACAAATAAAATTACAATATTTGGGTTACATAAATTTTTTTTTGTACGTTGTGGGTAGTTTTCGAAGATCGGTAAAAATATTTGAAAATGGTTATTTTTATCGTCTTCCACTAATTGATGTGGCCATCTGAAAAGATTAGCACACAAGTTACTTGGCTTATTTGCGTAAAATGTTTTTTTTTTTATGTTTCTGTTTTTGTGATGGTAGGCACAGCTTTTAAGCCTCTATGGACCGCACGCCACTGGCCACAACTCAGTTTGATAGTAGGAGAAGAATGTGTTTCTGATTGGCAAGAGACACTGATACTATAATTTACTGCAAATGTAATTTATTGTCACTTTAAAAATTGAGTGAAAATCTGCAAATTATTTAGTAGGGGCTTCATAATAATTTTATATGAATCTTCTTTATTGTAAATGTAAACAGTTCAGCTGTGAGATAATCTGCCAGTTTTCGTGTTTTACTCCACATTCCAAAATATGACGTAACAAATACGCTCAATATTTGGATAGTTAGAATTTTTGCATAGCGCCGTTTTTGTGAAAAATAATCTGATGGCGATGCTTTAGAACTGTTAGGTGTTATATTATCAGCGCCTTGACAATACGGCGCTCGGAGTGGGCTGCTCCAAGTGCGCCCGCATAAGGCCAGCCCTGAGTATTTTTTTTTTATAGTGAATACCTCACAAGAGTCCCAACTGCTCCCGTCTGGAGCCAGTGAGACTATGGCATCCCCAATTGGGGGATGTTGTGAGGCTGAAGGTAAGTGGGGAAGGGAAAGAGGAAGGTGGGGAAGTACCTGGCTATTCAGATCTAGTCACTAAACACGGCTAAAGCCATTTGGAGCAACGTTTCAATTCTGAATGGTGGTCTTACACCAGGGCGATACTGGTAGTATCTTCCACTCTGGAACGTGCCGCAAATATACTATATATTATTTTAATTAATTAATTGTGAAATAACACAAATCAATCAAATAAAATTTATTTGCGCACGCCGGGTTCGAACCCGCGACCTTCGGAATGGCAGTCCAATGCGTTACCACTGGACTATGCCGGCCGTCAAGGTAGGTCCGAGTAGGTAGGTATGTGTAAAAAAAAACAGGTTCCTTGACAATTCAGGACAGTGGCAATTAACACACTTTTGGAAAGCATTTAAACTGATGAAAAAGAACAACCTGGCTTATAAACCTAATCTAACATATCCTATAACCTATTTTATCTAGTTTTTTTCACCAAATTCACAACTTAATATCACTTTGGAAAAGTGTGTTGAATTGCCACTGTCCTGAGTTGCCCAGTTACCAAAAAATGTTGGTCCCCACCATCAAACAAGTGCTCGAAAACTGGTTTATATATTTGTAAAAATAGTATTTAATCTGCCACAAGTAGTTTCCACACAATAGCTAGATATGCAGAGAAATGACTTTTTAAACATATCTTTTAGGATACGTCGGCACTGGAGAGGTTAATAAATCTCTGAATATTTTGTCCAATAATTTTACAACAAAATTTATATATCTCTAAATAGTATAAAATAAATACACTATCTGTGTCTGTCTGTTTGTGTGCTTAGTTCTTCTAAACTAGGGAACGAATTTTGATAGGGTTTTCACTATCATTTGAAGAATTTCTTCCGGAAGTTTTACATAAATAAAACATGCATATTATATTTATAGGAAGTAGAGAAAAGTCAATGTTTTATTGATTATAATTATATTTTCGGGTACTACATTGTTAACGCTGGCTAGACCTTATGAGATACATCAAAGTAACTACAATAAGATAAGATAACTACGGAATTTTATATCAAGACCTACAGAAAAGTCCACAATGGTATTTGTGTATCAACGCCGGGTCAGCTAGTAAAATATAAAACAAAGGTAAGTAAGGGGATCCCATTAAGGCCTGTGTGTGGCCAATATAATAAAATAACAGAGATGTGCTTTATTTCAAATAAATCCATTTCAAATGGAAATGTAAAATGGGTATTTTCCATTTTAAATGCTTTTCTAAAAACCATTTTGCATTTTAAATGCTTTTCTCAATGCATTTTCCATTTTATATGCTTTTTTGCAACATTTTTCCTAATTTCTCCACTCATCTTTTTTTCATAAGCCCCAAATATCAGTCAGTCCTCAACCTCGCTATGAAAGATAATTTACATTTGTTAAGTTGCTCACTGGTAGGAGCCCTGGCAATTGAGTGATACCATCACAAAAAATACTGAACATGGCCATGACGCTGTAATATTAAATGTTAGATAGCAGTTTCTATGTTTTTACGTTGGCAACATTAGTCCAGCGCAAATTTTTTGTGGTTTCATAATCTGTAGTCGCGGTTTTTTTGGATTTACCATCATGTAATATGTTTGTTCTACATTGATGTCCATTATTAAATGACAAAATTGTTTAAAAATTTTATAATTATTTTAATTGTTTGACCTGAGAAACCATTTTGCATTTTGAAAATAGGTATTTTGCATTTGAAATGCTTTTCTAAAAACCATTTTGTATTTTGCATTTTCAAATGAAAAAGTTTTGACCCATTTCCATTTTGCATTTCAAATGGTTTTGGGTACCCATTTTGCACATCTCTGTAAAATAAGAATAGAACTATGCTTTTTTAAATTAAATTAAATACAACATCAAGCAAGTTATAGTAAATTTTAAAGTTACATTATAATATTGTTGTGAACAAGAAAGTTTCATGATTTAATACTTAACTTAACAAATTAAATATGTATAATAATAGATTTAATGTAAACTTTGAAGTTTCGGTGGTAATACAATTACTGTAGTGAAAAGTGAAAGTTTGCTAAGTGCTTCAACATCTAAATAATTCAGCCATAAGTTTAATTCTTTTCTTTATGTTATGGTGTAAGACCACCATTCAGAATTGAAATGTTGCTCCAAATGGCTTTAGCCGTGTTTAGTGACTAGATCTGAATAGCCAGGTACTTCCCCACCTTCCTCTTTCCCTTCCCCACCTACCTTCAGCCTCACAACATCCCCCAATTGGGGATGCCATAGTATCACTGGCTCCAGACGGGAGCAGTTGGGACTCTTGTGAGGTATTAACTATAAAAAAAAAAAAAAATTCTTAAGTATGATGTTTTATTAGTCATTTGTATTTGATTCGGTGAAAGATTAATAATTATGTAGTAACTAAAATTGACTCTGGATCCTTTGTACTGCAGAGATTCATGAGGCCAAAAACTTTTGTACAGGAAAGTCAATTCCATTCTTCCTGATCTCGATATGACGTTTTCTTATAGCACCCAATTTACGTTGATTCCTTACTGACCCACGAGGGAGCTGCCTTACAATAAGCTGACTGAAACACCCTATTTACTTGTCATCAGTTTGAATTGTAGGAAGCTTACCCAAGAATAAATTGAAATAACTTCAACTCATTACGGGAACAATACGCGAGACGACGATTCCGCGGTGCGGATGGTTTTTGGGCGAGAAAGAGTGATATGGAAAATAATGAAAAAGATCGCGCGGATACCTTGAACTTAATATCCTTCGGAGACTTTCCGTTTAAATTTACAAAACATAAAACCAACGTTTCGACTCCTGTGGGAGATCGGCCTGTGCTTGTTCGAGTGTTGTGGCTTGAAGAGATGGAAATATACAATCGTTTGTTTGAAAGTAAAAAATGGTTTTATTTGTGAGGCGTAATTCCTTGGGGACTACACTGGATTACCAAGCATGCTGTCGAAGTGACACAAAGATGAATCATCATTGTTCCGTTAGACGTTAAATGGAAGCTGATTAATTGAGGATGGCCTCGCGCACTCGTTCGCACTCCATCTGACGAATCTCTACCCGGCGCACCATGCTCATCAGACGGGACATCAAACGGGACTTCAGACGTGACATTGGCTTCGTTCAATAACTTATGATATCATCGAACTAAACATTATTCTTTTGTTAAGAGTAAAACACAGAAGAATGTTTTATTAAATAACTAACCATCCACAGGGGTAGGTAGAGGGCAGACCGCCAACTTGGTCTTGGCACACACTCCTTCCCATCATACATACTCTGATTATTGCGACTCTTTGGTTCACTTGATTTTGCCACGTCTCCCCCCCCTAACTTCCACCATTCACATCATATATTCTCCTTACACCCCTTTCTCCATTCTACACGCCCAAACTATGTAAGCGTCCCTTTCTTAATCTTACTTCAAGAATTCTTTGCGATTTCCGCAATCATACATGGTTTTACCACACATTCACCTCAGGGATCTGACTTCCACAGCATTCATTCAAATTCCCCCTTCAACCTCAAGAGGTGGGTGACGAAGACATGCATCTCCACCACTTGTTTATAAACCACACCTCAATATTTAGTCAATATTTTGGTCTGCAGCAATAAAATATTTACAGAACATTGATCAGGGCCACATTTTTATTTTCCATCATCTACACCCAACCTGTTGTTTTGAAAAGATTTTGTCACTGCACATGCCTAGGACAAGGGATTTATTAATAAAAAAAAGAGGGGGAAAAAGTGAAAAGAAAATTGTATTTTATGTTGAAGAATGTAAGTTTATTTGAATAAAATTTGCATTGAAGAAATATGTAGCAATTATTATTTATTATAAATTCAGATCATTTGAAATTTAGTTTTGTCCACCACGCAGACGCAGGACCAAGTGAAGAGTAGACTCCTTCTGGATGTTGTAGTCAGACAGAGTGCGTCCATCCTCTAGTTGTTTACCAGCAAAGATCAACCTCTGCTGATCTGGGGGGATACCTTCCTTGTCCTGGATCTTGGCCTTGACATTCTCAATACTATCAGAGGGTTCAACCTCCAGGGTGATGGTCTTACCGGTCAAAGTCTTCACAAAGATCTGCATACCACCACGGAGACGGAGGACCAAGTGAAGAGTAGACTCCTTCTGGATGTTGTAATCAGAGAGAGTGCGTCCATCCTCCAACTGCTTGCCGGCGAAGATCAACCTCTGTTGATCTGGAGGGATACCTTCCTTGTCTTGGATCTTGGCCTTAACATTCTCAATACTGTCAGAGGGTTCAACCTCCAGGGTGATGGTCTTCCCAGTCAAGGTCTTTACGAAGATCTGCATACCTCCACGCAGACGGAGAACAAGATGAAGTGTCGACTCTTTCTGGATGTTGTAGTCAGAGAGGGTACGTCCATCTTCCAGCTGCTTTCCGGCAAAGATTAACCTCTGTTGATCTGGGGGGATACCTTCCTTGTCTTGGATCTTAGCTTTAACATTTTCAATGGTGTCTGAGGGCTCAACCTCGAGGGTGATGGTCTTCCCAGTCAGGGTCTTAACGAAGATCTGCATACCACCACGCAGACGGAGAACAAGATGGAGTGTAGACTCTTTCTGGATGTTGTAGTCAGAGAGGGTACGTCCATCTTCCAGCTGCTTTCCGGCGAAGATCAACCTCTGTTGATCTGGGGGGATACCTTCCTTGTCTTGGATCTTGGCCTTGACATTCTCAATACTGTCCGAGGGTTCAACTTCCAGGGTGATGGTCTTCCCAGTCAAGGTCTTTACGAAGATCTGCATACCTCCACGCAGACGCAGAACAAGATGGAGTGTAGACTCTTTCTGAATGTTGTAGTCTGAGAGAGTGCGTCCATCCTCCAACTGCTTGCCGGCGAAGATCAACCTCTGTTGATCTGGGGGGATACCTTCCTTGTCTTGGATCTTGGCCTTAACATTCTCAATACTGTCAGAGGGTTCAACCTCCAGGGTGATGGTCTTCCCAGTCAAGGTCTTTACGAAGATCTGCATACCTCCACGCAGACGCAGAACAAGATGGAGTGTAGACTCTTTCTGGATGTTGTAGTCAGAGAGAGTTCGTCCATCCTCCAACTGCTTGCCGGCGAAAATCAACCTCTGCTGATCTGGGGGGATACCTTCCTTATCCTGGATCTTAGCCTTAACATTTTCAATGGTGTCTGAGGGCTCAACCTCGAGGGTGATGGTCTTCCCAGTCAGGGTCTTAACGAAGATCTGCATACCACCACGCAGACGGAGGACGAGATGGAGTGTAGACTCCTTCTGGATGTTGTAGTCTGAGAGGGTGCGTCCATCTTCCAGCTGCTTTCCGGCAAAGATCAACCTCTGCTGATCTGGGGGGATACCTTCCTTATCTTGGATCTTGGCCTTAACATTCTCAATGGTATCCGAGGGTTCAACCTCCAGGGTGATTGTTTTGCCAGTAAGGGTTTTGACGAAGATCTGCATTCCACCACGCAGACGGAGGACCAAGTGAAGGGTGGATTCCTTTTGGATATTGTAATCAGAGAGGGTGCGTCCATCTTCCAACTGCTTTCCTGCGAAGATCAACCTCTGCTGATCTGGGGGAATACCTTCCTTGTCTTGGATCTTGGCTTTGACATTTTCAATTGTGTCAGAAGGCTCAACCTCCAGGGTAATAGTCTTTCCGGTAAGGGTCTTTACGAAGATCTGCATACCTCCTCGGAGACGGAGTACCAAGTGGAGGGTAGATTCCTTTTGAATATTGTAATCTGAGAGGGTTCGGCCGTCTTCCAACTGCTTACCAGCGAAAATCAGCCTCTGCTGATCTGGGGGGATACCTTCTTTGTCTTGAATTTTCGCCTTCACGTTTTCAATCGTATCAGACGGCTCCACCTCCAGGGTTATCGTCTTGCCAGTCAAGGTTTTCACGAAAATCTGCATATTGTCGCCTGTGAAGAATAATTTCAATTAGTCAAATTGATCCGACAACCAAATCGATCGAGGAAAAGAAAACAAAATTTTGTTGCGTGACAAAGAGAAACTGCGACAAAATGGCGTCCGTTTCGTGAATACAAACAAATTTACTACATTTGCCAATTACTCCATTTCCAAATAATATGACCGTGGATGATTTATTCATATGACCAAAAAGGAAGCTTTTACTAAGTATATTTCAAGAAACAAACGGTTGAGTTAGATAAATTGGAAACTGTGAAAAAAGAAAAAACAACGCCCAAGATGGCGTTCGGTAAAAAAAATATTTTCAAAGAATTGGATAGGCAAAACAGCAAATAATAAATAATTTTCTCCGCAGTTCTAAAATCAAAATTATTAGTAAAATCTGTTGTAACAAACCTGTTAATCAGTTAACGTTCACAATAGAAATATTCACTTTTATAACGATTTCGCAGCTCTGAAGACACTCGTTCTATACTCAATTTCAGTAGAAAACTTAGCGTCAGCTGGCCAAGCCGTCGTTTATATAGCCTCAGAGAAAACGATCAATAACGACGTCTGCAGTAACAAAAAAGTCACGAGGGTTTACACTAGTACTGTCTCTCTCTATAAAGACTTTAAAAAGAGACAACATTCATTTGGCACTAGTGGTTTCTATAACTAAAATCAAGCATTGACGTCAGCCGGGACTAGCGCCACTAGCGGAGACGGGACGAACTAACCGAAACGAATGTACTAGAAGGATGACAAAGCCGTATTTCACAATAATCTAATTATTTCTGTTCATCAATAATAATAAGCGAAAATTATTAATATAAATACATGTATGATTATTACATCAGCATCAAACTTAGAAAAAATGTATGAAAGTATGGCAGCCTGTATAAAGTTAAAATATATCGAGCATTGTTGTCTGCAAATAATTGTATGGAGGAATAAGGTCAATGTTTTGGGATTGGGTTATTTTACAAAACATTGACTCGAGTCTTTCAAAATCAGCTGTCGTCGCCATAGAGTCAATGATCGCTGCTAAAACTGAAGTTTTATTCGGCATTCGGCTTGGCTTGGCTACAGTCAGGATCAAGGCCCTTGAGTCAATACCAAAAAACTGGCCAGGTTCTCGATATTATTGAGAACAGTATTGAACTAAATAAAAACAAACAATCAGGTTAGGTTGGGTTTATTTAGTTCACTACTGGGTAATTACTTACCCAATCGCCGCGCTTTTAGGCACAGATTATGGAAATTACAAGCAGAAAATAGTAATCTGTGCGTATTTAGATTAAAATTAAACTTTCGCAAACTTCAATTCGTACAAAGAAATCAAAAGATTGTAAGGGAAATGTTGAACTTTGATTGAATAAAAATGGAATTTTAATGAATCTTTTACCATCTCTCCCGTCGCAAATAGTTATTTTTTGTAGTAATTAAGCCTGTGACAGACCACGCTGTAAGCGTGCATATATTGTCTAGGCTTGGCCTATTTCAGCATATCGCTCGCTATACATTACCATTGGTATTGTATGGAGAGCTGTAGTCGCCTACCTTAAGTTGAAAGTTAAACGATTTTTTGCATGCTGATAAAATCATTTGTTTGAAGTTATTTATTTACTTTTCTTTTCCAATGACACGTAAAATACATAAATTCTATTCATATCACTGTGCAGGGAGCCATGAACCCACCATGAACCTATAAAGTCATTTTTATTAGGTGCGAGCACTGAAAAGATAGGTAGTAGGGACTTACCTAACTTTATGCTCTATGATTGTGAGCTATTGTTGGGATTTTCATAATACACCAATACACGTGTATATTAAAGTAAAATACATCAACGTGTTTCAAGTTTAGTTTTTCCGTGTATCTACTCGTCATACCTGCACCCTGCTACCTGCGTAAATTGTTTTACAGAGGCGAAGGGACATTATTTTAATTATTTTTGTACGTTTCTCTCAACCACATGACTGTATCGAGACTTCCTAAACATCCCCAACTTCTGCATCAGATTTTTTCTTTTTTCATCCTTTGAAAGATTTTTTATTTTTATTTCAGCGTCTGCCCCTCGCCAAGAAAATTTTATCGCCTTTTTTTGCCAACCAAGGAACCAATAAAAAAGCAGCAAAACTGTGGGTGTTAAATTACAAAGTTATTTATTTAAATGACGTTAAAACAAAATATGATACTTAATAAATTGTTGATTCTGTAATATATTTATAATTCTTATCATAAATATTGTAGTTCTTATCATAATAAGTTAGCAGGCTTCATTGGAAACAAAACATTATTATAAAACATGGTATGATTCTTGCCACAATGCATGACTGTATAATTAAATAATTATATGCCAATGCATTTGATAGTGGAAACGACCAGTTTTTCAATCCTTTATTTTGAGAATAACTGGTCTACTAAAGTCTACATTATAAAATTAACGCCTTTCGGCTTTAACATATGATACTTAAAGTACAAGAAATATCAGTAAATAACAAAGCAAATTAAGATCCTGTTCAAGTAATACAATATTATAATGCCAAAAAATGTGTATAAATTTATGTATAAAAAATATGTGTAACTGACAGATAAGGTACACAGTAAACGCTTATAGGTAGGTGTATATTTAAGGTACACAGTAAATACTTATAGGTAGGTGTATAATAAGTAAAGTATATTTAAGGTACAAAGTAAATGATTATATGTAGATATATAATAAGTAAGGTATATTTCAAGTTGAAAAGTAATTGTGTAAATGAAAATTGTGCACGTAATAAACAGTTCTTGTGAGCGTGTATAACAGCAAATAATAGAAAGTGCAATTTAAGAAGATAATAAATATAAATAACAATGCTAACAGTGAGATCCTGTACTTACAATTATTAACAAAATATATTTATACTATATGTAACTTACCATAAAAGGATCTCGAATGTAGTAAATGTGGCTTCCAAGAAACTGCGCAATTTGTACAGGATCAGCTGCTAGCCCTGTACAAATCTCAGGTACGCCCAACAATTGAATTTGGGAGCCACCCCTGGGCTGGAGCCCTACAATACTTGATAAACCTACTTGATTCTGTGCAAAGGAGGACGGTCCGTATGATTGGCAATCATACGGACCGTTATTGCCATCTTTAATGCACAGAGCAATGTAGGCATGCTGAGTTTGTTCTACAGGCATTTTAATGGGGCATGCTCTAAGGAGCATTGATCCCCGGTGCACGCGCGTTAAACTCGAAGGAGAAGAGCGGAACATCCGTTCTCAGTTGGCTTCATGAGAACGGGTTGTTTCTTCGACTCGTTTTTATCAGCTCGTATATGGAACGACCTACCGAAATCTGTATTTTCCTTAATATAATTCGGGCCTCTTCAAGACCCGCATTAATAAATCCCTTCCCACAGCCCCTACCTTACCCACAATGCTGCCCAGCCGAGCCGCTACATAGTTCCCCTAGTTGTGAGGTGTCGCATAGCAAAAGAATAGTAGGAACTTATTACAATTTCTTCCATAGTTCTAGAGAAGTCAAACGATCCAACATCATAGTGCATCGTCTTTATCTATATTTACAGAGGTAGGTACCTATACTACCAACGCCACTGGACTTGGAACAATGAGGTGCACTTGAATAAAAACATATTCTCTGGTATTTTCTAGACAAAAGGAATTATTCATTTCTTATCTGCATTTTGTTTTCACCGCATTGTTTTGCGATAAAACGTGAACATATTATTTGTCATATTTACAGGAAAAATATTGTAACGTCATCATTCATATTTGCTTCTGATGAAGTTATTTTATAGTGTTGCCTTTATCTCCTAAATACTTAATAAGTAAGTTTTAAATATGATATTAAGTAGGAACTTTTTAAAAACTCTTTCAATTTAATATAATTATTAAGTTCTGCAAGTATTTATAAAACAATTAAGATAACATTAATGTGGGGAAAACAAACTTCAAAATACCCCACCACAGAATATGAATACTATTGTCACAATTAAGGTATTAGTAAATCGGTTTAACCGGTAATAAATCATTTTAAATTGGGAGGGGGTAAAATAGAATCATATAAATAAGTCGTCTAAACGTGGTTAAAACCACAGTTTGAAAATATATATTAGTTTTAATAGTTTGTTTTTATTAGTACCAGTTGTGTTTAGAGAGTGGGTTGAATGAGAGATGAAGCCGGGGACGCCCGAGGAAGACTTGGATAATACAATTACAATAGCATTGCCGGGTCCGCCAGTACCTAAATAATAAATACATGCTTTATTTATAAATAGAGTAAGTACCTACATAAAACTAACTTCTAAATGAATGAGCAAAATGTCAGGAATTCGCGATAAGATTAGGGGTGATATTGATGTTGACCTCCAAAAATGTTTCCGTACTACGCTTACTTGTAAATATGCCCAGATTATTAAAATAACACTTCGTTTCAATTTATCTGGTACAAGAAACAACCATTTATGTCGGGGAGATTTTTATATTTTTATTTTTTTTTTTAAAAGAAAGACAAACATTCCCGGGTTACGAATAACCCAACAATGTTTGAAAATCTCCTACTACCACCACAGAAAGCCGAAAATGTTGCTTGTGTTGTGATGGAGGACTTAGCCAGTCAAGGAATCGAACACGCGACGCTCGGGTGAGACCCAAGCGCTATGCCCACTCAACCACTGACCGAGTTGCAAGATGTACAAAATAGATTACTAGGTTTTTGGTTTGGATTAAATTTGTGTGTATATAATATATTGAAACAGAACCTCTCGGCAAACGTGGCTTCGAAACACAGGAAGTATCGCGTACGTAGGTGTTTCCACTTTTTCCATCTCCCCCGACGACAATAAGTTGTTTTTTGTCGTAAAATTGAAACGAAGAGTTAATAATTTGTGCATATTGAAGTAAGACGAGTACGGAAATTTTACCAAAAATAATTATCTCCATGTGTACTGGACACCTACGCCAGTGACATCGACTGTAAATGCCGGTTTCCTCTGGGGGTACCTTGGGTAAGGATTTGAAAAGAAACACAACTTGCGAATGTCGTCGGACAACTGACTGGTTGTGCCAGTTGTTAGCATATTTATTGAGTTCGAATTCAACACGTGTTAATGTACAGCAATTATTCTTATCTCTAAACAGGATGCATGAGAGCATTAAGGAACCAAAAAAAATAACTAAATTTTAATTACTACGGTTAAATCCACAGACATAGGAATTAATAGACGAGAAGATAATGGCGAGGGATGAAATCAACTGTTGAAGAACGAAGGGAGTGAAGCTGACTGTGATTCGTCAATAAATCAATCTGACAGTAAATAGGCATCTCGCATTATAATATCACCATTTACTTCTTAAAAGTAAAATCTGCTTTTGAATGAATAGACATTTTTACATGGGAGCGCAAATTACTCGCCACGTTATGAACAAATTTGCGAAGTCCAAATTCGGCAAAAAAATTCGGTTCTATTTTCAGAGTGGAATATTTCGTTTAAGTATTTAGTTAAGACACTTTTATAAATGTTCATAATTTACTTCCCAACAACCAACCAGCTTTGTGTTTCGCGTCCAGACATGTTTCTAGAACTGATACATATTATATGATGTGAATATGCTTAAAATAAAGTAAAATAATGCTCTTATATGGAATGTAATACGACAATTGAGTTTATTCTCTTTTTCACATCTATTTTTACAAGTTTTCATAGTACAAGTCAACATTTTTCCGTGTTATTTCGTAAAATGAACCGATGATGCCTCGACCATAGTTCGCACAAGAATGATGACGTCACGTTTTCAAATTTCACTTGAGGCCATACGCGAGCACAGCCGGCTCCAATGGAACCGGTATGGGGAGTGGGGATAATACGCTTTTAATCACTTAGGGCAGGTCTACTAATATTCATATGTCTATGGTTAAATCCCATTTGAAACATGATACGTGTCCGGTGATAAGCTTCAAAAGGGATTCGGCGTCGTTAAATGCGCGATAACAGTAAATATTCATTTCCTTAATTATTTTAATAATTATTTAGGTATATCGACCTGCTGTCCGGTACACCATGATAATAATTATAATAAGAAAACATACATTTTACAGCGCAGTTTTGTGTTTTCTCACTTAAGGTACATAATATCTAGAGCATACGTTCCCAAAGTGGTCTATATCGACCCCTAGGGGTCGATATTGGCATGATGGGGTTCTATGTCAGCGAGAAAAAAATTTGGGGTCCACGAGATTCAAATGGGGGTACATACGAGCGGACCCCCATTTACCTCAAGTCAACATTTAGGAGTTCTGTAAATGACACAATAGACCCAACACAAATATAATAGACTGATAAATTACTTATTTGATATTTGTATTTTTATATTTAGTAAAGTTGTTAATTGAGGTATATAAATAGAGTCCTTTTCTCGTCAGAACTAATATATTCAAGCAAAACATTGCACATTGGAAGCCGCGAATTTTCCTAGTTCCACAACTTGTTTTTTAAAAACGTCCAGGGTAATAATGACTTTCAACATTTAAATGCACTTCACACAGACTTCACAACTAAGTTTGAGGACATTTTGACTATGGAAATGCAACGTTGAAGAATCGGATATTATATGACAAGAAGAACTGACCGGAATAAGCACTGACAAAGAACTTAAGGGGCAGTTCTTTAGGGCTAGCTACACAAAGATATTCCCGTTGCTTATCCTGCTTTATTTTCTCACAAGGGTGCCCCTGTCTGCACAATGTAAAGACAGAGCAACTATACCGCCACCCGGTTGTTGGGCAGGCAAGGGAAGGAAATATTTTTACTAAAAAAATAAATGATTATCACATGGGACGTTAATAGTTTTAGGAAAATTCAATATTCGGCAGGCAGGGGGACTACGGAAAAAAAAATTTGGCAAGTGGTCTACGGGGCAAAAAAGTTTGGGAACCTCCGATCTAGAGGAACATTATCTAATACCATTTAATTATGAAGGGTAGATATAATTGTAAAGTTGACTTTGTAAATCTCTCTCCCTTAAATATTATTTATTGGCTTTTTACTGCACTTTTATGTCATTGATCCTGGCTGTTTTAGAGTAAACACATGTATGGAATGGAATTGAATAACGTGTACTTAAAAGAAAAATGTTCCGACAGTATCGATGGTAAAGTTAATATCTGCTGATTCATTTAAAAGTGTTTACGATACAGATATTCCTATCAATACTGTTCCCGATATTTCAGTGGAAGAGTCATCACTCATCACATCAAATCTAAGCCAATGTTTTATCAAAATAGAAGCCATAGAAAAAACATAAAACTAGATAGCAATAAATCTACTGGACCGGATGGTATTCCTACAATATTTCTAATTACTTGTGTCAGTAGTCTGATATATCCTCTAACCAAACTCTTCAACAAGTAATAATAATAATAATAATTGGATAATTTGTATAGCGCCGTTTTTGTGAAAAATCACCTCAAGGGAAGTCTTTATCTTCTGGGTATTTTCCAGCTCAGTGGAAAATGTAACATTCTTCTGCAATACATACACAACCAACTATCAGACACACTCACTAACCAATAGGATGCATGATCTGGGAAACAAGTTTGGGGGTACTATTGATATATTTACTGACTCAATTTATAGAATTAAGCGTAATACTTTGTTGAATCCTACAAATTATAGTAGCGTTGGTAATGTAGTTTTAGCGATTTGTCTTATATGCAGTATAATTGTTCTAGGTTCAATATTATTTTTGTTACTGTAACATGTTTAACTATTATTGTTTCATATTCAGTTTATCAGTTTAAAGGTATTTCATACTTTAAAAACTTTGTGTATAATTTTCAATAGCTCAGTAGGTATATTCTATTCTTAAAATCAAAGTAAAATCCCACGGCTGGGCGTAAAATCAAATAAAATAAAATGTAAACTGTTTGCCAAGAATATAAGTCTTTGTTTGTTTCATTGTGCTGAACAACGAACAACGCTCAATTTTAATGCGTTATAGTTATGAACCAATTTTATAACTGCGAAATGTTTGTTCGTGGCACGTGGAAATGGAATAGCAACGTCGCAAATACATGCCTAACGAATCTATCGCTCGCAATCAAACGCCCAGACAGTGAGAAAATACTCGGAAACTCACACTTCCCACTGCAGACATACAAATAATACCAAGCTACGTTGCAAAAATGAAGACAATCGTACTGGATCAATACTCAAACCGGTGAACAGACAAACTTACTATAATGTCAGTGTCAGTGTCAGTAAGTACTGGAATCCTAAGTTGCGTGGTGTGAGCGGTTTATTTATTTGCGTGGTCCAGCACAATCAAATAACTTATTGAATATGTAAAATTATTCACATCGTAGATTTTTCTATACAAACTTGTGACTTGTACCTCCATATACATAGGTATGTTAGCGGATTTAAATATCACTTTATACGTTTTTGTCCAACGACAATAAACCTATCCTAACCTAACCTAACTTTATTATTGTCGTTAGGCATAACCGTTTTTTTAAATATGTTTAAAGTAATATTTTAATAGTGCTGAGTTTCTACCGATAATTTTCATGTTTCAGCATTGCTATTAAATTTTTTTAATTAACGGTTTTTTAAAAAGTATTTTTTATTTTATTTATTTATTGTTTCTTTACATTGTATCTTTTTTACGTTAGACTTTTTAACCTCACAAGGACAAGCCTGTGTTGAGGTAATATTATATTTATTCATTATAATATAATATGTAGATAAATATTTACTTTTTAATTGTAATGCTTTGTTCACTGGGATTTCCCGTGTTGGGGAATACATTTAACATTGCGTCACTTTAGTTCGACAAGGTTCTATCTGAACATTACCTGAAACGACAAAAAGTGAAGTGGTTGTAATGTTTATAGTACATTTGTACAGTAAAATATGTAGTTTTTATTACTTTATCGGTAATTTTAGTTCAGTATTTTGAGACGAGCCATTGTTAAAACTTTTTAATGTTTGATTTCAAAATAATAATAATTAAAAAAATTACCTATGTGCACAGACATAGGAATTAATAGACGAGAAGATAATGGCGAGGGGTAAAATCAACTGTTGAAGAACGAAGGGGGTGAAGCTGACTGTGATTCGTCAATAAATCAATCTGACAGTAAATAGGCATCTCGCATTATAATATCACCATTTACTTCTTAAAAGTAAAATCTGCTTTTGAATGAATAGACATTTTTACATGGGAGCGCAAATTACTCGCCACGTTATGAACTAATTTGCGAAGTCCAAATTCGGCAAAAAAATTCGGTTCTATTTTCAGAGTCGAATATTTCGTTTAAGTATTTAGTTTAGACACTTTTATAAATGTTCATAATTTACTTCCCAGCAACCAACCAGCTTTGTGTTTCGCGTCCAGACGTTTCTCGATGTGATAGTATATTATGTTTCTACAACTGATCCATATTATACGATGTGAATATGCTTAAAATAAAGTAAAATAATGCTCTTATATGGAATGTAATACGACAATTGGGTTTATTCTCTTTTTCACATCTATTTTTACAAGTTTTCATAGCACAAGTCAACATTTTGCCGTGTTATTTCGTAAAATGAACCGATGATGCCTCGACCATAGTTCGCACAAGAATGATGACGTCACGTTTTCAAATTTCACTTGAGGCCATACTCGAGCACAGCCGGCTCCAATGGAACCGGTATGGGGAGTGGGGATAATACGCTTTTAATCACTTAGGGCAGGTCTACTAATATTCATATGTCTATGCCTATGTGTTTATTTCTAATAATGTAATTTGTCTGCTTTTTAAAAACAGTTTTAACTCTCAGATACGTTCAGAAATATCCCCGGGATTTTATTGAGAACAAAACAAAAAGACAAACGCGCCGTTTAAATCCAAACACATTTGTTTAGGAACAAAATATCAATTGAACAAGGTTCAAGGTTCGTTGTCAAAATAAATGAAAATTAAAAGTGTGTTAGAACTTTGGCACATTACTAACTTCGATAACTTAATAATACTGTAAATACTCAATAGAAGGACTTCAAAATTATTTTGTATGTTCTACATACAATATAGTTAAAGAAACGGTTTCGCATTCAAAGCTCATTTTGGTCCAAAATGTCAGTTGCAACCATGTCAAACCAAAAAGATGAATTGGTTTAGATTGATAAGATAAGCTTACAAGATGGCCATAGTTTAAGGTTTTGTGGGAGACCCGTAATCTATTGAACCTACCCAACGTCTTATTAGCAGATGAAATTTCTCTGTCCAAAGTGTTCGTTTTGTTGGTTGGTTGTACCTTTGATTGAAAGATTTTGTGAAAAGAGTGTTGGTTGTTAGTTTAAAAATAGAAATCATTCAACTTTATTTTTTGATGTAAACAGACTGTGTTATAAACTGCGCCTGCTCTCAACACAGGATTTTCTATGGAGACAGGAACAGTACCTACTTAAAAAAACATCACGTGGCTCATTCTGGAATAGCGTGATCCAAATAAGTAGGTACGTACGAGTATGTAAGTAGGTATTAGGTATGTATGTTTGATGAGTCCATGGACCAAATAAATCTGCTATTTGGTTGAGTCCAATATTTGATGTCCAAGGTGCAAGACGAGTTGTTATCAAATAATATTGAAACAGTAATGTAATGTACATAATATTATAATAATAATAAAATCATATTAGTACTTAACCTGTGGAAGACAAACCTGAAATATCTTAATTTATAATATAACACAATTTTATAGTGACACGATACATTACCTATGAGAGACGAAAAATGTAGTTCTTGCTCATACATAATAGAAACAAGGAAGATATGGCATGTAGGTCGCCTACCTACGATCAAACTGCACGGACTATCAAAGCCAATGTAAGTTTTGCGTTTTGTGTGCAGGTAGAAACAAAGACGGGGCACCGCTGAGCCTACATGCGATTTGCAGTATTATGGGTGAAAGATGTTGGCGACACTTACGGTGCGTGCGATAATACACTAATAATGATTCATGGCCTATCTCTCTTGTTTGTATCATTTATGATGTGACGTTGATTGAAAATCTAATATAATATATATTAGAAAAAGAAACCCGTGTTTCCATACCCGCGGGCGGTGGTTATGGTGGTAGACAGTCCTTGGTGTCACATCGAAAGTAAGAGAGTTTAGGTGGTGGCTGAGCGTGGGTGGGAGTGGTGACGAAAATGTGATTTGTTATGGGAAGGCCGCGAATACTTCAGATTATTTCAGAATGAGCCTGATGACTGTGTCGGTAAGTCTGAAAGGTTCCAGAAAGTTCATGAAGGTTCTCGAATGCTCTAGAAGGTTCTGAAAGGATACAGTTCAAGAAGGTTCCAAACAGAGTGCCGGAGCGTGTCAGTGAGTCTAGAAGGTTCCTGAAATTTCGATAATGCTCTTGAAAGTTGTGGAAGGAGCCACAGCAACGCATGGCGGGGTACAGCTAGTTTGTTTGAAAACGACTCTAACCCTTCAGGCTAATTTGTTCGCTTTTAGGAACAACTCATGTGGTCTCACAGAAATCTTTGTGTCTCCCTTACTGCCATGGTGAGAAATATGATCTAAATGTTGTAAAAAGAGAAAACACCATACTTTATATTCAAATCGAGAAGTTAACCACAGAAGAATTTTAATGTGCACCTTTATGAAACTAAAAGATCAGACAGCACTTTGAAAAAATATTTTTTTTTTCTTAATAATTTTTAAATGAAACGAATATAAATTGAGGTGACATAAACGTTTGTCTAATAAAATAAGGTGTTTCAATTTTGTTCGGTGTCAGTAATTTTAGTTACAAAAATCGTAAAGTGATTCATTCTCATTTTTTTTGTTTCTATTCAAAATTGTCTACTTCATCACGTTTCAAAAACAGTTTTGGGATACTCTGAGAAATATTCCATTTATTTGGATTTTTTTGCAAAATGGAAATACTCCGACCTTCTGAAAGAATATATCCGAAGACTGAGGAATTAGTTACTAAGTTATCGGAAAAACATTTTGTTTTCTATTGATGCCCTTTTTTACTCATTTAAAGTACGCTCTAGCGTGTTTAAATCGCACTTTATGGAACGCGCGTTTTTTAAAGTTACCATGGCAACATCAACAAATCAACAAAATGTGAAGTTTAAATGCTGCTTTGGTATTTAAATTATGAATGTTAGAACTCATTTTACAACACACTACACACTTACAACTAGTAAGTATAAATTTAAGTAGTATAAATTCTTATATAATGGGTTTTCCAATAATAGGTGTTATTTTGAATAGCCCGCTATTTCAGTAGATGTTACTTTTGAAGCTGTCATTTTTTGACATTTGACAAGTAGAAACTACGCCATTAATAAAAATGGAACGATACACGCTTCAACAAGGCATTGAAATTATTAAATTTCACTTGAGTGAATCAAATGCAAATCATCTTGAGTGATGAGGCCCATTTCCAACTCGGTGGCTTCGTCAACAAGCAAAATTGTCGCATCTGGGGCTCGGAAAACCCAAGAGTTATTGTTGAAAAGCCTCTTTATCCTCAACGTGTGAATGTTTGGTGCAGTTTATGGTCCGGCGGTGTCATTGGACCTTACTTTTTCGAAAATGAGGCTGGAGCAACAGTTACGGTGAATGGATTGCGCTATTGAGCGATGATTAAAGATTTTTTATGGCCGGAATTGAATGGTATTGATCTGGACAACGTTTACTTTCAACGAGATGGCGCTACGTGCCACATAAGCAACGAAACCATTGATATTTTACGATTGAATATCAAAATAACACCTCTTATTGGAAAACCCTGTATATATATTTCAGAATTTCATTTAAGAATTTCCTACATAGATAATATTGCCAATACATTTTCATGCATGGCTTCCCAATTAGGTCGGATTATAAAGTAGTGTTTCTTTACTTAACTTTCACTCAATTATATCAATAATACGCAGGTAATCCGTAAATATTAATAAATCATTACATGATATGAGGACGAGTCCATTTTCCTTAATAATTACCTACTTACTGAAACGCTTTCCAAGAAAAAAGCGTGTAATCAATAATAATTAATTTCTAAAATTTTTACAAGAATATACTAAGTACCATTATATATACACTATATTTAGTGTGCATTTTAAGTGCACAATCTTCGGGAGGTGATTCTACATGATGGCAGAAGTAAAAAAGATTTTTTTTTCCAAATAACAACTTTTTTTTTACTATAAGTACTAAATTTTTTTTCCATTGAAGAATATTTATTTTCCCATAGAAACAATTCAACTTTTTTAACCTAAAAACTACCTTAAAACATTGATTTCTAAAGATGTGTGTCTTTTCTATTTCTAAAATCATGTAAAAACAGCTCCCGAAGTTAGTGCACTTTACCCCCGGACGCCCGTATGTAGGTTATAACGACAAAAAATGTATGTATTTACTATTTACACAGTGTTTTAAATTCTATGAAAATATTAATAAATTTATTCTTTGTTGTGTAAAATTTTTCTCAAAAGTCCTCAATTACAGAATTATTTCTGTATTTTTCCTTGAAAGTTCGCAAATAGAAAATGGATTCACACATAGCGGATATGAATATATTCAGCATCTTCTATCGCAGATTCTAACTTGTGTAGGTATAGTATCCATGGAGGTCCACAATATTATAGTTGAAGCAGAAAAGGACGACACAAGATTCTAATAACGGGGGTTTGCTCGAGGCTTACATTTTAGTCTAATCTAATAGCTAGGTAACGTTTTAAATACCCATATGACGCCGTTCTATTTGTTACATTACAAAAACTTTAAATTCAGTCAATTTAAATAATTCACCACTTTATGGAAAATAAATAAGAATTTGTAACGACAATTTATATATACGAGTATTGTTTAGAGCGTCCCTACGGATGTACTTAAGTTATTTATATTTAAAATAAATAAAAACAGTACCTTCCCATTAAAATATTTCATCTAAAACTGTTTGTAAATTTTATAAAACGTTTTTCAACTATAAAATTAGCTGTAAGCACCAGATTTTATTTTTCTAGACGATGAATTAGTATCTTCCCGAGGGATTCCTCTAGAAACATCAGAGATTTTAGCAATACGAACATCAGAAATAATTCAGCATCAATTTTCTAGGCCTGCTAGGACAAATTGGACCTTAGGTTCATCCGTTACGTCAGGCCGCGGCCGAATATTGTTTTTGTGCATGACCTTATAGAGATTCCCACATTATTTTAGAGTTTGCCAGGGCAAATTCAACCGCAGTTCTGTCCAATACACCAGGGCCGCGGGTCGCATATTTCCGTGCACGGCTTCTTCCATTACGACGTTAAGATGCATATCAAAAGTGCAGTTGTGATAAAAGATTTTTTCGAGGGCTTCAAAATTATTCATTTAATGTATGTACCTATTCATCTATTAGAAGGAGACACATGGAAATGTTTTAGCTATTGGATTTAGATATCGTATTAATTTTTTTAAGGTATCATATTTAGTTTTCAACATTCTGATCGGAAAACAGACGGTCGGTTAACGCGGCGAAGCAATTTAAACTTTACAGCAACCGCTAATCGCGACTGAAAGGTCATTTCAGAAAACGTGTAGATAATTTAATTTCTTTTATTATTTTTGCACTCAAATAATTAAATGAAAATGGTAACAGAGATAATAATTGGCTAAGACATGACCGACTAAATGATCATGTTGTTTATCAACAAAACATTTTTTATTTCGTTAAACTGATACGGAACAACGACACGTCATTATCTATCGTACAAAAATACAAAGATAAGTAATTACAATTACCTACCACGACGCAAAATTTCAGCAAACTTTATAGGTAGTGCGTCATGTTTACCTTATCGAAATAGATTGGTGAAATTCGCGATTATTCGGAAGCGTTAATTCTTTTCCAAGGTGTCTGAGGTGATAAACATTCGCCTTCTTGCTGGCATCGAATTGGCTTATGAGAAACGTGAAAAATACGTAGAAAACACGTTTGTGATATGATTCTAATACAGACATGCATTAGATAAAGCATCACACGGTTTGGATGCGTGATATTTCAACCTTCGATTTTTCCCTCGAGACAACCAGAAGTAGTGGAGACGTTTTCTAAAGGAGGCCGGGCATAAAACCATAAATGGGGTATAGCGTTGATAATGTTTGTATTTTAGTAAGTTAGAGTTTTCTGGTGTGACCATTGTGACCACGAATCAAATTGGGTTTTAAGATAAATATAATCTAATCGTTTGGTCTACCATTAGTTGTCCAAATAATGATCCTGGCTTTAATTTTAGGGACCGGCTCGGAAATCGGTTTTCCGAAAGCTTTCCAGTTTGTTCAGGTTAAATCCGAGTCTTGTGTTTGATTTGTTAATCTGAAAATATCTCGTAGGTACCTACTGAAGTGAAATATTGACACCCAGAAATAGAAAGAAAATATATAAGTATATATTATACCTACCTACTTAATTACAAACTATTTGTAATAAACTATAAGGTACACACTACATGGGGTCTATCACAGTAAAATCAATATCATTACAATATCGGATCGATAGGCGTAACTACCGATGATTTTATACCGATTTCCCAAGCACGATCGCGATAATAGGCCACTTGCAAGGATTTTCTAATGACTTGGAAAAAAATGAGTGGATAGATTTCTCTACTAAGATTACGAAAATGTTACTCAAAAAATTTTGAAATGTATAGTTTTTTTTAAATAAAATAAATAAATCTGTTATTTTTGGCTTGTGACGTCACCACTTGAAAATGTTCCGTCTCCAATATTATTGAATTAATTTTTGTAAAATTCCACACTGATTATTTTTTTTATATGGCAACACCTTGATTTCCGGCGACTTGTGAATTTGAATATTGACACTTGTTTGGGGTTTGGCTGTTTGTATTGTAGTCCGCTAACTTTGTTGAGAAATTAAGCATATATTATTTGGAAATGATTGAAGTAGGTTTTGTTCAGGGTCAGTCTGACAATTTGCCGAACATAGATTCATTTATGATGGCTACTTTTCTAAGTAATAATATGAATTTCATTGGAAGCGAAATTAGAAATGTCAAAACAAAAAGGTTAGTATTTTTTCTGTATCTTCTAATATACGAATATTATGTTATATATTTTGACAACATTTAATATGTACTTATATATTATGTTTCCATCAATTATTATTATTAAGACAATTGTTAACATTCAGTTATATGCAACTGTCTTTTGTTTTCAACGTGTTATTATTATATATTTTAAAGGTCTGCACGTGAAAGTTATGGTGATAATGCTATCGGGTATGTGCAGGTAAAAAGAGAAGGTCCTATCTGCACAGTGAAAGCAAAAATAACCCCCGAGCACCGTGTCCGCCAAAAAGCATACTCTGTTGTACTTTTGTGTGATGAGATGGAAGATGAAATACAAGTCTTAGAATGTCAAGACTGTGCAGCTTCTAGAGGTTAGTTGAACTGTATGTCGCTATATTGTAAAATATGTTTCTCTCCTCTAACCTCTACACTCTTCTACCCTATGGAGATGTGGGGAAGAGCAAACTCTTGTGTGATGTAACAAACACAGAATCATTGCGAGGGTCTCTGCCAGCTACCTGTTGACAAATAATTTATATTTGGAACATTTTGCTTTCAGGTGGCTGTAAACATGCACTGGCATTTCTAACATGGCTCCATAGGAGAAGTGAAGAACCAGCGTCGACATCTGTCGACTGTTATTGGAGAAAATCAAAGTTATCGTGTGTCGGAACCTCCCAAAAGTTCATTCTGGCATCCCAAGTTGGCAAGAACGCAGTAAAAAGCGTGGAAAAAGGTAATGGAGATTTCCTGGCAGCAGTACTCCAAAGGAGTCTTAAGGAGGGGCTTCGATGCCAACTGACTCAACTTTACATGGATCCGAAGCCCACTGACTGTTTGTCCATGCACAGGATGATTTCTGCTTTTAAGAAAACACGAAACCTGCACAATACAAGTGCTACAGATTTCATCAATTTTATTACATGTGATCTAAATATTCCTCCAAATATCTTCGAGGAAGTTTTTTCATTAACAAGAAAGCAGGCTAACTGCCCGTTATGGTACGAAATGCGATATGGCAGAATTACTGCATCCAAACTATACGAGGCAGCTAACTGCAAAACATTGGATGGAACATTGACTGAAGTCATCTTAGGGGCAGCCAAGATTCCAGACACAAAGGCTATGCAACGAGGTCGGCTTTTAGAACCTTTGGTGTTAAAGGTACTAGCAAACCAACTGGGACACAAATATAAAGAATGTGGTTTCAAAATCAGTTGCAAATTACCAATTATCGGTGGCTCCCCGGATGCAGTCACTGATGATTATATTGTTGAGGTCAAGTGTCCAGTCAAACATAGTACAATGAAAAATTACTTTTTTGAGGGTGTTGTTGCCAGAAAGTATTATGCACAAATGCAAATACAAATGTTCGTACTGAACAAATTCAAGGGAGTGTTTTGTGTTGCTGAACCCAACTTTGAATCATCTGGCAAAATAAATGTTTTCCACATCGATTACGATGAAGAATTCTGTGTCGAAGCTATTAATAAAGCCATGCTGTTTTGGTCCAGAGCTATATTTCCTGTACTTAAAAAAAATGTATAGGTATACATTATTTGAAATAAATCACGTATTTACTGCACTACACTCGCTTCTTTATTCATAATAATACATGATTATATTGATTATGTACAATAGCATCATATTATTTTCATCCCATCCACCATAGTATAATATGTATTTGTATAAAGTGACAGAAAAACAAAAACAAAAAGTTTACATAAGACATATTTTTACATTTATACCTAGTATTTATTTGATAATACGTACACATGTTATTGTATTATCGCATAGATTTTTTTTGTATTTATTATTGGAAGTAAGAAAATGATTACAAAGTGGAAATTCTAACACAAATAGAAATGTATTAAAAAGTGGAACATGATCACTTTGCTACAACACAACTGTATTTATATAAACTTGATGTAAAAGTAAGGCGTAATGAATGAATAGCAATCAATCCACTCTCAGTAAAATATTGGAAGCATTATTATAGTCAGTACTTGCACTGACTGGTAACGCTGGCCGCTAGATGGCGCTAGTGTAGCATGTTGCATTTCTTCGGGACAATACAAACCTAATGGCGGGCTTTAATATTCTTTTTACGTGTGAGCATAAGAACAGTAAGGTCGTATGTAGGTTACTAAATATTTTATTTTCGACTTATATAATTTATTAACGTAAAATAAAGAAAACATTTCAAATAACATGCATTAAAAAAAACCAACCCACAGAAGTCACGGGGCTAGGAGGCGCTAGTATAGCATAATCAGAATGTATGGTAAATGTAAGAAGTTGAAGGTGTTATACATAAATTATTCTACAGTATTTGATATTATCCCTTTTGGTGGCTTCATTGCCTATAAACTCTAAGTAAAAGCTCCAACATATGTTTTTATAAAAAACACATACTGGCGCTATAATTACATAATATTATACACTTTAGACTTATTCTATATACATTACATGAAGGATAAACAAAATTACACTGGTACATATTATGAATATTTATATTCAAGTTAAAGTTTATATGATAATGAAGCGCACATAACATTTTAAACTAAACATTAGCGTAGAGCACAAAACACTAAAAGACTAATAATATTAATAAGACTAATATGATCAAATTATTGGTTTTTGTAGATTTATGAGTCCACATGCAATCATAACAATATGGTCAACTTGTTGAGTCAAATGGAAGTCTATACAAGAATGTGGCTTTAGAATATTATACTCTCTGAGCCGGCTTATTACACGTTCAACGTGTATACGCAGGGCTGCTATTTGCTTGGATAACTTCACCTCTCTTTTAGTGCTATTTACACCTGTAACAACACTTGGTGGACGCACAAGTTGACAATGTTTGCCTTCTAAAATAGTAGCTAGTTGCTTAAAACCTCTATCTGCCATTACCGACATGCCTTCAGACAAGTTGTCCAAGAAGCCGCACTTTTCCACAATCATCATATCTGTAGTACGTCCACCAAAGCCCTTTGAAATGAAGTTAATAAAGCCATCAGGAGTGATTGATATTAGGTACTTGAGTGTATTGCATTTTTTATATTCTGACCAAGTTAGTGCCTGCTGCAGTGGATTTGATGGCTTCTCTATCTGAATTTCAAAACAGTCTATGATTGATACGACATGTTTGTATCTTGCTCTGAATGGAATTGGTAGTAAGGCTTCTATTGCTTCTGACTTAGGCCAAAATACCAGTTCTGCAAGATGACGAGATAACTTCGGTAAACTTTGCTTAAAGATTCTTGAAGCTTGAGCCTCAGAAAGGCCAAATTCATCACCTAAAATGCTGAAACTAGAGTTTAATTTAATTTTTTTTAAAACGATTAAAACATTTAAAATGTTTATATTTTCAAGGAGTGCTAGGGTTTTAACAATCCAATAAAAATCTTTAAGGATTCCTAAATACAGCTTTGGTTTGTTTTCAATATGCTGCAGAGTTAATTTCAATGACAGACTTTTGAAATCACTATTTGAACTACTATCAACGTACGAATCTGACGTAGCTTGTTGGGAGTATTCTGAACCAGATGCCGATTCCGAGGCAGAACTGTCTGGCTGAAGAGTGACATGCTTTAGTTGTACATTCTTGGTATTTTTATTATGCTTCACAGGAGAAGTACTTACGTCACGAGTAGTTAAACACTCGATTGGACCCCTACTGTGTTCTTTTCCTGTATTTGTCAATTTACTTTTGAATTTCTTTTTCAAATTGCATTGAATGGCTTTCGAATCAGTTGCGTTCTCAACTATCAACATGTGAAAGTTTTCTTCGGAGCTTGATGTATCTTGTGGTCCATCCACATGTTGTTGAAGTATTTGGAGTCCAGAGCATTGAGGCTTCTCGAGAGGAAACGACACTTCCAGTTCAACGTAGTCTTGAGGTTGATTGATGATCTGTTGTGGCACAGACTCATCCACATCAGACAGGCAAGGAGACATTGGCTCGAGACTTGCAACAAACACTTCACCGCCTTTAGATGAGCTTGGATGCTGATCCACCACATTGAGTAGATCTCGCCCATCAGCTCCAATTTGACATTCAAATTTATGAGGAATGGTTCCTTTTTTTAAAAGCACCCTTTTACTTAGATGTTGGGGCCATTTCCGAGCATCCACGCTTAACTGAAAATAAAAATACAACTTATCAAGAGACATTGTATTTATTCAATACAAACTTAACAATGCAAATATAATAAGTATCTTCATTTGAGAATAGCCTGCAAAAGTGTAACAATATTGTAATGTGTGTAGGCTTGTTGTCACTAGGTAATAGACCCACCTACTCAACCTACTGTACTGTACAGCAAACTATTCGTGAAGCATGCAACAAAGAAAAATATGTATTTTTTAAATATTGTGTTCAAACAATAATATTGTAAAAAATATACTTACATTAAAATGATCTTCACAGACATATCGTACGGTTTTATTTGACAGTTCACCCAATTGACTGGACCTATGAATTGCAATACACCATTGTTTTCTAATTGCTGAAATTCGCGGTACAACGAAAAATCTTTTTTCCTTAGTAGTCGCCGAAGTATTTGGGCACAAAGGAACCATACAATATTTATAATTATTTTTACGATCTCGGATCCTACGGTTACTACACGAATCCATGTTTAATTAAATAACAAAACAGTAACAAAACGCAGCGTTAGAATTGGAAGTACTTCGTTTTGACATGACAGATATTATTCAGAAGTGACAGATGTTATGATGTGAAAATCGTACAGATTATCCTTCCGTGGCGGCTGTCTTAGAAGTATAATGGTGATGGTCCTGATTTTAACAAAATCAAATTTAATAATATATTATTATGAGTTTATGAGTACAAGAATAATTTAAATCGCAACATTTGGATAGTATCAAACAAGAGGTACAATATCAAGTTATATGTTATATAACTAGAATGTGCAGCTGTTAAAAATAGTCTCATTGCAAAAACAAAAACCAACCTTGGTACATATAGAATATATAGGTACTTCGACCAACTAAATATATTTTATGAGAACCTTCTTTATACTTGTTTATATATTTCATATTGTTGATAAACCTTCCCCTTTAATTCATTTAATTTTATGTACATTAGGTTTTATTGTAAAATATTTGGATTAAGTGACTGAACATTATAATCGTATATATTCATCAATCCTATAATATTGTGTATAAGTATATTTATATTATATGTCATCTCATTTAATATGGCAGACTGAGATTGCAATATCCTCCCAGTACTGCTGGAATAAAACTTTAAATAAATTAATAAGGATTAATGATCAATAAGAAGGTTCAAGGAAAAAAATATTTATGAGATGTAATATTTTTGGTATGCCTCGTTATTCTCCTCTGCCATTCGTGTGAAATGCGTCGTTTTTTTTTTAAATGTTTTTGGGCTATGTAATTATTTTGTTTTCGCACCCATAAATTATGTTCCGTCTTTCCGGTTTATGAAAAAATGGTCCGATTTTTCGGATTAAAATTTTCAAAAAATCGCCATGGTTTCAAAAATACGATTAAAAAAAAAAAAAAAATACAGAATGTCTTAGAATATTTGCCTAAACCGGAAAATAAAATAAAAAAATGGGATGCAAGAGGCCTATTGATATCCAGACCGATGTTGATAACTCGATAGATCGATAGATAATCCTTATAAACTGGCAACACTAGCGCACCTCTCTATGAATTATGAATTGCCATTCCTAAACGTCAGACGGCTACGTACAAGTTAAAAAATATAAATAAATGGACAATGTCCATTGGCAATATACATTGGCAATCTGCACGTACCTTTTGACACTAAAAAGGACAATAGTCATAACTGACAACTTTTGTTTTTCGTAGTTGAAACGGAATCAATTGATGACGTCTTAAGCTGCGTTTACACCAAAGTCTTCCACTACGTTTTCTACAAGTTGCGGCAATTTGTTGCTTTTTCTACAAAATACAGCAACTTTTTCTGTCTTCCACTTGTGGAGAGACAAATCTTCCACTAAATTTTGGTTTCCCGCGGAGTGTCAGTAAAGATCAAAGAAAGTTGACAACTAAAAGTGGAAGATTTGTTGCTGCGCGTTTTGCGCTAGCAACTTGTAGGAAACTAGTGGAGAACTGTTCCCCCTCCACGCAAACTTACAAACTTCAATAACAAACAGTGAAATGGTTGATTTTGAGATTTTAAACAAATAACCGAGACCTGTGTACGAATCACCAGTAGCCAAAAACGTAATGTAACTGCTTGCTTTTCTTGAACAGGTACCTACTGCTTTCCTGTAGGTAGTTTGTGTCACGTTTCTTGATTTTATGTCCGATCATTGATATCAAATACTCAAAGTCACTACTGGTCATTCTCAGTGCAGTTCTTGTCACTCCCGTCGCACCTCAGCTCACCACTCAACGGATAGACGTCATCTTCTCGGAGATCTGCTACACTACCTACTGCCTAATTCTTGACACTACTGCCTTTCGCGCCAATTCTTTGGCAACAAGTTTTCCATTTGTTGTTCTAAATTTGAGAAGAGCAACTTTTAGTTGACAACTTTTAGTTGATAACTTTTTAGTTTTCAACTAAAAGTTGAAAACAATGTTTTGTCAACTTTTAGTTGTCAAATTTGGTGTAAACGCGGCTTTTGATGCATTAATTAGGTCTATGGATCATGTATACAATTTCTTTCAGTTAGCAGCTAACAGCTTACTTAGTTTACCCCTCTTCATTATTAAGCTAGTTATTTTGCATAACAAACGACACTATCCAAAAAGTCGTGCATTTTGACAGCTTATTGACGGCTTTTGTCTACCAGATGTCGCAATCATATTTTGACCTTTTTTTACATTAGCTTCACATAAGGCCCTGAGGAAAACAAATCCCTCAGGGTCTCATATGTGGAGCTAATGTATGTCATCTTTAACCTATGTCATCTTCGGGGGTGCTTTGAGGAGGGTTTTTTTTTCTGGGAAAGGAAGGAGAGGAAGCGAAGCTCTGGGAAGGAAAAGGGGGTGAAGGGTGGGTAGGAATCTGGGGGTCAACGTATCTAGGAGTGACGGATGTATGAATCCAACCCTCCCACTGCGGAGCAACATAATGGGTCGACAGAGTCCGGCTGGAGAAGTCATAAGTCTCTCCCGATTTGGCCCGCCATATGTGAGTAAATGCGATCGTGTTCGCAAGTATCGCTAACTCACCACAGATGACGAATTTTGTCAGTATCGTATTGATACAAGGCTTTATCGACCTTCCTTGCTAGACCTGGTATAAAACCAGAAAAAAAGTAAAAAAAAACAATATTGATAAAAGTGAAAAGGAAAGATTGCAGAAAATATCTACGTCATGTCAAAAACAATAAAATACCTCGCACGTTGGTAGATACGTACTTACCACAATATATTGTACAATATGACCTACATAATCATCTGTCCTCCTTGTAAATAACCTATAACAAAACCTAACCAGAACCAAATCGTAATCAGTAATCACTAACCAGTAATCATCACGTAAAAATGCATTAGGTACTAGGTCATCAGCACAGAAGTAGGTATCCGTAATTCTTTCCATAACAAACGCTCTCGTTTCCCTGCTGCTATGAAAATGAACAGAGAATGCTATGAAAATGAACAGAGCGTAAATTAATTATGGGCCAAAATCGTTCGCCGCAGCTAGAACAGTCAACAAGAAAAATCAAGATCGATAACTTTTGGGAGTTAGTGTCCAGATTTCCTTTTATTCTATAAATAATTCTCGGACATTGGCACGAGGAGGACCCGAATAGACTAGTTTTATTCAACTTTCCGTGAAAATAATTATATTCTTCGCGGAACCGCATTTGTTCATGACCTAAATACCCACGACCTTTTTCGCGGAAAATACGGGTTCACGCTTATTTCCGCCTCAAGTTTTTTATCGCTCAAAGCAAGTTTCAATGTTTCAACTCTTCGTAGTTGAGAAAATGTAGCAAAACACAGCAGGAGGAATATTTTAAAGATTATTATCTAAGATAAGAACTAAGAACTAATGTTAATATTACTGTTCTACCTGCTTTTCTTCTAATTTGTGCGTATTTCATAACCTTCAAACTTACCCTTGATTGTGAAAAAATGGAACTTTAAGGCATCTTTTACCGTGACATAAATAGTTATTTCTTATAGTAATCAAGTGCAATTTTTTTCATATTAGCGTGTAGCGGTATACGCCATGTTTATCAAAACGTGTCTTAAAAATATTGAAGATTGTTATTATTATTTGTCATGGTAGTCGTCTAATCTGCACGCGTTAATGATAAAGCAGGAAATGATGTCGCTTTCAAAACTTATTCCCTTGGCTCTATTTACGACTAACGCCCTCTATTGGCACATTATTTAGGTACTGAAGAGGAAACATTTGCTTTCATGTATTTTAAATGGATGCCAGTGTTTAGTGCTGATTTGCTTCGAGGTTCAGATTAAAATCAGTAGATGGCGGTAGTCGTACTTTCGAAGTTCCGACAGAAAATAATAGATGGTGGTAATAGTGTTGATTTGCTATAAGTTGAAACTACAACTAATCGCGTAGGTAGTACTGTTTAGCTTCGACTATGAACAGTAGGTAGAGGTACTTTATTTATTTATTATGTCACACACAGTACAATAAGATAAAGTTAAGGATATTTTTCGTTATTACATAGTTTTAGTACCCATTACATATGTCCATAAAATATTATTGTGTAATTTCACCTGAGATTGTTCTGAAAACTATTGATTTTAAGTTAAAATCAATGAATTTAAGTTTAAATTTATGTATGAGTAGGTAATAGTTATAAAAGGAAGAAAGTGTATGTGGAGAAAAAAGTAAATTACTTATTTAAAAAAAAAAATAATAAATGTTTAAAATTTTATGGCTTTCACCTCTCCAAATATCTTTTTTTTTATTTTTTTATTTATTTATTTATTTAGTACAGGTGATGATACAATGACACATGTAGATAAAAAATACTTTGACTGCCCAACTAGGAGGAATTCCCGTTTTAGGACAGTCAATCTTATAATATTAATTAATACTACACCAACTTCTGACGTTTCCCAAACATTCTGATGGCAACCTGCTACACTAGCGCCTCCTAGCGGCATTATTGTGCACCTTTGTTTTCTCCCATACATTATGGATTTTATGTGAAATTATATTTATTATTTTAGGTTAATAAATTATAGAAGTCGATAAAAAAATAGATATCCTATATGTGACCATACTGTTTTTTTAGATCATACATTAAAAAATATTAAAGCGGCTATCAACCCTGTCTTTGATGAAAGGTAATAATTGGGAGTGTTTTTGCTGTAAACTGAACCACGGAACCAACTTTTTAAATCAAAATACAAATTAGAAAGCGCAAAACACCGCCACCAAATTGCCAAATACTATTGCCTTCGTTGAAAGGAATGTCAAAGTAAAACATGCTACTCTAGCTCCCTCTAGCGGCTAGAGTTGTTGATATTGCCACTATTTCACTGGAGTTAGACGTATTATTAATATTATAGGGTATTTAGCGTCTCTGATATTATTTTTGTTTACCTTGTTCAACTACTACGATAAGTTGATATATTACGAGTGCGTAGTAGGTACGAGGTTTTTTCTAAAAGAGTTGAGAGATTGCATTGCAATCATTTTCATTGGGATCTTGCACGATATCGACGGTCTTGACGTTCGTTGCAACACGACGGAGGACAAACGAATGCCCGAAAGACATTTACAATTTTTTTAGTATTTGATTTTAATCTCTCGTATTAACCTCAACAATGTAATAATTTAAGATTAACCAACAAACAAGCCCACCACAAAGAGTAGGTATCTAACTACCGTGTTTATTAGATCGAAGAAGCAGGGGATCGTAACGCAGCGAGAGTTGGCAGCAATAAGAAAGTATTGAATGTATTTGTGGATTTGTAAACCATCGGCGAGAAATAGCCCTTTGCCTTGTTTAAACCAACTTATTGTCACTAGAGAAAGAGGGACCGCAAGTGTACGTGAATATGACGCTTGTAAAATAATATTGTAAGGAAGGTTACAGAAATTACTCATAACAGAAAGTAAATGTAGATTCCCTTTTACAAAAAAAATTGTGCATCTAACAAAGTTAAACAATCAGTTTCCTCGCATAGCCGTTGGGAAAGTGGTGGGTCCCTACAATGTATAGTTATGCACGTTAGATTACGCTTTACACCTACTTATTGTGACTAGCGGAAAAGGGACAATAAATTTATCTGTTCTATTCTAAGCGTGCCATAGCTTGTCATTGTTTTTTTATTAATTTATTTTGTGTTTTAATAGATTCCTTAACTGTTTTTATTTTTATTAAAGTCGCGAAACACACTTTATGTAGGTAAGTAAGCTTATGTGATGAAGACAACTAAGGTTGATAGACCTACACAGTCTTTCGAAGGTAGATGATTCCGCAACACAACCCTTTGCTTCCAATCCACTTCAGTCACCTGTCCCTGTGTACCAGTGAGACGTCATCCCCAGTCTATCTCCGCAAAGACAGCATCTTTATATTTTTGTTGTGTATTTCATCGAGACTACTACGGACTCGAAGCAGCGAAGAAAATTATGATAAAAATCCTGCTATTGCCAAGTTGTTGGTCCCGGTGGGGCCCTTGTAGGGAGCTTCTAGTATATTAGGCCTGTTTGTATGCAAACTGCTAATAGTATCACCTTGTAGATCTCGCGATTCGGAGACACAGGGCACTAAAAACATGGCAAAATTACCGGCAACCCCATCGAGTAGTTACACGGCTTTGCTTTAAATTTCTTATTTTCTCCATCAGTTTTATGCGCATCCAGACGTTATACCCGCGACTGGAGAGATATGTACAGAACGTACGCTAATGTGAAGTGGGGTGTGGGCGTGTTCGTTTGCTCAAAGTAAGCAAAATGTTCCCTCAATTTTGCTGAAATTTATCAAACATTAAGGCGAAGCTTAATGCCAAATCATTATTTTGATTAATCTTTACAACAAATTGGTGTACACTATGAAAACCAAAAAATATGCTTTAGATACATTGAAGGTTTTCCTATCGCTTCGCTTGAGTAGAATACAAATTTAAAAAAATTACTCAATGAAAAATATAAATGCAAACTACTATAAAAATATTTTTTCAATATAAATGTTTAAAAATGCGTAAAGGAAGCAACTTTAAAAAAATACAGTTTAATAGCTAAAATTATCTGTGACAGTTTCACTTGATAAACTTTTTTGCTTTCTTATAAAATTATTTACAAATTAAGTACAAACCAGTTTTTTGCTTGAAATCGAACGTTTCTAAACTCCGTTTGTCAAGCGATTTTAATGCCTATTTTTATATAAGGTATACCAAGAATATACACATTTTTGATTTGTAGCTTCCTCTTAACAAATTTTTGCAGTCGATATGCGATAAAAGGTACTAGCCAATATGGAATATTTTTTCTAATATTATAAGTCGCGATTCAGAACCTAACACATTGGACAGACTTAGGTAGTCATGTCTATGGTAGGTACATGATTAAAGTTTTTGAATGTAGCTATAACTTTGTGGTTATCCACTATAAATTAATGATTCAATGTTACTTTGTTTGAATCACATTTTTTTGTTATATAACACGAAAGGTTCTAAGGTTCCGTTCCTTTCGTTCTATCTCCTCCCCCCACTCTTCTCTAATCCCCAGTCATACCTCCACCCCCACTTCAACACTTAGTAATATATTATGTTTACCAATTTCTGTGAAATGTCAAGTTAGAATATTTTGCCCTGAGGAAGGAACGGTTGTTCTGAAACCAGTCGGCGTGTATAAATAATATAGTGGTTTAAACAAAATAACATTGTTTAACATAATGTATGCTTTATGAGCACCAGTAAAATGGGTTATTAATTATTTTACTTGTAGAAATTTTTGTATTATAGAAATGCTGTTATCCATTAATCGCTGGTATGGAGTGGGTATGTAAGCTTACAGTAAGTTTTCAGCGAGTTCAAACTGAAATTTAAATAATAAAAATACTCACCTACGTCTTTGATGATTTGGAAAAATTCCTTGAACGGTGTACCTACTCTGAATTCATGAAATTTGTTCAGTCTTTCTGTCTGAAATAAGATAAATCCTAGCAATTAATCTTTGTTGGGCCCTTGAAATGATTTTTTATTAATATTACTACCTATTATCCAAATTATCGAATATCTTTCAAAATTAAGACCAGACGTCATATTACTTGTAAACCTACCATATTTTTAACTGTTAAATTTTTCAGAATATTTTCAAAAAAATATGTTGTGATTCCGATGAAACCGGGTAATAAATACTAGTCTGACTTATATTATTGTAACTTTGTACGTCGAAGTGATGGCCCCCCGACCCGAAAAATATACTGAACAAAATGATACGTTTAAGTTACATACTAGTTTGTCTGTGTACAGTAGATCTCGCGTCCAAATAAGCATGGTTCTAATTTTCACTTATCTAATAAATCATAACAAAAATTTCTTTAAATTCGTTTATACTTAATTATAACCTAAATATAATACGATTTTTTCCAAAAAAACGTCACTATCTCAATAACAATTCTTTTTTACATACTTTATTAAGGCAGATAGGTACCATAATCTAAAAATAAATGTGGATAAGAAAGTCAAAATAAACACGACGATTTTTTATTCGAAAAAATAATCCTTACTGAATCATGAAAACGGCCACTACCTTAAGACGGAAACGGCGTGTACAGACAGACTAAATGCAAAAAAATTGAGTTAAAACAGAACTCAGACAAAAAAAGAATAATACTCAATTTTTTGTTAGAATTTTATTTATTTATTTAGTCTGCGAAAATATCTGCTCAGTTCGTCAACGAAAAATGATGAAGTGATATAATAAATTGATTGATTTCCAGAACAATGTAAGTTCGTGTGATAAACAAGCCGTGGTTCCGTGTAATCTGCTGTGCTGGGTATAGATGTAGTTTAATCAATCAAGACGTGTTGGTAATTCAGCTATTAATAATAACAGCACATGTGCCCGCTGCGCAATCGCATTGCTTTCGGTTACAAAGCTGGCAATTTATGTAATTATAGTCACATCCATATCAAATAACGGGATGGGTTCATTATTCATACGATATATTTATGAATTGGTTTCTAACCGTTTATTCAAAACCCGTCAGATTTGGGATGGTTTTGTGTATGTGGTCGGATGTACCATTAATTTTCAGCCATTAGATGTTTAATTCATATCCATTTCCCTGATGAATTACTAAAAATAAGTTAGGCGAAAACATTTCTCACCCCCATTATTATCATATACAGGGTGTATCGGCAAGTACCCGACAAACTTTAACCAGCTATTCCTCAGCACATTTGGAGTAAAACATGTTATTGGGGCTTTGCTGTCGGGTTACATTTTTTTTCCATTAAAAACAAAAAAATAAATAAAAAATCCACACTCCGTCACTGTCATTTGCATTGTATCTCGTGTTCAGCAGCTGTTATTAGCAAGTGTGTCAAAAAGTGTCCTCGCTCTTTCGTACACACTAAATAATAATAGTTAAAAATGAGACGAATGGTGCCGTGCCATTTCGTTGTGATTGTAAAAGCGCGCCAACGTAGGTACGTACGTACATTATTCAAAGAAACTCGAACAAAATATTGCCAGATGGGTTTTCAAACTTTGACAAAGGATAAAACATTGGTGACATGTGGTGAAAATATGAATAATAAATTTTTTATTAAAAAAAAATGTTACCGGACAGCAAAGTGCCCATAACATTTTTTACTCCAAATGTGCTAAGGAATAGCTGGTTAAAGTTTGTCGGGTACTTGCCGATACACCCTGTATATTGTGCTAAGGAATAGCTGGTTAAAGTTTGTCGGCTACGTGCCGATACACCCTGTATATTGTGCTAAGGAATAGCTGGTTAAAGTTTGTCGGGTACGTGCCGATACACCCTGTATATTGCTATAGACGCCAATATCATCATATACCATTCATTAAGCTGGGAACGGTAATTTTAATACACTAATGTAACTGATGTAAAATCCCCACGGGCGTAAATAAATAAATGTATGTCCTGTGAAGCGTAACGAATCCAGTTTAATGAAACTAATGACGAAAATTAATGACCTTTTCTCCACATAATCAATATAAATTCCTTAAAATAATTCACCAAATATTTTATATATCTTTTTCATAACCGGGCAATGAAGTAAAAACGAATGACTATTGACGTAAATGGTATTCAAATAATTATAAAACAATTATTAAAACGGAAAACAAATTTTAACGGTTTTTAAAGAAAATATTAGATTACATAAAATCATTTTTAAACATCGTATAACTAGTAACGTGGTAGGGATAAAATAAAACAAATAAATAAGTCGTCACAATGTGGCTTAACCACAGTTTGAAAATGGCCTTGAACGCAAATAATAACATTATTAAATGTGATTTACTTTTAAAAAAAAGTGAACTGTAATTTCCTTTGAAGTACAAATAAGTTGCTTACCATTTTCAGAAATTCTATTCGAAAAAAAAATCTAATTAGAAACGATTTGTTCTGGAAAATTGGCAATACCGAAAGAAAAGTAACGTTTCCATGTAACCTTTGATTCCGATTGATTATATCTCTCTTCCCATGTAACCTTTGATTTCGATTGAACATATTTCGAATAGAAAATAAAAAAGTCTATTTCTTCTGTGAAAAAGATGTTAATTACAACAACAAATCACAGATAAGTCAAATATAATATGCTAGCGCAGAAAGCGAAAAATCACGGATAGTCTGAATTCTTGACAAATCAGTTCCAATTTTGAAAAGACAATAAATTTATAAATATTACAGGCAGGTACTTTATGGCTTGTCTGAATTTTTCACACAATCAGTTTACTTTTAAAATGAAAGCACTTAAATTGAAAGCAAATTAGAGTTTATCAGAAAACTTATACTAGTATTTTTGATGTTAAAGTATAGTTCGAACTTATTAATAATTAAATACTACAAAACGTTTAATTTGATAAGCTTTTATTAATATTCCTCATATTACGATTACAATGTAGGTAAAGGTAATTATTATTTATGATTATAATAAAATGACTTACTTTGAATACCATTTTATTTGAGTTTAATATTTATATAAACCAACCGGTTTCGATTAGATTTGAGCCTTTATCAGGAGTTTGTAAAGCACGCTTAATTAATTACAGAATTACAGTGTACAGGTAATTATAGGAGAGGGAGAGAGAACATTGACTGTGGCGGGGGGCGAGTGGGAAGGGGTTAAAAATAAGGGTTACAAGTGGGTGTAGCGAAGGGGAACGTCTTTACAACGGGACTATTTTATAAATCTAATTGCTCATTTAATAAATTGGTTTTATTATATTTTTTAAGGATTTTAAGAGCTTCTAGGTTACTCAGACGTAGACCTTTACGATTTGTATTCAGTAAATCTATAGCTATATTCAAAGAGTTGCAAAATCTGAAAAAACCTACCCTGTTTAGGCACCTCATGTATTTGTATGTACCTCATGTACACCCATCCGCGTTTTAACATTTTTGCAGTTTTACCTATGTAAAATCATTACATCTAAGCTTGTAGATGCTAGCATGACAATCCTTTGAATCGATCAAGAATAAATTTACCTAGGTTGTTATTAGTATAGAAAGCGGCTTCAATATCTGTTGGAACTTTTAAAACCCTTTCAGTGATGTGTAGTCTAGCATGGAGCGACATTGCAAAAATCAAATCTCGGTATTGTAATAGCTGCCAAAAGATGCTTCATGTCATTCATATTCTTGTAAAAATACTTAAAAAAATCTAAACTTATGTCGTCATTCAACAACCTAGCGATTTCGTAACGTAAAAAACGTAAATTTAGCCTTTTTTTCCCAAAATCTGAGTACAATCTCAAAAATATAAAATAATATCCATTACTTTCAATTGCATTTACCTTATTGAACATTACATGTTTTATAAAAAAAAAAACACTGCATAAATTGCTGTTAAACTAGTGAGTTTGTGAGCGCTGTGGAGGTGGGGGGGATAATTTCGCTCCTATTGTTTCGTCGCAGAAACTAGATGCGACTTGCATCTAGTTTCGTTTCGGCTACCGCTGGCCGTAGACATGTTAGAATCCTTGTCCGATTAAATTTTAACACATATAATTGTTGTGAAAATGAATGCAAATTACACGAGAAGCAAAATTTTATGTCCAATATTCGGGGCACCAACTGAAATGAACTCTCAAGTGTTACCTACTGTCTCAGAAGTGATTAACCATTATTTGTTCTTACGATATGAGCGTAATCTTAACTCTACAAAAAAACCGTCAGAATTCGAAATAAAAAGTGTTATATCTGCAATTGTTGAAGGAATTTGGAAGCGCGCTTCTATTCCCATTGTTTCACACAATCGAGTGATGAAACTGATCCAAGATCATTATAACGAATACTTAAAACTTATAAACTTTAAACTATTGCTTCATGCAAATGTAACAATCTGAATATGTGTTCCCGCGAAAAGACGCGCAAGGTACCCACCAAAGAACAAGCATCCCTTCAAGACCAAAGATTCTCGAGAAAAATGATGCTGGGAGCAATAGACACCGACACAACAAAAAAATTATATCGGAAAATGAGGATGCAAGCTCGTTTATCTGAACTTGCTTCGAAGGTCAGCTCATCTACAGCATCAGCGACAAAACCACGTCAACCCTTTTTTGATGAAAACCAATAATTTTCTTCACATTCTTCGCAACCTCCAGAAAATTCCCGTATGATGTTAAAACTCCCCACTTTGGCCAGAATCTGCGATCAGTATGGTTTGTCAGACAGGTCGGCATCAGCTAGTGCAAGTGCTACATTACAAGATTTTGGCATAGTAACCGAAGACGACTCTAAAATGGTGATTGATAGGAGCAAACTCAGACGAGCTAGACAAACGTGTCGCACTTCTTTAATAAAAACATGGCAGATGTAGTCAGAGTCAACAAAAATTCGAGGTCTATATTTCGATGGAAGGAAGGATAAAACACTGTCTCAGGAAAAAATAGGGGATAGATATCATCGGAGAACGATTTCAGAAGAACATTATTCCATTTTATCTGAGCCGGGGTCTCAATATGTAGGACATGTTACACCATCATCAGGAACTGGAAAAAACATCGCAAAGAGCATGTTACACCATTTAAAAATGAACGGTTTTAATTTGAATGATTTATCAGCGATTGGATGTGATGGGACTGCTGTCAATACAGGCAAAAAAATGAAACTATTAGATTCATGGAATTGGAATTAGGTCATCCGTTACAATGGTTTATCTGTCAGCTGCATGCAAACGAACTTCCCCTTCGCCACTTGTTTCAACACTTAGATGGTGCTACAACAGGACCTAAAGGGTTTTCCGGACCTATTGGAAAACTTCTTTCAAGCAGCTCTAAAAACACCGTTATAAATTATTCACCAATACACTTTGAGATGCACAAACTCAACGCAGAGGAATTGAAAAATTTGAGCACGGACCAAAAATACTTGTACGAAATATGTTTTGCAGTTACAACAGGTCACTGCCCACCAAATTTAGCAAACCGTCATCCAGGTAGTATTTGTCACTCACGCTGGTTGACGACAGAAACTCAATACTTCAAATATATATGAACAACTAACCCTTCAGTGAACCTAAAAATTCTTGCTGAATATGTTGTTAAAGCATATGCTCCGACATGGTTTGAGATAAAGAGGCACCCGTCGTGTAAAGATGGGGCATTACATGTTTTTACTATAATAAAACTCACCCGATATTTGAGCACCGATCTACGAGATATAATTAATCCAGTAATTCAAAGAAACGCCTATTTTTGCCACCCGGAAAATCTGCTACTATCCATGATAATGGATGACAGCCTTATTGTAAGAGAATTGGGTTTGAGACGAATATTAAAGGCGCGAGATAGATGTCCGAGTCCATTTGTTGTTAGAGACTTTATTATTCCAACAATAAACTTTTCAGCAAGTAAATATTACGATATTATCAACTGGCAGGAATGCGAAGTTACACCGCCACCGATACTATCCGAAATCAGTAATGACGACCTAGTCAAAATGATAAATAATTTCGGTGAAGAAAAGGACAGTATTGAATTTCCCAGATTTCCCTGCCACACTCGAGAGCCAGTGTGCTGCCAGTCCCTGCCAGCAGTCGAGAGGTGCATCAAATTAGTTACCCAGGCCTCGTTGTCTACAGTTGGGCCTGAAGCAAGAGGTGGATTCATTCGGGCGACAATAAAATCTAGGCATATAATGCCCGAATTTCACACCAAATCTCATTTCAAAACACGATAAATATTATAAAACTTCTATAATGTTTAAAAAAATTCTCTTTGTTAAAGTATTTTATTTAATAAAAAAACACGAAAAAACAATAAAAAATCAATAATCCTCTTCAAAAAACCAAAAATAGACCCCGCCTTGAAACCAGTGGCGGCTCGTGACTTTTGGGTGTACTAGAGTGTTAATATTATAAAAAATGGCATTTCTGATGTTGTTATGGCTGAAAATGATTTTTTATTTTTTTTTCGAAAATCGATTTTTTGTATGAAGATTTTCAGGAAATTTCAGTATAGCCGTGCGCCGCACGGAATTCCTGAAAATCTTCATACAAAAAATCAATTTTCGAAAAAAAAAAAAAACAAATCATTTTCAGCTACAACAACATCAATTAAGCCATTTTTTGTAATATTAGCACTCTTGTAACCCAAAAGTCACGAGCCGCCACTGCTTGAAACTATGGTAATTTTATTTTTATTTTCACATGTGTTATGCACCTTATTAGCTATAAAACCCCTAATAAAATTGTATTTTTGCTATGAATATCGCTTGTTTATAATGCTTGGCAGAGTTTTCAGCGACTTTTTTTATACAATTTTTTTCTAAATATAAATGTGCTGGTTGTTGAATAAAGGAATGTTTCGATCGAGTTGATTTTTTTAGACGAAAGAGGTGTTATATAAAGGCAACTTTTTTTTGCTATTACAGTACTGGCATCTTTAAAAAAAAAGTCCCATACAACGTCACTCCACCCTAACCCACAAGGTGATTGCTAAGTGTGAAAATTTAATTATTATTTGTTAACCAATTTTATACTAATAGGGATACCCGACAAAAGTAGTAAGCTGTTGTGGTTTCCAGCAAAGTGAATAACTTAAAACATGCCTTAAACGTTAATAGTGGCTTTCTATGAGAATGTTTGCTGATTAATAAAGATATACCTTTAAGGCCACGGTCCAATAATGTTTCAAAGAATCTGTGATATCTTTACGATTTCTAGTTTATATTTATTTTCCCTAGAGTGAAATGGTTCGCCTTTATGATTCTTCTCCGTTGTCTTGCTCCTGTCTCCCCTCCTCCCCCTTCAACATTTATTCCGCCTCCCTTCTACTTTTATTCTCACTTATTTTCTACGTGGAGTTTATGTTTACAAATCTGAAGATGCAAAGACCCTCCTGTCTATTTTGAAATGTGGTCCTCGCGCTAACGCGTAATGAATAAAGAGCATGTACTAATAGTACACGCTCTTTATTCGGTGCTGTCATCCACTGGGAATTCTTTGCACATGTGATAAGTGATAATGGAATATTCTTAATGGTCCTCAATAATAAACCTTCCCTTTGCACATGTGATAAGTGATAATGGAATATTCTTAATGGTCCTCAATAATAAACCTTCCCTTTGCACATGTGATAAGTGATAGTGAATATTCTTAATGGTCCTCAATAATAAACCTTCCCTTTGCACATGTGATAAGTGATAATGGAATATTCTTAAAGGTCCGCAATAATAAACCTTACCTTTGCACATGTGATAAGTGATAGTGGTATATTCTTAATGGTCCTCAATAATAAACCTTCCCTTTGCACATGTGATAAGTGATAGTAGTATATTCTTAATGGTCCTCAATAATAAACCTTCCCTTTGCACATTTGATTAGTGATACTGGAATATTCTTAATGGTCCTCAATAATAAACCTTCCCTTTGCACATGTGATCAGTGATAGTGGAATATTCTGTAAGGTCCACAATAATAAACTTTCTCTATGCACATGTGATAAGTGATAGTGGTATATTCTTAATGGTCCTCAATAATAAACCTTCCTTTGCACATGTGATAAGTGATAATGGAATATTCTTAATGGTCCACAATAATAAACCTTCCCTTTGCACATGTGATAAGTGATAATGGAATATTCTTAATGGTCCACAATAATAAACCTTCCCTTTGCACATGTGATAAGTGATAATGGAATATTCTTAATGGTCCTCAATAATAAACCTTCCCTTTGCACATTTGATTAGTGATACTGGAATATTCTTATATAAAGGTCCTCAATAATAAACCTTTCCTTTGCACATTTGATAAGTGATAATGGAATATTCTTAATGGTCCTCAATAATAAACCTTTCCTTTGCACATGTGATAGGTGATTATGGAATATTTTTGAAAATGTAAAATGCAAGTTTATTATTTTTTTATTTTCATTAAACATGTTTTTATTAGAAAACGTTTATTGTCTTCCACGCTAGAAGTTCACCCGTTTTGTGGATTTGTTAAACAGTTTAGTTGGGAGATTTGGATTTTGAAAGAATCTTTTTAATTTTTGTACACCTGAAACAACTATTACCATAGTCGTATTATGTTTACAGCCCTAATGACTATAATCAATACATAGAAACAAATTACGATAGAAACAATGTTAAGGGTCGGCAAACACAGTAATTTTGTTTACATCCAAGTTTAATAAAAATATATTTTTATACTTTTTGCATACCAAAAAAGTATAAAAAAACACAATAGTCTGTTTTAAATGTTTTAGCTATGTGAAAAACAACTTTATTTGCTTTCGATAAGTAGCTAATTCATAGAAAATGTGTATAAATAATAATAATTTGATGACTTGAATAGCGCCGTTTTTGTGCAAAATCACCTTAAGGGCGCTGTAAAAATTTATAATACATTTCTACAGTGATCTATGTTATTACTAACTATTTATGGAGATAATATACAGTACAATACTTACCTGATAGTTCACTTGAGATTAACACTTAATTAACATTATCTTATTGTTTATTAGCGAAATTTAGATACAGGATTTAGGACATAATTGGAAAATTGAATATAACTGGACTTTCTGTAAATACAGCTTAAAAAGGTAAGTTTTTAGTTTAGACCTGAATTCTGTTGAACTTGTTATGGATCTTAGTTCCGGGGGGAGTTTATTCCAAGCCTTCGGCCCAGATACTCCGAAAGCGCGATCACCAAACTTAGTATTTGGCTTGCGCATAGGTTCTATCAGTCTGCCTACAGCTGCTGATGTTGCTGATCTAAGAGTTGACTGCCTCAGACCAGTGTTTTCCGGGACGCATAGTTCAGAGATGTAGGGTGGGGCCATTTCATTGATGGATTTAAACACCATCCAGCACAGTTTGTACTGGATTCTTTCAGGGCACTTGAGCCAGTGAAGGTTACGAAGGTGTTCTGAAATGTGCGAATATTTTGAAATCCCGGTTATGAGCCGTGCTGCTGCATTAAACACTGATTGAAGTTTGTCAATTTGATATTTTGGAAGGCTGGCATAAATGCCGTTGCAGTAATCGATGCGTGAGACTACGTACGAGTTGATAAGTAGTTTTGTTGCTTCTGTAGGAAGGTTTCTTCGGACAGACTTGAGTTGTCTCAGGTGAAAAAAACCGGTGCTTACAGTCCTATTTATTTGACTTTTAAACGAAAAGTCGGAATCCAAATTATCTGAGTATGTTATGTTATTATAAAGAATATTAATTATCTTTAAATTGAATACATTTAAATGATTCACTACTTTATGGAAAATAAGTATTTACAAATTGTGAGGCGCATATGACACCGTTATGTTCCTTTAAAAAACATAAACTTAATCAACTCAATTTAAATTTAATATGCTCACAATTAAAGCCTGACAATTTTTAGTGTTTAAAATGTTACCTGGTTATTGACTTGGTGACTTAAAGGTATTCTGTTTTTGGGTAGGAAAAAAAATGTTTTCAAAAACCCTAAAAGTTTTTCGCCGTGGCCATTATATGTACATACATAGTCTGTTTGTGTAGTGTGAGGAGCGGGAAGGTGTCGGCTATGGCGTGTCTTTAGGAGTTCTTGCGCCCTTGCCTCTGGATTTAAGGAAAACCATAGAAAACAGTAGTCAGGAGGAAACGGCCGCTCGTCAACACGAAGCAGAGCGGCCTTCGGTGACCGCAATATATGAAGCTAAATAAATAAATAAAACGGGGATAGAAAGCGTTAACTTCTGGGGGGATTCTACTTTCACAGTACAAGTAAAAAAATACTCGTTTCATATACTGTGGTTTTTAGGTAAAAAAGTTGAATTGTTTGTATAGGAGTAAAATATTTTTCAATGGAAAAATACCCTTGTGTGGGAAAATAAACATTGGAATTTACAAAAAAGTTCATTGGAATTTAAAAATCTATTTTATTTCTACCATCCTGTAAAATCACCTCCCGAAGGCGCTCTTTATATATTAACAATTAATGTAATTCCACGGGAATCAGTTATGGCATTTTATGAACGTAGCTTCATTTCTCTAGAACGAGTCATTTTTCAATTATTATTACCAGGCCAGTTAGATTTATTTCATAGTAGAGAACGGAATTTGCAGGAGTGGAACAGTTAATTTCCTTTCGACAAAACTGTGAGTGCGACCGTCTGATTTTCAGGAATCCACAATTTAAATTGAATTCCATGTCTGAATTGACTGAACTGAGGCAATGAGTTGTGCAATATTTGATAATGCAATATTAAATATTTTGCTCGAATGGTCAAATGGTAATTTAATACATCTTTAAATTGTGACTTGCGCTTTATTGTCACTTAAAAAAATCAAGCAAAAAAAGTAGGTACCTATTGCCTTCCTTGTTTTTATTATCAAAGGAAATAAACATCGATTTTTTATATTATGAATTACTGTTTTCCAAGCCATAATAATGCTTACACTAGCAGTTAAAAACCCGCTCCGTGGGTTTTTTTCTGCTAGGCCCTGCGGGCGGCACTTACTTAGAATTCGCCCATTTTAAGTGATATTAACAACAGTTACATAATACGAGGCGTATCCAGAAAATAAGTGTACTGAATTTTTGTAGGTTACAATTTTTTTTTTATTGAAACATAAAAATTACATGGTTACCGTAGTACATATGTAAGCTATTTTTCGACATAGTCGCCATTCCTCTCAATGCAGGTGGTGAAGCGGGGTATCAACTTTTTGATACCTTCCTCGAAGTAGTTTCCCGCCAACCCCTTCGTCCACTTTTCCACCTCCCCCTTTACCTCCTCGTCGGTTGAAAACCTTTTTCCACCCATGTACAGCTTCAGGGAGATAAAGAGATAAAAATCTGAAGGTGCTAGGTCAGGGGAATGCGCGGGGTGGTTTAGGACATCCCATTTAAACGAAGCAAGCAGTTCCTTCGTTGCGTTGACCGTGTGTGGTCTAGCATTGTCGTGCAGCAGGCTGACTGCTTTTGTCAGCATGCCTCTCCTCTTATTTTGAATCGCCTTCCGCAATTTTTTTAGGGTCTCACAGAATCTTGCAGAGTTGATGGTCTCCCTTTAAGACAGATATTCAATCAAAATTATGCCTAGACAGTCCCAAAACACGGTTGCCATAATTTTCTTGGCTGAAATTGTAGTTTTGAACTTTTTGGCCGAGGGTGAAGAGGTGAGAACCATTTTTAAACTCGCGATACCACTTGTACATACTCGTACGATTCATAGCTTTATCACCATATGCAGTTTTCACCAAATTATAAACCTCAAACGGAGGTTTTCCCTTCCAAACGAGATAACGGATGACGCCGCGTATTTCGCACTTGGCGGGAGATTGGATTGACATTTTTCACGAAACGTGTTGTCGCGTCGACACTTCTCAACGTACTGACCTTGAACCGGTCTCGTTGCGGAGGGGAAGAGTCAGGCTACAAGTAAGTGTAGCCAACTTGTCGAAAATAAAATTCATTCGGTCGTGAGAGCCTCAGTACACTTACTTTCTGGACCTCGTAGATAGATATCAGGTCATTCACAGAGAGAGGGTCAGTATATATAGTTAAAACACGGAGCAGGAAGGAGTTAATAATAATAATAATAATTGGATAATTTGTAGAGCGCCGTTTTTGTGAAAAATTACCTCAAGGGCGCTGAAATATATAATATAATAATATGCTAAATTTACGCATAATAAGAATGACAGTTGTTTAAATAAATGAAATTTTACGTATTTGTGATGGATTATTTCAAATGAAACACTATTATTGACTACTATTATTGTCTACAACTGATATTAACTGTTACAGTACCTAATATAATAAGCTCATAGGAGACTTGCAGTGTTTAAATATGTGTTACAACCGTCAATGTCTATAAGTTGAATCAATATCGTATAGTTTGTCACAATTAAATATAGTTATAACAAAGTTGACTTAAATAATAGATTATTACATATTGATTAATTGTACCCGTGTTTATGAATAAAAGGAGGGTAATTGTGCGATGAGATTAGCAGTCGGTTTAGTTAAAAGGTGTGAATTTTACTCCAACTGGTGGTAATTCTTTACCTAAAACTGTTACTGAATCTAATAAATTTTAAAGTTAGATTATATATACACCTTCATCAGGAGAATAAAAATCTATATATAAAGGTAGATTATTACAATATAGCACCCCTGAGGTGATATCTCACAAAAGCGGCGCTATGCATTGTCCAATTAATAAATAAATATAATGTTTACATTTTATTATGTACGTATGCATTGATATACAGCGGAAATAGATATAATAATGTTATCCGATTAAACTTTCTTTTATTAAAAAACAAATAACTTTTTTAAAATGACTTTATTATATACAATCAATACATGTTTCATGAAAGTCAAAAATTAAATATAGATTACAATTGGAAAAAAGAAGTGGAAGGAGGGGGGGAGGGGTAAGAGTAGGCTGGGTTTATAAGAATTAGAAATTACAATATGAAAGTCCAGTTAAGTGGGAAAATATTTAAAAGATAGTTGATTAAAAAAAATCTTGTTAATTATATCTTCTTTTATAAACATGTTCTCTTATTTCTAAAATTTCTAAACTATTTATTTGCGATGCTTTATATCCTGTGTGAAGTATTTTAAGACCTGAAAAAAAAATAGCATGTAACCATAAAACAATATATTCATAAGACAAATAACATTTAATAACGGTTATTCTAATAAATTGATAGTTGAAATACTAAATAAAAAAATTAAACATATTCTCTTCGAACGGTATTTTTACCATATTTCTTACGATATAAATAAACAATCAGGATTAAAGCATCGCAAATAAATAATTTTTAAATTTTAGAAATTAGAAAACATGTCAATATAAAATCAGATATAATTTATAAGCAAAAAAAATTATAAATAATAATGAAAAATGCCATTGCAAAGTTTAAATAAACTTCCAGAAGAAATCTTCTTATGAAACGCATAATGGTCAAATATTTTTGCATATTTAAATATTCGCGCCAGTTATTTGGTTAGTTCTTACACCGCCAGAGGTGCGCTCTGTCGGCCAGCTATTGCCGCGGCCATATTGAATGAACGCGTGCTTTTTTCGTCAAACGTCAAACGTAATCACGTAATTGTGGATAATTTCCACTGTAATGTAATTAATCCAATGGATTATGAACTTTCTAAAACATATTTTCTTCGATATCATCCAAAAATTGTATGAGCAGAAACGATATTTTTGAAGAAATATCGTATTACATGTGGCGATTCTTTTTCAGTATGAAATCGTGTCTTAATTTTTAATGTCTTATTTTTTTGTATCCAGTCGCCTGCAAACCGAAATGAACCTTACGGTTGATTAAAATTGAGGGGCAGATTGGTATTTTTTGCCTGCAGACCCCCTATGCAGAATTTATCAGAATCACACAATTTGACCAATCAGAGGGCCTACATCATCCAGACGCTGGGACATTAATACTATCAGATTACTCTTGAAATGAAAGAATCTTGTAGTACGTAAAATGTACCTACTATATTGTAGGTACACTGTGAATGCGAATTTATTCAAACCATATACATAAGCTATTGTCTTATCATTGTATATAATATATGGGTTTAAGTAACCGCAGAGAAAAACAAATTGAATAAAACGAACGCCTACATACATGTTTTAACCAATAGATTTTCTACTGTCCACCTTTTTCAGTACAATAATCAACAATGAGGTTTTGTCAAATAGGCGGTTCACTAGCAAAGTGGACCAAGTCCAAAAATATTGCATATGGGATCACTGCATGAAAGCTTTCATTTGTTAACTGTTTGGAATTTTTGTTGGGTTTTTGATTTTAGTTCTTTGTACAGAACTAAAATCAAAATAATTCCAATTTTTTTTTATTTGGAACCAAAATTAGTACGTACATAGTGGAAAACTACTACTAATACTAAACATATATTATGCATGATTTTTCATTAGTATATTAAAGTATAAGTGGATAAACAGGTCTTTAAAACACGCGCGATTTTTCGAGCACGACGGCGCAGCCGAGTGCTCGAAATAAAGCAAGTGTTTTAAAGACCAGTTATCCACGAATACGCTATTTTTTTTTATTGGTACACTTTGAAAACATAAATATTGATATTATTATTAAAAATTTGGAAATAAGTTAATTAATAAATTAATGAATTCGTGATGTGACATCACAATGTCTTGTTGTCGTGGAAATGAAAAACACAAACATTAATTTGCAATCTGTCACATAAGATAAATAGTTGACATCACAGTTTTTACTAGTTATTGTGTGTTGTAAAATGAGTTCTAACATTCATAATTTAAATACCAAAGCAGAATCGTGGTTAATACCTGAAAAATCCAAAGACGTTTATAAAAAAGAATATGAAAGGTTCATAACACGGATGGAGGAGCAAAACGTAGTAGATGTAAATGAACGAGTTGTGCTTGCTTACCTTCAGAAAATGTCAGAACAGTACAAAGCATCGACTAAGTTAAAAGTTGACATTTAGACTTCACATTTTGTTGATTTGTTGATGTTGCCATGGTAACTTTAAAAAACGCGCGTTCCATAAAGTGCGATTCAAACACGCGTACTTTAAATGAGTAAAAAAGGGCACCAATAGAAAAAAAATATTTCGGGTGGAGTCCTGTTTGGTATTTACTGCAAATATCAGTAGCCTTCTATGGACAGTTCGCACTCGTGTTCGAATCATCATCTCATGGTCTCATTAGGTATGGGTCAGGGATTGAGACCATCAACACGACTGTTGGGTAAAGGTCGAGGTAATTTTATTTTCTGAAGAGAAATGGATCCAGAGGTGTATAAGAACAAAAGTTAATTTTGTGATGATTTATCTTTAGTTATTATGGAAATTCAGCGGAACTATCGATACAATGAAATCCAAATTCAGGACACATTATACCCTTTTTCCGACGCGACAGAAGTTTGTAAAATATTGGTAGATATTTTCAGATAACATACGAAGAATGAGTTTTGCTGATCTCTTCAAATTGTTGGTAATTTGGTTAAAAACGTGGTTTCAGGCCGCTTCCTGATAAACTTGTAGTAAAATTCTAATACATCGGAACACGTGTTCATGCACGATAATATATAAAAACGAAAATATTATTTTCCCGAACACATCTTCCGACATCGTGATTGTATATTCGTCATTTACTAAAACATTATCAGGAAACTTGTTAATTCATTCTTTAAGGCCTGCAATCCCGTTTTTAACTGGATTACCAATAATTTGAAAAGATTCTTAATATATCACTGAAGAAGAAGATAATATTGATAAATCTAAGCGAAACATGAAACAGAACAAGACACAGAAAAATAAAATAAAAGATAGTGATTAAAAGATTCTGAATTTGAAATATGATATCCAAAAATATGACGCTTGATAAGTAGGTCCCAATGATCGAGTGGTTTAAGACGCCAGTCCCGGGTAAGACAAGAGATCTTGGGTTCAATTCCTAGCTGTGACCGCTATCTTTTTATTTTTCTGTGTCTTGTTCTGTTTCATGTTTCTTATAGATTTATTAATATTATATTTTGCTTCAATGATATATTACACTACCCCATCACTAAAAGTCAAAAAGAAAAAGGTTTTCCTGAAGATTCTTAGTAATTCGCAATATTCATTTTTCTCCTTCCAGCTTCGCCGCTTTATACCACTAGTCGATTACAATAAGCAGTGCCAGGAGATACGCCCTTCATTCCTTCCAACGGACCTGCGAAATATGAATAATCCGTACCTTCCTTACCTTTATTATGATGATGGGTGGTTTTAATCTTATAGCTAGCGGGGTTAAATATCTGGTAGACAACAGAGTCACCGCTCCTTGGACTTGTGTGTTATTTATGGTCTAACTTTGTCTATTCAGTTTGGATATTAAATAAGTTTAGTGTTTATGATACTTGGCTCCTTTGCGCATACAAAGACCACATAATAATACACTCACTACCCACCTACCTACCCAGTACTCAGATGCCAACTTGTTATTCCTTAATACTTCTCCGCAAGGGAAGGATGTACAGTACAGCACTAACCACAAATAGATCAATTCTTAGATTGTAATTTTTATTTACTTTCTTCGTAAACTTAGTTTATTATTTTTTGGTAAAGGTTACGAATTCCGCTTCACGGTAAATATGGAATGTTTACTTTGAATTAATACTTGAATTTAGTTATATTATTACTAAAAGTTACTATAAATGTTGGGGAACCTTTAATAACGCCTGCTCGCGTCCCCTTTAGAGTTTTATCCCAGTTTTCAAGTAGTTTGTGGGCTACGCTAGGTTTGTATAGACTGGTTTGTGATTTAATTCTAATACGATATTATGAATATAATCCAACTCTTGATATGAACATAGTCGCCGTCGGCTGCGACTATAAAGGCGCCGCATACTAATTGACATATCGCGTAAGTGACTTAAAAAAAAATTAAAAGTGCGTATTTTTCCGTCTCCCCCGACATAATAAATCATGTTTTGAATTAATAAAGCTAAATCCATTTATTTGAATGTGAAATATTGCGTATTAAGAGTGAAGCGGAATAAGAGAAAAATAATATTTTTTTATTGTAATATAAAGAATACGATATTAAGTTTTTTAAAAAACAATATTTTATTTTATTTATTTGTTCTGATAGGTTGATAATGTAAAAAAAATAATGATAAAAACATTAATAATACAAATTTTATTAAAGATACCTTGTTGTCTGTGCTGTGGGTTAGTCCTTTGATTATTTGAAATATTCTTTGAATTTTACTGTCGTTTTCAAAATTGGAAGTGATTTTGTGTAACATTCAGATACGCGTTTAAGTAATAATAATAATAATATTTGGCTAATTTATATAGCGCCGTTTTCGTGAGAAATCACCTCAAGGGCGCTGTACAAATATATTTCTTAAATAGTTAATACTAGAACTACTGACTTATCTCTAAGACTTATATCTAGTGACTTACGACTAAGGCCTAAAACTACTATCTTAACGACAAATATACGAGTATTTACATATTTAGCAACTTACAACTAAAATTAATATTGACAATCTAATCTTACTAACGCCAGAAGAAGAAGGAAGTTCCATTATATTAGGGTGTTTTATTGTTAGCTGGATATATATGTCAAATGAATGAAATTAATTAATAAAATCAATCGTCAATCTTAAACGCATTTAGATGATTTATCTGCCAACAATTAAACCGATTGACTTGTTATGTTCCCGCTGATATTGTCCATTGTCCATTGGTAGGCAAGTTAATAGAAAAAATTAATAAACGGAACCGCTAGATAATGTAACAATTACAGTATAAAAAAAGAAAAAAAAAGAAATATTTGGATAGAATGACGGATTTATGGAAATGAGTGTCTGAAAAAGTGAGTTTTTAGTTTGGATCTAAATTCTGTTGGGCTGGTTATACATCTCCTGACTATGATTCGATATTACAAACATGACAAACATATTATGACGTAAAAGAATAAAACATATAAACCTACGTTATACACAATACCATTACAATACACACTTTATTATAGACAACCGTACCTCATGACAGTTTTCCCACCTTCCTTTGTTTCCTTCATCTCCTTCAGCCTCACAACATACCCCAATTTGGGATGCCGTAGTCTTACTGGCTCCAGATGGTTGGAATTCTTATGCGGTATTTACATAAAAAACTTATTGTCCAGCATACCCCTCTACAGAAAGTCACCGAACGGCACTGACCTTTTATTTAACAAAAAAAAACCGCACTCATCCAACAATTATTTAGCAACTAGCTTTATCCATGACAAGAATCTAGAAATAACGTTTATGATACTCAAACCATTCAACAAAACATCATTCCGTTCTTTTGTTATCATAAGAGTCCTCAAATTCACGAATGCACTGGATTTCACGAGTGGCCAGCAATTCTAAATTTTCTACAGAAATCGTCGTGTTAGCAAAAAATATATCACTCTTAATACAAATATAAAAAAAATATTATCAATTTCATGTATATCCGAGATTTATATAAACGAGTAAAAAGGCATATATATTTCCTATTCAAATAATATATTCACAGACATTATAATTGTTTTACGAGTACGCCCTTAGTGGCATATGTCATTTTTTAAAGTTAGACAAAATATTATCGTGTGTGTAAGCAAAATACATTTGAAATCAGAACAAAAAAATGTATTTTTTTTGTTTTTCGATTTTGACAATTTACAAAAAGCGAAATAAATGGTCGCTAGAGTGAAAAAGCGTTTTCTTATAGCGAAATATTAAAAAAAAAAACAATTTAATAATTCAACAATGAACACACTATGAACATAATTTATTATTATAAATTAGGTAAATATACAGAAAATAGGGACAACACAATGAGAAGTAAGTATTTCAGTTTCCGGAAATGAAAATATTGCATTTTTATAGCCATTCCTCCAAAAAATGATAATTTGACATTGCTGAATTCATGCAATATTCTGACATAATAATTTTAAGTTTAATTTTTTGGACAGGATCTTTTAAATAACTTCAAATAATAACCTATTTCCAGATATCCAGATTCATATTTTGGGTTAAATAAGAGTAGAAAAAACAAACCTCAAATATCACCGTCATAATGACCGCCAAATAAAAAATAATAGTAAGAATTTATTCCAGAATGTATGCAGGGATAGTGCAATGCAATACATACATTCATTCATTAATATATATAATTAGAATAAGAAAAATAATAATACATAGGCGATTCCGATAGGTAGAAAAAATGCGGAATTTAAGTGAAGAAAAGATAAACACAAAAATGTGAGTAAGCAGCCGTTTATGGAGGATATTTGGATCTCCCGCCTCCAAAGAGCCATCAGGAAGGACTCCATCCAGGCAACCATTCAGTGATTATTTTGTTACTTGGTTTGTCTGCGCCATAAGCTTCCCATGTGTTGGCGGCGAAGCGCTCTGAAAGAGTGTACTCGTCCCTCCAGGAACCTTTCCGTGGCGCTGCAGTATCTCGGTAGGCGGAATAGTTGGCGATAATAAAGTTTTAATTTTAATTAAAGAGATTTTAATTTTAACGAAATAATTATTGAAATGCATTTTTTTCAATCATTTTACTGAAATACTTACTTTTCACTATTATCTAACTGATACAAAGTGTTTTTTTTATAAAAAAAGGTATGTTAACCGTGTTCATATTTTCTCTGTATTTACCATAAATTATTCTGAAATATTCGTGAAAAATTGAATGGTTGACGGTTCTTCATTTTTGATAGAAGGTGTGCTAAAAGCATGTTTTAGATCCGCTCGATATATTGTCAACTTATATTTGACATATGTAACCACATATAGTTCCGAGTTCAAAACTAGCTCGCCTTTTGTAGTAAACCGTATACGAATGCTACCACTCGTCTTTAGAGAATCCGCTTTCGTAACCAGTTTCCTACTTAGGTAAATAATGTATGCACCAATACTAATAAATCAATTACTATTATGACAGTTTGACCGCTTCTCGCAAATCAGTCCATGTCAGCGATTCTCCAGTTGTCTGCGCTTGACGTGGCGCCGCTAGATGGCACTAACTGCTGTCACTGAGACGATGGTTTGATTCATGGCTAAAGCTGACAGTCGAGATGTGCTCCCGATTATTTATAGCCTCCTGACAATTTATAACAGGAAATGATTATTCAAAAAATATAAATTCCTATAAAAATGTTTTTTAATATGTTCGTTGTTAAATTTATTTAATGAGTAATGCATATTATTGCGTTAAGTTTTAACAAGAGCATCGTGGGTTGTGAAATGATACAATTCATTTGTAGATTTAATAGATACTTCTTGTGGCGTTTTTACACTATATACGCCTTAAATAATGCTAAGAAAAGTTCGGTTTCGTATAAATAACATAGGCTTTCAACATTTCTTTTAAAGTTTATTTTTTTTTTAAATTTCGTGTTGGTTACATTATATTAAGATAAAATGTATAATCACTACGCAAACAAAACACGTTTGGCGTTTAGACTGTAAGTAACGTCAAAAATCGACCAAAAAAGACTAATTAAAAAAAGATAAAATATATTGATTCTAGAGTGAAGCGGTAATATTGTATTTATGTTATTTTATTTTGTACTAGCTTTTACATGTAATGATGAGATAAAAAGTAGTCTGTGTCATTCTCCGGTCTTCCGACTATCCCTGTGCAAAATATCACTTCGATCGATCGCTCCGTTGCGACGTGAAATAAAAACAAACCGACAAACAAATAAACATACTTTCGCATTTATAACATTAGTAAGGATTATTTTAGTTAGTACATGTTTGGACGAAACAATTTATTTAGAAAATAAATTATCATATAGGTACCTACCTACCTATGCATTCTAAGCAAATCTTCTTAAATAAGACTGATTGCATATTGCACGACACCCACTAAGTTAAGATAGAATCAAAACAGATTGTAATCGTTAACCTAATGATATGTATACATTTTCGAACCGAGACTGGAATTACGGGAAAAGAACGTAGCATTTGCAAGCGGCGTGTGGCTCCATTTGCGGTTGCTTCGTTCATTTGCCATAAGTTGAGGTTCAGTTCGGTAGTTCGGCTCGCCTATGAATTACGACGCGTTTAAATTAGCAAAGAGTATGGTGTGACCAAGTCACGACCTTGTTTATTTAAGCCTCGACTCGATGTAATCTCGCAGAAGTTCATTGATTGAATGGAATTTATAATAACAATTAATATTTTAATTTTGTTCTATTTCATAGAAAGACCAGATATAATTGGACTAGAGACAAAGAAATATATTTGAATAATACTAACTCGTCACAAGTCACATCTTTGGCAATGCCGCGGGGAGGAACTCATCTCTAAATAGTATAAAGAAAAGTCCCTATCCGCGTCTGTCTGTTGGAGCGCTTAGTACTCCTAAACCATGCAACGGATTTTGGTAAGATTTTCACTATCATTTAGAAAAATTCTTCTGGAAGGTTTATATATATCATACATGCGTATTATATTTATAGAAAGTAGAGAAAATTCGATATTTTGTAATAAGTCGAAAAAATATATTCTCGGGCGCTTTCATTGCTAACGCTGGCTAAACCTTATGAGATACATCAAAATAATGTAGAACGGAATTGTATACCTTGAAAAGGCCTAAAAACCGAGATATATATATGTATTTCCTAAGGATAACCCCCAGTAACGCCGGGTACACGTCAGTTAGTTATACAAAAAAATATTTATTATATTAACCTAATCTACCTTCCTACAATTTAGGAAACAAATATAAATTTATAAGATAATTATATTGTAAAAAGAATATATGTGAAACCGATTAAGTTCAATTCATTATAAGGTAGGGAATACAATGTTAACTAAAACAAAAGAAAAATAAACACATTCCATTAAGTACCGTTTTTTAATTAATCTACATAATAATTGATAATTTTCAGAATAACACAAAAGCAATACCTTTTACAGATTAATAAAATTTTAAAAACTTGTTATTATAAAACTAGGTAATCTTCATAGAAGTTGTATCAGACGTAAGTGTGACACATAAGACTGTAAGGGGGCCAGTGATCCCAATCTGTGGAGGCGGAAGGCGTCGTCCTTCAGTGGCGTGGAGGGGTAGAGCGGGGCGTCTCTGTAGCCGTTGTAGAGCTCGTCCAAATCCTGTTTTTCGTCCTTCTCGTAGAGTCCGGGTCGGGTCCGTAGAGGCAGAGAGGTCCGTAGTCCGGGGTGAGGCGAGGGGGCAGAAGAAACGAAGGCGAGTAGAAGCAGAAGTCGGAGCGAGGTAGAAGGCAGAGCAGAGAGAGAGTTGTAGAGCTGGTGGTGGTTTCTGGAGATCTGCCTTTCTGAGGGACTGTTTCCCGTTTTCGGTAGTTTCGGGCCCGTGGTTGAACGCGACCACAGCCTTTCTTTGTTCGGGCACGATCCTCAAAATCGCGCCTGTGGAAGGTTCTGACGGCAAATCTTCTCGCACGCCATGACGGCGCACGGCCCTTTGCTTCGGGCCGTGGCCGAACGTTCCCTCTCGTATAGGCACGATTCTCATAATCGTGCCCGAATTAAAATGTTATGATGACATGATTTTATCCCCAGCTCTCTCGCTATGTATTTCTCTGCTCGTATTCCTCTAGCCAAGCTCCGACGTTTCATTTATTATAACAATTCAACATTATTGATTTACAAATTTCTTCATTTTACATATACATTTACAGGCAGTTTATTCAATTTTAAAACAGATTTAAATATGGGGCGACCGCGGCCGAGCCTGGAGCAGTACGTCCGTTACAGAAGTAAACACACTAAATCTTAACTATCAATTATAAATTTAATATTTTGACATAACAGAAACACCTACTGTTTATGGTGTTTGTTCTGAGATTTAGAAAAACTCATTTGTATGACTTTATCGATAAAAGAGTATCGAATCTCGAGCAAACGCGAGCCGAACTGCCAAACCAAACTGAACCCCAACTTATGGGAAAGGAACGAAGCAACCGCAAATGGCGCGAAAGGCCGCATGCAGTTGCTTCGTTCCTTTCCCGTAATTCGTAGCTCGGTTCGCGTTTCAGCTCACGAATTGGATTATTGAATTCCAGAACTGATAGAATATAAGATGAAAATAAAACAATTAATTATTGAAACAATCTGCTTTTCATTACAAATTTCATATAAAAATTATACAACAAAAGGGCAGAATTTTTTTTGAGATTAAAATATTTATACATCAATGGTTTAGAGTTATAATAATGTAACTCCACACATCAAAATATTGAGAAAACTTAATCGAGAGTTTGTAAACCTTAGAATATTAGATTCTGTGATGTAAAAATTAGCTTTTTACATAATATAGTATCTGCAACTGACGTGAATAATATGATATTTTGACATTTGACGTTGGTCACATTACCTGAAAGATTTGTAAAAAATATTTTAATATGTTTATATCTTTGGGACGGTAGGTTTAGTAGATGCAATATTTGAACCCAAGAAAATATACATATAATCTTTTTAGTACTTATCTTATATTCTATCAAATTTGGAGAAAAATCATCATCATCAGCTCATCAAGTCATCGATATATTTGTACAAATTAATCACAAAACATCAAACTTAACAAAGTCCCGAATTAGGCCATTTATTCTATCGCAGTATGCTTCTTTGGTTTTGGGGTCTTTGAATGTGAGGTCCTGCTCAACATGATCCTCGGCATTCTTAACAGCCTCTTCGAGGTCTAAGATATCTGCAGCCTCGCTCAACTGTATAGGCAGGAACATGAAAGCAATGACCATGCCGAACGGAAGGAGGGCTTTGAGATGAGCCTCAAAGACAGCCCGAGGGTAGCTTTTGGACACGTCGCAATCCAGTTCTTTTAGCCTTAAGCCAAGGCATTCATAGTAGTAGTTGATCAGCTCTTGGTAGTGGTCCCTTCTGTATTCCTCGTCGGAGCTGGTGAACATGAGGTGCATTATGTCCACTACGGGGGAACAGCGTTTCATGATCTGGTAGTCTAGGAAGACCACGTCAATTGGTTCCGCGTCCTGAAAATATCATCACTTCAATAGAGTTCATCATAAGAACCAACAACAAGCATTAGCCATGTGAGAGAGTCTAACAATTTAGAGACAGATTGATTGATTAATAAATCAAATCGAAGAATCTTAACGGAAAGACCGGAATTATGGCGTATCAAAAATAAACTAGATATATTACTACGTTGGTAAGTATGCATATAAAATTATCAATAAGATTCAGGTATATGTCTATTATTGTTTCCGTTATGTTTTCGACATCAAATAAAGCAATTTTAGTCATTAACTCTTAACAGGCCAAGATGCCAGACAAAACGTCTGTAACCAAGTGGGTATTCCGACGACCCCATACATTTTTCTGTCGTATTGGCTTTTAAACTATAGAAATCAGAATTATTCAGTAAATTATTAATGGTAACTTATGTGTTTGCGCAGAAACACGTAAAATACCAATATAATATATCAAATATTTAAGCCAATATAAGGAGGATAGTAATTTTGGGTACTACCTACTCCCCCACATGGCTGCGGGATAGTTAATATCATTTATGTCAATAAGATAACAATGCTATACAAATATCTAAAATTTCGTATACAAGTACGTGTACCTGCGTCTTTCTTACGACATGACGGGACTATCATCGGCTCATAATGACGGTAATACTGTTTGCCTTCAAATTATGTAAAAACGAATACCTATATACATTAAAAATATTTTTACTTGGGAGATATTTTCAATTTGCATTGATATTACAGGCGACTATTTATTGCTTATAATAATTTAAGATACAAGACAAGTAAGAAACTTCATAAAAAATTTAACAGCAATTATATGAATAAAACAATTTTAAGAGATACAAGAGAATCGAAAAATAAATAAAATAAACAATAATTACGCGAGTTCAACTAACTTTAAGGGACACGAGAAAATGCATAAATAAATAATAATAAGCAATTAAAAATAATAATGTAGTTCGTGGTCTTGTGAGCTTGGGCCCAGCGCTCACTCAGGAGGTCTCTTCAACTCTTAAACTATTATAACTAACTAATGTTGTTTTGTTCATTGGTCAGAAGTCCACTGGAGTATGCTTCCACAATATGGAATCCCCAATATAAGATATACATAGATTTAGTAAAAAGTATACAGAATAAATTTTCGAAACATTTACTCAAGAAAAACTACAAATAATATGTTAACTTTACAAAAAGACGCACATTCTCAGATCTGTTGTTTCTACATAATCTACTAAATAATAAAATAGATAGTCCCGAATTGCTATCCGTCATTGGTTTAAATGTTCCAACGAGGCGTACCAGGCACACTACACTTTTTCATATTGAAGCCAACAATACCAATGCAGCAAACAACTCAGTAATTACTCGCGTAATTACAACTTACACCCATTACGAAAAATTACTACATTTAGACATCTTTCATGATTCCTTTCTAACATACAAAACTAACTTCTTAAAATTTCTTAGCGTGACATATTTCAAAAACACTTTCACTTCATTTTTCAAAACTTCTATGTATCAAGAGTCAATTACAATTCGTGAGCATATTATAATTATTGATTTCAATTTACTTTTTGTCTCCATACACTTTCTTCCTTTTATAACTATTACCTACTCATACATAAATTTAAACTTAAACTTATTGATTTTAACTTAGTTTTCCGAACAATCTCAGGCGAAATTACGTAATGATGTTTTATGGACATACGTAATAGGTACGAAAACTATGTAATAACGAAAAATATCCTTAAATGTATCATATTGTACTGTGTATGTCTTAATAAATAAATAATACGACAACTAAAACAATATTCTGAAAATTACTACCTAACCGTGGGGCAGCACTTAACTTAATAAAATACAGTATTACGTTACGACTTTCTCATTATATAAAAAAGTGGATAAGTTTTAAACTCTAATAAAGTGTTCACATGTATTGTGATATGTGTGTACGAAACACGTGTAGTGAAATATGTATGTATAAGTACATCAATATTAATTGTATTTTAAAGAAATATTTTTATCATTATTCCACGTAAAAAATGCATTACATCAGTTGGTAACAACATCAATTATTTGTTTTGAGGACTTACTACTAGTATATGAGTAGGTAGATACTTAAGTCGATAATATTTATTTAATTAGATATATTTTATCTAGAAATCACCATTTTTTAAATTAGGCCAGTTAGATTTATTTCATAATTTACATATATTTCATAATTTCACACACGCCAATTTCATGTAAGTCCGATGAAAGGCCGTTGAATGTTAAATGTCTTCGAATACACTTTTAAAACACTTTCTGGATCCAAAATATCGGATACATACTGTTAAAGACTGTATGACGTTAAAAACGAAAGATTTCCACCATACCAAGGGCAATGTATTTTGAAAAAGAGTTCCAAACATAGGAGTACAACAACGCGACTAGAAGTTAAACACGGAAAAGCATTGTAAAATCACGTAAAAATACAGAAACCTACTAAATTATAAATATTATTAATATTTTATTATTATATCCTTCAAAGCCTGATTTTAGATAACCTTTTTTCAAACATGCTGTGCACTAATTAAGTCTAATGAAATGTTGTTGAAAATTGAAAATTTTCAAATACACTTTCCAGATACTTTTCAAAACTTATAATTAAAATTATAATTTAAAATATGATGATATTTACCTCATACTTGAATAGGAGATTGGACACCCAACAGTCTCCATGGCAAAGAACATCGTAAGGGATAATTGTTTTACCATCTGTACCTTTAGTGAATATTTCAGAAAAGCTCACTTGGAATGCTTTCAGCTTTTGGAGGCTAAACTCATCGCTCAACATTTGCTCCGCACGTTTTTTTGCTAACTGTACATATCCGTCGCCAGTTTCCGTATACCACGGATTTGCATCCACGAACTCCGCTAGTCGAAGGTATTCTTCCGGTTTATGCTCCTTTAGAGCAAAAGACAGAGCGTGGTAGTAGGCCATATTTTTTATAGCCAGTTTGTAATGCTTGTGATCCAAAATAACTTTCCGATTCCACAGTTTGTATCCCTTGACGGACAGATCTTCCATAATGATGATTTCGTTCAAGTCGTCCGCACTGGCCTTGTAACATTTCACAAACTTGAAGTCGTCTTTTTTAACGAAGGATTGTTGTAACTTCGCAAATGTTGGAAAGATGCAGTTGTACGCGTTGACTTCAATTTTGAAAAACGTCAACAAAGGAACCATCTTTCTTGTTGTTTCATTCAGAGAGGCTGTTTTACAAATAAAGGCCTTTTTGTATTCATCTCCATTTGGTTTGCGTCCTGATAATTTCACTCTGATTACAATACCTATGAAATTATTTCCCTTTTCCACTGCGTCGGTAGAACTAATTTCACAATTTTGTAATTCTTCAATTTCAATAAACTCTTTGATAAAGTTACGAACATTTTCGTTAGATATTGAGTTTATTTCCGCGGTATCAAGCATCTTGCAGCTAGCACAGTTAGCAACTGGAATGCGGTTCCACTGAGTTGAAGAGTTATGTGAATTTTGGTTGAAGGCCAAAGCGTCGAGACAGAGTTGTTTAGATAATGACGCGACAAAAAAATACAAGGTTAAACGAATGATGTAGCACAATTATTTTTTTACTGTGATTTAACATTATCTGATACAAGTACATAGGAATCATTGAAAAGAGGAACAACACACAGAGGTTATTTATTTACGGGTTAAAAAACACTTTTTATTTTTTACTATAATATAGAGTTTTCCAATAAGAGGTGTTATTTTGATATTCAATCGTAAAAGATCAATAGTTTCATTGTTTGTGTGGCATGTAGCGCCGTCTTGTTGAAAGTACACTTTGTCCAGATCAATACCATTCATTTTCGGCATTTGCATTGGATTCACTCAAGTGAACTTTAATAATTTCAACACGTTGTTGGAACGTGTATCGTTCCATTTTTATTAATGGCGTAGTTTCTACTTGTCAAATATTAAAAAATGACAACTTCAAAAGTAACATCTACCGAAATAGCGGGCTATTCAAAATAACACCTCTTATTGGAAAACCTTGTACATTTATATTTTGAAATTTTATTTTAATTATTTTTTGGTTTTACAGATGATTGTACCTTCCTTACCGGAGTCGCACTAACAACGTGGCCAAATGCCTGTCGGGTTTTTCAGGACCGACATTTATTTCGCATATTAACTGATGTAATGTCATTCAATTTCACAGAAATGCATATACGTCCAGCGTGTGTGAACGTGATTGCCATCAATTGATAGATTGCACTGTCACCGACAACGAGTCAATCTGCCGAGTTTCAGCTCAATCGAATGTCGGGAAGTGGGTCATTTTCTACCAAGATTTGCATTAATTCAGTGACGAAAACAAAAGTGAAATTCAAAAAGATATATTTAAAAATGAAAGGGATATAGAATATCGTGTGATGTGAATTTTTCCAGCGATAAACTTATTTCCGATTAATGATTATAAGAATAATTATAGTGTAATTAATAGTGTATCCCACATCCCAACCTTTCAACATGCTCACATTTATTTCTTTCAATTATATAGGTACCTAATGTACAAACATATACACTAGGGTGGATCGCCATTGTATGGATTTTTTTTATAAATCAGATTTCGCGGGGTGCGGAATAGATGCTCTAGGTACATACAATTAAGCATACAAAATATCAATTTAAAATTTTGATAACAAGTACTGCCCCAAAGCAGTTGAATTATTTAAAAACTAGTAAAAAATTGTCCCTTTATAAAACAGTTTTGTGTCAATATTAATACTTAAATCTTTTCTTTTATATTTCATAATGAATTAAAATTGCCGCGCCTTAAATAATATTAATAAAAAAATGTGATAATATTTATTTTCCTGCGAAAATTTGACAAATTGCTGAGTCCATTTTCGTGCCTCGCTCGCGCACCGCGCATTCCCGCACGCAGTTACGCGGGGCCGCGGGGGTGTTGTATGCGTTATTGCAATCATCAGTAAACAATTGTAATTAGCAGCTAGTGTGTTACTAAGTTATGAAGACATGATGAAATATTTTATTCACGTCTCGCAAAGCACAGAAAAACGATTCCAGGATTTGGTAAGAGATACTAGTGAAATTGTTGCTACTAAAATAGAAAATATTTAGAAACGAGCGTCTTTACCAATTGTGGAACATCTCACAATTTTGGCGCGAATAAAGGACTACCATGAAAAATATCGGGCGATTTTTAAACCATGAAAAGGTAGAAAACATAGTGAGAGTTACCTAAAAAAAACTGGATGATTTCAAAAGACGCAGCCAGACGTTATTTGATATCGCTGCTTGCAAATGAGGACCACGCTAGGACCACACTGACTGCCATCAATCAGCCCCATTTTGATTCGTGCATTTGCATATCGTTTAACGGTCGAAAGTATAAAACATTAATCATGGAGGATGGAAGCAGAAAAGTTGTGAGAGAAAAACATATCAGTCTTTTGAAAGAACCTGGCAAACAATACATTTGCCACATAGGCGTTTAGTTCGGTGATGCTAAAACAATAGCTCACAAATTGTTTGCATATTTTGTGGCAAAATCAATTGATTTAGCGTGCATTGTAGGCATCGGATGTGACGGAAAAGCAGTTAATAATCTGACATTATTCGACTTCTTGAAGGAAAGCTCTATCGTCCACTTTAGAGGTTGGTCTGTCAGTTACTTGCTAACGAGTTAAGTTTGAGACACCTTTTCGAATACCTTGATGGAACGACAACAGATCCTAGAAGCTTTAGCGGCCAACTAGGAAAGTTACTCAAGAACTGTGAACATCTTCCTGTGATAGAATTTCAAGCAATAGAATGCAACTTACCGGACATTACAAAATCCCGTGACGACCTTAGCACAGACCAGCTTTATTTTATTGGAAATGTGCCGAGCAATCGCCGAAAGACAATGTAACGAAAACTTAGCGAAAAGAAACCCGGGTAAAATCTGTCATTCGCGTTGGTTAACAACAGCCAATACTATTCTCCGATTTTACATTTCAACCAAGAATCCGACAGAAAATCAGGTGTTATTGACTGAATTTGTGCTAAGAGTGTATGCTCCGATGTGGTTTAAAATAAAAACACAACCTTCGTGTGTTTACTGGGCGAGACACCTCCACGAAACCATAAAATTATCTCGTTACCTTCCAGAGCATTTGAAAAAGGTGGTCGATTCCGTAATTCAACGCAACGGGTATTTTGGACACAGCGAAAATATACCTATTAGTATGTTAAACGACGAACGAAAACAAATTAGAAAGTTGGCTCTGAGACGGATTCAAAGTATTCGAGAACTTACGTCAGGGTTCTCTCCAATAAGAGTATTTAAGCTACCTACTTTTAATTTCAACGCAGCAGACTATATTGACTTGATCTACTGGGAAAAACCATCAGAACCACCTCTTACAAAACTGATATCTAGCGAGACAATATTTGATGCCATTGCAGACCACGAAATTATCGAATCCAACATTTTGTGTAGGTTCCGATTGATGCCATGTCACACGCAAGCCACGGAAAGATGCATCAAAATAGTAACGGCATCATGTTCTACTGTTTGCGGCCCTGAAAGACGTGAAAGGTGGATACAAAACAAGCTAGAATCTTGTCGTATAATGCCAGTATTCAATTCGAAGAAGGACTCTAAAACACAATAACTTTTATGATTTTTGACTTTATTTTTTTACATTGTTTCTGATTTTTTGTGTAGCAATGGTACTTTTATTGTTTCTTGATTAGTAGATAATATTATTAGTAAATGAAATGTTATTTTTTTTTTATATTTTAACTACTTTTTTTGAGCAAAGATTAAACCCTTCTTTTTCTAGTTTCTCGCTGTTTTTTTAAATTTGAATTGACTTGGGGCAGTACTTGCACTCAAAATATCTTAATGCTGTCATAATGACTTTTAAAGGTATTCCCATAGGGCATCCATTCCACACCCCGCTGTTAAGAAAAACACAAAAACAAAAAATCGATCCACCCTAATACACACCGCTAAATGCAGAACAATCACTTATTCAAAGGCAGATAACCGTTATGGTTATTCTAGCTGTACCCCGCCACGCGTTGCTGTGACTCTTTCCAGAAATTTCAAGAGCATTCTCGAACTTTCCGGAACCTTCTAGACTCACCAACACACACCACCACTCAGTTTGGAACCATACAGAACTTTCTTGAACTTTCTCCTTCCAGAACCTTCTAGAGCATTTGGGAACCTTCAGGAACTTTTCCGGGTTCATTCGGAAATAATCTGAAGAATTCGCGACCTTGTCATAACAAAGCACATTTTCGTCAACCACTCACACCCACGCTCAGCCACCCTTACCAATCTCTTTTACTTTCGATGTGACACCAATGGCTTTCTACCAAATAATATTGTCTTAAATAAAAAAAATAAATAACCCGACACGGAGAGCTCCGATATACTTGTTATAGCAACAAATAAGCTGCATTTATAGGTACTCGCCGCGACGGCTTTTGTGCGTGCGGAAAATAGTTTTTTTGCAAGTGATTTTTAAAATTGCGATATCCTCTAAGATTAAAAACAATTTGTATCAACATTTAAGTTCCTAATATGAGTAATAGAATAAGGGTTAAAACTACATCGGTCAAATAAGCTTCGTGTCTTTTTTGTTTTGCATAACACTAACTCTATGATATCTTCTAAGAAATTAATTTTAAAGATATACTGCAAGGGGAAATTTTAATCTAAATTAAATTAATGCTCAACGTAACTAACACATTTTGTTGGATAAGAATTAATATTATATTGGTCAAATTAGCTTCTAATAACTCATTATATGTGTCAAAGAAAATAATGATTACTGTGGGTTATCTTTAGGAGATGGACATATACCGTTCCAGACTTTCCTGTTGACTTTTTTAAGATTTACAATTCTGTAGTACATTACTTTGATGTATCTCATCAGGTTTAGCCAGGGTTAGCAATGTAAGCGCCAGAAAATATATTTTTACGACTTGATTACAAAAAATCGACATTTTTTACTTTCTGTAAATATCATAAACATCTTTTATATATATGTATAAACCTTCTGGAAGAAATTCTGTAAATGATAGTGAAATACCCTATCAAAATCTGTTTGAAGACAGACACGAAAAGCGACTTTATTTTCTACTATTTAGAGATATACAAAAAGCGATATGTTAATAAGGCAGTCAATAATGTAGGTAAAGTGTTAAATTAAACAAAAGAGTACAATAAAAAAATTTGCGTTGATAAATTATAAAATCATTAAATGCGTTCTCCATTTACCACAAAATATTTTTAGTATTTGTGGGAGCTAACAAATTTTAACTTATACATCCATCACGAGGAAAACTCGAGTACGTGTTTACACATCTACACAGCACACCTACACCTACTAGTAATTATATACGTATTAAGTAGGCACAAGGCATAACATTTGAAACCGATGCCGTAATAATTAATTTTGACTGTTTCTGTCGAATAAAAATATAAAATACTTTTACCTACCACAGGTTTTATAGCGAATCCCTTGTACGCCAGAACTATAAAATTATAATAAATTTAAATAATATATATTGCAATAGAATCGCTGTATTAAACGAGCAAATCTAGAATCGAAATCAAGTATTGGTAACGAAATGGATAAACTGAGTAAATATGGTTTCATTTCACAGCAGAATAAATAGACTGTACATTGAAAAGAAGACACAGTGATTTATGGTTGCAAATTATGCCCTTATTTTTCAAAAAAATATTTCCATCATCATCCCGCTGTATTCTTGCAAGAAATCAAATTGAAACTGAACCCAAGAGTCAAATAACTAAATATAGTTTGGGGTTCTGTCAAATTTTGTCTACGTACCTTTTCTATCCTTGTGCTTAGGAAAGTATTCGTTAATACATATAAAGAAACAGAAACTGTGCAGTGAAAACAAATATAAAACGGAAAAAATAAATTTTAACTGAGGAAGGATAAATAAACAGAAACATGAATAGTGATTTTGTGAAACTACAATGTATGTAAATAATTAGTTTTTATTTAAACCATTTATATGCATAATTATTAAAAATGTCTTAAAATAAACCTAACGCCCGTAGTTAGATGTCATCGGTGCATGAGTTACAATTTACCACTTTTTATAATTTATTAAGACCAACTCAAAATAATATAACTTACATTTCAATATAGTATAATATACAATTGAATATATTATTTTACATTTAGGCGTTATGGACAGGATGTATTATGTCAACTAGAGGAAATATGTTGCAAGAAAAAGTTACAACTACAAGAAAAAATAATTGAACTACAAAATAAACACATATCAATTGAAGAAAAACCGGGAAACTCACAACGAAAATGTGGCAAGGATACCAATCTAATTAAGGATCTAAAGAAAGCCCAAACAAAACAGCGATACTCGTCAGAAATAGAAAAAGCGCAACAATGATTTCCTCAATCACTTCGGAGAACTCCACATACATCGAAATATGAACACAAGTTGGCACAATATCTCTAGGATCAGTGTACCTTGAGCCAAATAGTGTTCTAGCACCTCAGCTACATGTAATCACCAAACTGAATGAAGAAAACAGGAAAAAAGCAAGAGCATTCTGATAGGCGGTGACTTCAAAGTAAGAAGTTTGTGGTGGGGTATCCCAAAATCAGACAAACAAGGCGAAGAACTAGCAGATACAACAGCAGCGATGGACGCTCATATATTAAATGACGGCAACACTCCAACGTTTGAAGCGTGGAGATCAGGTAAACATATAACCTCATTTATAGACATAACCTTCGGCTCCAACTACATAATGGACAAAATCATAAACTGGTGAGTCGAACAAACAGGAATATCTGATCACAATGCTATTTTGGGGATCAGGGTGTGGCACGAAATGAAAGAAAGTTGTGAAGGTCACATGTGTTTATTGGTGAGTCAGTTGCCGTGACGAGGAGATGATGTAGGAAAAATGTTGAATACTCCGGTTGCTGCGATGATGTGGTGGTCGAGCGCGGGTCAGTGAGTCGACGCCGGGCGCTGGTGACCGGGACTCGATGACTGTCAGGCACTGGCGATCTGTGGAATCAATACTCCAGTGCTGACGGAAGGCCGAAGGTGCGGCGGACCTTGTAGGCGGTTGAGCGGGAACGATGTAGACCAGTGAGGATGCTGCGTGTCCTCGTGGTGGTCATGGTAGCGTGGAAGAAGTGCTGGTCAGAGACACTGGAACCAGGGCGCTTGTAATCCGAGTAGCGCTGGCCATGGACGTGGCCGAGGCGCTATGATGGTGTCCCGATAGAGTCCATGATGGTACGGGCGAAGCCGGGAATATTGTCCTTTGCGCTAGTAAGAGTAGCGCGGGCTAACACTCGTTGATCCTTCTAGACTGACGGCGGAATGATGACTGACTGACTGACTCGCTGCGTCGGGCTTATTTATACTACACGGCCGATGGCGACAGTAGGTAGTAAATTGCAATTAAATCGAGACCACTCGCTCGGACTGTGTGTTTCGGGAACCTTCGACATTGCGGCGATTATGCATAGGCCGTAGACTCGAAACTTCTGGCGAGTTCTCGTAGTATCCCAGACGGACTGCAGTATTATTGTCGTCGATAGACAGGTAGGTACTTGAAGTACGTAGGTGGCTCTGTTTACGATGCGAATTGGAATGCAGGTACATAATTCTGGAGTAGGTACTAAGTAGGTCAAGTGGTTTATTATTAATTATTCAATGGATATTCTCGACGCCACACTATAGTGATGAATATATTAGACAGACTCCAGCCTCCTGAATCATCCACTTGCCGACTGGACCAAATTTGAAAAGGTCACCAAAGAAATGCTGCAAAAGGCGAACTTCAAAATTGAAGAACCCGCTTATTTCAATACTCCAATAGTTTTAGAAGAACAGGCAGATCGCTGCAATCATCAAAACGAGCTGCGAAAGGTCCATTCCAAAACCAGGAGGAAAGCGGAAAAATTGCCCATTCATTTTCACTCAAAGAGTTAAAATCAGAATTGATCTCCGCTAAAAGTAAACATCAGAATTCCTACAGACAAAGAAGATCCGAAATAACTTTACCCAAATACTAATATTCTAACCCAATAATACCTTCCCATAGATACTAACGAAAATGTTTTAATATGGGATAGTTCCCAAAATATGGAAGGAAGCAATCATAATCTAAATCATAAATCTAAAGCCAAGAAAGGACAACTACAGCAGTCTTGAAAACTACGGGCCGATTAGACTTTTACCGGTCTACCAGTTTCTAAGGAAACTTGTTAGGTTCTATTTACAGAATAAAATGTAACCTTAGGACAGAAACTAAGCCCAAAACAATGCTGTTTCGCCTCGCAAAAATAGCCGAAGATGCGAAGTACAGTGCAGTCGAAGTAATAAAAAGGAAAATGGAAGGAACTGACAAAGTAATCATCATATCTCTCGACATCAAAGGAGCTTTTGACAATGCGTGGTGGCCACAACTGTTTAGCTTATAGAAAAAGACTGCCCTTCCAGCCTGGTTAGATTGGTAAGAAGCTATACAGAAAACAGGAAAGTCAAAATAAGGAACGGTATCCATTCACGTGAGAAAAATGTTTCCGAAGGATGTATTCAGGGATCGATTGGTGGGCCAATCTTCTGGAATAGAGAAGAACTTCTGCAAATGGACCTCGGTCCAGATTTCTACATCAAAGCTTACGCCGACGATGTACTTCTAATTGTGAACGGGAAAAACCTACGAACCGTAAAATGCAGTATTGTTATCAAAAATATTAGTATTGTGGATTTCCACTCAAACGCCTGCAGATATAATAATGTCGACTTTTGTTATTCGGCCGTCAATCCTCTCTGCAATCTTACTTTACCAATGAGAACGTACAAAAGAATTAATCCTTTAGGGGATCATCTGTCGGCGGATTAATTGTCACGGAACCCTCATACATATATGTGGATAAGTTGTAAATGTGTTTTTATTATGTAGTTAAAACGTGTTGTGTGAAAGGATGTACGGACAGAGACTATTCGACACAAGTTTCCAACCATAACCTCTGAGAGTCCATTTCGAGAATGGTGTTCAGCACGTATCATGACTACATCCTAAAAGGTATTCTATATTGCATCAGCCTATAATAATAATAATATGTTTTGTTAATTCGGTTAATGTAATAATTATATTTATTTCAGAGCGTAACATCTCAACCAGCAAATGAAGGTACATATCTGTTTTATATTACTTAAAAGGGAATAGTTTTGTTCGTCTAATATGTCAATCTTTACTTCAATTTCTCAAGAACTATGATATATTTTTTCCAGAAATAAGTGCAGGACCCAGTCATGTCTTCTTTGCAACCAGCAGTGATGCTCTTGCTGCACAGGGGATGGTAGTAGAACATGGAGGTACATATCTGTTTTATATTACTTAAAAGGGAATAGTATTGTTAGTTTTGTTCCTCTAATATGTCAATCTTTACTTCAATTTCTTCAAGAACTATGATATATTTTTTTCCAGAAATAAGTGCAGGACCCAGTCATGTCTTCTCTGCAACCAGCAGCGTTGCTCTTGCTGCACAGGGAATGGCAGAACATAGATGTAAAATATCTTGCATAGGTGACCCATATGATCCCATAAATTCATCAATCCTAGCAAGCGAGTACCGTCCCACAAAGAGGTTTTGCTTAAATTATCCCACTAAGAAATTTGCTATCAACGCTCTTGAAATTCATTATGTCGTCGAGTATGTAACTAACTAATTAACTAACCATCACGCCGTTTCCCCGAAGGGGTAGGCAGAGAGGACGGACCGCCAAACAACTCGGTCTTGGCACACACTCCTTGCCTCATTCACATTCATACATCGTCTCATACATACTCTTCTATTGTTCTGACTCTTGACATGGCCCGACTCAAGTATTTGATTCACTTGGTCATGCCATGTCTTCCTCGGGCGTCCCCGACTTCTGCTACCATTCACATTTGCATGGTATATTCTCCTTACACTCCTTTCTTCGCTCATTCGCTCTACATGCCCAAACCATCTAAGCGTCCCTTTCTTGATCTTACTCATTACGCTTACATCAGCCTTGCACTCTTTGCGGATCTCCACATTCCTCACACGATCATACATGGTTTTACCACACATGTACTGAATCGAGTATGTACTGAATCATAATTCGAAAATTTATATCTTGTGCCCGTTATTGAAGAAACCATTGCCAAATATATATGTTTTGATTGGCTTAATTGTAACGAACATAAAAAAAAATTATTCAATTCATTATCAAAATTACTGTACCATTTATAATCAATGCATGGTGTACATGTCAATAGAAAATTAATTGGCAAGGATACACTACCATACAATGGACCTGACTCCATGAAGAAAATGGCAGTACTGCGACATTTAAAATATGCTAAATATAGGAAGAAATGGTTGTCATAACTAATTTATTTTAATAAGTTGAAACCAATTAGGACCACAATTTGTTCCTATAAGCGTCTTTTAAATATCGTAGTACTGCCATGCTCCTCATTAAATCAGGTCCATTGTATGGTTGTGGTGTATCCTTGCCAATTCATTTTCTATTGACATCTCTATATGAGTAGTAGAATAATAACGAAAAAACAAATATACAAGTCAAATATTGTTATCGTTTGTAATGTTAAGCCAAATATTCTCTGATGCGGAGTTTATATTATTCAGTTTGGCTGTATTAGTCTGCAGCCCATTTTCAGTCACCGACTAGTGTTAATAAAAGAATAGTCGAATTAGTTTATTTTATATGTCTAGTTTATATATAGTTCTACTTTTTTATTACATACTTGACATCATAATGAATATTCTCTCAACACCTTCTTTAAATTTATTTTGTGCGTATATACTCTTGTATTTGGTGTTTTTATTATACCCTATTTATTTATCAGGTGCCAATATGTATTGTTAAAACAATAACCTATTGTTAAATTTACATTGTTAAAAATATTTAAAGGCATATAAAGTTTTTAAAACTAAAAAGTATTATATGTATACTTACTATTTATATATGAAAGGTATACATATTTAAGTAATAAGATAAGTAGGAGGGAAACAAAAATAATAATAATGTAATTAGACGCTAATACAGCTAAAACAGTAAGTTGAATCGTTGACTGCCTTATTGACAATATTTTTTTCAATAGCCGTTGGATGTTGAAAGAAAATAACTATCATTTCCAACAGCTAGTTTTATATTGATACAGTAATTTCTTTTAAATTCACCTTCTAAATGTGTTTTGTGCTTATATTATTGTATTTCATGTTAATATTTAAAAAATAAAATTATTGTACATGTAATTATGTGTTTGTTTTTCAGCTTCCTTCTGATAAAACGCTGTCCTGAGAAAATGAACTGTAAAGAAAGATACTTTAAAGGTCATTTCTTTCTTAGGACAGGGCTTTGTCAAATGGGACCTTGTGGTCTTGGGTGACATTTTACTTATGTTTTAGGCTAATGAATTGGGTTTTAGGTAGGTTCCGAAGCAGAATTAAATTGTTTATGGTTGCGCCTTTTTTTAAAATTTCCTCTATCCTTTGTCGATGGTGTGGTGTGACGTCGGCGATGCGTGGTGTATTCAAATTTGCCAGATCTATGGTTAAAACTTGACCAAAGCAAACGTATGGAAAGAGGGCGGAGTTATCAATCTATAGATAGTTGATTTATGCCAGTACCAATCGGACAGCCTTGGAGTGAGGTCACGCGAACAGATGGGATTCGGGCAACTGCTCCAGTCGACATAATTTACCGGAGACGCTGACGGCGGACATAGCTAGTTGAATGTGATCGCTGGTCATCATGTCTATCTCATAAATTTTTACAGTTTTTTCCTTTCCTAAGAGCTGTATGGCGCCCATTTCTGTGAATCAGGTCAGATATTAATCTTGTACACAATGTCACATTTTAACTGTTTTATTGCTACCATTAAAATTCCTTCCGTGCGAGCAAATCTTCGACTTGCCGCTCACCCCTTGAGATTATGTTAATCATGTCAATTTGAGAGTCTCTAGTTCTTTTGATTTTGAATAAATGTAAATTAATCATCGTCCTTATTTTATTTCATATCAAGTAATCCTATCTATCTCAAACTAATCATGTTACAATGGCCAAAGCGTGGTTGAGTTGAACATGAGTTATTTGCATTACAATGGCGACCATCGAGTCTTAAATTAATATTAGCCAAATATTGCAGTTAAAAAGTATGTGCGAGTTAAAGTGACATATATGGAAATATTATTCTTCAGCATTATAGATTCTCGTTTGAGCTCCAGCTAATAATACTAGAGTGAAAAATTATTGTCACATTATTGTTCTTAAAAAATTCTGAAGCAGTCCTAAAGTACATGAAACCTTTCAGTGGTGTCAAACCAATTTAAGTAATTAATGCAAAAAATAGTTAATCTTTCTTTTAATATTACGGTTATTTAGAAAAGAAAACTTTTTATGGTGGTATTGATTCATTTTTCCCTTAGAAAACTTTTAGTGGTGGTATGGATTCATATGTTCCTTAAAAAAATTTCGCCCCTTTTCAGATATCCATTTATGGACACCGGTTTTAAATTGAGTAATTGATCTTGATGTTTTAATGTCATTATTTAGTGCGTTGAATATTTTAGGTGCGATATATGAGTATTGTCTCTGTGAGAAGGTAGTTTTTGTTGTAGGAATTTTGTAGTTTACACGCGTTGAGTAGCGTGTATGTATATATTTTTGTGTAGAGTTTATCAAACTATTTTTTCAGATGTGGATGAGAATTGTCTTGGTGTATAGTTGGCGAATGTCTAGGACTGTGAGTTTCCTAAAAGTGGTTCAGATGGATGAGAAGAGAAACATTTGAAGATGATCCTTAGCACAAGTTTTTGAACGGTCATTAGGGGGTAGAGAATGGATGCTGTACAACCTCCCCATCCTATGATGCCATAAGTTGCTATCGATAATATATTCTTAAAGTCTCTATGTCAAGGATTGATCGAAGAGAGTAGAAAATATAGCATATATTCCGGAGTCTCTTTGTTTTGGAGCTAATGTGGGTCTACAATGTAATTGGTTATCTATAATGACACCTAGGTACTTTATTTCAAAAGACGGTTTGAGAAATGGGCATGCACAACTATTATTAAGAGATGGTGGAGATGTGTCTATGTTTTGTGAGCAAGTGAGAATGATTAGTTTAGGAAGGTTTTCTGGGAGCTTAAATTTACGGATTGAAAAATGCGTGAATTGAGTTTTTTGAACATTTAGGATGAGGAGGTTTGAGTCTAACCATTTTTTCATTTTGTTCAGTTCACAATTAGCTTTCTCTATTGATGTTTTCCATGTTTTACTTGTATATTATAACCTTATCGTCTGCAAAAGATATTTTATTACCGTAAGTGTCCAAATTCAATAAGGAGTTCATATATACGAGAAATAGGAGCGAACCTACAACACTTTCTTGGGGCACACCGTAGGAGATTGGTAAACGTTTACTTCTATATTCCTGATTGGAGTGAATGATAGTTGTTTGTGATCTTTGTGTGAGGTAGTTTTTAAACCATATCAGGGCAGTACCTTCTATCCCAATCTGTTGCAGTTTTTCTAGAAGAATGTGGTGTGAAATTGTATTGAAAGCTTTAGACAGATCCAGAAAGAGGATCTTTCACCTGATTTAAATATGAGGATGATTGAAGCATGTTTGAGAGAGTTTGGAAATATGCCAGATTGGAGGCTTAAGTTTATAATATGCTGGAGAGGCATCGCAATAAAAACTTTCAGGTGCTTCGTAAGTTTAGTAGAGATTTTGTCTATTCCTGTTGAGTGGCTACTTTTTAATGTTGAAATGATTTCTATAATTTCTAGTTCTGTGGTGGGAGTGAAAATAAATGGACTATATCTCAAGGGGACTAGAGATATTTTTTTAGCAAGGTTATGCTCTGAAACATTATATCTGGCCAAGATATGATTGGAAAGGTTAGGACCGATTGAAGCAAAAAATTCATTGAAATGGTCTGCGATTTTTTCAGATTCATTACTTGTATTAGTAAGTGAAATGTCTCCAATGTTGATCTTATTGATAGGTGTTGTCGTTTGTTTGGTGTAAGATATGTCCTTAATAGTATCAAATCTTTTGGAATTTTGTAATTCTTTTAATGAAAGATCACAAGTAGACGCAACTTAAACTGATTTCCAAAAAGCTTTTGATAAAGTTAACCATTCCATCTTACTAAAGAAACTAGAACAAAGGGGAACACATAGAGACTTATTGCGCTGGATGAAATCATTTTTGTATGCATGGAAATTGAAAAGTGCTAGCGCGTTGTGAAAATTGGTTAGTTATTGGTTACTAACACAAACGCACATATCTAATATGAACTAATAAGTGTTTAATTAAAAAAAAAAGTTGATGAAATTTATTTTTTAGTACTTAGATAGAAAAAAAAATATAATAGCGTTGATAATATTTTTTTTTATCTTCCAAAAGGCTATTTTATACATAAGAGAGGTAAGGATCTAAAGTCAATTTTTATTTCAAGTTTAAAAAATGTTATTTTTGTTCCTAATAATTGATCTTTATTGTTGTTATTATTTAAATTTAAATTTACGAATCTTTTGCGCGGTTTTATGTCGATTACTGTATAATAATGACTAGTCATTTAATAAATAAAGATTCGAAATTTTAAAATTGGAAATTCATATGTCATACGGCATATATTCTGGTCTATTAATGTGTAATTTCTATCACCTAAGAAATTCTAAAAAAAAGTACTATAGGATTCATATGTCTTATAATGATTTATAAATGTGGATATTTCTAACTATACAATTGTAAATGTTCTCCAAAATGCCCTGGAAAGAATCTCAGACTTGTGATATCCCGAAAGAAACCATTCATCTGTTCTAAATGCAATTACTATGTTATTCAAATTGACCCTGGTAATACATTACATCTTTGCGATTCTTTCAAGGATAAAGAAACCATCCTGTCACTTCGAATGCAATCGGAAACCAATTTGACAGCATCGCCATTCTATTGTAAGAATATTATGTACTAAATACACAATTTGGCTGTCCTGAAACGGGAATCCTTCCCAGTTGGACAGACAAAGGTTCATTTTGTTTGTATTGTTTGTAATTATATATAAAAAATAAAATAATATGTATATATATATATATAAAAAAAAATAAAAAAAAAATATTATAACACAACTAGTGCTTATTAACGGATACAAATCATCCCCTATAGTTGTAACTTCTGGAGTACCACAGGGGTCAAATCTTGGCCCCCTGATTTTTCTTATATTCATAAATGACCTTGGCTCGAAATTAAACTGTGATTATGCTTTTTTCGCCGATGATCTTAAAATTTTTCGTAAAATTAAGTCTGTTACCGATCATCTAGTGCTTCAAAAGGATCTCGATACACTAAATAACTGGTCTACTGTCAATGATATGTACTTAAATGTTGAAAAATGTTACATTTTTAACTTTACTCGAAATAAGGTTATAAAAAAATGTCATTAATAAGATTATTCTTAAAAAAGTGTCTCCTATAAGAGATCTAGGAATAACTTTTGATTCTAAATTCATATTTGATTTACGCATTAATGACATTAAGTCCAGATCACTTAAAATGATGGGACTTATTCACAGAATAACTAAATCCTTTCAGAGATCCTCAATCAATTCTTTACTATGCCTTAATTAGAAGTAAACTTGAATATGGAAGCACTATTTGGAATCCACATTATTGCAATTATTAACATTATAGAATCTGTTAAAAAAATGCCAAGTCTATTATCTTTCAAATGTTGAAGCACGTCGTGAATACTTTAAGATTAATACAATTAAAATAAGAAGGCAATTGACTGACCTAACATGTTTGCATAAAATTATCCACGGCCATCTTGTTACCTCATTAGCAATATTGAAATAAATGTCCCCAATTCCCATTGTGTAAGACACCATCGCATTTTTCACCTGAATATTATCAAAAATAATATCGCCTATTTTAGCCCTCTGACCCGAATGTGTCGACTGTATAATAAGATTGAGTGTGCTGAAGTAGATATTTTCGTCGATAATTTATATGGATTCAGAAAAAAAATTCTGCACACATTTCTGTATTTTTTATAGAATAAGTTTGTTGTCGTCGTTAGCGTAATCGTCGGGATTTTTTTACAGATTGCGTGAAGTTTATCACGCTTACGGATAGAATGAATTATACCAGCAGTTATCCAAGGTTTGAGTTTAGTGTCATGGCGTTTAATTTTGTCAGTTGTGTCGGATGTGGCATTGATTAAATGATTATGTAGTGTGTCTTTTTTTTTTTTTTTTTTTTTTTATTTAGGAGAAAAAACAGATACAGATGTCAATTGACAAGAATATACAAAACATCAACTAGAGAATTTACCTGCATCCAAACTATTTCTCACGAATTAACTTAAACAGCAGTTAAAAACATTTACAAATATTTTGACTTATAAATAGGGGAAAAATATATACATAAGAATATTATTTTACAAATAGAGATATGAAAGAAATGCGCAATATCCTTATAAGAATTTACAAATTATTTTTGAAAAAATTTAGAGAGTAAAACAAAAAAAATATATATATATATATATATATATAAATAGATAAACAATGTTAAACAGAAATTAAAAAATATATACATATTTAAACAAGTATGTCTAAGTTTTTTACTGTGAACTTTGTAGGAAAACAGTCTTCATTTTTCTACTAAAAGTAGTGCGTGTATCAAAGAATAAGTCAGAGTCCTTGAGGTTTTGGTTCTGATTAAGTGATTCGCACATTCTTCTGATTGGATCCCTGACACCAGCATTTGTACGCGTCCTGCTAATGTGGAATAAGTCGTTAAGCCTTGTTACTCTGGGTGGTACTTTGAAGTTTATTAATTTCAGTAAGTCGGGACAGTCAATAACGTTGTTACAGATTTTATACAGAGTCATGAGATCAAGGTATGTTCGCCGGTTAGATAGAGTGGAGACTTTATAACTCGAGAGCATATTTATGTACCCGCGTTTGGGTGCGCTCATTCTGTAATTGAGGCAACGCAGAAATTTCTTTTGAATACTTTCAATATTTTCTTTATAGATATCGTAAAGTGGATTCCATATGGAGGTGCAGTATTTAAGTTGAGAACGGACCAGAGTGTGGTAAAGAAGAAGATATGTTTCAGGTTTTCGAAATTCACGGCTGTTTCTGATGACAAATCCTAGCATGCTGTAAGCTTTATTCACAATATTATCAATGTGCGCATCGAAGTGGAGTTTGGAATCAAAAAGAACGCCTAGATCTCTTATACAGTAAACGCGCTCGAGTAAATAATTACCAATACAATAATTGTGTTTGATAGCGTTGTGGTTTTTAGTAAAACTTATTTGTTTACATTTATTGTAGCTTAGGTAAATTTTGTTTTCATTGCAAAACGTTTCGAACCTTACTAAGTCGCTTTGTATGAGCAGACAATCGTTTAGATTCCGAACAATGGCAAATATTTTTATGTCATCAGCGTACAAAAGATATAAACAATGCACGAAACATTTAGTAACAGTGTTAATAAAAAGAATAAACAACAGCGGACCCAGGATTGACCCCTGAGGCACGCCAGAAGTAACTGGTTCCCATGTAGAAGTGTGTCCTCGTAATGATACGGCTTGTTGTCTTTTTGTTAAATATGAGATAAACCAACGTAATAAATTTCCTCTAATTCCGTTGTACATAATTTTTTTGATAAGAATAAGGTGGTCAACCTTGTCAAAAGCTTTTTTGAAATCGCAATATATTGCATCTACCTGGTGGCCTCGATCCATACTAGTAAATAAGAAATTTGAGTAAATAAGTAAATTACTCATGGTAGATTTGCCTTTTACAAACCCGTGTTGTTGTTCAGTAATTTTGGCAGCAAGCTGGGGATATATATTGTTATGGACAAGTCTTTCCAATAGTTTAGGGATCGCCGAGAGAATGGATATTGGTCTATAGTTTTCCACTCTTTGACGCGAGTCACCCTTGTGGACCGGTATAATATATGCCAACTTCCACCTATCAGGGAAAACTCCATCACTCAGGCATTTATTAAATATTATGGTAAGCGGCACACACAGTGACGACGCAGCAGATCTAAGGAAAAACGCCGGTATTCCATCGTGACCCGCACCCTTGTTTATGTCCATCGATTTTAAACTCGAGTGCACTTCTTTTTCCGTTAGTTTAATTGTGTGAATGTGCGCAAGTCCAGAGTCCTGAACTTCCTCAAGTTGGTCAATGTTAATAATTGGGTCATTGATAGAGGAAGGTTCAAATGTTGACTTAAAGAATTCAGAGAACATATCACAAATTTCCTGGGCATCGTCAGATTTGCGCCCTTCGAAGGACATTGCAGCAGGGTATCCATCAGACGATTTTAATGAGGATATGTATGACCAAAAGCTTTTGATGTTATTTTGAAATGAACTTTCGATGTTGTCAAAAAATAACCTTCGGGTTTCATAAGTCAATTTTTTGTATGTAGCACATAAGAAGGAAAATTCACGATAATCAGAAAGACCTTTATATGTCTTCCATTTGAGCCAGACTTTATCTTTTTTCCTTGATAACCTAATAAGTTCTGGAGTAAACCATATGGGGAATTTGTCATTTCGTCGTGCCAATACTGGAATAAGCTTATCAATTACATTGTTTATTTTTAAATAGAATCGATCTACTGCTTTTTCGGCTGATAAATTTGCGATTTCAGATAACCAATCAATACAATTAATGTCCTCATTAATCTGAGCATAATTAGCTTTCCTGAAATTGCGCCTACGCTGTATTTTGTTTTTGATTTTTGGTTGAATTACGAAGGATATATCAAATTCAAGGGCTGGGTGGTGTCTATCCTCTGAGATGAGAGGGTTGTTGCTACGTGTAACATTTGTTTCACGACTGTAGAATACGAGGTCTAAGTATTTTTCATTATGGTTAGGTATACAGTTATATTGGAATAAGTCCATCAATGACATTGCTTGAAGCAACGTTTTCGATGCAGCCGTATTTGAGGAGGCGAGACCTTGACTGCTGTTTTCGGAAAATGACCAAGTCAGAGTTGGTAGATTCATATCTCCTAGTACACAAAAAGTATTATTTGGTTGTGATGAATATACAGATTCCAGGTTTTTGGAGAACGTATCATAGACCGTAGGTTGTGAGGCAGGAGGTATGTATACTGCACATATGATGAGATTGAAAGACCTTACCGGAATAGAAATGAAGATTTGTTCGATTTGACCATTTTCCCAGTCATCGAGCCGGGAAGATGCAAGCTCCTTGCGCACTGCTACCAAAACACCGCCTCCATCCATTTTACCAGTGAGTGTACGGTCCCTGTCACGTCGGAATACCGTGTAACGCGAATCTATGAATTCAGCAGTATTTATATTTGCTACAAGCCATGTTTCAACTATAACTATAACGTCGTAGTTATTCGATAATACATTAATTAGTAGCTCCTGGGTTTTGGTCCTAATACCACCACAGTTCTGGTAATAAACGGTTATAGATGATGATGAGATCATTTCACCAGAGTGGGAGTGCCGTTTGACATATTCCACAATCGCACGAGTGATACATTATGCAGGGCATATGAGGCTTCGAAATTACATAAAAAACATAGACTACTTATTAGATCAATGAATGTGAAATATGTTGACATTTTAGAATGTGAATGAATATGTGAGAAACATGGTATTGGTTTAAAGTTATAGGGATATTGCGCGCTAAACAAAAATATAAAGTAGCTTTGAAAGAAACAAATTACAGGATACAGAATACTGTGAGAAAGCGGATACCAAAGACAGCAGTAACATGTTTGTAGTCACATGTTTTGCTGATCATGTGTGATTATCTTTTGAAGGTCTCCCTCACGGCGAATGGTGAAAACCCGAGAGAGATCGTTTCTCTTCGCCAGAATACTGCCGTTCCGCACCCATATGTATTTAAAGCCGTTAGCTTTTCCGGCGGCTCGTGTTTTGGCAAATAGGATTTTATTTTTCAATGTAAGGTGCTCGTTTATATAAAAATTGGTGGTGGGAGCACCAAATCCTAATTGTTCCGTGGTAAGGCCGCGGCGAGTCCTTGCTGCAGCGATGACATCATCACGAAGTCGTTTTGTGGATAGCTGTACGACTATATTGCGCGGACGGTTGGAGGGCGAGGAGTGGCCGCGAGCGACGCGATGCGCAGAAACCACATAGCTACTTGGAAGCGGGACGTTAATGTTGGATCCTATTTTCTCTATTAATGTCATCAAATTTTTGCCCTTTGCTTCGGGAATCCCATGGATGTCTACATTGCATATTCTGCTGCGCTGCTCCATCTCATCTTGTGCATCTCGGAGTGACTGGACTTCTTGCCGGAGGTTTGAGTTTTCTTCTTGGAGAACGCTCACACATCCCAGAATTTTTGTGTATTGGTCCTTCCACTCGTTAGATAGCGCATCTAATTTTAACTGAACAGCGTCAATTGCTTTCTTGTTTTCAGTGCGCATGATTTCAAGTTTCGACTCAAAAAAATTGATTAATGAGTCAGTGTCAATGTTAATCATTGACTGATGCGCCGACGGTGAATCAATAGGGCCAGACGTGGTTGCTAAAGGTGAAGATGTATCTTTCTTTGCACTGCAAACCTTGCGAGTTTTAGACATTTTGGTTGATTTATATCTTAGTTTGTAGGTAGGTTTCTTATAGTTGTTCAGAAATACCCCTTATTGAGTTAAAATTAATTTAACATATTTGTCTATGACAAAAAAAAACCTCTTCACAAATTCAAAAAGATTTCAAAAATTCAAAAACATAAATTGTCTGTGGTTATAGCTTACAATGACAGTGAATTCGTTAGACAAGAGATTCGTAGGCAGAGTTGGAATCATTCGGTTTGTAAATATTTGACCAATTTACCTGAGAGACCAGTTGAAATATTGTATTATAGGATATTTTCTTTTGTGAGATTTCACGTGGCGGCGGTTTGTGTATTTTGTGCGAAAGATAGGTTATTGTAGCGTAGTGGTCTGTGACCGTGCATTGGTATACAAGGGATCTGGTTTTCAATTTACATTTTGAAAATACATGATCAATAAAACTTGTTGACGAGCCAGACTGGCTACTCTGGTGGGTGCTGTGATGGCTGGGACGAAACCTTGTAGAGTTAGTTGATTTATATAGCCTGAGGAATTATATTCACATTAAAATTTCGGTTTATGCTACGAACATTCATTGCGAATATTTTTAGGGCAGATTTAGTTAATATTTGTAACTACGAGAGCATTATTTGTCTCTGTACATGGAAGTAAAGATAAGTTGTCTAATTGATCAGCTATTTCTACCATTTATATTGGTTAAAACAAAACATAGAAAGTTGAATAAAATATGTCGCATATTTGATGCATTATTTAAAGTAATATTGAATGGCTCTACACATGTATTAAAGAGATTGAGATTAAGATTTAAGACAGTGATGAGGTACATACGTCTCGAGTTCATATAGAATATCTTTGGGCTAGAAGTAACTAACAGTATTTTACTGCTGATTATTATAATTTTTTTTAGGTACATTAAAAATATATAAAAGTAAGTAATGTAGCTAGGTAATTTTAACCCACAGGTTGTTGGGTGCGAGAGATAAGAGGTGTTTGGTTTTCATTAATAATAATAACAGGAGTTCCAAAGTCTTTTCGTACATACACTTGACTTCCCCTGGTCCAGGCGAATTTAAATAAGTTATCACGCGTAGCCTTTCTTGCAAGAAACCATAGGTGTTTTGCTCGAAATCTCAGGTGTTCCGATATGTATACCTGTTAGGTGGGTCCTGCAACTTCAATGGCGGTGAAGTTTATCCTCTCTGGTGGTGGCTTGTTTGTTGTACTTTTTTACATCATTCAGGAAGTCATCACGGTCATTGTTTGTTTTGAACCTTATTATAATATGCCTCCTTTGTTTTTGGGTGACTTTTTGGGTGACGCGGTAAGCTGCGTCAATGTTTTTGGGTTGTATACTAGGGTTAGTAGTTTTTTGAATATTAAAAATGAAATTTTGTAGGTTTTCCCCATTTATTTCAGGGATCCCACTAATTTTTACATTTTTTTATCTGTTATGCCTGTCAATTTGTTCTAATTGACTTTCAATTACGTCAATTTTGGCTTCAAGGTCACAGTTCTTTTTTCAAGTTTTTTGTTAGTGTCCTCTAGTTGGTAGACGTTGAGTAGAATTTCCTCATACTGTTTGCTCATGTTCACCTGAGTGGCGAGAATTTGTTTGTTTTGCTCTAGTAGTTTAGTGAGCATTTCGTTATCCAAGGGTTTACTGCAGCTAGCTTTGACAATAGCCACGACACATAAGCATTGCTTGCATTTAATCTGGGCGCGCCGCTCCTTATTCCACCGCACTACAGATGATAAGTTCCTTTGCACAGCGTGTACACAAACACATACTCGGTGGAAATAGTAGGTTCAGAACATGCTTGGCAGGCGTTATTCACGTTGACGATATAAGTGAGGTGAGGTGATTGGTATATCTGTGGTAGTAGTAGTGACTTCGTTCTGTTTGTTTACATTGTGATGACAGTTGCGGTTTTAGATTAAATATCAAGGAATTACCGTACTTTTGTTTTGGCAACTGCAACTTATTATACGAACATTATTTTAGGTGTTGGTTGAATAAAAATAAAATCACTGCTAAGAGTTTAAAAATCGGTGTTTACTTTTATATTTAGTGGAACAAAAAATTTACGTGATCATTGTTATTGTATGATAAAATGTTTAATTATCGTATCAGAATGATTCCCATCATTTTAAAACGTCAACCAATTAGATACCCGGTGAAATGATCAAACCAAATGCCTTAAATGTTTTCATTCATAATTAACTACATATTATTTGAAAAATATCTCACTTCCACAGTGAATGTTAAATTTTTAGGTAAATATTATATTATGCCATGCAAATTTATATACATTTATTTTAGGAATTTAATATCTATAGGCACAGTCGAACCGAGGTCGGGAGAGACAGTTAAGGTGTGAGCTATCACATCACATTACACAGTTAAATCTTGAAGGGTTATGTCATGATTGCAGGTGTGCGGGTATATAAAGCTGGATTGAAAATAATATTTTTATGTAAGATTTTCAAAGGGAAAGGTTGAAAAAAACTGAGTTGCACAAAATATGAATCTAAAGTGGTCACGTGTCTTGGACGCGTTCAAATTAGCAATGAGTAAGGTGCAACCAAGTCACGACCTTGCTTATTTTCTTCGTTCAATTAAATGTGACATTGAATGTGATCTCATCTATTGAATGGAATTGATAGTAACAATTAACAATTTTGTTAAAATTTCATAGCAAGACATTTAATACATGCCACAGAAAGAAAGGATACAATATTGAAATAAAGAGAAAAACATAAAAAAATAATAATACGAACTCCTCGTAGGTCACATTTTTGGCAATGCTGCGGGGAGGGACTCATTATAAATAAATATTTCATTAACCTATTCTACCTAAAAAAAATTCATTCATCATTTTTTATTTTATATTATTTTATTATATTGAAAAAACAAAAAGTTATTTATAGGATAATTACATTGTAAAAAAATATGCGACACCCATTAAGTTCCAATATATATAAACAAATTATACGTGGGTGGTACTCATCGATTGTTCCATGATAACTCAACACAGTGACAATTCAACATACTTTTGAAAAGTGATATAAAGTCATTAGAAACATTGAAAAAAAAATTAAACCTAACCTAACCTAACCTACTTAACCCAGTTAATAACGTTTTTGTTTCATCACATTCCATGACTTTATATAACTTTTTAAAGATGTGATGAATTATCATTTTGATTAGTTATCCGGTCACTCTCATCGATATTTGGTACATGTAGGTAGGTACTACAGTTTAAACTAAAACAAACATATTCTATTAGGAATCTACTTATAATTAAACTACATTATAATTGGTAGTTTTTATTTCTTAAAATTAGCTATGCAATATAACAGGAAAGCAATACCTTTTACCGAGAAATAAAATTTTAGATATGAAACAAAAATATGTAACCTTGTTTTAAGCCTGGTGACCTTCGTAGAAGTGAAATCTTAACTATCAGTTATAAATATAACATTTAAATTTAACAGAAATACTTACTGTTTGTGGTGTTTGTTCTCAGATACAGAAAAAAACTCTCATTTACATAGCTTTATTGATAGAAGAGTATCGAATCTATTAAAAACTGGCTGTATACAGCCACGCGTCGCTGTGTGTCAGTCGGTTTGTGCAGATAGAAAAACAATAGCGCGTGTTGCTTTTACGTCCAACAGATGGTCCTGTTCATAAAAAAACATGTTTTTACATATCGCTGGTGACATCTATATAATATAGGTATATAAAAACCCACATCTAATGGAATGCAACGTTGTGTAAAACTTTCAAAGCAATTGGTAAAGAACTCTTGGAGATTTAAGGTTTTTAACATACGAACATTTATATTTTTATTTATATAGATAGATGTATAAAACGAAGGTTTCTGGTAAAAATGTGTTCTTATGACGAAATGCGTAATCTGTAAACGATTATTACATAACAAAAGGAATGAAAATGATAATAAAACAATTAATTACTGAAACAATCTACTAGTCTTCAGAAATGTCACATGAAAATTAAAAACACTCAAGAGTAGAATTTTTGTTAGATTATAATATTTATATATCACGCACTTTTAGTTAAAATACTGTAACTCCAAAAATCATAATATTGTGAACTTTTAAATTGAACGTTTCAAACATAGGAGAATTAGTTTATGCGATTTCAAAATAAGTTCTTACTTTCATATTACAGCATCCATAACTGATGCTAATACAATATTTTGGGAAGAATTTTCGTTTAGCATAAAGTTAATTCTATTGACAAGGAGATCAATAGCCGTATTTATAACATTGCCGGAAGGATGTCCAATATACGTAGTTTATGTCTTTGGGATGCTAGGTTTAGGAGATGCAACATTTGAATACAACATATTATAGGCAATTATAGTTACATTTCAGAACTTAACTCATTTTCCATCAAAATTCGAGATACAACATTTTAACTCTAAGTCATCGATATGTTACAATATATTTACAGATTAATCACAAAACATTAAACTTAACAAAGTCCCGAATTAAGCCATTAATTCTATCGCAGTATGCTTCTTTGGTTTTGGGGTCTTTGAATGTGAGGTCCTGCTCAACGTGATCCTCGGCATTCTTAGCGGCCTCTTCGATGTTTACAATATCTCCAGGTCCGCTCAACTGTAAAGGCAAGAACATGAATGCGATGACCATGCCGAACGGAAGGAGGGCTTTGAGATGAGCTTCGAAGACAACCCGAGGGTAGCTTTTGGACACGTCGCAATCCAGTTCTTTCAGCCTTAAGCCAAGGCATTCATAGTAGAAGTTGATCAGTTCTTGGTAGTGGTCCCTTCTGTATTCCTCGTCGGAGCTGGTGAACATGAGGTGCATTATGTCCACTACGGGGGAACAGCGTTTCATGATCTGGTAGTCTAGGAAGACCACGTCAACTGGTTCCGCGCCCTGAAAATATCATTACATCAATAGGGTTCATCAAGAGTACCAACAACAAGCATTAGCCATGTGAGACAGTCTAACAATTTAATGACAGATTAATTGATTAATCAATCAATTCTGAGAATCTTAACAGGAAGACCAGGATTATGGTCTATCAACAATAAACTAGATATATTGACTAAGTAGGTAAGTACGCGAATCAAATTATCAAAGAGTCACTTGTATGCAATAAATTTATGCAGTTGCATTTTGCATCAAATAATAAAATTGCTAATACGTGTACCTAAATAACTCTTTCATATGCAATGACGAAAAAATAACTAGCATCGGCTTTTTATGACGGTAATACGGTTTGCATTCAAATTACGTAAAGAAATATATATCTGGATACGCTTTAAAAATATTTATTTGAATTATTTGATTAAGTAGGGTAATGCTTATTACATAACAACCATATAACATAAGTGGATATCTATTTTCTATCTATCTATTTATACACAGAATATTGTCTGATGCGCTCGGCGGGCAGACAGACACCGGGCGGACAGACACCGGGCGGACAGACACCGGGCGGACTGACACCGGGCGGACAAACACCGATGGCGGGCGGCATTTGTTTGCTTTTTAAACAAATCTACAGTTTTATTCCGAGATTTATGAAATTTTGCACACTTGACCTTCAAAACAAGAAGTAGGTTACTGATTTCTAAAAACTTTGTGCAAAGCCTGGGCAATGCCGGGGACTAGTATTATTACAACTGAATAATGAAACAACCATCTTAACTGTGTGGCAGCACTGGGAGCATTATGAAATGCTGTATTATCACTTTTTTGCAATATAAAAAGTGTATCTACAACGAATAGGTTTTAAACTCTAATAATATACGTGTGTATGCAATACATGTATTGTAATAAGTATGTACTCGTATAAGTAAATCAATATTACGTGAGTTTTAAAAAAAATAAGTTTAAAACAAAAAATAAAAAAAATAAGGCAATGTCGGTAGTTCTTATTCGAAGTATGATACAGTTCAATATGACCGAAAGAGACAGGGTTCCATCCCATTAGCTCAGTTGGTAGAGCGGTGCCCCGGCAAGGCAAGGGTCATGGGTTCTAGTCCTAGATGTGTAGCTTCTGTTTAAAATATTCCTTTAGGAATCGCTAATATTGTATTCATTATTTAAATATTACAATTTGAGGTTTTACTCATTAAGTTATAACAATTATCATTATTCCACGTCTAAAATGCATTATAGCAGTTATCGCTAAATCAATAAAAGATACATTTATTTCAGGTATGTTTGTATCTAACCAAATTAATTATTATTATTTGTTTTGAGGACATATATGAGTAGGTAGATATCAAAGCCGATAATATTTATTTGTTTGTTTTATTTTATCTAGAAACAACCAATTTTCAACTATTATTCCAGGCCAGTTAGATTTATTTCATAATTTGTGTTTTAATTTTGTCAGAAATGGAATTTACAGTGGTGGAACAGTTAATTTCCATTTAGCACGAGTGTTATTTTCCTGAATCAAGGCATCGGATACATACGGGTAAAGAATATATGACGTTAAAAACGTACTTTAAAATATGATGAAATTGTCTCGCTAGGGAGGCTGTCGCTGCATGATCAGTGTTATAACCTCACACTGGAAATGCATAAAATACCTTCTCGTAGAAGTAACTTACAAAATTAACAACCGGAGTTAAATTAGTAATCTAGAATTGGTGGATCTTGTATTGAATCGATATAGAGAGAATTCCATGTGATCTGTAAGTAAATGTCCAATCGTTTTAGCACTTCATCGATTGCGGTACCCCGACACGTATCGGCGAACAAACAAGGTAGGGTTTTATCAATAATATTGTGTTATGTAAAGCCGATTCCTGTCTTAGGTATTAGGTGTAGTAGCGTAATACTTTTGTCGACGAACACTAGAACCAATGAGAGCCAAATCAGGCGAGCAAGGGAAAGAGGTAGGGAACGGATAGCTAAATTCAAGGGAATTACATTGTTATATTTATAAAATAAACAGAATGTAATACGCCTTCATATTAAAGTTACCACAACCCACAAAAGAGACCCTTCTGAGAAAAATTAATACAACCTGACCGATTAATTCGATAATATTGAAGGGATGACGTACCGAAACGTAAAGCATGGCTTTAAATATAAATACATAGCTAGGAAGCAAGACTAGCGTAGCTAGTACTTCAAAGGGATAATAATTCTTCGAACGGAGAAAAAAACTAAGGATATGCCCATCTTCAGCTTTTCGACGTCTTTAAAGGATATGTGAAAAAAAAATAAGAGGGGTAGGGGAGCAGTTAGTAATTGCACATAAAAGGATTTTTTCTTAATCGCCAACAGTTGTAGCAATAGTCAGAGATTTAATGTATTTTGAAAATGAGTTCCAAACATACAACACAACAACTCGACTAGAAGTTAAACATGGACGAGCACGGTGAAATCCCGTACAAACAAAGACACCTTCTAGATTATAAATATCATTAATATTTTATTATTTTATCCTTCGAAGCCTGATTTTAGATAACCTTTCTTCAAACATGCTGTGCACTAATTAAGTCTAATGAAATGTCGTTGAATATTAAACATTTTCAAATACACTTTCAAGATACTTTTGAAAGATATCCAAAAACTTATAATTAAAAATATATTTTTAAATATGATGATATTTACCTCATACTTGAATAGGAGATTGGACACCCAACAGTCTCCATGGCAAAGAACATCGTAAGGGATAATTGTTTTACCATCTGTACCTTTAGTGAATATTTCAGAAAAGCTCCCTTGGAATGCTTTCAGCTTTTGGAGGCTAAACTCATCGCTCAACATTTGCTCCGCACGTTTTTTTGCTAACTGTACAAATCCGTAGCTAGTTTCCTTATACCACGGATTTGCATCCACGAACTCTGTTAGTTGAAGGTATTCTTCCGGTTTATGTTCCTTTAAAGCAAAAGACAGAGCGTGGTAGTAAGCCATATTTTTTATAGCCAGTTTGTAATGCTTGTGATCCAAAATAACTTTACGATTCCACAGTTTGTATCCCTTGACAGACAGATCTTCCATAATAATTACTTCGTTCAAGTCGACCGCACTGGCCTTGTAACATTTCACAAACTTGAAGTCGTCTTTTTTAATGTAGAAATGCTGTAACTTCTCAAACGCCGGGAAGACGCAGTTGTACGCGTGGACTTCAATTGCGAAAAACTCAACTAAAGGAATTATCTTTCTCGTTGTTTCATTTGGAGTGGCTGTTTTACAAATAAAGGCCTTTTTGTATTCATCTCCATTTGGTTTGCGTCCTGATAGTTTCACCCTGATTACAATTGCTAGGAAATTAACCCCCTTTTCCACCGCGTTGGAAGAACTAATTTCACAGTTTTGTAATTCTTCACTTTCAATAAACTCTTTGATAAAGTTACGAACATTGTCGTTTGATATTGAGTTTAATTCCGCGGTATCAACCATCTTGCAGCTAGCACAGTTAGCAACTGGAATATGGTTCCACTGAGTTTAATGGTTGTGCGAATTTTAGAGGTCGAAGCGGCGAGATAAAGTTGTTTAAATAATCAAAGAGATAGCAATTAGAGCAATTAGGGCAAGAGAAATTAAATGATGTCGCATGATTATCCTGTTTATAGTGAGATAACACCTAGAGGTTATACGTTGGTAGATAACATTTTAATATATAGTGACAAGATGCAAACAGATAACAATTAAAGAATTTCACTTGGAAAAACAAGTATATGGTTTAGCTTTGGAACCACCGTTCCTCCAGCAGGATACAGGTGAATCTTTATATACCCTAAAACTTTTAACTAACGAATCCTGAGCATATTTGGAGTGAAACTTTGAATCATTGAAATGGTTGGAGTAAGTATATCATACCAGCTCATGTATAGGGGGTCTATAGAAGTCGAGTAAATCTGGCTTCCAAGTTACTGTTCGTCAAGGGCTTGCAGATTATTCAATAGAAACTAGTTGATAACCCTATACAAATATCAAGTACGCCCATCAATTGATTTTGGGAGCCACCTCTGGGCTGGAGCCTCACAATACTTGATAAACCGAGTTGATTCTTTGCAAAGGAGGGTAGTCCGTCTGATTGTTGATCCATTGTTAACAGACCGATTGCGATTTCTAATGCACAGACACAATGTAGGCATATTGGAGTCTGTTCTACAGGTATTTTACTGGAGCATGCTCTAAGGAAATAGCAGCATTGATCCTCGTTGCACCAATGTACTTACGTGAAACTCGACGCACTTAAGTACTACCGAACTTCGAACGCCCAGCTCCGGACACTTTCAAAACAATCTGCATCGATCACAAATCGTCTGTACATGCTTCATGTGTCCACCCATTGCAGCTAGAGCACTGTATCCAGTCTTTTTTGTGGTCCTCTAAGCAAATAACGCAAGTCGTTTTTTCTGTGTCAGGTTCAGGTATTGGAGTAAATGGTTTCTTTTTATTTTCACTATTTCCTTTGACCATCAAGCCCTTGGTTTGTTTTCCCCTATGGGCCACTGTAGTTTTGAATAATTATTATAAAAAGTGTACATACTGACGAGAAAAAAACTTGTTTCTTGTCCGGTGTTAAGGGACACCTTTATGTCCGTTACTAAGGGACAAGGAATCACCAAAATTACGTGTTTAGTATCAAAACTGGTTTGGAAATCAGCAAGAACTATAAACCACAGACACGTACACATTAAAACTTAGCAGTAACACTAACATGGATCTTAAGTGACACGTCGTTCTCTCACCAAAAACAATAATCGCCAGCTCCCACCGCGGCCTTTTGCGTCACTGGCCAGCCGTGTCCCGTGATCCTGTATTGTTGCGCTCCACCCCACCCCTTTCACCATATTTTAATCGCACGCGTTGTAACTTGCCAAGATACTACGAGTGTCCGGCGCTAGGTGCCGTCCGGCGTTACGGGAATTTCCCCTACTAAAATATTGTATCTCAAATGCAATTCTACATGCTCACAAATATATGGCATGTTTAAGAATAGTTATTTATATCTTAGAATTATTTAAGACTATATAAACAAAACACTTTTTCAAAAGTAGAAAACCGTTATGGTTATAATATACAGAAAGTGATAAGTTAATACGGTGCTCAGGAATGTAGTTGAAGTGCTAAATTAAGCAAATAAAAGTACACTAATAAATTATTTATTTATTTATTTATATATACGCCTAAAAAGGCTTTTACATAGAAGTGATACATGATGCAGTACAATAAGAGAATATGTATTATACAGGAGATATTGACAGTAAATAGATGTAATCCATTTTAAAGAAGGTAAAAAATACACACTTGTAAAATTGTGATTACAAGTATAATGAGAAAATATTAAAAAATATGAAGCAATATTAGTAAAACGTAAGAGTAACATAAAGTAAAAAAAGAAATTACAACAACACTACATATAAGACAAATCATTAAAACTAATTTACCAACGCTACTCTAATTTGTAGGAATCAACAAAGTGTTGGTGTAGATTATGCTTAATTCTATATATGGAGTCAATAAATAAATCAATAGCCATACTTGTTGCCCAGATCATGCATCCTATTAGTCAGTGAGTGTGTCTGATAGTTGGTCGAGTATGTATTACAGAAGAATGTTATATTTTGTCTTGTATTCCTAGTCGGCACATGTAGTTTAATAGTGGCAAGGGTGGCAGGACTATCAATTAAGTTGTTAATGACTCTGTGTAACACAACCAGATCTGAAATAATTCTCTTATCAGCCGCTCTCTCTATTCACCTCAACATAATTTAAAGTAATTATACAAACTAACAAATTTTAATATATCTGTCGATCACTAGTACTATAGTATTAGGTAGTACTACCTACTAGTATTAACTAATAGTATTAAGTAGACACGAGGCATAACATTTTCCTTGAAACCGATGCTGTAATAATTAACTTTGACTGTTTCTGTCGAATTATGATAAAAATGTATTAATATTTTCTGGGACCACTTCAGGTATATTTTATTGTTGTTCAGGAATAACTTTCCTACCCTAGATTTTATAACGAATCTAATTTTATAACGAATATTAATTTATCTCTGTTCGTAGGAATATTATTGAATAATTTTATACCTAACCGATACGTAAGGGTAGATTGGTGAAAAACTTGACTTACCATGGCGTTTGTTTGGTTAAGACGGACTTAAACCAGGCTTAATGCCGGCTTTACTACACCAATGTTGAGCTGGAGTGTAAGAATCTAATTGGTAAGACGGGAAACGTACAAATCATTGTAAATGATGACATATATAAATATTATAAAAGTAATTTTTTAGGGGATGAGTTGCTATGTACTTTGTGACGCAAGAAATTTTTTTATTTTTTTTTATTTGGTACAATATTTTTTATATTTTAAGTTTTCCAGCAATGTAGGCCTCACTTGGTGGCTTGCCCGTGCTGAGGCCTTCATTTTATAATATGAAAATATAATGTACATATTTTATTTCATTGTTATTTATTTATTGACGCCCTATTGGGCTTTTAAGTAAATAACAATAACAAATTTCATTTTTAACAACAGTATAAAACAAACAATAGAAAAGCGAAATAAAATATAATGATTTCTCATAAATTATTTACATTTTAAAATGGTGGACTAATTTGGCTTTAAATGTATTGAAGTTTAAATTAAATATGTCAGCGACATCACTAAGTTCATTGCCCAACCTATGTATTCTTTCTAACACAGAATTCGTAGCGAAGTTATTGTTGTAGAATAAAATATTCGGTCCAGTATATTTTGGAGGTATATGTAAAGATAAATTCATAGTGTCAGGGCAGTCCAATCTTGGATGAACAATTTTATATAATAAAAGTTCAAATATTTTTCGCCTTTCAGATAATTTCGATAAGTTAAGTTTTCTGCGTAAATTGACATTATTGATTTCAATAATAGGAATACCAATTTTGAAATTAATAAAACGTAAAAATTTATTTTGAATTTTTTCAATTTGTAAACAATGAGAGTTGAAATGAGGACTCCAAATGGTTGAATTGTATTCAACCTGACTTCTAACCAGAGACGCGTATAGTAATTTTATAGTTTTTATGTTATTAAAGTCTTTAGCGATTCTGAGAATAAATCCAAGCATTTGTAATTCCTTACTAGTAATACTATTAATGTGATTCAAGAAGCGTAATTTGGAGTCAAAGATAACTCCAACGTCATTGAATTCAAAGACTCTTTTTCGATGTGCATTGTTAATTGAGTAGTTGAATAATAAAGGGGTTTTAGATCTGTGGAAACTGATCGTTTGGCATTTGTTGATATTATGTAAGATGTAATTTGTTTACGATGCACCATTCATAAATGTATGGAAGTGAGGCATGGAACTGGGAAAGAAAGGATGAAAGTTGATTGAATGTTGTTGAAATGAGATCCCTGAGGCATATGTGTGTAAAACCATGTATGATCGTGAAATGTGGAGATCCGCAAAGAAATGTGGAGATCCGCAAAGAGTGCATGGCTGATGTAAGCGTAATGCAAATGCGAATCCTGATGCAAATGCGAATGGTAGCAGAAGTCGGGGACGCCTGAGGAAGACATGGCACGATCAAGTGAATCAGATGCTCGAGTCGGGCCATGTCAAGAGGAAAAAAAAAATAGAAGAGTATGTATGAATGTGAATGAGGCAAGAAGTGTGTGCCAAGACCGAGTTGTTTGGCGGTCTGGCTTCTCTGCCTACCCCTACAAGGAAACGGCGTGGTGGTAAGCTAGTTAGTTAGTTTAGCCAATACTAGCTAGAATATTAACATTATCACATTTAGAGCGGTGGCCCGGCAAGGCAAGGGACCTAGGTGCAAGTCCTAGATGTGACCGTATATTTTTCTGATTTTTTGTTGAATCTTGTGATCACACATAGATAGCAGCAAATAAAAATGTGCGGTGAGAAAATTAAGATAATGTTGGTAGTCAGAGTTTCGAGTTTATTTGTCTTTGTAGACAACAGAAAAGCTTTTAAACCACGGTGGCTATTCTGTTAAACCATTGGCTAATGTAAATATAATTAAACATATATAATGAAATAGTGAAGATTATACATATAGGTAAATAAAAAAAATAAAAATTTTATCAGTTTTGATCGAGACACTGACGTTAGCGAAAAAAGTCGGGCTCCGAGTAAATTAACATATCAATTCATTAAGGACAACTCACCTCTTATATATCAATTCGTTGAGGACAACTCACATCTAACATATCAATTCATTGGGGACAACTCACCTCTAACATATCAATTCATTAGCGTCAACTCAACTCTAACATATCAATTCATTAGCGACAACTCACCTCTGACATATCAATTCATTAGCGACAACTCACCTCTAACATATAAATTCATTGAGGACAACTCACCTCTAACATATCAATTCACTAGCGACAACTCAACTCTAATATATCAATTCATTAGCGACAACTCACCTCTGACATATCAATTCATTAGCGACAACTCACCTCTAACATATAAATTCATTGAGGACAACTCACCTCTAACATATCAATTCATTAGCGACAACTCACCTCTGACATATCAATTCATTAGCGACAACTCACCTCTGACATATCAATTCATTAGCGACAACTCACCTCTAACATATAAATTCATTGAGGACAACTCACCTCTAACATATCAATTCATTAGCGAAAACTCACCTCTGACATATCAATTCATTAGCGACAACTCACCTCTAACATATAAATTCATTGAGGACAACTCACCTCTAAAATATCAATTCATTAGCGACAACTCAAATCTAACATATCAATTCATTAGCGACAACTCACCTCTGACATATCAATTCATTAGCGACAACTCACCTCTAACATATAAATTCATTGAGGACAACTCACCTCTAACATATCAATTCATTAGCGACAACTCAACTCTAACATATCAATTCACTAGCGACAACTCACCTCTTACATATAAATTCAACGAAGACAACTCAGCTCTAACATATCAATTCATTAGCGACAACTTGCCTCTAACATATAAATTCATTGAGGACAACTCACCTCTAACATATCAATTCATTAGCGACAACTCAACTCTGACATATCAATTCATTAGCGACAACTCACCTCTGACATATCAATTCACTAGCGACAACTCACCGCTAACATATAAATTCATTGAGGACAACTCACCTCTAACGTAGCAATTCATTGAGGACAACTCAAACACTCGCAGCTCAATCTAGGTAAAAACGAGTATGTTGGGTATTAAGTAATATTTGCTTACACTGCTGTTAAATGAAGTTACAAATTTGTTCTTTGGTAATTTAAATTTAACAAGTGCGAATATAAAGATAAATAATAAATTGTGTTAGCTGGAACGAAACTTCTGGTGAGCATAAGAATAAGTAAGTGAGATAAAATTAAGCGTAACATTCATTATCAAAAATTCAACAGTATCCTGACTTGATCGTTTAACACCAAGGGTAAGGAATGGAACAGTTTGGGAATCACTTCATTGGACAAATATAACGATGATAAACGAGTGTCGTACGCAATATATTATTCATTTATGCAGATAATTAAATGTAAAAAAACCGCACGCGTCATTACAGATCGAAAGTGTAGATTGCATTATTTATTCTCCGGTATTGATTTGAGGATGATGTTATCTTGATGTATTATTACACAATGATAAGAATTTAAGAACTCTGTTCATTAATTTAAATATTTAAAAAACCCTTTTAAGATTTTTTTAATATAACACACTTATTTTAATCTATCTTCTTAGTTGCGACATCTCTTGGGCCGGCCAGTAGCCAATTTCAAAATGTAAGAATAATTATATTTTCTATAAATATTCGGAATTTTTCTATGACATGAACACGTGTACTTTGCCCGACGAGACACACGCCTCGCGTCTAGGGCTGTCACAACATGGACATTAAAAACATCGTTGAGAAATACATTTATTTATTTTAAAACCCATTAAAGATTTTTACAGAAAGAAGATAATAGATTAATAAACAGATTTACGTAATACGAAGAAATAAACACAAAATTAACACCTCAATATATTATTAATAACTAACATTATTGAATTTTATTTACATAATTATTATTTCCTATGAAATATGGATATTCCCCAATGTCCACTGAATACTTACAATTTAATTTTTCACTTTTATGTAAGAGACTTTTTAGGCGAATAAATAAATACATATTGTAGATTTATCCGAATTCGGTTTTCGTAATCATCATTTAAAAAAAAATTAAAAGAATTTTCTTTAATGGAATGAGTGGGTATTTACTGAATTTCTGCGTGATGGTGTGTTGATGGCCTCCTTGGTCGAGGGGTAAGTTCTCGAGTACGATTCCAGAGGTTGCGGGTTCAAATCCCCTTCAATTCAAAATTCCAATATTTAGTTTTCAAAACCACAATATACATACATACATTAGAGGCACTGCTGAAAACCAACCATATTCCGGAAGATTTCCGAAATGTATAGATGACCAGTGAGTAGTGACCCTTTTGTCAATAAAATCAATGTAATAACAAAATATATAAACATTAGAGGCGCTGCTGAAAACCAACTACATTCCGGGAGATATCTGGAATGTATAGATGAGCAGTGAGTAGTGACCCTTTCGTCAATAAAATCAATGTAATAACAAAATATTTAAACATTAGAGGCGCTGCTGAAAACCAACTACATTCCGGGAGATATCTGGAATGTATAGATGAGCAGTGAGTAGTGACCCTTTCGTCAATAAAATCAATGTAATAACAAAATATTTAAACATTAGAGGCGCTGCTGAAAACCAACTACATTCCGGGAGATATCTGGAATGTATAGATGAGCAGTGAGTAGTGACCCTTTCGTCAATAAAATCAATGTAATAACAAAATATTTAAACATTAGAGGCGCTGCTGAAAACCAACTACATTCCGGGAGATATCTGGAATGTATAGATGAGCAGTGAGTAGTGACCCTTTTGTCAATAAAATCAATGTAATAACAAAATATATAAACATTAGAGGCGCTGCTGAAAACCAACTACATTCCGGGAGATATCTGGAATGTATAGATGAGCAGTGAGTAGTGACCCTTTCGTCAATAAAATCAATGTAATAACAAAATATATAAACATTAGAGGCGCTGCTGAAAACCAACTACATTCCAGGAGATGTAGTTGATATTCAACGGAATTATACGGAATGTAAAGATGATCATTGACCAATGACCCTTTTGTCAATAGAATCAATACAATAACAAAATAAAACGTACAAATATGTGACAATCGATTATTAAAAAAAAATATTTTTAATATTATTGTTATATGTAGTAACAAAAATAAAACAAAATTACCAAAATTTATTAAAAATAAGGCTACGAAAAAAAAAAACTTGTGAAAGAATAGAAATAGAAATAAAATTAAGGAAAATGTTGAAAAAATAAATATTACTTGTTGAATGAGTAGAAAAAGATATAAAATTAAGGAAATGTTGAAAAAATAAATAATGGTAAATATAGGTAAGTTTTTAGATTCTCACGGCCAAAAGCATTTTTATTGTTTGTTTTTGGGGTGTTATGCCGTGTTGCGCTAACTCCTTCTTTAGCTGACGTTTCGGACAGCGTTGCAGTGTCCATCAAAGGGCAGATCCGGTAGATCACACATCTTCGGATCTACCGGATCTGCCCTGATGATGGACACTGCAACGCTGTCCGAAACGTCGGCTAAAGAAGGAGTTAGCGCAACACGGCATAACACCCCAAAAACAAACGATAAAAATGGTAAATATAACTCATAACTTCGAAAAACTCTTTCACAGCTTATTTTACATTTACATGGATGTTAAAATGACTGTCGAGGATCGAAATCATATTTTAAGGCTCGAAACTAAATTCAAACGTGGTTACTTATACACATTCGAATTACTGAACTGAAGATCCTTAGAAGTGTGATCAATGCCGGTTTATACCTTTATGGAAAACGAAGGCAGTGACACGCCCAGTGCCCACAATGCACTATCGCTTTATCTCTTCGATTACCTATCTAACCGATTCGTATAAATCTGGGACGAACGCACAACTTACTCGGACTGTATCCAAATATATTTGAGTAAAGTCAACATTTCCATTTATATTTACGAAAGGATTGATAAGTGATATTATTTTCTACAGTAGAGACAGCATTTACAAGAAGCTACAGTACCTAGACATTTGCACAAAAGAAGTGTCAAGGCTTTGTCCCGGCTTGGCTGGATAATGGTGTTCCGCTGTGAATGGAATCAAGCTTTTCAAACATGTATTTGACAGTGAAAAGCCTTTAGAGGAAATGGAGAGAACTATCATGTTGGAAAATGGACACATTTATATACTCATTCGAGAAAATTTTCTGCGTTTGTCATTTGCATTGGTTTATTATTAGGACGGCCTCCGTGGTCTAGGGTAAGGCTCTCGACTAGCAAGATGGAGGTAGCGGGTTCAAATCCCGAGTAAATTTTATTTTATTAATTTGTGTTATTTCACAAGTTAGTTATTTAAAATAATATATATACACACGTTCCAGAGTGGAAAATACTCTTAGTACTAATATCACCTTAGTGTGAGATCACCAATCTTAATTTAAACGTTGCTTGAAATGGCTTTGATCGTGTTTGGTTGACAGATCTGAATAGCCAGGTACTAACCCAATTGGGGATGCCATAGTCTAACTTGCTCCAGACAGTCAGGAGCAGTTGGGACTCTTGTGCGGTATCACATCAAAAGGAACCCTTGAGGGTTAATATGGTAGGTCCTGAATTCAAATCTAAGACGATTTAATAATTTAAAACATATATTGATTACGTATTAGGGAAAACATTGTTTTAATCTTATTGCGGCACTAGAATTTCAACTGTCCGTAGATTATGGCATCTATAATTTGAGGTATATTCTGAAGCTGAAGAGGAGAGGGGGAGAAAATGAATGTGTAGATACTTTTAGTATTGCCCAGGTGAAAGACCACCATTCAAAATCGAAAAAATGCTTGAAATGAATAGCCGGGTACATCCCAAGCCTCCTCTTTCCCATCTCCGTTTCCTCTACACCTGCCCATCTTCCTAGCCTCACAACATATCCCCAATTTGGGATGCCATAGTCCCTCTGACTTCTAACAGTTGGATGAGTGCGGTGATTACAATGCAGTCAGTGGGTTGTCTATACCTCTAGTAGGTATGACATGTTTTATGCGCTTCATAGTCGTTTTGGGTTTTGCATAAGAAATGCGGATTTTGTAACTAAGACTGTTTTAGCAAACACGAAATTGGATGGAATATTGATGGACCGTGTCAATAATATGTTTGGACTATTAGTAGCTTAAGTGAAATCAATAATTTTGCAATATTTATATTTTATTGTTGCAATTTTGATAACAACGTAGCAAATTAATCCAACCATGTTATTAATTTAGCAAAACGGATTAATTTCCAACATGCGAAAAACAAAATTATTGTAAAGCGCCTTTGCGGGGATATTCTTTACTAAAAGATGCCATAAAATAATATATCTAATAAAATGAATACGTTTTCGAGTTGATACATAAATACTTGCTATTGTTTTTATTCGATCTTCGCCTTGGTTGGTTAGATATAATAGCCGCATGAGCCAGGGAATAAAGTCAACCTACATTTCTTCACCAAACTGCATGCAGCGTGGTCTGGCAACTAATACCTAGTTTGCTAGTTGCCGGTTGCTAGTTGCTAGTTGCTAGTTGCTAGTTGCCGGTTGTCGGCTGACTGGGATAGCATTGCGGCCAGCAGTGGAATTGGGGGTAGGGAACCACTTATTGGAATACCACCCCGCGGCGTTAGTAAGCGATATTTTAACTCTTTACGTCTAGCGTTTGGTTTAAGGGCGCAGTTCTAATGGAAAAAATCCACAATTCTGTAATTCAGCGATGCTCATGTCAGGAAATTGAACTAGTTAGAAAATATGTTTATCTGGGCTTAATGATTGACTGTAATTTCAAATAGGATATTTATGTACAAAAAATTTGCACACAACTTAGAACTATAGTGAGTAGACTTTAAAAATTAAAATGTTTGGTTTGGCTTGACTTGACTTGGCGCCACAACTCTATTGTGTGATGTGTTGATGGCTTCCTTGGTTGTGAGATAAGGTTCTCGAGTACGATTTCAGAGGTTACGGGTTCAAATCCCGTTCAATTAAAAATTTCAAAATTCAGTTTTCAAAACCGAAATTCGTTCAATTTAAAAACTAAATCCAAACATATTTGCATAAATGAAAATTATACATGACAACTAAATTATATGAAAATTATTTATGAAAAATATATTTGCATATACGTTTTAAGGTAAAAAATGTTGAATTGTTTATATGAGAAAATAGACATTGTAATTTTGAAAGCCATCGCACTTTACCCCCGGACACCCTGACATACATCATACATAAGACCGTAATTTTATCTTTAAAGTTCATTGTTAAAATTACACAAAAATGATTTTTTTTTAAATTTTACATGTTCCAAAATACGAGGATATATAATTAACTTATTTAAGTTAATTATATTATATATAAATTACGAGAGTACATAATTAAGTTATTTAAGTGTATTATATTAAATATAAATTACGAGAGTACATAATTAACTTATATAAGTTAAATATGTATTTTCGTAGTTTTAACGTATAATTTGATTTCGATAAAGTTTTGCAACGATTTGAAATTTGATTTTGGGGTCAATTCCTATATATTATATGGGCCGTGTCTAGATCTAATTGGTCGATGGAGTTAATAGATAGATTTAATCATCAACTTATAAAAATTAACCATTTATTTGCAAAGCCCTATCCAATCACATGTAACCTGACACTCGTTTATTATAAGGACAACGCGGATACTGATTTGGCCTTCGAAAATGCAGAAAATAATAAAATATCGAAATATCCCTCGTGCCATCTTAAAATGATGATATTTGTACATAAAATAGTAAACAACCTGTTACCCAAATATTTATCAAATAAAGTTGTATACAACAAGGACATACACAAACATAAAACAAGGACGTGCAATGAAATCAGGCTACCAAAAAAGGACAAGGCGAATACTCAGTATGGTATACTGTATAAAGGGATGAAATATTATAATATCAACTAAACGAAATACGAACAGATAAAATATTTCATAAACAACAATTTTATTTCTTAGGTTCTTCTTATATTATAATTATTTATACTGTTATACTTTTACTATGTGTAATAACTATAATTCAACAACAGATTAACATCGGATATTTGAGAATATGTATTGAATATTGGAAATGTAAATCCCTGGACCTTACGTTCCCCCCTGAATGTACAAACCACTCGAATTCTAACAAAAAAAAAAAAACTAAAAAATCTTCAAACCATTTATCTACCAAATACTACATCGAAGAAATTTAACGATTTATTCATACTACACCAAAATATTCGAAGTATTTTCCGGAACTTTGATGAATTTATTATTATTATTATTAAAATCAATAACTTAATATTTCAACCAGACTGCATAATATCAACAGAGACATTCACAAATGATGAGTCATCAGCTTATCAGCTTCCTAACTATACATACATTCCGACAAAAATAAATATAAATAAAAATAGTGGAATTTCAGTATTCGTCCACAGGAAATTCAGTATTGTTACGATTTTAGAACACTCAATATTACACACTAACTGTATTCAAACCGAAATAAAACTCGATAAATATATTTATCACATTATTGCCATTTACAGAACACATGAATCAATTATTGCACTATTCTTATTATTAACATTGGGCAATATAAACCAAACGCAAGCATTATCTCCATCTACTTCCATCAAACAACATAAATTACCATATTATTATTGTTTAATCTTCCTCTTTGCAATTGTAACTATATGCCTAGTACTCAATGATCTTAAGATACATAATAAATATCAAATAAAATGGTTTTAAACGCATATACTAAAAAGCACATACTAAACGCATAACGCATATACTAAATGGTTGATTGGCTTAGGTAGGGAGGAGTCTGAAAAACTATTATATAATGTCACTTAAAACTATACATGTTTACCTATGTCATATTTTGTATAAACTTAATATAAGACTGAAAAACTATTATATAGTGTCACTTAAAACTATACATGTTTATCTATTAATGTCACTTTTAGTAAAAACCTAATATAAGACTGAAAAACTATTATATATATACTATCACTTAAAACTATACATGTTTACCTATTAATATCACATTTAGTAAAAACTTAATATAAGACTGAAAAACTATTATATAATATCACTTAAAACTATACATGTTTACCTATTAATGTTAAATTTAGAAAAAAACTTAATTTAAAAAAAAGAGTAAAAATTAAATTACATTTGGCATTTCACAAACATTTGGTTCCTTAGAACAGGCAATCTGCCTAGCTAGGAACTAAATTCGACCTAACAAAACGTAATAACACTTGTACCTACTCATTTTAAATATATGCTCTCATAATGCTTTGTTATTACTGTTATGTCTGCTTTAAATGTATCTAATGTAAAATAAATAAATAAAATAAATTATAATGCGCTGCCGGAAAACCTAAAGTCTGCACCAATTGGAAGGTTCAAGATGTTGTATAGGAGCCACATAGGGCAGGAGAAAATGTAGCATATATGCATGTAACAATTAATTAGTTATTTGTGACCTTAAATGTACAAATTAATAAAAATAAAATTAATAAATAAATAAAATAAAATAATAAAAAAGTTTTCTTAAAAAAAATACTCAGTTCTATAGGTACCTATAGTGATACTAAAATCAAATACGATTATGCAGCTAGTGTGCGAAGAGGGGTACAGCATAAATTACTCGCTTTCTAAAATATCATAGGTAAAGTGGTAATTTGTTTTGAATAGATGCTATACCTAATAAAAAAATTAAGGTACATTATTTCAAAAGGAAAATAAATAGCTGAACAAGCTAGTAAACAGATATTGTCTATTAATAAGGTACATTATTAAGCTTTTAGGTTTGTTTGTGTATATTGCATGCTTTCAAAGATAGGAAAATAGAAATCGTGTGGAGGACTGTTCCCTTTAACCACGGGTGAGTGATTGATAGAATGCTTGCTTTCGTACTTAATACAAGTGGCATTGTTGCACTGCATAGCATTAATGCTGCTTTGAGCTGAGTACAACTTTATCTGTTGGAGATGTGGATTTTAGAGATAAAGTGCTAATTAATGTTTATCACATTAGTGACTAATTTATGATAAAACTGATAAGATACAGGTTAGTTAAATAAAGAATTTGCACAACATTCATTGGTTCAAAGCAAACAAATCCAGTTTGGTATAGAAAATGACCATTTTTTTCGGAATTCTACCAAGAAAAAAGTAGCGTTACGTAGGGTAAATATCATTTATTTTTCGAGTTCGAAGTAAGTTAATAACTTTACAGCACATTTTAATGGATATTGTATTAATAACTTTGATTTTTCTTGTTTTTTATTTTATTATGATTTATTTTGAAGGTAATTACTTATCTACCAGCGTAGTAAATACTAGTAGTGTTGCCCTGGTCAAAAACTCCCTTTCAGTATAAAAATATTGCTTTGAATGGTTTTAGCTGTGTTAAGTTACAAGATATTAATAGGTAGGACCATTCACTTTTCATTCCTTCAATACTCAGTTCGGCCTCCCGATGTAACCCTATTTGAGATTCTATAGTCCTACTGGCTCTGGACAGTTGGGATACTTGTGCTATATTCACAAAACCTTATTTATAAAAGAAGATGTAAAGTTTAATACCACCTTGTAGCGCACTGTTTTTACGCTTGCCACTACACCATCTCTTTTCTCCGTACAACGCCATCCTGCTCACCCAAACCTAGGCGCGCATTTCCCACTATCATATTGAGTCGTAAATATATATAGTCATAAATCACGCCCCGCCACAAGGAATGGCCTATATAACGGACCTTAATTCAGCCAGTTGACAGTTCGTCTGCAGCTCGCCCTTGGCTAGTACACTCTCTTAGTTGCGCCTCGTCCTTTGGCAAGACCCTCTAAGGAGTATTCTACTTCCATAAGCAAAGCACCAACCAGACCCCGACTGCTGCCTTAGTTACGCTTCGTCCTATGGTACGACCCTCTAAGCAGAACACAGTCGCCGCCGCCCGTTACCATAACGGCACAAGTCAGTTTTGTTGCTCCCAAAGACTAATCGGCAAGGTTCCCTCCGATCCCGTGCTCAGTTAATTATTATTGTGATTTGATACATTGTGACTATTTTTACTATATCTGATCTGTGAACTTACTTTAAATAAATAACATTTAACCAACAATTGTGTTATAACCTTTGTTTTTTTGATTTTTTTCATCCACATTCAGTTTTTGCTGCATGTCGACATAATTCAATTTGGTATAATAAGGTGGGGTGGTACTTTCAAAACTCATCCATAATCTCTATACATTGCGCAAGAACGATTAATTAAAACAATTTTAAATAAATAATTTATATGTCCTTCAGAACTTACATTTAAATTACTCTACTACGTTAACGTTACTGTCAATTACCACTACCACTTAACTATACAAGTACCTACATAAGAAGATATTTTAAATGAAGCCGCATAGTTCAGAAACTTGAAATATTTTATATATTCTTTAACTAATTACCAGAAAACATACCGAAACATATATTCAAAAAAACAAAAAAAACTAGTTTTCATACTCACAAGCTTCATACTCTTTATGGAGGTACAGCTTTAAACAAACATAGGTACGTAGTTATGATAATGAAATGTTATTATATATAATACGTATGAATTATTGGTCCGTTATAAATTATGTTTAAATCTTGTAAAAAATATTACCTCTGGACAAAATATTATTACTATAGGTGCAAATGCATTTAAGGCGTCGTCATTTAGCCAGGCTAAGTGCATTTCTCGTGCAGACTGTCCCCCACAAAGCACACAGTCCGTGGAAAGAAGTCATACGTCGTCTTAATGTTGGCCAACGTAGTAACAATGTCTTAATGCATTTACCACTGTCATATTTCCCAGTGCACTTTGCAGTTTACATCGGGCAGAGCACGACTCCGACACAGAGCAGGGGCGTTCTTTGCAAGTAATTCTTATATTGGAGACATATCCTACGTGAAATAGTTAGTACAATAACCTACCACAAAACATCAATCACTATACTAGCTTTTTCTTAGCTTGCGTGCAGTTGGAAATACTTTCACAAATGTAGAATGGTAATTTATTTATTTTGTAAGAAACAAACAGCTTTTATATAATATACAATGATAGATATAAATAAACAAGTTAACTGAAGTCAAGCCACAGAAGTTTCTTATGTTAAAGTTCATTGGAAATGAAGTTTTAATATCTTAAAATTAATTTGGTGTTAAAGGAAGGGGAGAGGAAGAAGAAAATAGGAAGAGGATAGGAGATGCTCCCGATACATTCCATACTCTCATATTAATAATCGATCGTACGCATTACTTCATATCGATATTTCGTTAGGTTATTACCAAAAATAACCTTAAGAAATATCGATATGAAGTAATGCGGATGTGATTAACAGCACGAAATTTAGAAACAAGAAGGCTATAAAAACATATCTCTTCAATAAATTTAAATGTAACAAAATTCTACCAGGTATATTACCCAACTGTTTGTATAAGCTAATAATTTTATTAATGTTTACTTCTATGTCACTATTATATTAGTATCTAATAAAATATCAAGTTTGAGGCAGCTTTATATTTTAAATGTGATTCATTGAGTGTACTAAGGCATCATAAAGTGGCATTATTCTCGTGTAAATGGGTGAAAAATAATATTAAATGCCTGGAGTTGCTAGATAAGATTATTTTTAATGTGCCTGTGCGCTCCACGAGCTCTTCTGTCCTTGTCAAAGTTAATAAATGTAGAACAAACTGTAAACAAAACAAAGACTATGTAATAATTACAACATGATATCAAAAGTGAACATTTTCAATTGCTAGCTGAATAATTAAAATAGTGTTTTTTGATATGTCATGGAGGATTTTTTGTTGTTATGTATGATTCCACTAGAATTCAATTTACATCCTGTCTTCCTATTATATTATTACGATTATAAAATTCTGTTCATTTATTTATCACAAGCAGGAAATTAAAAATTGGTTGTATTTTTGGTGTAATCTAAAAAGTTATAACGTTCAATTATTGATTCAAAAAGATTAATAAATTAATACAAAAAGTCAATAAAATAGTGTCATGTTGGGTTTTCTGTTGTCATGTATAATTCTACTATGAATTCAATTTACATCATGTCTTTCAATTATATCATTACTATTATATTGTTTATATAATTTTGTTCATTTCGTATCACAAGAAGGAAATTTATAATTGGTTGTATTTTTGGTGTAATGTAAAAAGTTATAACGGTGAATTATTGATTTCCCAAAGATAATAAATAAATACGTAGAAGACCATATAAGCGTACATAATAAATACGTAGTAAGTAAGTAGTACATATGTAAGTAAGTAGTAGTAAATGACGGCATGCAAATTAAAAAAATATTGAAAAACTTTTATATAAAACAAATACATCTGAAACGAATATTTTTCAATGATATATATTGAAAAAAGTTGTTCCTGAAAATTCATTTCAGCTAAAAAAAGTCAATAGGGATCCCATATAAATAAAAATCGGATATGTATATCAGAAAAACACTATCTAGGTTACATAATTCATCAGAACTTTGTAATCGTTTGAAGAGGTAGTTGCCAGATAGATGGAAAAAGTGAGTGGAAGAAAGATGATATTATTCTGAATATGAGATCGAAAATATTACGTTAAATGACTAGGTCCCAATGGTCGAGTGGTTGTGACCGTTAATGACTAGGTCTCAATGGTTGAGTGGTTATGACCGTTAATGACTAGGTCTCAGTGGTTGAGTGGTTATGACCGTTAATGACTAGGTCCCAATGGTCGAGTGGTTATGACCGTTTATGACTAGGTCCCAATGGTAGAGTGGTTGTGACCGTTAATGACTAGGTACCAATGGTCGAGTGGTTGTGACCGTTAATGACTAGGTCCCAATGGTCGAGTGGTTATGACCGTTAATGACTAGGTCCCAATGGTCGAGTGGTTGTGACCGTTAATGACTAGGTCCCCATGGTCGAGTGGTTATGAACGTTAATGACTAAATCCCAATGGTAGAGTGGTTGTGACCGTTAATGACTAGGTCCCAATAGTCGAGTGGTTATGACCGTTTATGACTTGGTCCCAATGGTCGAGTGGTTGTGACCGTTAATGACTAGGTCTCAATGGTTGAGTGGTTATGACCGTTAATTACTAGGTCTCAGTGGTTGAGTGGTTATGACCGTTAATGACTAGGTCCCAATGGTCGAGTGGTTATGACCGTTTATGACTAGGTCCCAATGGTAGAGTGGTTGTGACCGTTAATGACTAGGTACCAATGGTCGAGTGGTTGTGACCGTTAATGACTAGGTCCCAATGGTCGAGTGGTTATGACCGTTAATGACTAGGTCCCAATGGTCGAGTGGTTGTGACCGTTAATGACTAGGTCCCCATGGTCGAGTGGTTATGAACGTTAATGACTAAATCCCAATGGTAGAGTGGTTGTGACCGTTAATGACTAGGTCCCAATAGTCGAGTGGTTATGACCGTTTATGACTTGGTCCCAATGGTAGAGTGGTTGTGACCTTTAATGACTAGGTACCAATGGTCGAGTGGTTGTGACCGTTAATGACTAGGTCCGAATGGTCGAGTGGTTGTGACCGTTAATGACTAGGTCCCAATGGTTGAGTGGTTGTGACCGTTAATGACTAGGTCCGAATGGTCGAGTGGTTGTGACTGTTATTCTGTGTCTTCTATTTAGTTTAGATTTATTAGTTTCATCTTCTTCAAGTCGTAGTTTTCACATTATTAATAAACAAACAATTATTTATAGTTCTTGAGTTTAATTTGTAGAACCACAAATATCATTTTTTGAATAAATTAAAGTGGACAGCCGAGACAGCTATATCGGCGTTCATATAAAACATAAAAGAAGACCGAACAAACAAGATTACTCCCTAAGAGATTACCTTACCTCTACTACGAGGGGCGCACCTACAAGCTGGGTCACCATAAACTAATACAAAACATTTTATGCATACGCTAAGCATTTTGATCAAATTCAGTCTTGCCGTATGTCGTTCAAAGGACTATGCAGAATACATATGCACCCAGTTTAATCTCCTTGTACGTTTAATAATCTACCACAGTGAAGACATCTGATCGCAATTATAATCTGACAGCGGTGTGCAATTCATTTCGAGTTACTGATTGGTAGATAAGTTAAATTATTTATTTGCTAAAAAGATACTATAAGCCAACGGTGCCTGCCTACGAAATCATCCATTTTGTTTTTCTTGTGAGCTGAAACACGGCAAATAGACTCGTTGTCGATGACAATGGATTCTATCTACTTTTGGTGTCAATGATGTACCTATAATACTTAGTCTATGTTTGGTGTCAATAACGTACACACGCGGATATATACGCATTTCTCTGAAATCGGATTATATAACAGAAGTTATACGATCGGCACCTGGCAAGGTCGGTATCGCGATTGACTCCGATCCCCGGGAAGGAAGGTTTAATCCTCAGCCAAACAATAAAAATATATTTAGACATTTATTATTCTAAAATAACTTTGTTTTTTTACGGGTTAATTTGTTTGTTTGATAACGAATGTTACAAAAGAGGCAATGCTACGATAAGAAATATAGCAGAAAAATAAATTGTTTAAATATTAATTGTATAGAATATCTTTTTTGTAGTCATGAATGTAGCATTTATTGAAGGCCTATTATTTTTTTTAAATAATATTTTACGTGTTATGAAGTACTTACTTTACTCTCTTTAAAATTAACATATTTTTTTGTGATGGGGTAAATCTTTTTTGTTCTTCAATGTTCCATTTAAAATTAACTCTTTTTTTAGTAATTCGTATAGTGTATAACTGTTAACATTTAAAATCGTCTGTTAAAATTATCTTACCGTATTTATCGATATTATTTTTTCTAACGGCTGCGCCAATGTTATTTCAAGGGATAGAGTTTAGGATTTAGTAATAGACTCGCGTCTATATGGGCGAGCATGTCGGGCGAGCGTCAAGCTGGACGTTACGCGAGCATGTCTGCACTTTTGGGTAATTGATGAGACAGGAAATGGGATAAAGCATTAAAACATTTAAGCAGGTTTTGAAATTATTCATATATCTTCTTCCGTCCAGGGCTTATTAGGTCCATGGCATTTTATAAACCTTTGACTGTTGCGGTCTCCCTCTAACGCTGCAGAAGTCAAACTGGATACTGGATCCAACAATGCCCTTGAATTAATCATAATATATACAAATTCAGCTTGCGTATGTTTGCACTCGCCAAACTCGAAAAGTAGTCTTCCGATATTGTTGATTACAAAGTTTGTTCTTATTAGTGCCAGAAGTGTTTAGATAATGGTTTGAATGATAGAAGAAGTCGGGGACACATACTTAATATAATATCTCTTCACCGGAATGAGATACTGAGCCGAATTAAGGTCGATGTAATGTAGTTTTTTAAAGGTAACGCCCGAGAAAGACATTAGCAATAGCGAAGCATTTCGGGATCCACTAGTGATTTATATTGGACTAACCCATCGATATATTAACTCTAGATATGGCGTGTCATACAAATTCGGTCGAATAATTCGGTCAACCAACGAGTCGTTTTGTAACCAACTCCCCATATGATTCCGTCGTCTCGCTTCGAAAGGATAATATCTTGGGAGACAAATTTGGTCCTCACAGACCAACAAAAGATATAAAACAATTCTTCTTATCTGCGAATCCTGCGAAAAATGTTGCTTTCTTTACGATAAATTTTTTTCGTAGCCCAATTTTTGGAACCAATAATTTTGGTTTTGGTGTCATTTTTAATATCCACACGCTCTGTCTAGAGTTTGTTGGTCGATGGACTAACCTCATTGAATTAAGTTATACGGGACTAACCTCAAGTTGGCTGCAAGGAATAAATTCAACATTTTGGATAATTTCACATTAAAAGAATTGTATAAAATTCAATTATTATATATGAAATGTATATCACTTGCCGCCACTGTCCCCGTGTTCCATTAGTTCGAAGATGTCACAAGGAAGAAGTCCACCTCCCTCGGGAGAGAGCCCAGCGGCGTAGGTGGATGTCGATGGTACCTAGTAGCGGTGGCGTATGTACCCACCATATGAATACCCCTGGCAAACCGGATGGCGCAACGCATTCACGTTTATTTAATCAATGGAAAACAGCGCCTCTGTTTGTGGTTTCCCGCTTTTATTCAGAGAGAGTGAAAAACGTGTCTTTGCTGATAAGTAAATTGAATATACTCTTTTGAAGTGTGGAAAAGTTCTTTAAATATTAGCTACTTCTGATATTTACATGATTTTGTTGTTGTTGATAATAATAAATTATAATTTTTTATAACGTTATAATTTTGGTTTTCAATAGGTTCAAATGGATGGAGGAGGGTGTTAAATAAATTTCGTGTTTGAAAAAAAAACCAAAGTTAAGTTCGGTAATTATTTTTCGACATTGTAATTCCAGTAGGTGGAACATGGAAGATAATTTTGGAACATGAAATTTCCGCCTGTGTAATATCGTAATCTAACGAATGTATATCGAAATGTTGACAGATTAGGAAGATATGATAGACCGCCCTACACTTCTTGCTTCATTCACATTCATACATGGTCTCATACATACTTATCTGTTATTCTATGGCCCGACTTGTGTATTTGATTCACCATAAATATATACCTACAATTTTGTTATAATAAAACTTTCGTGTAATTGTATTTTCGTTTGTATTAAAGTTTGTAATATAGTACAGTTTGTGAGTATCATCTTAGAAGTTACTGAAAAAGCCTTACATAAAGTACGAAGTCATACCACAGAAGTCGTTGATAACCCTCCAAACACGTGTTTATAAAATTCCTAACATTTTTGCATTTCGTCATGATATATATATATGTATATATATATATTTTTTTTATTTAACGCCCAGAGGGCTTTTACATGGTTGGTAGTATAATTTTAATTTGACAAATACTTTGAAAAATAAAAAATAAGAATAAAATTACATTTGATAAAAGCTATGCAACAAGTCATACAAACACAAGAAACAAAAACAGAAAACTACAGCTATTTGTAGGTTTACATGATGTGTTTAGGAGTATTGTTGAAATAAATGTTTTAAATGATCCACAAAACTTGCCAATTTGGTATTGAATATGTCAACATCACCCAAGTAATGATTTCCCATGGTGTGAAGTCGTTGTATCGGAGAGTGGGCAATGTAGTTACGCTTATGTGTGCTGCTGTAGAATATTGTATTTTGTCGTTTATTAAGTATTATTAAGATAAATGCAGGTGGATGAACACGTGTTCCGATAATATTAAGAATTTACCAACACTTTGTTAGGAAGCGGCTTGCAGTCCCGTTTTTAATAGGATGACTAATAATTTGAAGAGATTTTCAATAAATCAGCATTACTCATTTTCTCCGTGCAAAGTCCTTATGCCTACAAGGTGAAGAGTCTTCCCTTTTGCCGACAGGAAAAAGAATTTGCTTTTTACCGCCGGTGGCGAAAATTGCACTGGTGCATTCTGGCGTCACTGAAGTTCTCCTTTTTACGACTTTTTACCAATAGACGTAACTAAATCAAAATTGATGCACGGATGGATAGGTTGGTGTAAAATCACTTACGCATGATGAAAGCTAAAAATTTATGCACGGATGGATAGGTTGGTGTAAAATCACTTACGCATGATGAAAGCTACATCTCGTTTTTCATTGTTGTTGTTGTCTCGTTTTTCAGACCGGTAGGTGGCTGAGTTGACATCGCGTTTGGGTCCTACCCAGGCGTAGTATGTTCAATTCCTCGGCTGACTAAGTCCTCCATCACAACACAAGCAACATTTTCCGCTTACTGTGGTGGTAGTAGGAGATTTTCAAATATTGTCAGGTTATTCGTAACCGGGGAATGTTTGTCTTTCTTTTATAAAAAAATGTAAAAATTGTGTTAGAATTGATATTACAAGTAAAAATGAGGAAAAATTTTTTTAGAAATCCCAAAGTTTCAAGGTAGTGTTTAGCTAAAAAAGTTGAAAATAAATTATGGAATTTCGAAAAAAGGAATTTATATTTTTTACTTCTACCGTCATGTAGAATCACCCCCCGGAATAAGCGCACTTTACCCGGGACACCTGTATATCCAATAAATATAAACATTTTGAAAAAAAATCCCGCATTCGTTAATTTAGTATGAATGACATATTGAGTGCTGCAGATTTAAAATGACGAGGGCACCGGTGCATGGGATGCGTGTGCAAAATTCTCATTCGCAATGCATTTGTTTTTATTGACAGCGCGGGAAAACGAACAGAATACAAGTGCAGTTGTAAGTACTCCGTTGTGTGCTATTTCGAATAAAAAGCGCAACATAAATGGATATTTCAAGGGTTATTTGTGCAAAAAGATAACCGAAAGCGGGCGGTTCGAAATACCGAATGGTTGTTTCGCCATGTTTCCCGAATCGCAATATTGTAACGCTGCTTCGAATAACACGTTGTCACTGATATGCGTTTTTTGCATTTGCAGCCGACCCGTGGTATATTTTTTTAAAATTCTTTATGAAATATATCGTTGCTTTCAAAATCATTTGCAAAAATATGCAAAATCCTTTCACAGTGCCCACTTTAATTGGATTGGAAATATCTGCAATCAGTTTTAGCGAAAAATAGAGTAACTAAATTAAAAAAATTCTACTTGGAGATTCGAATGGAGAGTTTTTTTCAGTTTAGTTTCCATACTACATAGGTACCTACCTACTTGCTCCCATGCTAACGTGCGGTTATGAAAAATCACAAGGTTATGAAAATGATACGCATTTACACTTGCGATCCAATGCGCGAGCTAAAGTAATAATTATGGGAAAGGAATTCGGTACTCGGGAACGGGGAAAAAAAGGAAAGTTCGTTTCTTTCTCATAATTCGTGGTTCATGAAATGAAATGCAAATATGTTCCTCTCTTTCTACAATTTATTAGTAAAAAATGAAATAACTTACATAAAGTAAAATATGTTACATTGCATTGTATAGTTATTGTATAATACAAAATATAGGTAAACTTAACCCCTCGGAATAATTAATTTGTTTTCTCTTTTGGGAATGGTTCACTTTCCTTACTGTCATGGTAAAAATATGATCTAAACGGTGCGAGAAAGAGAAAACATCACCTTATATGTAATTATTGAAAATAATTTTAGCAATTAATAAATAATAAATGAATATTCTTACCAAAAAAATCAGATAAAGATGAGGTCGCACCTGGGACGCATATTAGGCGCCCGGCGAAATACATTTATATTTATTTTTCGGAATAACTTTATTGAGTAAAACCTCAAATTCTAATATTAGGACCCTTGTCTTGCCGGGACACCGCTCTACCAACTGAACTATTGGGACCCTATCCCCCTCGGTCACTTTTAACTGTATCATACTTCGAATAAGAACTACTAACATTGTCTTCATTTTTTCGTTTAGAAATCACTAATATTGTCTTCAATATTTAAAGAAATACATTTACTTTATAATATTCCATTGATTTAAACTATTTCTGACATCACAACATAATCACAATGCATCTTCCACACAGCATCCCCAAATAGGGCATCAGAGAAATGATTTGGAGTTAGTATAAAAAAATTCCCCGGAACTTTGGGGTCCTTAAAAAGGAACACACCACTTTGTCAGCTAAGTCATGGGTACAAACTTTCTTCTTAATTATTCGTAATTACTACGCTCTCATAAAAATAAGGGCAATAAAAGCAATTATTCTGTAAGAATAATTCAAAACAGATTCAGCAATACAAATATTTTTTAATTAGCAATAAAAAGAAAAGATTGCAACTGCATGATTTGTTATCATTGATTGAGCATTTATTCACTAGACCTTGGTCCATGCATAGGAGAACCGTTAATATTTATTTACAATATCATCTTCACTTGCGTTTGTAATGCAATGTGTTCGTTCGCTATACTAATCGATTAGATTATTGTTAGATTACATATCAGTAATTTCAAGAATCATTAGGATTTATTTATTTGTAGGTTACATAAAAAATATGTTTTTTTTTGAGTTAATATAATAAGCCCTCACGAAGCTTGAGATAAGCGAAACCCGGTTGGCTGTCATTATTACTTCAAATAAAAAGGGGAGTATTAAAAATGCGTTTTTCATTTAATATATTAAAAATATTTAGTTTGATCTTATCAGGCTATTGATTTAGGACAAGGAAAGTAAAATTTACCAATGTGATTCATTGTAAACATTTTACCAAAACAACCATATTTTTAAAACTATTTGATTAGTTAAATATTTAATAAATGTAAAATAATATGTGCCTATTATATTTGTGACACGTTCCAGAGAAGTAGATTCTCTCAGTATCATTTAATGAATGTAAAGTAATATGTATCTATTAAATTTACGACACGTTCCAGAGTAGTAGATTCTCTCAGTATCATTTAATGAATGTAAAGTAATATGTATCTATTAAATTTACGACACGTTCCATCGTAGTAGATTCTCTCACTATCATTTAATGAATGTAAAATAACATGTACCTATTATATTTGCGTTGCGTTCCAGAGTGGTAGATTCTCTCAGTATCATTTAATGAATGTAAAATAATATGTAACTATTATATTTTCGACACGTTCCAGAGTGGTAGATTCTCTCACTATCATTTAATGAATGTAAAATAACATGTAGCTATTATATTTGCGTTACATTCCAGAGTGGTAGATTCTCTCACTATCATTTAATGAATGTAAAATAACATGTACCTATTATATTTGCGTTGCGTTCCAGAGTGGTAGATTCTCTCAGTATCATTTAATGAATGTAAAATAATATGTAACTATTATATTTTCGACACGTTCCGGAGTGGTAGATTCTCTCACTATCATTCAATGAATGTAAAATAATATGTACCTATTATATTTGTGACAAGTTCCAGAGTGGTAGATTCTCTCACTATCATTTAATGAATGTAAAATAACATGTACCCATAGACATATGAATATTAGATTCATATGTCTGTGCATGTACCTATTATATTTGCGTTACGTTCCAGAGTTGTAGATTCTCTCACTATCATTTAATGAATGTAAAATAATATATACCTATTATATTTACGACACGTTCCAGAGTGGTAGATTCTCTCACTATCATTTAATGAATGTAAAATAATATGTACCTATTATATTTACGACACGTTCCAGAGTGGTAGATTCTCTCACTATCATTTAATGAATGTAAAATAATATGTACCTATCATATTTGCGACACGTTCCAGAGTGGTAGATTATCTCACTATCGCCCTGGTGAAAGAACACCATTTAGGGCAGCATTATTCGATGAGTTTAAAGAATTTAAGACCTCGATAACCTTTTTTAATACAAAAATGGAGGATTTTGAGGCAAATCTGAAAAAAACAAGGGGAAAAAATTAAAAATATTGATGTTGTCCAAAAAAAAATTCGGAACTTGAGGCTAAAATAATGATGCTCGAGGCTAAAATGGATGACCAAGAACGACAACAAAAAAATTTTGATATCGAAATAAGAGGTGTACCAGAGATTGAAGGTGAAAATTTGCAAAATATATTATTCAACATAAACAAAGAGATTAACACAACCACCACGACAAATGACATCGAAACCAGTTTCAGGGCTCCGGGCAGAACCATTCCAACAAAAACTAGACCAATAATCGTAAGGTTCAAACACGTACATTTAAGAAACGATTTTTTAAACTGCACAAAAAAGTATAACATGAATGCAGTATTGAAGGAAGATAATATGATTTATATAGATGGTTAGTCTCCTATCTTAATGGGCGCACTCAGGGAGTAACAATAAATGGCTTCATCTCTGAGATTGTAAATATACCCTCAGGTGTGCCCCAAGGATCTCACCTGGGACCGTTACTGTTTACAATTTTCATCAACGACATTATAAAATGCTTTTGTTCCGTAACGCCAATTGCTTTTGACAGGCCGTGTACTAACCAATCGTATCGTCAGAATTTGAACTGTATAGTTTAAATTTCGCACATGTCAGCTGGATCCACGGAGGCCGTGGGCCGAGCAGTTGCACAAAAACGGTTCGTCCTGTCAACTCTCGATCGCCGATTGTCTAATCGGAATAATCATAAGACGTATTTTTATCGCAATTTAATCTAAAATAACGAGTGCTAACAACCACGCTAAACGTCCCAGTGCTGACAGATGATGCACACTATGCAGATTTCACCATCTCCTCCCGGTAAGTTGATTGTGGATTAACGTTATGTATTGTGTTTTTGCATCGCCTGTCACAAGCCATATAATTCATTTATACTTTATCTGTGTGGAATAGCCCTTTAAAGTGCGGCTATTCCAACCCCTGTTCGTTTTTCGAACATTTTTGGTGCCGAAACCAGGGAACTTTAAGATTATAATCTATCTATGCCAAAACGGATAGTGCTGTGGAATGTTTCTTAAATATTGAATAATAATCAATTCGAACAGTAATTAGGTAGGTACCTAGCGCTTGAGTATTTACGACCTACCGCGCATATAATTATAATAGATTAAATTATTATCATTTATTTTGTTTCGTTTTTGGGTACGTTTCCAATCGTGTTTATTCAACATGGCCCCAGCCATTCAAATATTGCGCCGGAAACGGACATTAGCGAATAATAGGTTAGTCAAGACACATGAAATAGCAAAAAGCGCTTTGCACGATGCAACTAAGTGCAACTTACTGTTAGCGCATTATACTACTCTGGAAAAGATAGTTCTTGAATTTGAAACGTCTCACGCGGAAATATTAGCTTTAGATGACACAAACGAAATTGATGAAGATAAAATTCGCGAAACCTTTGACGAGATGTATTATCAAATTGTGGAAATTTACCAGGAGTTAACCAGTCAGTCTCTCGATTGTAAAACCGCGAATGCGTGCACAAACGTTAAATTACCAAAAATAAACATTCCAATATTTTCTGGAAATGTCAAGCAATGGCCCGAATTTTACGACATGTTTAACGCTCTCATTCATGAAAACAAATCTTTATCCAACATCGAACGCATGCAGTATTTGTTCTCATGTTTATCTGGAGAAGCTTTAGGGTTAATTCGGACATTTCCAGTACAAGGAGCTCACTACGTTGAAGCATATCAAAGATTAATCGCGCGCTATCGTAACGCGCGTGAACTCGCATTTACGTGTTGGCGGGAAATGCTAAATTTAAATTTTCCGTCTACCGATCCTTTTGAATTTCGTCGCGTGTTCGATGTATTTAATGAGGATTTAACAATTTTAAAAGAATTGGATCTCCCAATAGATAATTGGGACTTCGTGCTTTGTTATTTAATTCTGTCGAAATTAGATTCACCTACAAGATGCGCATTCGAACAACTGCAGTCTCCTACCGACCTGCCTTCATATTTGAAACTCAAAGAGTTTCTTTATAACAAATGCGAAGCTCTTGTACGAGACTTACATTTTTCGACTCGCGATAGCAGTACTATTGACAAACCTCTTGCACGGAACTTTAATCAGGCTGCCAAAAAACGCACTTCAGCGCTTCTTTGCGATCTTAAGAAAGGACAGCCTAAAACAAATAGGTCCTCGAACTCCACCACTTACCTGAAATGCTCCTGTTGCGGGGAAGACCACTCCATTTCCAAGTGCAAGGTATTTGCCCTCAAGTCAGTTCAGGATCGCCTACAGTTTGTTCAATCACACCGTTGGTGTTTCAATTGTCTTCATTCTTCTCATTATCTTAAAGATTGTAAATCTTTGTTTACATGTCAAAAATGTCAGCAAAAACATCATACTTTGCTCCATCGAGACGAAAACGCTTCTTTGGAAGATCAGTATCAACACTCCACGACGTCTACGGACCAGGAGCCTTCTTCCGACTCTAAAATTCAGGTCCTGACCAACTTAGGAGACAAGTCCATAGTACTATTGTCAACCGCCAATGTTGGCATTCGCGATTCGTCCGGCCGTTTCCAAACCTTTCGCGCATTGATCGATTCGGGCAGTCAAGCTCACTTCATCACCGATCGTGCTGCGGAGCTTGTAGGCATCCCTCGTCAAGCCAGTTCTCAGAGAGTTAGCGGCTTAGGCCAATCTTCCGCAACCACGTCAGGAATCATTCAATTAGAGATCGGTGTTAAGGGACGGGTTCTCTTCAACATCAAGGCACTTACGCTGCCTAGTATCTGTGGCAACATGCCAACTGTTCGTCTAGATAAGTCATCGTGGCATCAGTTGAGAGACTTGCCTCTTGCCGATCCTGACTGTCACAAACCGGGACCGATTGATCTTCTTTTGGGTGCTGAGGTTTTCTCTTCTCTTCTGAGACCTGGTAATTTGAATGGTGGTCCACGTCAGCCATCAGCTTTCAATTCTGCATTTGGTTGGCTTCTTCTAGGTTCAGTTGGTTCGAACACTGCTCATGAAACGAATTCTTTCATCGTTACTAACGAAGACCGGCTCCACGAAGAGGTCCAGCCACTGTGGGAGTTAGACACCATTCCCCAGTCTTCACACCTCACTCCTGAGGAACAACTTTGTGAACAAATGTACTACACTGACCACTCACGGGACACTTCGGGAAGATACATCGTATCCTTGCCTTTCCGAGAAAGGGGAAGGGATATCTCTTTTCCAGGGTCGCGTGAGATCGCTTTACGTAGATTCCATTCCCTCGAGCGCAAACTCATAGCAAATCCAACCTTACGTGAACAATATTCTGCTTTCATGACTGATTATTTACACAGTGGTCCCATGACTCGTGTTCCTGGAAAAGATTTGCACAAGGGAAAGTATCACATACCTCATCATTGCAATCTTCGTCCAAGCAGCGCTAGCACTAAGTTAAGAGTGGTTTTCGACGCCTCAGCGACGGATGTGAACGGATCCTCGTTAAATGATACCTTGCTTATCGGTCCAAAGCTTCAAAAGAACCTGCTGGAGCTTTTGCTAAAATTTCGTATACCATCGGTGGTGTTTACTGTTGATGTACGACAAATGTATCGCCAAATATTGGTTCAAGAACCAGATCGTGCTTTCCAAAGAATATTTTGGCGTTTTCATTCGTCGGAACCCACCCAAGAGTACCAACTAAACACTGTAACCTATGGTATCTCCTCCGCCCCATTTTTAGCCTGTCGTACTGTCAAACAGTTGACCAAATATGAAGGTTATGATTTACCGCTAGCGCGTCGTGTGCTAACTTCGGATATTTACATAGATGACATCGTCACCGGTTGTAACAGCTTGGAACAAGCTCAACAAACGAAAACCGAAGTTATCGAGCTGTTCAAACGAGGTCAATTCGAATTGCTGAAGTGGGCTAGTAACAAACCAGAATTACTCGCCGATCTGCCTCCGGAATACTGCCTCAATGACTTGGTGTCCATGGATGTTGATAACTCTCACATTCTCAAGGTATTGGGATTAAAGTGGGAGCCACGACATGATACATTTTCATTCGAAGTCTTATGCCTCGATCGCGAGTTTACTAAACGCACTATCCTCAGTGAAGTCGCTCGGGTTTTTGACCCTCTCGTTTTTCTATGCCCTTTGACGTTTTTCGCCAAATCTCTAGTACCAAAGTTGTGGGTTTTAAAGGTTGGGTGGGATGACACCCCCTCTGTTGACATTGTTCGTCAATGGGATCGTTATACTAAACAATTACCGCTCTTGAAGTCGTTCAAAATCCCTCGATGGGTGTCATTCCCTCACATGGAGTCATGTCAACTTCATGGCTTCTCAGATAGTTCGGAATTTGGATATGGCGCGGTAGTTTACTTGCGAATCATGGATATTGACGATAAAGTCCAAATATATTTGGTTTGCGCCAAGTCTCGAGTCGCCCCCACAAAAAAGATTTCATTGCCTCGCCTTGAACTGTGTGCGGCAGTTCTTCTAGCAGATCTATTAAAATTCGTCAAAGATTTATACGTACCATTACTTCCGATCTCCAATACCTTTGCGTGGTCGGATTCAACCATCGTGCTCGCCTGGTTACGTTCTCTTTCGTGTCGCTGGAAGACTTTCGTGGCTAACCGTGTCAGTCACATTCAAGATGCTCTCGACAGGACTTCCTGGCATCACGTGTCATCTGGAGATAATCCAGCGGATGTCGCTTCTTGTGGTCAATCCCCAGCCGATCTGATCGATCACACGTTATGGTGGGCGGGGCCTTCGTGGCGGATCCAGTCATTCGATTCTTGGCCGTCTTTCGATGGCAATGTCGACGAAATTGAACTTCACTCTGAGGAACGAGTTCGATCGTTATTTGTCCAACAGGACGAAAATCTGGTGGACCTATTACTAATTAAATTTTCTTCGATTCAGAAGATCCAACGCATTTTCGGTTACTGTCTTAGATTCATCTACAACCTACAGAATAAAGAATCTCGTCGTTTGTATCTTTCATTAAACCGTGCCGAAATTCACACTTCACTTTTGACAGTAGTTAAACGCACTCAACATGTACATTTTAATGATGATATCACGCGCTTGAAAGAGGGCAACCTTATGTCGAAACAAATGCGGAAGCTTAATCCCTTCATTGACGACCACGGTGTGCTCAGGGTGGGTGGCAGGTTATCTCGATCTGGGCTCGAATTCGAGTATAAACATCCTGCCCTACTTCCTCGCGAATCTAAGCTTACTTATCTTGTGATAGACGCTCTACATCGCTCTACATTAACCAAATTATGTCCATTGCCTAGTCAATGTGACTAATCATCTTCGCTTCCGCGGCGCATTCTTTCTTATCATTTTCATTATTATTATTAATATATATTTTTTTTCTTTTTCTTCTCTCTTTTCAATATTTCTTCGTTCACGCAACGTTCCACAGCATTGCCCGTTTTGTTTCTAAATTTTCTTTAAAATACACGTTGTTGTATTTTGGTGGGCGGAATGTTCCGTAACGCCAATTGCTTTTGACAGGCCGTGTACTAACCAATCGTATCGTCAGAATTTGAACTGTATAGTTTAAATTTCGCACATGTCAGCTGGATCCACGGAGGCCGTGGGCCGAGCAGTTGCACAAAAACGGTTCGTCCTGTCAACTCTCGATCGCCGATTGTCTAATCGGAATAATCATAAGACGTATTTTTATCGCAATTTAATCTAAAATAACGAGTGCTAACAACCACGCTAAACGTCCCAGTGCTGACAGATGATGCACACTATGCAGATTTCACCATCTCCTCCCGGTAAGTTGATTGTGGATTAACGTTATGTATTGTGTTTTTGCATCGCCTGTCACAAGCCATATAATTCATTTATACTTTATCTGTGTGGAATAGCCCTTTAAAGTGCGGCTATTCCAACCCCTGTTCGTTTTTCGAACAGCTTTAATTATGCAAATGTTCTACTTTTCGCTGATGATATGAAAATATTCCTGCCTATTCATTCTATAATTGACTGCTTTAAACTACAAGAAGATCTGTATAGGCTTAATGATTATTGTATCCGCAATCGTCTCAACATGAACACTTCTAAATGTTATGTAATTACCTTCACTAGAAATAAAATTAAATTTGACCATAATTATCATATAGCTGGCCAACTACTCAAAAAAGTTACACAAATTCGTGATCTAGGTGTTATACTTGACAGTAAACTTACATTTGAGGCTCATATTGATATGATTGTTAAGAAAGCCCTTAGAATGCTAGGATTCTTATTCCGTATTGGAAAAGAATTTAATAATATCATAACACTTAAAATATTGTATTTTTCTTATGTTCGCAGTCATCTTGAATTCGCTTCTCCCATATGAAATCCTCAATATAAAATTTACATAAATCGCATTGAAGCCATCCAAAGAAAATTTGTCCACCATTTAAATTTCAAATTAAATTCAAACCTTGACGTTAACAGCTCGATGGACCTTTATGGACTTAAGCCATTAAAAATTAGAAGAGACTCCGCAGATATAATATATCTCCATAAAATTATCAATGGCTTTATTGATTGTTCTCCCCTTCTGTCTGAAATTAATTTTAGAGTCCCGAGCGTTAGAACTAGAGAAAAATCACTTTTTCATCTCCATAAATGTTCTACTAATATCAGACAAAATGCGTTTATATTCAGAGCCTGTAGTATATTTAATAAGAATTTTAATGATATGGACATATTCACAAGTAATTTAGGAACCTTTAAAAGATATGTAATAACTAACATTAAATAATTTTAAATATTCTACTGGAAGTTATCATGTTATTGCTTTGAATCCTTTCCAGTTACTTACCTTCCAATTTATACTCATGTGTTCAATTTAGTTGTAGGTATACATTTATCATATTGTTATTATTGCTATTGTGTAGTGCTTTTATTGATTGCTGCTGTGTTGAAATTTTACAATACATTATGTTTTGAATTTTAGCTGGTTATTAGTATATCAGTTAAATTTAAATTTTTGAAATTTAGCTGGTTATTAGTATATCAGTTAACTTTAAATTTTTATTTATTTGTGTTCCTTGATCTGTTATTATTTTTTATTTATTATTTACAATATTGTATTTTTTGTAAATCTCTCAGGCCACGGGTACAGAAACCTTATTTTTTTTTAATATTCTTTATTATTATTATAATTTTAAGTGAAAATCTGTTATTGGATTTTATCTTTATTATTTAGTTTATTCTTATATTTGTAAACAATCTGTTGATTTTCCCAAATAAATAAAATAAAAAAAATAAATAAATAAAAATAAACTTAATACCAGCTCCATTGGCCTCTCTGGACCTCGAACCCCTGTATTTATCTCGGAACACCTAACATCTACCAATAAACGATTATTCTACCTAGCGAAGAAGACGGCCACAGAGAAAAAGCTCGCATACGTATGGATAAAAACGGGACGTGTATACATTCGTCAAACCCCAGAATCGAGAGCTATACTCACCACATCAGAAAACACCCTTCTAACTCTATGACTCAATATGACAACTAGAGAAAAACAAACAAATGGCCGATATAATTGCAAAAAAGGAAGATACTGCTCCAAAAATAGGCGACAAACTGTATCCTTTAATACTCTGCTCTACCTTAAAATTACCTTACCACCTTTTACCATTAAATTTAACCCTTCTGCATTTTGCTTGTACTCATGTAGGACTGTCTATGCAACTACTTGGGAATATGTATTTAAACATATCTTATTCACATGCATTGATATTTCACATTCTTTTAACTTATATATAATTATGATTATGTCTTACACTCCTGTCAAAAAAATATATTATTATTTGTTTTACATACCAGTTGAATTTATTTTTAATCTGTTTTATATAAGTGCTTTATTTTTATTTTTTTATTTTTTATTTTATTTTTTTAATTTTATTTTTATTTTTTTTATTTATTTATTTATTACGGTCTCTATATATATAAAACAAATTTATTAACGGTCTTACCTATCAAATAAAGTTATTTTTTATTCATTCTTTACACCAGTTAAGTTTACATTCAATCAGTTTTCAATTATTGTTAAAATTAAATTTTATCTGTTTTCTACATCAGCTATATTATCTTATTATCTCATGTTATTTATTAAAACTATTGATTTTCTATTCTCTATACCATATTGAATTATCTGTTAATTATTTTATCTATTATTTTTACTAGTTATACTTAATTATTATCTGATATACTTTCAAAACTACTCTATTAAAAAAACTTGTTATATATTTTATACACCTGCTAAAATTATTCTTCATATCATGTTACGTATAAATTATTCTTCAAACCTATTGTATTTACCTTTCAAAATTGTTGAGTATCTATCTCACATACCCTATTGTATTACATCTTATGCACTTATTTCGATCTATTTTAGTTGTTGTGCGTGTTTTCTGACAATACGGCAACTATTTAATATTATTAACTTTAACTGTCAAGCTTTAATAATGAGTTCTAACTATATATATTTATTTTATTTTATTATAACCTTATGTTTCTATATTTCCTGTTAACAAATTATGCTCTTGATATTCTCTTCTTACGCACAAAAAAAACGATGTATTATTTATTATTCCCAGAATATTTAATTCTCGTGCTGTATTTGCTTAATATTCTTATATTGTTAGTTAATATAACGTTTCCATGTTTAAATAATGCACATTTCATTCCACTATGTTACTACCATCTATATATAATAACATCTTGTCGTATGATGTTTCTAGATGACATGTTGATCACCTTCTATTGTATTATATTCTATGCATTTATCTCGATTTATTTATATTGCTGTTGTTATGCGCGTAGTGTGACATTATGGAAACCATATTATATTATTAATTTTTCCGGATGGGCAGTGGTATTGAGTTCCAACTTTATTTTTTCTGTTCTATTCTTATGTTTCTTTATCTTACAATTCCTACACGTTCATTACATTAACTTCTCATGCGTTAAAAACCTTATGTTTTATTTATTACCTCCAGATTATTTAAATCTTGTGCTGTGTTTGCTTAAATTATCTATGTTGTTATTTCATTCAACTTCTCTATGTTCAAATACTGTATATTACAATATCTTGTCTTTACCATTCAAGATGATTGCATATTACATAAATGGCTCCAAATAATAATAAAAAACGTAGACTGACTATTGGTTTTCTAAATGCACAATCGCTTGGTACAGGCTTTGATGATCTATGTATCTATATTAGAGAACACGAAATCGATGCATTAGCCTTGAACGAAACTTGGATTGATGCGAGCAGAGGTAAAACTGATAGAGCAATTCCGGGTTATAACTTATATCTTTCCCCTCGTCCTAAACGTGGGGGAGGTGTTGGTTTCTATGTACGTCGTGAATTATCAAGCGTTTTACTACCACACGAAAACAAGTACTTGGAACAAATGTGGCTTAAAATTAAGGCTCCGAATATCGATATATGTTTAAGCACAGCATACAGAACTAGTAAAAACCTCGTCAATGACGCAATCGATTGTATCAGTGGTAACTTATCTGACCACATGTTTCAGTGTGAAACACTTTTTTTACTTGGCGATTTAAATATAAACTTATTAAACAAACAGGAACCGGATGCAAAAAAGTTAATAGATGCATTACAAGCATTTAATATGTCGCCAACTGTAAACGAACCAACAAGAGTAACAGGTACTTCCTCGACACTTATAGATGTGGTATTCACTAATAAACCTGAAATAGTTACACGTACACAAATTTACCATTATAAAACTATAAGCGACCATGGTTTAGTTATATGCGACTTAAAATTTTCAAAACCAAAATATATACCAAAAACAATAACTTACAGAAACACTAAAGACATAGACATGAATAGGCTAAATGCTGATTTGGCTAACGGGCCATGGCAACACATAAGCGCTTTGAATGATGTTGACAGTATGGTCACACACTTCAATGCGTACGTATTGAATATATACGATACGCATGGACCAAAACAGACAATAACCATTAAAGACAAACACAAACCTTGGATAACAGATGTCATTAAATATATGATGAAAATTCGAGATCGCGCGTATATCAGGTATTTAAAATCAAAATTAGACTCACACTACACTTATTATAAACAATTACGAAATCTAGTAACCTCTTCCATGAAAAAAAAAAAAAAGCATTTTTTGAATATAACATCAATAATAATGTAAATGACTCAAAAAAACTCTGGAAATCTTTAGAAAATTGCCTTCATGTTAAAGACAAAGTCGGAGATATACCAACAGATTTAAATGACCCCGAAGCCATAAATAATCATTTTATTTAATCATAGTCAAAATCTAGAACATAGTCCAATTTTAGTCAACCATTATAATACACAAAATCACTCTATAGCAAAATCATTTTCACTTCAAATAGTTGATGAAACTACAATATCAAAACACATTCATAGAATCAAATCAAACGCTATCGATTGCGATAAAATAAGTATCTCAATGATTAAACTCATACTTCCGTATGCACTCAGGACTATAACAACCATTATTAACCAATCATTACGGACAGGTATAGTTCCAGCACTGTGGAAAAATGGTTTAGTCACACCAATTCCGAAAAAGAAACCAATTTCAAGTATTAGTGATCTCAGACCGATTAGCATATTACCAGCATTATCCAAGGTACTCGAAAAAGTTGTGTTTGAGCAAACAGTAGTCTACGCTGAAACATGCGGGATTATACCTCGTCATCAATCGGGGTTTCGTAAAGGCCACAGCACTACAACAGCTCTGCAATGTATTACAGATGATATTCTTGCCTCCACTGATGCAGGCAAAGCCTCGATACTAGTTCTGCTGGACTTCTCTAAGGCATTTGACTTACTGAGCATTCCATTACTTATTGCAAAGTTGCGTTACTTTGATTTTGACGATGAAGCAATAAAATGGTTTCAAAATTACTTCAAAGATAGAACTCAGCGCACAGTTTGCAAGGATAGTAATGGGACTCTAAAATATTCATCTGATATTATAATAACAAGAGGGGTACCCCAGGGATCGATACTAGGGCCATTGCTTTTTGCTATATATACCGCTGACATGATGCAATCTATTGAACACTGTGGCTCGCACATGTATGCTGATGACACACAACTATATTTATCGTTTGACGTAAGTAAAACTCATGTGGCAGTGGATATGGTAAATGGTGACCTACGTAGAGTTTGCAGTTGGGCAAAGGAGCACGCGTTACTTCTCAATCCTCAAAAAACTGTTGCTTTATTAATGGGAATTAAGCAAAAAATATCATGCGTAAGAAATGGAGGACATGTTGTAAAAATAAATGAAACCACCGTTTGTTGATGCTGCGCGCAACCTTGGAATAATGGTGGACGGTAGATTGAGGTATGAGGAACATGTTAAAAACAGGTCACAGTGGTGCTACTCGAGGCTTCGTCTATTGTACAATATAAGAGATAACATATCAGTGAAATTACGCAAGATTATTACTGATAGTCTTGTTCTCTCAATATTGGACTATGGAGACTCAGTTTACGGTCCATCTTTATTGAAAAAAACCCAAAAACAAGTACAACGAGTCCAAAATGCATGTGTCCGATATTGCTATAATGTCCCGAGACGCGAGCATATCTCGCCTTACCTCTATCGGCATCGAATACTAAATATGTCGAACAGAAGGAAGTTACATCAAATGTGTCAACAGTTCAACTTGATGAATTCAAAGGTTCCTTCCTATCTGTTTGACAGACTGCAGTGGTCCCGTGACTCACATGCACATAGTACACGCCAAAGAGACCATTTACTTGTTCTCCCCAAACATAAAACTGCTGTTTTTGAGGGTAGTTTTAGCTACTCATCGTCAAAACTTTGGAATAAAATACCACTGCCTATTCGAACAACAGCATCGTTGCAGTGCTTTAAGAAGCTCTGCAGCTAATGGTTGCTGACAGCACAGTCAACCGCTCAACATCATAATACATCATAATTGATCGAATTTAAAATGAAAGGGACTCCTACTTGTGATTATTTTTTATTTTATTTTATCTGTGTATTTTATGTAAATTTCATCCTGAATTTATATTTTATTTTATTTTAAAGAAATTTGTATTTTTTTATATTTGATTTATTGAATTAGTTTGAATTTTGATGTTTTATTTAAATTATTAATCAAAAATTAAATTAAATCTATTATTAATTGAAAAATTTAATTATTATTATTATTAATTAATTTTTTTTATTTAAAATAAACGATTTATAACACATTATATTAAAGGCACTGCTGAAAACCAGCTACATTCCCTTAGAAATCCGGAATGTACAGCTGAGCAGTTGCCCTTTTGGCAATATAATCATCTAAATGTATGTATACAAACTATATGCAAACATGTAAAAATTATTGTCAAATAAACGTTTTTATTATTATTATTTAGAATCGAAACTTTTCTTAAAACTATTCTTTTAATATTTTCATTTTAAAAACGACATAAAATATAGCGAACTAAACATAGCGATGAGGAAATCATTCAAATTATGTAGCAACCCCAGCACAACTTACACTAAACAAACATGATTTTTTTTATGTTGTTAAAATCAACATACACGAAGATGAGGAAAACAAGATGTAACACGCATACAACAACTTTCAGTCCGCCTTGGAACAGGTATACCTAGTGAAAAGTGTGTGACTGTGAATACACTACTATACTTTGTACTTTTATTTTGTGGTAATCAACAAACACGAAGATGAGGAATACATGATGTAACATACATACAAAAATCTACAGTCCACATCGGAATAGGAATACCTAGTGAGAAGGACTGTGAATAAACCACTATACTTAGTATTTTTATTTAGTTTAAATCAAAATATACGAAGATGAGGAAAACATGATGTAACACACATACAACAACCTACAGTCCACCTCGGAATAGGAATATCTGGTGAAAAGGACTGTGAATAAACTACTACACTTTGTATTTTTAAAATAGTTAGTTAAAATAAAATAATTAATTAATGCGTGTTTGGTGATCCAACCCAACGTGATCTGATTAGCCAGATCACGTTGGGACTTTTGTGCGGTATTCACATAAATAGGTACATAGTAGTTCCTTACTTTTCCGGTTATATAATGAGCTCATTCCGGAACTCTTTTTTGAACTTTTGAAAACGACATTGTTTTAATTTTTTTGCAATTCTTGATAAATTTAGTATTTTACGTTATGTGCTAGAAAGATAAACGTGTACATTGTACATACGATTTTAATAACTTATATTCAATTCACAGATCCGCATTCGATTCAAACATTTCAAATTTCTAAAATACTTCTTTTAATTAATTTTGCTGAGTACATTCGTGCCCGGTAAGTCCCATTGTCCCAAGAGCGAAACTGTACTATTGTGTAGCGAAGACCAAAGCGATAAAGTCCCCTTAATATATTTCCCCATTAATATCGTTGGCAAGTTAATTCCGTGAAATGGCAAGTCTCGTGATTATTGTGGAATATACATGAACAATTAGTGGAATGTACAAATTCACAAAGGCCACTAATAATTAAGGCGTGTGTGAAATATTCGCCCCGAGATTATTAAGATAAGTGAACCGCTCTATTTGTTTATGGGGCTTCCCACTTTCAAAACGGTTATTCGCTAGAGATGCTGGGAGCTGGGAACTCGAGAACTCAAGAACTCGCTCTAAATTTTGAATACTACGTTATTAATGATAATCATTATTAAATTAGTTCTTTTTTGAAGTGGCCTTGTTATTTTCAGCTTGATATATATGTATTCGTGTATTCGAAATATCTTTGAACGTTTGATCTTGTTAGTTAAAGGAAATTAATATAGGTGTCAGTCGAAGTGAAAATGAAAACAAATAAATCTTTGTATTTTTGATATTAAAAAATTCACCAATTGCCAATTTTAGTGAGAATATAAGTAAATACATCGCACAGAGTTTTGGCGGCCGGGTGGAAAGAGTCGACGAGTCACGAGGCTGGCCGTATGAAGCGTCGTTCCGTACAAGAGCGTCGTCCCGTCTTGCACGCTTGCTACGCAAGAGTCGGTTTTATCCCCCAAGGTGCACCAACAAATTTTTCACATATAAAAACAAATATTTATGCATTTTTGCGGAGAACAGAATAAGTGTGAATAGGGTTTGAGTGAATCGAATAATGGAACAATATGAAAGGGGATATATGATTGGTGGACAGTGCATACGATATTTTAAAGGAAAAAAACATATTTATTAAACGAAATTCAATAAAACAAACGACTTACCCAACAATTCCTTCTTAGTGCAAACAAAATAAAAATATAATATTTATATTGTAACACACAGTATAGTTCAAGTTGATATGTAAGTCTCGGAAGTATGTCACTTGAAAGTTTTTATGGTAACTGCATCCACCAGTGAGATGCAGGTAACAAAGCTCCACAAAAAGCAGAAAGCGAACAGCGCCCTCTTTGGAACATATCACGGGTCACCAGAGCAGAAAATGGTTTTATTAAAAGGAAAACCTGTATTGTCCTTCTGTTTAAACCACAATAAAATATATTTTTTATACCTTTTGTATTTTTTATTGTAATTTATTTTATTTTGTATAATTTTACTATTTCTCTTAATAAATTTTTAAGTATTGGTTTTTTTGTGACATCTCAGAAGAGCGCCCTTGTCTGTAAAGTGTAAAGGCAGCGGAACTATTTCGTCACCCCGTTGGGAAGCGTTGTGAGGCGGGTTAAGGCGTTGGAAGGGATTTATAGATGGGGGTCTTAAAAGACACGGATCATAAGAAGGAGGAAAAACAGATGCCGGTAGCTCGGTCCGGATACGAACTACAAAAAACATTTATACAGGGTTAACAGCTGGTACCAAATGAAGAATCTGCTGGCCCTATAGAAGAATACATGTACTAGGTAGGTATACAGAACGCAGAATATTCGGTTTATTTAGGTAATAGTAGTTCGGTATTTCCGTAGATTATTAGAACAGTAAGCTGGGCCCAGGCGACTAACCTTAAATATAAATGTAACTCACTGTAACCCAGGCCAGGACACTGTTAGCCTACGGTTTAAATAAGATCTTCCTGTATGTTATAATCTATTCTACCAAAAATTTTAATTTTTCTAACGGAACACATAAGATTAAACAGTTGATAATATATCTCAAGGGAAGATTGGTGGATGACGTAGCAAAGGAAAATGCCGCATTTCTTGATTCATAGTCCATGTGACTTGTGCGAGTGCTATTCCGCAGAGTTAGTTATTCGGACTGAAGACTACATACTACAATGTGAATTTGCTTTCATGCCCTCAGAGATGTCACCGAAAATACGAGAGTTGGAATAAAAATCATCATACGCCACCAAAGAAAAAAATTACAAGAAGTTAAAATATTATAAAACATAATTAATTTTTGGGCTTTGTATTAACTAAGTATTTATTGTCGAAAACAAAAAAAGGAACCGATTAATTATCGATAAACTATTTCCGTTCCTTAATGAAATGGTTTTAATTCGGACACAAAGATTTCCTTTATTATGAGTGTTCGCCTTTTGCGATGATGAAGCGGTTCAGATTACATGAAATGATGACGCTACGCCCAGACAGATGTATTTTTCATCTCACACCTGCCCAAAGCAATATGAAGAAGGTGATTTATCAGATGATGTAGGCTGTGTTTTTCTAAGCGGGCGAAGGAAACAATTATTTGTTTTTCGGAATTGACAGAAATTTCCAAAACAAATTAACTTTTAAAAGATTTTTAGAAAACAAAGGTAAAAATGTTATTTTATTTTTAATAATATTTTCTATCGCCTTCCAACCTCCTCTGGCTCGGAGTATCCCTATGATACTTGCCGTTCTATATTTAAGGCGATGCACTACGTCGTGTAATATTTTAAATTGAGCCGCTATCAATAACAACCCTTACGTAGACGGCGATAAGGTTTAAATTCCCGCTAAACACCATCCGCCTGTTTTGATTTATGCAAGAAAAAAACATGGCCAAAAAGTGCCTTTTATTTTATTTTGTGGATGTTTAGGCATAAATATTTTATTTTATAAATAACTTAATTTGCCACATTATACAATCAAATCATAACCGAAAATGGGTTCGTAAGTAGGAGATTTTGAACTTTAAAGCAGTTTTCATAGGCCTATAGATAATTTTTTTCTGGGCTTATAAAAAGACTAATATGAAAAATACTTGATTATTTCAAAGGCCTTAGATGTATTCTACTCGCAGTATTTAATTAAAGCATCTGAAACATTTCTAGGCGACCAAATTTTCAAAACAAAAACACATGATTTGGAATTACTACGTATGGCATCGCCTTGAACAATATTTTTGTGTCATTATTTCCGATATCTGGTCCCAAAGTATGACTGAAGTTTGGAGAAATATTGTCGTTAAAGCAAAGCGATGTCTAGCTTTTAAAATGTCGCAATTATTGTCGTTATTAAAAATTTCGTTTTGTTCAATTAACTATTATTGCTTATTCATAACAATTTCTCGGTGTTTTTGTTAGATTTCGGACATTTTAAATCGAAGTATCCTCCGGCGAATCTGTGGGCTTCTACATATTTGATTCCGAATCGGAATTAATAAAGTTTGTGAGGTGATTTATTTTTGGGGTATTATGCCGTGTTGTTCTACGTCAATCTATAGCCAACATTGATGTGACGAATGATGATGGACACTGTAATGCTAACCAAAACATTAGTTAACTATGGAGTTAGCGCAACACGGCATATAAAACTCCTAAAATAAACCACTATAATACTTTTGGCCGTGAAAATCACAAATCGTGTCTAATACAGGTTTGTTAATTTTATATGTGCTTTAAAACACATTCACTGCCAGGAGCTTTTGTTTCTATATAATTGGTTCGCCCATGGGAGTGATTGGCACTCAACCGGTTAATAAATCAATAAATCACCAAAATACATTTGGCCGTAAAAATCACAAATCGTATCTAATACAGGTTTGTTAATTTTATATGTGCTTTAAAACACATTCACTGCCAGGAGCTTTTGTTTCTATATAATTGGTTCGCCCATGGGAGTGATTGGCACTCAACCGGTTAATAAATCAATAAATCATCAAAATACATTTGGCCGTAAAAATCACAAATTGTATTTAATACAGGTTTGTTAATTTTATATGTGCTTTAAAACACATACACTGTCAGGAGCTTTCGTTTCCATATGATTGGTCCGCCCATAGGAGTGATTGGCACTCAACCAGTTAAAAAAAACTGTTCGTGCTGATTTTAAAAATAATGTTAAAAAAACTTAACTTAATTACATATAATATTACAATAATACACTTATCAAACAGTATAAGTGTAATATTACAATAATAAACTTATCAAACTCCACTGCACAACTTTCGATTCATATTTTTATCTTTCATACTTCTTCATGTGCACCTTTTATATTTTTTATTAATTTGTTTTCCAAAAGACAGAATCTTGCATAATAAAGGTTTGCTAAATACAAATTCGAGTATGACGGCCTACATGGACGAGGGGTAACGCTCTCCAGTAGCAATCCGAAGGTCGCGGGTTCCAATCCTTGTGTGCGCGTGTGGTCGAGGAATTGCCCACTCTAAATGAAAATGATAAGCCAAACCTTATTACACTTCCAGAAATTATAAAAAATCTAATAATAAAGCTAAATTAACAAAAAAATACAATTCATTCGTCACTTCTAGATATGTTTAAGCCGAGTTTAATTATTATAGACAATTATACTAGTAATTGTAATTATGCTTGCTGCTTCTGACAAATTATTAATTTGGAAACTTTAACGACTTTAAGTAATACCTTTAAAATATAAACAATACAAGAATATAACACTTAAGTGGGGAAACTTTACGGGGTAATAACAATTAATAACTTGCTACAATTTACTCTGAAATTAATAAAGGCATTAGTAGATAATGATAATATGAAAGTAATTTGTCAAAAGATTTTCATTATGAGCATATCGAAATAAGATAAATTGAGAACTGAGATTTTGTTAAGTACTTGAGAGATTTTTTTTCTACCCGAAGTATTAGGCCTTGAATAACAAACACGTCAAGGTATTTGAGTTTTTTGTGAGAATAATTTTTTTTTTGATAGTTTTGATTTTAATTTGTTGTACTATATATTTTTTTATATATAAGGTACATATGTACAGGATTTTCCAATAATAGGTGTTATTTTAATATTCAATCGTAAAAGATTAATGGTTTCGTTGCTTGTGTGGCACGTAGCGCTGTCTTGTTGAAAGTAAACGTTATCCAAATTAATACCATCCAATTTCGGCCATAAAAAATCATTAATCATCTCTCGATAGCGCAATCCATTTACCGCAACTGTTGCTCCAGCCTCATTTTCGAAAAAGTAAGGTCCAATGACTCCGCCAGACCATAAACCGCACCAAACAGTCACACGTTAAGAATAGAGAGGCTAATCAACAATAATTCTTGGGTTTTCCGAGCCCCAGATGCGACAATTTTGCTTGTTGACGAAGCCACCGAGGTGGAAATGGGCCTCATCACTCAAGATGATTTGCATTTGATTCACTCAAGTGAATTTTAATAATTTCAATGCGTTGTTGAAGCATGTATAGTTCCATTTTTATTAATGACGTAGTTTTTACTTGTCAAATGTCAAAAAATGACAGCTTCAAAAGTAACATCTACTGAAATCGCAGGCTATTCAAAATAACACCTCTTATTGGAAAACCCTTTATAATTTTATTAAAAACTGAGAAATCAACACAAAAAAATTATGCCTTTGCCGGGTTTCCCCCACTTTTGGATCCATGGGCTAGAATCGAATCATAATAAAAAGGAAGTTTCAAAAGATTTTTATTATATCCACTTGTTTCGTAATATTTAGCAAAAAAAAGTAACACTGTACATAATAAAAATAAAACATAAAATTGTGACATTGTTAATACCGAAGCAACGTAAGAACCAATAGACAGTAAACAATAAACCCGATAGTTTGATGCATTTAAGAAACTCTTGCATTTTATTGATATGATATATTAGTCTATGCTATGATACCATGGTGGTAAGTAATATTTTATTAAATTATATATCAATACAAATTGAAAATATCTCCCGAGTAAAAATAAATGCCGCCGATGGGAATTGAACCCGCGCCTTCTGATGTCCGGTCAGACGCTCTGGACCACTGAGCCACGTCGGCTTATTTCCAACACGCCAAATAATTCAATAGGTACTAGTACTTCAATCAACAATTACGGATTATTTTTAATATTTTTTTTATTTATTTTATTTTATAAAAAAAAGTCTTGTCTCTATACCTTCCAAAGTTTAACTCACATACTCCTTAGTTTATTTGTTATATTTTTTTATACGCATATTATTGACTGTATGCATTTATGCATGTACTGTCATACTTGATATGTATATTATTCTTTGATTTACTTTACCATTTCAAGTATTATTATTTAAATTCGATATTAATTACGGCGTTGGTATTTTGCCATTACTTAGTCGTTTTTTTTCTATTGAAACAACAGACATTTTTCTTCTTTTTTTAATCATTTGTTTTATAATACATATCAGTATATTATATATATTTATTTTTTATTTTCCTTACGAGAAAATTATTTTCACGTTTTCAGTCTTACTGGTTTGCAACAAACATGAATAATTATATGCATATACAAATGTACAATGTACATACGTACTTTATATTTTGCTTTATTTACAATATTTGGTGTTATTATTTAGATTTGATGTTAATCTTAGTATAAGCATTTAATTTTTATTTTTTTGTATATAGTTATGCTATTATCCATGTATTATTTTACACTTACATACATAAATAGTCAATTTTCTCTGTAAAAGCCCAATAGGGCGTTAATTAATAATAAAATAAAAAAAATGAAAAAAAATAAATTTGTATTGATATAACAGGCGACTAATGATTGCTTATAATAATTTATTATCCTTTGTACTTTGCATAAAAACCTTCTCTTATAAACATTAGTTTATCATTACTAAAAAAATAAAACAGTAATAATATTGTATTGATATGATACCATGGTGGTAAGTAATCAAAAAATCATTCCTCCTCATGTACCCTTAAAAATTGAATATAACAACCTGCAAATCCTGATACAGGAGAAAAATCTTAGGCTGTGCATTGATTAACACCTAACTTTTAAACAGCATATTAAAGATAAAATCACCACCTTCATTAGCGTATTTAGCCGGATATCATATCTGTTAACAAATAAAATTTAAAAAGGTCTGTATTATAGCCTCGACTTTTACATTAAAACTACTTGATTGAAATCTGGGGAAATGCATATGAATCATATATGAATTAACTACAGATAACACAAAACAAAGTAATCAAAAAGCTATTTCACTTCAAACCTAGACCAACCACAAAAAATTATATATGGAAACGAAACAATTAACATTAAAAAAATTATATGAATGTGATACATGACTCCTTATATAAAAAATAAATAATAAACTCATACATACAAATACAGAACTCATTAAAACGTCCCAAATACACACACACTTTACACGGCAACACAGTAAAATACATTTAAACACCATACATACTCATTATGGCAAGCAATCTATTGGTTACGAGGAGAGTAACATATTTAATTGCCTTTCAGACGAAATTAAAAATGAAAAAAGTGTGGGTACATTTAAAAAAAATTGTTAAGTTTTATGCTCAATCAACAAAACAATGAAAGTTAATAATATCGTTTTGTAATATATTTATGTGTAATGTATTAGTTATTTCTAGTTAAATAAGTGAAAATGTAATTTTCTTTTATCTAATAAAAAAAATTAAAAAATATATAATTTATTAATATGATGCCATCTTATCTGGCTAAACACCCACATTCAAATTAAATTTTATTTTTATTCAACCCTCCCCCCTCTGAATTAAAAAAGAATGACTACGTCTACGGAAAATGCGACTGTTTTTATAGTCCTCCATCATTGCGCAAGTCACATTTTCCACTTCTAATGATGGAGTTTGGAGGATTTTCAACATCTTGAGATAATATATTCCATAATATACATTTTTTTCTTCTTTCAAAATACAAATCTTATAATTTCATAATCACGATGTAACCATAAATATTTATAATTAACAAAAAATCCCGAAATGTACCATTATACATATTTCGTTAAATTGTTTGTTTTTTCAAATGTGTACTTCTCTTATATCCAAGAGCAAATGCTTCTAATATAAGAGCTTCTTCCATTGAAGGATTTGGGTGCCTGACAGATTTGGGTGCCTGACGGATTTGGGTACCTGATGAATTTGGGTGCCTGACGGATTTGGGTGCCTGACGGATTTGGGTTATTGACGGATTTAGGTGCCTGATGGATTTGGGTCATTGACGGATTTGGGTGCTTGACGGATTTGGGTACCTGATGGATTTGGGTGCCTGATGGATTTAGGTGCCTGACGGATTTGAGTTATTGACGGATTTAGGTGCCTGACGGATTTGGGTCATTGACGGATTTGGGTGCCTGACGGATTTGGGTCATTGACGGATTTCGGTGCCTGACGGATTTGGGTGCCTGACGGATTTGGATACCTGACGGATTAGGGTAATTGACGGATTTGCGTGCCTGACGGATTTGGGTGGCCGACGGATTTGGATGCCTCGGTGTTGGTGAGCAAATCCGAAGATCATTCGGACAATGTTTTTATTCAGGAAGCTTTCCAATTTTTTTCTGCCACCTTCTATCAGCCATTCTGTAATTCGCTGTTAAAGAGGATCTGTCTTATGCTTATTGTATTGCTGTGTAAATACATTACACAGCAATACAGTAAGGGAGCTAGGAACGGTTCGTATGCAAGATTCTTGTAATAATATTAATTTTTTGAATTCATTGCTAAAAAGTATTTTTTTTTATTACTTTCAACCATATTTAATCTATTCAGCGCTCCTTTGTAGGTTATCGAAACCCCCGATCGGGTAACCATCTCCCTCCTATATCTTACCAATCCCCCCAGGGGGGGGCGATATCCTGCTTCGAAACACTTACATCATTCTGTAAAATCGGAAAGATTGATAAGACGGATTAAATTGAAGTAGATAAAAACAATACAATATTTATTCTAGCACGGTGTTTGTAGAATATGCAGTCCGCAATCGGCCATAATAAAGAAATGGAGTACATTTACAATACAAAGAAACTGATTTCCCTCAAGATTTGCCTTGCAGATTGTAAGTGCAGTAAATACAAACATAAATAGTTTCAGCACCTGATTATTGGGATAAATACGGGGCCTGTATGAGTGCTGTTCCATCGAGTCTTTACGAGCTGCAGACTGCAGCATGGAAATTAATATTTGCTAATAGCTAATGTGAGGTTTGGAGAGTTTGTTAGTTAGTTATTTTTTTAAGGGGGTGGAAGTTCCCCTCCCTCAGTGTTGCGTAGGAAAACAGATAATAGTACTCGTAGATTAGATTCCTGGAAAATACAACAATAAGTTGGAGTATGTAGAGGTCCCCAAAAAATTGTATAGCTACGACACTCTTTCAACATACATGTTAACACATGTGCTGTAAAACTTAAATATAAAATGACACGAATTCTGTAAAAAAACATAAAACGCCCGAGTGGGAACCAATAAGTCAACTATTTAAAAAAGGGAATTTTCAGTGGTTTTTATAATAACATATTATGTTAAGTTTTGAAAGGATGTTAATTTACAAGTTTGACATCCGTTTCGACCTTCGGAAAACATTGCATGAAAAATGATCAAAATTATAAATATTTTTAATTACATCACACAATTTATGTAGTCCAACAAATTATCTCCAGACTACATAAATAAAAAAAAATATCTCCACTCATTTTTCGGTATTTTAATGTACATAGGTATTTGATTTGAATCAAGGCACATTGCTAATAAAAATGTTCAGAAAAATTTCATATTTTAGCCGGCGGCGGAGCGGAGGAATGATGGCAATGTTTGCCGCCAAGTTGGGGACCACAAACCGGATGCTTAATGGCTGAAGTAATTTGCTGTTCTGGCAACTTACGGAATACATACGTAAATACAATAATATGTATAAAGGTTCTACACCTAAGCGGCAACCAGTGAAAATACCACCACCTTTTATTTGTGCTGCTGGCCGATGCAAATGCACGATTTTCGCTGTACCCGAATTTTACAAATGCTAAATTTATTTTAAAAATTTAGTTTAAAATTAATATTTTAAACTAAATAATCATTTTCCTTATTTTATAGCCTGTACATGTATATTCTCAGTAGAGTTCATTATTGAATAAAATTTTGAAGCTGAAAGTTAAAATTGAAAAATTATAACCATAGCTCATATGTCAAAGTTTAAAGCTCAAAGCTTAAAGCTAAAACACACACTCTCAAAGCTCTTAGCTCAAAACTCAAGGTCACATCTCAATGGTCAAAGCTACAACACACATTCTCAAAGCTCTTAGCTCAAACTCAAGGTCACATATCACACTCTCAAAGCTCTTAGCTAAAAAATCAAGGCTACATCTGACAGCTCAAAGCTTAAACACACACTCTCAAAGCTCTTAGCTGAAAACTTAAGGTCACATCTCACAGGTCAAAGCTACAACACACACTCTCAAAGCTCTTAGCTAAAAACTCAAGGCCAGATCTGACAGCTCAAAGCTCATTTATTATAATATCAAAATTTGAAGCTCAAAGTTCAAACTTCAAAGCTTAAAAGAGCTTAAAAGTTCCTACGATCAGATTTCAAAAATGAAAGTTAAATCACCACCGCGAATACCTAGCTCCCTGCTTGTTCCTTCGAGAACACCGACAATCTACGCGACGAATCGTGGCGGCACGATGCTAATGCTTGTAGTATGATCGTACGATGAGTTCGTACTCGACAAGACGTACACAAACTTGCATTACATGTTGTGTTGCTAATATCTGTACTACCTTAAAGTGATTGCTCTCACGATTTATTAATTTATAAAAAATAAATTACTTAGCCACGAATATTAATGAAAAAGTAATTATAGAAATTCAGGAGTGCTATCAGATCGATGTAGCATTAGATTAGTCCCCGTAAAAATGGATTTTTTCTCTGAATTACAAAATACTGTTTTCTTTCGTTTATGTGGAATCAAAATAATAAAAAAAGATTCATGCATCACGATCTGTACGCTGAAAAACCAGAACCATTCGCGTTGTTAGAATTTTGTTCTTAACGTAAAAATACCAACCGTAGGTAACTGGTTGCGATGTAAATGCAGTATTTATTACGGCCATTTCTGGAGCAACGCGAAAAAGCCTTCTTTATCGGTCGAATAATTCAGCAATAATGGGGGTAATTATACATTTTTATTTTACCTTCTGGCATTACGAGGTTTTCGCGTCAGACGTTAAGGACCACCATGAAATAGCAGTGTATCGGTGATTGTGAAAAAAAAATCAAGATAGTTTTGAGAGAACTATGTAAATCGTCTAACGGCTTTAAATATTTTTTTTCCATATTTTTTTAATATTTTTTTTTATAGTGAATACCTCAAAAGAGTCCCAACTGCTCCCGTCTGGAGCCAGTGAGACTATGGCATCCCCAATTGGGGGATGTTGTGAGGCTGAAGGTAAGTGGGGAAGGGAAAGAGGAAGGTGGGGAAGTACCTGGCTATTCAGATCTAGTCACTAAACACGGCTAAAGCCATTTGGAGCAACGTTTCAATTCTGAATGGTTGTCTTACACCAGGGCGATACTGGTAGTATCTTCCACTCTGGAACGTGCCGCAAATATACTATATATTATTATTTTAATTAATTAATTGTGAAATAACACAAATTAATCAAATAAAATTTATTTGCGCACGCCGGGTTCGAACCCGCGACCTTCGGAATGGCAGTCCAATGCGTTACCACTGGACTATGCCGGCCGTATTATACCCTATTCAACTAACGCATACCTACTCCCAGTCTCTCTTCATGTTCGGAGAATAAACATGGATTCTCACCAAAAAAGTTTGACTAAAAATCAACGGAAACAGTCGTGCTTCATTAGTAATCTGGTTAGTAGTTAAATGGTCCAAGGCATAGGGTTCCAATCGAGACGCCGCTGGTAGAATTAAAACCACCTAAATCACAAGACCCGTACGGATAAAACATTCCGATATAAAATATTGTTCATTTGTTAAAAATCAAAAGCACGAATTTGGAATGAAGAAGTCGGAACACGTATTTTGGGACAAAGCCACCTTCGTTGAATACGTGTTCAACGCAGGTGGCCTTGAACATATTTGTTGAAATATTTAAAATGTGTACAAGAGTTATTCTGTATTGTCTAGTCGATATTAGTTTTTTAACAAAGCGGATTGCCTGTTCTAAGGAAAGAAATGCTCCAGTTATCGGTGTTTATTATTATTACAATTTTATTGTATTTCTTGAGTCTATCTATCTATCGTGAAAAAAAAGTCAGTCTCTACCCTAGCCAATTAACCATTAAAATAAAACTAACTAAAAATATGTTTTCATAAATACATATTTATTAATGAAAATAAATAACTTTGTATACAGAACTAAATACTCAAAATAATTGACATGATTCGAAACTGAAAAAATGAAAATAAATAACTTTGTATACAGAACTAAATACTCAAAATAATTGACATGATTCGAAACCAATGGTATCTTCGGCAGGAGACAAACATGTTTTATTTGTCTATTCTTATACTTGTTATTGTTGAATATACTTTATTTTGATTAAATAGTGGTGCATACAAAGTAATGGAAATTTATTTATTATTTTTAATAATTCAAATTTTGAGGCTGATTTTATTCAGTGTCCCGTCCTCGTGATATAAGTGGTTTTGTTTCAGACATTTAAAACGAAATTTTACTTCATTAGTGCATTAGTAATATTTTCGGTTAATATTATAGAATTAAGATATCAAATGTCATGTAATCTTATTTTAAAAACTCTCTTAAATGAAAGGGGGTCGTCATCACAGTGAAACTGCAGAGCTTTGAAAAAAAAACCATAATTTAATTTAATATGGAGGGGATGTAGACGGGGAGGTTGAAGGTCATGAAGTATTTAAATATCCAGATCTGGTTAACGAACACGGCTAATGCCATTTTGAATAAGTAAAAATAATGTCAGGATACAAACTAGGGCCCTACAGAATCATAGCGTTGTGGAACAGATCGGCCACAGGGGGCGTTAATCAAAAGAACCTAAACCACACGCGGAAGGGCTAAACCATTGTGATTTTAAGCTAAAATGGCGAAGGTTAAATTTCTTATGATATTTAACTTTTATCAGTGGAGCTTTCATTAACTTTCCGAGCACGGATCATCCCGCCCTTTGCAACAATTTATCGCCCCGAAGGGATTTAAAGTATAGAATTTGACCCCTGACTTACTGAATATTAATTTCTTATAATGTAATTTAAGCCCTCTACGATATCTTACGCGGAAATCTCTTCGTATTTTTACTACTTATCGCAAGTGTAATCAGATATCTTCTCGTCCTTTTAATTGGGACTTGGAACAAAAACTCATTTCTAACCTTTTCACTTAAATAGATTACTTTAATATGTATCTGAAAAACTATTGATTATGTATGAAACATTTGAAAAATATGTTGTTAAATTAAAATTGTCTTTAATGATTCTGGTTTATCGACCTCTAAAAAGTAGAACAAAAAACAAAACTAGAAGTTATTTACGTATAAATTCGAATAGAAACAAATATTCCATTCAGCCCAATAGCTCAGCGATCTGTTTCACTTACACTCGCTTGACATCGTAGATCTCCATCTAATTTGAAGTTCTTAAACGCAGTTTTTTACTGGAAATTTGTATTGCCACAATTGATCGTATATTTGGATCACGAAACAAGCCCACAACACATTTCTTGTATTCTTCTTTATAAACAGGGAAATGAATTTGATTTCAATCTGGCGGCTTTGAGTTATATTTTGATGTACCTACCTTTTATCTATGCCTTTTATAATTAATATACTTACGTACTGACTTAAGGTGATGCAATACGTCGTGTAATATTTTAAATCGAGCCGCTATCACTAACACCCCTTACGTAAGTGGCGATAAGGTTTAAATTCCCGCTCAACACCATCCGCCTGTTTTGATTTATGCAAGAAAAAAACGTGGCCAAAAAGTGCCTTTTATTTTATTTTGTGGATGTTCAGGCATAAAAATTTAATTTTTTTTCGATCATTTTAAAAATAACTTAATTTGCCACATTATACAATAAAATCATAACCGAAAATGGGTTTGTAAGTAGGAGATTTTGAACTTTAAAGCAGTTTTTGTATGCCTTATACATTATTTTTTTCTGGGCTTATAAAAAGATTTATCTAAAAAATACTCGATTATTTCAAAGGCCAAGATGTATTCTACTCGCAGTATTTAATTAAAGCATCTGAAACATTTCTAGGTGACGTAGTGCATCGCCTTAATGCCACATAAAAGAATTCGCCATTTTTCGTAGCAAATCTTTGGCCTTTTTAGACTCACAAGTTGTTCTAAAAATCTTATAATAACTAGCAATAATAATGTTTTAATTATTTTATAAAAACCACCTTAAAGGTCTGTACAAATATATGATCCATGTTATTACAAATTATAGACTGTATGTGTGCATGACTCGATGTAGGGTCATTTTAAAGAACATATTAGATTATATTGTACTATATAAATGCAATTTTAATTTCATAACTTGATTTATTTTTTTTAATTACAACGAGTTGACGAATATAATGACACATAAAAATACAAATTATATTACGGCGTAATGTACTTATGTGTGCCCATTTAATCTAGCAACTTGTTCTAAAAACTTACAACCACAATATTAGGGTATGCAAAATAAAATAACCTAAAGTCTTCGCTTGTTCTAAAAATCTTATATACACCTAAGCAATGTATTAATATGCACTTGCACTCCGCTGAAGTAAATGCATCCACTGTGTAAAATACATAGACATAAATGTTTATTTTTCGCGTCGGAAAATGTTTATTTTGCAGGTTTTCCCACAGGCGCATTTCATTACTCGTGGAGGCATTTCATGTAAATTACCAATCTGGTAATTGCAACAGCAGGTAAATGTTGCCGGTTTCAAATACAAGGTACGTACTTGCGAGTACTTTCAGGGGGAACACCTGCCATTTTATATAGGAAATACAATTGATCTGAATGGAAAAGTGAGAGAATTAATGATTTGATACATCTCTATCTAATCTAAAGAGTATAAAACAAAGTTGCAATCATCGGCTGTCTGTTTGTGCGCTTAGTTCTCCTAAACTACGCAACTGATTTTGATAGGGGTTTTGACTATCATTTAGAGAATTTTTTTCGGAAGGTTTTTATATTTTAATTTTTTTTTTCTTAATAAAAGAAAGACAAACATTCCCGGGTTACGAATAACCTGACAATATTTGAAAATATCCTACTACCACCACGGTAAGCTGAAAATGTTGCTTGTGTTGTGATGGAGGACTTAGCCAGCCGAGGAATTGAACACACTACGCCTGGGTGGGACCCAAACGCGATGTCAACTCGGCCACCGACCGGTCTATGACCGACCAGTATATTTATGTATAAACCTTCCATGCATATTTTAGTTATAAAAATATGAGAAAATGTGATGTTTTGTAATCAAGTCGTAAAAATACAGGGTTTTCCAATAAGAGGTGTTATTTTGAATAGACCGCTATTTCGGTAAATGTTACTTTTGAAGCTGTAATTTTTTTGACATTTGACAAGTAAAAACTATGTCATCAATAAAAATGGAACGATACATGCTTCAACAACGCATTGAAATTATTAAAATTCACTTGAGTGAATCAAATGCAAAACATCTTGAGTGATGAGGCCCATTTCCATCTTGGTGGCTTCGTCAACAAGTAAAATTGTCGCATCTGGGGCTCGGAAAACCCAAGAGTTATTGTTGAAAAGCCTTTTTATTCTCAACGTGTGACTGTTTGGTGCGGTTTATGGTCCGGCGGAGTCATTAGACCTTACTTTTTCGAAAATGAGGCTGGAGCAACAGTTACGGTGAATGGATTGCGCTATCGAGAGATGATAAATGATTTTTTATGGCCGGAATCGGATGGTATTGATTTGAACAATGTTTACTTTCAATAAAACGGTGCTACGTGCCACACAAGCCACAAAACTATTGATATTTTACGATTGAATATCAAAATAACACCTCTTATTGGTGCTACGTGCCACACAAGCCACAAAACTATTGATCTTTTACGATTGAATATCAAAATAACACCTCTTATTGGAGAACCCTGTATATATTTTCGGCCGCTTCCATTGATAACGCTAGCTAAACCTTATGAGATACGTCAAAATAATGTATTACGAAATTGAATATCTTAAAAAGGCCTACAGAAAAGTGCACATTTGCATATGTCTATCTCCTAAAGATAACCCCCAGCAACACCGGGTACATGTCAGCTAGTTATTAAGTTAAATGTAAGACTGTCACTTGGTTTATAACAACCGACGCACACTGGGGCCAAATACAACAGTTTGATACCAAAAATAAAAAAAATCAATCCTAAAATGTCGCTTCGTTTGTTACAAAGTGCTCCTTTAGCTGTAACACAATGTATTAGCATATAGAAGCAATAAACCCAAACCTTCTACCTATCACACTCCTTCGTAGATCCTGGAGCCAGCGCAACACCTCGTTCACGTATTATATTTATTTTGTAAAATACTTGATACGAATCCCAAAAGTGATTATGGAACCATCATGATCTTATTTTTTCACAATTTATTTTAAAAATTATCAGATGTTTTGATGAGTAAAAGTGTACATCAGTTAAATACAAAAATGTGGTCTTGACTTTAGAAAATTTCAGAAACATTTACAGCTTTATTTAGCTACGGACAGTCCCGCGCTTCTATTATAACATTTTAAGGACCAGTGGTTATTTTAATTTACAAATAATTTTACATTTTTTGCTCCATTTTTCCCCATTAAAAGTTAATAACAATTTTAAAATGATCGGGGGATAACAGATAAGCAATTTATATTGATATATACATTGTTGGCATTCAATTAAAAAAATTTGAACGTAAGGTATATAGTGGTGATGATGGTAGTGATGAAGATAATGATTATTTATTTATTATTCATTAACGCCATATCGGGCTTTTACATAGTCAATTGACAATATATGTACGAGTATGTAAGTGCAACATAATACATGGATAATAGCATAACTATATACAAAAAAAATTAAAATCAAATGATAATACTAAGATTAACATAAATTCTAAATAAAGTAATATTGTAAATAAAGCAAAGTTTCAAGTTTAAAGAATGTATGTACATTGTACATTCGTAAATATGCATATAATTATTCATGTTTTTTGCAAACCAGTAAGACTGAAAACAGTAAAATAATTTACTCGTAAGGTAATTAAAAAATAAATATATGTAATATACTGATATGTATTATAAAACAAATGTTTAAAAAAAGACGAAAAATAATGTCTGTTGTATCTATAGAGAAAAAAACTATTAGGTAATGGCAAAATACCAACGCCATAATTAATATTGAATTTAAATAATAGTACTTGAAATGGTGTAAAAGTATAATATACATATCAAGTATGACCGTACACGCATACAGTCATTAATATGCGTCCAAAAAATAAATAACAAATAAACTAAGAAGTAGGTATGTGAGTTAAACGTTGGAAGGTATAGAGACGAGACTTTTTTTAAAGCTATTTTAAAAAATACAAGTTTAATAACTAGCTAATAATAGGTCTGAAATTATTTGCCTTTTGAAACTCACAAAGTGATTAACACCAAATATATTAACAAGTTCAGAGTATTTGTTTGCAAGGTGATGAATTATTGGAATTGGTGAATACATAGAGTCGTGATGATGGTGGTGAGAAAATAATGATTATAATAGTGATGATCGTGAGGATGGTAGTGATGACAAGGAAGATTGTAGTGATAAAATTAATGATTATGATAGTGATGATCGTGATGATGGTGGTGATGAAGATTATGATTGTGATAGTGATGATGATTGAAAAATTCTACACAAAGATACACGTAACTTATTTACATATGATATATAATTAATAAATAATTTTATAAACCCTTCCTTGCCACATTCAAATTTTCACAGTAAAACGTCCCTATAAATAAAGGGCACATTTTTAAATACTCTCGTCCCACTGTGCGAGGCTCACATTCGTCATATAACGTTTTTAATAGTGTCATGCCAATCAGTTTTATTGATCGCGCTTTCAACGGGGAGTTATACAGCGTGTCCGGGGGTAAAATGCGATAACTTCAGGAGGTGATTCTCTACACGATGGCAGAAGTAAAAAAGATAAATACCTTTTTTAGAAAATCTAATTTCTATTTATTTATTGAAGAATATTTATTTTCCAATACAAACAATTCAACTTTTTTACCTCAAAACATTGGAATTTCAAAAAAGTAATTATTATTTTTTTTACTTTTAAAATCGCATAGAATCACCCCACGAAGTTAGCCCACCCCGTATAATAAACTGACATAATAAGTCGACAACCCTGACAAGCATAATATTAAAAATTATGATAGGAACAAAGATCCTCGGTCAAACCGCAAACTGACGTTTACTCACCTACTTTCTAAAAAAAATTAGACGAATTAGAAATAATATCCAAAAATATCTAGTGTCTAAATGTCCAAAATTCTTAGAACGACTACAAATCATCTCGAAGGTACATAATCTACTAGATATTTTGAGAAAATAATCAATAGTAAGAATTTCTGTTTAAGTTAAATGCATCCGTTTTCAAAATAAATTTTCTAAAAGTATGGCTGATTTTTTTATATTTATTTAAAAACTGTAAAATAAATAACATATCAATTGTGAATCTGACTTATCACAATAAATTTCTTAAACAAATCGTACGTAAAACTTAATTTAAAAAATATCTTTAAAATCTTTATTTTTTATTCACCGACGGGTCAGCTCTGCAGAATCTTGTATTTAAAAATACTATCATCTGTTTTGCTACGATATTTATTGCAGAAACTACCATTGTATATTAAGTATAAAGCTACATTGGAATACCAATACCAATTGCCCTATAACATACCCCTACATATCAATTCAAAATATTAAACATTCTTATTGCACTTTCCAATGAATACAATTCTGCACACAGTCTAGTTGAAAGTAACTTCTTATTCACAGAGTGATCATTAAAATTCTCCATAATAAGAGGGTGGCAGTCGCAATTTATGTAAGTTTTTGTTATTTGAGTTTATGACCCGAGAAGTATGGAAAGATATATTCTATCCTAGATATAGAAAAAGGTATCTTCGATTTTGCAAAGGTTTTGCATTTGAATGGCTTCGTTAAAAATATTAAGCAACACTTTTGTGGGTTAATCCAGAAAATAGAGACATATTTAACAATCATATTTTATCACTTTGTAGTTGTTTGATAATAATGAGAAGTTAGTTTTCAGTTTCCGGACATGAAAAAAAAAGGTTTTTATTTTTATTTTTGTAATAACACATTGAGTAAAACCACAAATTATAATATTTAATTATTGAAGAAAATAGCAGCGATTTTTAAATGAAAATTTGAAACAGAAAAAAGATACAGTGGCATCCAGGAATTGGTCCCAGGACATTCGATCTGCCTTGCCTTAACTATTTTAATATTACTATCTTAAAACATGGTGTGAAGAAAAAAGGTCAAATTATTATAATTTATTTTCCTTTTCCTGAAACTGAATTACTTACTTCTCGTTATTATCTTACTGATACAAAGTGCTTTAATAGTAAAATGTTCCTATTTTATCTGTATATTTAACCATTTGTGCGGAATACAGAAGTTAACACTCTACTTACGTTCTGTTTTTAAATAATAATCAAGGTATAGGTACCTAATGTAAATCGGAAAGTGGTTTTCTGAATCAGAAAAACTTTTACATCGTGAAATCTGGCTTCAGATGTTCAAATTAGCAGAGCTTTTTCGGTGTAGAATTTAATAATTAAAAGCAATTTTGAAAAATTATTTTCATCTAGAGAGTACTACGAAATTTCAGACAGTGTTTACGGTAACTTATAAGATATTTTTTCAATGATGATATGAACATAAAAATATGTAATCCCCTATTTCTCAAAAAAAGAAATTTCTTCCCTCATTCGAATGAGGATTGGATATTGTTCCTTTCCTTCTCATCTTTTCAAAATTCACGTGCGTGACTCCTCAGATTTTACATTCTATGGACTAGAAGTGGGACTTTCGGTTGTCCCTCTCTAAACAAATATCCCCTCTTTTTTATTTTTATTTTTTTGATTCCTTTATTTTTCCCAATTTTTACATTAATTACATACAATATTATATAAATCAATAAGAATAATGGGAACCCACTAAGGCGCAGCCTGTGCGTGGGTAATATATTTAAGTTATTATTTTATTGTACCTAGAAATAAACAAATTGTGGGCATATAAAATAAAAACAAGATTACATTTTGTATAAGCGTTTTGTATAAAAAGTGTTTATAGTAGTGTATAGTGAAGTTATAAGTGTTTATTGTAATATATGTAATATATGGTGAATATTTTATGAGAAACATAAATTGATACAAATTAAATAAAAAAAGTTTCAACTGCTGTATCGAAAAGCCATAATTTTAATTCTTTTAAATATTGAGGAAGTTTAGTAATCACTTGAATATTTTTCGGTAAAAGATTGAAAGTACGAGGTCCAATGAAACTGCAGTGTGTTTGCATTTGTTTTGTGTTCGTTTGGGGAGTATAAAATACATTATTATTTCTAATGTTGGTTCTGTTTTCATTTATTTCGAATTTATTTTTGTTTTTAAAGATGTATTTCATAGTTTGCAAAATAAATAGTTTACGGAGACAGAATAGTTTAGATTCTTTGTATAACTCATCCGTTGAAAATGTTCTTTTCCGACTATACATAACTTTGATGATATAATTTTGAATTATTTGTAAAGGTTTGATATGTGCATTAAGCGCACCGCCCCATCCTATTATTCCGTATATGAGTGAAGATTGCACCAAAGAAAAATAAATAATTTTCAGTTTTTCAACATTGAGCACTTCTTTTAGTCTGTAAAATGTGTATGTAAGATATCTTAATTTACAGACGGTATTATTAATTTGTGACTGCCAATTTAATTTTGTATCAATAACAATACCTAAATATTTAATCTTTTCAACTTTTCCGAGTTCAAAGCAAGATGAGCATATTTCTTGATTACAGTTAACGTTATGTATTCGAATTTGAAGGTTATTAGGGGGTTTATTTTTACTATTTTTAGAAAAGGTTAGGTAAAATGTTTTATTATAGTTTAAGAAGAGTCTATTACTTTTTAGCCATGATGAGACATATGTAATACATTTTGTTGCCTTCAAAAAAGTTCTCTTCTATCAACCTTTTCTAAAATTGCCTCCCATTCAACATCTCATCTCTTCTAAGTCTGAATTCGACACTAATCTTCCATATAATTTTGAAATTTTCCCATTTAAAAAAATCCTGGGTTCAATTCCTAGATGCAGCCGAATCTTTTTCTGTTTAATATTTTCGTTTGATAGTGGACAACATTGTCTTGTGATTAAATATTATGAATCGAGGTGTTACTCATCAAAAAAATTCATCCTGGACATGACATCCTCAATAGATGTCGAACATTAAAATAAAAAAAGGATATATTTGGCCATCACACTATCTAGATTGAATTTAGTTGTCGGAAGAATTTTGCAATTATAATTAGATAGCAGCCAATAAAAATATGCGTATAATGAAGATAACGTTGATAGTTCTTTGTCGAAGTATGATACATATTAAACTGTGTATTTGAATGTACTTATTTTTATACATAAAATTAACATAGGGATGATGTCTAAGGAACTGAAAAGAAAAATAAATTACAATAACGAGATACACGGACACGGGACGAGAAATTCTAAGCAAATTAGATTGCCAACAAGAAAAAAAAAAGCACCCAAAAATCTCTGATGTACCAGGCCGTTCAACTCTATAACAAAATCCCGAAGGAAATTGCTGTGATAGAAAATATTAATAAGTTCAAAAATGAATTAAGAAAATATGTCTATCTCAATTATTGATGTTTCTTTTTTTGTGACTTTATTGAAATATTTAAAGAAAGATTATGTTTGCCAAACAATGTACATGTTTATAAAACTATTAGCACACACGAAGATGTGAGCTAACTTAAGATTAATAAATGAAAAAAAAAAATATTAATATGACCGGAAGGGGTAGGGTCGAATTAGCTCAGAGGTAAAGCAAAGCAAGGTTGGGGTCCTGGGTTTAACTCCTTGATTTTTAAAAATTTTCGTTTGAGAATCGCTAATATTGTCTTCAATAATTAAATGATACAATTTGAGGTTATGAGTTATTAAAGTTATTTCACAAATAAAAAAAATACATATTTGTAAATGTGAAAAAGCAAAGTTATAGTCCAGTCAGTGGGGAGTTTTGCCCTACAAATTTGGCATCTTGGATGGAAGGTTCGAACCATAGTTTTTTCAAAATAATTCTAGTACGTAACGAGTTAAAGTAGTTGAAAGATGATTTTGTTTCAAATAACAGTAGATTTTTCGTGGTATATACCACTTTCTGTTCTCTATAGCAGTGCTCCGCAACCGGTGTGCCGTGGCACACTGGTGTGTCGTGAGCCGGACACAGGTGTGCCGCGATCAAATTCAATGTATTTGACATTTTACAATATTTCATTATGTATTTAATACACAATGACAAAATATTTTTCATAATATTGTCTATTTTTCAGCAACGGAAGCAGTGTATTTAATACACAATGACAAAATATTTTTCATAATATTGTCTATTTTTCAGCAACGAAAGCACTGCCTCTGCAAATTCGAGTGGAATTTACAGATTTAAATAATGACATGACATTAAAACTTCACCTCTCCGAAGGTCAATTAGATGTTTTCTGGATTTACGTTAAAAAAGAATATCCTCACATTCCGTCAAAGCATTTTTAAAACTACTTCCATTTTCAACGACATGTTTAGGTGAGCAAAGTTTTTCAACGCTTGTATTAATTAAAAATGATAAGCGGTCATGCTTAAAAGGTTCCAAGAACTTCGGGTTGCGCTGTCGAAAATCGAGCCGAATATAAAACTTTTGTGTTCATTGAAACAAGCGCAGGTTGATTTAACAATTAATCGCTCATTAATTTATTATTATTTTATAATAATTATTAAGACTGCGTAAAAATAAATATGTTATAGTTATAGTTGTATGTATGTATACTTTTCAAATAAAAAAAGAAATGATTGTAAAATTTGTATATCAATTTAATATCTATATATTTTAAATTTTGGTATGCCGCGGAATTCTAGGAAAAAATTGGTGTATTGTAGGTGAAAAAAGGTTGCGGAGCACTGCTCTATAGGACAGAAAAAGACGGCAACATACAGCGCGCTTGCATAGTGCAGTCCTAGATTAGGACTAGGGTCAATGAGAGTGAATCAGTGTCAATCAGTGTGCTGGTGCCACGTTTCACTATGGAAATTATAAAGTGGTCATTTCTTTCGTGCAAAATCTGCTCATCCGAATTTACGATTTTTAAAGAAAAGTGCGTCCGGTTGAATACTAAAAATTTACGACGAAATTGGATTTTCATGATTAGGCGCTCGAACAAATTCTGTTCAGGTGTTTTGTCTGATGTGGATGACTCACATATGTAGAGGTCTCACCCGTGGCCATTGAATCAATGACAGTGTACTCACAATGACTTCAGAAATTATATCTTTGTATAACGTGTGCGGAAACCTTTGAGGAAATGTCGAAACAAGGATTTCTCGTGTCACTCAAGACGATCAAAACTTTAAAAGCTGTTGGATTGGTTTTCTCAAAATCATCTCTTCTTAGAAACAGATTTCCTTCTTTCTATTAATACTGGGGACGTTGGGGATGAAAAGATGAACTGTCATTTATCCAGAGAAATAGGATTTCGAACATGGTTACCATGTATGAAGATTACGAATCTATCAAATTTAAACGTAGGACAAGGTCATTCTGTTATTAGCAGTCAGTAGAATCATTAAAGTCGTCCATCAACCCGCTGATATTGTTCCACAGAATCCGACGACAAATTAAGGGATTACCTTAAATTCGAGCTTGCCCTATTTACCTTTTCGCTTTTCTTTAAAGGAATGCCCAAAGGCACAAAATCGTCATTTTATTGTGTTTTCACAAAACACAAAGGAGGCGTGAAAATTTTAGGTAATAAAATTAAGTTGTGGATGGAATATATCTTTTGCACAGTGGTGTATGACATCGGAATGATTCATTTGGGTCAATTACGAGAAGACTTTCACCATGTATGATATCATATATAATCATACAGTTTTTGATAGATAGTCGTAAGTTTTCGCTGATCGATGAAGAGGTTGTCTGCGATGAAACAATGCCAGTTCACGTTTCTTAAAGTGCAAAGCATTTCCAACAGGCTGCTTTTACATTTAAACAGGCTGAATAAGATGTTGATTGCCAACACAGAGATTTTCTTGTTGGCAATTTCTTCATGCGCTTAATAGCTGCGACGCAACTGTGTCGCAAAATCAAAAACAACAAATATAATACTCAATATCCACTTCGTTGAATTATTGCAAAACACGATGCCGGAAATCGTAAAATATTATAATCGGAAACGTAGTTTGAAGTATGTACTATGATGGTATGTGGGTTTTCTGATGGTAAATCAAGCCAAAATGCACCAATAATGACGAAGATGAAGAGATTTTATAAATGGAAGCTCAGCTTCTCGGGAGCACAGACATTGAGGACGAGGGACTGAAAATCCATAAAAATGAATAATGAAATGGTGAATAAGATAATTCATATACGATCTAAACTCTGCACGGCTCAAGTGGAATTTTGATTATCAAGACCGCAAAACTGGAATATCTGTGGATAAGACCTACTGGGGAAACCACAATAAATGTGTCAATTTTCTCAACCTCCTCCTTGTCCTGGTAGTGGTAGTGGTAGTGTCCTGTAACTTGTTACAGCCATGGAAATTGATATAAATTATATAAAAAAATTGAAAAATATATCTTCTTTAAGTTTGTCGTCAACATTTTGGTCGTAGGATCAACCATTGAGACATTATTTAGAAAAAAAACGAAAATTCAGCAAGTTTAGTAATGTAGCAAGTATTCCAATAATGGTATTTCGCAAACCATGAATAACGTTAAAAATGTGCCTAAGATTTAAATTTTATTTTTCTGATTATGATAGTAAAAAATAATATTTTCATCAATATAATTATTGATTTCAAAAACATACTAAAACCGCACATTCCGAAACGGTTCCAATTGGCTACAACCTCTTTATGACATACAATACCACCTAATAACGTTTAATAGTTGATAAGCATTGGTCTCTGTTATTATTGTGATTATCAATAAAAATAAGTATCCTAATATAAAACTCCGGTAAAAAATCGATACAGTTTATTTTTATTTATTATTATTATTTTATAATTATTTTTCTAATCTACAAGCGCTGATAAACATCAATAACCAAATAAATCTCCAATAAATCCTTGTTACCATTCTATGCAAAATAATAATATTGGAGTGAGAAAATAGTGTCGTCACTGCGGAGATCTCTAATTGGTTATTAAATCTCCATCCGTACTGTTATTAACTGAGTGTTTGAAATTAAACCAATCACGTTGACTATTATTATTTCTCAATTAACAAGTGATATTCTAATTTAATCAACAACATGAAAAATAATACGAGGGCAAACAAAGAAAATATTGACGATAATCCTATAAATTTAAATGATATCCTTAACCAGCTCTCAAAAACCCTCGATGACAGACTTAAAGTGATGAAACATTGTTTGTAAGCTAGACGCAAGATTCAAGGACTTTACAAATCAATAAGAACCTATTATAAAATCGGTGGAATTTTTATCTTCGCAAATTGAAACTATAAACACAAAAATGTTAGCTTTGAGCATTAAAACCGCTAAAATTGATTCTCTGGAAGGCGAAGTTATTCATTTGAAGGAAGTTATACAGGACGTTGACATGAAAATGAACCAACGAGAACAATACAATAGACATGTTGAAATTTACGGAGTTAAAAATGAAAATCAGAAAGTGAAAAACTCCAGGGAATATAATGAACATATCCCAGAAAGTTGGGTACCAACTACAAAAAGGGGACATTGACTTCATTCATACAGTGCGACCATGGCCAACGGCTGTTTCTAAAATCACATCCACCCCCACATCTGCATCAAATATAATCATACCTTTTCTTCGGCGAGATTGCAAGGACGCTTTGTTGGTAGCTGCTCGTCGCCACCGGACCTTGACTTCCAGGAGTAGCAAGCTGTATATACCTCAATGATCACCTCACGCCTTCTAACAAGTTACTAATGTAAAAAGCCAGGGAGTTTAAAAGTGAAAAAAATTAAAAAAAAACCTGCGGACAAAAAACTGTTGTATATTTATGAGAAAAAATTACGGTTCTCCCGTTATTCGAATTTCCTCTGAGGCAGATATAAACAAAATAACATGACTCCTTTCAAATACTCCAATGATTTTTCTTTTCTTAGAATCTTAAAACATCTAGTAAAAAAATTACTTTTAATCAAGTAATGGCATATCATACGTCTCGTAAGAGGTTAAATTTACATGGCACACTTTTTGTTTACATTAATCGAACTCGCATTACTACTTTACGATACCATTATTTTTATTATTATTATGAAAATGTAATTTTTGTGATATTTATGTTTTAAAATATAGCTTCTTTAAGATATTTTCCACTGTACCCTAAAAACTTTTTCAAACAAATTATCCTTACGGTGTACCTTAATCACAACGATTATTTTTTATTGTTTGCCTATTCTTTTAATTAATTTTTTTTACCAATGTCTTTAAACATCTATTTTCTTCCTAACCTATAACTATAAAAAGATTGTAAATGGAACTTAACTGGTTTACCTTATATTCGATTTAAATGTAAAATTAATTCACATGTAAAACTATCTGTTTCCTAAATAAACAAAAATAAAAAAAAAATACAAAACGCCAATGTCTGGTAAGACAATTGTCACCAATGTCGCCCGGCGTGAGATCAACGAATAAAAATGAAAACGCCGTTTTGGCAGCAAATCGAAAATGGCACATTTTATATTCTTATAGAAAATTTATTCGTTAACATAAAAATAAAATACTTTTATTATCTTAACTTTTTAAATAAAAAGAAACAGTGAAATTGCCCTATTATGCTCTTTTATTTTTCGCGGAATAAGCTTGAAACATCGGGAATTATGTTTAATTTATTCCAATCGTAGATTGTATATATCTAGTTTCAAGCAATTAAGCTATGAATGACTGAGTGACACGAGACAATTACCCTTTCCTCCTGGGTTGGTAATCTCCAAAAGGTTCTGCCCGAGACAATGGATAAAGACCGAGACCCAGCTTCGGGTTTCCTAAGAACGGGTCCATTTGTTTTTGGTCTGAGATCCGCGTCTCAATAAGACGACGCAGAAACAGATTTGGCTGATTAGTTTCGAGATGAATGATGACCCATCCTTGCTGCGGCTTGGACGACTTCCGGTATCTGGGGACCTTCACCCAACTATGGCGGTGGAAATAACTTGTACTGGTTGTTTCGATTCTTGTGGTTTCAGGTTTGACGCATAAGTAATTTCTTCTGATTTCCAGAGGGGAAGATTTTCTTTGACGCGCTTGTTAAAACCTCCAATATAAAATTAAACTTATCTTAAATTTAGTTCTGTGGTAGATACAAACAACATTTTTTGATCTGAAAATGGTTAAAAAAATTAAAACTTTGTGGTCACAGTTAAATAACTCTTAAATATTAGGGTTTAATGCACTTTTTTATTCTTTCTTAACGGTTGATTGAATAATTTATCCAATAAAAAGAAACTTTTGCCTTGAAGTTACCTTTAACAAAAAAAAATCCTTGTAACTTATCACAAGAGTGCCTGTAATCTTGTCTGTAATCTGTATTGTTTATGGTCTTAATGTGTAAGTCATAACCATACCTACCGATGTTAACTTATCAACACATCGTCGGACTAGAAAATAAAATAAACATATCATATTCGTAAATCGAATTGTGTTTATTACAACTAATGTATGCGTCAAACAGCAACATTTTATTTAAAAAAAAATTAATAACAATACATAGTAGTTAATATAGGTATAGGATATTGTAAATGAAAGTGGTCCAGCAAAGCTGCCATATGGATGATTGTCTGCCGGTTAAAACTTAACATTTTGTCTAAATTAATAAGAATAAGGAGCAGAATTGTACATATTATATTAATAGAAAAGTGACAAATATTATTTGTTCTGTTTCAATATCAGTAGAATCTATAGTCTATGGAGTAAAAGTTATGGACTAATGTTTTAGACTGCGTATTGGTGTATTTAATTAAAAAATATATAGGTACATGGATTTTTTTTTTACTGTCCACCTTTTTATATGTTTAGGTTAAGGTTTCTCATTTTCACCAAAATCTAAGTGAAACTCCATAATTATGTGAAATAAAAAAAGATCTTTAATAAGGTTGGATTAAAAAACACAGTACGCAGATTTATAAGGCATTGCAACTTTAAATTTTTTCGTAAAATTAATTAAATTTCTTAGTAATTGTGATAATCTTACACTTTTCATTAAAAATCATGGAATTAGTAAAAATGCTGAACTAACTCGTAAAAAAGACAAAATTAATTAGAACACGTTAATTGAAACTTTTATTAAGTTTCCAATCAGAATAAAAATGATTGCAAAGTGAAGAATCGGAGAAATACTTGTATTTTCTAATTGAGAAAGAACAAAATAAGAAGGCGAAAAATTTCATTTCAATGTCTGAAACGTTTTTGTAATACAAAATGGCTGTAGCTCCAAGAATTTTATGTGGAAATTATTAAACATTATTTAATTAACAATTCTTGCCCACTTTGAATTTCCCAGCGGAATAAGCTATTAATTTAGTATTCAAATAATGGTAATTGGTAATTATAATTTGTGATGGCCGTAATATATTTGGATAGATTCCGCGCGAAAAATTAAATATTTTATTTTAATTGTATCACTGGGAATGAAATAAATACTTTCACTAATTGAGGTAAAAAAAACATTCCATATACTTAAAAAATTACTTAACAATATAAAACAACTGGTCTCTGCATTTCGTTACTACTAGTAAAAAACTTAAGTCTTTTACACAATATTTAGAAAATGACCTATGATTGTTAATTCCTCAGGCCTCGGGCCTATTTTGTCATCGGTACTTATTTATTTATACTGGGTTTTTACAGACGATCTCACTTACGTGAGAATAATCCAGTTATAAAAACTCAGTTAAAATACAAATACACAAACAAAAGCACATTAATTCTCATATACCTAAATAAAGATTAAAATAAAAACAAATAAAAAAAAATCAAAAATAAATATGAAATACAAATATTACAGAAAAGTATAGAGCAGGGCTTCCCAAACTTTTTTCAACTGTGACGCCCTTGGGAAGTTGGCATATTTTTGCGCCCCCCCCCCCTCCCGTTACCTAATAACAATTTGTCAGAAAAACTCCAAATAGTATCTAAATTTTTTATTAGAAAATAAAGAACACAAAATAAAAACAAAAATGGTAGCAAACAAAAAAGATAAAAAAGCAATTTTTTTCTTTGGTATTAATGAGAAGGATGTGCTTGCTTTTCTGAGCATAGTTTCTCAAAACAAGGTTGAAGTTTCGAAATCGCCACTCTCGTCTCTGCCTCTAAATTTATTTTTGATCTGTACTTATTCTTAATTACTGCAACTGCAGAGAAACATGTCTCACACAAGTATGATGTCGCAAACGGTAATAAAACCCTTAACGCTGCAGTGCTGATGGAACGATATTCTTGATAAACTGAACTCTAAAATTCAATTAGCTTATCCTTATTATATTGCAGCTTAAGGCTGGAGTCACAGGACAATTCTATTAACTGTTCTTCTTCTGCTGTCGAAAGTGTTGATGGTGAGGTCGACTCGACAGTCGCTCCGAAGTGTGCGTGTGGAAGACGCTATAAAGATTGCCTCACGACGCCCCTGGGATGATCCCGCGGCGCCCCGGGGCGTCGCGACTCACAGTTAGGGAAGCCCTGGTATAGAGAATAATAAGGTCGAAGTATTTCTGCTTTGCAATAAAATCCAAATAAATTGAATGGACTGTTTATTAAAGGTGATAAAACGCTTTCAAATTTAATTTTTAGAAATAAACATGTTTTTTGAAAATAAAAATTTTGTAATTAAAAGTACTAACAATGAAAAAATTTTAGAACCCACTTATTTAAACGTTAAAATGGCACCCATTTTTTTTCAAATTGCGGTCGAAACCTTTGGTTTCATAAAGGTGAAAATTTTAATTGTACTGTGGTTACCATCTGGATTTGAATATAAATTAATAATAAGGTGTTATCTTTTTCTAACACCGTTTAGATCAGATTTCTCACTACAACAGTAAGGGAGATACAACGATTTCTGTGAGATCATAAATTGGTCCCGAAAGCGAATAAATTAGCCCGAAAAAGCATTTTTTGAACATTTTTTCCACAATTGACATTTTTTTTGGTAATTTAAAGCCAATTTTGAACTATTCTGTCACCAAGCAGACGTAATAAAAATGCCTAGAATTGTGGATGATTGATGTCATAATAATAATATCCTACCTTTATGGCCGACGGGGTAGAGGACTGAATACCGAACGGAATGATTTCAATTTATTTAACAATTTTATTATTTTAAATTTGTACACGCTGATATTACTGATTAGTAGTTGTTTGTTAAAACAAAAGCTTCAAAAGAAAAATAAATTAAGAGGTCGGAAAATATATAATCAGCGCTAAATTCAATTTTCACATCGATTCTCCGTTTCAGCTTTTGATCTAATTGTGATCAGCTGTCAAGCATAACGGTCATGACGTGATGTTTATTAGCACATTACATTTTGTTCAAAAGCAAATATGGGGCGAGAATCGGTATTTAATGAGACCCTTCAAATGTAAAAAAAATCCAAATCGAAAATTATCTAACAACTGGCCCTAATTTATTACGCATTTTTGTTCAAGTTTATTAAAAAAAGATAATATTTAGCTCTAAGTCCTCTGGAGCATTTTTGGAAAGTACCTATCGGGGCACTTTTCAAATGACAACTTCAAACTACTAATAAATTATGTATATACTGAGCTTGGTACTAACTCAACAAATTCGAGAAAAGATTTGGATATTGTATGGGTAATGTCAGTAACTACTATTTTTAAACATCATCTGATAATTAAATCGAGGAGGTTTGCAAGATTTGATCAAGATGCAAAATTAAATAATAAATACATTTGTTCAAAATATGTAGGTATGTTTTGATAGCTCTTTGAATGGCAATCTAGTTTTATTATTGGTGACGAAATGAATGGAAGGATATAACAAGGCACGGAAAATAGTTTTCAGTAAGGATGCACAGAATATCGAATAGGCCTACCTTGATGATGGTATGCTCCTTGTTCCGTTAGGAGCACATAATATCGAATAGGCCTACCTTGATGATGGTATCCTCCTTGTTCCGTTAGATGCACTGAATATCGATTAGGCCTCCCTTGAAGATGGTATCCTCCTTGTTCCGTTAGATGCACAGAATATCGAATAGGCCTACCTTGATGATGGTATGCTCCTTGTTCCGTTAGGAGCACATAATATCGAATAGGCCTACCTTGATGATGGTATCCTCCTTGTTCCGTTAGATGCACTGAATATCGATTAGGCCTCCCTTGAAGATGGTATCCTCCTTGTTCCGTTAGATGCACAGAATATCGAATAGGCCTACCTTGATGATGGTATGCTCCTTGTTCCGTTAGGAGCACATAATATCGAATAGGCCTACCTTGATGATGGTATCCTCCTTGTTCCGTTAGATGCACTGAATATCGATTAGGCCTCCCTTGAAGATGGTATCCTCCTTGTTCCGTTAGATGCACAGAATATCGAATAGGCCTACCTTGATGATGGTATGCTCCTTGTTCCGTTAGGAGCACATAATATCGAATAGGCCTACCTTGATGATGGTATCCTCCTTGTTCCGTTAGATGCACTGAATATCGATTAGGCCTCCCTTGAAGATGGTATCCTCCTTGTTCCGTTAGATGCACAGAATATCGAATAGGCCTACCTTGATGATGGTATGCTCCTTGTTCCGTTAGGAGCACATAATATCGAATAAGCCTACCTTGATGATGGTATCCTCCTTGTTCCGTTAGATGCACTGAATATCGATTAGGCCTCCCTTGAAGATGGTATCCTCCTTGTTCCGTTAGATGCACAGAATATCGAATAGGCCTACCTTGAAGATGTTATCCTTCTTGTTCCGTTAGATGCACAGAGTATCAAATAGGCTTACCAGGATGAGGGTATCTTCATTGTTCCATTAGATACGTTAGTACGGGCATAAGCCTAGTATGGTGGTTGTAAACAAGAAAATAATTGTAATCATTTAAATTTTTATGAATAAAGAAACACCAAAAAAAAACTCCACGGTGAATTACTTCACTTTTGCGCGCCACGCGGCTTTGAACTTTTTATTTGTTGGACGGTATAAAACGTATTGTCCGTACATTTTTTCTTCTTCTGGTGACAAAAGTATCGAACAGGTGTGGGGCGTGGGTATGGATTAAACTATTAATAATCGGATATGCTCGAACAAGGTAAATGCCATTAATTTGTAATTACCGTAATTGTAATTACTGTCGCTTGCTTACTTGCGGCTCTTAAAGTATTATAGTATCCAGAAAGTGTTTGTTACGAGTAGTACATAATTCAATTGACACCCTTAAATCCCTTCCATTCACCATATTGGGCTTTTGATATAGAGAAAAGTTAGGCTGGCCCATAAAGCTTTGCTTGGCCATTAGTTAGTACCAGCAAGTATGTACCTTACCAGGGTGGACTGCCCAAAAAAGGACCGGACTATTAGAACAAAAGTTCTCAGTGAATTAAGAACATATACATACATACATAGATAGTTTTTTAAAGTATCAATGTTCCTAACCACGGATTTAAAAGTGCTGCAGGATGTAATCCATTTTTACAGTACCTATATTAAAAAAAACAGATATAATCTACAAATTACTATGAAATAGATGATATAGATGTGGTGAAGATACAAAAACTCTCGAATGTTGAATGTGACCTCCTGAATTTTTCACTGTCTGTAACTTCTGTGTTAATTTTTCTAGATTAGATTTTTTCAAAATAAGACAAGCCACCATTTTATTTATTGTTATTAAGTTTAATTTGTAAAACTCCATTTTGATAATGTTTGCACAGTTTGATAATGCCTTCAGAGGGCGAAACAGCTGTCACGCGTTATAATAATTACACAGCAGAACTGGTTTAAAAATAAACTATTTTTATAAACCCAATAACAATATTATTGAATATAAAGAAAACAAAAACAAACAAAAAACAAGCCACCATATTGTTTTGTGGTTAAATAGTAGTACCGATAATATTTTTGATTTATTTATTTAACGTCCCGAGGGCTTTTACATGGTTGGTAGTATAATTTTAATTTGACAGATACTTTGAAACATAAAAAATAAGAATAAAATTACATTTGATAAAAGCTATGCAACAAGTCATACAAACACAAGAAACAAAAACAGAAAATTACAGCTATTTGTAGGTTTACATGATGTGTTTAGGAGTATTGTTGAAATAAATGTTTTAAATGATCCACAAAACTTGCCAAGTTGGTATTGAATATGTCAACATCACCCAAGTAATGATTTCCCATGGTGTGAAGTCGTTGTATCGGAGAGTGGGCAATGTAGTTACTCTTATGTGTGCTGCTGTAGAATATTGTATTTATTCATAAGATGAAAACTCTATTCTCAAAAAACAAGGCGTGTAAGGCGTTAAACGATACAAAAGATTTGATATGTTCATTATGGATTTAAAATTTGACTTTCAGTGTAGGTACTATGGATTAATTAATTAATGGTTAATAGTTCATGCAGGGATATGGGCCTCCTCACTAAACCAAGGAGAGCCACACGGAGAAAACTGAGCATTTATAATTTATTTAAATCCTGTTACAAAACGTGATGGCAGGCCATTTCTTAATAAAATATTAGTGTTTTAATAATATATCCGAACGCGTGGTCATGCAGCTAAGCTTATGCAGATAAATATAATGACTAAATGCGAATAACACATTCGTGTTTTACTGATAGTTTGTTTGGAAATCTGTGAATACATTCGTAAAAGGCCCGCAGTCCCGTTTTTAACAGAAATCCGAATAATTAGACCACATTTTTAATAAATTAGCAATATTTTATATCAGTACTCCGTGCATGCAAGAGCAGCCGTTGATATCTTTTCTTTCCAACTATTTTTGAATTCATCCGAATGAACAAATATCATTGCACAGCTGGATTATATTGGGGCCAATCCGCCCCTGTCTGTGAGTTCATTGGCGTGTTCATTCAGTGGATCATATTCCTTTATTCTGCCGATATCGTCCTGTGGCTGAAAGGCAGACTTAATCGACTTAATAATATGAGCTATAGGAGAGCAAACAATACTAAGTCTGCCTATTGACTGAAACTATAGCATTGTAGCCAGATGGGCACCAACAGTGTCGCCGGATTATATTGCCAGGGCTTATTAGCTGTGAGTATTAGAAATTATTTTAATCCTCAAATTCCACGGCGTTGGTTCGCTGCTAATTCCCGATATTATCTGGGAGGACCGCATCTTGTTTAGTGCAAACTAACAATAACAAAGGGATAAACAAAGGATGTTTCCAGCGGAGGAGTGCGTTTTATCAAATCCTGTCGTGGTTCAAATAATTCACTGAGCGTGGAACGTAGCGAAGTCCTCTTTTAAATCGACCATTTGGCATTTCATTTGTCTGTAATGATCCTGTTCCGAAGCAAGTTAACAGCCATGTTGGATACTATCTTTTATCCCGCAGAGTTTGCATAATCGTGGTTCTTACTACAAGCTGTCAAATTTCTACTTAACTATCTTATGATTTCATAGAACATTTTGGTTTCAATTTATTAAGTAAGAGAAAATTAGAAACATACTTTATTGAGGTCTTCTGTTCACATAACTACTCGTTTATATACACTTGCATCGGTTAAAAGAAGAAATTAGAACACTTGTTTAGTATCCACTTTAATTTTCATTGCTAAGTCTAGATATCGAATTATTATTAATATTATTAATTTTAAAGTTTTATTTTATACGTTCAATAATATAACTATTCAATTTATAAAAAAAACGAGTTTATTTATAAACAGGTTCTGCTGTGTAATTATTTTTACGCGTGCTGTTTTGTATTCTGAAGGCATTGTTTAACTATTTGATAATACCTTCAGAAAGCGAAATATAATTACACAATAGAACTTGTTAAATAAACCGTTTTTTATAAATTGAATATTGATAATATTGAAAATATAAAAAAAGACAACATCGTTCTAATCAAATCTCGTTCATTTGTCATGCATTGAATCAGTTTCCACTGGGCAGAAAGGTTATGAATTCAAATCCCATCAAGGTACGCACAACTTTTATATACTAGCCATATTAATATATTTATTTATATATATAACTTTGTACTGTATTCATTTGCGCTGGGTGTTGGGAATGCGAGATCACATCCCGAAGTGCTTAAAATAGATTTAATATACCTAAATGGTTTGTATTTATATTTTGTATGGTATTAGTTTTGTGAAGCCGTTATTTGTAATTAAAAAGGCTTTTAGTAGCTCATTAAAAGCTTTATAATTAATTTTGTCAATTTATCCCACTAACTCTGACGATCATAAAAATAATGTTGACAGAATATAAACGGAAATATTGCGTATTTATTCTGATAAAGCGAACAGCTTTTAAATATTTCTTTGTAAATATGCAATAAAACAGTTCGTTTTAATACATTTTAAGAATGGTGCAAGGTAAAGGTACATTATTATTATTTATTGGACAATTTGCATAGCGCCGTTTTTGTGAGATATCACCTCAGGGGCGCTTTACAGTTGATGCTGGTATTACAAAAGATATGAATATTACAAAAATAAAATAAAATTAAGTTAACTAAAATGAAGTATAGGAACAGGTGACATAAAGATAGAAGGTGGAAAGTCTGCAGCAAGAATCCTTGGTGGTGAAAAAACTGGACCAGCTGCTGCAGCGAGATAGTCCACCGCGTCCACCAACAGTGCCAGCACGAGGTTCGTCATCCGTCCAGGTATGTGTCTGCTGCTAATAAAGCGCTGACACAATATCCTCACATAGATACCGGATCTAGGTAGCACCGCTGTGACGTTCGACAAGTCCATCATTCATCTCGTGTAATCTTGTTCCTGGTGATTGTGTTAGTGGTGCATTGTGCCCGCAATAAAAGACTATGGTCACAACACAATCAACACAATCACCAGGAATAGGATTACATTGAGATTGAATGATGGACTCACCGAATGTCACAGCGGTGCTGCCAAGGTCTGTTATGTATGTGAGGATATTGCGTTTAATTAGCAGCAGACACATACTTGGACGGATGACGGACCTCGTGCTGGCACTGTTGGTGGACGCGGTGCACTCTTTCGCTGCCGCAGCTGGTCCAGTTGCTTCACCAGCTAGGATTCTTGCAGCAGAGTCTCCATCTTCTATCTTCGTGTCACCTGTTCCTGTACTTCATTTAAGTTAACTTAATTTCACTTTATTTTTGTTATATTTATATTTTTTGTAATGCATCAACTGTAAAGCGTCCCTGAAGTGATATCTAACAAAAGCGGAGCTATAAAAATTGTCCAATAAATAAATAAAGTATAAGGAGCACACATAAACGATTTTAGAGTTTGCTACCCTCATCATCATTATCCTGAAGTTCGCGACAGAAAATAAAAACAAAAACCGTATGTAGGGGTCTACTAAAGAATTTATATTTAAAAAAATCAACCCTTAAAAAATAAGTTTTTTTTTACTGTACTCTCTAACCGACGCTACCGACCTCGCCAAATGCCGATTAGGCAAGACCAACATTTATTTAGTATATTAACTGCTGTAATATAATTCGATTTCAGAAAAAATACTTATTTATCCGTGTGTTTGTAAGTGTTTAAAATCAATTGATAGAATGCATTTTCATCTACAGCGAGTCTACCTGTCGAGTTTCAGCTCGACCGGATATCGGGAAGCGGGTTAATTTCCGCTTCCAAGATTTTCGTTCATTCATTACTGAAAACAAAAGGAATATTAAAAAAGATGTATTTAAAAACAGGATTACGTAATAGGATTTTAAGTACACACTAATCCACTCTTTATCTGTTGCTCAGTATTTATTTTTGTATAAAAAATATTACGAAATGGTTGATGATAAATGATACAAAATAAAACAGAACAAATATTATTAATTATGCAAACAGCATGTTTTCGAGTTTTGCACGGTTTATAATGCAAGCATTGAATATGATATGACACGTCAATATAATTAGGTAATAAATACATTTATAAAAAAAAATTGTCATAGACCAGGGGTCGGCAACTAATTTCCAGCGAAGTCCGGATGATTTAAAATTTTTTTTCGAAAAACAATTAAACTTCAACTGCAACACAGATAATTTAAGATTTTACAAATTGGAACATGTATTATAAAAAATTCATAACCATAAATTTTTCATATCAACGGAAAACTATTTGGATGTTGGTAAGAAACCAGAGAGAATTTTTACATTAAAATTCAATTTTGAACCCAAATTTATTTAAAGCCAAATATTATTTCCCGTAACCAGTGAGACTTTGGTATCCATTGGAGTTTGTTGTAAGGGTAGATGGATTGCGATATTATTTATTCCACGCAGAAAGATTCTTATAAAAACACTGCAGGTGAAATTATTTCAAATAGTGCACGTTTGAATCGATAAATGCCGATTGTTTTATGATTTGGAGTCAAATCTTTTTCTAAATGATATTTAGTGGCGATATCGTTTAGAATTTTCAAATGAAAACGGAGTGGGATAACAATGACCTACATCCAAGAAAACTCGAAAGAAAGCGCATTTAAAGTAAAACAACACAATTATATTGATTTTTATATCACACTGAAATTAAAGAAATTGTATAAAACAAAAAAAAATTTGCGGTTTGGATTTGGACAGCGGACCGCTTTTTGCCATCCGCTGAAATAGACAGACAAGGAACGAAAAATGTACCTGTACCATCATATATCCTACATGGAAAAAAACATACACTCAAATTGTGTTCCGAGCAATATATATTTAAGGCAGGAATGGAAATCTCCATAATAAGCAGTAGATATCCAGTTTATCCAAAAAATAAAACCAAAGATCATCGATTTTCTAAATCGATTCATATCTTAGTTAAAAAGACATTTGGGTATCCAGCACGGTAGATCGATAAAACACTACATCAATACGTATTGAAAAAAATTGACATCTGTGGTCAGTAAGCAATATTTGCGAGTACGGTCAGAACATGATACCGACAATCGGTATGTAAAAGCCACTGCTTTTAGCGCGTCCTGATAATAAACCGGTTATTCAAAATAACTGGTTTATTAATAATGGATGGATGGCTTCTTCCCTATCGGGACCTCCAGGGAACCAAAGAGGAATGGAGAGGAACGACGATACCCTCTTTCCTCGTGGGGCCTTCAGGGAACCGGAAGGAGTGGAATCTTCCGCAATGGGGCCTTCAGGGAACAAAGGAGGAGCGGAGAGGAGAGATTAGGCCCTCTTTACTCGTTGGCCCTCTCGTCGTGGGGCCTTCAGGAAACCAACGGGGAGTGGACTCTTCCCCCATGGGGCCTTTGGGGGACCAAGAAGGAGAGGAGAGGAGAGATGAGGCCACCTCCGTAAACTCTTCCCTTGTGAGGCCTTCACGGAACCAAAGGGGAATGGAGAGGAGAGATGAGGCTCTTTTCCCTTACGGGGCCTTCAGGGAACCAAGGGGGATTGGAGAAGAGAAATGAGACCTGGGACATAGCCACATATCCACAATTGTGAAATCTATAAAAGGGACCAGGTGACTGTTAAAGGAATGAGGTAAAATGGGAGATAGCACAATGGGCTAGTGGCTTAAGTGCTCAGGGGAACTATATGTAAGCCGACTCTATAAAAAAAATGATGGACGTAAACTAACCAAGCTCTAAGAGTTGAATGAAATCGAATACATGATCCATAGACTTAATTAATTCGTCTATGACGCGATAAACTGATTTAGTTCCTACTCGGAAAAACAAAAGTTGTTAGTAATGACTTAAGACCTCATGAACTAACTCTCTTCTTTGTATCAAAAACTTCACGCGGACTGACAATGTATATTAAAGTTATAATTTCAATTTGACATTGTCAATATATTAGTATTTTTAACATTTACACATTCCTTACGTCATCTGACGTTAAGGAATGTCGATTGTTGAAAGCGTATATCGATTTCTTATTTATTGCAATGTCAATATCGGTCTGGAAATTGGTATAAAATCATCGGTAGTTATGCTTATCGATCCAATATTGTAAAGTTATCGATTTCACTGTGCTTAACCTAGTGCTCGTGTCTTTTTATCAGAAGCAGAAAAAACAAATGATAAAGAACTTCTCGGATTTACTCTCTGGAATTTCTTGGTCTGCGCCACTATTTTTAGATTGCAAATTTTCAATGTAGGTTTGAAATACTGATTTTAACCGACTAGAAAAAAAAGATTTCATATATAAAAGTTTAACTAGGAACTAGTAAGGTTAAAGAAACAGTAATATAAGAAACGTAATCGAAATAATTCTTGGGTAATATTTCCAATGACTAATATTATTACTGAGTTGGATGCGGAGAACCATTATAAGTTTATGGCATATTTTGAACGGAAAGTACCGGAAAATGTTGCCAAGTCGCATTACTACATCAACCATTTTCCATATTGCAAGGTAAACATGCAAAAATCCGAACTTTCGCAATTAGCATTAGATAGTAGGCAACTTATCCAATTATCCAAATTTAATTTCTTCTTAGACTATGTATTACAGTTATAATACGAAAAATTAAAAGCTTAATCGCTTTAGAGGAAGGGAAAAAATCAGCCTCAGGAAAAGTTAGGAATTTGCTGAAAGTTTTGTAATGTATGTTTTTTAAAATTATTTCATTTGGCATGTCTATTCGTTAAAATTTTTATTGGGCCGACTTTAATCGTACACTGGTAAAAGCAAAAAAAAACACATGGATGTTATTTGTATTATCCACGTAACTTCTTTCTTATAATGTTATGCCATGGTTTTTTTTAATAGAAGCTATAAACCTGTAGATTTATTTACCTTTAAAGAAAGTAATAAATAAAGTATCAAATTTGATCCCATGGTTGAGGTCGTATTAATCGTTCTATTATCAACCTATCTCATACGTTGTCATCTTCACACCTGAACACTGAAAGAAAGCCAGACGTGGATATAGGTAAATGGTGTTACGGACGTAACTGACGAAGTAAAAAATAACAAGATATTTTTTATTTTTTATTTTTCAGTTTACGAAATTCAAATGGGATAGAGATCTACGATATCAGGGAAGTGTGAGTGAGACAGATCGCTGGGCTAAATGGAACGTTTGTTTACTTTCAAATTTGTATAGAAGATACTTCTCATTTTTTTCTTTATTCTATGGACCAATCGCGACCCTAACTCTCCAATACCTACCGTTTTTTTTAAAGTTGAAATAGAAAATAAAAAATAAAAACATCATAAATTTTACGGGAGGCCAAAATTTCAATAAAATTTTAAACTACAATTAATATCAGATATTACTGGTTCCTTAATATCCTGAATAGTAGAATCTTTAATACCCTGGGACGGGAGTATACCAAATTTGGAAGTCTGGACTCGAATGATCAGAAAAGGTTAGAAATCAAAAGAAGAATGTTTCAATATCTTGGTCACATTACGAACAATGCCACAAATAAGTTTATTAATTCCATAATTTAGGAAGTAGTTGACTTAAAACGTAGAAAACGAAAACGCCGCACTTCACGGCTTAGCAACTCACGTACCTAGTAACTAGTAACTAGTAGGGGCGCATTTGGATAAGGCGAATGTTGACCCGGTGATAGCCAACCTCCAATAAGACAGAACCTCAGAAGAAATATTCACTTATGTCTTTGCTCCAGACAGGGTACACGTAATGCTCTTTCGACATGCTGCGAATGTTGAAGATGTGTTCGGTGTTAAAATTTTATGAAAGGTTTATTATCTAGTAACATTTTAGTGAAGTGTACTTAATTATGCAATTTAGACGAAAATAAATAAACGAAACAATAATCTATTTAGTAGATCTAATAGCATAATTTACATGAAAAATAATTGTTTTGTTTGGGGTGAACAGGTTATGGAAAAATTGTGTACCTTTAGTCTGTATCCAGTCTGTGATAGTCTACCCTTTGTTCTCCTGGAGTACATTACATGTAAGGAAGATAATGATTGTACGTGGAATGCCTTCAGCATAAACCTATGTAAATGTGTGACGTCACCCCTTGTTTATCATGCTAATCCCCTTAGCAAAGTCATAGCCAGTTTTCACCCGTTCTATCTGAAAAGGACAAAGAGCACAGGGGCTGGACGGGAATTTTCAGTAGTTACAATATTATTATTGAGTTTGTTAATCAATTCAGAATAATGTTATAACGCTATTTAAAAATAAGTTTCTTCCTTATTACAAAACTAATAAGTAACTACAAAAATTAAAAGTTTTTATTGCGATATTAAGTTTTATTATAAATTGGAAGACATACAATTTACAAGAAATTGTGTTAGATTATCATGAAGGGGGGTTTGCGAATAAACAATACACTCAAGATAATTATTGAAAATAAGTTAGCCATGAAAGCGGCAGAGTCGCAGAAGCGTTTGGTGTATAAATCACGTAAAACAATAATAACAGGACTGAGTCATTAAGATACTCACTTGTGTATACCTAGATTGCATGCAGTTGACTATACTTTCGTAGAAATTGACAGGCTTCTGGACATGTTCTTTATAATTTTAAAAGAAATTTTTTTTTGATTAGTGTTCCACTGCATTTTATTTATTGTAATATAAAGAAAATAGAAACATAATTTTTTTTATAATAATACATTTTTGATCATCATTGGTTATGTATACCTTATCAGAAAAGAGGAGTTCTTGTGCCTGATAAGAGAGCCACGATTCTAACATAAGTTTTATGTTTTAATAATATTTTTGTATAGAATATTGATTTTTCAATGTTATGATTAATTTAAGTTTTTTGATTTTATCTTTATTTCATTTATTTGTTCTGATAGGTTGACAATACAGCGCATTTTTAGTTTTTCGTCGTGGATTATAATACTAACATTCTGATTAGGTTTTAAGGAGAGTTTTTCTTTAAGGAGAATAAGACATATTTTGTTTTTTGCATTAAGTGTGAGCTGGTTATAATCAAACCATGATTTTAATATATTAATATCTTCATTTGTAAGTTTTTTTAACTATTTCCATTGTTAAATCTGTGTAATCTGCGTAAGAAATTAATTCCCCTTAAATTTTCTGTTGGAAAGTGTCATTTACTTATATATTAGAAATAATAATGGACCGAAAACCGTGCCTCGAGGAATACCAAATTTATTTGTTAGTGATGGACTAAATGTTTGGTTCAATTTTACAATTTAAAGTCTCTCTGTTTAGTAGCTCTCTATCCATTTAAGGGCTATGTGGTTTATGCCATTTTCTTTTAACTTTAATAAAGTGATGTCAAATGATTTCTTTAGGTCAATGAATACTCTTATACATTTATTTGATTTGTCCAGGGTACTCTGAATACTAGATGAGAATTTTGCAATGGCATCTTGAGTACTTTTTCCCTCTATAAATACAAAATGATTTTCATTTATTGTTGATTTTTTTTATATGAATGCATTAAGTCTTTTTTAGAAATTTTTTCAAAGATTTTCCATATATTAGATAAGAGTGAAATAGGACTATAATTAGAAACATCCTCTGGACTATCGGATTTAAATACTGGAGTAATTATGGCTTTTTATACTTGCTGCAGAAAATTCCTGTGATCTAAGCTGTTATTTATTATATGAGAGATTGGTGTAGAAACATAATTTTTAATACTTTTAAGTGTTTTTACGGAAAGACCGTTGAACCCAGAACAAAACCAAATTTGTGATATAATTTGTACAACTTCGGGCGGATTGGTTAGTTCTAAAACTTCTAGTTTAATTTTTGTGTACTGAATTTTCGTAATATTTATTTTTATATTGATTTTTTCAGCTAGATTCTTTCTCGAAGAAATCATTAAATGCATTTGCTCCTTTTTTAGGTTCCTCAATACAGTTTATTATATTATTGTTTTATATTATGCTTTTTTGTGTTATTTTTTACTTTTCTGCTTATTTTCCAAGTTTTTATTTATCAGTCCAAACTCTCTTACTGTTGTTTTCAGAATCATTAACTTTATCTTTATAGTATTTTTCTTTTGTGTTTTTTTTGAGATAAGCTAATTTATTTTTGTATTCTCTAAAATGTTTATTTAATTTTATGTCAATGGTTTTTTAGTTTCTTTGTAAAGTCTTTCTTTATGTCTTATGGACACAACAAGTCCGTGTGCTATCCATTTTTTATAATTTATGTAATTATTAATTTTATACAATTTAAATATTATCACACCCTTGTAAAAGCTCAAATAAGCGTATCATTAATTTATAAGTTGTAATACAGTCTAGCTTCATAGAACAAGAAATGACAAGAGATATCGGTGAAGTACCGTATTTTGCTAGTGGTAGACACACATATATTATTGCATTTCCGGTGCACATATTGATAATAATTAATTAAGTCCGCCCCTGAGTGTCAAACTTACCCGCTGATGCTGCTAAGTCGTTGGTTCGCCTGACGTCATAACTGCATTTGTGGACAAACACCATAATGTAGTAAAGTTGGAATCATATCATTCGGCTGACTAAGTTGATAAGTCCATGAGTACTTACCTACTTTGGTTAAAATCTGCAGGTATAAAAGCTGTACTAAGTTTGACTGGTGCTACAGTAACCATTGCATATGCTCGTATATACATTTATTCCATATACATATAATAATAATAATAATTGGATAATTTGTAGAGCGCCGTTTTTGTGAAAAATCACTTCAATCGCGCTGTACAATTTATTTCCTAGGAGCTACATTTGTTATTTAGAAAAGATACCAAAACATACTAACTTGGCAAGTCACTTCCGACAAACACACTTATATTAAAAGTTTATGCTTATAAAAGATAAAACTGCACGCAGAGGACACTATATCAAAAAACACTGGTCATCGCATGACCTTAAGTCTGCTATGGTTTTTATTTTAATTTAACTGTCTTAAAAAGCCTACAAATTGTTTTATTTTTTATTTTTATAAAGCTTCCGATTTTGTTGTCCGGGTTAAATCTACCTTCTAATAGGAAAAACTAAACCCTTCCACTCACTTTTCCACAAATGATCAGCTAGTCAATCAACACTATGCAAGTGCATTATATAAGTAAAATAAATACAAAACAATACAAGAACAACAACACGTCAACTCACCAGAGATCAAATGGGAAAAAAAATTCACCGACTCCAGATATTTTCATATCAGAGGGTTCGGCTCGGTAGAACTTCTAACAGGGCCTATAAATCCTACTGATCCCTCAACATAAATATTTAAAAAATCTTTCGTTATCCTATATGTATTCAAAATGACCGACTTTTGCATCTTTATATATAAATTTTTTGATAGATCTAATACGCCTAAATTTTTAATGAGAGAGCTAGGTATAATGCCAGTAGCCGAAATAACGAATGGTAATATTTTTATAGTCTGAGAATGCCAAATTCTTTTTATTTCGTTTCCTAAATCTGTGTATTTTCTTATTTTTTCATTAAAAGATTTTTGAATGTAACAGGAATTTGGAATAGCGACATCAATGATATAAGTTATTTTTTTAATTTTGTCATGTAAAACTATATCGAGTCTATTATGACTAATCGTTCGGTCTGTTAGTATAGTTTTATCATAATATATTGTATAAAATTCGTTTTCTAAAAATGAATTTGGTTCGTATTCATAATATGGTACTATATTACGGCAGTCAATCAAGTTATGTTTAGTTACCAAATACTGGTGAATTATTTTTAAAACTTGATTGTGCCTAAATGTATACTCGGACGATGCTAATATAGAACATCCCGATATAATATGTTCTATAGTTTCCGGAAAAGCCAAACATTTTCTACACAAATCATCTATTTGATTTGTATCTTTGATTATATGCTTTCTATAATTTTTAGTATTAATGACTCTATCCTGAACGGCAAGCATAAATCCTTCTATTTCTGCGCTCAACTCTCCAATACTCAACCATTTGTTTGACGAAAATTTGTCAACATACGTTTGGTTGAGATAATTGCGTGTTTTGAGTGTAAAATTTTATTTTACCAGGAATCTAATAATTCCTGGTTGGGATTTATAAAAATGTTGGCATTCTCATCGTATAAATTTAAAGGTGTAATATTTCTATCTGCCTTGCCAATTATTTTGTGCATTTCTGAGCTATGAGCTTTTCTATGGAAAAAAGTTCTGAGCATTTCTACCTGATTATGTTTAAAATAAGTTATTTTGACTATACCTCTACCTCCTAAATTTCTAGGTAAATTAACTCGTTCTATAGCTGAATTTGGATGATGGCAATTAAACTTTATTGGCGTAGTTCTAATTAATCTTTCTAAGTTTTCTAAATCTGTATTAGACCATTTAACTATGCCAAATGAGTACGTTAATAGAGGTATTGCCCAAGTATTTATTGCTTTTACTAATTTTTTAGCAGATAGATTGCATTTTAAAATTTTCCTGATCCTAGTTTGAAATTTAATCCTAATATCATTTTTAATACTAGTATGGTCTAATCTATTTGATTGTGGGTATCCTAAATACTTATAAACTTCATCCGTTTTCATACTAGTAATTTGGAAATTTATAAATATACTCTCGTCCCCATCTAAAATTTTGCCTTTCTCTATATGGATCGTTCTACATTTATATAAACCAAAAGTCATTTTGATATCATCTGAAAAGTTTTTAACTACCTCGATCATTTTCTCTAAATTTTGTTCAGAATTCGAAAATAATTTTATGTCATCCATATATAATAAATGAGAAATTGTACTACTCTCCCTTGTATTACCCTTAACTTTTATTCCAAACTTGCTTTTAATTAACATTTTAGATAGAGGATTCAATGCTAAGCAAAACCAAAGAGGATTCAATGAGTCTCCTTGAAAAATTCCTCTTTTAATTGAAATGCCCGGTATTACTATTTTCTTACCTTTTAAATTGATAAGTAAATTGGTATTCCAAAAGGACATAATATTTTCCAAAAAGCTAATAATAATGGGGTTAATTTTATATACATATTTAATACTTTGATCAGCCACGAGTGCGGGACACTATCGAAAGCCTTTTGGTAGTCTATATAATATGTAAATGTTGTTATCATTTTTATTTATATATTTTTAATTATTATTTTTATTTATTTTATTTTATTTTTAGTAATTTTTTTTTTTTTTTACATTTTGTTAATTTAAATTGCCGTCGGCTGTGAAAGTGGAGGTTTCTGAAATTATAGATACGACTGTCTGAAAAGGTGCGTTTTAAGTTTAGACCTAAATTCTGTCGAGTCTGCGATCATTCTCAAATCATGCGGCAGTCCATTCCAGGCTTTAGGTCCTGACACGGCGAAAGCACGCTCACCGAACTTAGTATCTGGTGTGCGCTTTGGTTCCTTCAATCTTCCGATAACTGATGACGTTGCTGACCTAAGGGTTGACTGTCGGGAATTGGAATCTTCTGGAATACACAATTCTGATAAGTAAGCCGGAGCCATTCCGTTAAGTAACTTAAATACCATCCAGCATACCTTGAACTGGATTCTTTCAGGACATTTGAGCCAGTGCAGATTTTTGAGATGCTCTGAAATGTGGGAGTATTTAGATACTCCGGTGATAAGCCTTGCCGCGGCGTTGAAAACGGATAGTAATTTGTTGATTTGACATTTGAGGAGACTTGCATATATTCCGTTGCAATAATCTAGACGTGAAACAACATAGGAATTGACTAACAATTTAGTTGCCTCTGTTGGCAGGTTTCTCCGCACTGCTTTAATTTGCCTTAATTGAAAGAACCCTTGAAATAATATAATAACCTTGCACGCTATTCTCTGGCGCAAGAAGAAGACAGATTCTGGTTAAGCCAGGCAATGTTCGCTTTTGATATTTAGAAAATAATATTTAAAATCATATGCTTGAAGGACACAAAGCTTACTCAACAATTTCGTAGTTTGCAGATTTCGTATCGTCAGTTTCTAAAGCTTGGAATAGACTGCCAAGACTGATAAAAAACCCAACGGTTTCAGAATAAGCTGTTATATTCAGAAAATCCTATCCATTATGCCATCGTTATTATTAAAAGAGGAGTACTTTATTGCATTCAATGAAAAAAGGATCACATTTTTGAATTATAATGAAACCTGAGGTGATTTTTAACTAAAACGGCGCTATACAAATTTCAAATAAATAAAATGCAAATTTACTTCAAGGTTAAAAACAAAATTCTTGCAAGCTTATTCCTCCAGATAAAAAACATTATTTTTCGTAGAACCTTGTTTTATACAAGTAGAATGGCAGAGAATTTAAATGTTTTTACCAAAGACTAAAGAAAAACACAAGAAATGCCAAGCGGACGTGTTTTGTGATTTTTTAACCATTTCGTTTTACTATGATTACGAAATTCAAATATGCAGAAGATAAAACAAAATCAGGAGAGTGTAAGCTTGACAGAGCGCATGCTAAATGGTCTGGAACCAAAAGGTACTAAGGCACTAAGAGTTTTCTTCTTTATTCTATGGTTTATACAGATAGTAACATGTCATTAAATAGCCCACTTCCAAAACAGACAATCTGTCCAGGAAGTTATATTGATGAATACAAGTAATCAGCAAATAAGTTGTCAAAGATTTGTTACTATATCGAAAGTGATACAAAACTACTGATCACCTGCTACTGGCCACCTACTTAACTGCCGGCACTTCAACATCTATTAATGCAAAAGCATCTCTATCAAGAGATTACAGCAGTCATCCATCTCTGTGTGCCGGCCTTTATAATCAAATAAATATTCCGCTGTTGACGTCATTGAACACTTACTGCTACCTACTGCTGACCACCTACTGCTGGCCACCTACTGCTGGCTACCTAACGCTGGACACTTAACGCTGGTCACCTAATGCTGGCTACCGACTGCTGGACACCTACTACTTGTCCTCTTCTGGTAGCCGCCTGCTACTGGTCACCTACTGCAGCCATCGCTGACGCCATGTCTTGGATAGATCAATTATTTCCATTTGCGTATTTAAACACAGCAGTATGCACTCTTATTATGTGCTATAAGAATTAGGATCTACCTATAAGCTATTCCCTTTGTACTTTCTGTAAAAAAATTTAATTTTAATTTGAATTTGAGTCGTCTTTAATTTTATGATGATTTGGACAAAATACCTCGAAGTGTTTTTATTTAAATCGAGGGTTATTTGGTACTTGTGGCCCGCGAAGCATATGCATACGTGTTTTTCTTTTAGTGTACATGAAACCACCAAAAAAAAAACATTCCAGTTCTTATCATATCTCGTACATGGAAGTATCTCAGTACACTGATTCAACTATCGTGACAATTTTTTCTTGTATATTCATTTTAAAAAGCGTGCACGCCGATCTTTCGTGGATAGCAGTGAGCGTTAATTAATTTTCTGCATTATCGCCGTGTGTCTCTGAGATTTTGATAAGAATACATGATGCTTTAACCTAGTAATACTATACCGAGTCCTGTCTACTTTTTTAAGTGCAGTTTTTTTTATTTTTTATTAATCAATGATATTTGGGTTTAATTTTGTAGACTTCTTTTTTTTGTTTTGTGTTTAATTATGGGTATTTAACAAAATTACCAACCGTGATGACCTGAGTACCTACTTACTAAGTTTATTAGTACAAAAAAATAAAAGGCTTTTCATTAGTATTTTACTTTATTTTAATTTTACTAATGAATTAGCCCGAATCAGATCCTTAATGTCATTACAGATTTTTTACAATGCACCACAAGCATCTTTTCCTTTTTTCAGAAAGTTATTTAATAATGTTGTAATTTTATTTATTTTTTTAGTAAAAAACAAAGACCTACATTGACGTCAAATAATAAAGACGTTGGACCAAAGAAGAGAAGAGTCATAGACGACCTGAGAAGTTTTTAAGACGGATGGACTATAAACTATTTTTTCGTGGAATTTTGAACAAACCCACTATGCTTGATATGCAATAATTATGTTTTTGTCTTGAAAGAATATGACATTAAACGGCATTACGAGGCTAAATTTCGACAAGACCACGTAAATGAATTCAAAAGAAAACTTTTTGCACAACGTCGGATATTTTGTAACGATTTTAAAGAGAGATGTATGATTATGATTTGTTATTTAGTTATGCCCAAAGCAACACTAATAAAATATTGATTGCGTGTATTCTGAAATAAAAACATATTCAATCAACTGTAAATTAAAGAAGGATGAGTTTAACAAATAATCGTTTATTCAGAATGGAGGCTAGCACAATATAAGGTTAATTAAATACATGAAATAGCAGAGGAGACTCTATTTTTAAACTAAAGGATTCTCAGGGCCGTGTGCAGGACTCGAAGAGCATCTGCATGTTGAATTTTATAAATGAAAGTCATCATAAAAGTTAAGAGGTTAATTATATAAAGGGCGCCATTTATTTCTTCTAGAAATAAAAAGATTTAAAAGGATAAAGATAACCCGTAAAACTATCTAAAGTTAAATGATGATTTACGTGAAAGTTTCTTCCAACCCGCCATGTTGTGGTACTGGTCGCCGATGATTCCGCAAGTCACAAGTAGTGTGCTCCGCTCCCAAAATCTGACCGCTGGAGAAATTAATGATTCTCCTCTTCTCTGCGCAATCTACTGCGCAGCTCACGGGTAGCAATAAAGATGTCTCTCATCGATCGATATCTTGAAGAATCGATCTCAGTCCGGGGTTTGTAGTTTTCTCCGTTACATTACCCCTCCACCAAAGAAAAGAACGGACCACCTGGCTCCGAAGCACATGACTGCATTAGATTTCTTCCTGGTGTTGGTGGTGTAGAGGAACCCTCAGGCGTCATAGTTTTGCTTCAATAGATGTGTATAATTACAAATGTTGAGATTTCCATCCTCCAAATTGAAGCAGTTAAACTAGTAGACCATCTACGATGAAAACAGGGAATATTAGCTTGAAATTCTTCTGTAAGCAGCAGCAGCAGTCCCAAACCATGAAGACTTCCAAAGATGATGGTGAAAATATAAAAATCTTGTCTTGTTAGCAGATATTTTTGAGCAGCCAGTTCCGCTTCTTCAGGGTGAGCGAGTCAATTTCTTTTCCCTAAATAATTATCTACCTAACGGGTTAACCAACAAAAAACAGGATTATACAGAAAAATTTTTTCATAAAATGTTGAAAACCGAAAAGCCTTTCAAAAGGAAAACACAGCAGCCCTTTTACTATAATGTAGCAAAATGACAAAAATTCTAGTAACAGAATGTAAACCTGGAGAAACAATATTTTTAAGAAAATATTTTTAAGAAAATAATTATTTAAAATGAAATTCAAAAGAAAGTTTATTTATTAAAAATGTTTTGTTAGAATTAACACCATCTAGTGAATTATCCTGCAAGCATATTAATATCAAGGACCCAAACCCAATCAATAGATCTAAGACCAAACCAATTGAAAAATAAATAAATCGATATTAAATAACAACTTTTTAAAAACATCCGATAGATGTCAGCTCTGTAAAAATTCGGAAGAATTTAATAAAATATTACTAGTACTAGTGTTTTAAAACCAAACAAAAGTTCAAATAGAATAAACTAATTTAAGATATTTGTGTAGATATCCAAAACAAAATTCAATGCGAAAAAAAACCCCCCCATAAAACAACAAACTAATTCATTATGCAAATATCAGAATTGTAAGGATATTTGCAGAAGGAGTTAAATGAACGCACAACATATAACATTCAACAAAAAACATTAATTTACTCAGGTACAAGATTATTAATTTGCGATGCAAAATTAATACAAAAACTCAGTACCGTTTATTTCGCCAACTTGTTAAAACAGAACCCCGAAGGTTAACAGTTAATACGAAAAACAAAATTACTTTTTGGTAATCAGAAAATTACTCGAAAGTCTGATTAATTTAGTATTGATGGTTTTGTACCTCAGATCCTCATAAAGAGAAGGTAAACCTAATCAATATAAAAAAATACAACGTGACGTTCGTATTTAGTACGCGCATATGAACGTAAATAAAACTTCTACCAAGATTTCACACTATTAAATAGTATCAAAAACAATATCAAATAGTATCAAAACAATATCAAATAGTATCAAAAACAATATCAAATAGTACATGGCCTCCCCGTAACCTCAAAACTCTTCAGTGACAGGGTCCCCATGGACTAATGATAAAAAGGACAGGAATCAAACCTGAAAGTACAATATCGTACTATCGCATATCAACAATGCATGCAAAACAAAGCCTATCACAAGACTCGTGTATATGTGGGATAATAACAGTTCTCAGCGGTTGTAACAACTTGTAACTGTTTCCACTAGATTGACAAAACATGACAGTACATGACATTAACATGACATCACAAAACAAACACAAATGGAGGATGGACAGTTCCCATTCATGGCGGCAAATAGAAATGTCGTCCACCAAAACATAAAGTGAATTTAAAGATAAAAGAAACTTTTCATGCAACAATGACATGAAAATTTTGCACCCAACAACCATGTGTTGCAAGTGACCTCATGCGTATTAGCATGATACGTTTGAAAAAGGTGACAAGATAATGTCCTTAATAGTGCCTGAGAATAAGGTACTCTGTGCCAATTATAAGAATAATATCAAAGAAATTATTGTTTCTTATAATGATCAAATTTGTAGTAATTTTCTACATTTAAAACGATATTTACGGATAACGTTAAAACGAAATTTATGATAATTATAGTCATGTGGAAGTTATTGAAATAATTTCTTTTCAAATAGTATCTATTGAATAAGAACAAATTACACGGCAATAACCTTTAAGCTAAATGTAAAGATTAAAACGATTGCAAAGTATATCGTATAAACAATATTGAATATAAAAAAAAATCCAAAACCCAAATTACAAAGAAAAAGGTAAAAAAAGGGTAAAACCTTCTGTAAAATATCTTGTTTAATGAATGTTTAGAATGGAAATTCCTGTAGAACTTATAGATTTGATATTTTAAATTAATTAAGGTCATAAAAATTGTATTATACGCCTCAACACAATGACTATTAACCTGTAAAAACTATTTTCCTGGACAAGCATACAAAAACTAAAAAATATGGTCGTACGTGAAAATTATGTTTTGTTTAATAATTAATTAAAAACAGAACCTTGTATGAATTGAAAGAATGGAAATTCAGAATTACTTGAAAACAATTGCCGACAAATAAAAATTAACCTATAAAAAATTTAGTTCCAACTGAGCTCGTTGAAAAAAAGATTTAAAACATTCCCTGTTCGTTGAAAACCCTTTTCCCATAATAAACAAAATATGAGCATTGAATATTAATGGTCCTATCTTGTATATTAAAAGTTAAAAAACTAAATAAATTATAAAAGAAAACCTTCAAAAAGCAATTTGCCGACAGCAAAGGAAAACGCAGATCAGGCAGGTGTGACGTCTCGCTCCTAGTCCTGAAGCATTTATCCAATGTTGAAACAGCATTTACTCTGAAAAGCATGTTTTGTGTATTTCATTATTGAGTAAAAACAAATGCAACATTTTAATTTTAAAATACAGGAATTAGAAAAAATATATTATATTATGTTAAAGTATATTGAAAGTGACAATAAAATTCCAAATTTAAAAATCATAAATCTTTGTAACTATATTTTTATAATTTAAGAACACAATAATATGTGTAAATGGTTTACTAAGAGTTGAACACTTTTATGTAACAATCATCCACATGACTTAAAACGTAATATTAACTTTATAAGGTGAAAAAAAGGTTATTATTGAAAGGAAATTACGGATCAATAAGGTTGCTATAATATTTCGAAATAATACAATTACAGAAATTAAGGAACCTATAATATAGTTTCATTCACTGAAATTCAAAGAAAAATTAACAATCGCATGATGTTAAAGTTATAGTAGAGGTTAAATAAATAACTTACTCCGTATTTTTTTTTTAAAATGAGATGCGAAGAACTACTGTCCGCATCATGATCATTTCTAGCGCCATTCGTGAACGATGAAATATGTACCTAAATACTCTGTTAGGACAAAATAAAACAAATTAGCACACAATAACCATTATCTCGTTAGGATTTTAAAAAGCTACGTATAAAACGTGGTAAATAATGAGTAAATACTCAAGATATAGCAAGAGGCACACAAGATGAGTTCAGATTTGAAAGCGGGAACCAAAATAAAATAAATTTTAAACTAAGAAGAAGAAAAAAGTGTGAACTTACGAAATCCTCGGTGAACCAAACCACAACGTTGAAAAAAAAACTTTAAACACGACCAAAATGATATTGACCACACGTGTCTAAAAAAAATTCTACCTACTAGGGTGAAAAAGATGACATTCAAAATGAAAAATTTACAAAAAAAATTCAACCGATATACACACGTTGCAGGCGCCATTGTAACGATTTTAAAGAGAGATGTATGATTATGATTTGTTATTTAGTTATGCCCAAAGCAACACTAATAAAATATTGATTGCGTGTATTCTGAAATAAAAACATATTCAATCAACTGTAAATTAAAGAAGGATGAGTTTAACAAATAATCGTTTATTCAGAATGGAGGCTAGCACAATATAAGGTTAATTAAATACATGAAATAGCAGAGGAGACTCTATTTTTAAACTAAAGGATTCTCAGGGCCGTGTGCAGGACTCGAAGAGCATCTGCATGTTGAATTTTATAAATGAAAGTCATCATAAAAGTTAAGAGGTTAATTATATAAAGGGCGCCATTTATTTCTTCTAGAAATAAAAAGATTTAAAAGGATAAAGATAACCCGTAAAACTATCTAAAGTTAAATGATGATTTACGTGAAAGTTTCTTCCAACCCGCCATGTTGTGGTACTGGTCGCCGATGATTCCGCAAGTCACAAGTAGTGTGCTCCGCTCCCAAAATCTGACCGCTGGAGAAATTAATGATTCTCCTCTTCTCTGCGCAATCTACTGCGCAGCTCACGGGTAGCAATAAAGATGTCTCTCATCGATCGATATCTTGAAGAATCGATCTCAGTCCGGGGTTTGTAGTTTTCTCCGTTACAATTTACTAGAGCGGCTCAAGAGTCAACATGCTATGTAAAAGCTAGTTATGCAGTAGCCATGATACTAGCAAAAAAATCGAAGCCATATTTTTTTATTTTTATTATTTTATTATTTAATACATGTTTACAAGTTACATTTTTAGACATTTTTTTATCTACCATACTAGGCTAATGCCCGTGTTGTGGTAGTTATACATGAAATAATAATAACAATGACATAAAAGAACTAAAAAATACTTATAGTATCATAAGTATGTAAGTATAAATCATAATGAAGTAATAATAAAAATAACTTAGAAGAACTAAAAAATAATATTTTATAGAAACATAAGAAAGAATTAGAGAAAAAAAGAAAAAAAAAATTTAATGATAAATAAAACTAAAAACAAATATATTAAAATTAATAGTAAACTGAAAAATAAAGAAAAAGTATATGTATATTTAAAAAGATACAGATAAAAATTAAAAATATTAAACATTAAGATTAAAATATAAACATAATTAATATAGATTGTTTAATGCATATAATTGTTTGTGTGCAAGTTTATTTATCTTAGGTATTATCTATAAGACAACATGTTTATGTTCAACACTTAATTTTAATTTTCGTGATATGAGACAAGTTGGAAAAGAAGTTTTTAATAATTTTTTTTTTGTGTTAGGAACTCATATAATCTTTAAAGATTATATGATGGTGAAGTGAACTTTCAGATGGTAAAGTGGTTAAGGAATGTTTGGAGAGTATCGTTGAAATTTTTTGCCCAGAAAAGAAAACGGATTTCTCAAAAATAAACCTGTCTCGTCAAACTATTACCAGGCGTGTCGATGACACTGGAAAACATATTGAAGATAATTTGAAAAACAACCATCTAAGTTCATATTTTATGGTCTAGCGTTGGATGAAAGCACAGACCTAACAGATATCGCCCAAGTGGTGATTTTTATCAGGGGTAGTGATGTCCGTTTTAATAAAATAGAAGAATTAGCGGGACTTTATCCACTTAAGGACGCTACTTGCTCACGAGATCTGTTAGGAGCTGTTACATCGACATTGAATCGCTTTTCGTTACAACTCAACAACCTATCGGGCTTAACAACAGATGATTCCCCAGCAATCATTGGAAAATTGATTGAAAATGAGGCCTGTAAAATTGGTAAAACTTCGATGCTAAATTTTCATTGCATTATTCATCAGGAGAATTTATTTTCCAAATCCCTTAAGATGGATCATGTTATGAAGGTAGTCATCAAAACAGTGAATTTTATTAAGTCAAAGGGGTTGAATCATTTTATGCAGAAGTAAGATGGCTGACCCATGCCAAAATGTTGAAAAGAGTGTTTGATTTGAAGCAAGAAATACAATCATTCTTCCCAAGCAAGTCAACAAGTGAATTTGAAGGCAAGGAGTGGGTTAGCGACTTTGCATTTCTGGTCGATATTGTTAGCAACATAAATGTTATTATTAATCGTCAATTAATAATATGTATGTTCTTATTTCCTCATTCCAAATGAAACTTGGGCTTTGGGAACAACAGTTAAGAACAAAAATCTTCACTCACTTTCCTACATTGTTTTTGCAGCCAGACGTCACACAAATGGCGGCGGATAAATACGCTTTGTTGATATCCGACTTGAACCTGGAATTTGAAAACCGATTTCAAGATTTTAAAAAGCATCGTGTGCCTTTTGCTGCATTTGAAACGTCATTCTCCGTAGACGTGAATTTATTGCCAGGAATTTTACAAATGGAACATTGTGAAATGTGTTGTTATGCACAGTTAAAGGAGAAATTCAATCAGGTTGGTTTGGAAGAGTTTTACAAAACATATTTGGACAAGGAGAAACATCCTGCATTTTAAAAACATGCTCTATCGATTATTTCGCTATTTAAAAACACTTACACTTGTGAACAGCTTTTTAGTCGAATGAAGTATATCAAATCTCAAATGAGAAAAGGAATCACAGATGAACATTGGAAAACTGTTTGCATGTAGCAACAAAATCAAAAGTTATCAACATTGATGCACTTAGTTCTGACAAACAAAATCATACGTCTTACTAAAATTTATTATATTTTGTTTATTTTTTGTAATGCCCAACTCTATTCTAGTAAACATGTTTGACTCTAATTTTTGTTTTCTTCTTAAAAAAACAAAATATTTCTTGTTTGCTTTGAATACTAACAGAAATTTTGTTGTACGGCCCGGTAGAAAATCTCATTTCAAAAATCTGGCCCGGCTGCTGAAAAGGTTGGCTACCCATGATTTAAATAATTTTACATATCAAGGGTTACTGTGGGCTTATTAAGTTAAGTGATTATTATTTACAGTTTTTTCTTGATCCGGGCCACACGTCTCGTACAATTACACTTTGAATTCACATTTTAATCGCTCAATCGCGCACGACGTATTCAGAGAGACATTTTGTTATTCTTCTTTTATTCCTTATTGCTTCACATTATGAGCCTATAATACTGGTTAAAATAGACCAATAAAAATATTTGTCAAGTCATTTGGTTCAGTACTTAACAATTAATATAAAAGATCACGTACAAAACACATCATCTTAATATATTATGATTTATGAGTATCCATAAAAGTTTTTCCACGCACTTAAATTTTTTTATTTTTCGTATTTTGATATGGTGTTTTATTTTCTATGACTTTCACCTCTAAAGAGATTATTTTATTATTTCTTTAGCAACCTCTAACCAACTATGACTATTCGTTTTTTTGGTGGAAAGAGTCAACGAAAACCTATTCGGGGAATCTGGTCTGTATTAGAAAACGCAGATTTTTATTTGGTACTAGGTGACTTGTACCCTGCGTTGCACGGGGACGTACGAATTGTTTGGGGTAAAGTTTTGAGGTTGTGATTTTTTTTTTTTTTTTAAATTATGTTTATTTATTTATAAAATTTTACATCTTCTAGCTAACATATTCTTTTCTAGGACTACTATATTACTATTTACTACATACATACTAAAATTTGGACTTCAATTCTAGTGTACCTGTCAACTAGGTGCATTTTAAAAGTTTAAATAGTATTGTTTTATTTTTGTAAGTATTTATTGCACTTGATCGTTCCATGCCTTCCGCGGGCGTCCTCGAATTCTTTAACCAATCCCTTCCAAGTCATACATTGTCCTCTATTCTTCTTCCATCTATTTCTTCGTTCATATCGTACGCCTCATTTTACCACAAATAATTATTAGATTCATGTCTTTTCTACCATTCACTTCATGTCATATTATGAAATCCTCATTTTTACTGTTAAAAAACTATATCATATCGACGATGTTAGTGGGAACAAAGAGAGAGGTGACATAACATTTGAATATTTGTGACAACATAGAGAGGGGTGACATAACATTTGTATGTTTGTGAGAACATAGAGAGGGGTGACATAACATTTGTATGTTTGTGAGAATATAGAGAGGGGTGACATAACATTTGTATGTTTGTGAGAACATAGAGAGGGGTGACATAACATTTGCATGTTTTTGAAAACATAGAGAGGGGTTGGGTTGCCAGACGTCCTTTATTTTAAAGGACGTCCTCTATTTCAGACCCAAAAATTGATCTTATCCTCTAATTTAAAATCTTCAATAGAGGACAATACTTTGTCGTTTAATTTGGAAAAAATAAATGAATCAGCGTGATTTCACGCGATGTGCTGCGAGGCGGCGGGCGGGCGCGGCGCGGGCGGCTGAGAAAATATACAATACGTAGAAATAATACAATACGTATTCTCCATCCCCGTTTCTAATGCCCAAGCCGAAAGGATTTTTTCCTTGTGTACGAATACGTGGAACAAAAACCGAAATAAGTTAAATATTGATACTGTAAAAGCAGAACTACAAATAAAGTCGAATTTCAACATGAAATGCAAACAATTTTATAATTTCATTATAGAAAACGAAGAAGCTCTTAGAGCAGCCAAAAGTAATACCCAGTATTAACTTTATTTATTACTTTAAATGCAAAATGACTAATTAAGGTCGTACTACTTACTTGGCTTCGATTAACATTGTGTATTAACATTGTTTTTTTATTAATAAATGTAACTACTGATACCATAACAGCATTTTATTAAAAAAATATTGATGTCCTTTATTTTCATCATATGTCCTTTATTTAATCGTATCAAATCCTCTAATTCATAAAACGGGAGCTGGCAACCCTAGAGAGGGGTGAAATAACATTTGTATGTTTGTGAGAACATAGAGAGGGGTGACATAACATTTGAATGTTTGTGAGAACATAGAGAGGGGTGAAATAACAATTGGATGTTTGTGAAAACATAGAGAAAGGTGAAATAACATTTGTACGGTTTTGAGAACAAAGAGAGGGGTGACATAACATTTGAATGTTTGTGAGAACATAGAGAGGGGTGAAATAACAATTGGATGTTTGTGAAAACATAGAGAAAGGTGAAATAACATTTGTACGGTTTTGAGAACAAAGAGAGGGGTGACATAACATTTGTACGGTTGTGAGAACAAAGAGAGGGGTGACATAATATTTGATATGAGGGAGAGTGGAATTAGCTTTTAAGATAAAATAAACTTCACATTAATATTTTTTAATCGTATTCAAAGTAAGCTTACTTTCGTTTGTCAATTTCTTCCAACCAGCTAAGAGAGAAAAATCTTGAATATTTTCATAATCAAAAAACAAATGGATTTTTGTTTCCTTTATTTCATTGGGTAGGAAGAGCATAGATAAAAACGATAAATTATTTGTATAACCGATCTGTATAAACAAAAATGAAATTTATCAAGCTATTTTTAACTTCGTTGTGCATGCTAGTTTAATCCTTATTACGCGTTTCACAACAATGGTGAAGAGAAATTTTAATAAATTTTATCGCCTATTATTGGATGCCGTGCGGAATTTCCACTTTAGCTATCCAGAAGAAAATGTGTTAGGATTTTATTAATATTTGACAAGGGTATCACTGTGCGACGCGGAGGTCATATCATTAATGTTTACACGTGGTGCAGAGGCTATTCAAAAATCAACCCATACAAACTAAGTTTATTTACAATTTTCCACCTAATTGCACCATCTCTTGTGCTGGCTAGTAGCTAATTTCAAAGTTTTTTAAATTATTTATTTTTTAGTTTGACTGAAGATAGAATTTTCATCCACAGGAATTCGATTTTAAACTTCTGTGAACTTTTGAAATGTATTTTAAAACCTTTTTTGTTTTGACTGAGGATGGAATGTTCCTCCCCATGGACTGAAGTTAACTGCGCCGAATCTCGATTGGATAGGACCGACATTTCTTTCGCATATTATCTGCCGTAATATCATCAAATTTCAGAGAAATGGGTATACGTCGGCACGTGAACGCAACTTGCCACCAATTACACTAAACTATACAACGTTAGCGGGCTGTTCACATTGTTATTTCTTTCGTACACATATTTTCTTTGAATGGCTATTCATTTCATAAGCGGTGTACCATTTTGATCGATAAGTATCAAAATACAGTGCCTTTTTTGTAATGTCATCGTATAAATGTTATAATTTTAGATGTTTAAAAACTTTCGATAGATACATTTCTTCTTTGAAAGGAGGTGTTCCTAAGGCAAATATTTTTTATAAATACTTCCAGATTTAAAAATCCTACGATAATAATATCCTGTGAATTTTAACGGGTGTGCGCTAATATAATATAATTTCTCGATGCACACATAAAATTATTCACGATAAGCTTGAAACCACTTATCGTCTTAGCAATATTCACATTAAAGTTCCTTATATCAAAGAAATTTAAGGAGTAATAATTTTTTTAAAGAGAGCATTGTTCTTAACAGTCTTTAAGAATGTAAAATCCAGAAAAAATTAGAAAAAATATATATAAATTCAATTTTCGTAATCAATTTAAGTACTAATAAGAAACACATAAATTATTGATATTTTGTATGTGCTAGTTACAGTATAGATATAGATTCTTGTTTGAACTCCGGCTAATAATACTAGAGTTATGTACAGTACAGTGACAATATTGTTCTCAACAAATACTGAAGCGACTCTAAAGTACACTAAACGTATCAGTGGTGTAAGACAACGAATACTGAAGCGACTCTAAAGTAAATGAAACTTATCAGTTGTGTCAAACTATTTTTAGTAATTAATGTGGAAAATAATTAATTTATTGAATAAAAAACACCCCTAGGTCACCCCAAATAGTTCGCTACGTTTGATTACATAGCAGGAGTGCCCTGGTTCATGGGGTGAGGTTTTTTAGGTCTTGGCGGTAGATGCGTTTGCCCACTGAGGGAGACCTTATGACCTCTCCAGTCCGTCACTCCTGGTCACATTGACTTCCAGATTCCTACCCGCCCCTCATACGTTTCTCCATCACAGAACTTCCCTTTCCTTAAAAGATCCTCCAAACAGCATCTCCTAGAGTACATAGACCCGGAGTGAATTTTTTTCATCAGGGTCTCTTGTGAGAAGCAAATGTAGAAAAAAAAAAATTATAATATTTTCTTCAGGATTCAACAACTAGGTGACGCGTACCAGGCGTTGCTAGGAATTATCCTTAGGAGATGGACATAAACCAGTTTATACTTTTCTGTAGGCCTTTTTAAGATAAACAATTCCGTAGTACATTTTTTGGATGTACGAGTACCTCACAAGGTTTAGCCCGCGTTAGCAATGGAAGCGCCCGAAATAATAATTTTTACTACTTGATTACAAAACATCGACTTTTCTCTAATTTTTATAGATGTAATATTCATGTATTATATAAACCTTCCGGAAAAAATTCTCTAAATTATCTAAATAATAGTGAAAACCCTAAAGAAGGGAAGAACTAAGCGTACAAACCGACAGACGCGGAGAGCGGCTCTGTTTCATATTGATGAGAGATTTTTCATTCAAGAATTTTTTTTGTAAAGCTGTGTATTACTCGCTCACATTACACCGCTGAAAAATAAAGTGCAGTGATTTGCGATTTGTGTTTAATTTGAGGCGTGAAAGAATTTTTCAAAAGAAACATAATATGGCTTCAGATTAAAAATGTTACAAACTTACATAAGTACATATTTGAGCTTGGTCTGCTATCAATATGGGTGTACTCATGCTAAATATTTGTATTAATACCAAGTCTCGGAGGGTGGTTGGTTTGTGTCAGAATGATGTAATCCTTCACACGGGACTCCACGATCCGACCAATTTGAATTTAGAAGCTAGGGGAGTTTTAGCGGGGGTGATATATAACGGTTTTCCGAGGCTAGTTACAATCTAGATACCTACACCTACAGTGCCCACGGACATACCTCCAGAGGGGTGGTTTTCTATGAACATGTAGCTAGATAATATGGGTTTGTAGCTACATGAGATCAACATGGTCAGTTCTTAAATATAAGTTTGCACACATTTTATGATTGAACTTTTTTCACATTTATTTGAGTTCTCTCGTCTGCCTAGATGTGTTTATAGTCGAAAACTTTGTCGAAAAATTTAGTAATATATATTTTACGCCTAATCGGAGCCGTACACCAAACTTTATAGCTAACGATCACACACAGGATGGACCGCCAAACAACACTGTCTTTACAAACACTACTTGCTTCATTCACATTTATACACCGTCAATTTACAATTTACTTCTTTTACAATTTACATACGTGTTAAAAATTCTCTTTACACTCCCTTCTTCGTTCTTTCGCTCTACACGTCCAAACCATCTAAGCGTCCCTTTCTTAAATCTTACCCTGTTTAGTAAAAGTTTCAAAACCTAGATTTGTGGGAGTTTAGGTATTAAGTTGAAGGGTAAATGTTTATAGACATATGTTTTTGATACATTACGTTTATTATTCGATCCGACACCGCGTCGGAGGATGTAGTTAGTGGCAAATTTTCCATGTCCAAGATTGACACCAGATGTAAGCGGAGATGGCGGTAATGAAGTCGGAGGCTCGATTCCGGGTTGGCGGAGACCGGACTTGTAGATGGTGTTCAGCCCTCGGGATAACGTTGAGTCTTTCTGGTACTCCAGTGTAAATTAAGAGAGCCAAAAGTAGGGTTGACCTGTTCGGCAGAAGACGCGAGCGCGGATGGGCTCGTTGCGCGGAAGAGGTAGGCCAGCGATGATGGTGCAGGCCAGGGGTGATTTCACAAGGCCAAGGCACTGTTGGAATCCCGCGGAGTCGTTGATAATATGTAACCTCTCTTTTAGGTTCGTGCAACGCTGGGCATAGTAGATCCGTGACCCATGGCGGCCCGGTGAGGTGAGGATGTAAAACGGCGCGGGAGGCCCCGGCCTGTGCGCGTGACAGGGGCAGCGCACGGGACCACACGCTCTGTAGGCGGCTGGCGCTTGCCCGGAACTCACTTCCTGTAGCTGCTAATTACTGACTGACCGAAGTACCTCGACGTGGCTGCTATATATAAAAGCGCAAATGCGTTCGAGAACAAACCAGCAAATCGCGTGTAGATAGATGCGCCGTACCTTCGATGTTTCGCTAGTAGGTTCTAAGGCTGCTGGCACTATCTGGGGCATATCGAACCGTTGCTTCGGACGCTTTGCCAATTTTGGCTGGTATATTACCAATCGATCTAGAAATTAGGGAGGTGTTAGCGAAGCAGCGATTAATCCGTGGATCCCCGGCCAACCACCTTGGTGTCGTCCTGACACCGGGTGGACCAGGAACTCTCCCAGGACTGCTCCGAACGATGAGGGACCTGTCGCTCAAAGAGTGGCAGGTCCGTTGGGATAGGTCGAGCAAGGGAAGATGGACCTTCTCCTTCTTCCCTTCAGTTAAACTCAGAATGGAAGGGGCCTTCCTCAAACTGGACCATCACGTTACGCAGCTCCTTTCAGGACATGGGGAATTCAGGGGAAGGCTTCACAGCTTTGCCCTGTCCACCCACCCCAATTGCGCTTGTGGCAATAATTACCAGTCGGCCGAGCACATTCTGTGGCACTGTGAGATTTTGAAGGATGCCAGAGACGAAATGATAGAAGGTCTGAATGTCCCCATTAGACCGGTGTGGAACACCGATCTTGTTTCTAACAGTGTGAATTTCGAATGTTTGAGGAAGTTTACTAGGATCTGGGTTGAGAGATGGCCTGTGCTTAGAGTCGTTGACTAGTGTAATAATTGGGAACTCCCGGTGTACTGCTCCTGCGCCATGACTTATTATTTTGCAACTCTTTCATTATTGTATATGCTATTCTGTTTTTCTTATTTTATTATTCTTATCTTATTTCTTTTTCTTACTGTACCAGCTGTTGCAGATGATTTCCATTCGTTTATATTTTGTTTTTTTAATTAACTTGTCTTGTACTTTTTAATTCTTATTTTCTGTTTTCTCTTCATATGTTTCTTTTTCCCTGTCAAGGTTAACACACTGTTTTTCTTTTTACAGACACTGTAAGCACTCTTATATATTTGTGTTTACTAATTATCTCTCTTACTTTACTTTGTTATCTTATTCAATACTCACTGTCCTCTTTACAGACCATGCAGATCTTATTTTTACACTTTTACTTTTGTTTTTACTTATTTACCGTTGCCCTTATGTGGCACTTTTTGGATTGATTATTGTTTTTCATTTTTCCTCTTATTTTCTCTTCTTTTTACATGTATTTTTTCCGGTTTTCTTTTCTTTTTTTTTAGTAACAGCAACGAGTTTACAGGCGAGAACTGAACTCCGTTGTCTGTTTTGTTTTGTTTATTTTTCCCATTAGGGGTTGGATAACGGGCCTCGTCCCCGCATGCACGACTGGAGCTCCTTATTATTCTTTCTTACCGGGGGACTCCGCCAATCACCTGCGCCACCCCTGATGAGCGTTGGTGGTCAGAGGGGTGACTGTGCGGGCTGGGGTAACCTCCACCCTGCCTCCGACCTCCTGACGCTTCTTTTCCCTAGGTTCTTTAGGGTTTTATCCCTCTTTTTCCAATACTTATCTTCAGGGCACCACCGGGTGGTCGGCTAAGGGGTGTGGAAGTCCTGACCTGCACCAGTCGCCCCAACCACCACCAATTTCTCAACAGGACTGCCAGTCGTGGTTCGGCGAAACTCCCCCGTCACTCTATTGTTTACTTTACTTTTATGTGTTTACAGGTACTGGAGTGTGGGTCCCCTCCACCAACTATCTGCCTGACACTTGAACTTGATTGTTTTGTTGTTTATTTTTCTGTGTTGTCCTTAGTTTAGTACTTGTAAGCGCTTGCATACCGCTTCATAACACCGTATGCGGGGACTTTGAAGGCCTAGCTTCATTTATATAAATTGTAGAGCCGTTTATTCAAAAAAATTAGATTCATGCGAGAGCTCCGAAGGGGTGACCATAAGTCACCTATACCGGGGTGGGACAGGGTGGGTGTACCTTCAAAGTAGGTTCTAAGGCGATGCGGGTTGCAAGTATGAACGTTCCGGAACCTTCTAGTTAGGTAGATGTCAAAGCCAGAGTTGACACAAACACAGTATTAACCCTGATTGGTTATTTATTAGATTGGTTTTGGGAAAATTAGATTTAGAATAATATATAAGGATTATCTGTAAGTGACCTCATCACACTTTGATAATGCCTTCAGAAAGCGAAACTTTCAGCTTTCACGCATAAACGAACTTGTTTAAAAATGAACCGTTTTTATAAATTAAATATGAAGTTTATTCAAACTGTGTTTGAAGAATCTTCCTCTATGACCATTCACACAGAACAGGGTGTGAGGAGTCGGGAATGAAAGGCGTGATTTCTGCCACAGCTGAAGTATGTGAGGTTTAATGAATATGCAGCCGGAGTTCCGAATGAGGAAATCTTCACTCACTTCGCTTCTATGTGAGTTATGCATCTACACTGAATCCACTGATCCTAGACTTATCACGGCCATTCAAAATGAAGGAAGCTTAATAAACTCGAGAAATGTGTTTCGATGATGCTTTCTGCTAATTGTTCTCATCAAAGTACCAGGGAAAAATTTCAATAACTACCTTTATTTATGTGTTTCTTATCAGTAATGAAATTTTCGACAATCTGATGTAAAGAAACTCTTCAGGCCTCTGATATATTTTGAATCAAGGTCGGAGTATTTCCGCTTTGCAATAAAATCCAAATAAATTGAATATTTATGAACGTATCCAAAAATGCAAAACTGCCTTTGAAAGGTAATAAAATACGCTTCCAAATTGTACGATTGAAAATAAAAATATAATTTTTGATTAAATCATAGAAAAAAAATGGCTCGTCTTACGATTTTTGTGACTAAAATTATTGATAACGAAAACATATATAAAAATACATAATACTCATATTTATTAGACAAATATATAACAAACGTTAGTGTCACCTCACTTATCGTAGTTTCATATAAAAATTGTATGTATTTTTATATATGTTTTTTTGTGACTAAAATTATTGATAACGAAAACATATATAAAAATACATACAATTTATTAGACAAATATATAACAAACGTTAGTGTCACCTCACTTTTTGTAGTTTCATATAAAAATTGAATGTATTTTTATATATGTTTTTTGTGACTAAAATTATTGATAACGAAAACATATATAAAAATACATAAATTTATTAGACAAATATATAACAAACGTTACTGTCACCTCACTTTTTGTAGTTTCATATAAAAATACACAGTAAAAAATTCACGAAATTTGATATTTTTTCAATTTGCGTTCTGAACCTTTGATTTCAAAAACGTACAAATTTTAACTATTCTGTGGTTAATTTGCATATTTGAATATACAGCATGATGTTTTTCATTCTTACACCGTTTAGATCATATTTCTACCTATTACTATTTTGACCATGAATGATAATCATTTAAGCTATTCCCAAAAGTCAACAAAGTAGTATGAAGGATTATGACAATTCTGCAAATTTCTTACTGTTATGCTTTTAAAACTTAATTTCTCTCTCACAAGTCACATAATTTATTTACATATTTATAACATTGGTTTACAGACCATTAAAAAAAATTACATATTAAAAAGCATATAATACGAACTGAAAGGCAGTAGAAATGGACGGAGAGAATTGTAGGTATCAATCTGCAAATTAGCTGCACCCGAATAAAGCACACACAAAAACATACATCAATAATGTAATGATTTCTGAACTTAGTTTTAATAAATGATACATGCGTGTATATCATGATATGTTTTTCTAGTTAAAGTGTAGTCTATTAACTTGTATGTATCCTACAAAACCTTTTGTAATAGAATAAAGATTATAACATTATTAATAAGTACTTTCATGATTATATGTCAACGCCGAGTGAATGATTTGTACAAAATAATTATTTATAAGATATCTGTTTATAAGCATCTTTGTGTGGGTCTAATTTAATTTAATTTAAATTTATTAATCTTAATATGATACAGATAACAAATGAAAAAAGTTTTTTTTTTAATATAATCGCTACACCTTTTTTGAGATGAAAGCTAGTGTAAAAAAGGTGGAGACGAAGATGTTTTAGTATAAAGTTTTCAGAAAGAGCAAGAAAGCAAAAAAAATTAAACAAATAATAGATATGAAAGAAAAAAAATAAGAGAGGACACTAGGTTTATCTTATATCGTATTATTGAAAAATATTATATTATATTGCAGGGTATAATGTATTAAGAAATATTATTGAAAAAGTTTTTTATTAGTACTTTTGAATTTTGAATAATTTATTTCTATTCTAATATTAACGAGCTATTGGTTTAACCATTTAACTACAAAATATTTATAAAATTTCTGGGCTTTTATGATGTTACAGCATGGGATAGTTATTATGTACATGTACAGAAGCAGGCGGGTAATGAATTCGTAAATACGTCCTTCCAATGAGTGTCAAAACGTTTACAATATCGCCTTGGATGAAAAGTAAAAAAAAGTTTCTTTCGCATGAAGCTCTCTGTTTTCGCTTTAAGCAGTGAATTCTGATCACTTCCAGTGGCTAATTTGACTTCATACCATTCTGAATACTGACAGCCTCCTTCCTTCTCCCCGGGGACTTAAGGGTTGAGCATTTATATTAGTTGCCAGGCTGTGAGACTGTAAGGCTGTAAGGGTAGAGGGTAGTTATTTCCACTTCCGTCTGAAAGGCGCCTTTTAAGATGAGGCGAAAGTGAGAGATCACCTGAAAATAATAATAAAGATGACACTTTTTAATATGAACTTATTATATAGAACATGTATTATTCCAGGAAATTTCGGTTACGAGTACAGTACACTCATCTAGTTACTATAAAAAACCCCAGAAATCAGTATCTACCATCAACTTAACTCTTGTAAACGAAATCTGTTTTATTGCCTGGATAGTACCATAGTTATATTTGAAAGATTAACGATAGTAAGTAGTAAAGTGAAATAATTTTTGCAAATGAGGTATATTTTGTATTTGTTTGATCTTTCCCGCTAAATGAATATATCCTACTAGTGCTTATCTCATTTGACCAAAAACATCATATATTATACAATATATACAGGGTACAAAGAGTAAATGTGTGATGTTGAAAAATTTATTCATTGAAGACAATATTAGCGACTCTCAAACGAAGATTTGAAACAGAATTTTATTTTTTTATTTTTTATTTATTGCACAACAGATAGATTATCCAATTACTGTACAATTCTCAATTTGACAATCTTAACTCCTATGAAGATAATTACTATACAAATAAAACTTTAGGCTATTTAAAGAAGAATTATATATATCTAGTGCTTCTGAGATTTCATTCAATAGCACCATTCCTCTTGTCATGCTATGTTGTGCTAGAATATCTGTTCTGCCGTATGGTATAAAAAGATTCGGTCACAAATCCAGAGCTCAGAGCAAAGCCCAGGCAAGGGTTCAATTCTATAATGCGACCGAATCCAGAGCTCAGACCAAAGCCCCGGCAAAGGTTCAATTCCTAGATGCAACTGATTCCAGAGCTCAGAGGAACGCCCCGGCAAGGGTTCAATTCGAGATGTAGAAGATGAACCGGATTCGAGAGCTCAGAGTAAAGCCCCGGCAAAGGTTCAATTCCTAGATGAACCGCATTCGAGAGCTCAGAGCAAAGCCCCGGCCAGGGTTCAATTCGAGATGTAGAAGATGAACCGGATTCGAGAGCTCAGAGTAAAGCCCCGGCAAAGGTTCAATTCCTAGATGAACCGCATTCGAGAGCTCAGAGCAAAGCCCCGGCAAGGGTTCAATTCGAGATGTAGAAGATGAACCGGATTCGTGAGCTCAGAATAAAGCCCCTGCAAAGGTTCAATCCCTAGATGAACCGCATTCGAGAGCTCAGGCTAAAGCCCCGGCAAGGGTTCAATTTCTAGATTTGACTGAATCAATTTCAATTGTTTCAAAACCGTTTCGATTTTACGTTTGAGAGTCGTTAATATTGTCTTCAACGATAAAATATTATACATAATTAAAATTTTAAAAAACAATGTTAAGGTCCGTCTACATGATGAATCTTAGTTCCACAAACTCGAATTTTCGCAAGTAAGCAATGTAAGCATGAACGTTAAGACGGTAAAACGATATACCGGTCAATTTAGCAGTGTAAGCATGTACGTTAAGACGGCGTACGCTTATAATGAATGTGATTTTTGCACAAACTGTTTGCGCATGCAAGTCACTGTGGCATGGAAAATGACAATGACATGACATGGACAATGAATTGAAATTATTAAAAAAAATTTGCTACGATAAAATTATAATCATAAAGGGCAAAAATAAATTAATTCATAATCTGCTCTTCCACAGAGATCGCACCTAAATTATTCCATAATCTGCTCTTTCACAGAGATCGCAGCTAAATTTATTCATAATATGCTCATTCACAGAGATCGCAGCTTATTTAATAATTCAATTCCTTTTTTAGTTATCCTTTAAAATATTAAGATTAATTATTTGTTTGATCCTGAACATGCGCAATGAATTTGAACTGAGAACTGAGTTTGTCCTTTTACAAACTCAGTTCCTCCAGGAGAGGCATACAGATACAATACGGAATCGGTGATTGTATTTGTATGTATTTCTTGAAAAAAAAACAGTTTGGATTGAATAAAAATATTTATTCATATTCATATTGTGGATGTACAGGCTCAAACAAATAATTCCACTTAATATTTCAAAGCTTGACTTGCAAAAAGTGTGTATTACTAAAATAATTCATTTATCGTAATCTATGAAAGTTCAGATTATGAATTGTTTTAAGTTTTCCCTTAATATTGTATTTTTTTATGTTACCAGTCTAGCTCACTGAAAAATCACGGAACGCCACTGCTGCGGGCCTGCCGTATTTGTTATTTTTTGTTAATTAAAAATAAAATAATAAAAAACGCTTATCCGGTGGCGGAGGATAACTTCCCTTACTTAGGAGAACACATTATTTAAAATGCTTCGGATTTCAAACTCGGCCACCGTATCCGAACTACTTAACCATACACATTTACCGTATATCAATTGGCCATTCGGACAACTTGCTTCACCGAGACAGACTAGAAGAGAGGGGATTTGAAGGGATATGAGAGGGAGATGCATACAAAGATTTGGGGTACATGGCGCCATCTCGTGTCAGAAGACGTGTCATTAGAATTCCAATCTTCAATCCAAAATGACTTCGAATTCTTGAAGGCATTGCGGGGAAATAACTCCGTATAAATTTGCTTTCACCCATTCTATCTAATGCACTATAAAAACGATCATAATTTTTTATTAGGGAAAGGGTTTTGCTTTTTGATTTTGGCCAACAGCAGAAAATAAAAGGAACAAAACATCTCTGCAAAGGAATTTTCTGTTAATTTTGTAATAGTATATAACACGCCTCACTAAATAATATCAAAAAAATCTAAAAAGGTTCATCTATATTAACCAGTTTGTGGCATCGCGTTTGGGTCCCACCCAGGCGTAGTGTGTTCATTTCCTCGGCTGGTTAAGACGTAATGTTTTGATGGTAGGAGATTTTTAAATATTGTCAGGTTATTCGTAACACGGAAATGTTTGTCTTACGTTTAAAAAAAACATATTAACATTCAGGATCTAGGTAATATCAGTAATTCTAAGATGGCTTGTAAATTTTGCCTTTTTTATTCAAACTAATGTTTTGAGTTTTTTAATATAGCTTGTTGTTTTCTTAAAAAATATATTTTTTACTCTAAATAATGGCAGGAATCACTGGTTAATGTAATTCAAACATGACCCGTAGCACCCAGTATAGAAATGATGTGATTTGTTGTAATTTATTGCGGTTTTTAATTAAACGTTTTTATGGTGTATTTTAATTTATCATCGAGTATATTAAATTTCACATTATTATAATTTAATTCTAAATATCTGTACCCGTGGTTTCAGAGATAACGATACAATGTATTGGTGGAAGGCAACTTGAGTTTTTCATAATTTTGCGTTTCTTCATAAAAAACCAGCTCCTTTTCGCTCAGTGATTGGCGAATTCGACAAAAAATAACTATTATTTTCAATGGTATGAATTATTTGAATTTGTAAACATAAAATCAGAAAGCTCTGGAAAATGTAAAACAAAATAACCAAGGAACAATAAAAGTTATGATTACTTTTAGTATAGTGAAAACCTTAGCAAAATGTATGGTGCACGATATTCATGGGTCCATTAAAATCAGAAACTTACAAAATTCTTGATAATTCACGACTGCAAAGTTGCAATCGAAAATGCATTTTCAGCAGTCCGGGGCAATTCCAGTTGTGCTTTGTCATTAAGGCAGTGTTCTGTTGACTGTATTGCCGAGGAAACAGGAAACTTTCCATAACTGACCGGCGGTGGTGGCCGCTACTGAAACTGTTCTCAGTGCGCCCATAACTTTTTACGATCAACCCTAATTTCCGATCGCATTTCGGTTCCTGAAAGCGGAAAATGGTGCTAAAAGTATTCAGTTCAAACTTACCTGAAACACGCATTTGTTGTTATTGTTGTGATGGTGTTATTAACCTCAGTGTTTGCTTCATCTATTACTTGTTATTTGTAGCTGTGTAATGTTAAAATGCAACGATGTTTTCTTTTGAACTCGGTACCAGTAAAAGAATCTCAGGTTTTTTAAATTCAACTCATAAAATGTTGTAGACACAAAATGTGGATTTATAGACTATACGATCAGTCTGCGTTACTTCGTATGGAAATTTATCATATTAAGTTTCGATTGACATTTCAGATTCTCCGGATTATGAACCCTAGAACTTTTTATAAATTGGAACTGATTGTCGGAACAATTCAGACATGCTATGAAGTTACCTTCCAAAATTATTTAATTTTAATGAATTAATTTATCAATATATCATGGAAGAAGAAGATAATACGAATAAATTGTTAATTTTTTGAGAGATGTAATAATTTTTCCTTAACGGTTTTCATTTGAAAGGATAATTTCTGAACGTCTAAGGTCGCTTCTACGATTCGTTCTTAAGTTCAACAGCTAGGCTGTGGAACGAACTGCCGGCCTCTGTGTTTCCTCCCTCCTACAACGTGGGACTCTTCAAGACCCATGTTCAGTCCTTCCTCTCCACAAAAAGACCCTCCTCACAGCATCCCCAAAGATGACATAGGCCCTGAGGGAAATTATTTTCTTCAGGGCCTCCTGTGTTTTAATATAAAAAAATAATAATAATTAAATATTTTAAAATCATTTTAAACTAAATTCTTAAAAAATGGCCATTCCAAGGAGTTAAAATAATTGCGTGCGATTCCGAAAAAAAATCAACAGCGCGCAGTATTTTTTGATCCTTATCATCCCTACCACAAAGTTTCAACTAGCTGCCATTTGCTTAACTCGCTCAGTTTGATGTGTCTCGTAAAGAAATACTCGTCTGGGCTACTGATTTACCAAGGTTATTCTGTAAGTAAGCATATTTCGTTGTCTGTTTTGAGTTTTTCTAAATTTTAACGGCTTTCTATTTTCCTTTATTTTTGTCAATTTAATAAAATTTAGAAAAAACTTTGAAAAAATCATCCATTTGCCAATTATCTTGAAACGGTGATTTCTGAGTTAGATCACTCTGGAACTAGTGTATCGGTACACATTTTACCTGTTCGTCTAGTTTTGTGATATCAATAAGTCCCTCTCAGTAATTGAAAATTAATAGGATTATATCGAAAAGGTAATTTCATTTAGACATTCTCCGGAATTTTGCGAAATTACTTTCCCAAATTCCAAACTCCTTTTTATTCACTCTTGTTTACATTACGTTCATGGATTCTAAGTGCTTATCGACGCTAAATTGGTCTATTTTTGTACAATATAGTTCTTAATTATTTTGATCTTGATGGTGTTCAAAAATCTTAATAAATCATTTACTTACATTAGTATTTTTAGAATACATTAGGCGTAAAATATTATGCTATATATTAATGTTTAAAACCCATCTACTTTTTGATTTCTTCCTAATGTCTGAGGTATAAACACAAATGGAAGGTAGTAAATTTTATGCAGAATTACAGAAAATAAAAATGTTTTGAACTTAAGAAGTAGGGTGTCAAAAAAAATATTTACACGAATTCAAAAGCCTATTTCATAATATTAAAAAAAAATCAATAAAATTTTATTTAAAATGATCAATGTTCTTATTAGGGAGTTCGTAATAAATAACACGGCTTATATAAAAATATGTATGCACCCCATATGGTTAATTCATATTGGTTATTTTATTATTTAAATTGTTATTTCAAAGCTTTATGGATTTCATTTGCAAAATTTGAAAACATAATTTGTAATAATAAAAAGAAGAAAAAAAAATCCATGAAAAAAACAGTAGGTATGTACGCGTAAGCTCCACCAAAATTTCAAATACGGACTCTCTGCAATAAATTCCGCAACACGCCAAATTCCACTAATTAAGGGTAGAATCACCCCCCGCTGTCTGCCTTGTAATCGAATCCCATAACGCAATTTGAGATGCAATTAAACAACTATATGACTTCAGATAGAGCTGGCTGCAATGGAGGGTGGCCCGCAATCCGTTACTCACTTCCGCTACAAGGGCGGATTAGTCGCCCTGCGTGAAGGGTTGGCAATTCCAATTATTAAGTTATCGGTCAGATGATGATGATTGGGGACCAATTACTAAACTTTAAAGGATTACCGGTTCCTTACATGGCTTAGAGTAGAGTATATCGTTAGATTTCAAAGTCAGCCAAATTAACTTTTTCGTAATTATACTTTTATGTTCTAAAGCTTTTGCATTTCACTTCACCTAAATCTTTTATTTAATAAGTAAATCTAAGGTAAGGTTTATCATATTTTCAAATTCAGTCACATCCATTACATCACTCATATCAAACTCAGCCATATCTATTTAGGCTAATCACTGACACGTATTAAATCAAAATTGCCGATAGTTGTTTACTAAAGTTTCACAGTAAAATGGCTTTCACTCTGAAATCAATATGAGCCAAGTCCATGTACTTATCTTTTCAAACACTGCCAAATTCTGTGGATTTGACTGTGTTTGTAACAAATCCAGCCACGTCCGGAAAAACCTGGTTTTTGAGGAAACTATGCAAATAATATCATAACCAATACCAGAGGCAGCTCTAGGGGTCCAGAAGTGGAAGGTCAATCGATACAAAAATGAATATGAAATGTTAGTACATATTGCCAAAGCGTTGTTAATACATGCTATAAAAACACCAATTTATGTAATTTATTTACCGATACTCTCCTATCCCGAAGCCGATATTACAAAATTGTTTAATTAAAGATTATTTATCTAATTATTTACACATACACATAATGCATGTTTCGATTTTCCACTTAAAATATTTTTTAATTACTAACTCCAATCTCAGTCAATGTTTATTAGGGTGGATCGATTTTTTGTTTTTATGTTTTTCTTAGCAGCGGGGTGTGGAATAGGTGTTCTATGGGGATACTTTTAAAAGTCATTATGACAGCATTAAGATATTTCGAGTGCAAGTACTGCCCCAAGTCAATTCAAATTTAAAAAAACAGCGTGAAACTAGAAAAAGAAGGGTTTAATCTTTGCTCAATAAAAGTAGTTAAAATATTAAAAAAAATTACTTTTCATTTACTAATAATATTATCTACTAATCAAGAAACAATAAAAGTACAATTGCTACACAAAAAATCACAAACACTGTTAAAAAATATAGTCAAAAATCATAAAAGTTATTGTATTTTATAGTCCTTCTTCGAATTCGATACTGGCATTATACGAAAAGATTCTAGCTGTTTTGTATCCACCCTTCACGTCTTTCAGGGCTGCAAACAGCAGAGCATGATGCCGTTACCACTTTTTTGCATCTTTCCGTTGCTTGCATGTGACATGGCATCAATCGGAACTCACACAAAAATTTGGATTCGATAATTTCGTGGTCTGCAATGGCATCAATTATTGTCTCGCTAGATATCAGTTTTGTAAGAGGTGCTTCTGATGGTTTTTCCCAGTAGATCAAGTCAATATAGTCTGCTGCGTTGAAATTAAAAGTAGGTAGCTTAAATACTCTTATTGGAGAGAACACTGACGTAAGTTCTCGAATACTTTGAATCCGTCTCAGAGCCAACTCTCTAATTTGTTTTCGTTCGTCGTTTAACATACTAATAGGTATATTTTCGCTGTGTCCAAAATACCCGTTGCGTTGAATTACGGAATCGAACACCTTTTTCAAATGCTCTGGAAGGTAACGAGACAATTTTATGGTTTTGTGGAGGTGTCTCGCCCAGTAAACACACGAAGGTTGTGTTTTTATTTTAAACCACATCGGAGCATACACTCTTAGCACAAATTCAGTCAATAACACCTGATTTTTTGTCGGATTCTTGGTTGAAATGTAAAATCGGAGAAGAGTATTGGCTGTTGTTAACCAACGCGAATGACAGATTTTACCCGGGTTTCTTTTCGCTAAGTTTTCGTTACATTGTCTTTCGGCAATTGCTCGGCACATTTCCAATAAATAAAGCTGGTCTGTGCTAAGGTCGTCACGGGATTTTGTAATGTCCGGTAAGTTGTATTCTATTGCTTGAAATTCTATCACAGGAAGATGTTCACAGTTCTTGAGTAACTTTCCTAGTTGGCCGCTAAAGCTTCTAGGATCTGTTGTCGTTCCATCAAGGTATTCGAAAAGGTGTCTCAAACTTAACTCGTTAGCAAGTAACTGACAGACCAACCTCTGAAGTGGACGATAGAGCTTTCCTTCAAGAAGTCGAATAATGTCAGACTTGTTCCATTATTAACTGCTTTTCCGTCACATCCGATGCCTACAATGCACGCTAAATCAATTGATTTTGCCACAAAATATGCAAACAATTTGTGAGCTATTGTTTTAGCATCGCCGAACTTAACGCCCATGTGGCCAATTAATTAATGTTTTATCCTTTGACCGTCAAACGATATGCAAATGCACAAATCAAAATGGGGCTGGTTGATGGCAGTCAGTGTGGTCCTAGTTTTGGCACGAGCACGTCGAATCTTATTACGATCGATCACGTTTGTTAGATTGTTTGTTGTCACTAATCCAATATCTTGCAATGTAGCGCAGACGATGGCAGCACCTGCCTGATCAGAAATACTGAAATACTGTATCGATCCAATGTTCTGGATACAACAGATAGTCCACTGTCTATTGGATTCATTACATAAGAAGAAGGAGTAGATGAAGCAAAGTAATGTTGGTCAGTTGGAAGATCAACGTTAGTAAAACTTGAAACTGTACTGCGAGATATGGACGGTTGATCTAAATTGCGCGGTGCGCGAGCGAGGCGCGAGAAAGTGGACTCGGCAATTTGTCAAATTTTCGCGGGAAAATAAATATTATGACATTTTTTTTAATATTATTATTTAAGGCGCGGCAATTTTTATTCATTATGAAATGTAAAAGTAAAAATTAAAGTATTAATATTGACACAAAACTGTTTTATAAACGGACAATTTTTTACCAGATTTTAAATAATTCAACTGCTTTGGGGCAGTACTTGCTCTCAAAATATTAAATTGATATTTTGTATGCTCAATTGTATGTACCTAGAGCATCTATTCCGCACCCCGCGAAAACTAATTTATAAAAAAAAAAATCCATACAATGGCGATCCACCCTAATGTTTATCAGTTAAGTTAAAAATAAAAAAAATTAAAGCAAAAGTACCCATACTTTCATTTTATAGCCCTCAAAAACACATCACAAACATTATAAGTTTTCGTTTGAAAATATCGTTTTTAACCTCTTTATTCTTATCTCCCGTAGCAGAAGCTAATTGAAACTTCACTATAAAATTTTTGACATAATTCAATGAATTGTTTGCGATTTCAGTCAATACGAAATCCATAGAATTTGACATTTTAAAATGAATCCACGCTAATTACGCCAATAATAATAAAAATCATTTCGTGAACTAATATTCAACATTGTGATCAATCGATGGCTCTTCTTTATCACACAAAAAACTTTCAATTCACATCTTTTGTCATCTCCCTTCAATACCTTAATAATTTTAGGTCGCAGATTCTCTATCTTGCCGCGGTCATGTCCGAAACCCCGTTTAAAATAAATATTGTATGATACTAAGCATACGTCAGATATGATATTGTTTACCTCCTTAGAGTTTTTACAATAGCTTCGCATTGGGACGTTATATGGCACTGGAACCCGCTATTAATATATGAATCTGCACGGATATTTTAAGTTAAGTTAATAATCGGGTAGTTAGATAAATCCATTGTTTTCAAATTAATAATACAGCAGCACATTTTTTGGGAGGACATTGACCCAATGACCCCTATAGAAGAACCGCCACTGACTAATACCAACAAATGCCATTATGCCAACTGAATTCGATAATCTTCCAGATTTGTAACTGTGTACACGAAGTTACTAAAAAGCTGTTTTATCGGGTTCATTCCATACTGGACTTGGCTGAATTTGAAATTTAAAGACACTTAAGTTAAGACCGATTTAAAAATCCTAATATAGCAATAAGTAAAATAACAAAGCCTAAATTTAATTCTTTTTCTTCTCGTATGGCGGAAAGATGCTGAAGTTATTTATCCTGTTGACGGCATCTTGAGTAACTTGACTAGGCACGGCGCACCGAAGTTTAATTCTCCAATATTTGATCCCCAGACAGTTGATCCACATATAGTTGATCCACATACAGTTGATCGCCCGATAGTCAATCTCTGGACAGTTGATCCCTATGCCAGTCGATCCCTTGAACAATCGATCCGCCCCGGTTTATTCAAGCATTTAAATTATAACATCAATAGATACTGGTATGTACTGATATAAATTCTTAAAAAACTATAGGGGATCAATTGTCTGAAGAATAAACTTTCCGAGAGATCAATTGTTAGGGAAATAACTGCCAAAGGATCAACTATCGGAGTATCATGCGTCTGCCAATCCTTTGCCACAAGTGCCTCTCGGAAACTGATGAAGGTGACACAATAATAATTTTATGTGACATAAATGAAATAGTATGGTACGTAGATAATAACGAAACGATAAAATATTGTTAATAAAATATAAAGGCATACATGTAACAAAATATCAATAAATTTTATTATGAAATTGAACGTACGATTTTTAGAGGATGTGTCTTTTTTACTTTATGTAAATATAATAATAAGTGTTGTGTAATTTTTCCAGTATGTGTTCTTTTGTTTTAATATGACATACATTTCACATTGTGAACTTCAAATAAAAGCGGTTAAATAAATAAAAAAAAAAAACGAATCGCATTTGCTATACAAAACCCGAGACTGTCAATTTAAACAAAAAAACATCAGTATTTTTTTTACGTGAATACCGCGCAAGTGTTCCAAGTGCTCCCAACCGGCTGGAGTATTAATTTGCATTATTTCATAATTTACTCATTTAAAATAACGTATGGTATATTTACGGCACGTCCTAGTGTGGAAGATTTTCTCAGATCTCCAATAAAAATAGATATAAAAATAATTATTATAAACTGTAATAATCAGAAATAATTCCTTGAAGTAAAAAAATTGTTTATGTGTGTTTTAAAAATCGAATTTGTAACATTAAAAATAAAACTGAAAATAATAAATATCGATAACATTGGTACATTCATTTACTAAACTATGTAGGCTAGGAATTAGCGAGTTTGCTACATAATTTGTTTGGGTATGGTGACATTGAAATATGCCTAATGCGTCAAGTATGTACTCTTAAATTGACCAGACTCAGAAGTTCCCAACAGTCGAGCTCTGAAGTTACAAAAAGGAATATAGGTCGCTTATCCTACGCTCATCCAAAAAGTGCATGTATTTTTACGGTATTTAATAAAAAGTGTGTAGTTAATTTGTTCTGAGGTGTAATACCCATTCTTGGTTTTCCACTGTCACCATATAATTCATCGTGTCTGTAGTTATGTTCGGTATTCTTTTTATTGATAAATAACTACGAAATTTGGCTGAAGCGGTTTTTAATAATACATCTGAAAACAATAAATAAACGTAGAAAATACAACAGAATGATTTACGAAAGGAAGGTTCGAGAATGTTCCGAAGCGCGTCACGTAGGAAAAATAATTCGATCTCGATATCGCGGTTGCTGGTACTGTACTGACCATTTCCTTCACTTTGTCGCTTATCTAGGTGGAAAATAAAACATTATCGAACATTCCAGTTGCTACAGAAAAAAATATAAAAAAAAGAAAATCCATGAAGCTTGTTTGGAAACTTCTAGAATAACGTTCGAGTGAAGTAGTGGCGTACCACTACATGTCCTTTGCAGTGTTAAAACATATTTTTAGATTTATAATTATCTTGCAGACATATTATAAATGCGAATCTTTGATGATTTTCCATTGCACGCTTACTACTTAGAGCAGGCAGTTAGTTATACTTTAGTTCAGTTTTATAAATAAGTTTTGGCGAGTATTCAAACAAAAAAATATTGGTATATTTCATTCTTGCACCTTGTCACTCAAAGATAATTTTCTAAAATGGCTCTAAAGATTCATTAATAAAAAAAGCATAACCTTTCTCTGTTTAAGGGCATTGTAGTTCTGTGAGCTGTACCTTAACACTGGTGTGAAGAGTGTTATATAGAGATTGGATTTGGTCCTTTTTGAGAAGAGGCTCTATTTGAAATGCCTTTGCAGACAACAGGATGTTTCTATTTTTATGGTTTGTTGGATTTTGTTACATGTCATTGAGTTTATTAATAGAAATATATTTTTAACTAACTACATAAAAGCTTTATAATATTAATATATACATATTTATATATATATATACACAAAGAAATAATATTTGTTAATAATATAACAATAATGCATATAATATATATATGCATTATTCTTAACAATTATTTTAACATTAAAGGTCCTTAAAATTTTGTTCACTCATACATCTTAACAGTGAACAGTTTTATTTTAAATTTATTTATTCGATTCTCCGTTTTCAGGCTATCGGGAATGAGATTGTTAATGTGTATAACCTAGTGGCCTATGCTTCTCTTACCACTTTTAGTGTTTACTGTATTAGTATACAATTTATTACGATGTCTTGTATAGTGTTCGTGTACTTGTGACGTTTTTATAAATGTTGCGTTCGTGTGTGTTAATGTGCGTGTTTCCCCACATTTTATTATATAGTTTAGGTGGGACTGGACAGGATTATGATAAAGCATAAGCCCCTCTTTACTTCTGTTAAAATATAACAACAACAAAAACCTTTTGACTCGACTAATTGAAAAATAACAAACGACACAAACAATTTTATTATAAAGCTGACAGAGAATTTATGGGTTTTATATAATGATTATTGGAATATAATTCACCTTTTTGATCCTCTTTGTATAAATTTCACTCTAATTATATAGAATGAGTTAAGCACAAATTTCTAAGGAACATACATTTTAAGCTCAAAATTATAATTTAATACATTAATTATGTCAGTTTGATTAATCAATTGCACCCAATAACGCTCTCTGACAGGAGAATCGTGTCAAACCCAGTTGTATTACACATAGTTATAAATAACTTAAGGCGATGACATACGTAGTAATGCAAAATCATGTGTTTTTGTTTTGAAAATTTAGTCGCCTGGAAATGTTTCAGATGCTTTAATTAAATACTGCGAGTAGAATACACCTTGGCCTTTGAAATACTTGAGTAATTTTTAGATAAGTCTTTTTACAAGCCCAGAAAAAAATAATGTAAAGGCCTATGAAAAATGCTTTAAAGTTCAAAATCTCCTATTTATGAAACCATTTTCGATTATGATTTTATTGTATAATGTGACAAATTAAGTTATTTATAAATTGATCGAATAAAAAAGAAATATTTATGCCTGAACATCCACAAAATAAAATAAAAGGCACTTTTTGGCCATGTTTTTTTCTTGCATAAATCAAAACAGGCGGATGGTGTTAAGCGGGAATTGAAACCTTATCGCCATCTACGTAAGGGTTGTTATTGATAGCGGCTCAATTTAAAATATAACACGACGTAGTGCATCGCCTTAATTGACAGCCCTGTTATCGTCACCACTACAAAATTACATGTACTAGGAACACAAGACAAAATATAACATTCACAACCAACTATCAGACACAACTCACTATCCAATAGAATGCATGATTTAAGTGCAAAGTTTGGGGATACTATTTATATATTTAATGACACCATTTATAGAATTAAGTGTAATATATACCAACACTGTGTTGAATCTTACAAATTATAGTAAGGTTGGTAATGTAATTTAAGTGATTGGTCTTATATGTAGTATTGTTCTAATTAAGTTTAATTTTAAGGAAATAAAAAATTATCTCTTTTGTACCTACTTTATAATAGAAAAAATCTATATAATGTTATTATTTCCTATATAAAACAGCTATTTTCCTATGTATACTGCATAATGTCTCTCCTGTATTTTTGTGTAAAAGCCTTTTTAGGTGTATGATTAATAAATAAATTATGAATTCATTTTTAATAATTAATCAGTAATGTTAAACTATTATAAATGAAATGAACATTTGAAAAGCATTTAATATATAAACATGTCGTTTTCACTTTACCTCCAATATTTGATGATATATGAAAATATTAAACTGAAATTTGCCAATGGAATAAAAACGAAAAGGGAATAAGTCATCATATCCGGTGATGTTAATAATTGTTCCAAAATAGATTACGCGTCGATATCGAGAGAGCAATTTCGCACTTCATAAAGTTTAATTAGTTTTATTCATTGAGTTTCGGTTCTGCGAACCGGACGAAAATACTTCTACAAAATAATATAAAAACCATTTGCGCGAGGGTGGAATTGAACAAGCTGGCTCCGAATCAAGAGAAATAATAAATTAGATGAATCGAATTGACAGCCCAATAATTGGACAATATTGTATATATTTAATATAATATTTACACATATGATAAAGTCCGTCCGTATATAATATGTACCTTTATACAACGGTGGCGATCGGTGACTTTTTGTATAAGGGATATTGAAGTATACAGGGTGTATCGGCACGTACTCGACAAACTTTAACCAGCTTTTCCTTAGCACATTTGGACTAAGAAATGTTATGGGAACTTTGCTGTCCGGTAACATTTTTTTTCAATTAAAAACAAAAAATGATAAAAAATCCACACTCCGTCACTGCTATTGGCATTGTTTCTCGTGTTCAACAGCTGTTATTAGCAAGTGTGTCAAAAAGCGTGTTCTTTCATACACACTAAATAATAATAGCATAGTAATAAATCAAAAAGCGTGCTCTTTCATACACACTAAATAATAATAGCATAGTAATAATAATAATGAATTATAGAACCAAAATTAAATTAATTAAAAATTTGATAGAAAGATGTCCAAAATATCTATCGGATTCAGATATTCGGTCATGCACACATAATTATAATCGTACTAAAACAATCCACTCGCTTCGGGTAAGGTATTTTGTGTAGGAATGATAATAATATTTGGATGATTTGTATAGCGTCGTTTTTGTGCAAATCACCTCAAGGGCGCTGTAAAAATATATAATCCATTTCCACAATGCTCTATGCTATTACTATTCATAGATATAACTATAAATAGAAATAATTTACAGTACCGTACTAGACAATAAATCTATATTATTATATTACAGCCCTGATTTATAAGTCCAATTACCTTCCATATACCTACAAGAACTAGTCGATCCAAAATTCTTTTTAATTGCAACAACAATATCAGGACTGAGTCATTTAGATACTCCCTTATACTTAGATTGCATGCAGTTGGCAATATTTTCGCAGAAGTAGTAAATGTTCGACTGCATAGAATACAGTTATAAGAAGGCTATAATAACATACCTCAATCACAATAATCAATGTTAGGCATGATAATATACTTCTGCATGGGTATGGGTAACTATTTACTCCAGATATCGTATTGTGTTAACTATCATATGTGTTATTTTATTAATAATTATTATTTCTTATCCAAAAGTATCATTAAATCGCTGACAGCCCTTAATTATCAAAGCCAAATTACGATACCTGCCCAGCTATTCCGAGGAAAATTAATTTTGAAGGTAACAATAAACTCACTACCAATTACTCTATTAAAATATTTTGCTAGATATACATGTTAACAAGTCACCTTTTTATACATATTAATATTCTGTTAAATTATATACCTTAATAGAATTTATTTTATATTAATTAATATCTATTATCATAAACACCTCATATCTCAATTTATATCAGGTCTTATACAAACCTACGAGTATTCATTCACCTATTATTACACTAGTAGATATTTATTTTAATTATGTACTGTCTCTCTCCACTTCTATTAACAACTGTATCACTTGCAATAATATTTTTGTGTACACATTACTTGTTCTGAAATTTATTACAAATATTCTCCTGTGTACCACTGTGTGCTTATAATCAGGTGTATAATTCTATTGTAAAATCCATTTTATGGCGTTTAAATAAATAAATAAATAAATGAATCTATATTATAATATTATAATATTATTGTATACAACCAAATTAAGTAATATTGTCAGTTTGTCTGTCCTAAAGCGGGAATTTCCTAGTTCCATAGTCAGAGTCTATATTTTTTGTAATTTTTAATGTCGGTACCTGATAATTGAAAACAGAGATGTGCTTTATTTCAAATAAATCCATTTCAAATGGAAAATGGGTATTTTCCATTTTACATTTTAAATGCTTTTCTAAAAACCATTTTGCATTTTGCATTTTAAATGCTTTTCTCAATGCATTTTCCATTTTAAATTTTTCGTTTTTTGGAATATTCTTCCTACTATCTCCACTCATCTTTTTTTCATAAGCCCCAAATATCAGTCGGTCCTCAACCTCGCTATGAGAGATAATTTACATTTGTCAAGTTGCTCCCTGGTAGGAGCCCTGGCAATTGAGTGATACCATTACAAAAAATACTGATTCAAATAAGGAACATGGAGCCATGACGCTGTGATAAAAAATAAAAATAATAATAACGCTGTAATGTTATATAGCAGTTTTTATGTTTTTACGTTGGCAACATTAGTCCCGCGCAAATTTTTTGTGGTTTCATAATCTGTAGTCGTGGTGTTTTTGGATTTACCATCATGTAGTATGTTTGTTCTACATACATTGATGTCCATTATTAAATGACAAAAATGTTTAAAAATTCTATAATTATTTTAATTGTTTGACCTGAGTAACCATTTTGCATTTTCAATGCATTTTGAAAAAAGGAATTTTGCATTTTGCATTTGAAATGCTTTTTTAAAAACCATTTTGCATTTTCAAATGGAAAAGTTTTGACCCATTTCCATTTTGCATTACAAATGGTTTTGGGTACCCATTTTGCACATCTCTGATTGAAAATAGTATTCTCTTGCTTTGGGTAAAATTGAAATTGGTTCATTCCCACAAATACACTCTTTTGGTAACACTTAACACTTTTTTAAGCAGTGGAACCTGCTAATAAATAAAATATGCTATGGCAAATAATTTTTTTATTTTCATTTTCCACTAGTTTATTAGTAACGCAATTGTTGGCATAGAAAACTTAACATTATATCGTAAAGTGGTACTTAAATTCTCTTGACATTAAATATCAAACAAAATGTGCAATAACAATAAATGACTACACGTGAAGGAAAAAACATATGCCATGATAAAATCAAGTTGTTTGCGTTCCTAAAACCTACCACTTTATCTATCATTTAAGGCCCCCCATAAACATTTTATAAGAACAATAAACAGGGAATTTAAAGCTTAAAAAGTATTTTAATATCCTGCCATAATTTGTTGTTACCTAATATTATTGTTCATACCTAATATTACTAATCTTGAGTTGAGATAAATATAAATTATGTGCTAGTCAATAGAATCCAAGTTTCATTTCATGCAGTTGCTTCTCGCGCTAATTTAATGCACAATTCTTGTACTTGTTCACGTGTAGGGAAAGAAACTTAGGCGCAGCTATCAGTGAAATCATTATTTTCGATTAATTATTTCGATTATTATCTTCTTAAAATATGATAAGATAAAAAGTAAAATTACTTTTGGTATGTAAGGTACTACATTCGGTTTTTCTATGTGAAACCTCACAAGAACGCCCCTGACTGTACAATGTGAAGGCAGACAAGATATGTCGCCACCCAGTTAGGCAGCACTGTGAGGCGGTTTATTGTGAGTGAGTGAGTGAGGTGGATTATTAATGTGGGTCTTGGCCCGGATTATATGAAGGAGGAAAAACAGATGCCGGTAACTCGTCCCACATAAAAACGAGTCGAAGAAGCGGCTTTTTCTCATGAAGCCGACATCAACTGTGAACGGTTGCTCCGCTCGTGTACGTCGAGTTTCACGCACGTGCACAGGTGCAGCGGGGATCAATCTCCTTAGAACAAGCTCCATTAAAATACCTGTCGAACAGACTCAGCATGTTCACATTGCGTCTGTGCATTAGAGATGGCAATCGGTCTGTTAACAACGGATTGTAAACCCATTAATGCTCACAACTATTTTTGACTCTAAATTGAATGAAACTTTGGGAACTTGCTCACTATTTTTATGCAAGCAAAGTAATTTCTGGAATTTTCTTTTTTTAGATCGGTTCCTTAAATAATCAATGGGTCGAAAACTACCCAGTGGGCATATGAAGTATTCAATTCATTTTTTTAAAATCTTTATTACAATGTGAAACATATGTTACAATATCAATTCCTTATATTACAATAATTATTAATGAAGTAATTATTACTTCTTATTCATATAGGTTTTAAATCTAACTTGAAATTATTTACTTTTGATGAAAAAGCACAAAACATTTATCGTGAAGAGCAACGGTGCATATTATGCAGGCCTTCGTAGTCTTGCTTGGACAAACTGCGCATCTTCTTCGAGCCTGCTTGGTAATAATAAAATGTGCTGCTTTGTGTGTTCTGACAGCAACGGGCACACAAAATGCACCTCTCACCGGCCGAGATGGTCCCGAAACGGCAGGTCAAACACCATACTTCATGATTAGGCATCGTGCGACTGCTCGCCGAAAACCCAAATTGTCCAGTTTTTGACCACACGCCATTGAAAGTAGCCAAGCATTGTTCATAAAGACATTGAAAAGCCAAATGATAATTGGCATGTACCATTTCTTACCACGCATCCCAATGCGGTACGTCGCGACGCTGTTATCCATTTGGTCTACTCCTCCCATGAATCTATTATACATGGAAAACATATGCGGTTGAGGCACTTCAACCTTCTTCTTCTCTTTTGCGCTGTAACGCAGTGCTTTTTTCAGTGGATGAACACCCGTCTCGTTGGACATGACCGTCACAACAGCGTTATCCTTCCACTTGCAAGCTATTATATTGTTGACTTTGTCAAGTTTATAATTATAGGTGCCCCTTTCGGCTTTCTTCATGTCTGTAGATTCAGTAAATGGACATCTTTCGGTTCTATTGTCTCTCACGGTACCAGTACCAAAGAAACAGATTTTACCCAGCTTTGTAATAAGTTTAGCTGACGTGAAAAAAATATCAAAATAAAATGAAAAATTTGAATTTTTGAATGAATTTTTCAGTGTATTTGCAAAATTTAGAACCACAGATTCCCCAAGACCCATCTCTGGAACCCTCAAGCCATCACGCCCTTGATATTAATCAACTTGGAGGCAAAACCCAAGTCTATGGGCGAAAAACCCATCCTTTGAATCCAAAACGAATTGGTTTCCCACGGATAAATTGTTTGCATCAGTGACGCCCAAAGTACGGAATCATAGACTCGTCTATGGATACCTCCGCCTCGATAGGAGCATATTTCAGAAAATTATCGTTCAGCTCATTCAGCAATGGCCTTATTTTTCCGAACTTGTCACCTTCCGGTAATTTATTATTATCCGCAACGTGCAAATATCGAAAGATCTCTTCGAAGCGATTGCGGCGCATTGCACCCGAAACTAAAACGTTGTGCACGTCGTCTTGTGACTCCCAGAACATTCTTCGGCGTGGGAGCGGCACATATCCGCTTACAAAAATAATGCCCATAAATGTGTACATGTCATCAACAGACAACTCAAAGGATAGTGAATTCTTAGAAACTGCATAATTGACTGAATGTTTTACAATATTATATGTATATATATGTAACAACATTTGTATCCATGAAGAATTCAAAAAATTCGGCTGGGTGACTGCCTTCATTCAGTAGGCTGTTGACAAGTTGCTCAGGCTCTAACCTGCCGATAGTGCGGTTTTGCGGCAAATCTCCATCTACCCATTTCCGTTGATCAGGTTGAGCACCTCCCTTCGCCACTCGTTTTCTTCCACCATGAATAACGGTGAACGTTTTTGTCCCATTATTATCAGTTGATACACTGTTGGTGACAGTCGCGACAGCTAGAGGTGGTATTACATTTTCATTATCATTCGACACGCCACCATCATCTAAGACTATTTCTGCCTCAGCCATTAGTTGTTTCCGGCTTAGTCGGTTCGGATCATCACAGTCGTCTTCATCTCCCGAATCTCCGTCAGTTTCTGGCCCATCATTGTCGGGCGGAGTGAGGTATACATCAACGGAGTTTGCTTTGATGTCATCTAAGGTGTCTAGCTCCTCCAATATCTCCAGTGCCGTGAGAGTTGTTCTTGACCTATTCGGAATACATATATTAGTTAGTGACTCATAAAGAAGACAAAATAATAAACAGTGAAAAATTAGGTTATGGATGAAAAGAACACATATATGCCTACTGGGTCGTTTTCGACCCAGATGATTTTTGACCATGTATAAATAAAATCCTAACAAAGATTGAAGACTTTCAATGATTTTGAATTGTATGTACATATTATGTGAGTGATTTAAAAATGCAAAACGCTTCATTATCATATATACAGTAATTAGTACTTACATGTTTATCTTAGGATGACAACTCGCAAAACTGACAGCAGTCAACGGTAGTTAGAAACTTTCACTTAGTGACCACAGATGTCGCTGCAGTATCAAATATGTTATTGCTTTTGCAGAAGTACCAACCAAGAAATAATTTAAGAGGGAAACAAAAAAAATGAATAAATAATAAAAAGTAGAGAGCAGCTGAAAGTGGTTGGGTCGTTTTAGACCCTGTGGGCATTAATGGGTTAATCGGACGGACTGCCCTCCTTAGCACAGAATCAAGTTTGTTTAGCAAGTATTGTGGAGCTCCAGCCCAGAGGTGGCTCCGAAATTCAATTGTTGGACGCACTTGACATTTGTATAGGTATAGCAGCTGGTTACTATTGAAGAATCTGCTAACCATATACAAGACGCCCAGTTTATTGGAAGCCAAATTTACTCGGGCTTGAATAGAGCCCCGATACATGAACAGTCTTATATATTTAATCTTATCATTTCAATGAAGTCTTTATTACAGAAGCAGTGATTAGTTGTGGACGTTGAAATTGACCACATTGGCCTTACCCTAGGCACGAACCTTCTCAATTCAGCAAATTCACAGTGTATCTATACAACTAAAGCATTTTTATTTATTTATGTCTATTCTGCAATACACATTTTACAAATGATTACAGTGGTTTATATTGTAGTACAGAAAAAAAGTACAGAAAAAAGGTATAAAAAATAAAGAACATAGGTTGATATAGGTAAAACTGTGTGTGGGTGATATTGTATGTTACGTGAACACCTCACTAAGAGAACCTGTGCTGAGGTGTAAACGTGTTTGTGATTAAGTGTGACAGGTATTTTCTTTAATAATTTATGTGTTGTAGTAGAAAGTTTTTTTTTTTTCTCACAGACATATATTGAAACATGAAAACACACATTTATATGTGAGTGTATGTATTTTTGGATAATTCTTGAAGAACGTGTATAATATTTAATTTTACTTATCATATTTTGGTTATGTTTGGTTTGGAATTATAATTTTTTGAATAAAGTGAATATCTTGATTTTTTATCCAGGCTACGATATGTTTTTTGACAAAGTTTGTAGATGTATTTGTAGTCATTAATTGTTTCAAAGTAATGGGCATACTGTTAAAAAGTTTGGTTGCGTAGTATTTAAAGTGTCTTTTTTGTGTGTGGTGTGTGTTATCGGAATGTTCAGTGTTCTATTTGTTGATGACCTGGTTTTTATTATGGCATTTGGTTGATTTGTAATATGAAAATTATTATGGATGAGATGTAGGAGAGCAGTTTTGGCGTTGAAGTTGTAAAATTTGTAAAAGTTGTAAAATTTGTCGATTTTCCTTTCAAACAATCGTCATTCGCCGCCCAGACGGCAAGCCCAATGAACCTGCGCTCGTGCTTTTGGCACCTAAAATGACGTGATTTATTGTAAATAATATTTTATTTCAAATATTTGAATAACTTATTTTACGCGTATGTAGCATTTATCTGTAAAATTATATTCTTTTTAAAAAACGGAAAATAAATAACAAACAAATATTAAATTTCCAAAGTAACACATATTGAAATCTGGACGGTAGATTCTTGCTACTAAGGGCATGCAAGACCATTTTAATTTGAAGTTTCAATAAATATTATATGCCGCTGTAACAATGCCAATTCATAAATAACACCTGGAGTTTTTTATTTGAACGAATTAACTTTTACAGAAATATCCACTTGAAAACCGAATTTCTGAAATCGTATAAAACGGGCTATCGCTTTTTTCACATCAAAGCATCTGGTGGCTGATTGTTCTAAAACTGTGAGATTATTGCTTTGATGAATTTCGCGCTTCTTTTTTACATTAATAATATATTTAATTCAAAATTTTCTAAATTAAATTTTTACTTAGATTAAAAAAAAGTCAAAGCAAAAAAATCAACAAACAAACCTGAGTATTAGAATTTTTTTCAAGTTATTTTTATTATTTTTAATTACTTTATTTATTGAAAAATGCATCCATTTGATGATATATTAATGCATTGATAACTGGAAAAACGAAGTAAATTCGTTTTGTATTGACCATTGAATAATGATGATGTTTTTTTTACGTAACTCCACACAGAATTCATGTAATTCTGCGTGATTATACAAGTAAAAGAGAAAATGTAACTTTCTTGAAATTCCAATGTTTTAAGGTAGATTTCAGGCAAGTATGTCAATAAGGTAATGGAAAAATAAATATTCTGTATGGAAAAATATTGTTATATAGGAAAATAACTATGGATTTTCTGAAGAAATATTTTTTTCCTTTTTACATCTACAGTCATGTAGTTCACATTCCGAAGATAGTGCACTTTACCCCCACACATCCTGTATAGATAATCTTATAAGAAAAACCTTCATGGGAGAAAATTTTATTTCAATTGTTTTTAACATCATTTTGTAAAAGCATAGATATAATCATTTTATAAAAGTATATATGCATACACTTTTATAGAATGAATATGTATTAAAAACTAAATTACACTTTAATACAAGATGTCCGGAGGTAAAGTGTACTAACTTCGAGAGGTAATTCTAGATGATGGTAGAAGTAGAAAAGATAAATAACTTACTTCGAAGTTCCGATGTGTATTTTCCCATTATTTTCCAGCACAAACAATTATTTTTTTTACCTAATACAAAACATTGGAATATTGAAAAAGTGATTTATATTTATTTCTTGTTTTATCGTGTAGAATGACCCCCCCGAAGAGTAATGACCACCCTGTATAATATATGTTTAAATGATTTAATTTATTAGAAGGGTAATATTTTAAAGTTTGAGAATCATCGGCATTTTGCATCACCGACCGATGAACAGAATAATATTGCTAGCAATGTTCACCGAGTGGAAAGGTTATTAGCCTACGTAAAATAATCGTGAGTGATATCGAACCTTTTTAGATATGGCGGTTAAATGCATGGCGGCTTTAGTTAATTACACGACACATGAAGACTATTTATAATTTTAGTTTGGAATGATCTCAAAAGATTCCAAAATTCGGTACGTTATGGTTTCTTATCTCTTATCTTTGAACGACTATGGAACCCCTGGGCGTAGCTATTGAAGATATTGGCGGTGTGCAGGGTCTTAATATTAGCGCGCACCCTCTAACATTCGTATTTACATATATCCCTTTCAAAACCATCTTTGAACGCTTATTACCGGGCCTTAAGGAACAAATTTACAGTGATAGCCGGTTCCGATTAAATCCTGGGTAATTGCCGATTTGTCAGGGTTTTCGAGTTTACGTGCTAGAAAGTGTTCTGATATTCTTTTGGAGATCGTCCGTTCTGTCTGACCTACAATTTTTTGTAAAGAAAATAAAGAAGAATCTGGGGATCAGTTTGTCCAAGAGTGACATTTGAATTCATACCTCCTACTGCTATGCAAGGTGATGTGGTCGAGAGCTTCCTGCTGGATAGGTGAAAAGGTCTCCCTCAACCAGTCTCTTCAAATCCGGCCGGACACACAGTATGTGGGCAGACCTGGACAATGCTCACCCCATGAATCCGGGCACCCCTTCAAGTTACCAAATGTAACCACTTGAGGTGACTTATGGTAGAGGTGTTGGTTATCCAATGAATGGTTCCCGGGGGACTGAACCCATACCGGCCTTCCAAATTACCATAAATTTTATTGAGCTTTCTAGTCAATCTACCGACCCGCGTTATTTATCAACTCAAATAGTGAATGCGCTATATGTATATGGATGTGATCGAGCTGGACAATTAAACCAAGTCATTCCAATCACGATTTGCTTCCTGTATTACGTTCACAACACAACCAATCATTATAATACGCAACATACTATTAAGTTATTCAATGGAGAATCCATAAAAAAGTTTATACTGTCAGTTGCTCCCAGCTGTATAAAAAGCTTGAATTGTTCAAAAAGCCAGTGTTCACACGACCCTATTAAGTTCTCAATGTTCTTCATATAATCGGCTCCTTACGGGATATGTTTTAAACATCGTCAAGTTAAAAGACAATTTAAGTGAGTTGGGATGGAATGAAGAAAGAAAGGAAACGTTGATTTATATGTGAAACATGTCCAGAAACTTATTATCGCGAAACTTATGTCGTTATAGGCGGGAGTGGGTACCTTCGGTGTGTTCGAGATCAAAGCTTCGTTGCTCGCAGGAAGATGGGGCAAATAATGGGTACTGGAAAATAGAGCGGATAATCGGTACTGGATGAAGAGGAATGGTAGACAAACCAGTTAGGACTTTTCATTAATGTTTGATTTTTTCCTTTTGATTGATTTCGTATGTAATTAACACTGCTTACTACAACAATCTTACAAATATGGTCATTTGGACGTTTGCTTTATGGCATGACTTTCATTTTTAGCTGTCTTACCAAATTTATTTAGCCAAAACAACACCTCTTGAAGCCGTTCTTAAAATTAAATGTATAATTTACATGCAGAACTGTGTTTCACTATCATTATGAAATTCAAATTGGATGGCGATACAAGTGTAAGAGAGACAGAGCGCTTGCTAAATTGGTTAGATGTGTAAGATACTCAGTCCATGGCGGCATTGGTTTCTAATTAAATCCATAGTGAAGGCATTTCTAGTGTGCTTCTTTATTCTATGATTTTACAAAAAATTCATTTTTTTTATTTTTTTTAACAGATCAACATATATATTAATTCGAAAAAAAATCTTTCCTTTCTTAAAATTAAATTAACATTTATTTTAAGAACAGCTTTCCAAATGTATTTAGCCAAAACATCATCTCTTGAAGGACAGACTTTCCACGAAACAAGCTCCCTTCACACATCTTGTATTCTTGTTTATTTTATCAGTTTAAACTACAAACTACATAAGTAGTTTACTAGCTTTGAATATTAATAAATAATTTTTTTTTATTATTTTTTCGTATATATTATTTTTGATCAAACCACCGCTAAAAGGTGAAACAATTCGGCTTTAATACACATAACCTTATTCCTTGCCTAATTACTATATTGGATAAATAAAACAGTGCCTTTTTCATATGATGAGGAGTATTTAATTTTAAAATTATCCAAATGATACTCCATACTCATGATTGAATGAAAGAATATATAAAAAATGGACTTAGGTGAAGACACTGCACGGCTTCGAAAATTACCCAACTAGTCGTACTAGTCTACAGTTCCAGGCAACTAACTATGATATTAATATTGATTTGATGATAGCGACCTCCGATGGGAGAGGGCCTCAGAAGATGATAAGGGATCCCATTAAAAAAACTTTAACAAAATAATATTTTTATTCAGAGATTCGATGATTTTTAATGTTCTGGTAAAAGCGTAAATATTCATGCGGTATCTACTAATTTATTATTTAAAGAGAATATATTGTCCAATTATTTCTATATGTTGATGACCCACGCATTCGAAACACGTACACATTAACGAAAACCATATATTACTTTCAGAGCAAACCTAAATAACGATTAAGTCGTACTTTATCCGAAAGACAAGTCGCCAAAGGGGCTAGATCTACAAATAGTATTTAATATGTAGATTTAATAATGTCAACGTGGTGGCTTAATTTAATGTCCACGGTTCTTATTTTCTCGTCATGTCAAAACATGGCAGTGAGTTCAGTTTAATATCTGGAAAGTGGTTATTAATTATGATGTATTTCTTGAGGACCTTCCAATTATTAGTTCTACTTCCAAAAGAAAACGCGTACATTATGATTTGAAATAAAATAATAAAACAAATTCAGTATACCCTATTGAATAATCAAACAAATCTGCACCAACTCACGATATTCCTAAGTTGTCACGTCTGATGTCACGTCTGATGTCCCGTCTGATGAGCATGGACCCTTGTCAATCACCAGGGCTATGATGGGGCTAAAGCAAGAAGGCATAATGTGTAAAAGCATTGAAGAACCTTGATCATGTTGTTACGTCTGAAGGTGTTTTGAGAGTCCGCCAGCGGTGAGCAGGTTGCGCCGGGTAGAGATTCGTCGGATGGAGTGCGCGAGGCCATCCTCAATTAAACAGCATCCATTGAACGTTAAACGGAACAATGATGATTTATCTTTGTGTCACCTCGACAGCATGCTTGGTAATCCAGTGTAGTCTCCAAGGAATTACGCTTCACATATAAAACCATTTTTTAATCCAAATAACCGATTGTATATTTTCATCTCTTCAAGCCACAACACTCGAACAAGCACAGGCCAATCTCACACAGAAGTCGAAACGTTGGTTATGTGTTTTGTAAATTTAAACGGAAAATCTCCGAAGGATAAGTTCAAGGTATCCGCGCAATCTTTTTCTAAAAATTTCAATCTCCATTTTTTCTCGCCTAACGCCACGCGCACCGCGGAATCGTCGTCCCTCGTATTGTTCCCGTATTGTCCCGATCTAAATCTACCCGCATTATTTTTGCTCGCCCGTCCAACCGCTCGCAGGGCAGCCACCCGAAAAAAAACTCTCAACAAAACAATAATCGGGCACTACCCTGGCAATCCAAACTTGCACAATTCTTTGACGTTACAAAGTTCATTACATTTTTGGTTTCCAAAGCAAAAGTGCTAATGAAAGTATTTTTTTAAAGATTACAAGTGTTGATAAAAAAATAAACAACGTAATATTTTTTATTTTATTTGAGTGCAATCGAAGAGTTACGAGTCTAAAATTAACGAAACGTTTTCTCAAGAGCTCGGTCGGGAGGTTTTTGCTTACTAATTCTTCTGATCTTGCTGAATCGAATTTCCACGTTTATAATTATGCTGCTCTTCAAAATTGCTTTGAAGTTACGTGAGCGTGAAACGTACGTATAATTGGACGGTCGAAAAGTCAAGCTGGATAGGTCAGGAATTCTAATTAAGAAAACTGTTTCCATCAATGCTTTCTAACTAAACTAAACATAAAATTGTTTTCTTTAAGAGAATACGCCCCCCTGCTTCAGTAAGCGTATGGGTACCTATCTAACATTGCTCAGAAATATATTCGTTTTTTACAAAGTCGATTATTTAAATTTTTATTTTCCTATTTTTTATCTTAACAGACTCGAATTATGTCTTACCATGTGCAATTAAACCAGACTCCCAAAAAGGACAAAGGCAATGCATAAAACAGTTTATTCTACAAAGGGATGAAATATTTTAATGCGTTGCCGGAAACAATAAAACTAAAAAAAATAATAAATTTTAAGTGATAGTAAGTGACTTATAATGTGATTAATATACTTTTGTTTACAAATAGCCAAAATAAAATAAATGAATAACTTTAATATTCAAAAAAATATTTATTGCACAAAAATACAAAGTACAAAGAGTACAAAGGGTATAGCTTATAGGTTACATCCTATTTCTTCCAGCTAACTCAACAAATACACATTATATTATATAACAATTAAATGTAAATAAATAATAAAAAGCAGAGGTATTTAATATGTGTAAGGTGTAGTGACATTTGTTTAAAAGAAATGTTTTTAGTGATGATTTAAATTTAAGTATATTGGTTATTTGTTTGATGCTACGTGGAAGGTTGTTATATACTTTAATGGCCATATAGTGTGGTCCTTTTTGAAATATAGCTTTTTTTGCTTTTGGGATTAATTAGTTTTCTGTGAACCTTATAGCGTGTTTATGTGTTGGGTTTTTTTGTGGGAACTTTTCTGGAGATGATCGAACTAACATGCATAACTCCATTATATATATGTCCGTCACTGTCAGAAGTTTGAGATTTTTAAAAATTGGTCTACATGAATACCGGTGATTAGAGTTTGTAATTTTTCGTAGGTACCTCTTTTGGATGATAAAAACATTTTTGGCGTTTACTGAGTTTCCCAAAAAAACTATTCCGTATTTCATCATTAAGTATACGTATTCATAGTGTGCGGTGATTACTGACTCGATGTTTAAGATATTTGAAGGGCGCCTAGAACAAATGAAAAGCTACTGATTTTTGCTACAACTATAGATACATATTCTTTCCAGTTTATATTTGCATCTAGTTGTATTCGCAGCAGTGAACAAGTTTGGGAAGGTTCGATATCATTGTTATTAAAGTTAACATTTATGTTTATAGGTGTAGCTTGTACTGGACAAAATTTTAGAAGTTCATATTATTAACTACCCTCAAACCAGAAATGCCCAACAGAAAAATCACAAGATTCGGTCGCATCTAGGAAATGAATCCAGAACATCTGCCTTGCCGGGGCTTTGCTTACCACTGAGCTATTTCGACATATTTAACTGTATCATACTTCGAGTAAGAGCTACCAACATCATATTCATTTTCATAACTTATGTTTTAATAGGCTGCTATCTTTATGTATTGCAAGATTCTACCCGAACTTAATGTAATCTAGATCAATCTACTTATTATGAAATCGTCATATGTCAAATATATATCCTCCTATTTCAAATTCTAATTTATAAAAAATATGTTGTGGAATCGAACTAATATACAAGATATTTTTTAACCAATCCAACTACATTATTTCAATATCAAAAACCTCAATGGACCAGTCACAGTTTAATTATCTTGCTCCAAAAATCTTCAATAATTTTTCGATTGAAATAAAATCAATATCCAAATACCACGAATTCAACAAGGCGCTTGGGGACTTTTTGATGAGTGTATATATATATTTTTTATGTGGATATGTATATATTTAAATGTGTGGATGTGTGTGTAGTTTTTGTGTATGTATATGCGTATACGTATGTGTGTGAGCATGTATATGTATGTTATCTAATATTTTTTCTATTTTCTACTTTCTATTTAAGCCTTCCAATTTTCTTCACATAAAATAACTATGTTAGATTAGTCATCATGAAACAGGTAGCCGCCTCGTGTGGTGATTTGATGTATATATATATATATATATATATATAAATATATATAATCTGTAAAAGTTACTTTTGATAATACCAAGCTACCACACTCTGATAAAACTCAAAATTGGGTAAAAGATTTGGATGATTTTACTTTATACTAGACTTACTTTCACATAATTTTGGGTTTTAGCTCTAGCTCTTTTTGTCCAACAGTGCGTCAGTTCACTTCGCACTTAATAATTTAACAAAATGTCCGAAACAGCGTGATGAAATTTCTAGAATCTAATAAATGAAACATGGTATCAGTTGTAACCTGAGTGCTTTATTACGGAGTAAAGTATCTGATATTATGAAGGGTGGGAGGAAGCAAAAGATCACCAGAGTTGGATCAACCCCTATGGATGGTATGGTTAAGATATAAAAAAAACCACCCATTAAAACTAAGTTTTTTTACTTTTATTTTAGAATGTCTATTGAATGCGTATTTGCCAAACAACAGAATTTTCATCTAGACGAGTCAATCTGACGAGTTTCAGCACGATTAGAAGTAGGGAAATGGGTGATTTCAACTTCCAAGATTTGCATGCGTAGATTATAACGAAATGTTATTTAAGGTGGTTTTAGCCGTGTTTAGTGATCAGTTCTGAATAGCCAGGTACTTCCCAAGCTTTTCTAACCCCATCTATAAGTACCCTACCTACTTCAAAGATTATTAATATCTATGATTAGATTTGGATATAAGCTTACATATTGTGTTGTTATAAAATGACCATCATGTATTTTAACTAACTCTAAGCAATTTTTGAAAATAAATTCCTTCGTTTTCAGTAAATGTCATGAAAAAGCAATAGTTTTTCACAATAAAACACAATACTAGTAGATATTCCATCAAGCTTTCGTGTTTAGCCCCAGAACTAAATTTGAATCTGGCCCGAAGGCTGATATTGGATAATCCGCCACTGGATTACCCTCCCTTTTCGCATCTCATCTAAGAGTAGGGTTGACACCAACCTTTCCTTATTAAGAACAACAAATTTTTACCTCGCTTTCCCGACTAGAGCCCATAAATTAAAACAATTTTAATGAACCCAGCAAGTTTGCGAAGTGTCACCGACATTTTGCGAATTATCTTAACATGGCCTGTATTAATTTAATGATAAATATCTAAAATAACTTTGCCATCATTGTAGATAAATTGGCGATACTAAATAGGCGTTTAGTGAAAATATGTTTTGTGCTATCAACGGTTGTCGGGAATATTTTCAGTTCAATTATCTGAAAATAATAATATTTGGATGATTTGATTAGCGCCGTTTTTGTTAAAAAATCACCCCAAGGGTGCTGTACAAATATACACTATATTTCTACAATGGTCTATCCTATTACTAACCATTGACTGAACAGACTATTATCAAATAATGGCTAAAATATTGCATCCACCTGTTCGTTGATCACTAATACAAAAGAAGATAACAACGCATTTAATCAACAAACGTGATGCTGCTAATGGAGATATATTACAATTTATTTACATTCTTTACAGGCAGATAATATAGATAATATAGATACTGGACCATACTTGCCTGGGAAGTCACTTGAGATTATCATTGTTCGTTGTCTATTAGAGAAATTTATATACAGTTCGCACGTATAGGACATAATTGTAACACGTGTAGTTGGAAATGCTATTATTAATTGTGGTTTTTTATTTTATTAATGTACATTTATGTTTTTTAATGAGCCTGTTCAGGAGAGAAAAAACCACTCTTATGTTGGGCCGTACAAAATTACAAGGATTTGATTAGAATTTATCTTCCCAAATGTGATTCGTCCTTTGGTGTGAGACAGATCGATAAGTATATAATATATACTTATATTATATTATAGGCTTATATTATAGGCTTTGAATAAAGTAAACCCAATAAGAAAAGTGTGATTATTTTAAGTTTAAGGGTATAAGAGCCTAAAAAGGTAAGTTTTTAGTTTGGACCTGAATTCTGTCGGGCTTGTTATTTATATTAGTTCGCAGGTTCCATCAGTCGGCCTATAGCTACTGATTTTGAGAGAGAAGAGTTGACTGCCTCAGAGCAGTGTTTTGACCAGAGGGCTGGTATAAATGCCGTTGCAAGTAATCGAGACGTGAGACTACGTAAGAGTTGATAAGTAGTTTTGTTACCTGTGTAGGAAGGTTTCTTCGGACTTTGAGGACTTTGTCTAAGGTGAAAAACCGGTGCTTAAAACCCTATCTATTTGATTTTCAAGCAAAAAGTCCGAATCTTAAATGACACCGAGTGTTGACTGTTGTTTTTGGAATGATATTGCAGCCGAAAATAGAAATAGGTGAATCGTCTTTGAAATGTTGACAGAGAAACTCAGTCCTAGATAGATTGAGCTTTAGCTTGTTTGAAGACATCCAACGAGCTATTGGTTCTAGACATTTAGCTATACAGGTTTTGAGACCATTGATTTCGTTTGGAGTGCAGTAAAAATAAACTTGCTGATCGTCAGCATAGCAGTGAGCCAAGAGACCAAATGACTCGAATATTTTGGCGACATGATTTGTAAAAATGATGAAGAGAAGTGGACCGAAAACAAATCCCTGGGTTTATTTCGAACCTTCACGGCTTCTAAGCGATTGGATACATTTGATGCCAGCCAATTTTTCATGTCGGATTTCAAACCAAAAGTTTCCTCTAATCTCTAAATGAGGAATACATGATCAATCGTGTAAAACGCTGTACTCAATGTCTAGGAGTGAGATAAGTGCTAACTTACCTGACTCTATGGCAAGAGTTATGTCTGACAGAATACGTAGTAGTCCGGTTTCTGTTGAGTAGAACCTTCCGTAAGCAGATTAACGATTTGCGAATTTATTAAATAACTGAGTATATATTGAAATACTTTTTCAATAGAACACTGTATGGAACATGAAAAATTATTTTATTGCATTTAATATCGATTGCGGCTAAAGTTGCACACCTGCAAGTTTGATGACCCCTTTTCCCAAATCATAATATTTACCAGTTGAAAAATGCATCAATCTGTTACCAGGCGGCAAAACGAATGGATCGAACTTGAAACAGTTCGATAACCCTATTTTCTAAAACAAAATTAAGATATTGACAAAGCCAAAAGCTGTTGCTGGGCTTAATATTATTCGCACCACAATACCTGCATTTTGAAAACGTAAAAATGTATTTGCAAACTGACGTCACACAAACGCTTGTAGGAAATATTATAAATAGCCCATTAAAACAAAATATTGGTGGATTCAAGTTTTACAACGCCGGTAACAACGCGATCTGTTCTTACAATTTCTGAGTGTCAACTGAAATCTGTATTCGCTTCTTTTCTTCCATCACGGCACAATCATTTTAAAGATTACAACTATGTGCAACGAGCTGTTTACTGCTGGCACTCTCCAGACACATCTGTCATCATTACAATAATGGGGCATCTCCGTGTGCCGGCCCTTATAATCAAATGCATGCAGCCAATGAATTCCTCCTAGCTACTGACTGAATTAGCCACTGATGCTGACAACCTAGAGGCTGGCCAATTTCTCCTGGCTACCGACTGAACTAGCACTGCTGCTGACAACCTAGAGGATGGCCAATTCCTGGCTACCGACTGAATCAGCCACTGATCTGACAACCTAGATGCTGACCAATTCCTCCTGGCTACTGACTGAATTAGCCACTGATGCTGACAACCTAGAGGCTGGGCAATTCCTGGCTACCGACTGAATTAGCCACTGATGTTGACAACCTAGAGGCTGACTAATTCCTCCTGGCTACTGACTGAATTAGTCACTGATGCTGACAACCTAGAGGCTGGCCAATTCCTCTTGGCTACCGACTGAAATAGCACTAGTGCTGACAAACTAGATGCTGGCCAATTCCTCCTGGATACCGAATGAACCAGCACTGATGCTGACAACCTAGAAGCTGGCCAATTTTTCCTGGCTACCAACTGAATTAGCCATTGACGCTGAAAACCTAGAGACTGGCAAATTCTTCCTGGCTACCAACTGAATTAGGCACTGATGCTGAATACTGATGCTGACAACCTAGAGACTGGACAATTATTCCTGGCTACCGACTGAATTAACCATGGATGCTAACAACATAGAGGCTGGCCAATTTCTGCTGGCTACTGATTGAATTAGCCAATGATACTGATCGCCTAAAGGCTGACCAATTTCAGCTAGCTACCAATTGAACTGGCCACTGCTGCAACAGACGCCTACGCTATTTGCTGTATCGTATGGCGCGATGATGCACAATGTACTCCAATCTGAAATTATTGCTGAAAGAATACCGTTTGTCTCAGTTTCTCAGTGTATTAAAACCCAGTTATATTGAAATACATATAACTATATCTTTTGAATTGGTTTGGCTGTGAGAAATAGGAAGTACCTATAAGCTACACACCTTTGTTCGTTCTGTATACCAATACAATACTTATAATTAAAATGTGAATTTTGATTTGAATCGTCTTTCTTTTATGATGGTTTGGATAGAACACCTCACGGTGTTTTACTCAAATCATTACCTAGGTTGAGGACTGATGTGTGCCGGTGCTTATTATTTATAGTCTTTTCTTGTATAGGCAGACACTTCCCGTACAGAACACGTTATTAATAAATAATTACATGCATGATAAGATTTTTAGATATGTAATTATTGTATCATTGAAGAAGAAGATAATAACATCTAAAGGAAATGTGGAATAGAACAAGACACAGAATTATAAAAAGATAACGGTCTCACCTGGGAATTGAACCCAGCATCTTTATCTTTATCAGGACAACGTCTTTAACCACTCGACCTTTGGGAACTAATTATTATAAGTCATTTTATCGCTCAGAATTTCAAATTTAAAAATCAGAATTAACAATATTATCTTGCAGCAAATTTTTCTAAAATTTGTGTATAATTTTTTTTCTTGTATATTTCAGATCTCGGGGAGGGTGAAGCATCTCACGAGCTCCATTTTATACATAGAATATATAAAATAAATATAAAAAATATTGAAAGTTATATATATTTTTCATACACAGTAAACGAAAACAAAAGACAATAATAATAATAATAATACAAAATAAAGAATAATCAGAATAAATTTTTTTATAAAGAAAAAATATACGAGTATATGAACCTATAATTTTTTTTATCTATGACATCAGGATTTGGCTCCATCGCTTGTAACTACGTCCCTGCCAGAAATGCAGTGCTGCCATCACAAGACCGTTTTCGCTCGTGGCTAGTCGCGTTCGAAAGCTGGTGATCCGTTTTTTCATTAGTGCTCGGAATCCGGGAGCACGCCCTTCTACAAACATCTCAGTGGAACTGCAATACCAAGACAGCCCAAAAAGTATTCGGTATGAATTGTTGTACTGTACTTCCATTCTTTTTAGAGATGCTTTGTTAAAATTGGTCCACAGCTCCGAGGTATATAGGCTCGTGCAGTATGTGTTAAAAAGTTGCTTTTTTGCTTTTGGGCTACACTTGTTAAATCGTCGAGAAATCATATTTGTTCTGATGCACAGTGATCTTCTCTGTCGCTCAATATCCATATCATCATTGAGCTCCTCTGTTATGATGCGTCCTAAGTATTTGACCTCCGGTTTTTCAGTTATTTTTGTGCCGTTTAGGCTCACGGGTAGTACTTTTGTAGGGCCTGCGCCCGTTTTCAATACTAGTAACACAGATTTAGTTGGGTTGTAGACCATGTTATGTTCAGCGGAATATTCTTCGCATATCTTTAACAGCTTTTTCAATGCGTACTTTCATCTATTTTATGCTTGGAGATAAAATAACAATGTCATCTGCGTACGCAATGTTATTTACGCAAATGTTTCCTAGGTAACAACCTACATTTGCCGAGGTGAGTTTATTGCTTAAATCATTCATATAGACGTTAAATAAAATTGGTGATAAGCTTCCCCCTTGTCTGACGCCGCATTCCGTATTCTTTGGTACTGACATTTTATTTTTCCAGATAACTTGGTTCTCTTGTTGATGATGCCAGATCGCCAGAATGTTAATTATTTGTTGAACTGGGTACATTCCTTTCTTTTAGTTTTTTCCAAAGCAGTGCATGAGATACTCGGTCGAAAGCTTTACTTAGGTCTAGAAAGCAAGCATACACGGTTGTTTTCCTTTCCTTATAATATTCGATACTTTTTTTCAAATTGAATATTGCCATATCTGTTGAAAATTTAGATTTTAAACCAAATTGGCTGTCGGACGTAAATAGTTTGGCTTCTCCGTGACCTTGACATTGACCAAGGGCATTTCTTCGATACGTTTAGGATTATCATGACATTGACATTTATTGATTTTATCTCGGTCCTCAAAAGGGTCATCTGCTCTCGTAGCTCTTCAACATCATTTTGTTTGCACATTTGTGCCTTTATGGTAAAGAGCTTAGTTTTTAAAGAGACAATATCTTTTAAAAGTGAGGTTATGTCAACTGAATCAAAACAAACTGGAGGTAATTTGTGCAGGTTTTTAGCCATAAAAGTTGGCATATCTTTTGGCTTGGTTTCTTTTATTATTTTGATCATATCATATTTTGATTTGATCATTAACAACAACAATCATCACAAGTCTGACGTTTGTCATTTCGCTCCCTATTAATCTTATATTTTCTTCTAAAAACATCGACCCTTATCCTAAAATTTTAATACCAGCTGATAATATTCATAGAAGTGCATTAAAATACGAAAGTGAGTGTTTGTCTGGAGTGTAAAAAGTGCTAAATCTAGAGTTTTAGTTATTCTTCAAAAATCTTCAAGCTACCCACAGTATTGTAATCTATTGCAGCCGCAAGCCAAACATAAGATGGATACAACATGCAAATATTGCGTTAAGCAGCTGAAAGTGGCTGAGTGTATAAAGTGTTCAACCTGCAAATGCACCATCCATTTCGAATGCGCTGATATTTCGGCAAGTGTTTTTAAACGCATGTCGCAAGGTAAAAAGGATGCGTGGAAGTGCAATATTTGTATTCAAACCCTGGACAATTTAGATACCCAATCCTGCTCCTCAGATCAAAGCAACGTACTCCTAACTGTTGAGATCAGAAAAATGGCACTACAAATAGAAAAAATGAGCAGCAAAATGGCGGAATTCGAAAAAGTCATCATTTATAATAATAATGTAATGGAAGATTTTTCAAGTAATATGAAATCTATAAACGAAAAATTAGCTAAAATTGATAAGCTAGAAATGGAGGTCTCAGAATTAAAACAAACAGTTTACATGTTAGAGAGGAGAAACGACGAAAGGGACCAGGAACTTCTATCCAACAATATAGAAATACATGGAATGCCTGAGACCACCAACGAGAATCTACCTACCATGATGTCGAATATCGCGACAGTCATTGGATGCCCTCTCCATCAAAGCGACATTGAATACGTTAGCAGAATCAGTAAGCGCCATCGTACTCAAGCCACGACAGATGGACGTCCGGGTAACATAATCGCCAAATTCACCTCCCGCAAGAAGAAGGACGAATTTGTCGCAGCCATCAAGAAAAGAAAAGGAATCACTACCAAGGCCATCGGGATGGTTGGAGCTGACCAGAGGATCTTCGTCAACGACCATCTCACGCGGAAGAATAAATCTACATTGAGGTGCGCTAAAGCCTTTAAAAACGAAAACAACTATCAGTTTTTATGGATAAGAAGTGCAAAAATCTACCTACGGAAAAACGAAACATCACCACCCATACACGTCTCATGCGAATTACAGCTAAAAAACCTTATCTAACTACCATTGCAATGTTAAACCACCTATCCTCTCATAACTACTATTTTTTTCGTATTTTTTTTCATAATTTTTTCAACATCACCCTTTTTACATTAACCCCACATGCTAATAATTACTGCTCACTACTACATTCTATAATATACTCACTCACTTTAATTGATAATAATAGTATGTTGTGCTTTGCTAAGCCCAGTGGACTCATGACTAATAACATAACTCTAGAATATAATATTCTTAAAACATATTCTACAGAAACCGAACATTATAATGTAATTACCGAAAATTCTCAATGCATGATTCATTAATAATTTTTTATCAAAATTCAAGAGGTTTGCGCTCGAAAACACTGGAATTTCATCAAAATATACTGCTCAATAATTATGACTTGATCTTCATTACCGAAAGTTGGTTGGTTGATAGTATCCGAGATGAGGAATTATTCGATAATCGCTATTCTGTTTACAGAAATGATAGGGAAATACACCGCACTAGCAAATCAACTGGCGGAGGCGTACTCATAGGAATTAAAAAAGAATTTTTTGTTACCCCTCGCTCTTGGAAATCAGACGCTGAGGATATCTGGATAACTGTCAATACATCAAAATCGAATCGTCATTGTTATAATATTCATATGTGCTGCGTGTATTTACCTAGCGTCGGTCCAAAATTAACATCATCAGAAAGATTAGCATTATTTACTAGTCATACCAATACTATTTCTGACTTAACAATCCGTTTTCCCAGTGACAAGTTTTTAATCATTGGCGACTATAACATGCCCAATATCGAATGGAATAATCAACAAATTCCAAGTAATAGAGATCAATGCGCACTCGTGTTACTTAACTGCTTATCTTTTGCAAATTTAACCCAATTTAACCATTTACCTAACAAATACGGTCGAATTTTGGACCTCGTCTTTTGTAACACTTCAGTTAATGTGTCGCTTGCCGACCACCCATTAGTTAAAGAAGATGCTCATCATAAATCATTGATTGTAGAACTAGAATTTCCATCCACTACTGCAACCCTCTCAACTCCTCGAACAATAAAATTATTCCATAAAGCAGATTATGCAGAGATCAATGAGAGACTGAAAGAAACCGACTGGTCAACCGTTATAAATGCACCAGATG